>NC_068560.1:32575000-33859629 GCF_022201045.2 Citrus sinensis | reverse complement strand
TTTATTCAACTGATTAGTGTTTGTTCAATGAGTGGGAATAAAAGGAGCTGATTGTGGTTTGAAGTTTCTTTTTTTTTTTTTTTTTCCTTTTTTGGGGGTTGTGTTGGAGATTGCTGAAGACTTTATATATATATATATATTTTACTGTTACTGTTCGGTTTCAACTCCGGTGAGTCTTTCTCTTTCAAAGACTTTAGCTTTGACCCTTTCTTTTTGTGTGTGTGTAATACCCATTATCTTTTTCACTTATTTGGGAGTTTGGATCGTTGATTTATCCCCTTCAGGGCTCGATCGAGGCTGTTCAGTTGTTGTTTTGAGCTTCTTTTAGCTTTTTGGTTGATGGGTTGAGCAGGAATTGGGTTTTTGTTTGTTGAAGTTTTGATTTTTGTTTTTTGGGCTTTTGGTGTTTTGTTTTGGGGTTATTGAGGTTGGAATTTGAGCTTATAGTGGGAACAAGAAGTCCTTTTTGTAGGTTTTGCTTAATTTTGATTGCACTTTTCTGGGTTTTTGTGATTTGGTTTTCTTTTTAACGTTTGATTGAAGATGATTTGTGGTTGGTAGTTTAGGGTTTTGGTTGATAGTGTGGTCATTTTGAGTTAGAAGCTATGCTTTGTACTGAAAGTTGAATTGCTGTTAATTGTTCGTTTGCTTGGAATGTTTCTTGTTACAGCGGATCTAAGAATTATTCTATTGTGCAGAGATTCATGCAAAAGCCGTACGAGTACTGCTCCTGTTGTGGAGTTGGCGCAACTCTAGCATGTTCAGAATTGAAGCTTGTTCCTTGGTTTTGGTTCTCTTCAGTTTGTGGTTTGT
The DNA here is from genome assembly GCF_022201045.2 of Citrus sinensis. Lineage (NCBI taxonomy): Eukaryota > Viridiplantae > Streptophyta > Magnoliopsida > Sapindales > Rutaceae > Citrus > Citrus sinensis. The sequence goes on along the minus strand of NC_068560.1, from coordinate 33,858,816 downwards.
TTATTGTGGAACTCAACACCACATGCAAAGACACAAAACACAACCTTTTCTGCTGGTGCAAAATGAAGACTTGGAAGCCTATAGCCTTGGATGTTGGGTTGAAATGCTAATTGGCCTGAGCTCTATCTCCAGTTTTTCGTGTGTGGTTGTGTAATTATAGTTTATTGAATTCATGTTGTTTTAGATATAGTTGTAGTTTTCGGTGAGTGTTCTTAGATTATTGTCATTTTCGTAAAATGGTACCACCAGGGCAGGCTCCGATTGGTGGTGCCCAGTCTGTTTCACCTTCTCTTTTGCGGTCAAATTCGGGGATGTTGGGAGGTCAAGGGGGTCCTTTGCCTTCCCAAGCAGGGTTCCCATCACTTATGTCACCTCGAACACAATTTAGTAACATGGGTATGAATGTGCTTGGAAATGTACCCAATGTGAGTTCTCTCCTTAATCAGTCCTTTGGAAATGGGGGTCCAACTTCAGGGCTTTCTGGTCCTGGCAATAGTCAGCGTGGAGGTATGGATACTGGGGCTGAGACGGATCCACTTTCAGGTGTTGCTAATGGAATGGGTTTTAGTGCCGCTTCTTCGTCATTTGTACCATCTAACTTGGTGAATCCTGGTTCATCCGGTCAAGTACAGGGCCAGCAGTTTACAAACCCTTCCAGCAATCAATTACCAGATCAACAGCAGACCCAGCAGCTTGAAACTCAGAATTTTCAGCATGGTCAGCAACCAATGCAACAGTTCTCTGCTGCACATAACACTCAGCAGGTGCAGCAGCAACAACAATTTCAATCAGTAAGGGGGTTAACTGGTATTGGACAAGTTAAGCTGGAGCCACAGGTGACTAGCGATCAACATGGACAGCAACAGCAGCAGCAGCAGCAGCATTTACAAACATTGAGAAGCCTTAATCCAGTTAAATTGGAACCCCAACAAATTCAGAATATCAGAAGTATGGCGCCTGTAAAAATTGAGCCACAACATTCGGATCAGTCACTATTTCTGCATCAACAACAACAGCAACAGCAGCAGCAGCAGCAGCAGCAGCAGCAGCAGCAACAGCAGCAGCAGCAGTTCCTTCACATGTCGAGGCAATCCTCTCAGGCTGCTGCTGCCCAAATGAATCTTCTACAACAACAAAGATATTTGCAGCTGCAGCAACAGCACCAGCAACAGCAACTCTTAAAGGCAATGCCTCAACAACGCCCCCAGTTACCACAGCATTTTGTTCAGCAGCAGAATTTGCCTTTGAGATCTCCTGCGAAACCTGTATATGAACCAGGAATGTGCGCTCGGCGTCTGACACATTATATGTATCAGCAACAACACAGACCTGAAGTAAGATTTTCTCATCATGATGAATCTGTTGTCAGCTTATGGTGCATAACTATTGTGATTTGTAATTCTCGCGTATTTGTGCAGGACAACAATATTGAATTCTGGAGAAAATTTGTTGCTGAATACTTTGCTCCTAATGCCAAGAAAAAGTGGTGCGTATCCATGTATGGAAGTGGCCGGCAAGCAACTGGAGTTTTTCCTCAGGTCTGCTGCTTGGAAATAAAATGAAAATTTAGCTATTATTGCTGAGCATGTTTAGCCTCAGTGGACCTTATTGTATCTGATTCATTTACGTATTTTTGTTTGAACAAAGTCAAGTGTAACTGGGGATTGCTTTTTGGTTTCTTCTACTTTCCTCTTTATATTATGTTTGAACTTCCTCACTTCAATTTAGTGCTTCTACAATTTTAATGGTCTATTAGATGAGCAAACACATTGATCTGTACTATTGGTTTACCTGCCTCTCACTGGCTGGTGTCAAGTTTTGCCAAGCTTCACTCTAACGGGCTAATTTACTTGCTGACTGTGCAGGATGTATGGCACTGTGAGATATGCAATCGGAAGCCAGGCCGTGGCTTTGGTGTGTCATTTTAGTAGATTTGTATAAATTTAAGTTTTCCCTGCGTCTTTTTGAAATCCATGGGTTCAGAGTGTAACTCAATGGTAGTTTCATATTTTATTCTGATTTATGTTAACTGTTGTTGCAGAAGCAACCGTGGAGGTTCTTCCCAGGCTTTTCAAGATAAAGTATGAGAGTGGTACTTTAGAAGAACTTCTTTATGTTGATATGCCCCGTGAATATCAGAATGCTTCAGGTCAAATTGTACTAGACTATGCAAAAGCCATACAAGAAAGTGTTTTTGAGCAACTACGTGTTGTGCGTGATGGTCAACTTCGGATAGTTTTCTCACCAGACCTGAAGGTCCTCATTGTTTTCTTGCTTTAAGATTATAAGTAAAATTTTTTATTGGCTCTTTTTGATTCCATCTGTTTTTCTGCCAGATATGTTCTTGGGAGTTTTGTGCTCGTCGTCATGAAGAGCTTATTCCTCGAAGATTATTGATACCCCAGGTTACTGATTGTGCTATTTTCATTTGTCAGAATTTTATTATGTTATGAAAGATGATGGTCTGCATTACCTTGATTATTGAGGTTATTGCAGTTTGACCAGAACCGTTTACTAAATTAAACCTGGCTGGCTTACATACTTTACATAGATGTTAGTAGGCTCTGTTGTTTTCTGAGTGGCAAAAATTTTTGTGGTGCAGGTTAGTCAGCTTGGGGCTGCAGCTCAAAAGTACCAGGCTGCGACTCAAAATGCATCATCTAATTTATCTGCCCCAGAATTACAAAATAATTGTAATATGTAAGTTTGTTGTTGTCGTGTTTCAATGTTTTTATGACTGATAACAAACATCTGGAAATTCTATTATAACATAAAGTCATGGCATTCATTGGAAGATGGTCCTATTCCATGGTTATTCAATTACTGTGTGTCTGATCTGAAGCTAGTTCTGTTAAAAAAAAATTTCGTCATAATTGTATAAAAGTTGCTGAATTATACCAGAGTTATCAGTGACTGATTTTTGTACACCATATTGATATGGCATGCCTACCTTTGATTTTGATGAGTTGCTTTCCTCAGGTTTGTTGCATCAGCTCGGCAATTAGCGAAAGCCTTGGAAGTGCCATTGGTAAATGATTTAGGATATACGAAGAGATATGTTCGTTGCCTTCAGGTAATGTCCATCGTATGGTAATATGGGAACATGGCGCTGAAGTTGATCCTTATTGTTGAAAATATGGTGTTTTTTTTCAACAATTGCCACTTGTTGAGTGATTTTGGACATACATTTGGTTTCAATGCACAATTCAAAGGACATTATTGCTTTATTCAGTGAATTTGTGCAGAATACACACACACAAAAACATGATCAGGTAAGTACAGTTGCGCACCATAAGACATGCGACTACGCTTGTGTCAAGCTCCCATTGGTAAGCCGTGGAACCCACATCACAGCCCCCAAATGAGAGCTTGTGGTGCACAACCGTGCGCACTAGATCAGGACCATATATATATGACCAAGCTAAAAGACAGAAAAGCACAAACTCCAATACACAACAGGACAAAACCCACTGGATTGGAGTGTGTTTCTCAGGTCTTTTAGATTGGTCCTTAATTTAATAACATATGTATGTATTTTTTCTCCTTTTAAATAAAGTGTTTGTGATTTCATTTTTCTCTTCATGTGTGATTATTATTATTGGTTCATTCGTTTATAATCTTGTGTCATACTGTTATCATAGTGTTTTTGTAGTTGTCGTTTTGTAATGTAAATGACTACAAGAATCTCAAGACAAGCTGCTTCATTAAAAGAACTGTATTGGAGTTTGGTTGCCATTCCTAATGATTGTTTATCACATTTTGGGTATGTTGCAGATATCAGAAGTAGTTAATAGTATGAAGGACTTGATTGATTACAGTCGAGTTACAGGAACTGGACCTATGGGTAAGATTGATAATTTTTCTCATCATATATTCTTATAGTTATTCTCCACCCCCCCTCCCCTTGCTGTCTTTCTATCTTCATTGTCTCTTGCTCTGAATGTGGTACTAGAGGGAAGATAGTAACATCCCTTTAATCTTCTCCACCCCTTCCCCTTGCTGTCTCTCTATCTTCATTGTCTTTTGCTCTGAATGTGGTACTAGTGGGAAGGTAGTAACATCCCTTTAAACTTATTCATTATCTAGCCCCGATTTGAATTGTCTTTTTTTCTTTTTCTGTGGCGCGGGGGGGTTGAAAATTTGTCTGTCATGTGATTGTAGTGTTGATTTTGTCTATACTTTACTTTATGGCATTTGCCAAGGTGTCTGTTGGAGAATGGGTCTGTTGAAAAAGATCAAGGGTGTAAGATTAAGAATCTTAATTATATGCATCGAGTAGTTTCACTGTTTCTTTGGTGACCTGAAACTACAGTAGACACATAAAGGATGAGGGTCTGATTTTTGCAATTGGTGAAGATAGCAGAAATGCTCTTGGGAGAACTGTTAGTGGATGGTGAATGAAGAGTCATTTCTGAAAGACCTGTTGACAAGAAGACTTTTGTTTCATCTGCCTATGACTTTCAATATAATATTACCTCTACAGTTACAGTGTTGGGCAACTCAGTTGTAGCTCTTTAACAAAACAAGGCACCTCTGTAGTTGGATTTAGTTTATTGGAATTGCCATCTTAATTTTGTTTTATTTCTTCTCTCTTTTCCAACTCACCACCCTGCTCCTAGTTTTTTTTTTTTTTCAAAACTGTCTTTACCATTGATAGTTCCCTCTAATTCTCTTCTTTGCTCGGATAAGCTTATGGATTCTCTTTCCTGTATTATGTAAAAAGAAGTGCTTCTTACTTTACTCCTGCTATTGTGCTGTCATTGCCTATGGTTACCTGAAACAGCGTTCTACCTCATTATGATCAATATGTCAAACTATATGCATGGACTTAATTGCTTCCATGCCACAAATTTTTTACAAGTTTTATTCCAAGTTTATTAGTCTCATTTTGGAATATATTTATGGTTCTGTGCGTCATGGTGGCTCATATAATTTTCTCTGTTTTTTCAGAGAGCTTGGCCAAGTTCCCTCGTAGAACAAGCGGAGCTTCTGGGTTTCACAGTCCATCGCAACAGCCTGAGGATCAGCTACAGCAGCAGCAGCAACAACAACAAACAGTGGGCCAGAACTCAAATAGCGAGAGTTCTGTCCAGGCCAATGCGATGCAACTTGCCACTAGCAACGGTGTGGCTAATGTAAATAACTCACTCAACCCAGCATCTGCTTCTTCCACTGCCAGCACCATCGTTGGGCTTCTCCACCAAAATTCTATGAACTCCAGACAGCAAAATACCGTGAATAATGCAAGCAGCCCTTATGGTGGAAGTTCAGTTCAGATGCCATCCCCTGGTTCGTCCAATAATATTCCCCAGGCTCAACCCAACCCTTCCCCCTTCCAGTCACCAACGCCTTCATCATCTAACAATCCCCCGCAAACATCTCACAGTGCCTTAACAGCAGCCAATCACATGAGTTCTGCTAGTTCACCAGCAAATATATCAGTTCAACAGCCAGCTCTTTCTGGTGAGGCTGACCCAAGAGCTCTTTCTGGTGATGCTGATCCAAGTGATTCTCAAAGTGCTGTCCAGAAAATCTTGCATGAAATGATGTTGTGCAGCCACCTTAATGGTGGCAGTGGGGGAGGTGGGGGCATGGTTGGTGTTGGTTCTTTGGGGAATGATGTTAAAAATGTCAACGACATTATGGCAACAGGCAACAATACGGTACTCAATGGTGGCAATGGCCTAGTGGGAAATGGGACGGTCAACAATAATCCTGGTATAGGAACCGGTGGATATGGCAACATGGGGGGTGGTCTTGGCCAGTCAGCAATGGTTAATGGAATCAGAGCTGCAATGGGTAATAATTCCATGATGAATGGAAGGGTAGGCATGACGGCAATGGCTCGGGATCAGAGCATGAATCATCAACAAGATTTGGGGAATCAACTGCTTAATGGGCTGGGAGCTGTTAATGGTTTCAATAATCTACAATTTGATTGGAAACCATCTCCGTAAGAGTCCTATTGGTGAAAACAGGAAAAAAAAAATTGAAAAAATAGATGTTGGGGTTCTTGATTATGGCTGCCGCATATGCAGCATGAGAATTGAGGATTGGCAGATCTGCCAGTAGCCCATAGCGAATCATTGGTACATAGCACAATAGTCAAGGGCGTGCATGCATCCTTCCCAATCTGTACTAATTCCAGAAAGTAAAACATATAGCATAGTGTTTTTTTATCAATGAGATGTTTTTAAGTCCTCTTGAGTTGCTTCATGTTTTTCTAATTATTTTTCTGATTTATGATATAGTTTCATATCCCTCTAACAATATCGGGATGGGAATTCAAAAATATCTAGTTGGAGCTTGTACTTTGTAATTCCCTCCCAGAGAGCCTTTTGTAAACTAGGGAGTGTATTTTGCCCTCTTCCTCGTCTCTGTCTTTCTGTCCCATGGAGTGTATATTTATGGCTTTGTCTGGAAGCAGTTGTCATTATAATTTTCTTTTTACAATTTGGCAAGAATCATCTTGAGTGAGTGATACTGTTCTCTTGCCCTTATCCTAAGCTTATTCTATCTCCTCTCATTTAACTCAATTCAATGTTGTTTGGTAAAGCTTGTAACAATTCAACTAGCAGCTCAAAATAACAATGTTGATGAGCACACGGTAGTAGACCGTAGATTTAGGTTTCAATTAAAATGAGAAATCAACGTTCATCTGATTATTTGTAAAATAATTCCATTTGGATACATTAATTTTTTACCCAAGTTTAATATGTGGATGAATTTAGTTCTCTCTTCATGGAACATGGAGTCACTTGAGGGAGTTGAAGAGTTGGCAATATCAATAACAGGTTGATGATGCCTAACATCCCTGTCAAGAGCTTCGTTTACATATCGAATTTGGGCTTGTATTATTCCATTTCGCCGCGCAACACGCCAACATTTCTTTGGTCGACATAACTTATTTGCTTCAATCTCCTTCGCAGGTAGGGAACAAGACATAACTTATTGCATTTTAATTTATTCAAAAAGGAAATAACATCAAAACCTACTTGGAATTTTATCCATGCATGACCATGGCCCTACCCTGGGTTTCAATTCAAGGTGTTGCCCAATATCAATCACAAATCGGTATTTAACGTCCCTGTTTTCTAGCCTCTCAAGAGCTCCATTCACATATTGAATTGGGATGATCTCTATCTCCGGGTATATTCCATTTTCAGCACAAAATTCTACCATTTCTTTTGTCTCTTGTGTTCCACCACCTACTATGCTTCCTGCAATTGTCCTCATTTCTGCCAAAGTATCAACCAATATTTATTTATTTTTTTTATAAAAAAAGTGAAATTTGAAATGATTAAATTCTTAATTAAAATCTAAACATATTGTGCAGGCAATATTCAATTACGTACCCATGATAAGATTTACAGTTTTAAATTTGACTTCTTTGGGAACCTCAACGATGACATAAACACCGGCAATCTTCAGGAGAGATATATATGTGGATCAAATGGGTGATCACCCGCTGCAGTGTCGATTATAAAGTCATAAGATTTGGCTAAGGCCTGCATATAAAATTATAAATTAATCATCGATGATTCAGAGAAAAAAAAAGGCTTTAATGTTAAATGCTTTAATCAAAATAATAGTTCAAAATGTAGAGGATTTTTTTTAAAATTAAAAAAAAACTAATCAGTGTAATAATTAAACAAAATGAAAAAGAACTACAAAAGATGGGAGCATCAGTCAGTCAACGAATCAAAGTTCATGAGCAGTGGTCACCGGCGTGCTTGGTGAATGCCAAAAAAATAAGGGCAGTATTGTAATTTTAGTAGCTCAAGTGGATTGTGAAAGAAATAAAAATATAAGTGCTTTTCTAATTTAATAAGCTGACACATTTGTCACACACGTGTCGTCCGGTGAAGCAGCGAGTGCAAGAGTCGCACGCATGAGCGACTGTTGCTAGCACTGCTCACACTTGCAAAGTTGCAATCTTGGCATGAGTTGACATAAGGCCCTACTCCAACACGATCACCAACCTCGAAGCACTTGACATTTGATCCGACTTCTTTTACAGCTCCAACAATCTCATGTCTGCATGTAATTTATCAAGGACAAGAGCTATACTTTAGTTAGTTTAAGGAAATGTAAGAAATTTATATTGCCCATCATTTAGTCTGAGCGAGCCAGCTAGCTACAGGGTGCACATATATTGCCCACCCCATGCAGTTCTCAATTAGACTCTCAGAACTCATTGTTGACTAATCCACAATCAAATTTGAAAAAAAAAAAAAAAAAAGAGGTTAAAACGTACATGAACAAAGAGGAATATGAGAGAAGCAAATATATCAAAACATCAATCAAATAAAAGGAAAGGAAGACACTCGTGTGAAAGAATAGATATGTATTTTCTAGATTTTGCAAAAATATCAAATTAAGTAAAAACCTTAAATAGTCGATTCACAATCTGTTCATAACCTTTATATGATTGATGAGAGCTAGACTAAAGACAGTCTTCCTTTCTGTAGTTTGTTCCTTTCAGAATAATCAATAAATCAGGCAAATACTCCATCAGTGTATACAGTCTAAGCCAATTATGCAATTAGTTATTGTATTTAAATAATTACCCAAATTAGAAGGCGGTTATGCAACATGAATCTTTTGATTAATTTAGAAAAAAAATATAAAGCTTAATTGAGTAATTTATTGGAACTAAAGGGATTAAACGATCAGTTACTCCAATAAATTAATGAATCATTAGCTAGCTTCTACTACAATGTTTTGGGAAAAAAAATTCTCTGCAAAATATTTTATAAATTAACAAAATTATAAGTATCAATGATTGATTGTTATATTCGGACAAACTATACATTAGGTGAGAATTATTACATGTAGGATTATGTATTAATATTTCCAACAGGTTAGACCAAACGTGATCCATCTCGATTCCCGAAGGAAAATATAATCATAATTACTATAATTTTGTGATCCATGCGGAGGAAGAGACTATCACGAGGTTAAAATAACATTTCTCTGTGATAATTGGGTTGCCTGTCGATCGTATTTGCCAATGATATTAAATATAATCTTGATTGGTTGGGAATTGGTTATATTTATTTGGTCTATCAATATGTCCTTACGTACTTAATAACCAGACTTGTTCATCTCTTCCTTGACAGGCGCACAAACCACAAAGATCATATTAGCACTAATTCAAATCCATTTGGCGTACTAATTCAAATCCAATAGCATACTACTTGGAATAACATTCAATTTGCTAAGACGGTATGACTTGCGTCCAATAAGTGGTGGCTAATTAACAACAATTAATTATTGCATTAACAATGGAGAAAATTATCAAACTCCTTTATTGTTGCCGAAGTTAATCATTTTCCCTATATATTTCAAAACGCATAAAAAAATTTTGAATGTTAAAAAAAATTTATTAATTTTCAATTTTTTAGATACTTTACTATTTTTACCATCAATTGGGGGGTTTCAGACTCTCAGTGCATCAAGGGTAAAAGAATAAAAAGACACATAATAAGCTAACGACAAAGGGCTTTGATTTAGAAATATGATGGAACTAATGGTTAATTTCAATAAAATGGGGTTTAATAATTTATTTATTTAGTTTATTTAAATGTATAATTAAACCCTCCCCAACCATATGAGCCAAATTCAAACCATTTGCTCTAAATGAAGAGATTTTTTTTCAACAAAAAAATCTAGCATCCATAAATATATTTTTTTCATCAAGGGAAAAAGTAGAATCTTCCCTCTAGAAACACATAATGATGTATAATTTAATAATGGAATATTATCATTTTTCTACCTAGTTTTTTTTTCTGACAAATCAATTTACCCCTAAATTTTTTAACAATAGCTTTTTCTCACATAATGTTTCAGTTTTGATCATCAACTGTGAAATTCATTAAGAAATTGCTGATATCACAAGAGTATTTTAGAATTTTAGTATATTAAGCCAAAAGTATTATAATATTTACAATTTTATCAATTGATTATTTTAGATATATAAAATAATCAATAGATAAAAGCATTATCTCTTTGTGTATAATTAATTTCGTACTTTTTTAATTTAGATGATTAAATTGTACTTATATAGTTTAGGGGTAAAATAGATGTTTACTGTAATTTATATTAAAAATTATATATATATTTTTAAAGGTTTGGTGGTAAAATGATAAAAATTGAAATATAATGTGAGAAAAAGTAATTTTTAGAAAAATTTGGCGGTAAAGTGATAATAATCCTTTAATAATAGTCAAATATACAATAATTAGTGGATGAATTACGTTTTGTAATATTTTACTGAATATGGTTTATATATATACATATACATGGTTTTGGAATAGCGGGCATAGGTAATACAACTATTAAAATTATACCATATATCCATCCCAATTGTTAAATTTGTGCGAAAAAAATTATCTATAGCGAAATTAACATGATGTCAAAATTTGAAGATGAAGAAGAGCAAGAGTTGGGGAAACTAGCCATAAGTTTAGCGGACGCGGCGGTGCTGCCAATGGTGCTGAAATCAGCACTGGAACTGAACGTAATAGACACAATTTTTGCTTCATCAGGATCAAGTGAAGGCGCGTTCCTCTCACATGCAGAGATCGCGAGTAGGCTCCCCGCCAAGAACCACGACGCCCCAGTTTTGCCCGATCGAATGCTTCGGCTCTTGGCCGGCTATGACATTCTCAAGTGCTCAGTTCGAACGGGAGAAAATGAGGTGGTTGAGAGACTCTATGGCGCGGGACCCATTTGCAAGTTCCTAGTTAAGAATGAAGATGGAGGATCAGTTGCCACTTTGCTATTGTTGCATCAGGATAAAGTCCTCATGGAGAGCTGGTACATATATATGATATTATTTTCTAATAGTCCATTGATTACAACTTCACTAGCTAATTAGGTGATTTAGAGTTACATTTTGTTTGGATTAAATAACTTTATTCCTCAGGTATCACTTAAATGATGTAGTACTAGAAGGCGAGGTCCCTTTCAACCGAGCGTATGTGATGACTTCATTTGAATACCCTGTTACTGATCAAAGGTTCAACTAGTTATTTAATCAAGCGATGTCGAATCACACAACCTTGATCATGAACAGTGCTCTCTATGCCTACAGAGGATTTCAAGACCTGAAAGTGTTGTTGATGTGGGTGGTGGAATTGATGCTACCCTTAATATGATCACTTCTATGTATTATCACATCAAGAGTATTAATTTTGATTTACCTCATGTCTTAGCTCATGCACCTTCATTTTCAGGTATTGATGAATTTTTTCTTTTTCATTACTCACTAGATGATTAATATTGTTGTTTTTAAGTTTTCTTTTTTTTTTTTTAGATGTAAATTTTGGGGGCACGATTTGTTTTTTTAAACAATAAAAACAAGTAAACTTTGGAAGGGGGCGTAGTGAGTTTTCAAATTTCAATAATGCATTGATCAATTGTGAATAGCATTCGCTCATATGGCTTGATTGAATTCCACATTTCCTAGCAACGTTTTTTGATCGACTACTCAAATCTGAATCCTGAGAGAAAACAATTGTCAATTGTATTCACTATGATTAACTAAAGGCTCGTTGATTGTAGGTGTAGAGAATATGGGAGAGATATGTTTGATTAACACGCGGAATTTTGATATCTCAGAAAATGCACAAGAGAGTGATACATCAATACATGCTCAGCTCTTTTAATTATCCAGTTTCTCTAGCTCCACAATAAACAATCGCTCAAACAAAACTATAATTTTGAGTTTATTAAAACATTTACAATTGTTTTTATAAATAAAATTTGCATATGATATCTGGTGCCAATATGGTTATTAGACAGTCAAGGAAGGCTCAAACAAATATGAATTATTGAAGTTGGTGTGATCATCATCTCCGTTCAAAAAGGTTGCATGGGAAAATGACTAAAAATATGAAATATTCAAAGCAATAAGTGGGGATATATAGTTAGTATCCCAAGTAATCAATAAGTGGCATATAAATTGTCACATTAATTAGTTGGGATAAAAATTATTTGTGTAGGGATAACTTCAATCTTAATTTAAATAAATGAATAAAAGCATTAAAAAAATATATAAACTGATATATTAAAAAAAAAATCACACTTGACACCTTGCTTACCAGGACTTTGCTAGCTTACAGACTGCAGCATCAGCCGTTGCATGTCCTGCCTAACATTATTGGAAATTATCTATTGATTATTGTACTACGAACACCAGATACGATATGGTACTCTCTTATGACGTTGCTAATTGCAATTGCTGGATAAATAAAAAATCATAAATTAATGAATAGCGACACTTTGCAGCACAATAGTCTCAATCGTGAGACCCGGCCCGAACCCGAACAAGACGCCCCATTGAAGCCCCTCACCAGTGGTGGCTTTCCTTTCGTCCATGGACTTGTTCCTCATCTCATCAAGTATAAACAGCACGCTGGGACTCCACATGTTGCCATATTCGCTCAGCACATGCTTGCTGGCTCTTAATTTCTCCTTTGACAATCCAAGCTTTTCTTCCACTACTCTGAGAACTGATGGGCCCCCAGGATGAACTACATAAAACAATGAGTTCCAGTCACCGATACCAAATGGAGCGAATGTTTCAATACAGCATTGTACTATGTTGTCGCCAATGACCTTGGGCACCCCTTTGGACAAGTAATATTGCATGCCCACTTCTCTTATTCGCCCCACAATCGCATTATCTGAGTCAGGGATCATCGTTTGAGCTGTAGAAACAAGTTGGAACAGTGGACGTTCATTGCTGGTATCAGTATCAGGATCAGCACCAACAATGGCAGCGGCAGCTCCGTCGGAGAATATTGTTGAGCCAACAAGAACATCCATGTATGTATCAGAAGGTGCATGGAAACACACAACCATCAGTTCAGAGCACACGATGAGAACACGGGCGCCAACGTTGTTCTCGGCAAGGTCCTTGGCGAGGCGAAGAGCAGTGCCACCGGAGAAGCAACCTTGTTGATAGATCATAAATCTTTGAACAGAAGGTTGAAGGCCAATAAGCTTGGCAACCTTATGATCTGCACTTGGCATGTCTATCCCGGAAGAAGTACAAAATATGAGGTGTGTGATTTTTGACAGAGGCTGGCCCCATTCTTTGATGGCCTTCAGTGCTGCTTCCTTGCCCAGTTTCGGTACTTCGTCAACTAGAATTTCTTGACGTGTATTAAAAGATGGAGCGTTATGGGTACCGATATTAGGGTTCTCCTTGATAATATCTTCAGTCAAGTACATGTGGCGTTTCCTTATAGTTGATTTCTCACCTGCAAATTAAATCAAAATTTTCTTCAAATGGGTTGTGAATAGTGTATATATATAGTCATTATACTGTTATGATTATGGTTTAATATTTTTTTTCGTACTTTAATAAACTTCAGAATTCCGAACTAAATCAGAATTATATATATAATTTTTTTTTTACCTTATTCTTAATTTTATGTAACATAATACACAAAAAAAAAAATTCAACACACTATATAACATAATACACAACAATGAATTTGTGTGCTTTGTTTATATTTTAGTTTATTTCTTTCTTTAATATTTTAAATGATCACTTGTTAGATAATGACTACACACACACCATCGCGTGCAGTAATTGGAAATCCTGTTACACCTAAAGCCAACTTCAATTCACCAAACCAAGGTTCATCTCGTGTAGTGATTATGGACTCGTACAAGGATATTGACGGACCGAACCAAGGAAAAACTATCCCATAATGGATGAACGGAAATAATCCTTTAACAAGCAAGTTTTTATATATAGAGAGAAAGACAAAGAGACATTTTTCAGACCTTAACAAAGTGTAAAATCCTAAATTAGAACATTATATATGTATGTATGTATGTATATAGAGGAGTGGTTGATGCCTAAATGAATTTTTATGCCCTATTTCCCTTAGGATTCGAACTCAGTTGGCCAATCACAAAATAGTTAATTAAAGAACTATATACATATCAAATTGATCTTTAATAAGTAGATTTGAATTTTTTTTTTTTTCCAAAAAACAAACTTTGAAAACAAAATTTGAAAAGCTGTTAGTACCAAAAGTATCCTTGCACTTCGCGATTATGACAGTACTAGCTAGTTTAAGCTTAGTCGAATTAATAAATTTTTTTTTTTGAAGTTACATGGTAATCTAAGGATGCCTTTTACAATTAAACATTACAAGTCATAATTACAGTAAAATAAAAATTATAATGGTGAAATAAACTTATCAGATGTGACTTTTAAATTTTGAGGAATAACATTTTTGAAAAAAATTGAAAAATAATAATTTTTTTTTAAATGAAGTTAATACTATGAGTTCCTATTTATTTGGAATTAAATTAATATAACTTTTAAGTTGTAATATATTTTATGTATCCGTAACATACTATTACTGCTGCAGCTATGACATGAAAGTTAAAAGCATACTAACTGTTGCGACACAGCAACACCATGCAAAGCCTAAATGAACTTACACATTCGTTTGAACTTGTCTTTTAAATGAGTCAAATGCTCGCTTTTGGTAACACTGAAATAGAAATCTGGATAATCGGATTGATAGAAAATGTTGGGTGGATTTGCGGTCCCGATTGCTAGAATTGCAGCAGGGCTTCGACCTCGAGCCTGCCGACTCTCCATGATATTTCCCATCGACGCCATATTTTTGCCTGCTTCAAAGTTTTCAGTGTTTTATGTTAAACCTACACCACAGCTCATATATGAGGAGATGATATAAGTTATAACTGAGCTTCTTTGCTTTTATAGGCCAAAGAGTCTGTGCATTCATTCATTGCGCCTTCGGTTTTGGTAAATCACAGCTTTACAATTTAAAAATAGAATAATCTACAATAAAATCGTTTCGTCTGCGCTCAGCCGGACCATTCTAATTTTTTTTTTTTAAGTATCGGTTTGCTGACCAAACATGAGTTTTCCAATTATTGGGAAATATAAAAATGTAATCCTTTCGTGATCCTCAAAATTTATTAAGAAAAACCACACAAAAACGAGGAAAGCAGGAGGAAGAAGGCCAAAAGATTTATTTTCTTTAAAAAGAAAAGACAAAGTAAAACTCTAGTAATATCAACAGTCAATATAATAAAAATTTATTGATTTCATCCTTTAGATTTTGACATTAGTTGTTGTATTCATATCCGTTTGCGTTCATGCATGGTTTTTGTTCTTTTAATATTTTGTATTGGTTTGTTATTAGTTTGTTTCGTAGGGTAAGATTTATTATATATTCTGTTAATTTAAATGTATCTCTTTTTCATTTTATTTAATAAAACTTCTCTCGTATCGTTGAGGTTCAACCGAAAAAAAAAGGCTAAACTTTTTTCATTATAAAATTGCATAATTACTATATCATAATCAATAATTTTTTTTATAAAATTAAATTGAAGCCTAGTTATTGCATGGTTACTGTCATCTTAATGCCCACACCCGCAATCATTATTTATGTGTATCTATTGTTGTGAATGATTTTTCGTTTCTTTTTTTCGGTATATTAAAGAATTTAGTATTCGAATATTATATTGAACCCTGACTAATTTATATTCAAATCAAGTATGATCATTAGGGCTGCAAAACTCTCTCAATAAATATTTAACGCAACTACATTCTCAAATCTTAAATCGAAAATCTTAATTAAAATAAAACAATCCATGTACGCAATTGTTGGTAATGACTTTTCTTTCGCCTACCGTCAATAACTAGTTGCCTTCTTTTGCAAACCGCTGGCTGTTGGAAACTTGGAAAATTGATTTAATCCGAATGACAGCTAGTCAAGGGATGTAGAACTTGACTAGCCTACAGAATCTGTAAGCTACAGACTGCAGCATCAGCCGTTGGATGTGGAGTGAGAAACTAAACAATAGCCAATCGGATGGTGGGATGACGGGAGATGTTTGTCAGAATCTGTACCATAGACAGGTCCAAGGATGTAATAATGAGTCCTGAAAGACGGCATATATTTAAAAACGGTCTCTCTCCTCTAGCACCCGTGGAAGCTCCCCATTGGCTGCTGTTACAGAAGCTGTAACATACGCACCCAATGCATGCACCACACCTGTCCTGCATATGGAGAAAAAGCATGCAATTGTTTTTGTTTGGTAGCTAGCTAACCAATCAGGAGCTGGCTAAGTTGGATCTGTATGTTACAGAATCTGTAACTTAGCCAGCTCCCTTCTCCTATATTTATTTGGTCTATCAGTATGTCCTTACGTACTTATTAACCAGACTTGTTCATCTCTTCCTTGACAGGCGCACAAACCACAAAGATCATATTAGCACTAATTCAAATCCATTTGGCGTACTAATTCAAATCCAATAGCATACTACTTGGAATAGCATTCAATTTGCTAAGACGGTATGACTTGCGTCCAATAAGTGGTGGCTAATTAACAACAATTAATTATTGCATTAACAATGGAGAAAATTATCAAACTCCTTTATTGTTGCCGAAGTTAATCATTATCCCTATATATTTCAAAAACACATAAAAAAATTTTGAATGTTGAAAAAAATTATTAATTTTCAATGTTTTAAATACTTTACTATTTTTACCATCAATTGGGGGGTTTTACTGCATCAAGGGTAAAAGAATAAAAAGACACATAATAAGTTAACGACGGAGGACTTTGATTTATGAAACATGAAGGAACTAATGGTTAATTTCAATAAAAATAGGGTTTAATAATCTATTTATTTATTTTATTTAAATATAAAATTAAACCCTCCCCATCCATATGAGCCTGATTCAAACCTTTTGTTCTAAATCAAGAGATTTTTTTCAACTAAAAAATCTAGTATCCAGAAATTTTGTTTTCATCAAGGGAAAAAAGTAGAATCTTCCCTCCAGAAACACATATTGATGTATAATTTAATAATGGGATATTATAATTTTTCTACCTAGTTTTTTTTTATGACAAATCAATTTACCACTAAATTTTTTAACAATTGGTTTTTCTCACATAATGTTTCACTTTTCATCATCAACTGTGAAATCCATTAAAAAATTGCTGATATCACAAGAGCATTTTAGAATTTTAGTATATTAAGCCAAAAGTATTATAATATTTACAATTTTATCAATTGATTATTTTAGATATATAAAATAATCAACAGATAAAAGCATTATCTCTTTATGTATAATTAGTTTCGTACTTTTTTAATTTAGAGGATTAAATTGTACTTATATAGTTTAGGGGGTAAAATAGATGTTTACTGTAATTTATATTAAATTGAAATATAAGGTGAGAAAAAGTAATTTTTAAAAACATTTGGTGGTAAAGTGATAAAATCCTTTAATAATAGTTAAATATACAATAATTAGTGGATGAATAATGTTTTGTAATATTTTACTGAATATGGTTTTTATAAATACATATACATGGTTTTGGAATAGCGGGCATAGGTAATACAAATATTAAAATTATACCATATATCCATCCCAATTGTTAAATTTGTGTGAAAAAAAATTATCTATAGCGAAATTAACATGATGTCCAAATTTGAAGATGAAGAAGAGCAAGAGTTGGGGAAGCTAGCCATAAGGTTAGAGAACGCGGCGGTTCTGCCAATGGTGTTGAAATCAACACTGAAACTGAACATAATAGACACAATTTTTGCTTCATCGGGATCAAGTGAAGGCGCGTTCCCCTCATATATAGAGATCGCGAGTAGGCTCCCCGCCAAGAACCACGACGCCCTAATTTTGCCCGATCGAATGCTTCAGCTCTTGGCCGGCTATGACATTCTCAAGTGCTCGGTTCGAACGAGAGAAAATGGGGTGGTTGAGAGACTCTATGGTGCGAGACCCATTTGCAAGTTCCTAGTTAAGAATGAAGATGGAGGTGAAATACAAGTGTGCAACCCAAGAGGGGGGTGAATTAGTATTTTAAAAAATATCCTAACAAAACCACACAACAATCCAATCTAATGCCTTAATAAATTCGAAAGTAATAAGTTCAATAGAAACACAATAATAAATGAGTAAGGGAAAAGAAAAACAAACATACGAATTTTTACGTGGTTCGGCAAATCCCGCCTACATCCATGCCTCCAAGCGATCCAAGCTTGAGGATTTCACTATCCAAGCCTTCCAAGACTTTAAATGATTACAACTGACTTCTAAGGTGTCAATAAACTTTTACAATAAAGAGATTAACTCTCAATCTCTTCATTCACGTGTCTCACACACTCAAACACTCACAAATTTATGAGGAATTGAAGATTACAATAAAAACTCTCTTAAATAGTAGATATACAAATTGAAGAACAAATCTTCTTCATATGAAATGAGAGAACCAATTAAATCATCAATAGGTAATGTATTTAAATCTTTAGCTTCCTCAATGGCAGCCATTTTTTGTCTTCATTCCTTAGGTAGCAACCTAATGATTTTCTTAACTTTCTCGCTATTTGAAAAGGTCTTTCCTAGGGCTCCTAGAGTTTTCACTATGTCTGTAAATATAATATACATAGAATACACACTCTTATTTTGTTCTATTTGGAACAATTCATATTGTCAAGTGTACCTACTTATTTTATATTCTTTCACTTGATTCGTGCCTTTATAAACAACTTCAAGTTTGTGCCAAATTTCATTAGTACTTTCGCAACTAGACACTCTATAAAACTCTTTCTTATCTAGTGCACAAAACAAGACATTCATAACTTTAGAATTTAGATAAGCTTTTCTCTTTTCCAATTCATTTCATTTCCGTGAAGGTTTTGGAATATCTTCCCCGACTTCATTTTTAGTCAAAGGCATAAAAGGACCATCATTAACGATTTCCCAAATTTCGTAATCTAAAGCTTGTAAGTAAATTCTCATCCTAATTTTCCGATACGGGTAATCGTTTCCATCAAAATATGGTGGTCTAGTGGTGGACTGTCATTCTCTAAATGTGGAATCATTTTGAGTTGCCATTGATCTTTAACTCTAGATGGTTAAGTCTAAAAAAGAGCACATTGTTCTAATACCAAATGAAATACAAGTGTGCAACCCAAGAGGGGGGTGAATTGATATTTTAAAAAATATCCTAACAAAACTACACAATAATCCAATCTAATGTATTAATAAATTCGAAAGCAATAAGTTCAATAGAAGCACGATAATAAATGAGTAAGGGAAAAGAAAAACAAACACACGAATTTTTACGTGGTTCGGCAAACCCCACCTACGTCCACGCCTCCAAGCGATCCAAGCTTGAGGATTTCACTATCCAAGCCTTCCAAGACTTCAAATGATTACAATTGACTTCTAAGGTGTCAATGAACCTTTACAACAAAGAGATTAACTCTCAATCTCTTCATTCACGTGTCTCACACACTCAAACACTCACAAATTTATGAGGAATTGAAGATTACAATAAAAACTCTCTTAAATAGTAGATATACAAATTGAAGAACAAATCTTCTTCATATGAAATGAGAGAACCAATTAAATCATCAATAGGTAATGTATTTAAATCTTTAGCTTCCTCAATGGCAGCCATTTTTTGTCTTCATTCCTTAGGTAGCAACCTAATGATTTTCTTAACTTTCTCGCTATTTGAAAAGGTCTTTCCTAGGGCTCCTAGAGTTTTCACTATGTCTGTAAATATAATATACATAGAATACACACTCTTATTTTGTTCTATTTGGAACAATTCATATTGTCGAGTGTACCTACTTATTTTATATTCTTTCACTTGATTCGTGCCTTTATAAACAACTTCAAGTTTGTGCCAAATTTCATTAGTACTTTCGCAACTAGACACTCTATAAAACTCTTTCTTATCTAGTGCACAAAACAAGACATTCATAACTTTAGAATTTAGATAAGCTTTTCTCTTTTCCAATTCATTTCATTTCCGTGAAGGTTTTGGAATATCTTCCCCGACTTCATTTTTAGTCAAAGGCATAAAAGGACCATCATTAACGATTTCCCAAATTTCGTAATCTAAAGCTTGTAAGTAAATTCTCATCCTAATTTTCCGATACGGGTAATCGTTTCCATCAAAATATGGTGGTCTAGTGGTGGACTGTCATTCTCTAAATGTGGAATCATTTTGAGTTGCCATTGATCTTTAACTCTAGATGGTTAAGTCTAAAAAAGAGCACATTGTTCTAATACCAAATGAAATACAAGTGTGCAACCCAAGAGGGGGGTGAATTGATATTTTAAAAAATATCCTAACAAAACTACACAATAATCCAATCTAATGTATTAATAAATTCGAAAGCAATAAGTTCAATAGAAGCACGATAATAAATGAGTAAGGGAAAAGAAAAACAAACACACGAATTTTTACGTGGTTCGGCAAACCCCACCTACGTCCACGCCTCCAAGCGATCCAAGCTTGAGGATTTCACTATCCAAGCCTTCCAAGACTTCAAATGATTACAATTGACTTCTAAGGTGTCAATGAACCTTTACAACAAAGAGATTAACTCTCAATCTCTTCACTCAAGTGTCTCGCACACTCAAACACTCACAAATTTATGAGGAATTGAATATTACAATAAAAACACTCTTAAAGAATAGATATACAAATTGAAGAATAAAAGATGATTCAAGGTTTTATGATTTGCGAAATGAGAGCTTAATAAATGTTGTTTGCTTTTTTATTTTGCTTGTAAGAGAGAGTGAAAATGAATTAGATTTGAATTTTTATAGGTTGAGCTAAAAAACTAGCTGTTATGCACATTTTGGTGATAACCGGCTTACCGTTTATGGACATCCGGTTAGTCACTTAATGTTACCGTTACAACCAAAATTTGAATTTTTGAACATTCGGTATGCCGCTTATGAAATCTGGATAGTCGTTTATTTTCCAGAAGCTTACTGTCCAAATCCGATCTACCGTTTGTCAGGATCCGGATAGCCGCCTGCTAAAGTAACTGGTACAGTAAAATATTTTCTAAAAATTATAGTTTGGCCCCAAAAACTTTATATAATTGTATTGCGGCCCAAAACGTTATGAATCTTTTCAAATAAGTCCAATTTCGGAATTTCTAAATATTACTTTATTAATCCCAAAAGTTTTTGAAATTATGATATGACCCAAAATATGTGAAATTTTAGAATGGTCTAAAAATATTTAAATACTTTCAAATAGGTCCAAATCTGAAATTTAAAACAATATTTATTACAATCAAAGATTGTAAAATTCTTTCATTTTAATTCGCAACTTGAAAAACAACTTAACTCCATAAAATCATTTTCTTATTATAAAAGCACAATACATAAATCTTTGTTTAATCAACACATGTGGTTTGTTATCATCAAAATCAATATTTATAGCCATATAGGCTAACATGAGGATCAGTTGCCACTTTGCTATTGCTGCATCAGGATAAAGTCCTCATGGAGAGTTAGTACATATATATGATATTATTTTCTAATAGTTCATTGATTACAACTTCACTAGCTAATTAGGTGATTTAGAGTTACATTTTGTTTGGATTAAATAACTTTATTCCTCATGTATCACTTAAATGATGTGGTACTAGAAGGCGAGGTCCCTTTCAACAGGGCGTATGGGATGACTTCATTTGAATACCCTGTTATTGATCAAAGTTTCAACTAGTTATTTAATCAGACGATGTCGAATCACACAACCTTGATCATGAACAGTGCTCTCCATGCCTACAGCGGATTTCAAGACCTAAAATTGTTGTTGATGTGGGTGGTGGAATTGATGTTACTCTTATCATGATCACTTCTATGTATTCTCATATCAAGAGTAATAATTTTGATTTACCTCATGTTTTAGCTCATGCACCTTCATTTTCAGGTATTGATGAATTTCTTCTTTTTCATTACTCACTAGATGATTAATATTGTTGTTTTTAAGTTTTTTTTTATATGCAAATTTTAGGGGCACGATTTGTTTTTTTTAAACAATAAAAACAAGTAAACTTTGGAAGGGGACGTAGTGAGTTTTCAAATTTCAATAATGCATTGATCAATTGTGAATAGCATTCGCTCATATGGCTTGATTGAATTCGACATTGCCAAGCAACGTTTTTTGATCAACTACTCAAATCTGAATCCTGAGAGAAAAAAATTGTCAATTGTATTCACCATGAGTAACTGAAGGCTCGTTGATTGTAGGTGTAGAGAATATGGGAGAGATATGTTTGCAAGTGTTACGAAAGGAGGTGCAATTTTCATGAAGGTATGAATAATTTAATAACAAGAGGCTCAAATTTCGTCACGTTTTGCTGATACATATAAGATGAAACTTGCAGTGGATACTCCGTGATTGAAGCGAGGAGCATTGCTTGAAACTGCTCAAGAACTATTGGAAAGCGCCCCCAGCTTTTGGCAAAGCGATCACCATCGAATCAATATATGCTTCTGCTCTTTGGATCTCTTTGAACACCACGTTTTGCTTGTGTTATTGAAATAAACTATGCTTATTACTTCCCTTATCATGAACTTGTTTGAGTGATTTTCAAGCCGTTTTATTTTATTGGTTCTCTGAGTTCAAATTCTATAAGGTAGAAGACTAAAACATTGATTTGTCCTTAGTTCACTTCTCACCTTTCAAAAATTACAAACAAAATATTAGTTTATAAAGAAATATTATATGCTTTTAGGTATGCATGTCTGCATCTTCAAAAATATGGATTCGCTGAATACATCATATGGTGTATGAGTTAATTGAAAAAAAATGATAAAATACTAATACACTATATATTGTAGAACGATTTTGCATTTTAAAAAATGCAGGCATCCGTACTAGAGAAAAAAAGTTAGTCGTAGATTTTTGAGAAAATATTTGACACAGGTGAGTGATGTTGTTGATTTTCAAAAAGACTGTCTCTAACTCTTTGCACATGGTCATGAGATTATCTCGTAACATATTCCATCACATGCAAATTGGTCAATATGGTTGGTCCTAATCAAAGGAAAAGGTAGCAAATATCTAAGTCTCATTCAGAAACTAATTGACTCTAATATTGTATAGAAATCGTAAACATAATTCATACTTAAAATCTAACTCATGAACTGTGGATCACTTCAAACTTGTATACTTAGCATAAAATTTATTCTTAATTAGCTGATGTGGGATAAAAATCTCCTTAAAAGGAAAGCAACTTCATCTATATATGTCAGCTCTTGCTTGCTCAACTCTTATTAAAGCCTCCTTATGTCTTGAGAATGAATGGTTAATTTAATAGCTAGTTGTTAACATATTTTAGTCTATTCTGGAAAAAAATAACACTAATAATAATAATAATAATATTCGGTTTGATTGTTAGGTGGCTTGTCTATCGAACTACGCCAATATTATTATTAGTCAGTCACAAAAATGTTGATTGGTTGGATATTAATTTAGTTGTATGTCAATATTATCCCTACGTGAATTAGAGAGTCTCGTTTTTTTAATAAGAAAAACGTACTTGTAGAGGGATCCCATACACTTATGTATCCTGCAACTGCTTCGCGGGCTATTTTCTCCCCACATTAGCCCAGAATGGAGCCACTGCTCCTCCAAGAGAAAAAGTCACAATCTTTGGTGACGGAAACGCCAGAGGTATAATTAAATTTTAATTGAAACCTTCCCACATTTTGAATTTAACCTCGTACCTCTTAAAAGTTTTTTTAATATCATCTTATTCTTTGGACAACAAAATCTTTTTTTTTCTTTAAAAAAAAGAAACTTTTAACATCACGAGATAACAAAATATACCACGAATTCATGAGAATTCCCGTTGGACCTAACTAAAGTGTTTGGGTCGGCCACTATGTAGGGGTAGGGTATTCAGTTAGTTACATCAAGTTATCAATGCTTTGGTGTCAGTTCGTAGATATATCATTCATACATAAACATGGCTCACTGCAAACTGACCGATTTTCCGTGCAGCGGTTTATAACAAGGAAGATGACATAGCAACTTACACTATTAAAGCTATTGATGACCCAAGAACATTGAACAGGACTCTGTACATCAGGCCTCCCGGAAACGTTTACTCATTCAACGAGCTTGTTACCCTCTGGGAAAACAAGATAGGAAAAACCCTAGAGAAGACTTATGTTCCAGAGGAGAAACTTCTCGAGGACATCCAAGGTTAGTATGTAATTAATATTACGATGCTCATGTAGTTGAGCTTTTCTAGCTATATGCATGTATGTTTTGCTCAACTTCAGCTTGGCTGTTTCGTTGCAGATGCCCCAATTCCCTTAAATGTTCTGTTAGCAATCACCTATGCAACCTTTGTGAAAGGAGATCAGCCATCAGGCCAACTTTGAAATCAATACGGCCTCTGGGGTCGAGGCTTCGGAGCTATATCCTGAAGTTAAGAATACCACCGTCGAAGAATACCTCGATCAAATTGCTGTTTGAACATCAAAATGCCGGCCACATCTTATTATATAAACCAAGCTCTATCATTACTCTCAAGTTGATAGCAGGTAGCCAGTCTGACATTAGCATAATTGTAGCGTGTCAGATACATAGTTAGAGGTGGCTGAACTGTTTTCATTTCTATGTTTTTCCTGATTGTTACTTTATTAATGTGTATTTGTACTCTGAATTTTACAAGCTTGATGAATAAGAATTTGTCTATTGTTGTGAAATCCCTATGACGATGCTCTACAAAAAGTAAGTTTTGTCCGACATTTCAAGCTTGATGTTCAGCTTCATTTACGATCTAATTAATTAGCCTGCCTAGCACGACTTAATTGGCTGGGTCATAATATCATAATAATGATTTGAAAGTAACTGTTAATAAGCATATCCAAAATATTTCACAAATTCGATCAACTTATCTTTATAACATTGTTAGTAAGGCAAGAATAGAGATTTTGTTCAGGTATACAAGAAATATTTGTGTTGGAAATAAATACTGTTACTTTATGGTTACTTTATTTCTATTAGTTAAAACTTATTTGCATTTAGGTAAAAAAATTAGAAAAATTAGTTTTCTCTTTATAATGTATATGTGTTACCATTAGACTTAGCTTTGTTTGGTATTGTGGTTTTGTAATTTTTAAGTTACAACTTCCGTGTGGCATGTGGAATAGAAGTTATAATTATTATAGAAAAGTTTATGAGTGTTTTGAATACTGGCCATGATCTGGTTGAATACATCCTAGGTAAAGTTCAGCCCCTAATGCTGAATTGCTTTGTAAATATCTTTTATTAAATACTGTATTACATAATAAAGTTACTGAAAGATGCAACAAAAGCTCTTTGGGGCTCAAAACTCACCAAATGTCCTCTACTAGGAGCTGTCTGTGTCATAGTAAACTAAAAAATTTAAACTGCCAAAAAAGAAAAAAATTGTTCATATAATGCACAAGCTGAGTTCCACATCGTTATTTAATATTGAGAGAATACAAGGTGTAATAGCATATAAACGATTTATTGAAATTGAAGTTTCCGAATGATCTGCAACCAGCGTGCTCGATCATTTGTGAAACTCCATTACCCAGCTATTGTAGGCACAACACACAATTTCAAGCCCTGAAAAACCAGAGTTCTTTGCTAAGGCCTCATATTCCTTTTTGGACCTCTCTCTTCCTCCTGTTGTTTGAGCTAACATGAACAAGTCTTGCTCGAAGACAATGTGAGAAGACGCTTGATTCTCAGGAACCAAAGGAAGGATCGATTCAACAATGATGACCTTTCCATTTTCTGGGAGAGCTTCCCAGCAATTTTTGAGTAGTTTCAAGCAGTGTTCATCAGTCCATCCATGTAGCATCCACTGCAAATTATAATTAATTTCATGTACAAATTAAAACAATTTAAAAAATTATAAATAAAGGGGCTCATCAATGTCTTTTATATAAATTATAATACGTTAAATTTCCCTTTAGCCCCTAGTATTTGGGCCAATTACCTAGTTAGTTTTATATTTTCATAAAGTTAATAAAAATTGGTCATACTGTTACTCTTATTAGTACAATTGGATTTGAATTTTTTAAGCGTAAAATAATATTTTGTCTAACATAACTTAAATTCAAGCAAATTCGATATATATGAATAATTTTTCTAAAGTATAAGTGAGGACTAATTAACTAGATAATTTGCTGAAACCATAAGAAATAAATGAGTATTTATCTTCACATAAATTAAAAAAAAAAAAAAAAAAAAAACTCGCCTTCAGGAAAATAGCATCTCCTCTAGGAACATTTTCGAACATATCTCCACCCACATGCTCCACACCTATTTATGGAAAAGAATTACAAGATCAAATCTGGCAAGTTCAACTATAACATACTTGTACAGGCCACGTAGTTTTTAATTATAAATTTAAAATCCAATACCCGGAAAAGAAGGCGCATTGGCTAAAACATGAGGGAGATCAAAGCTGATGCCCTTGATACAAGGATATCTAGATGTGATCATGCCTAGAGTAACACCAATGCCACCTCCCACATCAACCAACACTTTGAGACCATCAAATCCTCTGTAAACATCTAGTATCTTATTCATAACTAAAGCACTATGGTTTGACATGGCTTCATTGAATACCCCGTTGAACCTTGGATCAGTTCCAAGATATTCAAATTGTGTCATTCCATAAGCTCGGCGGAATGGAATACCCCCTTCTAATATTACGTCTTTCAAGTGGTACCTGAGATTTGGGAAAAAAAATGTATGATAATATATATTAGTAACTAAAATCGATAGAGAATCTTCAACCTAGCAACGTATATTACATTCAATGAACAACTAAAATTACCAGCTCTCCATGAATACTTTGTCGTGGTGTAGCAAAAACAACGGGGCAACAGACCCATCATCGTCATCTTGATTCTTAATCAGGAACTTGCAAATCGGCGCGGCGCCGTAAACTCTCTCCACTTGTCCATTATCTCCCGTCTGAAGCGAGCATCTGAGTATGTCATAGCTCGCCAAAAGACTTAACATCCGGTCGAGCAGAAACGGTGCGTCTGGATTCTCGGTAGGTAGCCTAGCTGCAATCTTAGAAGGTGAGAGTAACTCACCATGGCCATCTTCTGCAGCAGAGGCGGCAGAGATGATGTCAATGACATTGAGCTCGATAGCTGATTTTAGCACCATCGGAAGAACGGCCGCATTAGCTAGTCGGACGGCAAGTTTTCCAACTTCTTCTTGGTCCACGGAGGTAGAGCTATTCCTCTTGGGCTTGGAATTAGCCATTTCGTCTTGCTGTATGTTGTTAAACCTGGTTTCTTAACTATTGCGCCTCAAATTCAATCACACAACTCAAAAAACTTTTCTTTTAATTTACTGGTGTTTATGTTTATAAAGAGAGTAAGTGCTTGAATTTATAGATGCTTAAATTCTAAATAAAGTCGTGGCTCCATAAGTATTAATGCAATTGAAAATTTTTGGATATAGGACTAATGTGTGAAAATTTAAAAATTTTAATTTTATTTTTATTTTTATAACAAATAAGAAGACTCCATTATAAATGACCTTAAAAAAAACAACAGAAAAGAGTAGCAAACCCGGAACGCAGTTTCATTATTACATCCTTCCCACTAGCCGTCATTGATATTACATCAATTTTCCAATTGCCATTGGTTTGCCAAAACAGGCAAGTAACTAATAGCCGTCAGGGTACATCTTTCCACTAGCCGCCATTGATATTACATCAATTTTCCAATTGCCAGTGGTTTGCCAAAAAAGGCAAGTAATTTAACGGGATATATAATAAATCTTACCGTACGAAACAAACTAATAAAAACCAATACAAAATATTAAAAGAACAAAAATCATGCATGAACGCAAACTGATGCACGCAAACGGATGTGAAGACAAAAATGAATGTCAACAAAATCTAAAGGATGAAATCAATAAATTTATATTATATTGACTGTTGATATTACTAGAGTTAAAAAAATTTGGGGAAATCTCAGGCTACCTTTAAATCAATTTTCCAAGTTCCCAGCAGCCAGCGGCTTGCAAAAGAAGGCAACTAGTTATTGACGGTAGGTGAAAGAGAAGTCATTACCAACAATTGCGCACATCAATTGACATGAGTTGTTTTATTTTAATTAAGGTTCTTGGTTTGAGACTTGAAAATGTAGTTGTGTTAAATACTTGTTGAGAAAACTTTACCGCCCTAGTGGTCCTACCTGACTTGAATCTAGATTAATCGGGGCTTAATGTAATATTCGGATATCAGATAGTTTAATACACTAAAAAAAAAAAAGAAAAATCATTCACATATACACATAAATAATGATTGCGGGTGTGCGCATTAAGATGACAGTAACCATGCAATAACTAGGCTTGAATTTAATTTTATATAAAAAAATTATTGATTATGATATAGTAATTATGCAATTTCATAATGAAAAAAGTTTAGCCTTTTTTTTTTCCGGTTGAACCTCAACGATACGAGAGAAGTTCAATTAAATAAAATGAAAAAGAGATACATTTAATTTAACGGGATATATAATAAATCTTACCCTACGAAACAACCTAATAACAAACCAATACAAAATATTAAAAGAACAAAAACCATGCATGAACGCAAACGGATATGAATACAACAACTAATGTCAACAAAATCTAAAGGATGAAATCAATAAATTTATATTATATTGACTGTTGATATTACTAGAGTTTTACTTTGTCTTTTCTTTTTAAAGAAAATAAAGCTTTTGGCCCTCTTCCTCCTGCTTTCCTCGTTTTTGTGTGGTTTTTCTTGATAAATTTTGAGGATCACGAGAGGATTACATTTTTATATCACCCAATAATTGGAAAACTCATGTTTGGTCAGCAAGCGATACTTAAAAAAATAAAAAGAGCTCAGACGAATCGATTTTATTTTAGATTATTCTATTTTTAAATTGTAAAGCGTTGATTTACCAAAACCGAAGGCACAATGAATGAATGCACAGACTCTTTGGCCTATAAAAGCAAAGAAGCTCAGTTATAACTTATATCATCTCCTCATAAAACACTGAAAACTTTGAAGCAGCTGGCAAAAATATGGCGTCGATGGGAAATATCATGGAGAGTCGGCAGGCTCGAGGTCGAAGCCCTGCTGCAATTCTAGCAATCGGGACCGCAAATCCACCCAACATTTTCTATCAATCAGATTATCCAGATTTCTATTTCCGTGCTACCAAAAGCGAGCATTTGACTCATTTAAAAGACAAGTTCAAACGAATGTGTAAGTTCATTTAGGCTTTGCATGGTGTTGCTGTGTCGCAACAGTTAGTATGCTTTTAACTTTGATGTCATAGCTGCAGCAGTAAAAGTATGTTACGTATACATAAAATATATTAACAACTTAAAAGTTATATTAATTTAATTCCAAATAAATAGGAACTCATAGTATTAACTTCATTTTTTTAAAAAAATTATTATTTTCAATTTTTTTTTCAAAAATATTATTCCTCAAAATTTAAAAGTCACATCTGATAAGTTTTAATGATTTTTATTTCACAATTATAATTTTTATTTTATTGTAATTATGACTTGTAATGTTTAATTGTCAAAGGCAGCCTTAGATTACCATGTAACTTCAAAAAAAAAATTATTAATTCGATTAAGCTTAAACTAGCTAGTATTGTCATAATAGCGAAGTGCAAGGGTACTTGTGGTACTAATAGCTTTTCAAATTTTGTTTTCAAAATTTTTTTTTTGGAAAAAAAATATTCAAATCTACTTATTAAAGATCAATTTGATATTATATAGTTCTTTAATTAACTATGTTGTAATTGGCCAACTGAGTTCGAACCCTAGGGGAACTAGGGCATAAAAATTCATTTAGGCATCAACCACTCCTCTATATACATACATACATACATATATAATGTTCTAATTTAGGATTCTACACTTTGTTAAGGTCTGAAAAATCTCTCTTGTCTTTCTCTATATATATAAAAACTTGCTTGTTAAAGGATTATTTCCGTTCATCCATTATGGGATAGTTTTTCCTTAGTTCGGTCCTATCAATATCCTTGTACGAGTCCATAATCACTACACGAGATGAACCTTGGTTTGGTGAATTGAAGTTGGCTTTAGGTGTAATAGGATTCCCAGTTACTGCCAGTGATCGTGTGTGTGTAGTCATTATCTAACAAGTGATCATTTAAAATATTAAAGCAAGAAATAAACTAAAATATAAACAAAGCACACAAATTCATTGTTGTGTATTATGTTACATAGTGTATTGAATTTTTTTTTTTTGTCTTACTTTAATAATTCAAATGATTCCTCATTGAAAAATTATATACATATAGCTCTTCTTTAGTGAGGACATATTTATTTTGTTAAAGTAAGGATGTTAGTAAAATATTAAAGAACATAGATTTTTTCACACTAGAGAATGATTATATATAAGTCCTTCTCTGGTAATAAAGTGAGGATGTTACTAAAAATATAAAAAAATACGAATTTCAATATATTAAAAATTTTATTTTTTTATCTGTTAGTATATTAATATATGTGTTTTTTTTTGTTTTTTAACGGCATCCTTACTTTAAAAAAGTGAGGATGCATTTACTAGAAAATGATTATATTAATACATACATACATAAAATTAGGAATAAGGTAAAAAAAAACTTTATATATATAATTATGATTTAGTTCGGAATTCTGAAGATTATTAAAGTCCGAAAAAAGATATTAAACCATAATCATAACAGTATAATGACTATATATATACACTGTTCACAACCCATTTGAAGAAGATTTTGATTTAATTTGCAGGTGAGAAATCAACTATAAGGAAACGCCACATGTACTTGACTGAAGATATTATCAAGGAGAACCCTAATATCGGTACCCAAAACGCTCCATCTTTTAATACACGTCAAGAAATTCTAGTTGACGAAGTACCGAAACTGGGCAAGGAAGCAGCACTGAAGGCCATCAAAGAATGGGGCCAGCCTCTGTCAAAAATCACACACCTCATATTTTGTACTTCTTCCGGGATAGACATGCCTAGTGCAGATCATAAGGTTGCCAAGCTCATTGGCCTTCAACCTTCTGTTCAAAGATTTATGATCTATCAACAAGGTTGCTTCTCCGGTGGCACTGCTCTTCGCCTCGCCAAGGACCTTGCCGAGAACAACGTTGGCGCCCGTGTTCTCATCGTGTGCTCTGAACTGATGGTTGTGTGTTTCCATGCACCTTCTGATACATACATGGATGTTCTTGTTGGCTCAACAATATTCTCCGACGGAGCTGCCGCCGCCATTGTTGGTGCTGATCCCGATACTGATACCAGCAATGAACGTCCACTGTTCCAACTTGTTTCTACAGCTCAAACGATGATCCCTGACTCAGATAATGCGATTGTGGGGCGAATAAGAGAAGTGGGCATGCAATATTACTTGTCCAAAGGGGTGCCCAAGGTCATTGGCGACAACATAGTACAATGCTGTATTGAAACATTCGCTCCATTTGGTATCGGTGACTGGAACTCATTGTTTTATGTAGTTCATCCTGGGGGCCCATCAGTTCTCAGAGTAGTGGAAGAAAAGCTTGGATTGTCAAAGGAGAAATTAAGAGCCAGCAAGCATGTGCTGAGCGAATATGGCAACATGTGGAGTCCCAGCGTGCTGTTTATACTTGATGAGATGAGGAACAAGTCCATGGACGAAAGGAAAGCCACCACTGGTGAGGGGCTTCAATGGGGCGTCTTGTTCGGGTTCGGGCCGGGTCTCTCGATTGAGACCATTGTGCTGCAAAGTGTCGCTATTCATTAATTTAAGATTTTTTGTTTATCCAGCAATTGCAATTAGCAACGTCAAATAAGAGAGTACCATATCGTATCTGGTGCTCGTAGTACAATAATCAATAGTTAATTTCCAATAATGTTAAGCAGGACATCCAACGGCTGATGCTGCAGTCCGTAGCTTATAAGCTAGCAAAGTCCTGTTAAGCAAGGTGTCAAGTGTGAATTTTTTTTTTAATATATCAGTTTATATATTTTTAATGCTTTTATTCATTTATTTAAATTAAGATTGAAGTTATCCCTACACAAATAATTTTTATCCCAACTAATTAATGTGACAATTTATATGCCACTTATTGATTAGATTGTAAAATAATCTTATTAATAATGAATAATAATATTAACCAATATTATACACATCTAGTGATGATATATTACTTGGGATACTAACTATATATCCCCACTTATTGCTTTGAATATTTCATATTATTAGTCATTTCCCATCAACCTTTTTGAACGGAGATGATGATCACACCAACTTCAATATTTCATATTTGTTTGAGCCTTCCTTGACTGTCTAATAACCATATTGGCACCAGATATCGTATGCAAATTTTGTTTATAAAAACAATTGTAAATGTTTTAATAAACTCAAAATTATAGTTTTGTTTGAGCCATTTTTTATTGTGGAGCTAGAGAAACTGGATAATTAAAAGAGCTGAGCAGGTATTGATGTATCACTTGTTGTGCAAATTTTAATGTACTCGCAAGCGCACGAATCTATTGTAGTATAGACTAATGGTGACGAGTGTCGATCCCACGAGGAGGTGGATTTTAATTATATATAAAATTAATTTTGTAAATGGGTAGTTGGATTTATGGTGGAAATGATTTGGAATATGTTAATACTTAAATTAAAATGGCGAGAATAAATTCTAAAATTGGAATTGCAATGGAGAGAATAAATTGAAGAGAAAATCTATTAAATTGACGTACTTGGGTATCTGGATCCATATCAACATGCATCATTGGCTAAATATTCCTTATTAATACCAATTAAATCATGAGGGGGGAATCCACACCTCATGAACCACGCTCTAATCAATATGGTGCTAAGGGCTTATCGTGCCAAATAATAATAACCTTATACTAGAGAGCCGATGTAACCAAGGCGGTATCTAGACAAGATTATTATTATTTGTCGACGAGAAATCAAAACATCCACAAAAACTAGAGGGGAAGAGAAAATAAATTTACCAAATTAAGTCCATGACACATGTTGAAACTTCACCTTCAACCCAAGCTTGAAAGAAAATTAGCCACTCATAATTGAACTAGGGGCAAAATGGAAATTTATTAAAATACGAAGAAAATACAAGATGGAGAGGGAATTACAGAAAACAGAGTCCAAAAATGGATTCAGAGATATCAAAGTAGGGGGGAGAGGCCCCCTTTTTATAGATACATGGAGTAAATCATGGCCATCGGATTAAAAACAGTTTGGACGCTCTGGATTGCGCCACGTCATCAGTCAACAGTCCACGGTTTGACCACGCGGATGAACAGTAACACGGTTTGACCCGACTTTGAACAGTAACACGGTTTGACCCGACTTTGAACAGTAACGCGGTTTGACCCGAATGAACAGTAACGCGGTTTGGTTGAAAATAATCCTGTGTGATGCATGCACCGTACGCAAGATTTTTCGTTCACTGATATGCTGCCACGTCACCATCAACAGTACATAAGAATTTTAGTCCAACAGGATCGTGACACCTCATCAGTCAATGCCACATTACCGTACACGTGAATAGTACCGTACATGTGAATAGTGCCATTTTTCCTTTTATGCTCCTCCTAAGGTTTTTGACCGTCCTGAGTTCAAAAGCGATGTCCGTTTTGCCGTCTGATTTCTCCTTTATTGTGAAATGACTATAATGCCCCTAAAATACATAAAATACTTAATTAAAATAAAACACATGTAATTAAATCACAAGAAGGTTAAATACATAAAAGTAAGGGTTGTTAGTAAGACTTGAAATGTAAAATGACGATTTTCTCCTTTATAAATATGCATTTTCTAACACTCAACACACCCCCCAATCAGCTTATTGCTAGTCCCTAGCAAATAAAGCGAAAACAAAATTCAAATTCAAAACGATTTTTTTTTTTTTAGAAACACTCGTGTTTATTCAATCAGATTAATGATAGCAATCAAATAAAAGTATAAGCATTATCTCCAGTCTAAAGCAACATCACACCCACATCAACCATCCACATGAATTAGCCCAGTAGACTTTGTTATAGCTACTTTCAAGAATGACATGTCAAACCCTAAAATCTCACTGGAAGTAGTGAAACTCTCACAAATAAATTAAACCCAATAAAAATAGTCACTCCAATTAATGGTACTTGAGAGAGAAAATAATAAAGAAGTGATATCACATGCTCTCACCAAGATGAAATAAATATGTCCTCAGCTTAGAAATAATACAATCTCAAGTCAAATAAAATGTTAGTCAACCCACTTTATTTATCTTTTTTTCTTTTTAATTATGCATCACTACATCTTTTTAGCCCATATAACTAGCTTCTACTTCGGACTATAATTCCCTAAAATCAAGAAGGACTTTTATTAGGACGTAACGTAGGCTAGGGACATGGTTAACAAAGAAGGGAAATAAGGAAAATAAAGTGTATGTTTGAGAAAAATACAGAGAATTTTTTTTTTTTTGGAAGTTGCAAGGTGGATTTCACCTATTATTGTTATTTTTATTCTTTTGAAACAACAACTTTTGTTTTGTTTTTTTTTTCTCTTTTTTTTTTGCTTTTATTTGGCACAACTTCACTGAACAAAATAATTATTTACATTTTTCTCAATCATAAATAGGTGATGGACCTTATAAGACATCGTGTAATACTCCAAATCGGAGTGGGTCAAGATGATAAGTTGACAAAGAAAAGATTTTTTTTTTTTTTTTAAAAGCTCAAAAGGGTTGACTATGGATATATCACAAAAGGGATGGCTAAAAAGGCTCAAACAGGACAAAGATGGCATTTCCATCGTCTTTTAGGGCTCTAAATAATCATCCATATCTACTAGTTAGATGGGCCTCCCAATGTAGCAACACACTTTTTTTTTTAAGGGTTAACTCAAAAGAAATCTAAAGATCGTATATAAAATAATAAACTGTTAAGCTATATAAAGAATGGGCAAAAGGGTTACTCTCCAAGAAAAATGATAGGCTCAAAAACTCACTTGGTACTTATTATGACATGTTCATTCCTTCAAGCAATTCATATTTGTCTCTAACATCAACATGTAAAGTAGCAAACATAATGTAATATCACTTAAGACCAAAGATAATACAAATACTAAAATTTGAAATTAATCATGTAATCCAATGTTAAAACAAATCACACAATTTTTTTTTTGAACAACATTCTACCCCCCAACCTATTCTAAACATGAAAGGAAAATATGCATGCAGAAATGTGAAAATGATGCAAAAAAAATATTAGAAAAAGTACACTTAAAATGATAGAAAAAGAAAATGAGTTTTTTTTTTTTTACTAAGAAGATGCGTTTCTAGAGGCACTATACTCCATATTCAGCCATCTTCGACTCAAAAGTTGAAAAATGTATATTCATAGAGGAGAAATTAAAAAGAAAAAAAATAAACATCAAAACTTAATAAAGAAAAAGAAAATGTCTAATTTTTTTTTTTGAAATTTTTTTTTCCAAACAATGAAGATGCGTTTCTAGAGTAACTACACTCCATATTCAGTCATCTTCAACACAAAAAGTTAGCAACAATTAGTTTCTACAACAAAAAATTAGTAAAAACCTAACCAAGATTCCACAATTGTCGACTATTCCCTCCCCCCAACCAGAATGAAACATTGTCCTCAATGTTTGAAAGGAAAGAAGTAGAGTTTAGAAGACATCACCTGGGTGGTGCAACACAGAAGAAAATATTTACAGGCGGAGAGTTAAATCTAATTTGTACTTCTTACTGCTGCTACTGTTATCATCATTATTTGGATGCTCCAACACAAAGGTTCAGGGGTCTGGCTCCGGTCTATAAGCTTGTAACAGATCAAGTAGCTCATTAGCAGTGTGAGCACAAATAAAGAGTTTTTTCATATTAGCGGGAATGAAATAGTTTTTTATTGCATGGTTAAGAAATGCGATAAAGCCATCATAAAAGTTATTGACATTTAACAAACCGATGAGTTTCTGGTAGATGTGGAGATGGGCCCAAGATGCTAGTGTGATAAGTGCCTCTAGTGTTGCAAGATCTCCTGGAAGGAAAATAAAAGCATCAGCATTATTAAGCATTTCAGTTATTCTTTCTTGCATACCTAAGACAACTAACTCTTCTCCAGTTGATGAGTCAGACGAACTGCCCAACGGTTTTAGGACTCTTGGGATGATGCCTAACACTTGACTTCTTCTGACAAAAGCTGCTTCAGAGAACATTTTTGATAACCCTCGGTTACCTCCTCCATACACAAAGTGTAATTTTCTCTCTGCTATACTTCGACCAAGATCGATGGCTGCCTCAACGAACTCTTTATGTTTGCCATATGTAAATCCATAAAGCACACAAATGTTCTTGAATTGTCTATTTGGAGTAGCTGCCATTGTGATACTTCTCAAAAAATAATTTGTGAGTGCTTGACAAAAAAAAATCACATTTAAGAGTCTTGGTGCCAGTGGGTCACAGTTGTGTATGAGGTAACATGTCAGTGTCAAATAACGCGTAAAGCACGTGGCTAGCGAGTCAAAAAGGAAAAAGTAAACAGTAATAAGAAAAAAATAAACAGTAATAAAATTATTAAAGACAATAATGCACACAATAAAACAAAAATAACAGTAAAGTAAAAGGATATTTACAGGTAGTTGCGACTGTGGCTCACATCTTCCTCTGATTTTACGTCCAGAAACGGCTTGAACGCCCTCTATGGGTCGAGGCTAGGCTTCCTATCCAGTTTTCTTATAAACTGGCAAACAGGGTCGTTTATAGTCAGATTCCCGACACTATATCGTGCATGCTCTTTCTGGAATAATGGCCATAACTGGAGAATCGCTCCTTGCACATATCCACTGGGATGCGTTTCAAGAGACAAAATGATATCATCCAATGACTCCTTATTCAAGCCATCCCTAATGAATTGAATCTTATCTTCCCTGTTATCAGACACCATTCTTAAAGAACATGGGTTTTTATTGTAACTCATTCTGGCACACTTATGACAAGCAATATAAATTCTTCGAGCTCGTCGTTTTCTTGCATAATTTCCTTTACCACAACCAGGCATGAATGCAATAAATTTTGGAGGTAACTCACCTACCGATCGTACTTTAGCCTCGATTAACCAACGGATGTCAGCAGGTATGTTATTCCTCATGAGTAATCGCATGCGTTCGGACCGAGCTTTATAGATCGTAAGGAGGGCATTCTGAGGAAGTGAAGGGAATCGCTTGTGAAGCTTCGCTAGAATCTCGTTTCTGTCCATACTTTCGCCTCAGAATATCAGTTATTATGGGAAACTGAAGTAACCGACTTGATTGTCACGGAGTACCGTTTTCCGCCACTTCACCGGGGTAACAAACTAAAGCACACAAATAGAAAAACAAAT
Source organism: Citrus sinensis (assembly GCF_022201045.2). Classification (NCBI taxonomy): domain Eukaryota; kingdom Viridiplantae; phylum Streptophyta; class Magnoliopsida; order Sapindales; family Rutaceae; genus Citrus; species Citrus sinensis. Next base: position 33,821,549 of record NC_068560.1, on the reverse strand, counting down.
TAAAACACACAAAGAAAATTAAAATCGTCCTCTTATTGAATTTACCTCAAGCTCCAACTGGATGTCGTAAACACTTCTCTCAATGTCTCTGAGTTGGCGTTCTAAACCCTCAACATAGGCTACTAACTCTGGTGGTTGTAGAGCCCAAATGCGTTGTGTTTTACAAAATTGAATCTGCCTTTTGAGATGAGTTTTGACACGTTGAAGTGGTTTAAGAATGTTCAGAAGGAACGGTCTAAGTATGAGACTCATGATTAAAAATGATAAGAGAACTTAATGGTAAATAAACACACTTATGCAAAAACAATTTCAATTAGCAAAAGAATAATAATAAAAAGAAATAAAGAAAAATCAAATCAACGAAAAGAAAAATCAATTCAAATCTGGTGGGTCGCTCAAATTTATTTCGGTGTCTTCTCCATGTGATTGGTATTCTAGATATGGCTTTAATTTTTGACCATTAACTTTAAACGTGCCACCGTTCTTTGGGTCCTTAATTTCAATTGCCCCATATGAAAAAACAGTATGAACAATAAATGGGCCAGACCAACGAGAGCGTAACTTACTTGGGAATAGGTGCAAGCGAGAATTGAATAAAAGCACTTTCTGACCTGGAGTGAAAGATTTTCTCATAATTTGCTTGTCATGGAAGACTTTCATTCGTTGCTTGTAAATCTTGGCATTTTCGTACGCGTCATTGCGAATTTGTTCAAGTTTTGCTAGTTGTAATCTTCTTTCTGAGCTGGCTTGCTGCATGTCAAAATTGAATTTCTTAATGGCCTAATATGCACGATGCTCGAGTTCCACAGGTAGGTGGCAAGTTTTTCCATACACTAGCCTGTAGGGTGACATCCCAATCGGGGTCTTGAAAGCCGTTCTATATGCCCATAAGGCATCATCAAGTCTTAATGACCAATCTTTTCTGTCTGGCCTCACCGTCTTTTCTAATATGTGCTTTATTTCTCGATTGGAGATCTCAACTTGGCCACTGGTTTGCGGATGATACGGAGTCGCCACTTTGTGTGTGATTGAATACTTTGTCAAAAGAGCCTTGAATGCTTTGTTACAAAAGTGGGCATCACCATCACTGATTATCGCTCGAGGGAATCCAAAGCGTGAAACAATGTTGCTTTTCAAAAATGCTATCACCACCTTGTGATCATTAGTTCTGCATGGAATTGCTTCTACCCATTTGGATACGTAGTCAACAGCAACCAATATGTATTGATGGCCAAAAGACGGGGGAAAAGGTCCCATGAAGTCGATACCCCATACGTCAAAAATCTCAACCACTAAAATTGGATTTAGTGGCATCATGTTCCTTCGTGTAATGCTCCCCATTCGTTGACACCTATCACATGAAGAACAGAAAGTGTAAGCATCTCGAAATATAGTTGGCCAATAGAAACCACATTGTAAAACTTTAGTCGCTGTTTTCTTAGCGCTGAAATGGCCTCCACAAGCTTGTTCATGGCAGAATGAAAGGATATTTGAAATTTCACTTTCTGGGACGCATCGTCTAACAATTTGGTCTGCACAATACTTGAACAAATACGGGTCATCCCAAAAGAAATTCTTTATTTCTGCAAAGAATTTAGCCTTGTCTTGCTTGGTCCAATGCTCTGGAAGTTTACCTGTAACAAGATAATTAACTATATCAGCATACCAAGGTCATACTTCCACATTCATTAATTGTTCATCTGAAAATGATTCATTCAATGGTAATGATTCTGTAATTGTGTCAAAATGGAGACGAGAGAGGTGGTCTGCCACAACATTTTATGTCTCTTTCTTATCTTTGAACTCCAAGTCAAATTCCTGCAAAAGTAACACCCAACGAATTAGTCTAGCTTTTGCATCTTTCTTTGTGAGAAGATATTTAAGAGCAGCATGATCTGTGAACACGATTATTTTACAACCAATGAGATAAGATCGAAATTTCTCCAATGCAAACACTACTGCTAGCATTTCTTTTTCAGTAGTTGAATAGTTCAACTGTGCATCATTCAATGTCATACTAGCATAATAAATAACATGGGGAATTCGATCAACTCTTTGTCCTAATACTGCTCCTACTGCATAATCAGATGCATCACACATGAGTTCAAATGGTAAGCTCTAGTTCGGGGCCTGAATGATGGGTGATGATGTCAACAACTACTTTAATTTTTCAAAAGCCACAAGACATGAATCATTAAAGATAAAAGGTACATTCTTAGCAAGTAAATTGCATAAGGGTCTAGAAACTTTGCTAAAATCTTTAATGAAACGTCTATAAAAACCAGCATGCCCAATGAAAGATCTTACTTATCTGACTGTTTTGGGTGGAGGAAGATTAGAAATGAGATCCACCTTGGCTTTGTCAACCTCAATACCTTTGCTCGAAATGATGTGACCGAGAACAATACATTATTTTACCATAAAATGGCATTTCTCCTAATTTAATATCAAGTTCTTCTCGATACATCTTTGTAGAACTAGTGTTAGATGATGTAAACATTGATCAAACGAGTCACCAAAGACAGAAAAATCATCCATAAAGACTTCAAGGAATCGTTCAACCATATCAGATAAAATGCTCAACATGCATCGTTGAAATGTAGCAGGTGCATTACATAATCCAAATGACATTCTCCTATATGCAAATGTGCCAAAAGGGCAAGTGAAAGTAGTTTTCTCTTGATCTTTTGGTGCTATGGGAATCTGATTATATCCTGAGTAGCCATCTAGAAAGCAATAAAATTCATGTCCTGCTAATCTATCAAGCATTTGATCAATAAATGGTAAAGGAAAATGGTCTTTACGTGTGACAGAATTCAACTTTCTATAATCAATGCATACACGTCATCTTGTAGTCACTCTAGTGGGTATCAATTCATTATCGGCATTAGTAACTACTGTGACTCCTGACTTTTTGGGGACGACTTGTACAGGACTGACCCATGAACTATCAGAAATTGGGTAAATGATACCAGCATCTAATAGCTTAAGGACTTCTGTTCTAACAACTTCTTTCATATTAGGATTTAACCGACGTTGCATTTCCCTAGTAGATTTAGCATTTTCATCAAGGTGAATGTAATGCATGCAGTCTACTGGGTTTATACCTTTGATGTCTGCTATGGTCCATCCTAATGCCCCTTTATGCTCTTTTAAAACATCCAACAACTTACCTTTTTGTTCGTCATTGAGGGATGATGAGATGATTACCGGTAGAGTACTTTCTTCCCCCAAAAATGCATATTCCAAAGTGTTGGGTAATGGTTTGAGCTCGAGTTTCGGTGGTGATTCTGATGATGGGATGAGTTTCTTCTCTGATGGTGCTAGTTGTTCAACTCTTGACTTCCATTTATTAGTGTCCATGGATGGTGCTGAGTCAAGTAGGGCGTTGACCTCATCGACCGATCTGTCAATATCAAAATCCAAACCAAAGTGAGTTAAACATGTTTGTAAAGGATCATCACTAAGGTTTGAAAGAAAAGTGTTATCAACTATTGTTTCAATTAAATCCACATCAATAATTCCATCATCTGCACTGTGAGGTTGTTTGGCAATGTTGAAGATGTTCAGCTCCATAGTCATGTTGCCGAAGGACAACTGCATATTTCCAGTCCTACATTGAATGTGAGCATCCGCAGTTGCCAAGAAAGGTCGGCCTAGAATAATGTGGATGTTCTTCCTTGAATCCTGTATTGGTTGAGTGTCAATTATAATGAAATCAACAGGAAAATAAAACTTGTCTACCTGGATAAGCACGTCCTCCACAATACCACGAGGTATTTTCGTGGACCGATCTGCAAGCTGTAACACCACTGGAGTTGGGTGTAATTCTCCCAATCCAAGTTTTATAAATACTGAATAAGACAACAAATTTACACTAGCTCATAAATCCAACAAAGCATTCTCAATTGTGTGGTTCCCTATACTACATGAGATAGTGGGGGAGCCTGGGTCTTTGCATTTTAAAGGAATTTTATGTTGGAGTATAGAACTAACGTTTTCTGTTAAAAATACCTTCTTTTGAACATGCATGTTTCTCTTTTTAGTACAAAAGTCTTTAAGAAACTTGGCATAAGATGGAACTTGCTTAATAGCATCAAGCAAAGGGATGTTAACACTTACCTGTTTGAATTCTCACCTGTGGATTTTCCCTTCTTGCCTTTAGCTAACCTCTGGGGGAATGGAGCTTTGGGAACGTATTCTCGTGGGTTGGTTTCTTCTTTCTCCTCCGGTGATGAGTCATCAACACTCACAGGTACAATTTGATTTTCTTTTGTTACTGGCATCTCCACTTTGTTGTCGACTTCTTTTCCTTTTCGTAAGGTCATGACTGGTTTGACCTCTTCATGCTGCTGTGGTGAACTGGTACTTGCTTCATGTACTCCTTTAGGATTAGACACTGGTTGACTTGGAAATTTGCCTTTCTCAACAGTCATTGCCAAGGTCTAAACTGAAGAAGCAAGTTGTCCCACCATCTTCTCGAGGCTTGAAACTGATTGGGCTTGTGAGTTAAAGCCCGCTCTCAATTCATTTCGTAGTCCATCAATGGTGCAGTTCTGTTGCTCAATTGTGGAGTGAGTAACATTCTTGAAATTCTGGAATGCATCCTCCCATGGTCTGGGCTGAGTGTAGTTCTGGTTCTGATTATATGGTCTGAATGGGGGCTGAGAGGCTTGAGGATTTTGTGGAATTGGTTGCATTGGTGGAGCTGGAGCTGCTGGTCCATTCTGTTGGAATCCTTGAGACCATGAAAAATTGGGGTGGTCTCTCCATCCAGGGTTATATGTGTTGGAGTATGGGTTATAATTCGATGGTTTTTTCATTACACCTATGGCATTGGCTTGATATGAGTATGAGTCATGGTCATGTGATTCTGTTGATTTAGCAGTCGATAACGATGCTATTTGTCGAGCAAGACCTTCAACCATCTCCTTGACTTCTTTGATTCCTGAAGTTAATTCGCCAATTTGAACCTCATTCACTTCTTTAATTCTTCTAGTAGTCCTGAGTGATCGACTCCGTTGTTGGGAATTATCTGCTTGTCGCTGGAAGAATTCCCAAATTTTTTATGCATTTTTTGACATTAGCTCTCCTCCACTTGTTGCCATTAGCCATTCTTGCACATTTGGTAGTAATCCCTCCAAAAAGTATTGGCATTGGTGCCATTTCTCGTACCCATGATGTGGACACTTCAAGAGTAGCCCATTAAATCGCTCCCATGTTTCGAAAAATTGTTTGTCCTCTCTCTGGGTAAACTCCGAGATTTCCCTGCGAATAGCATTGGTTTTATGCACTGGGAAATATTTATTCAAAAATTTTGTAACCATTTGTTCCCATGATGTAATGCTATTAGCAGGCAAAGTATTTAACCATGAACGAGCTCTATCCTTTAAAGAAAATGGGAATAATATGAGTTTAACATCATCATCTGAAAAATTTTCGTATTTAAAAGTTTGACAAATGGCATGAAAATCATTCAGATGATTATATGGATCCTCATTTTCTAGGCCATAAAATGTGGGGAGACAATTTAGCACACTAGGTTTTAATTCAAAGCTCCTAGCAGCTACATTTGGGTATCTTATACATGATGTGCTCAAATTTACTAAAGGACTGAAATAATCTTTAAATGGTCTCTCCTGTGGTTGCAAATCCATTTTATTTTTTACTTGTTTGTGTGTGCGAAGTGTTTTCTCAAGTTCAAGGTCTATAGGTTCAAGATTGGGTAATAATGACCTACGACCATGCATGCAAAACAAATAAAAAAAAATAAAGATGGGAAAAAAATAAAATAAAAATAAAGAAGAGGGAGAAATTACGATACTAACCTTATTGCGCTATTACAATCTTTCTATAAAAATACACAAAAACAAATACGTGAAATTAACTAAAAATCAAATTAAAACTTAATAAAGAAAATTAAATTAAGATAAACAAAAATTACAAAGAAAAATAACTTAAAAATTAAATTGCATAATTGTAAAGAATAGAGAAAGAAAATAAATACTAACCTCTAAATGCAGATTCACTTTTTTTTTCTTTTTCTTTTTTTTAAAAAAAAATACAAGACAACAATTTAAAAGAAATTATTCACACAAATTAATTCTATGAATTAAAATTACTTACTTCCCTGGCAACGGCGCCAAAAACTTGTTGTGCAAATTTTAATGTACTCGCAAGCGCACGAATCTATTGTAGTATAGACTAATGGTGACGAGTGTCGATCCCACGAGGAGGTGGATTTTAATTATATATAGAATTAATTTTGTAAATGGGTAGTTGGATTTATGGTGGAAATGATTTGGAATATGCTAATACTTAAATTAAAATGGCGAGAATAAATTCTAAAATTGGAATTGCAATGGAGAGAATAAATTGAAGAGAAAATCTATTAAATTGACGTACTTGGATATCTGGATCCGTATCAACATGCATCATGGGCTAAATATTTCTTATTAATACCAATTAAATCATGAGGGGGGAATCCACACCTCATGAATCACGCTCTAATCAATATGGTGCTAAGGGCTTATCATACCAAATAATAATAACCTTATACTAGATAGTCGGTGTAACCAAGGCGGTATCTAGACAAGATTATTATTATTTGTCGACGAGAAGTCAAAACATCCACAAAAACTAGAGGGGAAGAGAAAATAAATTTACCAAATTAAGCCCATGACACATGTTGAGACTTCACCTTCAACCCAAGCTTGAAAGAAAATTAGCCACTCATAATTGAACTAGGGGCAAAATGAAAATTTATTAAAATATGAAGAAAATACAAGATGGAGAGGGAATTACAGAAAACAGAGTCCAAAAATGGATTCAGAGATATCAAAGTAGGGGGGAGAGGCCCCATTTTTATAGATACATGGAGTAAATCATGGCCATCAGATTAAAAACAGTTTGGACGCTCAGGATTGCGCCACGTCATCAGTCAATAGTCCACAGTTTGACCACACGGATGAACAGTAACACGGCTTGACCCGACTTTGAACAGTAACGCAGTTTGACCCGGATGAACAGTAACGCGGTTTGGTTGAAAATAATCCTGTGTGATGCATGCACCGTACGCGAGATTTTTCGTCCACTGATATGCTGCCACGTCACCATCAACAGTACATAAGAATTTTAGTCCAACATGATCGTGACACCTCATCAGTCAATGCCACATCATCGGTCAATGCCATGTCATCATCCGTCTATGTGAACAGTGTCGTGAACAGTAACGTATACAGTACCGTACACGTGAATAGTACCGTACATGTGAATAGTGCCATTTTTCCTTTTATGCTCCTCCTAAGGTTTTTGACCGTCCTCAATTCAAAAGTGATGTCTGTTTTGCCGTCTGATTTCTCCTTTATTGTGAAATGACTATAATGCCCCTAAAATACATAAAATACTTAATTAAAATAAAACACATGTAATTAAATCACAAGAAGGTTAAATACATAAAAGTAAGGGTTGTTAGTAAGACTTGAAATATAAAATGACGGTTTTCTCCTTTATAAATATGCATTTTCTAACACTCAACATCACTCTCTTGTGCATTTTCTTCCTCTCTGTTCTTTAATTAGGTGACATATTGTAAATTTGTAATAACTTAACTGATTCTTTATTGTAGCGGTGTATCTCTAACTCGATCCTAATATCTATTATGGATCTATTTAAGGTACTATTTGTTTAATGAAATGAATTACTTTTTGATTTTGTAAGTTATCTTAATTACCAACTTTCAACTACCTCTATCGGTCTATTGTATCTACTCTTCTTATTTTTGGAAAATTTGATGATAATAGACAAAGAAATTTCAGATTTTCACTAGTTGATTCTTTTGTTTGGTATTTTGTTTTCGTCTTCATGGGATGAATCTTGGTGGTGAAGCAAAATTGTATTTCTAATTTTTAGTTAATACAAAAACATCAGCAGCTTGGAAAAAGAAAAGCTGAAGCACTTCATTCAAATGACAAAGAGTGTCGTACATTTTCAAGAAAATTTCAACTTCATGACGATATTTACACATTGAAGGAAAGAGATTTCTACATTTGAAATGAAACATAAACTTGGATTAATATGTCATTCATACAACATGTAAATGTGATTTTTGGCCATTCATTCTACATATTTATCTAAAGTAGAGGACAAAGTAGATTTGGGAACAGCACCAATGATGCTCTCCTTCTTCTCTCCATTCTTGAAGAAGAGCACAGTTGGAATGCTTCTAATTCCATACTTAGTTGCAATGTTGGGGGAATCATCGGTGTTGAGCTTGAAACAGGCAACTTTTCCGGCGTATTCTTTGGCTAATTCCTCAATAGCTGGCGCTATCATCCGGCATGGTCCGCACCAAGGTGCCCAAAACTCCACAAGCACAGGGTTTTCACTTGATATCACAAGGTTTTCCCAACTTGAATCTGTCACCACTTGAACTGCATACAGCAAAAACATATGTTAAAAAACACTTTTACCTGGGAAAATGGTTGTCAGGATGGTGAGATGAGCAAACCTTCATTGACAGCTTCCCGAGCTTTGCAGAGAATCAAGGAGTTTCTGCTTCTGCTTCCGAGTGGAAGAGAAAGAGATGAGCATGATGAAGTGAATGAGAAATTGGATTTATTCAACCCGTTACTAATCGGCAAATGAATCTTCTTTACAGATGAAAATGGTTGGTAACATTGTACCACACCAGCTCTAGTGCTATACACTGAGCTAACTTGAAAACAATTCTTCATAGCCATTTTTCTCTGTCTTTCTTTTTTCTTTTGCTGGGTATGTGTCTGTTCACAGCAAGTTAAAAGAGTATTGATAGGAGTATAGAAGAAGATGTGGCCTTGGTCTTTTGGGCGATGACTGATATTCTTTTTCTCTTGCATCCCTTGTGTTTTGGATTTTGTAATTTTATCATGTGGATATGGCAACACATTTCTGAGGTGCTGAAAGTGTACAAATTATGTGGATTACATTGAACCAACCAGCTATTTAATCCAATGGACCAAATATTCGGAGTGGAGGCTAGATTTTTCATGCTATTGCGACTCCTCTTTGATTCACCATAAGCTTCTCATCCACTATGAAAGCAGCTTTGGGCCATTACTTGAACCCATTAAAGGCATGGCCTACACTGTTTTTGGTTTCATGTGATCCTAAAATTTTAAAACATTTGCATTTTCAATCCAACGCTTAAGATTTAACATGTAACATCAAAATTTAAATTCAACGTTAGACTAGTAATTCATTTTCCCCCCAAGGCAGGGATAGTAGGAGGTGATATCAGAGCTCAGCTATTTGTTCCTGATACACAAACAAATCCTCAAAATGTATAACGAAAACAAAAAAGAGTTAAAAAAGAAACTATATGCAGACATTGACAAATCACAAAACAGCTAGCTATATACAGACATTGACCAAACAGCTGGCTAAAACTCTCAATACCATTTCAAAATGAATATTCCTTCAGATCTGCTTTCGAGTCATCCAATTCCATGTCAGCCAAGCACTCTTCTACGGTTAGTGGAGGAAGTTGTCTGGTCTTGCGTTTTAGGTTGTGTTTGTGCCAGTCGCTCTTGAAGTGATCCCGGTATTGCTTGGCATCCCCCACATAAGCATTGCATGTACTACACTTGTTTTGCTTTACCTTCCCCTCAGTATTCCCATTTCCAGAAGAGAGAGACTGTTTCTCAATTTTCTCACTAAGTTTGAGAACATCATCAGCAGATTCCTTGGGTGGGAGTGATGGCACATCCTCGTGATCATCGTAGTGATCCACACTTGTATCCCCCTCTGCATGCACTGACACTGCAAGAATTTCCAACCTGCCCTGCAGATTCCTCAGTAGGGTATCACAATCCCGAAAAAGACCTGGCTCCATTTCACAAATCTGAACAGCAAAAATAAGAAAGATTAACACCTCCAAAAAGAAACTAAACTTCAACATTTAGATGTTGAGGAGACGTTAGCCATCATGGGGCATATGTCAAAGAAAATACAGGAGAGATGGGAATAATTATGCTAGTGTAAAACACAGAATGCTCTCAGTGTGTGAGTTCAATCAAATATCAACCTTTACAAGTAGATGAAGACTTACGAAATGAAAACCCACTTAGTGATTACAAAAGTCTTCCTTATGGTTCTAAAAGCACGAAAATTATGCCAGCAAGACAACCATAAAATGACCAAGCAAAGCCAATATGCCTTGCTCTGCCCGATTAAATCTGAGTGAAAGCAGCAAGCAAAGTCCTAGTACCGTGCGTCAATACAAGTCCCTACTCAGATGTGTTAACCGTATATATCCTTACTCTATTATATTAGCTGTCTGAAGAAAGTCGAGCAGGTGAAGAACAATAATGGCACAAGTAAACATGACATGTTACTTTCAGACATTATGACAAAGCTATAAACTTTGCGACAGTTGAAATTCACTGATAACAAAAATCGTATACATAGAAAGAATAGCAAACTAGCATAGAATATCCAGAAATTTGGTTTCTGACCACATCAGAAGTTCAATGTGTACGTATGATAAATCAAAACCACTGTGAATGAATTCAAACCAACACATTCTCATTTGATCCTTCACATATAGATAATTTATTTAAAAAAAAAAAAACACCACATTAGAGGAGACATAGTTAGTGGGAGAGGACTGTACTTCAGTAGTAGGAAAACACTTACGAGAGACAGCTGACTTCCAGAATTATCTTTGGAGACAATGCTAGCATCCCATGCATCTAGTTTCTCCATTAAAGAAGAAATATTTTGCTCTGGAACAGTAAGTCCCACCCTCATCGGAGACCTTTTTATTGGGAAATGCTTCTGAAGCTCACGAATGACTTCCAATGCCTGCATAAGAAGTACAATTGGCTTGAGAACTTAAACCCCAAAATACATCAGCCACATAAATTCTAGCAAACAGTAATACTACATAGTAATGACTTTGAAAACGGATGCTCAAAAGTCAAAACATTTTTCAGCTATTATCCAGTGACATTTATTCATTATTATTATTTTTATTTTTTTTTATTTTTTATGTTTAATTACAACGCCTCTAAACTTAATAAATTATAGCAAGTCTGATATCTCCACAAGTAGAAAATTACTCTAACAATAACAAGCAAAATCTCACCAAGTCTCGGAATATTACAACAACTAAATTTACTAAATTAAAACAAGTAAGTCCAATATCTCCACGAGTAGAAAACTGCTTTAACAATAGTAAAGCAAAAATTCACCAAGTTTCAGAAGATTACATCAACTCTTAGCACTCACTCACCTGCTTCTTCGAGCTGCTATTAGGGTCAACAGCAAAATGAATTTCGTGCATAAGTCGCTCAATCATACTAATAGTGTAAGGACGTTGAGTTTCAGAATTAACAGTCTTCTGCATAACAATGGTTGCAATATCCCGAAACTGATTAGAGAACTGTGTTTCCCTCTCCTTTCCAGCAACTTGAAGCTCCCCTTTCTCCAAAATCTACCAAACAAACAAACAAATCATTTCACTTGAAGCCAACCCAAAACATTAAAAAACAAACAACACTAACCAATACCAAACCATAACAGAAACGTTTACGAAGCAAATTTTACCGACCTCCAAACATATTTTTGTTTGATCATCAGTACCAAATGCTGCAATCAAATCCTTTGACTTCGCGAGAATTCCTTTTGACACATTCGAATAAACAGTGTGCGACTGCAATACTTCATCCAAATCTTTCTCTCTGTTCCAAAAATTTCATTATCTAGACCTCATAATGATTTCTTTCCTTTGTACCACAAAATAAATTAAATAATACCTAACTAAAATAGGTTAATTCGAATTAATATAATAATCAAATACACGACGCATAAATACAAGAATTGGCGATGGCGATGACTTACACTTGGGAGCGCCAAGAGAGAACCTTATTCTTGTAGCAAGCAATTTCGAAGCGCATGCCATGCTTTTTGAGACGAACGACGGCGACGTTCGTCAGCCGCTTTTGGCCTACTGGCTGAACCAGTGTCTTCGACATCTCTCTTTCTTTCTTCTCAAGCTTTCGCAATCAGTTTCCAGGTTTTATGCAAAACAAGCGAACAAACGCGTCGCTCTTCGAGTAATATATTTATGGCGATAAACTTAGGGACCTAAATGTTATTATAGCTTTCGTTAAAATGGGCCTGAATTTCGAATCGGCCCGGCCCAAATGTTCAGTTTCACTTACAAGAAAATTAGAAGGGTTTTTCATTGCCGGTTATGTACTTTCATGTATATTACCTTTCCCTCTCAGTGGCCAAAGAGAAAAGAGAAGGGAGGAAAAAACCTTACACAAGGCAAAAGCAGAGGAGAAGTAAGACGAGAATAATCAAAATGTCGTCTACAGAGCACGAGTCCTCTGATGAAGATATTTCCAGCAGCAACAACAACAATAACCGAAACAACGGCAACAATTTCTACGACATCTACGGGCCTCAAGTACTAATGAGTTTAATTTCAAGCTAATTAAAAGAAAAATACTGGTGTTTAATCTGTTAGAGAATTGACACATATCAATACGATATGAATTTGCAGGGAAAAGCAGAAGTGATTTTCAAGAATGAGTCTACTTTGAACTTGACGGTATGTTACTGCAACACCCGTTCATATTATTCTATCAATCACTAATATAAAATTAACTTAATCTCTGTACATGCACTGAGATTGATTTTTTTTTTTCAATTAAAAATTTCTCAGGACGTTCAAGGGCTTGTTACATGGGTTCTTGCTGACGGAATAATGCCTTCTTGGGTTTTTATTAAGGTAACAACATTCTTTTTCCTTTTACTTTTCTTTTGAATTGTATATATGTTGTTTAAGTTGTTGATTTAATAATCATTGATAGAAAATGTTATTGACAAGCTACTGTTCAACTCAAGAAGCCTTCTATGGACTCTTTATTTTATTTTATTTTATTCTGGGGGGTATTTTTGGAAAGGAAGATTGTTTTGGAAAACACACAAGACTCTAATGTTGCAAAATTGTTTTTGGAGTTCGGGACTAGAAGTATTGGTAGATTGTTGAAAATGCAAATCCAATTTTGCGTTCATTTTAGCAGAAGTTTACTAATTATCTTCCTTATTCTACCGTCATAGAAATGATGCATTGTTAGAAGTATTAAAAATGATAGTTCTATTTTTGCAGAACAAGCCTCTGATTCAAAAAGTGGTTATGCTTTATGTCCCTGGCCTGGATGCAGCTTTGTACTTATCACAATCCAAAACACTTGCTGGATTTAAAGAATGTTGTGACAAACCAAGGGCCCTTTTAGCTCTGAGGTTAGTAATGATTTTGGTTCATTATACAATCTATTGGGTGCAAATTCCTAATGCTTTTTGGTGTCTTTTTCTAGCTGTCTATCAGACACTATGCTGACGATAGATGGACTCCTAACATGCAAATTGAAAAGAAAGAGAAATGCAGTTGATTCAATGACGAAATCTACCCAGCCATCTCAAAAAGGTCCTGCAATATATATTAAAACCTTAATTCTTTCCTTCATGTTCCAATTGTTTGTTTGTAGAAATAAGTTTTCTTGAATGTTCCTCATAAAGTAGCCTGTGCACTCTTTTTGATGGAGGCGTAGAAGTTGTTGCAGGGGTTTAGCAATTCTTTGTGCTGATCGTGGCTTCAGTGACTACCATGTTTCTCCTTGAAATGAAATGCCAACTCATCAATTTACTGATTTACATTAACAGATATAGATATCCTGGAGCAAGAAGTAGTGATAATAGAAAATTGATGAACAGCTTAAAAGGAGAGATCGTACAGACCTGCTTAGAAAGATTAGTTCCTGTTAAAAACTATTTAGTTATTTGTGGCATACTAAGGTTTATGTTCAGAAATTTGATGTGCTTAATCCATCTTGGAGTTGATCAGATCTTCCATTTACTATTCTGGTTAGAATTCGTATGCTTTCGTCATCACTCCCAAATCATATATGGAACTTGTTATCAGTAATTTTTATTCTTATTGTTATCTACAATTCTACTATTTGCTTTAGATGTTCTTATAGCCTCCACTAGTCAACTGCATCTTGATAATCATAGGTTCTTGCTTAAAATATTTTTCTCAACCTACCTTTTTGCCAATGTTTGGTAAACTTACATTACAAGCTTGGATTGTTGTGTGGACTGTGGTATATGAACATCATCTGTAAGCTTTCGTGTATGTGCATTAAATCATTCAACAAAACATTAACATGGTTTCTGTACCTGACTTGAAAGCCTCTGTGTCACAGTATTCTGATATCTTCTTTGTTATGCAGAAAACTGTTCTACTGTTACAGAAAATTCTTCTTCTGCAGAACTCTTGAAAGATATTCCATTCCCTATTACATATTACACGCTTACAGAAAAACAATTGGAAGACAATAACTATTGTTACAATCAACCAGGTGAAAAGAATCTGCATTCATTTCCCCTTTATAATGTAGTACACTTTAGAATTTTTGTAAATTTCTACTTGAATTGGTAGTTTATTGACTCTTTGATCATTTTATCCAGGTTTTCTTTCAACTGTTCCTGCTCCTTCTGGATCTTCTCCCTATGAATTATTGGCACTTGATTGTGAGATGGTATATTGATTCATGTTATTTTTTGTGCATACATTATGTTTGGTCTTTGATAAGATATTTATAAGGCAAAAGAAAAAGAAAAAGAAAAATTGATTTCTTTGTATTATAGGACAATAATAGGTACTGTCATTTGTGTTCTAATGTCATCTTCACTGTTAAGTTTTATTAATAACTTATTTTTTGTATTTTTAGTGCTACACAAATGAGGGTTTAGAGCTCACAAGAGTGACCCTGGTGGATATTAAAGGCCAGGTTTGCTCTACCTTCTTTCTCCATACTCTGCAGAAAAATTTGAGCTCAGGCAGCACTGGGTGATTTATTGATGTTAATTTCTCAACCTATGATTGGTAAAATTAAGCTGAGAAAATATGTTGTGTCCCTTAAACTAACTTTGCATGACTTGTTACAGGTTCTGCTAGATAAATTGGTAAAACCATCTAACGCCATTGTTGATTACAACACAAGGTAGGGACTACCATTAGGCCTGTAGTTTTTATTGGCGGGAATTTTCCTCACTCCGATTCTTGAATCTGAATTTGCGAAATTGTTATGGATTGCACAGATACAGTGGAATCACGCATGAGATGTTGAGTGGGGTTACTACGAGTCTTAAAGATATTCAGGTTCATAGCTTAACTGTTGTTTTTCTTTTATTTTTATGCCGTTTTCTATTGTCCGTGGCTGAGGTTGTTGTTGCTTCAGTGCTTGAGGGGTCAATGGTGCAATGTCGTGTTGTAATATTGTTATGTAATCTATTTACAGTTGGTTCCTATCTTCAGGAAGAATTTTTAAAGCTGGTTTACAAAGAGACTATCTTAGTTGGGCACTCCTTGGAGAATGACTTGTTAGCTTTGAAGATCTCCCACGGTTTGGTGATTGATACTGCAGTATTGTACAAGCATCCGCAGGGTGGATCTCATAAAACTTCTCTCCGAGTTCTTGCCAAGAAATTTCTTTCCAGGGAGATACAACAGTCAGGGTTTGGACACGACAGTACTGAAGATGCTAGAGCCGCTATGGAACTGGCACTTTTAAAGATTAGAAATGGCAAGTTTTCTACATGTCAATTTCAAAACAAGTGATTTTCTTTCAACCCACTTTTGATGGCAAGCGTGGCATACTACTCTTAATTGGTTTTAAACAGGCAAATATGGAATGTTGACAATTTTATTTCAAGGATTATTTTCTTTTTCTAAAGTTTTCCGACATATACCTCTTTGGCTTTGATGCGTATTATTTGGTTATTTGTTTCTCAGTGAGGGCCATTGATGTAAAATTATTTACTAATTGTCGTGCATGCATTTGGCTCCACATGTAGGACCTGATTTTGGTTCTCCTCCATCAGTTATGCGGACAAAGCTCCTTAAAGTTTTGTTCGAGTATGGCAAAACATCCACTCTCATTGACAACGTCTCAATAATCAAACGATATGCTTCTGAGTCCTCGCACGCAATTCCTGTGTCTTCTGATGATGAAGTTCTTTCAAAGGCTAGAAAGGAGGTAAGTTACGTGGATAGATGTCTATTTTTGTCTTCTCTTGTGCAACTGCTGTATTCTTCTTAGCCTGTTTGTTTTTACGAATTGTTTAGGTGAAGAATGATCGGATACACTTTGTGTGGACCCAGTTCTCAGAATTGAATTTGCATTTCAAGAAACAAGCCAAGGATGAAGCAAAGCTGAATGAAAAACTTGCAGAGTTGATATCGTTGGCTACGTGTGATAAGAAGCTTTCTGACTCGAAACGCTTTAAAAGCTTTGTCACACCTGAAATTAAGGAAATTCTAGCACGAACAGATGCTAGGGTTAACAGTCTTTATACAGCATTACCCACGAACACCATGCTCATTATTTGCACTGGCCATGGAGATACAGCAATTGTTCATAGGTACATTTTTGTTATTACCTTTTTAGTCAGATATTATGCCATGATTTCTGTGTGCTTTTTCATATATCTCTGTCACTTCTTGCCAAGTAAAACTTTTAAAACTGAGCTGATAAATGTGCATCCTATTAAATTATGTATTCCTTATTTAATTGGCAAACTTTTCATTTTCCTGGCCATGGTGTATAAGTGCATTATTATCTACTAAATATGTGCAATCTAGTTGCTAGTTTGGTCAATTCTTCAAAAACATGCAAGATTTTTGTGTTTAAGCTCATATTAGATTTGTGTCGAATGGTATCTCTTCATTGTTGTATCTCTTTAGTTGTCCAAGATGAAGTTCAGAATTATTATATTGCTTCATAATCTGGGCAACTGTTCATTATGTTGGTTGATCTGACACCCCATTCAATCATCTTCAGCTATCTAACCATGAAAGCATAGATTTGAGAACTATTTCCATATAGTATGTATGCATTACTGGAGGTACTAGAGTGGCTGTAGTATATCATTTATTGAACATCTCTTGAAGTCCAGGTTGAAAAAGGGTTCTGTTCCATCGCACTTATCATCATTATTTTAATGTGTCAAAATTGTTGAACTTGGCATGGCATCTCTAAGAATTGTGTTCATATGAATAGGCAGAAATCGAGATGCATACTCTTGTATATCGAGCCTTTTAATTTAATTGTACATTTGTTTAATTATTTAATATTTTTGCATGGATGAAGATTACGGGAAATGCTCAGAGAACAGAGCAAAAACTCAATGTCCCGGAAGATGATTGTGAAGGTCTTGGAAGAGCTTCAGGCTCAAGCTGAAGTGGCCTTGTGCTTTGTTGGTGTGAAGCATTGAAGTATCTATTTGGTATTTTTATTTTTTCACCAAAAGATTTGTAATATAGACGCAATTTGTGAAAAAATATCTGCTTCAGAAAAGAAAATTTTCTAATTAGAAAAAGGCGTACACCTATATTTTATCAAAAATTATAGTTAAAGAGGGTTGCTCAAACGGGAATTTGTAACTTTTATTCTCCCCAGTCTGGGACAGAAGGATTTGAACCTCTGGGACATAGCACTGATGCAAGTGTCAAGCTTTCACAATCTTAATACAACAGTCAAACTACCATGACAGGGAGATTTTGTTATTCAAGCTCACAAATTTTATGAAATGTTATTCAACAGTGAAAATTTTCGGCAATTTTGTTTGCTTTTGTTGTCTACTGACTATTCGTTTCTTCTTTGCTTTGGAGTGACATGGTCATAGTGAATGTTGAGGGATACACTGATAAAGCTGAATGTTGGGGGTGCCCTGCACTTAGTTCAGTTTGTGAAATGTATTGTGTGGAAATAAGAAGTGGAGTTTAAAATTCCATTCGCATGGCAGAGAAAGAATAAGTTATACTAAAAATAAAATAAAAATACAATAATAAAAGTAATAATAAAATACAGTTGGTCGTCTAATGCTTCTGTGAGACACCTGAGTGAGCAGATTTTTTTCTTTTTTTTAAAGAAATGAGTATCGTAAAAATCATGGAGAGAAAGAAGCAGCAGAATAAATTATTCATAAACGTTAGATAATCAGCAAGCCCAATCATCAGCGAAATTTACATTAGCAAAACATTAACAAGCTTCTTCGTTCTTCAACCTCAATCTAAATGAAATATCAAGTGGACAACCACGAAAAATATTTTACAACTATCACTCGGTAAAAAAATGAAAAAAAAAAAAAAGGGGAAACGAAAACGAAAAAATCCAGAATTGTACTTGCTACTTCCATGCAGAAGCAACGATCAAGCTTTTGTCTTCCCACCCAAAATGCAGTAGACCCAATTCCTCCTTCAACTTGTACCTGTCACAGTATTGCTTTATAAGTTTCCGAATCATATCAGTCACATCAGCACTCATTGGGCATGAAGTGAACCCAGCCATGGTCATCCTTGCCCTCCATTTCCCTGCAAGCTCATACCGTTCTATCCGTTCCTCTCCCTCACATGCAATGATGTTAACAATGTCACGTGCCAGGCATTGCCGTTCGACGTTCATTCTATCCTGACTTTCTCTTGGGAGAGTTGCATCAAGAGACTCAAACACAACAGAATAGTAATTGTAGGCTTCAATAAACCTTGGGAAAAATGGGGAAGTGTTTGTGTTCATATCTTGTTCAACAACAGTTACAAGCTTTGGATTCAAGCTCTTAACCATCCTGAGTAGCTGGTCTCTCTGGTTTACTGTTGAAACACTCTCATCGGGCATGTGGTGAAGCTGGAAAGCAAAGTTCACTACAAGTGCTTCCCCAGGCCTGCACTCCAGCATTGATGGTGTAACAAGCGAAGTCTTTGAGGGCACTGCATGAAACTCAAATGGCACTCCAAGCGCTTCTGCTAGACTCTCAAGTCTTAGCCCAATAATTTGAAGGCCACCTACCAGACGTTGAACTGACTCTGGATCATCAACCCCAGTTAACCTCAAGTGAGGTCGATTACCAGGCAGAGAAGCAATTGTTTGTATCAGTGTTATATATTGACTACCTTGATTTATGTCAAAATCTATTATATGTACTCTCTTTTCACCTTTAAATGCCTCTATAATTGCACCATTTGCTGCCATAAATCCAAATTTAAAACAAGGACACACCTCAAAGAGGATCTGCATTGCTGCTAGTCTGTCAGAAGAAGGGGGCTCTTTGCATTTTAGAGCTTTATAGAGAAACTTGCCAGAGGCAGCCATGCGAGCTGCAAGACCTTCCACCATGTAAGCTGCAATCCTCTGAGGAGGATCTCCTTGAATTGAAACCATCTGCCGGAGTTCATTTATTATAGTTGTTGCTTCCTCAATGTTTCCATCAGAAAGTGTAGCAGCACAATCTATAAGCAACTGTTTAAGAGTCCGAGGAGATAATTGTGATACTTCTTTGTTGCTGCTGATGCTGCTGAGTATAGAATCTGAGGATGAAGACTCCTTGGGAGAGTCATGGAAGGGCACGTTCTGGACAGGTTCAGGCCATTCACCTTCAACTTCCATGTTTTGAATAGTGGTAAACATGTCATCATCTTCATCACCAACAGTATCATCAAGCAGTGCTCTCTCCAGTTCTTGAAGCTTTAATCTCATTGTATCTTCGTCATAATCAACAGGATCTGGGCATTGATTTTCCAAGTAACCTGATTCAAAACTGGGTTGATACCCATGACAACGTCTCATGGACATAAAAGAACTGTCCAGTGGGCTCTGAGCAGCCATGGGGAAGCTCGAACCAGCTCTTAGCTGGTGAGAAGGGGCACCTTGTCGCTGAAATGAATTTCCTGAGTCGGCAGAACTTGATGGATGTATTAGTTCTTCTGTTGGGGAGTCAAGGATATAATCCTCATAATTCTCACTGGAGTAAGAGTCAGTCTGACACATCATCTTATGCTTATCAGAGCCAAATGCTTGGGTAGACAAAGCAGAGCTATGACCGCTTCCCTTCAAAGTGTAGAGCTTCGTTTTTCTATATGAAGTAGCAGATGGCTCTGGAGAACTAACTAACGACATGCTTTTCTATCAAGTTGTTCCAGTTTCAAGGAAGGAAAGTTGTACCACAGAATTTGAACCCTGCCACACAAAAGGCCACACAGGTTTTACAGTAGATACACTGAAAGAGAATTATTTTATCGTTTATAACCACAAGTTATGAGATCAAAGAAATTTGTATCCATGTATTGCCAAACAACTGGCAATTGTATGAACTACAAAGCATCTACCCATAATGATGCAAGTGCAAGATTAACCTTTGAAGAATGATGAACTTTACAAACTTGCGAATTGTGTGAAAATTTTCAAAATCCATGATTAGTCAGGGATCAATCCGTGAAATAGGACATGTCAAAGCCTATGTTTGAGATGGACCAATAAAAAAAAATTCTCCTTTCTGACATGAACAAACTTTTGCCAGAACCTGAGGAATTTCATCTTTGAATAGAAAAGATTATATGCAATATGGCAACCAATTTATGTCCAAAGAAGTGTTATTGCAGACAAACAATACAAACATAAACGTCAGAACAATAAAACCAATCATGGAAGAGCAAGAATTGAACAAATTCAGTCACATACCTAATGCAAGAAAATGGCCTCCAAAGGGAACAGCAAAAGATATCAAAATAGTCAAATCCTGCAATTCAGAAGAATCCCATATGAAGATAAAACCTCAGTAAGGAAGAGAAAAGCTATTAGCCTTTGACCTTGTATTAGAGTTATTTAAGACAATTTCAGTCTCCTTATATGGTATCCATGCGTTAATAAAAAAACCATTTAGATTGTGAAGTTAGGTGCAGTTGAAAACCAACAAACCACAACAAAGCAGCAGGAAAAAAACCAAACTTGAACAATAAAATAAATACAATCAATTAGGCCCAGATAAGGCAGAAGCATACATATACACAAAAATAATATTAGTTAATTAATTGAAATCATATGAGCAACCGAATTTTCAAGAATCCGAAACATATCAATATTCCAATTCCTGACAGCAATAAATTAGAGAAAATAGAAGAAAAGTAGTGAGAAACTTACCAAATACTTTTTTTTTTTTTTCCTCTTTAGAGAAACTTCTTCTTAGATTCAACAAAAAGTGCAGTTTCTTTTTTCTTTTCGAGTTTCGTTAGTCATTGCATGTTTATACCAACTTGTCTGACTGAAAGTTTGTTTGACAGTAGACTTTCTTGATCCAATGGTGAGGTGCCAATATGCTATCATGGGTATCATCATTTAGAATTTTGATCAACCAATCATAGCCATTCATATGGCCTATCAACTAGCATCGACACCGCACACTTTGACTTAGGTAGTAAAATGTGAAAAACCTTGGGCAAAATTAAAACAATGAAAAAATAAACGGCAATCTTACGAAAATTCCGGGCAAAAATATTGTATTAAATGAACATTTCATTCTCTTGACTTTCACATTTTTCAAATTATGACATATGTTTTTGTATTTGTATCAAATAGATCCCAGTTCCTACTTAAATGATCAAATCACCCTTTCGTAGTACTGAATTTTGACCATAGCAACGAGACGCTATGTAACTCAACACTAAATAATATTTCGGTTGTTTCAACAAGAGTAGAGACAAGTCCTGATACATTGAGTATTTTAATTATGGAAATCACTCTTTATTTTAGTGAATTTTCTTATTTTATTATTAAGGTCGAAAGATTAAGTATCTCAACTTATGTTGTAGGTAGGAATATAATTTTTCTTCTTTGAAAATTTCTCGAGTGGGACGGGACACTAGACATTAGTAAAGTAAGTTTAACAAAATTTTAATGCATCTTACATGAGTCTCGTAGACCATAATGTAATTTTCATAAAAGGTGAGGATCCAGTTGATATAAATAGATAAGCTATATCATTATTTGAAAAAATGTAAGAACTTGGGGATCCCTGTCATAACCCACTAATGAATTTTCTTTGTATTAGAATCAAAACAAAACAAAAAAAAACAATTGAAATGAAAATATTTAAATTAATCTTAGTAAACTAACTGTATCTGTGGAATTTAAGAATTGCACGCATGGTTGTGAATAAATCAACAAGAACCAAGAAAGGGCTAAAGGGGAAATATGCATGCGTCGGTGATAAATTAAACGATGAAGACAAATGTACGGTGATGGAGTAAAAGTTTTGATGGTGGTTAGTGACGTTAGATCAAACGTCATTGAACGAATGGGAGCTGTTATCCACATTTTAATGTTAAAAAAAGTCAAAGGATTTTGCTTCGCATTCCCTCTTCTTTATAATATATTTTTTTTTCTCTTTTGCAAAAAAAAAAAAAAAAGCATTTTTGACGTGTAATCTAATTTTCAAACGCGTATGTACTCGAAAAGACATGTATGCCCTCGAAGAACATTCCCCTCTATGAAGTAAATCATTTTTGAAGTATTAAATATGCACGAAAATTGACACGGGTCTATTAAAAAATGAGATTATTTTTTCTTTGAAATGTATAATGGAGGAGTCAATTGAGTGTGTCGGACTAAATCGTGCTTAAAAAAAGTTTTCACACAAAATCTTGAATAGTTCTTGTTGTATAAAAAAAAGGAGAGAAAAAAAAAATACTCATCCATTTGACACTTGTGACAATCCATTTGTTTTTAAAATTTCCTATTGACATTGTATTTTACTTATAAAATTAAAATGAATTGTTGTAATAGAAAATATTTATAAAAACAAATAATAATACATTAAACTCATAATAAAAAAGTAAAGAAGGCACTAAAATGCAGAACAATCATGCGGTGGCAATTTGGCAAGTTCGGGGGGTACGGAATTGTAAAATAGACGGTCAAAAAGAAGATGTGAAATTAAGTGGGATTTTTCCAATCAAAATAGAAGAAAAAGTCTATTTAGCAAGAAATCTATAGTTGCTAGTGGGAAATGAATCAAAAGGTCATCAATCATGGGATTAAGAAATAGTTAAAATTAGGCATTGAAAAAAAAAAAAAAAAGTTGTAAGATACAAGTAAGAATAATATCTTAATAATAAATCCTAATCATCCCATGCCTTATCTTATCCATTATTTGGATTGTAGTTTGGCAAGAGCATCATCAATTAGCTAGCAATGTTAAAAAAGTAATTTAATAACTAGCATTAAGCTATTATTAAATTGAATTGATTATGGTAATTAACAAAAGATCTTTGGTGGAGTATGTTGGCTTGCGACGATTTGACACAAGAATGAAAAGGCAAATGAATAAATACACTTGATCGTCGATCGGATCTTCCTGTGTTTTCTTTGTTTTTAAAAAAGCTTCAAATGTTTATAAAAATATTTTGATTAGACCCAAATGATGATTTAAAGTTAATTGGACAATTACCCATAAACAAAATAGGTGAACTAAATTCCTCGTAGGACCTCCATTTTTTTAAAATTACGTCTTTGTCTTCTCATTAGTGGTGCATTTGGTCAATAAAACAGCGCCAAATCCATCATTTTCTTCACAAACCGAGGCGACCACAGACTTCAATTAGAAGGCGTAGAATTGGACTTCACCTAACAAAAACGAGAAAATCGATTTTTATTTCTGAAAAAAAAAATCACCATTGCAATTCTCTTTATCGTCAAATTAGTTATAGACACAGTGTCCTCTTCCAATGAACTCAATATGGCATTCACTACTAAACCTTAAAAGAGAACAATTTTGTTTTGGGCCTGTGTCTAAAAGACTTTGGTAAACCATCCTAGACATGTACTTTTTAAAGTAAATACAAATTATTAGGTTCATTAGTTTTTATTCTACAAACGGACAATTATATTAGAAATTATTTCTCTTGTAAACTCACTGGTCGTATGTGAATATGTAAAATACTCAAGGATAAATGATCATCTAGTTTTTATAGTTAGACTTAAATATCTATTTAATCCTTATATTTAAAAAAAAAATTCAACTGTTA
This sequence comes from Citrus sinensis, assembly GCF_022201045.2. Taxonomy (NCBI): domain Eukaryota; kingdom Viridiplantae; phylum Streptophyta; class Magnoliopsida; order Sapindales; family Rutaceae; genus Citrus; species Citrus sinensis. Next base: position 33,797,641 of record NC_068560.1, on the reverse strand, counting down.
AATTTGTTACATTCCTATTCTTAATTTTTCTTTCTTTTTACAACAATACCCTTACAAAAATATCATGGGAGATATTAATGAAAATAAAAAATGATAATTTATCAAATCAACTTTAAAAGTAACATAAAAATTGTTATTATTATTATTATAAGGATGATTTTTTATAAATTAATTTCGTATAAAATAATTATTAATAAGATCATTGCAAGAATATAAAATTGTGTTAAGTTGGTTTATTTGAAAATAATTATTAGAAAGGAGTGATGATACTGCCACAAACTCTTGTATGAATTTATCTTGTACAAACTGACGCGGCATTAATTTATTGGTTAAATGAAAATATAAAATAATAAAAACAAATCATGTGGGTAGAGTGATATTTAATTCAACCAATATTATCATGCCACATCAGTTTGTACAAGAGTTTGTGGCTATATCATTACTCATTAGAAAGATTGTTGCAATTACTAGTTCTTTTTTATTTATATTTATTGGTTAATTTGCTAATAAATAATTATCAACTAATTTCTTAAAATTAACATTTTAAAAGATAAATAAATTAATATCAAGAATATTATTGTAAAAAAAAAAGTAAGGGCAAGAACTTAAATCGTAAATCACAAGTACCATTTGTTTATTTATTTATTTATTTTAATTGGACAATTAGCAATTTAGCACCCCTTTAACGTCATGATAAAACCCAACTTCTATTAAAAAAATCCTAATAAGTATTTAAAAGAATTCATTGTTTGCAGAAGAACACCTAAATTCTTCCAAAACTATCCCTAATTCAATTCCTTTCTAGTAAAGTGCTACTTTCCTCCTTGTGAATGATGTTCTGAAAAATTAATACTCATTAATAATAATAATAATTAATTAATAACAAGAAAATGGTCATTTCCGGAGGCGTATCCTCCAGCCACTGAGTTGTACAGTGGTAGTCATGGAAAAGAGGTGGATTTTCATTGAAATACAGTTATGCCCTAGTGTTATTAATTTCAATGGGTTCCAATAAAATCGTGTTATTGCTTTACAAAGTTCCAATTTGCTTCCGCACATCAAATGGACCGACACGGCAGATATCTGGTGCATTCATTTTACCTAATTGTGAATTGACTGACCAGTTCATCCAAGCACCATTTCGAAGAACCCTAATCCTTTAAGAAAATGTTAATTGCAATCTTTGATCCCTCGATTGCTTTCAAAAGGGTAGGCGAAATCTCATCTCCCCTCTCAAATTCTTCGTCAATGAAACTTCTTATTTTCTTTCTACACGAAGCAGCATTGAGGGTCGTTAAGGGAGAACGCAGCTGTTGATGAAAATGACGAACTCTACTAATTAATTAATGGGTTTTTATCTTATTTAGAGGGGTTTATTAGGACTTTCGAGGGGTGTCAGTAGTCTGACTCTCCTTCTTAAAAGTCCCAGTTAAATTGGGTATCCAGACGCCCATTAGGCAAACTCTACATTCTACAATTGGGCTCCAAGCGAAGGACTAGGCCTATAATATTTTATACACGTTGCACTTTCTTTTAATTTAATCTGGCTTTCCAAAAAGAAAAAGGGCTATGGAATTTCATTTACTGAAACCATATATACAAATGCTGAGTAATAATAGATTTCCAAAATTTCTTATCTTAAATTTCATCTCATGTGATATGTCATTCATTAAGTAGTTGATAATTCTTTACAAAATTTAAGTGAATTAATTGTATTATCTCACTAACTAATTTATGAATATCATATCATTTGCGATTTTTTTTCTTAAATAAAAAATTTGGGATGTGTAGCACCACCTTTGAATGGAAGCTTTGTGTCTGCTGCTTTTCTATTTTCATATTACGAAAATCACTAAAGATAGTCTAACAAATTAAGCTCGCATTACAAATAAAGTTAGTAACTATATAACGAGATGCATCATTTTTTTTTTATCAACAAATCTTGAAAACTTAAAAAATTACCTCTCAATCCCTCAATTTTAACAATGATTTTAATTATAAACTTACAAAATTTGAACACAAAGTTCGTATCCAAATTTTCAACTAATATGATAGATGATGTGACATTTTCTTATTAGGTCATGCAATAATTAATTAGTTATTGAGTCTTATTATTTCTTATCTAAATAATGAATGAGTTAGACTATTGACACCCCTTCATTAATCTCATAAAACCCATGTTATATTACAATTACATTTAAGGACAAATATAAATAGAATTAAGCTATTTATATCCTTTTTTTTCTCTCTTCAATTTTATTTTCCTCGCACAATATAAATTTTTTATTATCATTAAAATAATCTGAATTTAAAAAGTAATCCTCTAAGCCAAAGCAAAATTCTTGTAATTAAACATAACAACTTAATTAAGATACAACATAGTGAAAAAATAAATTAAATAAAAATTTATCCCAATGCAGATAATTTTTTAAGGATTCCCAAACTAATTGCTGAATCCAAAATTTATAGGGAGGATAGAATTGTATTTGACCCATAAAATATTCATTATTTTCTTAAGTATAATGTTCTTCTTGCTTTTTTCTTTTAGATCTTTTTCTTTAGAAATTAAATAATAAAGAAAGTCTGAAGAGAGAAATACAAATATTAAGAATGAAAGAGTGAAAAAATTATTAGAAATTGAAAAATTCATAAATGAAAAGAATATTCATTTAGAAATAAATGATATTTTTGGTATTAAATGATATATAATTGAAACAAGGATTTCAATAGGATCTTGGAGGGGTGCTAGTAGTCGTCCGACTCATAATAAATTTGCATTAGCATTACATTTAGTAAGAATTCAAACTTTGTAATATATCGATACCTCTTGATATCTTCTTATATATCTCACACCTGTGATTAAGGGGTATGATTGAATAATGGGATGGAAATCACCAATGTATTACTTTTTTTCATATGAACTCAATAGAATGGACTAGCATAATTAGCCAAGTTGAAGTTTTTTATGATGATTTAATCAAAATTAAATCATCGTTAATTTTGCTTATGAAGTGGCAGCTAGGTAGTGTGTCATACTAGCAGCAAAGTAAAGGTATAATATTAACCGACCAAACTGCCCTCCTCATCGAATTGAAAAATAGTTAAGCAATAACTAGATTAGGCTAGCAACTTGGGCGATTTCAGTTAAACAATTATTTTTATTTTATGTTTAACATACCATTTTGCTCAAAAGAAAATTTGGCTCACTATATATAGTTTCGATACTCACCTACTTTGATTTCGAATGCTAATTAAATGGTAAACAACTGGCCATGGGATGGTGTAAGGATAATAATTAATTAATGAATGGTTAGAAATACGTTTCATATTAATGAAAATTCCTTTTTACTTTCTCGACGAAAATGTATGTAATATTCTCTAAATTCTTCACTACATTACATGATAAGTGTAGATAAGGAAAAATCATAGCCAAAAACTCTAAGCAAGACTATTTAATAGGATTAATTGAGAGAGAACCATAAAGGTAGCTAAACTGTCATCATCACTCAGCATTATAATTGTTAGGCATCATAATGGAGAATCAAAACGTCGTTATTGTTTGACGAAATAATTAATGAATAGAATAATTAAATCAATCAATAAAAAAGGAGAAAAAAAAACCCCCAACTAACTGTACTTGAAAATAGTATTAAAAACACATTATATTATTCATGTTAAAATGAGGTTAGTTTTATTGAGCATGATCATTTGAGTAACTAGAAGAGACCAACTAATTCAACAAAATTAATCCTTATGGGTTACTTCACTTGAGTACCATTTTGTGTTGGATAACACGTCATGGTTTTTCAACAGAGCCTTGTAGATTGGTTGTCGTAGAATTGATTGCTATCTAAGACTTAGAAGAAAATGACCTAGGGCTAGAGATTAGAGAAGCCAGCGTCAAATTTCTGCCCGTAATTGAGATCAACGTTGACAAGTGTTCAAATTGAAAAGCTACACATACGCAAGAAGTAATGCCGATACGTCAAAAATATTTTTGAGGACTGCTATGTGATACGATCAACATTACAACGACGAACGCAACTTAAAAATTAATTCTAAACAAGAAAAAAATATATACTATAATATGCAAAAGACGATTTTGAAATCTATATTGTTGACAACTGTGATATTTTATGTGATGAGATGATGATATATATAGTAACGTGATAGAATGGTAATACTTGAAAGTAAATTTTGGTCTATTTTTCCCATGATGATGAGATTAATTCAAGAAGTTGAATAAATGAAGCTAGCACCATCATCATCATCATCTACCATGTAACAAAGTGCATTTTTGGAAAATAACAAAAATGTCAATTTCAAGAACTAGAATTTTACACGACACACACACACACACACACACACAAATTAGGGTGATAAATTTATTTTTTTTTGTTGTTGGGGTAATTAGCCATCAATAGGGTTTGCTGAGAAGATAATTATAAGAGAGTAGTGGCCACGGATTTCTTGAAAATCTGGAAGGAAAGGTATGTTATAATTTTCACAAAATAAAGACATTTTAAGAAAATGAATTTGTGGGTGTGCAGGTAACTGAAATACTTTGATTTCACTGTTTGAAAGCAATCTTGAACCCTTCTGTCTATGCTTCATGCGCACACACACAAAATACTAGCTGATATTTCTTATTCTCTTAACGGTCAATTCCCTGTGAAAAAGAAATATTTCACACACAATAACAGCAAAGTTGGTAATATATGCACCTCGAAACAACAAAAAATTATAAGGGCTTCCATTAAGAATATTGACTTGCATTTGTTGTTTGGTGGTGAAACAAAAAAATTACAGCAATTTGATTGGTTTGATAGGATTGTTAATATTGTTTCCGAAAAGTGGATGGAAAAAGTTATAAAACTTTTCCAAGTTTCTCTCGCAACTATTGAAATTCTTGATACGATTAATAATAACTTCTAACAAGATATTGGTAAGACTAATTGCAGGATAAGAATCAAAACAAAAATTGGCAATAATTAAGAAAAAGTTAAATAGGCCAGCTCAAGCAAATATTAGCCAAATCTTCTTCCAGCTAACTTAAAATTCGTTTTTGTGTATTTTTTTTAAGGCTTGAATAGTGAAGAAAATTTATTTTCTTGCATTGCACTTTCTTTGGACTGTAAAATTAACTAAACTGATCCTTTTTATCATTTACAATTCGATGAAATCATTACAATTCGACGAAATCATGGAAATAACTTTTAATTGTTAGTTCATAAGGCAAATGCTATAGCTATTTATCCTATCAGGAATGTTAAAATTAAAAATTCTAGTAGTTGTTCGAAATCATTCAAACTCACAACTCTTACCCGATCCTTTGTTTTCAAAGAGTAACAACTCCATCACTCTATATTTCTTCCATCAATGGAGCATTTTAATTTTTCCCTTAAAGGATGCAGCCATTAAGTTTTTGCTTGCACTATTCAACTACCAAAGACTATGAAATAGTTATTCATAATTCTGCTGAAGTCATTTTCAAATTTGAGGTACTATCACCTCAACTTGGCCACTTTCTCATCAAATGAATTTCTATATAAAGCTATCTTCTTCACATCCATTAATTTTGACAGTCCATCTTAATTTGTTGTTCGAAAATAATTTGATCGCTCGATAATTTTATTTTTCTATGTATTCAAATTAGTTGCATGAACTAAAAGTAAATACTTGATCGAAAACAACAGCATCGATCAAATAAATTCAGAATTTAATAATTAATAAAGTTTTCTTTCCTCCTCTGAGGTTTACCTAAAAAAACAAAATTTAGAATTTTATAACGTATCATTCGATTTTTTCTTGAATACTTATATATTTACGATCAGGATTATATTAATTTGTATAATAAAAGATCTACTAGGAAGGGTGGGTTACCACTAGATTATAGCCTAAGTGACTATAATGCATTATATTTAATTTAATTATTTAAATTTTAAATGTGTGGATCGGCATTTTATTTTCAATTTTTCGGACTGATGAAGCCAATGAGCAGATTCCAATCAAATAATTCAATAATCTTTTAAATTAAATGCATCTGTTAATTAACTAAATTAGAAAACGAGCAAATTTCAACTAATCACTGTACATATAAATGAATTCTTACATGTTATTCAACTAATCACTCTACATATAAATGAATTCTCACTTGTTAAAGTAACTATAAAATTTCCAAAAATATGTATAAATTCCACTTCATTGAGTTATTTATGGCCCAAAATCAATATACATCTGGTTATTGATAATTCCCTTTAAGCTCAGTTTGCAAATTAATTTTCAAATAAAAATAAATAAATTTAGTAAATATTGGCTCATTTGATACCAACTATTAATTAGCTGCTGATGTGTAGTTTACTTAAACTGATTTTATTTTGACGTTAATGGATAAGCTATTTTAAGCACATTTTGATGGGATTTTAAGTGTTTGATTTCGTGGGGTATAAAATCTCAATCAGTTAAGAAAAGTATAATTGTAATTAATATGGTTAGTTTAAAATTATTTCTAAAAATGTTTCAACATTTTGTATTTTGACTTGCCATCTGCATGGAAGTATCGAAAAAGGCAGACGGGTTATCTATGCTTTTCTTGATGCTGCCCTTACACGGCATATCAAATATTAACCCTTAAGCTTTTTGCATTCAAATAAAACAGCCAAAAAATAATTACAATAATAACATATATAGAATGATTATTATATCCACACTTAAAATTTGGGGAAAATTTACGGCGTCGTAAATTCCTCTTGAACTTTAATCCCAGAACATTAATTCTAAATTGAAAAATTTTCTCCTGTATATATAATTGTTTTTGCAATTCTTGATGGAATTGAATATGCGGAATGCCTGGCATTACCAGATTAAGATATATATAAACTAATGAAGAGGCTTTTCATTTGGAAACGTTTTCTATTTATTTGGAAAAATTTTAGCCGAAAGCTAATTAATATTTTGGTCATCATAAAATCTTGAAATCAACACTTATTATATATGAAAGATAATTATAAAGTTAAAAGCGATTATGATCTAGGATTATTTTCTAGTTTGAGTGTTAATCATATGGTTACAATGTAACCTTAGGTTTGACCTCAATGTTAGGTAATTCATTGATAAAAATAGTAAATATTTGATGTTATTTCGAGTATAACCCTTGACTTCTTACCTATTTAATCAGTTAATCATCTCAAACAAATTCCTCCAATTGCTAATTAATAATTACGTAGCTTTCTCTTCATTGCAAAGTGGATGATGTGCATGTGGGTGCTTTAAATTCTTACCGATCCAAACATTAATCTCTTACTAATTTAGAGAGTGACAACTTGGAATTTACCAACTTAATTTGGCACTACTTAATGCACAAGCTTATACTTAGTCCATCTGCCATGCAAGTCTTGATGCCATATGAAGCATTATGCTGTCAAAAATAGCTAAGTTTAAATGGCATATTAATTTTCGTTGATTTGGACCTTTTACTCTTCTTCTCTCTCCCTCCTCCCCTCTCTCTTCAAAAAATAAAAAATAAAATTATTTATATTGAAGTCTCCTAAATATTTTATACTCCATCGAGTTAATTGTGGTTCAATGATGTGTTGTCAATTTTACAAAAGATTTAATTTTTAATTTTTATTTTTTAGGGTTCAACATTGTGCCCATTTATAACTTTTTGTAATATTTTTTTCATTAATAGAATTCCTTATACCGTAGAAGTACACTAAAAAACTATATAATAATATAAATTTTAATTTTATGGTTTCTCAAATGCATTAAAGCATGCGCAGTTACACCAACCTTTGTATAGACATTGATCCTTTTTTATGAAGATGACTCCAATTAATAAATGGGGTACCTTCTTAATGAAAGGAATTAGGAAGATAGTAAGCTTTTGCACTAGGAGAGCTGTCCCTTTAATAGAAACTATAAGGTACCCAAATAATATCAAGGTTCGAATTAACGTAATACCATGGCGCAAAATTAATGGTAACGAGATAGAAAGAAAGACTAATTAATTAAGAAACATTTGGGAATTTGATAGAGAAGTTCATGGGCCAATAGCATAACAAGAAAGGTTAGTAGTTTCATTCTGTACAAATAATATTATTACATTAGGGTAAAAATGTGTCGTGTAAAATCAATAAAAGTGACTTGCCATCCATACCCTAAACCAAACCCCACTTTCTTATTCTGTTGGTGCTCATTTTTCTTCTTCTGCTTATGTTCTCTATATATCTTCTCTTCATCTTTTGCGCTGCTTATTGAATTGATGAACAAGAAAATTTCAGCTGCTCTACGGCGCCAATAATAATATTATTGAGCGCGATCCATGGAGGATTCAGGAGCTGGTTCTAGTGATGATGCTACCAAAAGCAGTACAAGTACTTGTCCTCGAGGTCACTGGAGACCTGCTGAGGATGAAAAACTCCGGCAACTTGTTGAACAATATGGTGCTCAAAATTGGAATTCTATTGCTGAAAAGCTCCAAGGAAGATCAGGTAATTAAATAATAATCTATGAATAATATAATTAACCCTGATCATTAGGGTTCATAACTCTTGATTCGTATTTTATAAGCATGAACATGTATCAAGAATTATGATTTTTATTTTAATAAAATAATCGGCTTTTGTTTTCTTGGGGGAAAGGGAAAAGTTGCAGATTGAGATGGTTTAATCAACTTGACCCTAGAATCAACAGAAGGCCATTTACAGAAGATGAAGAAGAGAGGCTACTTGCAGCTCATCGGATTCATGGAAACAAGTGGGCACTAATTGCAAGACTATTTCCTGGAAGAACTGATAATGCTGTGAAGAATCATTGGCATGTTATAATGGCAAGAAAGCAGAGAGAGCAATCCAAGCTATGTGGAAAGAGAAGTCATCAAGACACAGGAAATATTATTTCTGATCAAAATTTTATTCATGCAAGAAGATCAAGATCCCAAGATGCTATGCTTAGCTCAAAATTTGGCTTTGATCAAAATAGTAGAATCTTTGAATTTCGAAACCCCAACCATGATAGGACTTTTGCAGTGTCACCACCTCCTAGTTCTTCCCTTACATGGGCTTTTGGCGCGGCCCCAATCGTGACAAGTTCAAATAATTCTTCAGTGGATTTGTCAAGAAGAGAAGCAGGAGATTTCTTTAATACTAGCACAAAAGTTTCAGACCAACATCCTTATAGATCATGTTATCCGAATTCTTCAGCATATGGCAGCTATCGCGGTTCTAGTTCATTTGGGGTTACAAATTATAGAAGGTTTGTTCCAAGTCCATTTGGGTATGTTAAAGTTGGTGATGATTATGAAAGCCATGGAGTGATCAAGAAGGAGGTGATTAAATTTTCCGATAACTCGCCATCACACTTAAAATTAAGATTGAGTACACAACAAGCTCAAGCAGATGATCAATCTATCAAACATCATGAAGAAGTTCCTTTCATAGATTTCCTCGGTGTCGGTATCACTTCTTGATTACCAAAAGAGCTGTTTATTTAACTGATTTTGCTCTTATAAGTGTTAGCTTTAGCTTTAGCTTCACTTTTTGGTCATATATAATATATTGATAGAAAACCAAAGATTTAGCTTTTAATTAATAATAATTATTTGCTGTTATATAAGTTTGTCTTCTGATTGATTATGCCTAATTAATAGGCAAAATAGATTTTAGATAATCATGTAGTGCCACATAAATATGAGTTCTTTCCTATGTGAAATGCTCTTGATCTATATATGAACTGAAACACTGGTTGAGTCTGAATAATAGTTTAAGCTTAAATTCTTCTTCTTCTTCTTCTTCTTCTTTTATATTAGTGAGACAGGGTTAAAACAATATGTGCTCAGGCCATTAATATTTTTGTAGTGTAATTACTAACAATCGTGACATTATGACAGCTGTATGTATGTAGCAAATCAATGATGATTTATGCGTATATTATGTCCATGAAAAGAAGCCCTGTCCTAAGTTATCGTGTTATATCCATCTCTAAATTTTCAGATTAGCTAAGTAGTAAAAACAGGCATAATAACTCACTGGAATGTCATATTCGTTTTCCCACATTTATTGTAAATTGATGATTTCATATCAGAACTACATGAATGACACATCAACTCGATCACTAGAGACAAAAACTGATTGTTAACCTATGTAGTCTTAATGGTAATTGATATGTAAGCAAGCACTTAGTTAGAATTATTGTGTCATTATCAGCAAAATCTTTCGTTTAAGAATATATATGATTGATGATAATCATAATCAATCATATATATAATACAATCCAATGGCAATAATTCTACCTTGTTTTTGGGTTTAGAATTGTATGGAAAAAGGCTTATAAATGCCAACAACATGGTAGCAAGCAAAGTATCGATCAAGCAGTGAAATTAAAATTGTTGAACGTACTTTAATTTATTTTCGTCCGATGGGTTATGCCGTTAAACTTTGTATTAGTTAGATCTATACGTGACAATATATGTATCAATGAATAATTGCATGTCTTTGGGTGTACAGCTGCTTTGAACGAGTCTCTGGGTCTGGGATTCCAATTCACACGTCATGCCTTCCAAAAAAAATCCTCATGTCAATATTCATGCATATTTAAATTAAAATCCCGAAATGAAAAAAATAATAATAATAATCATAACAATAATAAAAGAAGCAGAAAGAAAGAAATACAATTAATTAATTATTATGATTATAAAATCTAGGTTGGTGAATGAGATGCAACGGCATTAATTAACTTGTAATCCAAGCTCTTAAAAACCTTATTAGATATTTACGTATGATAATCAATATTTAAATCTGATCATTTTCCCCATTGTTGATGCCGTCTTCATTTCTTTAACAAATCGTCTGCGAAGTGCATAATGCTTGCACAAGAATTGTCTTGTTAATTTCTGCACGTAACCCTGGTTTTCTTGCAGAATTTTTCTTCCAAGGTGACATTCATTGCATCTCATGGTTAATAAACTAGATAGCCACAATATTTTAATATATTTTAGTTTGAGTAAGAGTTCGTAAATGATTAACTTGTATGACTAATTAACGGATATGGGTAATTGGTTAAAAGTTTTCAATTTAAAGAACCAAGAAGGATCCAGCAATGATATTTATATTGTTTTCTTCTATTAATTAAACTGTAATTGACGAATAGCATGCTAAATTGCTTTCACTATAAATCCCATGATCCTGCATTTCACAGGGTGTTTTGGGATTGAAGTTGGGTAATTATAGCACTAAAAGGTACAGTACTAAAATATTTGGTAAACACTAATTGTTGTAGCTTATAAGCTATGTTGATATTATTTTTCACTTGTATAATGAAAAAAATTATTATATCTTTAATAATTTTGTCAAAATTATTATTTAAAATTTATGTTTACTACATATTATTAATTTATATTTGATAATTACAATTTTTTTTCCACAACAGCTGTAACTTAAAAGCTACAACACATCAATTCAAATGGGACAACAATCAAACATATCAAATGAAAGAGAGAAAATGGGTTACCTTGATTTGCCATTAATGAGTTGTTGTCATTGAGCCCTTCGACACCCGCCGCCCTGTTCCAAAACTAGCTTCAGTTACAGCTTCAACTCACTGCATATGGACAAGCAAAGCAAACGAGAGCCAGAGAGAGACGAGGGCTATACACACTCTCGCCCAAGTGTAGACAGTGACAAAAGTGATCTTCAATGAGCTAAAACCACTTATACATATATGTTTATATTAGTGTGGGAACCCCTAATAATGTGTTAGTTACACAATTGTTGGTCTCGAGCCACGATAACACAATTTAAGGTTATATATATTTGTTCGTAATATATTATTAAATAAGGAGATCAAAATTAGATTCATTAATATAATATTTAATTACATAATAAATGAGTATGTCAAAATTTTTCTTTAATATTTAAAATTAATCATGTATTAATCTGGTAAATTATAAAATAATTATAATAATTTATGGTAATCCATAATATATATAAGATCAAATCAAATAATTACAACATAACATCTATTCCTTCCAAAAAAATTGTGACCATACTTTTATGAATCTAAGGGTGGAAATTAACCCTAGGAAATAAAATCATGTATAACATTGCATCTCTGTTATAAATATGCCATAAGTAACTAGCATTATCACTGAAGAAGTAAATAGACTCATCTTTATGTTGATGCAAGAAAAATTAATTGACGTTTGAAATACTATTACTCTTTGGAGAAAAACTATGTACAATGAGCAATAACAACTGTATTAATATATGTTTTAGATTAATAGATAATCAAATACAATGGAGTAAGCAATGATTATTAGGCTCATTTTTTTGTTCTGGGTAAATGCTCGCTTAACTCTTATATTTTGAGTTAAATACCCATTTATTCATTATATTTAAAAAAAGTACCTCAAGATACCCATGCGGTTAAATATGTTAACTCCTACCCTTATTTTTTTCTTTATTTTTACAACAATACCCTTTAATAATATTCAAAAGGATATCAATGAAAATAAAAAATTGACAATTTATCAAATTAACCTTTAAAAGTAACAATTTGCACACACTTTTATATTATAATTTTACTTTTAGGAATAATTTGGTAAACTAATTTTTTATAGAATAATTATTAGTAAGATTATTGTACATGCACAAAAAATATTAGTTTTTTCACATTGATATTTATTGGTTAATTTGTTAATTAACTTATTTTAAATAAATTAATTAATGTCAGCAATATTGTTCATGGGTGTAGTTGTAAAATAGAAGTAAAAAATAAGAGTAAAGATGTAATATTTTATCATAATGGTGTTTTGATATATTTTTTAAAATATAGAAACTAAATAAATATTTAAGTCAAATATGAAGACTAATCGAGTATTCACCCCCCTTGCTTAATCAGATGACATCTTTTTTTCAAATGAAAGGCTTAGGTAGCCCGACGTTTTCCTCGCCAAAAGGCCCAAAACTCAGAGACCGGATCCGAGTGTGTTTGGTGGTTATTGCCTTTTGGTTATCTCCGGTTTTACTATTGTTCTTTTCTTTTATCTTGTATGTTTTGTCAATAAATTTAACAATTAAAAAAGAATAGGGTGTGGCTTAAGACGCCTTAAGTTATAAATCATATAACACCTTCAAGTGCTTAACAACCAGCCTTATTTTTAAATTTTTTTCCTTTTTTTTTTTTTTTTACAATCTGCATTCTGTATATTACCATATGAAGCCTAATGGGAATTTAACTACTCACATTTATAATATAATTCATACGTTTAGTCGAAAATAATTCAGAAAAATATACTCCCACTAATATTTGTGGAAATATATACACTTATCTAATTTTGTAACAAAAGCTACCACTAAAACAAGCCTTATGGCATGGAGGTGTACGATAAAATGCGAGTAATCTTTTAATAACAATATAGTTATTGGGTTTTAAATTTTAAGATTTAAATATTAGTTTAAATATGAAAGGGATAGATTATTAAATTAAAAAGAAAAAAAAGAAATGTGGGAAACTAAGCCCCTGTTCAGTACTGTTTTCTAAATGATGTTTTCATGAAATAAAAATGAGAATGAAAATGTTATATTCAAATTTATTTTTAAAATTTAAAAATGTGTTCGGTATCATTTTAAAAAATAATCTTCAAAATGGAAAAAAATAAAATACGTTCGGTAGGAATATTTTAAAGGATTATTATTGGAATAATTTCGGAAAAATTAAACTTAAGTAATGAATAATTATTTTTATTATTTAATTAGTTTGATTATTTTAATTTTAAGAATAAATTAGATGTTCTTGTTAATTTTTTTGTTTAAAGAAAAATGATAAACTCTACATATTTAATTTAATTAATATATAAAAACATAAATATTCTAATGTATATAAAAAAAGATTATTGTGAGGAAAATTGATTTTTTGGGAATAATAATAATAATAATAATAATAATAATAATAATAATAATAATAATAATAATAATAATAATAATAATAATAATAATAATAATGTTGTTGTTGTTGTTGATATCATTATTATTTTGCAAGATAGTGGAAGAAAATTGTTCATTTTAAAACTTAATACTATATTTAAAAATAAGTAAAAATTATTTTCTTATTTCCTTTGTTAAAAGTGTGGAATGAATTTCACATTTTCAAAAACGATCTACTGAACATGTATTTAGTGTTTTATGAATTCAAAAAACAGAAAACGTGATTTGAAAACAATACCTAATATACCCTAATTTTTTTTTTTCAAAATTTGGCTGGCTATAACTTTCGAAAAGAATTGTCACTTCTGAACTTAAATAACCAACCCTAAATAAAAATTTTTTAAAACTACCTGACTACAAAGCAAGTTTTACTTTTAAATTGAGTAACTAATTTTAGGTTGAATAACTGTGTATCTATAAATTTGTCTACATTGTTCAAATTTTATATTAAGCTTAAAAATTTTGTTTTAATACGTCTACTGAAAAGGAAAAAAAAAAGAAGAGAAAAGGAAAAAAATTAATAATTGAATTTAGAATTTTTAAAATTTACGGATTATGGTGAATGTGAATCAAAAACACGTTGGTTCAACCAACAAAAGCCTTAACGTGGTCAGCTCCGCACGCGATTAAACCTGTACTGCTCCAAAACCTCTTACACGTGCTGTTATGCCGCGTAATTCCACTCACTTTTCCAATTTAAAGTTACAAATTTACAATAAAAAACCTTCCCAAAACCTCCCTCCACCTCCGGTCGTCCTCCTCGAAAGTGCCGACGATGATGATGGCAGCAAAAGCTACTCCTCCACTTAACTGCAACACTAATATTGCGCATATTTAAAATGATAGTCATATATATTGCGCATACCTTAATCTCAAATACTTACCGTGTAAAATCTTGGAGTTCAGTTTAGAGCCACTGTGTTTTATGGATGAAGAGGAAAATTGAGGCTTCAATCTGGCTAAATAAGAGTATGTTTGGGATTGACATACTGCGATTTTTAATCCGTTGCTTTTGTGTTTGTGGAGTTGAATCCGTGGTAAAAAGTGGGTGTTTACCAGACATGCTTTTAGCTGCTCTGCTTTCAAAGTTGAGCTGATGCACAATGGTTACAAATCATTCCCTAAGTCTATCGCTATTGTATAGTTGAAAAGCACTTAATTGGAGATTTAATAATTAATACCAGTTATGTTATTTCCATGCTTCAGATACTGGTGGCGGGAATGCTCTTAATGTTCAGAGGACTGTCAAAGACTTGGTTGCAGCGGGTGCTGCTGGTTGCTTTCTTGAGGTACTACTTCTTCACTATTTCGCATCAACTTAGGTGTTCAGACAAACCCTGATAATTGAAAATTGCTTTGTTTGTTTTGATCTTCTTACTAGTTTTATGTGAAATTCCTCAATTTGAGTGCATTTCTCTGGTACTTGAGAATATGTTGTTCAAACTTCTAAAATTTCTACTTACAAAATCTCATCTCACTTAGAACGTCTAGTTGCAAACCGGGGATATACAAAGCTTTTGTAGCATTACAGACCAGGCGCAGTTGCTCCATTCATGATCATTCTGTCATTGCCATGTTCAGAATTAAATGTTGTTGCTCCCTCATCATGAATATTATTAACTCAGATATCCTGAAAAGGATATGTATCAAATGATGGTGGGATATTTTCCTTTCAGGATCAATCTTGGCCAAAGAAGTGTGGTAAGAGTACACAGCTTTTGGTTTAAACCATCCGATTTCCGGCGACCGCATTGGGCCCCGACTAATTCGGATTCGGGGTGTAGTCACAGTTAAGGCTCTTTACCACTCCCAAATGGTGTGTTTAGTGAGGATCGAACACAGCTTTTGCTTTATCCTAGATTCGAATGAGCAGGGAATAGATAATGATCCCTTTTTCAGATTTTTGTTTGGTATCTCACTAACATTGCTTATTATTTCTCTTCTTGTGCTTTCACAATTAGGACATATGCATGGCAAACAGGTACTCACTGGAATCCTTGATTGGTTTTATAGGATCAACTCAACCGATTTTCCTGAGAGTAGCCAGTTTCTTAGTTGAAACCCCAAGCAGGTGGTGTTGATTTTGCAAGATCTCTTAAATTGTTATATATAATCATTTACCGTCAACTAATTTTTCAAAGAATCTATGAAACCTTTCCACCCTATACAATGCTTCAGATTATACCTGCTGAGGAGCATGCTGCCAAAATAGCATCTGCGAGGGATGCAATAGGGGATTCAGACTTTGTTCTCGTGGCCCGGACTGATGCATGAGCAACATCAGCAAAAACAGGTTTATCTGATGCCATTGCTAGGGCTAATCTATACATGGAGGTATCCATTTTGCATTCTCATTCTTTGTCGTAAGGTTCTTGAATCTTGATGTTACCGACTTATTGTAGTCAGCCTGTGGTAACCAATTCCAATTGAGTTTATATGTGTTCATTCTTACTAATTCTTTTGACACCTAGATTCAAGTTTCTTATCTCCCATTTTCATTTTGGAGCAACAGATTCAACTTTGGAGTTTGTGCTTATGTATGATTTTAGCTTGCAGATGCTTGATTTTCGTTATCTCTCATTTTCCCTTCTGTCTACAAACTCATAAAGTTTGCCCACTTGGATAGATTTCGTCTGTCGTGTTATTGCAGTAGCAGTAGAACTTTTTGTATCTAAGCTTCCTGTGCTTATTCAAAGAGCTGTGTCTTCCTACATCTCCTTGACTATGTACTTACAGGAACTAGGGTTGCTAAAAACCATTTAACTTGGGGCCTGCTAAGTAGACAATTATTAGCTTGAATTGTGATCTTTTCAATAGTTTTGACTAAGAAATTTTTTTTTCAGGCACTTGATTTTGCAGTCATATAATTGTGTTTTGACTGTTGTTTTCTACCTTTTGAACGTCATAGAATTGGATGTATCTAACTAGTATACTCCATGGAATACCATTTTTTTCAATCCGGGAACTACTCATTTCATTCTAACATAAATGTAGTTCAGCATATGAAAGCTGTCAAATACAAAGGATTCTGACATAGAAACTCTTAAGCTAAAGATTGGTTTATTCAAATGAAATGCGTCCCGATCTTCCTCTTCCATGGTCCTGAAATAGTAAACTACTTGTGAGCATGCGTATCTTCAGATGACCTGGCACGGTTCTATAACTTAAAGAAATTGTACATAATTCAGCCAAGGTTAATTTTTTTTTTCTTGATTTTAAATATACACTGATCAATAAACTATAAACTAGCTTGCCACTATGTCCTTGAGGGGAAACATGGAGAAAGCGTTTCATGCTAATAACACGTTGAAGAAGGTCTCCTTAAGAACCCTGCAAATTTGCCTGTGATACCCTGCTTCAACATTTTCCTGTACATACGCAGTGTTTAAATTTTTTGTTGCTCTGATGTGTGGTTACATGTTTGGAGTAATTAGGAAAGAAATGTTTGAGCCAGACTGTTTGACATTGGTAAGGTTACAAGCTCTTTTATAATTTGGATGGGGATGGGTTGTGCAGGCCAGAGCTGATGCTAGCTTTGTGGAAGCACCAAGGAATGACAATGAGCTTAAGCAAATTGGGTGTCAGACAAAGGGGTACAGAGTTTGTAATATGCTTGAAGGTGGGGTCACACCTTGCACACCCCTGAGGAGCTGAAAGCTATGGGCTTTCATCTGACTGTGCACCCACTGACAGCACTGTATGCATCAGCTCGTGCTTTAGTTGATGTTCTTAAGACACTGAAGGAGAGTGGAACTACTAGAGACCATCTTGAAAAGATGGGCACCTTTGAGGAATTCAATCAGTTGGTTAACTTGGAGTCTTGGTTTGAGATTGAAGGAAGATATTCAAATTTTAAGAAGGCCGTCGAGAAAAAATATTGATAGAGAAGAGGAAGGTAACCTAACATTCACTTCTTTAATGAAGCAGCATGCAAGGTCAAACAAAAAAAGATATGGATCATTTTGCACAAATAAATTTCCTGTCTTTGGGTTGGAAGCTTAGAATTCCTGGCCGGCCTTTGATTTTTATTGACTGATGATCACGTCTTGTCTCTATGATTGTGCTGACTACTGCTTGTTCAACCGTAATGTATGGCTGCCCTTTTCCTCTGCAAACAAGTCAAATTGAAATGTAAATTCATTGCCGCTCATAATTTTCTCTTGTGTAACTACTCTTAATCATTCACAAAAGAATAAGATAAACCCTGGGTGTTTCTATACTACCTCTGTCTCAAATAGAACCTTTATATTATCTAAATTATAGTATTTTTATACTTGAGACAAATATAGCCTCTTTAATTTACGTCTCACGTATCACTTCTGTCAGCAAATCATCTGTTCGGTTAACTTCTCTCCGTTTTCATGCTTACGAGGGGGTATGGTATGGAGATTTATGCCCCCTTTGGCTCAGACATTGGAACCCCTAACTAATGCAGGACCACAAAGTTCACGGATCATCAGGTTTCTACATCTATAATTTGCCTAAAACGTAAGCAAAACCAATATAGTCCAAATAAAGAGTTCACGGGCGAACTGACTATGGCACTTGTGAGCCATACCGCGCAGGTGGCGGGCACACTTTACGTAGCACTAGCTCAACTTTCCCTTTCAAAACACTCGATAAATTTTTTGGCAGTCACTCCACTTGTGGTAGCCCCAAACTTACTCTTCAAACACCACTCAGCAAAGTTATCCTGTTTTTGCCCATTTCTCATCTCATCAACAGCATAAAGTTCTAGGTAGTGATTATTGTGGGGTTGTTGGCTTCAACTTTAATAAAATAAAATACCCTTTAGAGATCAAAATCAGCATTATTTTCTTTAGACTGATCACATTTTGTCGAACAATAGGAATTACTCTCTGCTTTTCCACGTTATAAAATCATTCATAGACCCCCTTAGTTTTGCACATAACACTCTTGAGTCTAGAACATTTAAGTTCTCTCACTCTCAGCTAGCTAGGTAATTTAGTTAACTTTCTGCTTAGAGAATGTCCCAGGGAAGAGGCAGTGCTAGATGTGCCACTATCATGGCTGCACTTCTAATTTGCCTGCTGCTGGTTTACATCGAAATTGTTGATGCAACAACCTACACTGTTGGAGACTCTGGTGGTTGGAGTTTCAATATGGCTAGTTGGGCGAAAGGGAAGCGCTTCAAAGCTGGAGACACTCTCGGTAAGTTTAGTTTGTCACCGCATTCGGATTTGTCCTGCAAGTTAAATTTTCAAGATTTGAAGCACGTTTGATAGCATATTATGGATGTACACTATATTAAATGTATATTGAATGCATGTTCCAGTCTTCAATTACGATCCAACGCTCCACAATGTGGTAGCCGTGAACAGAGCAGGTTACCGCAGCTGCACAGCTCCGGGAGGGGCAAAAGTGTACAGCTCAGGGAAGGATCGCATAAAGTTGGTGAGGGGGCAGAACTTCTTCATTTGCAACTCTGCTGGGCACTGTGGATCTGGCATGAAGATTGCTATTAATGCCATGTAATAAATTGTGAGATGAGTTAATTAGCACGGCCTAAGGAAAAACTCTCTCTAGCTAATAACTATTAATTAGCTTTTACGTATTCCTTGCTCAATTATAAGATTTTTCTTGTCTTGTCAAACCTATTGTATGCTGCTACTGCTTGTTTATGTTCCTTTGTAGCTCCTGATAAGATTTTTCTTATGAATGATTTTTAATTTGTATTAAATATTTGAGAATTTGTTTTCTCTTAGATGTGGCTACTATTACAAGTGGGTTGATCAGAGCCTACAATGAAGTAATGAATCGAAATTGGACCAAAGCGATACTTGATAATAAGTGAAATTGGACCAGGTGGGTTTGATGGTAGGTGAAGCATGGAAGAGAACAATGATTTCGAATTAGGATTTTTTTTTTTGGAATTTTGAATTTTTTTTCTTAATTCTTACAGAAATTTTTACAGTGTAAATAGTCTTATCCTTTAATTATTATTTTTTTAGAATTTACCTTTTAACTAAGGCTAAACCTAACGATTTATAATAATAAAAATAAACAATATAATTTCATTATTAATTTTTTTATATATATGCCAAAATTTAGGATATTTTCCTTTAAATAGTATCTTTAATTATTCTTTAAATAGTATCTTTAATTTTTTTAAGAGATATTTTAGGAA
Organism: Citrus sinensis; assembly: GCF_022201045.2. Classification (NCBI taxonomy): domain Eukaryota; kingdom Viridiplantae; phylum Streptophyta; class Magnoliopsida; order Sapindales; family Rutaceae; genus Citrus; species Citrus sinensis. Next base: position 33,777,511 of record NC_068560.1, on the reverse strand, counting down.
ATAACAAAACTATTTTTTTTTAATTTTTAAATGCTAAATGAGGGGAACAGAGGAGAGTAGTGCAAGTGCTCAGTACTTGTACGCCTGTGACCATTCGGCGAGGACTCGATATCGACTCTTAATCAAAAAGTTCTCCTAAAATTAATAAAAATAAAGTGAAACATAACGTAAATACTATATTCATAAAATTCAAATAAATAAACCCTATTAATAATTTTACATCTACATAAAAGAATTTAATCAAAATATTTAGTCAGTATTATCTACTTGAAATTTAAATGTTAAAAAGGGCTTAACTGGAAATTTCTGCGTGAGACCCAAGTTTAAGAAAACTCTTATTCCTTCCGCTGCCAGGTTTCCTTTTTCAGTAAGCACAATCCATATGCATATATATATATATATTTGCAATGAATATATTACAAAATAAAGGATTTTGCCAAAAGCTCTCTCGTTTTGTCATGGATGCTGCTCAATGGTATAATGCCCACCTGAAAGTTGTGCATTTGTCCAATGATTACATACCCGATCAGGACCGAAATTTGTCTCCAGGTTTTTACTTCATAATCCAAATCTTCAACACGGATGAGCTCATACATCCACAGGTCCGAGTCAGGATTCCCTTGAATGCTCAAGAACACACGTTTCATTTGAAGCTTCATGAAATATTCTTCGAAGATAGTGATCAAGATTCATTTCTTGAGGACTTGCGTGCCAACTTGTTAAGTACTCAAGGGCTAGGGGAATGCGCTCAAGAAATTTTGATGAAAACGATTCTTGATGAAGCAAAAGCGGCGGCTCACGCCACTCCCTACGACCCGGAGTGTAGCTTGGTCGCAGTCGGAGTGCAACTTGAAGTTGTGCGAGTGATTGAAACATGGGAGATAGCGATTCTTGAAGAAGGTTCGGGTTTGGTTTTTGGACAAGAACGGTGTGTTATTTGTTTAGAAGAGTTCTCGGAAGGAGATGAAGTTATTAGCTTGCAATGCTCGCATGTTCATCACCGGCATTGCATCCTCAAGTGGCTTGTGACAGGCAACAACTGCCCAACGTGCCGGTTCACGCTGCCTTGCACGACCACCGGATCAGATTGATCACAGCACCTCAATCACGAACCAACCCTAAGTCATATGATAACGACCATATTGTTAATTAATTTTTGCTAGGGATTTGTTTTGTAAGATTAATTCTTTCTGTAGGCTTTGTAATTGAGATTCATCACTTGATGTGTAGTTTCGTTCTAATAATTCAGTTTGAGAATCATCGATGCAAGAAAAAAATATACAATTAACTAATCTAATGTTTCTCGTGGATGATAACTAGTTTAATTAATTAGTTTGGAATCAAAAGGTTTGGAATTCAAACCTTGCTCACATGAATGCGGAGAAAATTGAGTTGTCATTCAGTTATAATTAAAAAAAATTATCCAATGCTTCTAAAAAATATAGTAATTTTGTTGTAATAAATTTTTAGGATAGTAAATATGTATTAGAACATAGAGTACAATTTCTTATTCAATTCTCCATGAATATTGCAATAACAAAAGAACTGTCGTGAACAATTTTCCTCTTCGCTCCGTCATGGCAAGAGATCTATAGATATCTGGAGATTGTCTTTTTTTTTTTTTTTTTGGTAGTCTAGTAAGTAGTAACTGAGATTGACATTAATTGATTTAGAAGAAGAAAGTCATAAAATTTCTCTTGCACTCTTGTTGTTTAGCAATGATTAGGATTCTCTCCTATTCTTTAGGAGGGATTAGAAGGGGGAAAAAAATATTAGAAAAGAGTCCTTGTCTGTCTAGTAAACTTGTTATTCATTAAATTTAGAACTTCATCAACTTCTGTTTAGTACTTGGGGAGACATAGCGTACCATTTAATTTAACCCACGCATCACCATTTTCAAATGGGTAATTTGCCCAATCCCCGTTTTAATAGGCATATTTTAACTTCAACCCAGTAGTATTTTGATTTTTAAAAAAGTGTTGATAAGCTCACGGGCATATTCTCCATAACAGATATATAACTGCAGCAAGAGGGTCTTTGTGTCAGACTTTTCTCAGGCTTGATACGGGTAGGGATGATAAATTTCCTCACTGGTTGGAGCTCGTAAGTTGTTCGTAATACTTTTATGGTGTGTTCATAATTAGTATATTATATATTATCATAATTAATTAATATAACTATTCTAATTAATTTATATATTTTCAATTATTATTATTATTATTATTATTATTATTAATGATAAAAATAATAATAAGTAGTGATTAATGTTTTTATTTATTATTATTATTGATGATAAAAATTATTATAATTAATTAATAAAGTGATGTTTGTTATTATCATTGTTGATAAAGATTTCTACAATTAATTAATATATTATTAACAACAATTATTACTAATCTTAACAAATTTTGAATAAATAATCACAATAATTAAAATACAAAATAATAATTTCAACAACCATTCATTAAGTATTTTTTGGTAGTTTGTTATAATCTAACTCATTCCAACTCCAATTTTAAGATAAAATGACTTTTTCCAATTTGGATTCCTATAGTTTAAGTAAACAACTTATTCTTATTTTCATTCTCCATTCACATTCCAGCCTAAACACATCATTAGTGAATTCTAAAATTTCTCTGAGTGATGATATGGACTGCCCTTAATAGACATATGAGATTATAATTATATATCTGAAGTTGGTATGATTAATATTTAATATAATTACAATGATTTATGATGTTAATCTAAAAAAATGGCTAGTGGATACTAGAGACTATAGTTAATTTTATTTTTTTTTAATTTTTTCACAAGGTTTAATCTGATTGTGCAGCACGAAGAATGTATTTTCAAGTATTTTCCGAAATCTTGTGGCCGTGTTAATCTTTAACTAGAAAATATATATGCAAATCAAGGATCTAATCAAAATTCAAATATATCTCGCAAGAGCTGCAACTTTAGTGAATAATTTTTTTTACACAATTATATTACGATAGTAGAATTTTTTGTGAGACGAAACGTAAGCTTTGTTTAGTACGTCATTTAAATGAGACGAAAATTTTTGTCATTTTATTAATGCTATCTGTACTATTAATTGTATTAGGTATAGAAATTTTCATACTAATTAAATAGGACATATAATTCTTATAAGAGTTCTAGGAAGAGGAAAGGGGGGAAAAAAAAAAAATTAGCCTTTCAAAGAATTTAGTGCATAGATGACTTTTCGGAGCAGCATCCAATGGTCAAGTTTTCCATTGATCAACGTAAAGGAAACTTCGAGGATAGAGAAATAGGAGCGTGTTGACTCCACTCGATTCAAACAAAGACTTTGAGAAAGCGAATATTTGCCTCGGCGTGCACGACCCGATTAGCAACGCGAAGCAATGACCTAGTCTTTGCCGTCCGTCTAAAAGATCAAACAAAAAAAAAAAATTGAACTTCCGAAAATAGCCCTCACTTTTTCTCCACGTCCTTCCCTTGGAAAAAAGTAATTGCGTTGACTTGGCTGGTTTATTTGGATATCCGTGTTTCTTTTGATATCGTCAACGTCCAAATTAATATCCTATATCCATCCATCTCCTCCTCCATCCTTATTCGCTTCTATTTTCGTGCAACAAAATACCCATTGATCACAAAAAAAAATTCAGAAACACTATGGATAGAGAACAAGAAGAGATGCAATTTTTAGGCATCTTTGGGATATACAGAGAAGCCTGCAAGGTCATCATCACATGGAGACGAATCTTCAGCAAAATCACGCTAGCCTTAATCCTGCCTCTATCATTCATCTTCCTTGCCCACGTTGAACTGACGGATCTCCTTCACAGGAAAGTCGTCCACGACAAGATGGAACGGCACTTTACTCCAGCCGGCTCCGCTAGATTCAACAAACTCACCGACGTCATCTCCGAAGACCGAACCTTGTATTGGTTCTTTAAAGTCGCTTACTTAACCTTCTACCTAGTCTTATCTCTATTATCAACCTCGGCTGTTGTTTACACCGTTGCGTGTGTTTACACCGGCAAAGATGTTTCTTTCAAGAAGGTCATGAGCGTGGTGCCAAAAGTTTGGAAGAGGCTAATGGTCACATTTTTGTGTACCTTTCTCGCATACTTCCTGTACAACTTCGCTGCAATCGTGGTAGTCAGCTTGTGGGTCGTCTTATGGGGGATTTTAACAGCTGGCGGGGATATAAAATTCATGCTCTCAATTCTTTATGTCATATTAGTTTTCTACGTAGCGGGGCATTTTTATCTGTCCGTAATATGGCATTTGGCTAGCGTTGTGTCCGTGTTGGAAGAATCTTGCGGATTCGCAGCCATGATCAAGAGTCAAGCGTTGATTAAAGGGAAGATGTTGGTCACCGCGGTGATCCTTTTCATAATGAATATTTCACTTTTCGCCGTTCAACTGATCTTTTGGAGGCTGGTGGTTCATGGGTGGTCGCTTGGGACGGGGACTAGGGTTTTGTTCGGAGTTATTTGCTTGTTGCTGCTGTTCAAGTTGATGTTGTTTGCACTTGTGATTCAGACTGTGATCTACTTCGTCTGCAAATCATATCACCATGAAAATATCGACAAATCGGCGCTATCGGATCATCTTGAAGTTTATTTAGGGGAATATGTTCCGTTGAAGTCCAAGGATATTCAGCTAGAGCACTATGAGGTTTGATTGACTTGCGTAAATTCATTTGATATGCACGACACAATACAAATAATAATCGCGGTAACATTAGTTTTTGTGTAAGCAGAAAGTTATGCCATGAATATCAACTACCATATACAAATAATGCTGAGATACTACTATTAATCGATTTCTATGTGCAAGTGGAATTTTTCTCTTAGCAAAATCAATTACTGTCATGGTAATTGGTAACAATTGTATCAACAATTAAGTGGCTGAAATGTGCTTTGGCAAAATTTAAGCCCACGCACCACTGTGACCCAATGGGTTGATTCATGATTGGACTTGAGTTTTATAGGAACTTAATTTCGAAAAATAGAATAGAATAATTCTATTCGAAATGTTCCGATAAAAACGTTTGAATATAGAAAGTTCTTAAAAGGTTGAGCCTTTTATTTAATAGTCTTTGCACTTTCTAAAATTACTTACTTTAATTTTTCATTTTTCACGTTTTGGGAATCTAAACACAAATAATTTTAAAAAACGGTTAAAAATTACTTGATCAATTTATTGGGACATCTTCTCTTCCTCCTAGAAGATTACTTGAATTTCTATTGTAATTATCAACAGATTCCAGTGTAATTAGGAAAAAAAAAACTCAATATTTATCTTTTCTCCCTATATTATTACTATTCTATATTACACAATATTTATTTCAGTAGTGTAGGGCAGATATTAATGCTAACACGTAGTTTTTGTCATTTCCATTAGTTTATGTGGCAACATTGTAAAGCTCGTGCGAGCATACGAGAGGAAACGTATATAAGCTGATCGGATTGCTCGAGAATTGAAAACGATAAGAACAATGACCCATAAATTTTAAAAGACAAAGCATATACCTATCAGTTATATCTTACGTACGATTCCAACATCTAATTTTCGTGGTTTTTTAATTATTAATTTCTTTTTTAATCTTAAAGCAAAGCATAATTAAGTAAATCCTTTCTATAACTTTTCACAATAGCATGCCTTCTAAATGAAATAACAAACATTTATAAATAAAAAAAATAAATTCCTTTGTTAAATTGTATATTGCCAAGGTCCTGTTTGTAATTGAGATGCTATAATTTTTAAGTTACAGTTGTTATGAAAAAAACTGTAACTATGAAATAAAATTAATAATATATAGTAAATATAAATTGTAAATAATAATTTTGACAACATTATTAAATATATAATAGATTTTCTATCATACAAGTAAAAAATCGTATTAATATAACTTTCAAACTACAACAACTAATATTTACCAAACACTTTAGTACTATAAAAATTTCAGCTGTCAACTTGAATCCCAAACGGATCCTAAATAGCAATTATTATCTCGCAAAATAAAATCATTACTAAGCCATGGGTAACATTAAAAAGCCTATGAAAATTGAAAACAACATTACGTAAGCAAGATTTACTTGAATGGTTTCGATCTCTCGATGACTCAATCAATCCACCCCAAATAAACTGGAAAAAAAAAGAATGTATTTTAATAAATAGATATTGATGATACGCGTGTTGCTGTCAATTATTTCCCAAAGAGGGAGAGATATAAATGAAAACATCAATAATTTGATTTATCGGTCAAAATTTGGCCAAAGAGGACCTCATTGAAAAAAAAAATTATCATGGGATTTGGGGAGGACTTAAGAGATCTATGTGAAACTTCTGTTACGTTTCGAATCAAAATTATAGACAACTATGAAAGAGAAAAATTCAATAATAAAGAGGCTTCCATAAAGTAAAGTCTATTATTTTTATTATGATATGATGAACCATACAGGAACATTGAGAAAGCACAAGGAATCTGCAAAGCCGGATTGTTGGTGTCTAGTTACATGATTGTTGCATTAACACATAGCATGTGACCATGATTTAGCACAGAGACTATCTAGAACACACAAGATCGTTTACAATCTTATTGATAAACCTTAAACTTGGTGATCAGTCAAAGCCAAATTGATGTCATTTGCTATATTCTTTGCATCAATTGAAATTCCATGCAATCCTGTTCTTGAGAATCCAGCACAATAAAGGCCATTCTCCCCTTTCCAATGATTTGGGCAATTTCTTTTTGGCATACCATATTCATCGAAAAAATCTTTGTCATCCTGCTTGATTTAGAAGATAATCAAGATGCATTAGACATAGTCGAAATATTTGCAATCAATTTATGAAACTTAGGTATATTGTAATTGACAAGAAAAAATTATTGTACCTTAAGCCAGTTGCGCACAGTACTTTTATAGCCAGTAGCAAAGATAATAGCCTCAAATTCTTCGATCTTGCCATTTTCGAACTCCACTTTGTTTCTATTTATACTCGTTATAGAAGGAAAAACCTGCCATATTTTTTGCAATAACCATCACAATTATTGCATGAAAGAATTAGCCATCATGTAAATGTGAAGAAACATTAATTTGTAAGGGAAAAAATAAATAAATACTTGGATTTCTCCTTTTCGAATCTTGTCCATGGCACCAACGTCCATAGTTGGGGTTTGACCAGTAATTGCTTTGAAATGAAACGGTCCCTTTTTTGGTCTTTCTAACCCGTACTTGAAGAGATTCCCAAACTTCATTTTGCTAAGCATCACAACGATAAAGTCCACCAATTTGCATGGGAGGAATTTCAGCAGGAGCATTCCAGCAAATACAATTTCCCTAGTGAGAACATGTACCTGAACAAGATAAACGAAAGAGCGGGTTATACGAATTTAACATTTCAGGTTTTAAGTCTAACATACGCAAATTACATCCATATCCTCGTTTTATCATAGCCATATCCTCGAGTAACATTTAGTATGAATGTACATATTTTTTACTAAAACCCTAGTTATAGAGAGAGAGAGAGAGAGAGAGAGAGAGTTACCGGGCCACGAACAACAATTGACGTGCATGCACCGCAGCTTGAGAGATCATAAGCAATCTCCATGCCTGAATTGCCACAGCCGACAACCAAAACATTTTTGCTAATGAATTTGCCACCATTCTCATATTTGCTTGAGTGCATGTATTCCCCTTCAAAGCTACCCAGCCCTGGCACCTCCGGAATCAACCCTTGACCGTTTTCACCAGTTGCTACCACAAGATATCGCGCAACATACTCTTCATATGCGTCCAAGGCTGTATTCTTGGCCACAATGATCCATGCTTTCGCATTTTCATCGTAGCTCGCAGATTCTACAGACCTGTGGTACCTGGGGTTTATTCCCATTTGGGACACATAGTTATCTACATAATTGATAAAGGATATTCTAGGGACAAAAGTTGGTGTGCGAGAAGGAAATGGCATATGAGGAAGCTCGCAAAACTGCTTGGCAAGGTGCAGCTTCATGCGATCATATGCTCTCTTCTTCCACAAAGAGGCGCTGCAATCCTCTCTTTCTAAGATTATGTTGGGGACTGAGAGGTTGTTTAGACAAGCAGAGGTTGCTAGACCAGCAGGGCCTGCACCTACAATGACTACAGGTACTTCCTCCATTAGCTTCGTAGGAGAAACTATATTGCTAATGAGTGAACGGTGGTGATGATAACACCATTTTATAGCGTGTAAGGTGAATTTTGTAATGCATTATGATGCCAAATGTCAGCACATACGCATTACTTTTATATGTATATAGTCAAAATTAACTTCTTTTGAGTTACATTCTCTTTCAGATCATCAGTAGAGAATCCCGATTCATTTGTAAGTAGATTATGCGTATTGAGTCAATTCTTTTCTAAGTTGATGGTGTATTGAATGGTATAAACAATTGTAGATCTCATTATAATGACAAAATCCGTGTATAGTGTACTTATGAATACTGACTGTCCAAATGTTCGAATGATACAGGCCACTTGTGTTTTGACTTTTGATGATATTAACAAACAAACTTCATATTTCATTCTAGCATGTATGGATAGGCAATGACTAACAAATTGATGAGAAGGATTTTTATGGATATTGGGATAACGATATATCAGAGGAAGAATTATCTCAGTATTCTTTAATCACATATTCCTTAACGATTGTATAAGATATCTCAATATAGTCCATATGTCACATAATTAGAGACATAATAAAAATGCTACATCCTCTTCAGACCGATCTACATGTTAATTTGTTGGTGGCCGTGGGTCACGCTAAACAAATAAGGAAGAATTTGGACTTCAAAACTACCAAGGTCAAACATGAAATAATTTAGCGGAATAAAAAATTATAAATAGATAGAAATTAAACCTAATATCTTTTCTCTTTTTATAGTAAAACCTGTCCATAATGATATTTTATAAAGGAATAACCTCCATATAGTCGTAAAAATTTTTTGTCCCAATTTGAAACAATTATAATAAGAATAAATTTCACATTATAATAAGTTATAAATATTCTAAATCCCGTCTTTAGGAATTTGCCTCCACATAGTAACAATTAATACTCATATATTGTAAAAAATATATGCTAGTTTTTTAAAATTATATCTATCTCTTTAACAATATCTGTAAATTAGATTTGACATTATCCACTAATTAATTATTAATTTAGTGATTACTTCACATCTATATTACCTACACTAAGAATAATTAAGTCAAATCAATATTCTTTGTAACTACACCTCCATTGAGTTATAATCTCCACATAATAATAAAATTAATATGGTCTCAATATTATGATTATAGAGAAACTTTATTGTATTTGAGTGGAGCTATTGGCAACCCCTTATTGAACTTATAAAACCCCTATTTTCTACAATTACATTTAAGGACAAATGTATCAACTATATTTTTCTCTCTAAAATTCAAATGGTGCCATACTCCGCATAAGTACAATTTTCAATTGGTTACGATTTCTTGGCATCATCAATCCCATTCCAAATAGTAATGAATTGTTTTGAGTTTTACACATCTAAAAAGCCAAAATAAAGTGTTATACAAGCAACAATCTTTTGTTGAAAACCCTTAGGACTGTCCAATGGCTTAACATAATTCAAGGAGTGGGACTAAAATAGTTTATCAAGTAGCAAAATTGCAAATGAAGAAGAAGTCAAGAGATGGACAGGAAATTGCATGAGTGAGGGACCAAAAGCATGAAATGAGATAGGCAGCAGAAATATTGCTGATGTTTATTGTTGGGTGTTGGAGAGAAAATCAAATTTAGAAGAAGAGCAGTTTTTGAATTAAAGTGGGTGTTAATAATAAATATAAAATTTCTAACATTGTTTAATGGTGTGTACTTATAATAGGGGTTTTTAAAGGATATTTGAGGGTGCCAATAGCTTTACTCATTGTATTTTGACAAAATTAATCAATGAGACTTTGCTTAAAGATAAACTTATTTTTTGGGTTTATAATTAAATTGGAGAGAAGATATAGGAAACTTATTTTGATATTTTAGCTGCAAATGTAACCTACATAATAGGGGAAAATTCTATAATGTTGTAGTTCAAAATTACGACATCAATGCCATGATAAACATATTTTTTTTGTAAATTACATTAGTGAAAGTTAAAACAAGTAAATTAATATAAGACTATTAATTATTAAAACAACTAAAATTGTTTCTACAAAAATTTAGTGAAAAAACAGTTTATTCATTTACTTTAATTAAACAAACAAAAAACTCATTAATTGAAAACAAAACAAATTGTACTAAAAGCAAGTGGATTAAATTTTATTGAATTGGTTTAACTACAAATGTAAATCAAGCTAAAACAAAATAAACATGGTATCCTTATATTAATTAATTACTTTGCTCCTTACTTATACTTGAAAATCATTTGGGGGTTGCTGTGAGGAAGTTTAGATGGATGTAAAATCGCCTCATCTTACAATAGATTTGAAAAACATTAAAAGGATTTTTTTTTCACAATTAATTTTTAAGAATAAGCTTTACCTTTAATAACACATCATATGTGTTATATAAACCTAAAACTATCATTATTTAGTTTAAGTACAAAATCATTAAATATATAAGGTAATCAATATTATAATGAGTTTTCATTCTATATTTATAAGTTTTTTATATTTATTTTCAACAACACCTATATTAATTCACTTCTTTTACCTTTTATTAATAAGTTTTAAATGTAATCTATAAAATTTATATTTTATTTTACACTTAATGTTATTTATTAGTTTAATGTTATATTTACCATTTTATTAGTTTTATATTAATTTACTTATTTTATCTTCTATTTATAAGTTTTTCATTTCATTTATATTTTATTTTGCACTAAATGTAGATTTATTAATTTTATGTTATATTTATAAGGAAAAAAGTCACGCGCACCTCAAGATTTAGTTAAATGGTCATATAGACCCCAATGGTTTCACAAATGATCACAATTTTTTTTTTTTTTCTGGAATTATACCTTAGATTATAGCAAAACAAAAATAATTTCAAATATCAACACCTCTAAGGTTTGGTTAAATACAATCTCTACTGATTGTATTGACTAGATGATAGCTCAAATTTCGGGGCGGTGGAAAACAAAAATACGTTTGTTTTAACTGGTAGGATTCTCCTCTACGGCAATTAGCCTATTACTAAATCGCCAGCTGCACTGGGGTTGGTGGGGCTTCCTTTTTACGGGTTCAGCCTCTAATTTTTGTTTCATTTACAGAGTTTCTGCTCTTCACTTTTTGTCTCTTTTTTCTTCCTTCAATAAAACTTTTGCATTTATACAGAAAAAAAAATTAAAAAAAAGAAAAGAAAATTGATATATTGTTTAAAAAATGGGCGGTTAATAAGTTGGCTTATTTGTTCAAAATAACTAATGATGAGTTTATAAAATTGGGATACAAAGATTGCAAGGTAATAGTTAATTTTTTATATTTTCATTAATTAGACATAGTACTAATGAATGAATAACACGTCAAAGTCACCTCATTTACGATATAAACTTTATACCCTAACTTTATAATTATATAAATTATTCATTGTAAATAATTTTCTTAACATTAGTTGTTAGCACTCATTAAGGGAGGCTTGGGGGGGGGGGGGGGGGGGGGAAGACATTCTAATTGAAAAATAGGAGGTAAATATCTTTTTTGTCTTTATAATTTGAACTAATTCCTCAATTATTAGAATTTACTTAAAAGATTTGTTGTGTATATATATTTTCCGTTAAAAGTTACATAAGTATTGTATATTTTTTATTTGTTACATGATAAATTTGTTTGAATTTTAAATTATATTGAACAAAAATATTATATCTATCGTTGAAAAATTATGTGAACATCTATAAAAGTAATGAGAATAATATTTTTGATAATTTTTTAAAAATACACGGACAGGATTAAAGAAGCAGTTACCCACAAACAAATCATTATTTCTGCCACACAGTTGGTGACTAACTCATATCATGCTTAACTAATCCTCGTTTTAATAATGAATCATTGTCTGAAAATACGTTCCGGAAACCGGAAGCAACCAAAGATCAGATTGTAATCAACGGCTGCTAAACGTCGGTTATAACTTGCCTCGGAAAGTACTACATACCGAGGTGAATACAGGAAAGAAAAAATAATAACGCATAGATCCCTATTCTTATTGAATATGTCGTTTAAGGATATACGTTTCTCCCCTTACATCAATTAGGTCTCTAATCCAAATTGAAATAAAATAACCTATTTAGTCGTAATAGTAAATTCAGCACCAGATTACCACCCAAAAATTCTGATTTGACATAAAAATTTTAACAAACAGTAGCACAGACACACTAGAGGATATTTCAGTCTGTGCGAAAGAGATTAGGACGTGTTTGATACAAATGTAAAATATTCCCTTAATCAACAAAGTGTAAAAACATTGAGAACCCGAACGTTATTTGCAATAAGAAGAAAGGCGGTGGACAGAGACAGGCGCAGATGCATTGGAGAGAGAAAGAAAGAAGAAGACTTTAGAGTTTTCTTTGCATCTCTGCAAAGCCCAAAGCTATTTGCTTTTCCTGTTTTTCGCCTCCACATTGCTGAACATTTTATGAAAACATCACCTTCAGATCCAAACCCATCAGCTTGAACCCAAAAGTCTTCATTTTTATTTGTTTGTTTGATGGCTTCTTCAACGAGTCAGCAGGAGTTCGATTACTTGTTTAAGTTGCTGTTAATTGGAGATTCTGGGGTTGGCAAGAGTACTTTGCTATTGAGTTTCACTTCTGATACCTTTGAGGAGCTCTCTCCTACCATTGGTAATCTTCTCCTGTCATGTTTTAGATTTTAGATTTTTTTTTAATATCAAAATTTGGAACTGGGATCGGTAAAAAATTTGATCATTTTGGCAGGTGTGGATTTTAAGATAAAGCATGTTGCTCTTGGTGGTAAAAAAATGAAGCTTGCCATTTGGGACACGGGTGAGTATCTTTTTTATTTTCCTTCCATTTTGTGACTGCTACATTCACTTGCACTACTAATGTGCTGTGTAACTTATATATCAAGAGGAAATATGCTGTTGAATGTATTTGTTCTTTTTGCAGTTTTTTGTTGAGAAGGCATTGAAGGTTTATTGTTTATATCTAGAGGTTTATAATACATCCCAATTTATCGCCAAAGGCTGTTGGCTTTCTTAAGCTAGTGACCTGTTTTACCGAGAAGTTATGGTATTTTATCCTGTTTGAATCTGTTGTCAAAAAATTAAGAATGCATGTGATTAGAAGAAGGTTATAGACCATTATGATTGAAACTAGATTGATTGATAAACAATTCAAAGGTAAACATTGAACATGGGAGATTCAGTTGAGAGGGTAAGAATTGGGAATTTTAGCCGGCAAGGTCACATCTCATTATACAAAAAAATTGGGAACAAAATTGCTCACACCGAAGGAGGAGTTAGAGAGACTTCCTGTTTGGGCCATAGGATGAAATGGTCTCCAATGAGAGTGCCTCTCCCATTTTCCTGTAGGGTATCTCTAATTCTGTTGCAGGGTACTTATTTTTATCTCCTCTTATGATGATTCATGAGGAAAGCTATTCTCGCCTGTTTTGCTATGGTTTTTGCTTATATACACGACCTCAATTAAAGAGTTATAATTGACAATTTTAATAGCCTTTTCATTCCTGCTAAAATGATACTTTCTTTTATATATGTAACTTGACGAATGTACTAATCTATTCTGCCTTAATGCAGCTGGGCAGGAAAGATTTAGAACACTAACTAGTTCCTATTACAGGGGAGCCCAAGGGATAATCATGGGTATGTAGTTTTGTCTTGTTCATATGGTATAAGATGTCCTTCATCTTTATAATTTGCTATAGCTGTAGAAATATTTAATTGATTTCCGGAAGCGTCCGATGTTCTTTTTAGATCCATTTTAGTGGCAGTGTTTTCCTTGTGTTTATTTCTTTACTTTGAGTATGTTCTGTTATGTAACTGACTGCATTTTGAAATTATAACAGTTTATGATGTGACACGACGGGATACATTTACCAACCTAGCCGATATTTGGGCTAAAGAAATTGATCTGTACTCAACAAATCAAGACTGCATCAAGTTGCTTGTTGGAAACAAAGTTGATAAGGTATGTCCTTGGAGATTATTTTTGTCAGGCTTCTGGCATTTTCTTCTTAGTAAGTTCTATTGCTCTAGTTAGTTCTCTATTCTATAACTATATTGGTTCTGTGTTGTCTCATGGGCACGTTAGATGTTATGTTCATGAATTTATCTCGAATTGTAGTCCATTTAATGCTATCCTGTGCATGTAAAATGATACTTATGCAGGAAAGTGAAAGGGTTGTCAGCAAAAAAGAGGGTATCGACTTCGCTAGGGAATACGGCTGCCTTTTTCTGGAGTGTAGTGCTAAAACTCGAGTCAATGTAGAGCAGTGCTTTGAGGAGCTTGTTTTAAAGGTACATATTGTGGAAGCCTTATTTGTTTTTTTCAAAACTTTCCTCCACCTGCACTTATTTTGCAAAAAGTTATTCTGTTGGCTGCTAAAATGTGCCCTTCTTCTTACTCCTTTTGTAAGGAGGTACCTCAGAGACAGAAAGCTAGATTAGAGTTATTTAAAGCTTAATAGAAGTGAAGAGTGAATTTGGATGAAACCAAACATGGTTTCATGCATAGCATGTACACATGCATTAAGAAGACATGATCATTCCCCTGCTAAAACTTACTTAAGTGTGGTCCTGATGCTTGTTTGGTACTTTGATGATAACTGTTTGGTTGCCCATTATAAGTTTAATTTATTATGCTTGCCAGTGCATTGCAAACATAGTTCATGCTTTGATGAAGCTTCTCTCCCTCTCCCTCTCTCTCTCTACCCCCTTGTGCGCATTCATTTAGGCAGTGACCATAATTGTGATTCATGACAATTAAGCATGATTGGTGATTTTGAATGTTGATGGCAGATTTTGGACACCCCAAGTCTGTTGAGCGAGGGCTCAAGTGGTGTGAAAAAGAACATCTTCAAAGAAAGTCCTCCGCAAAATGATGCTTCAACTACTGGGTGTTGCTCATCGTGATGGACTAGTTATTATTCTTACGACTTTCTTTGTTCAACTAGTCCGTTCGTTTTGTTTGTACACCTT
Source organism: Citrus sinensis (assembly GCF_022201045.2). NCBI lineage: Eukaryota > Viridiplantae > Streptophyta > Magnoliopsida > Sapindales > Rutaceae > Citrus > Citrus sinensis. Next base: position 33,762,340 of record NC_068560.1, on the reverse strand, counting down.
TTCAGGTCCTCTGTGCGCATGTATGACTGTTGGTTTCTCAAGTTTTTCTTTCTCAAAACAGCTGAATGTTTCTTTCATTCTTTGCCACATGCATTTTCTTTTTTATTAAGAACAAAATGAAGCTCCTGTAACAAATAATAGTCACGAATGTCACTCCTTGACTTTCCTCAAGCCAATTGCCATCCTGTATTTTTCAACGTGCAATTACCGGGCACGTTGAATTGAGTTCGTTGGATTATTTGCACCAATCAGAAAATGAACTCTTTTTTTTTTTTTTTTATAACAAAATTGCAGTAACAAAAGATTGAATTATTTTTTTAATATGAATTTTTGTTTGAATCATTATAAATATGAATTAAATTAATTAAATGTAAAAACAATAAAATAATAAGGTCAAACGCTTATCTTACACAATAATATAACACAACACATTTTATTGGCATATCAAAAAAAAAAAGTATCAAATAAAAATAAAAATAAAATCGATCATTAACACGGTGGAATGGAAGAACTGGCTCGCTCCTGATTCGACTGGTACTACGTACGCTGGATTGAAAAAAAAAAAAAAGAATTGGAAGCCATTTTAAATTAATATAAAGAGCAAATCCCCTTGAAACAAAAAAATGCGGCGGCATCAACATCAACATTAATATTGAATATGAATGACTCAAAACTTACAAAAATAACAATTACACCAACAGCGGCAGCACTTGCAGATTCGAAAGCGGAGCCGTCTGCATCTTCTTCCCGGGATGCTGATGCCAAGCCTTTAGATGTTATGATAGCGGCTCGGGATCCGGATGCCCTCTTCAGCGGCGGAGGCATGAGGTTTCCCATTTCCTTCAATAGCTTTAATTAATCCAATTGGGTACTTCCTTCACTGAATGAGTGATGGGATTCTATGTTTAAAATTCTTAGTTGATGAAATTTATGTGCTAACGATATTTTATTTTCTTTTACATAATTTAGATATGTTCTGTTAAGGGTACGTTTGTTTGTATTGATGTGATTGATTCTGCTTTGCATTTTGAAAGCACATCAACTAAACCGTCCTGTGAAAATATTAAGTTTTCGTATATGGTTATGCATATCTTGCGCGGAATTTCATATCTTTTTGAAATGGACCATGCCTGTTCTTCTATTAATATTATAGTTACTCTGGTATTTAACATGGATCGGCTGAAGTTTTATTATATATTTGCATTTACTAAAAATGGCCATGAAATTTTGGCCAGATGCCAGGTTATGTCTGCTTTTGTCCTGCAATTTTTTTTTTTTTAAGAAACTCTTTTAAACTTTAATCTCACAACAGAACCGGCGGTATACATATGTGCCTGAATAAATGTTATCTGTTTTTTTAGCTTTCTGACTGGAAGCCGAACTGCAAAGTTTAGCTATGGATATTCCACTTTTAAAGGTAAAAGGTCTTCAATGGAAGATTTTTATGAGACAAGTTTATCTGAGGTTGATGGTCAGATGGTTGCTTTTTTCGGTGTTTATGACGGTATGTTGCTGCTGCCCTTTTTTTAATTTTTTTGTTTTTTAATAGCACTAGCAAATTTTATTGATGTGGCTTTCATTTGTTGTTATGCCTTCTGCCTACTTGTTATATTTTTAAACATTTCTGTATAACTGTGGGGGAGGATTTGTATCTTTCTTACTTTTTGTTTTGTGGGTTCATAAAGGACTCTTTTTCCCTGTTTAGGTCATGGAGGCTCCAGAACTGCAGAGTATCTTAAAAACCATCTCTTCAAAAATTTAAGTAGCCATCCAGATTTTATAAAGGACACAAAGACAGCTATTGGTATGAAGTTGTTCGAAATGTTTATTGTGTTTTGTGGGCATGAATATTTATGAGTTTTTTTGGAATTTGGAATATTGTCTTTGTGGATCACTGAATAGGCACAACTTTTGTATTGCAGTTGAAGTTTTTAAAAAAACTGATGAGAATTACCTTAGTGAAGAAAAAGGCCAGCACAAAGATGCTGGGTCAACTGCTTCAACTGCTGTGCTGTTAGGGGATCGGCTGCTTGTTGCAAATGTTGGTGATTCCAGAGTGGTGGCCTCCAGAGCTGGCTCAGGTTGATGTCTTCTTTACTATATAGGTTGGGCGTAATAGGGTTACCATATGCTGAAAGCAGATACATGCTTGAGTGGAATTAGATATTAGGAACTGGAATTAGAGATATTAATTTGTAATTCTTCAAAGAAGGAAACCTCCAATTCCACCTAGTTCCAGTTGTATGGCCTAATTCACTGTTCCTGAATACAGCTTAACAGGGTCGAAAATTCCGTATAAAAAGAAAGTGGAGTTCAATCAAAGAAGTTGCTCTTCTCCTTCTTCTGTGTACTTCTATAAATACTATGTCAAGTTAGAGTTGTCAGATGAGGACATTTCTGTGGATATAGATTTGAGTTCATATTTACTGATGAAATACCTATATATGACTAACAATTGAAATTGTTTTCATAGTTCTTGGTTATTGGATGAAAATTTATGTGATTTATTGCAGCTATTCCACTGTCTATTGATCATAAACCTGATCGATCTGATGAACGACAAAGAATTGAAGAGGCTGGAGGTTTTGTTATTTGGGCAGGTGAATATGTAATATTGGGTTGTTATTTATATGCTTTATTATATGCCAGCAAGGGTGACATTTGCTTTACGTTTCCTATTTGAATTGAGATTGTTATTATGTAATTTTGAGTTTTCTAAGTTTTGGCTTACATTTATGATATTTAAGTTAGCAATTAAGTTACTTAACAGAGAGATAAAAAAATAATTAAGTTACAGGGATAGAAAATGAAAATATGTTACTTAAATCGTACATATCACTTTAATCAAGTGTTTGAAGTTTGATTCTATTGCTTGAATGAAATATAAAGAAAGTTACTAACTTTCCAGGAACATGGCGGGTTGGTGGTGTTCTTGCTGTTTCTCGTGCATTTGGGGACAGATTACTTAAGCAATATGTCGTTGCCGAGCCAGAAATTCAGGTAGCAAAAGGTTTTCTATAATTGGCCTGCCTGCATTTAAGCATGAGATATTTCAATTCAAAACCATCTTAGTTTCAAGAATGTTAAAGCTGCATAAAAGATGCAGAATAAGCTATCATGTTAACTATTGTCCAACTCCAATTTTTATTGCCAAAATTTCCCATGGATGTGAATTGAACAATTTTTTCTCCTTTTCTTTTTCTTGACATCTTGCAGGGAATTGCATATTCTGAGACATTGTGCACATCTAGTGTCTGTAGAATTTTTATTGTTTATCTTGCACAACAACTTCCTATTCCAATAGCTACCTCTCGTAGTACCCTTTTCTTTTTCTTATTTAGTTCCTTGTTACTGATGCTGTGCCCCTTTCAATGCGTAGGAAGAAGAAATTGATGGTGTCGACTTTATAATCATTGCTAGTGATGGACTTTGGAATGTCATATCAAATAGGGTAAGTGTTTATTGATGTATTTAACTTCTCTTCTGTGAGACAATAAATTTGTTAAAAATGTCCCTATGTGCAAACACTTCTGATACTGCTGTCCAAGAGATGCTTTATGTGATGTTTAAATTTACAATTATAATTATGATTACTTGAAAGCTATTTTGAGTACATAATTCATCTTAAATGGAGGTTAGAGTGTAGAAGTGGGGATTTTGTAAGGCTACCATTTTTTTTTTTTAATTTTTTGGATAAGCCGTAAAGTGTATTATTCAGGAAATGAAAGCAAGAGTTGGAGCATGAAATATGAATTGGGTGCATTGGTAAATGCTTGTCTTATGGTATTTAGTAACAAAAAGATCTCCGAGCCAAGTTCTTGGCGTGTTTCAATTATGGTACCCACTCATTGTGAGAACTATGCCTTTTGAATATAAGATTGTTTTTGTGTGAGTTTCTGGAAGGAGCACTGCTGTAGCTAAAGATGCCCCCCATTTGCAGACCTTTGTAGCTCTTTTTTCAATTTTTTGAGATTTATCTGCCCTTCATCGAGGGTATAAGTCTGCCGGGAAGGCCTATTATAGTTAATCTAATGAATGTAAATCAGCTCTGAAAGCTTACCCAATCCAGTTGAGTAATGACTCTGTGTTAGTACCTTTAAATGTTATGGGTTTAGGGCATGGTTTAAGTTTGGGGAGTGCTTGCTGTTAGATAAAGGTTTTTTTTGTTTGAACTAGTCTAAATTCTGGTAGAAGTATTTAGGCGTGTTCTCCTACGGACTCGGTTTGCATTTTTTTTTTAACTCACGAATGAAGGGTTTAAAGCTTGGATTCTATAGTTATAAATGTCTCTTCTATCCAGGTGATTGGAATTTGGAAAGCATTTGCTGCAAGAATCATTTATAATGATATATCTAAGCATCAAAATCTGCTCTCTCTTCTGCTTTCAGGATGCTGTTGCAATGGTGGAACACATAACCGATGCAGAAGCAGCATCAAGGAAGCTCATCAAAGAAGCTTATGCACGTGGGAGCTCTGACAACATTACTTGTGTCGTTGTTCGGTTTGAGAACTCATGACCAGACCCCTTGACTTTTTCTTGCGGTTTTTATATAGGCTTTGAACGGCGGCCAAGCCAGAGAGAGAAGAAATATTCATTGATGTATTTTCCCATTACACTTTTTGAAAAACTGTTATTAGTTGATTATTGTGCCGGGCTACAGCTCAGTTTTCAAGAAGTTAGTCCTGGTTGCTCTGTTCATGTATGATTAGCCCTTAGTTGTTATTTGCCTCAATGTTCTTTAAGATCTATTTATTCTGCAAATTATTAACATTTAAGATGATTATTATTATTATTATTTTGGGTATGGTCTATAAATCTCATGCAATTTAGTAGTAAATATTTAAAATCAAAAATAATATTTAATGATGATTACTAGTCAATTTTAGTTGTATCTTTTTAAACAAATTTAATTGTATGTTTTTTTTTTCAATTGTTATAGTTTATAGATCTATTACGGTAGTTTGGAAATCTACAACGATTAATGATGAGACTTACTTCCATTAATATGAAACAAATTTATTCTTATTTCACAATTTGCAAAACAACGATTATAAAGAGATTGGGAGCCCCATCGGGTGCTCTCAATGGCTAACTAAAAAATGTTTTAATTTCCCTTTCTTCTTTGTCGTTCTCAATCGCGGAAAAGTTTGATTAAGTTTAGTAACAGGTACAGAAGGGACCAGTGTGAAAAAAATAATATAATGTATTTTATATTTATGATTTTATTAAAAATCAGGGAAAAGCATGTAATTATGGCAAAAAAATTATTGAAAAAAAAAACAAAAAAACCGTTTCAAGTCGAGGGTTTAAGGGGGAGAGAAAGGAGAGGCGGACACCGATTCGCAGAAAGTCCGTCTTCGTTATTCTCCACTTTATTTTCTCCGGCCTCCGTTTGTTACCTGGGAAAATACCGAAGCGATTCGTTTCGATGTCGCTTGTCAGCTCGAAAGCGGAGCTGAAACGCAGAGAGAAGCAGAAAAAGAAGTCGAAATCCGGCGGCTTCGAGTCCTTAAACTTAAGCCCCAATGTGTTCAGAGCAATCAAACGGAAGGGCTACAAAGTGCCCACTCCCATTCAGCGCAAGACCATGCCGTTAATTCTCTCCGGCGCGGACGTCGTAGCCATGGCCCGCACTGGCTCTGGTAAAACGGCTGCGTTTTTAGTCCCCATGCTTCAGAGATTGAACCAGCACGTGCCTCAGGGCGGCGTCAGGGCTCTCATTTTGTCCCCCACACGTGATTTGGCTCTCCAGACCTTGAAGTTTACTAAAGAGCTGGGAAGATATACTGGTAAAGTTTTGTGCTTTACTGGAAAGTATTTTTCTAAATGTTAAAAGTTTGAAGCTTTAGGTCCATTTGTGTTGTTTCTAGTTGCTATTAGAAGTTAATAAAGTCTTGATTATAGAAAATGAAATCAGTAAAGGGCCATTTTTTGTTTTTCAGTATTGAGATTGTTGTGGTGTGTTTGTAAGCACTTCAATAGAAAGTGCCTTTGGGTGGCACTGCTTTCTGAAATAGCATTTAATAGTTTTTTCTAAAATTAAAAATATTTGAAGTGCATTTAGAGCTAAAAGAACTTCTTAGAAAATCAGCATCAAGTGCTTGTCCAAAAAATAACCCAACTACCTTTTATCCTTAACATTTTTTTTTGTACTTTTATTTTGTGCAATTGCTGCAAAGCGGATCTGTAAAAGCACATCCTCATAAATAGTTTTATTCGATATTCTAATTTCAGTCTTTCAGTAGTTAAACACGATTTCAGTATTCAACCTATCCCCTACGTTCTGGAGTTAAGGACTTCTTTTCTAGAGTCTCTTTAAGCTATTTGAAAGCTATATTAGTGGTATGACTGCTAACTGAATAGTACATGTTAACTAATGGTTACTATTGCACTAGTTTTTTGTTAAATTAACTTGAATGGTGTTTCTTCCGGCCTGGATTGATGAAGTGTTATAATCTTTTCTCTGCTGTAGATCTTCGTATTAGTTTACTGGTTGGTGGGGACAGCATGGAAAGTCAGTTTGAGGAATTAGCACAGAACCCAGATATTATAATTGCAACTCCTGGTAGGCTCATGCACCATTTGTCCGAGGTTGAGGACATGTCCTTAAAATCAGTGGAGTATGTTGTTTTTGATGAAGCAGATTGTCTTTTTGGCATGGGTTTTGCTGAGCAGTTACATAAAATCCTTGGCCAGCTCAGTGAGAACCGTCAGACCTTGCTTTTTAGTGCCACATTACCAAGTGCACTTGCTGAGTTTGCCAAGGCTGGACTCCGTGACCCTCATCTTGTGCGACTTGATGTGGACACTAAGATTAGCCCTGACTTGAAACTTGCCTTTTTCACTCTACGGCAGGAGGAAAAACATGCAGCATTACTGTATATGATAAGGGAGCATATTAGTTCTGATCAGCAGACATTGATCTTTGTTTCAACGAAACATCATGTGGAGTTCCTTAATGTATTGTTCAGAGAAGAGGGTTTAGAGCCTTCTGTATGTTATGGTGATATGGATCAAGATGCTCGAAAGATTCATGTATCTAGGTTTAGGGCTAGAAAGACTATGTTCTTAATTGTGACGGATGTTGCTGCCAGGGGCATTGACATCCCCCTACTTGATAACGTTATAAACTGGGACTTTCCCCCAAAGCCTAAAATTTTTGTCCATCGAGTAGGGCGAGCTGCAAGGGCTGGGCGAACAGGTACTGCATTTTCTTTTGTGACATCTGAGGATATGGCATACCTTTTAGATCTTCATCTGTTTCTTTCAAAACCAATAAGAGCTGCACCCTCTGAGGAGGAGGTTTTGCTGGATATGGATGGAGTTATGTCCAAGATTGATCAAGCCATTGCAAATGGAGAAACTATCTATGGGCGATTTCCTCAGACAGTCATTGATCTTGTTTCAGACCGAGTTCGAGAAATCATTGATTCGTCTGCGGATCTGAATTCTTTGCAGAGAACTTGTACAAATGCTTTCCGCTTGTATTCAAAGACAAAACCATTACCTTCAAAGGAGTCTATTAGAAGAGGGAAAGATTTACCACGCGAAGGATTGCATCCTATGTTCAAAAATGTTCTGGAAGGTGGTGAATTGATGGCACTGGCCTTTTCTGAACGTTTGAAGGCTTTCAGGTCTGTGCTATGCTTATGCTAAAACATTATACATGGATTGGTTTTCTTTGTCTTCTCTCTGAATCTGATGTTGCAAAAAATTTTAACGCAACACTGACTGATATATGCTATTAGGCCAAAGCAGACAATTCTGGAAGCTGAAGGTGAAGCAGCCAGATCAAAGCATCTGCAGGTAACATCTCGTATTTTATGACTTAAGATGTAGATACTTAGAAAGTCACTATCTCTATTGCATTTACTATAGTAATGGTTCCTCGTTCATATTCTATCTTAGCTTCTAATTATTCTTTACTTGTCATTGACGATCAGCATTTGGATTCTATGTCTTTTTATGTTTTATTTATGCCGATGACTGGCTTTCATGATAAAATTTGGAGCTTGAAGCCTTTAAAAAGCATCTTAACTCTGTTACTTTTACTGCTACTTTCTTGTTAACTTGAAGTTTGTCAAATTCATAAAGTCTCACATCTCAAACTTTATGAATTCAAACCAACTCTCGGATTCTTCTTCCTTTAATTTACTTAGCAGATTCACTATACTTGATGTGCTCGCCACTCCTTTATGAAACATTCTCACTCCCATACTGCCAACCAACCTTGGGTCTTGAAGAAACAGTACCATAAGATGATAGTGATTGTTATCTCACAATTTTATTTATTTATTTATTTATTTGTTATTGAACAGACAAAATTGAAGAGTATATATGTTTGAGAAAATAGTATGAATTGAGAAGTTGTGACCTAGTTATTCCGGTGGAAGTGAATATTATCAAATTGTGATTTGTCAAGGTTTCAAGCTTGTGCAGCTCAGAGTTATGTTTGTGTTTAGAGACAATGTTTTATTAGAATATTCGTGGCCCAAACCTTGAGGCCTATCTCTTTCGACCAATCTACTTACACCCAAAGAGATCTGCTACCTTGCAAAATACTACTTTTGATTCCTATGTCCTTCTATCTCTCCATCCATATGTTGTTATACACTAAGATCTCTCATTTTATTCTTGTAATGCAACATAGGAGAATAATGCTTTGCATTTATTGAAAATTTACTCATAGCAATGCTGTTTGCCTGTAAATGTGGGTATTTTCTTGTGCTCGTTTGTATATTTTGTATATTCCCTATTTTATATGTACAATTGTTTTCTCCACCAGCTGATATGTTGTGTCTACCTTACCCAACTGAATTGCAGGGTCCATCTAGTCAATGGGTTGATGTGATGAAGAAGAAGAGAGCAGTTCATGAGAAGATCATTAATTTGGTGCATCAGCAGCGTTCTAGCAAAAGTATGGAAAAGGTAAACCTTTCTTGTGCATCTTGAAATTTATGTCAATACTGGATACATATCACTGGAAACTGCTTTATCCTATATCATCACAAGATTTTTGCATGGCACATATATTAATACTTTTAAGTTTATTGCCACCTGTCCAGTCAAATCTGTAATTTACCCATATCTCAAAAGGTAGGCATGCTAAAAGTTTGCTCCTATGGCCCTAAGGACCTTTACCTTGGGTCCAAAACTTATTAGTTATAAGGGTTGGACAATAAACACTGCTGGCTGTGGCTTGGATCTTGTTGGTTTTCTTCATATTGATTGACGATTATTCCTAAATAATATTATTTCATGATTTTTGTCAATGGTAATTTAGTGTCCTTTATGATTTCTTGTGTTTAGCTAAATGAAATCTTTGGTATTTTTCAGGAAGTTGAACTTGAAGCAGATTCTTCGATGGCTAAGGAGATAAAAGGTGTTTTTTTCTTGTCCAATTTTCTACCATATGAGAGTTTTTACAAAATGCATTTTGTTTCATATTTAAGTCAATTTGAAAAAAAAAAATCTTTCAGGAAATTGAACTCAATATGAGAAGCTTTATTGTCCTCCTAATTGTCAATGTTTGCTTAGATATTGAGCATTGCTGTTTCCTTATATCAAAAAATGAACTCACTACGATTACTAAATGCCCTTAGACAAAGCCGCACTATGCGCTCTTGGTCTTCCTGAATTAGGAAGACCTGCGCTCACTGGCCTAACTTAAAATGCATTTTGTTCCATAGTTTAGTAAAAAAAAAACTGTCAGGAAATTGAACTCAATATGAGAAGCTTTTATTGTCCTCCTAATTGTCAATGCTTGCTTAGATGTTGAGCATTGCCATTTCCTTATATCAATAAATGAAACTAATTACTTAAAGAAGGAAGATTATAAAGAAAGACATGAGTAAACATCAATTTCAAGTACAAGCAAAACAATACAGAGAAGCAAACCATTTTGAACAAGTAAATGATTGTACTGAATTAGATTTTTCTCTAAACTAGTTATACTTCATAAAGTAAACATATTATTGCAAACATAAAATTATTTTCTGTCTGACACTTTATGTTTTGATTCTTTTGGTGAATGTTAGAAACTCATGGTTCTAAAAGAAAGGCAAAGACATTCAAAGATGAGGAGTACTTTATAAGTTCAGTGCCAACAAATCATGTAAGTATCTTCTCATATCCTTTGATGTCCGTTTTGCCAAAGAGTTCTTTTATCTTATATTTCAGATTGTGATCACAAGGTTTCAGTTATAGAGTATGTTCTAACGCATATCTTGAACTTAATAACTCGACTAACTATTTTGCATATGCACTTTGTTTTCAGCATATGGAAGCTGGCCTCTCAGTGAGATCTGACCAAGGGTTTGGATTAAATAGGTAAGAGTTAATCTGAAATACTGTGATGCGCTCATCTCCTTGTGGATTTTAATATATTCATGCAAAATGGACATTCAGCATGAGATGAAATTCAAAAGTGTGAGTGCCTGACTTTAAAAACTATTGCTTTCTTCTTGTGAGCTTAAAATTCCACCTGTTGTTGTCTAATGGGTCATGGGGTTGGGGCGCCCAACTGAAACCCCAGTTTAGGGCCTGGCTGGGGCGGTCCCATGGTCCAGGTCAGTGCGGGAGTCTTGGTGATCAGCAATCTATTGCTTCTATGTTATGGATGTTTTGGTAGTTCATTTGCTTCAATATGCATATCATGTGCATGTAGATGCTTGTTTGAGTGTTGCAGTGTGACTGCATTTAGCTTTTAACTCCCCTACCCAGAACTGAAAAGCACTGAAAATTTCCTGTTCAGTTTTGATCTTAAATTGCATCAAGATGTGAAGTGCTATTTTTGAATTATTGAGCATTGTCATTGATTGATGCTAATTATATTTTTAGGTTGGAAGCTGCTGTTTTAGATCTAGTTGCAGATGATAGTGGGGGATTGCAGAAACAGAAACAAGTGTATCATTGGGATAAGGTGATTCAATGTTGATTGTTGGCTTTTTATTTTTATTTTTTAATTTTTGTTATTTTCCTTACGAATATACTTGCATACTTGGTGGCAGAGGGGTAAAAAGTACATCAAGTTGAACAATGGTGAACGTGTTTCTGCTAGTGGAAAGGTACCTTTTTGAACTCTCTTCCTTTAACTGCATCTTTGGGTATTTTTCCTACATAACTTGATCATTTGCAATTATCCACTGTAAAAGGATTCGAGATGCTCAGGAGTTTTCACCCTTTTTGATCATTCTTTCTTTCTTTTTGTGCAGGTGGTAAAGACAGAGAGTGGTGCGCAAGTAAAAGCTACTAAAACTGGGATATACAAGAAATGGAAAGAACGGTCTCACAAGAAAGTATATCTTAAAGGAGCAAGCAATGAAGGGAATGCTGAGGAAACCACGAGCGTGCCAGGTAATGATCTGAAACTGAAATTGGAAGCTCCTTTGTTCTTTGCATTAACTTGCTGTTGGAGGGGCAATACTGGTTCGCTGTTATAATCTTTTTTCGCCTTTATTTGCCTTGAAATAATTTTTATAATGGATCTTGACTGCCTGCTTGTGCGACTTAAAAACTAATTAGACGTTGTGAGGATGGAATATCTAATTTATGGAAAAAATTTCTATCTGCAGGAGGCCGTCATCTAGGTGGGAATAATAGAAAGTTCAGAGGGGGCAAGAATCAGCAGCGTTCAGTACCTAATGCTCACGTGCGTTCAGAAATTAAAGATCTTGATCAAGTTCGAAAGGAGAGGCAGAAAAAGGCAGATAGAATAGCTTTTATGAAGGGCAAAACCCAGAAGGGTAAAAAATTTAGTAAAAATGGAAAACGAGGGAAGCCTAGAAAATAAAAGGCTAGGCAGATTGTGATTGTTCGGCATCCAATTTCCTTTTACAAATTCTCAAGGAATTATAAGAAAGGGACTCCCAGAAGTGTTTTGATCTCAACAATACATTTGTCAGCATATTTTGTTTTACTTTTGTCTAATGCTAAATCGCTAATGGCCAGACCACACAAGATCTTCCTAGTTTGAGGGGGTGTTTGTTAACCTTCTGTTGTTAGGCACTTGAATTTTGTCGTCAACAATTTGAACCATGCTTATTACATTATGTTGTATTAAAGGGGTAATTAATTTTTGTATTCAATTGATTTCATTGTATTTCATGATTGATTGGGGCGAGTGGTGGCAGCAGCTCCAAGGATTGTTTGTAGGATGCAAAGGAATGCAACTGTTAGAAGACCCTATGAGAGCTGGAGGAGGAGGAGGAGGAAGTAGAATCAACAAAAAGTACAGAGATTGAGATTATTTTGGGAAAGATTTAGTGCAAATGGTTCTATGGTGTAGTGGTTAGCACTCTGGACTTTGAATCCAGCGACCTGGGTTCGACTCCCGGTAGGACCTTTTTTTGGAATTTTTTTATATAAGCCCACAATGAAGCAAATTAAGCGCCACTCAATTAAGCCCATCACATAGTTGGATCCAGAAGGAACTGATTCTCACAATAAGAAGGCCCACAGGCGGCCTAGAGACAGGTCTGATGACTTGAAAAGCAATTTGAACAAAAACTAGAATCATAAGCGCCACCCAGTGACAGTTAAAAAACTGTTTTGCTCCCGCGAAAAAGCATTTCCGGGCATTAGTTTATTGGTGTGGAGAACTGGAAAGGCAAGAGAAGCTCGTGGGGCTCAAACATGTCCATTCTCTCTTTCTCTCTCTCTATCTCTCTCTTTTACAAACACACTCACTTTTATCATCATAATATTCTCTTTCTTTTGATCTTTTCACATTCAAAAGATTTTTTCTGAATATACTCCTTAGAAAAGCCCTGGCTTGCCACAAGACAAGATCAAGATCAAGATAATTCATCAAGAATGGTGAAGGAAACTGAGTACTATGACATTCTTGGTGTCAATCCTTCAGCTTCTGAGGAAGAAATTCGCAAGGCTTATTATCTTAAGGTGTTTTGCTATTTATTGTTACAATTTTTCTTATTGATTTCCAACGGTTTTGGAGTCTTTATGGTGATCAAGTTGACGAATGAACTAATTGTTAAATTGAACTTTAAAAAGGATATCAAACACTTGATTGTTTAAGATCACAGGACCTACGGAGTCACAGGGTTTCTGCAATCTTGTGTTCTAATCTTTTTGGTGCCCTTTTTATTAGTCATGCCTTTTCTTTTGAAATTTAGTTCACTATACATTTTACTTTCCAAGAATATAATCGGGATGTGATTACAATCATTGTTGCAGGCAAGGCAAGTCCATCCAGATAAAAATCCAAATGACCCTCAGGCTGCTGAAAGATTCCAGGCAAGTTCTAAGCTCATATTGCTGTCTTAAGTGAAATGAGATCGATGGTGACAGTTCCTTCTATGTTCTTCCCCAGAATTATTGTAGTATTACTCCCTTATTCGTTCAGGTACTTGGTGAAGCTTATCAAGTTCTAAGTGATCCATTTCAACGAGAGGCATATGACAAAAATGGAAAGTACAGCATATCTAGGTATATCTTTTACACATCTGTTTACACCTTGTATTATTGGGTGTATCATTTGGTGTTTCCTGTTTAAGACTTTAATAGGCCATGTTCTATCAAGAACATTAAAGAATAATGTACATTGGCACAAGGGTACCAGCTTTTTCCCTTAGAATATGATATTGAAAATCAGCGAACAAATTTTTTGTTTATTCGCTGAAGGCACGGCATAAATTCTTCTTTTTACTTCCTATAGTGATTCTGCTCTTCTAATAATTGATGCCTTCTGTATCTCAGGGAAACAATGCTTGACCCAACAGCAGTCTTTGCTCTTCTATTTGGAAGTGAATTATTTGAGGATTACATTGGACATTTAGCAGTGGCATCCATGGCTTCTACTGAATTAGCTCGGGAAAGTGACAACCCTGAAAAACTAAATGATAAATTGAAGGCAAGTGTGTTTAAATGTCGTTTTATATTCCTATGCCTTTTAACTTTCAGGTATATCTTCAAACATTTTAGCAAGATATAAGTAGCACTTACAGACAGTGACTATATGTTGTAGGTTGTCCAGAGGGAAAGGGAAGAAAGGCTAGCAAGATTGCTGAAAGATTTTCTTAACCAATATGTTCGAGGTGACAAAGATGGATTCTTACAGCGTGCAGAATCAGAAGGCAAACGGATGTCTGCTGTCGGTAAATCAAGATAGCCATAGCTGATTATACTCAGTTTTCCATTACCATGCATTTGTGTTCTCATCTTCCAACTTCAAATCACAAAGCTATTCATTATAACAGATTAACAGTAGACGTATTTAATCATTCATTAGTGCTAATAGTGCGCTTCAATTTTGTATGTGAACACCAAAGACATACTGAAGGCAATCACCATCTTTACTCGGTGAATGATGATTCTAAATTTCTAACTAATTTCACCTGCCTTGAGAAACAGCCTTTGGAGTGGATATTCTGCACACAATTGGTTACATCTACTCTAGACAGGCAGCGCAGGAGCTTGGGAAAAAAGCCCTTTATCTTGGTGTGCCATTTGTGGCTGAGTGGGTTCGCAATAAGGGTCACTTTTGGAAGTCACAGATCACTGCAGCTAAAGGTATCACACTACACGCCTCCATCTGAGTATCAAGAGTTTTGCTTAGGAAATTCACTTTTCACTAAATTATGTTACAAATTTCCAGGAGCTTTTCAATTGCTGCAACTTCAGGAAGACATTCGCCGGCAATTTAAAGTGGATGGTAGTGGACCTGAAAATGATGTTGAAACACATATCCGGTTAAACAAAGAAACATTGATGAACTCATTGTGGAAATTGAATGTTGTTGATATTGAAGTTACTCTTTTACATGTCTGCCAAATGGTAAGTTCCTGATTCTTTTGCTGAGTGATGGTAAAGGGTCTCTATTACTTACGGTTTTAAATTTGTTTGCAGGTGCTGAAGGAAAACAATGTTAGGAAGGAAGAACTTAAAGCTCGCGCTGTGGCTCTGAAAACTCTGGGGAAGATATTCCAGGTACAGTTCTACTTGTGATACTAATTTCAGTGCAACTGTGCCGTGTATAAAATGCATTTCTGAACTTCTTTCGGTAGGACAAGCAAACAGAGAATGCTGGAACATCAAGGAAGAAGAACGCCGCTGACACAGACGACGATGGGAATAGTTCTGACAGCAGTAGCGAAGACGATTCACCAAGGGCACTTTCCTATCGAACTCCTCTACTCACTCAGGCATGTTTCAGTACTCATTAAGATCATCGACAATGCTCTATTAAAGCGTACAAACATTCTGTGAAGCTGAGTAAATTATTTCATTGGCTTTTACTTTCTCATTTTTCAGGGTATTGGAAGACTCTTCAGATGCCTCTGCAATCCGGCATTTGATGTTGATGATGATGAAATCATATATAAAAGCAAATGATGCATGGAGTGGTGGTAGCAACATACAGACAAATTGAATTGTGTTGCTCCCAAACTGATCTGCTCGCAATAATTTGCATTCCTCCTGTGAGATGATGAGTTTTTTTGGGTAAAAATATCAAATTGAGCTGAAGATTTGTTTACAGCAGAAATTGGCACAAACCAGGAATTCTCTTGTATCACACTTTACGAATATAAGAATGCACCATTTAAACTCTCTGTGTGCATATAAAACTCTTTACAGAAAAGGTCAATATATCAATAGTGAAGACTGATCATTCATCAGTCTCCAATCTCCATTACTACTGAATTCTCTTTTCGACTCCAATGGTTTTCAATTGATATTACTGAAATTTTTATTCATATGCAGAGATCTACCTTAGAGGAAACTATAATTCGTAATTCAGCTCCTTTAAGATGAAGTGAGCCTGGACATTCCTGGGCGGAAACAAGTTCACAGTAAACACTTCCAGCATATGATTCGTTTTTGGTTATTTATATGGCCTGTCTGAACAAAGGCCTATATTTCTCTAATGTTGTCCATAACCATCCAAAACATAGCCCTGACATTACAAAAAAAAATAAAATGAAATAAACAAGACCGCTAGAAGCAGCCTAACAGTCTCTTTAACTTTTAACACAACCATATGTACAGTCAAGAACGCTCATATCTCTGGGCTCTCAAACAAACCAGCTTGAAGTCTGCACTGTTCAATGAGCTGGGTGAGGAATAGAGCTAGCTGTGCGGTGTGATTGGCCGGCGCAAACGCAATGCACGGACGTCAAATTCAAGCATCCACTCATGACGAGGGAATGCCTACCAGAGCAGGTGTGAAGCGCAGGAAATGTATCACAAAGTGCCTGGACAGCTGGAGGGGTGAGAGCTGTACACTGGCTGATATTAAGACTCTGAAGCCCTTCCTCATCATACCTACCTTTCATAGATTCCCAAATTCCAGGTTTGTTCTTCACTCCGCTTTGGGCAAGTGAATATATTGCTCGGTCTGTGATGTTGCGACAATAGTACAGACCAAGGGATCTCAAATGGGGACACCCATTTGCCAAAGCAATCACACTATCATCTGCAATAAAATCGTATAGAGGTAAGCATTTCCCGCCAAAACATGCTGAATGAACTTCAACTCAACAACTATTTTCATTCATTAGCTACCACTGAAAAGCTATAAACTTTTTGCATTAAAACCAGGGTCAATGGATCATCTTTCTCATGTACAATACCTCCAAATGGATGCCGAGTATTATCCTAAAAATGTTAAATATTAAACTGAAAAAGAAGGGGGGAGGGGGGAACCTTAATGTTTTCCCAGCTTTTCTACAAGCTACATCAAGACTTAAGACTGCAAAACCTTAATGTTTTCCAGAGAAAATGGTGCATATATCCCCAAGAATTAGGAATCTATTGTTGAATAGAACCGCCATTCCCTTGGAAAAGAAAGGAATCATATATACAATTAAATAAAGCAACCAATTGAACACTCGCGTTTAACTACACAACAGTTTCTAGAAGGCCTTATAATCACATCAGCAGATGAAATACCTGTTATACATACACAGCCACACAAGTCCAGGGATCTGAGATCAGGGCATCCATATGCTAAATTCATGACTCCTACATCACCAACATCCTCACACCATCCCAGATTTAAAGACTGCAACTGATTACAGTTACGCCCAATAGCCTGCACATAACCTTGTAGCTTAACAGAACTGTTTCACTTCTTAAAAGGCAAACAGAACAACATAGGTAAACGTTTTGTTTATACCTGCAATGCATAATCAGTTGCAGCTTTTACACATCCACAAAGATTTAAAATTTTCAATTTCCGGCAAAAACCACAGAGGTATGCAAGGGCATGATCGCTAAACGATGTACAACCACTGATGTTGAGTCTAGTGAGATTGGGACAACCATGAGCCAGGGCATACAAGGACCGGTCACTAAGCTTGAAGCTTTTGCTAAGGTCCAGGTCCTGCAAATCATGGCAAGAATTTGCTATAGCCTCAACTGCGTTATCCTCAAGTTGTGGCTTGTCTTGACGCAGCACCAAAGTTTGCAATTTCGTGAGCTTAGGAGCAAGAGACAGAACCAAGTTGTTCATGTTGTTCTTGCACCTGAGGACAAAGATAGTGGCAGCTGATGATTAGCAAGTAGAATAATCTATCAGGAAACTTCTCATCAGAAGAAACTAAAACACAATGATATCATTCAGTCTGTTGTTATCAACTTCACAAGATGCCTTACACAAGCTAGGCTCTGCCTAAACAGAAAATCCGAACGCATGAATTAATCAAAAACCAGGAAAAGCCATCTTGCATAGTTTCACAAAACATATGTATCAGTAAAATTTCTTTTCCTGAGAGCTAAAATAGTTTCATAAAACAAATGTATCAGTAAAATTTCCTTTCCTGAGAGCTAAAACCCTAACATACATAAAAGATGCAAACATACAAACAAACAGCGTCACAAACAAAAAATTTTTGTGAAATAAAAAATTAAACACACCAAGAGAGGGACAGATGGGTGAGACCCAAGCAAATGGCATCCCTCCATCCACTACAAACCCCAGAAGCCACAATCACCGTTGGTTCATCAACAAGCGAAAGAATCCTCAACAGTAGCTCCATGGGAATATCTTTCCACTCAGTGATCACCACGCCATCCATTTTCACACCGCCAGCTCTATCAGCACCAGCACCAGCCATCATCATCTTCTCAAAGCACAAGTTCAAGTCCTCACTACTCAAATTTGTTGCTTCTCCCACCATTCTTGACACAGCACCGCCTTAACTGAAGTATACAATTTGTTTGCCTTCTTACGATTGCCGATTCCTTTATATCTGCTGTAGAGAGAGAGAGAGAGAGAGAGAGAGAGAGAGAAACAAAGGGATAAGGTTATTGCAAGTACCACGAACCCAATAAAACGACAACGAATTCATTTGACGAGACCAAACACTACCATGTGTCAAGAAACTAAAGGACTCCACAGCATCTAACACATAGATCATCAAAACAATAACAAATAACCATAATTGAATTTGAAATTTAAAAAATTCAAGGAATTAACAACAAAACCTTTATTTAGAATCAACAGAGATACCCTTTTGAACAAAATATGATAAATTACAATTTGCTTGAATTAGGCTCAATTCCAAAGAGAAACTGCAAAAGTTTTTTTTCCTTCTTTTTTGGGCTCAATTTAATAGAAATTATCAATGAAACGTTAATTAAACCAGGAAAAAAACAGTTAAATTCTCATTTGGTATTAGAAAATATCAACCGACTCTGACTGGAAAACAAAGAATGTTTTTTATTTGATGAGACTCATTATTATTTTACAGAAAATGGGAAATTAAAAGAAAATTCATTCACGAATATGTGATCATATATAGGCACAAAAATGAATTAATGACGGTACTAAAATTAAAATTTTGAACATACCTCTTTCTAAAAATAGTTTGTGCGTTCTCGAGAGGATTTATGAAGCTAATAGAGATTGGACAGGGGGTAATGACAGAGTATTAATAACAAGACACATGAAGGAGGGAAAAAAAAAAGAAAAAAAAAAGGAGGGAGAAACGGGGCAGAGGATTATCGACGCGTATTCCGCCACGTGTCGATGATCTGCGAGGTTGATGCGATGTTAAAAGAGGTAGGTCCCACGTAAAAGTGGGGCCATGTTGCGTTTTCGTGCATTTGATCGTGATCCGAATTCGTGGTGAGGTGCAGTCGGTCAACACAAGCAAGAAGAGAATCAGACGCTAATCACTAGCACAAAGTGAGAACAATTTATAATAATAGATTCCTTAATTGGTATAATAGTTAAATTGTAACATAATATTCACATTTACATCAAATAGGTCCCATCGCATAATGACCATATTACACTTGCCATGTTTGGAGATCATCCAAAGCAACAATTAAGAGTATTTTGGTCGTTTAACAAGGAGCTTACTAGGGTTGGTAATGGGACGGGATGTGATGGGATTTACCAATCCCAGTCCCGTCCCATATATGTAAGTGGGATGAAAAAATATCAAAATCTTTTTATTATAATTTTTTTTGGATAAAAATATGTCATAATCTCGTTCCAAAAGAGATGGGATCCTGCAGGATCCCATCCCAATTGGAAAAATTTATATTCTTAATCGGCAATGAGATGGGATGGGATTGGCAGATGGGATGAAATTTGTCAATTTCACTCCCGTCCCGTATATGTATTTGGGATAAAAAAATGTCTCACTCCCGTCTCTAAATTTTTTTATGGGATAAAAATATGTCTCAATTCCATTTCATCAGGAAAAATTGTCATCCTTAGAGCTTAGGGACGAACTTGATACAAATGAAAAATTCATGCTATTCTTTGAAAAAATGTAAAAGTTTAAGGATTCGTAAGTTATTGGCCCTCAAATGAATACTGCAAGGAATAATTAAAAAAATGAAAAAGGTCAGAAATTAGAGAATAATAGTTAGTGGAGGAGAGTTCCTCCTATTTGTGTGTAGAAGGTTCTTTTGTTTAAAACCGAAGCCGCACCTTAAAGCAATTCCAAAGGCTCTCTTCCGGTTTTTGCATCTTTAACATGACTTGCAATAACGAGTGTAAAGGTTGGAATCTTCATAAAAATATTTATGGGATTTATTTATAATTCTTTCTCAATTATTAAATAATTGACTGGAGTCAGTCTATTCTTTAAGAAATGTGAGTAGAGTGAACAACCCTCGAATATTTGAGAGGGTTTGAAGAATTTGGGCAGCGCTTCAGAGAAGTACATGCCACGAAGAATATCCCAATTGTAGAATCTGTTTGTAAATATTAATTATAATACTTACAGTCCTGTATAACAGTATTCAAAAAAAAAAAAACCATGACTTGCAATAGCATTTAGTTCAATAAAGAGAATTCTTACACTTATAATAGTGAAAGTAAAAGTTTGAATCCCTATAAGAGTTTTATAGAGATTAATTTTTTATTATTCCTTAATTATCAGAAAATTAAATGAAAATATTCTCTCGTTTATGAAATGTGAGTGGAGTATGTACTCTCGAGTATTAGAGAGGATTTAAAGAATTTGATGAATCTGATGTATATATCAATTGTAATTCCTGATGTAATATTAATAACAATAAAATTTTAAAAAAAGCGTATGTAGAGAAATTATAAATCTGAAAATAGATTGAAAATTGGAAAAAAAAATTGTTATTCACTTTCGTTTTCACAATTGGTTCATGTGGTGTGTTAGGGTCAGTTTAGTATTCTTCTAGAATTTAAAAATAATTAATATTAGTTGTACGGTAGAAATAATTAGTTTTGAACAAAAATCAATTAAATGTTTAGCAAAATTTATTTTTAAATGTGCTGTAAATTTTAAAAATAATTATAAAATCTTACTATTAAAATTAGACATAATGTTAAATTAAATTTATTTAAACATTTATAAAATATTTTTTATTGTGTACATATGATAATTTGTAACTAAAATAAATATTTATATTTTTATATTTTTTATTTTGTTATCTCAATATAATTGGTAATAATAATAATTTATTTAAAGTTAATAATTTTATTTCATAATTAATAAGGATAAATTTATATTTTTATAATATATATATGAAGATATATATATATAATTATATTATGTATAAAAATAATTCTCAAAATCAAATTTTAAAAAGTTACTCCCTCCTCTCAAAATGTGTTGTAGGATGAGGTGATTTTAAAAAAAGAATTTATAAAAAAAAACAATTTCAAAGAGACCCTTATTTATGAACACACATGTGCTCATGGGTGGACACGCTAAAGCCTCTCCTGGGCCATTATTTTTTTTTCTTTTAAATGCGCCTTAAACCCCTTTTGAAAAAGATAAATATAAAGATTAAACTCCTTCTGAAAAAGATAAATATGAAGATTTTAAGCACTTTATATATATATATATATATATATATATATATAACAAAATACTCATGATTTAGCGATAAGAATGTTATTTACTAATTTAGAGACTTGATTCAAATCTCAGTAACTATATAATTTTATAAAAAATATGTTTTCAAAAATGCGGTCACAATGAATTCTGGTATTTAAAATAAATAATTTATTACTATCATTTTTAAATTTTAAAAACAATATCATTTAAATTTTTAAGATTTTAAATGTGTTTAAGTAAACAATAAAAAAACCTCAAATTAAATTAAAAATTTTTAATTTAAATATCCCCTAATTTAAGTGTCTAGGTCCGCCGATAATGTGTTCAATTTCGTTTAAAGGTAACGGATGAAAAATAATTTAACAAAAAATGGTGTAAATAGGGAGCAATCGATTTTTCTCTTTGTTTTCAACGACATGGTCCGTCAACTCATTCAACCACCTTCTCCAGTTCTACAATATAATACAAAATGCAACTTGAAACATATTGAGGCATTCATAATTGAAAAAAGATTAAACAACCTTTTTAATCCTATAAAAAATTTCCCATCAACGTAACCGGTTGAAGTTGATGGCCCCTTCGCCCTGTTTATAATTCCATCTTTGGCCAGTCTTATCATCTAACAACCAATCAAAACATTTATTATAACCCACTAACATCTGTGGATTGAAGAAATATTAAATGATAAATTAATCAGCTTTGGAGACTGACCCTGAATTCAAACTGCCAATATAATTGATCAGCCGCAAGTTAATTTGCACCACGAGCACCGCACGATAAAAACCAAAAAGGGAAATATAGAGCCAAGCCCCTTGAACACACGTGGCCAGAATTTAATAGAAATGATACAACAGACTAACATTATCAGGTGTTATCATCTATGTGTTATATCTAACGTGTAAATAAGAAAATTTAAGCTTTATCATATTAAAGATTAATGATTGAATCATTGAGTGAGTTAACTTGTTCTTGTGATATTATCATATTTATTCGCAGCTTCAACATGAAGACGTGAGGTGGTGGACACGTTTGAGAACGCAAGGGGCATTGATCGAATGAACTAAAACTTTACCGATTTATGTGATCATGTTCATGGTAACAAAAAATGTAATTTGTCAATAAAGCAAATTCATGAGTCATCTTTGCTGGCCAAAAACGAAAATGCATGAGTGGTAGGTCCGAAAAAAGGAAGAAACTCATGCAATCTTAATTATTAGTGTTCATCGATCGATCAGAATTTTAATGGTTTCTCTTCTTTGCGTGTGTATCCTCCACTTCTTTTGCTTTATCTATCTTCCACAAAGGGAACAAACAAACAAACACAGACAAAACCTATATAATTTTACCTATCAAACAGTGCTTCTAGTGAATGAACTAGTCACTGTTATTCGTCCAAATACATTTTCTTCTAATCAATGGAGGGTAACATGATTGATATTCGATGGGATGTCGATTCGATATGACATTAAAAATATTCTTTTTGATGAAAGAAGATAATATAAAATTCTTCTGAATTTGTTTGGCCACGCACCAACTTGGTGCTTTTGGGATATGGCGACTACTTTTTTTACGCCCGTAATTAGCTAATTAGGATAGCTTGTTTGTATGCATAATTGTCGTTTTTGTAGGTCTATCAATGCTTAGAATTGTTGTTCTGTTCAGGTGACGATGAAATTGGAGCGGGATTTTCGTATATTCAATCAATTAATTAATCATTGCCTTTAGGACTCTATTATCGGTACAATTTAGTAAATATACCCAAATTTGAGCTATGTTTATTGATTGTCCTCTTTTGTTTGTTTTGCTAATCAATATGAGCTTTTCCATATCAAATTTGAGCTATACAAATTACTTTTGAATATTATATTTTAATAAAATTTTATATTATTAAAATATCCACAATGTGATTTACTATTAAGTGCAACCAAGCAAAATACACTATCTCGACACTTATTTACTAAACCCACATCATAGACCCAGATTTTGTTTTTCTCAATTTCATCAAATTGGGCATCGAATTCTAATATCATAATAATTATTTTATTTTACAATTAATTTCTTTAATAGAAATCAAACTTCTGGCATTCTTTCATTTTGAGTAAGAGGCAAGAAGGAAAATTTTATTCTTCTTGTTTTGCAAAATCAATGGATTGCTTAGTAAAATCAATTGATGCTTTTAAAGTTACAAACATTTTAAATTGAAATAAGTTCCAATATTCATATGTGATAAGATGAAAAGGGATGATCATCTTTTTGCAATTGATATGAAACAAGCTTATCCAGCAATCAGCAGTAAATAGTTATTTTTTGGGTGTTGAGTGAAAATAACATATATACAAAAATGACTGGTTTGGTATTTTAAGAGTGTACTCAGTAAAAATAAAAATTTTAGAATTCATCAAATGAGCACACTAAGTGAAAGGGTGCTTAGAGTATCTCCTAGAATGCAAATAGCGCCACCTTTATTTTAAATACAAATTTTCAAGTATTTTAATTAAGCCTATTAATTTGACTTTTTAGTTGCTTTAAATCCTAAATAATAATAATAATAATAATAACCCCAAAAAAAAAAGACTCAATAGATAGTATGCTGATGTAGTTGCAAGCTACATTCGGTATATCGATTTGAAATTTTATTCAATCACCTCTTAGATCGTTATTCTTTTAAACAAACTTTAATTTGCTTTTGTTAAATTTCGTTAGAGTCAGCGTGTGTAGTGCAACCATTGAAATATATGCATACACAATTATTATTTCTTAGACATGAATGAGTCAAATTTAATTCCGAGAGATAAATGTATCAAGACTTATTAAGCTTTAAATAATCACCTGGATTAACGCCCATTCTTTTACAATTTTTGCTTTACACAACATAACATTGGACATATAATAATCATCATGCCAGTTGTACAATTCACATGTTTTTATTTTAACCAATACAAGAAACCAAAAGGATTAATTAATGTTCAAGCAAAATCCTTTCATTTCTTTATTTTATAAATAACGTCATACCTTGTAAGTAAGTCAATCATATTCTTGTCCAACTCATAAGTCCATGGGGCTAAGCAAGTTGATTAGTTAAAACTCCATCATAGTTAGTTCATATATATATATATATATACACACATACATACAGACACACACACGATATTATTAATTTATTATGATGATCTTGTTCGTTTTAAGAAACATATTTATTAACATCAAGTGAATCCGAACGTTTTTGACGGTACAAACATTGATTGATAAGCATGATTAATTTATAAAACGATCGAGAGGTTCGGATACTACACAAAATAATACAAGATTAATTTCAAGATTTTTTTTTTAAACTGATTAAGCATCAGTTGGTTACTGTATTACACAGAGATATATATAACTGCTATGACAACATGTCATTACACTAATATTTACAATCAGATATATATACATGAGACTTATATTATTATATTTTTATTCTATAAAGTACATGCCCATCCAAATACCCATCACAGAGGAGGAATGTCTCTACTTCACTCGCATTTCGTAAAGGAGAAAGACGTTATAAGAAGTCTCTACACAATTATGTTTAATTGAGAGAACTTAAGTTCGTGGAGACTCGAACCATTGTCCTCATAGTCATGTTTAATTTTGAGGGCAATGATTTACCACTGGGCTACCAGCCCAAGTGGCAAGATTAATTTCAAGATTGATGTTTGAAAATATGGAGTTTAACCGTTCAAAGTTAATACTCTAGAATATATATGGATATAAAAATATGATCAGATATGACGTTCGAAGCTACAAGCCTAGCTAATGTGTCAGGTATCGTAGGTAATACCAAATTTTTGTGAATAAGAAAACAAAAATAGTCCAACATTTCAAAATTCATGCATAGTCAGCTCAGCTGGCATCAATACATGTCTTTTGAGTCTTTGACACGCAGTTACATAAAACCCCTACTCCACGGGCCCATGCCCACTCCTGTAGCACTGAGCAGCAGCTTTATTACTATACATATTGACGATTTCATTGTATCTCCGCGACCATGTTACAGTTGTATATATAAAAATATCAACAGAACATAGGGTATATATACGTATCTATAAATATATTCAAGCCAAGAACCTTTCAAACAAGTTTCCGAAAAAGAAGCTTGTTTTGGGCCATCCAGCGATGCTAGCCTCAGGTTCTTTGTAGGCACTCCTGGAAGCTGGGACTTTCTTCACATTAAACAACATTGTGTGCCCGATTTCTTTACGCAGTGCTTCGATTGTCTTCATGTCTACTGGATTCCCAGAAGCATCTCTCACGTAGAACACATTCACTGCCTGCTCTCCAACTGTTGAGACGCCGGCTCTTGTGACTGATAATCCGTTTTCTCGCAGGATTCTTGTTACTTCTGACAGCAAACCGACTCTGTCTTTTGCGCACAGCTCCAGGCTAAGACCCTGACCACGCATGCGAGCACTTAATTACTGAATAAATATTACGAATTAGGATTGATATCATTGGTTAATTTTTCCATTTTCACCCTCAATTCCTTTGAAGCATTGTACATGACCTAATCTTTTGACGACTAGTATCAATCTATATTCACCTAAACGCACTTAATTATGTCAAAAAGCATACATAAGGATTACTCAGGTCTATACCCGATACATAACAAATAGAAATTTTTAGTTCTTTTTTTTTTTCCTAGAAAAGTTCAAGCTGCCTTCTACAAATTAGGGTTGAGCTTTTAATTAACAATTAACACCCCTTTAAATATCTTATAAAACCCAATAAATTTATTTTTACAATTTTAACCTTTAAAATCATCTTAAAAAATAAAAAGTTATGTTTCCAAACCCCCTCTTCATTCTTCATTGCCAATTTGCAATTAAATAGAGAGATTTCGTTTATAATTTCATTAATTGTAGAAAAAGTATTGGAACTTGCATGCAAAGTGCTTAAATGATTTTAGATTATAAGAAATCATCCAAACTGAAATAGAAATGAATTTTAATAGTTCACACAAAAAATTTACTTAAAGGGTACACAAAAAAATTTACTTAAAGGGTGAATGTTAAATTCTTTTTAGAGAGAGAAAGTCAAGATCATATGGAATTTTTTGAGAAATAGAATTGAAGGAAAATGATCCGAAAAAGCATCCCATATGGTCTTGACTTTATATTATGAGAGAAAATCCAAACCGAATTCAAAATTTATAGAGAAGAAAATTATTTAAGTGAAGAAAGTTGTAGAGAGAGAAATGAAGATCGTTTAGAGAGAGATAGAACGAAAAGATGACCGGGTGGGGATTTTTCAGGAAAAATTGTGTTGGGATAACTCTAAAACTAAACTGAAAGAGGGTTTAAAAAGAGTTTTTGGGCGGTGTCACAAGTATGGCTGTACAAATTTACATCCTTTATGGAAAGCCCACATACTTAATCTAGGCCCAAGCCTGCCTTTTCGTGTAGGTCAATCAATCCATTTATCGGGTGACAAGCCGAGCACAACTCCATTCTTAAAGCAAACAATAATATATAATACCCAAAAAGTTATTTTGAGCATTACTGATATGATATATTATTATAGTGTGGGAGTGGGCTGTCGCATGCAAATTAAGAATTGTCGCCCATGGAATAGAATGAAAATTTACTCACCTCGCTTACTCTTCTCCGAATTGCAGCTTCAAGGCATTTGATGACTCTTTCCTTCTCTCCCTCGGTATCAAGTATGCATCCGTCCATGTGGCGAATGTAATACTCCTAAACAAGCTTACGAATCATGACATATGTTACATACACAAGTTCTAAATGAAAACATTATTCAAGCACACGTACCTGGGAAGCATGAGGCCCATCAGATGAAATGGCGGCATGAAAAACAACATATTGCATGTCAGTGAGTGTGCAGACAATATCAAACATCAGCTTGGCCCGGTCTCTGCACTTGACATTCACAACTGAATACCCCTTATCTTCTAGACGCTCAACTGTGATCTCAGGCTTGAACGACGGCGTATGGTCAACCTGATCGGCGGTGGTCACCCCGCCGCCTTCGTAGTCCCTGTCAGCAAAGAACATTTGGTGCAGCCTTCGATCAACGTGGGTGAACCCCATGGAGAAACTCGTGCGAGCCACCTTCTCACTGTCCTCGTCATCGCAGCCACGTAAGATGTTCTTGAGCTGCTCTTCCATGAGTGATAATCTTGTTTGGTCGCCCACGGCGCGGCACGTGGTGTCGTCGTTGACGTAGAGCACGCATGCTATTCGCCGGTTGTGAGTCCAGACTTCGGCGGCGGCTACGTTGAACCGGAGGTTGGCGAGGACTGCGGAGATTTCGGACAGGAGACCCGGACGGTCTCGGCCTATTAGTTCGATGGCCGTGTGGTCACCAACCGAGTGCACACCCACTTGTTTGCTCGGCCAAGTCTTCGCTCCAGCTGTGATGTGGCCTTTGGGCCCCAGAGCCTATTAGTTATTGGTAATGATGTTGCAATTGTGTGTCATTATATATGTTGTGCACACTTTTATGATCATTAATTAAATTCAAAATTTAAAGAGAGAGCATGTGCATGTGCCATGTACGTATATATGTACCTTCTCTATGTAGTCAATGGTTTTGCCATCAGTAATCTTCTTCCCTTGCTGATCGATCACATGAAATACTGTTAATTCGTCCAAAGACAGTTTGAAATTAATAAATGCATAGGGAAGAAGTTAATTAGTTATGGACTATTTAGCTCGAAATTGATCTATAAAATGGGTAATTAGTGATGGATAAAACAGAAGTACAAAATATCACCGTCCATGAACCATCCGCCATCAGAGGAGATGTAAGCCTTGGTGATAATGAGGTCAAGGTCTGATAAAACTTGCACTACTTCCAGCAGTATTCCTGGTTTGTTCACACTGTCTACCTATAAACAAGCATGCATTAATTCATTTTAATTGTTACATACACATTCATTTTTTTTTTAAATTAACTAATAATCGTGCGCCCAATAGAGAATACGTTAGAAAATAAATCATACCTTGACCACCGTACACTCAGGACAGCTAGAATTGTCAACGGACGCCCTGCAAATTGCATAATTCCAGTGATTTACAAGAACAACAAGATGACTTATCTAAGCCCAAGAATCTGATCAATTCATTGAGTCCCCAAACCCATTGGGGTAAATTAAAGCACAAACAATTCGGTAGTTGGAGGGGTGAAAGTATGAAGTGAAATATAACCTTGGAGGATTAATTCTGAGGCTCAAGCTTTCATACTCCGGATCGAAGTATGGCCAATAAGCATTAGCCATTTAGGATGCCTCTCTCTGATCCTGTATTCACAAAACAATGGCGTCAATGCTTCAAACTTAGGGATCGATTGGCTATATATCAATGCAACGTTACGAGGTCAACACAATTTGAGAACTTCAAACACATTATATTAAAATTTGAAAAATGATTGGGGAATCATAGCATGACAAAATACTAATAAAATCAGATTAAAAAACGACGTCACTAATAACTTAAAAATTCAAAAATTTTCAACATAATTCGGATTCTCGATTTTATGTAATTAATAGGATCAATCCCTCGAATTGTGTTGCTTAACTCCTGTTAGTTGTTAAAAGCTCACATTGCTAACTTATAAAGATCACAAAACACAGCTTAGGCTAGCCCCATTTGAAATTATGGTGCAGGAAGTTTGAAGTCATAGTGGCTGCAAAATAAAAGCATTACTAAAATTAAAGAATATCCGGGATTGTTTTCGAGAGATTCAAAAGTGATTGAAATTTAAAAAAAAAAAAAATCACTTTTGATAAAATTATAAAATCATCTTAAAGTAAAGTTTAAAAAGAAAAGAAAGAGTAATTTTTTAAAATATAATTTTAAGAATTAATTTTATACTTAATATAATTTTATTTATGAAATTATGAATTCTAATTGCTCGGGAAACTGTTTGAATCAAACAATAAATGGTCTGCTGGTAGAAGCAAAGTTGAATTGGTAATGGTGATATTAATGGTCTAATGGGGCACGAAATACCATTTCTGTCCACACCTACACTGCACATGCCCCAAACTTTGATTTGTCAAAAGATAAATGAACTAAAAATAAAAAGAAGTGGGACCTGCGAATGTGAGCCGGCATATAAATAAGAATGTGTCGGTAAGCAGAACAAAGATCATTTGGCAGCACTAGAAAGTGAGCTGAGACCCAAAAAAATTGGGCTTTATATTTTGTACCTTTTTTTTCCCCATCCTAAATGATATTCGCCGTATCCATACAGAGTATTCCACGACCAGCACAAAAGCTCGATCGATCACAATATTTATATTTGGACTATGTAACTGGATCACCCACCAAGTTCTAAAATACATGCAAACTGATTGCCCGAACTGACTGACCTTGATATTGATAGAGACGGGCCTTCAAATAAGTTGCCAACTCGTCACTAACTGTACAGTTTTAACAGCTTTTGGTCTTGATAGAATTTCACCATGAATCGACTTTGTTTAAATGGCAAATACTTTCTGGGTTTTGTTAACTAATTAGCTGTCACGATAACATAAAAATTATATCTCCTTTTTGTTGTTTAGTGATTTAGTTAGTGAATTTGTCTACGCATGAAAATCAAAAATTAATTAATTGCAAAATGTAAAACGACATCTCTTGTGCATGGTAAGTAATTAAGCGAAAACTTTACTGCTCTAATAAATTAACAGACAACTTGCTAATTATTCATCTAATGCAAACAAAAAAGAGAACCACAGCATCATCATGAATTAGAGAAGCGTTCAATTATTAGAAAACTTACCAAAGAATATTTGCTAATTAGTGAAGCGAAAGCTGTGGCCGGCCAAGAAATCTCGAAGGAAACCTTTAAATGCCACGAAAAAGGAAAAAAAAAATTACTTTTTCTCCTTTGGAGAAGAAACAGAGAGAGCACGTGAAATTATATAACCGATGATATTGGCCAGAAGATTATTGAAAAACACATTTATACATCTGAAATCAAGAATTAATTTGTCAGAATAAGTTGAACAAGTGGGGCGTTGCAGTTGATGCTCTGAAAAATCTCAAGAACGAAATGTTTTAGAAGAGAAATAAGACAACTGCGGGAAACCTGTCATATAATAATTACCTGGAAAGCTCCTCCGAAACTCCAATAGAAAGCGAAAAAGCTTCTTCACATCCTCCTGAACTCAAATACAGCAAAATAACTACAGGCAGAGACAGTACGGAGAGGATATAATTAATAAAGAAACTGAAGCTGAAGCAGAGGGTGCCTTCTTAACTTTAACTTCTGCTTTCTACGTTGGAAAAGCACTTTCATATATCATGGCTTATGGGTAACTGGTTTATGCTCTCTCTCTCTCTCTCTCTCTCTAAAGTCTTAAACCGAAAAATGCTCTCTCTCTCTAGTCTCTTCCAATGAAAGGCTTAAATATATAAACTAAACAAGACGAACTCTTTGGTGGTCGATGTGATGATGGCGTGGAGTGATTCGTGAATGGACAAAGCCCTTTAAATATGATTTTCTTTTTAAGTGTAATGGCATCTGGGTCCCTAGAAAAACTACGAACAGAATTTTATTTTATGATTTGTATAGGCCTCTTATGTGATATTGTCAGATTCCATTAAGAGTGTCTTTTTTTTTCTTTTTCTTTTTTTCTCTTCAAGTTCCATTAAGAGTTAATGCGTTAATATCATACATAATTGAACTGTGACATCATTCAAAAATTAGAAGAGAATACTTTTTAAAATATACATATAATAATAATAATAATAATGTGTATGCATAACAAGGAGGTGTATTGGAGTCTAGTTTAGAAATTTTAAAATCTACTTCTTAAATATGGATTCCAAATATAAGGAGAAAATTTAATTTTAAATGCATATTCAAAATCTCAAACTCTTGACCTTAAGAATAAAGAAAAAAAAAAGTGTGCACTACTTAACCAAAAAGTGGCTTGTAATAATTGAATAATTCATCCTTAAAAAAACTAGAAAAAGAAATATTTTTAAATAAGTTAAGTTCAGGGATATAACAGTCAAATTATGTAATTCATTATGGACACTGCAGGGATTTTTAAAATATTTTGTGAATTGTATCCTTGATAGTTATTTTACTAAAATTAAGGGAGCCCAACGTTATTGCGCCATATATTTTAATTGAAATAGAAAAATGATTACTTAGAAATGACGCGGCACGCGAACATCTGCCTCTTGCAATCCGTGTAATAACAACAGTTTGTCTCATTAATCGATTGTGCGCGTGAAACCACGGCCTTATCTACGAGTGCTTGTGTTGTCGTGCAGTGGTAGTATTGCGGTCTAGCAAGTGGAGATCCTGTCGCAACTCGCAAAATGACAGGAATTTAGGAACACGATCGTATTAACGCGCGTGACACTTGTGTCCGATCGTTTTTAACTGCTGGCACAGACACACAAAGCACAGTTGTTCTTCGTTGCATTATTTTGTGTCCAATTTACAAAAAAGTACAAGTGAATCAACAGAATGACGAAGATACCCTTATTTGGCTTTTGAGTATCGGTACCATGGATAATGTCTCCCTGCTGGGCCAACCTCCACCGTTGATACATTATCATGATAAAATTAAAATATGGTATTTGATGGGATGGTCTATGATCAGTTGTTTGTCCTTAATTAGCAGGCAAATGTGGCTTCAAATTTTTGGGTATTTTATCGTTAAGGAATTGTTTACAAAAATGGTACGTAGGGTCTGAAAAAAAAAAATCTATAGATATATTTATATAAAGAAACAAAAACAAAACAAACGAATCTCTACTTTCTTTCTTTTTTTTCACTTGACGTCCTTTCTATGATAACTTATATTAATATAACATAAACTTTTAAATATTGATATACAATCAACCGCCCATTTCTCAAATATCATAATCCACAACAATAAGATAATTATTCTCTATCTTTTATGTGAATCCGTTGTTGTTAATGAATCAAAATTTTGCATGTTAATTGTAACCAAGAGAAATGGAATCAAATTCTAATATAGTGATTCAATAAAAAGTTGAGAGTCAAAAGGGATTTTCAAATTTTCATATGTTTCTAAAGTTTGCTTTTGTCTTTTCAAAGAATCGGGATCACATGCTCGAATTTTTCTAAGTTGTGTTTAATTATGTAGCAACGGTTGATGCTTTTTTCTATTTAGTTTATGAAAATTTCAATCTCGGTTGAGTTCCGTTTGCAGTTAGCTTTAGATTGATTGCTGTAATGTTATCTTAATGATTTGTGAGCCAATATCGATTATTGAATGATGCTTGCCTACTATAAATTTCATAACAAATTAAAGGGAAAAAAATTGATAATGTGCTCATTACTCAGCTGCAACAAAGAAAGGTCCGTTGGAATATCATCTATGTACGTAGAAACTAACAGCTTGATACTCTCTTTCCTTCCCTTTTTGTTTTTAATATATATAAAAAACGTTCATGTTAACGAGTGGGCTTGGTAGTAGATTCTTCTTAGGTAGGAATCAATTAAAGTTAATTATTAATCATTAATAAACAAATAAAAGTTCAAAATACTGTTTTCAAAGCTTAAGCTTGTTCATGATCACAAATTTGCCCATTTCTTCATAGAAGGCCAACAGGATAGCTGCTTCACGTGGCTTGAACTTTGATGGTACCGAGTAAGAACCGTTTCTGTGCAGCGTAATCGAACTTTTCACAATTTCCGTGATTCGTCACAAACAATGTTATGTCAAATACGTAAAGGAACCATGCATGTTCTTACAAACTTGCATTAATAGATGTGACTAATACTTGTTGCATCGTGTGACTACTAACTAATCAACAAAGCCAATTAAAAAAGAGAGCCAAATCTGCCAAAGTGAGACAGAGACAGATAACAAGTGGAAGTGGGTTAACTAGAGAATATGCAAATTGTACATGAGCAGGGGGTATTCCAAGATCATTGATCAGACCAGTTAAATTATAAATTTATTATATGCGTTTCTCTGAATGCATATATAAAACTAATGCAATATCAAGAATGTCGCTCTAAACAAAATACATGTGTTTGAGGGATGAAAGAGGGAGCATTATTGGACACGATTCCGGGCAAATCATGCTCTCCTCGACATTAGAAACGGCCGAGAGCCTCCTCAGGGTGTGGATGCAAACAATTTGCTTGAGGTATCAAGAAGTGGGCAGCTTGGTTGGTAAATGTGATTGCGTAAGAATCATGTAGGAAGAGACTTAAACCAAGTCAATTCAGAGAGTCGGTCAAGAGTCAACTCGTGGATTTACTTGGAAAAATCAGGGCACGATCCCAAACCATTAACGGCTATTTCCTTAGTCCAAAGTCGTGGGTTTTCAAGTTCTATAAAAACCCTTACAAAATTCAAACCAGGTAAGTTTTTTTTTTCCTCTCTCTCTACCACTAATTTCCCTTTTCTCTCTAAAATTTTCTCAGTTTTCTCTAGTTTCCACCTAAAAGCTTTTTTGTTTAAAGAAGAAACAATTATTATAATTAAGCCACATGAATTGTGGGCACAATTTTTTTTTCAAAAAATACTCGATTATTGACTTAAGCGTCAAAGAGTTCCTGTCCAAAAAACATTTGGCATCCCCCTAAATGTTCTTTGTGGGTGCAGGTGAGTTTTGTAGGAGGTGCTCGTGGTTGCAAGTATCATCTCGTGCAAAGGAAGTGCAAGTTGATGTCATTCCCATTAATACAAATTTAGTGTTGGCGTGAATACCTGATTGCAGCACTATCGACCAGATTTATGCGTCAACAACATGTATTTAATAAAATAAATTTCTTAAAATGATAAATTACTCTTTTTATGCAATTTTAAAGGTGCGTCAATGCAAGAGTAACTTAAATTTAAAATAGTACATTTCAGTTATTTATGTAGAGATTGATTTTGAGACATATCTAAGAGAAAAGTAAAAACTCTATATTTATATAAAAATTAAGGGTTTTAATGAAATTTGTTGGACCAAGTAAGTCTGCCACCGCACACAAGCCAAGTTGCAATGTAGCTAAAGATTCCGTATCACAGATTAATTTGAAAATGAATCTTAGCCGTCCACTACACCTTCCTGGGGGCCCCATGATCTGAAACCATTGGATCCCGAGTGCGACATAATCTTCAATTGGATTCCCCCACTTTCTTGTCTTGTCAGTCTCCAATCTGCCCCCCCGCCTAACGCAAACAAACACGTATTGATTACTAATCAATTAATTATCAGAAATTACGAAAATCGAAATTAAACACGTGATCAAAAGAACTTCACGTGGGACATTTCGCATATTCTTGATTATTGACGACTTTGGTATAAGTTAATCCTACAGAAAAATGTAAAAATGTTTTTGTGAGAACTTGTATAAAAAATGACCACCCTCAAAATAAACCGAAAGTCCTCATAAAATTGAAATTTAAAATATTTAGATTCACAGTTCCTATTAGTTGACATGATTCGTGTTTAATCAATTTTCGTATTAAATTATACGTGCTCAAATCCACCTATTAATTTATTAGATAAAAAAATGAGAACTCAAACCTATTCTTTGTTATTATTGTGTTATCCAAATCAACTCATTTAACCCATTATTTTTAATATTGTATTTTTAAATTTAAAGCAAACAAAGCTCTTTAAGAATATTATACTAAACAAAAGAAAAAATTAATATTATTTATATTTAACATCATCAAATAATGTACAAAAAAATAAACTCTTTAGTTATAGGCACCAATATCATTGATTAAATTTTTAAGACAAAAAAAAATTATAGAAATAGAACTACATTACAAGAGAAAATGCAAATGTACAATAGTGGCTACAAATTTTATAATAAATACTTAAGAATTTTAGCATTTGTCATAACTTTATATAAGCAGTCAATTTATCAAATATTTAAAATTTAAGTTATAAAATTTATTAAATTATTAATATTTAATGTTAACGGGTGAAATGGGTTTTTGATCTTAAACTTGAACCCGACTAGTTTTAGTAGGTCAATGCATTAACAATTCGACTTGATAAGGTTGACCCAACAATTGTTTTTATAATGTGGGGTTCATGTCTGTCGTGTTGATGAGTATGAAGGTGCTAATTAAAACCCTTCAATAACTAGAATTAAATTAATTTCTAGAGTTTGAACAAAGCGTTATAGCTCAACGCTTCAAACTACCAAGCGAGGTCCAACCGTACCTAAAATGGGCTTTTCAAAGCTCAAGTTAGATAGTTTGAAGTAGAACTTGGAATAATGCTTTTGATTTCTTTTAGATCTAGAAAGAAACTAGCCAAAAGTCTTTTTTTCTCTATCCTTTTAGCTACTATTTATAAACAGAAGAGTGCCGT
Organism: Citrus sinensis; assembly: GCF_022201045.2. Lineage (NCBI taxonomy): Eukaryota > Viridiplantae > Streptophyta > Magnoliopsida > Sapindales > Rutaceae > Citrus > Citrus sinensis. The sequence continues at coordinate 33,726,728 of NC_068560.1, read as the reverse complement.
GCTAGTGGAAGATATTGTTTTAGACCTAAATCCTCACCGTCCTTTTTTTTTTTTCCTTTAATTTTGAATCATTAGGTGTGCAATTGTTTTGTCATTTTTATCCTTATGGCACGTGATTTTGTTAGTAATCAAGTATTATTTATTTGTTTAATTTTGTTGTCATAACTGTTAAATTTATCTTGAGTTACATAAGTAATCATCTATCTTCTGTATAGCACGACAATACTATTCTTATTTTTATGTCTCAATTTAAGTCCAAATCTTTTTTAGTTTATACTTAATAACTTAAACTAATTTCAAATATTTTTTGAGACGCGATGTAAGTGATTGTACTTTTTAACACTCTCAAAGTCGTATGAACTTTTGTCAGCTCTAGACATGATGCATGCATATGGTTGCCTTAGCAACTGTGGGGATCAATTATACACTTTTTTTCATTTTTTATGTGTAATGCTGCAATTATGTGACGCGTTGATCGTTGTTTGTTCCCCAATGGTTGGGGTTCTTTTTGATCCACTTAACTCTCTCCCTCAGTGCTGCTTTGCTAGTTTCAAAGTAAGCATAATGCAAGCAAGCAACCAAAAAGATGTTAGTACATAACGCCTAAAGAGGTAAAATTATAAGCTTAACAAAAGAAAAGACACACTGAGTGAAGTGAACAAAAGAAGTTGCGATGTGATCAAGAATGGGACAAGGTGATATTAATGTTGGTCAACTTTTGCTTAAGCAGCAATGCTATAATTAAGAACCTTGGCTTAAGTAATTACTAATTAAAATTAAAGTTGTTGCCTTGCTTTCCTAGAGGTTTTAATCATCAATTGTGCTAGTATCGATTTAACAATTAAGTAGATGTTGTCTCTTTTATACTTTATTTACTCCTTATTCTCTATCATAGTTCACATCGTTGGCAAAAATGAGCTTGAGATAGTTTATTAACTTCTTTCAACTAAACAATGGACATACGTTAAGTATATAAGAGTAGCAGAAGAATCTCCCCCTTTTACGACTTATTTTCAACATTGTATTACGGGGTTTAAGCCCCTCAAAGGAGGGGTTAGATTTCTCCCCAATTTGTTTGAAGAAAATTTCTCCAATTTTGAAGCTACTCAAATTTTTAAACTCGTCATCAATAGTCTCGAGTGATTTATAATCGTAATATCACTGGATATGTATTATGTAATGCAATATTAAAAGAAGGAAAAAAAAAGGATTTTCTGAACTGCTCCATTTAATGTTTACGAAGGTGCTTTAACTGTGGGTATAATTAACATTTATCGTCAAAATGATTGTTGATTATCATTATCAATATCCTCTAAAACAAGCCTAATGAATATCTTGAAATAACTTACGCTGGCCTTTGTTAGTGATGAGTAATAATGGTACTCTTGGTGATTATTGCAATTTGCAAGTGATACTCACCATGGCCAATCTACGTGTGACAGATATGAAGACGGAGACAAATAAAAAAAAATGCTACAAAGACACTTTAACTAGCTGTAGAGATGGATTTATATTATATCCTTCCCAAATTGAAGTCCATTTCAATCTAGAATAATATGCTTTATTCTTCTCCCAAAAAAAAAAAAAAAAAAAGAATAACATGCTTTATTTTGATATGTGGAGCAAGCCAAAACCCTAATGATTCCCTCTAGACTCAAACTTGTGTGGTGTGTACTGTTGTTCAGTCCACTTCAATATGTCTTTATATCCTCCTCACACAGGCTGGTGTCTGGTGCCATGAATAGACCTTTAGTGCCTCAATTTTTGATGGGTTAGTTAAAATGACTTTGAATGGAATCTGAGGCAAAACTATAATATAGTGGCTTTATTGTCAGGGACATTTCACTTTCTCAAGTTTCATGTTGAAATTCTAGAAGTATCACCCAAAGGTCATGGAATATAATTTGAAAAAAAAAATCAAAAAAGTTCAACGACTGTAATACCGTATTGTAGACCGACTCGGAAAAGAAAATCGTCTGCAAAGTAATCAAAGCTTAACACGTCGCGTTTGCAGTCACCTCAACTTTTTGTTGAGTGCCTTCGTGGAACCAAGAATTCGTGTTGCTGTTGATGGCACAATGGTTGTTTGAACCTTATCCCTATGAAGTTGGATGCGAATATCTTCCAATATCCCATGTTCTGAAGTTATATCTTTCTCTTACAACAGTCTCCCAGTCATCATCAAACTTGTTTTTAATTTGTCAACTCTCGCGTCGTATTACAAATCACAATGATCACTCATGCCCCAGTTCATCAAGTTGCATGAGTTTTGTCAACTTTAACAGAGGCTCCTTCATTTCCTTAGTACCTTTGTTCATCATATTGTTGTAGGATGTAGTGTGCTAGGGGTACGCAACTTCATGGTACCGTTCATTACTTGCACTGCCGGTGTCGAATTGAGTCGTGTGATACACCATTTCGAAGTTGTTGGTGAAACAATCAAGTTGCATAGTCTTTAAGAGGTCCATGTTATTTTCACCAAATTCCTAGCTCTATTAAGAAACTTGTATTATTCTTATCTTTTTTTTCTAGGAAACTCAGATTTAGCTTATATTTTTTGCGTTCTGTTTCTTTTGATTTCTAGTATTTTATTAGGGAAAATATCCAGATCCTCATATGTGAAATTTTCATCAATATACATATCATTATTCAGAATTGTGTTAATTTTTATTGCTTTGCGCTTCAACATATATCTAAAACGCGTGTGAGTTTGCCTATGCAGTTAATTGCGGAACAAGTAGGGGAAAATTATTCCCAGGCGATAGATGAGAAATTAGATTGAATGAGTGAGTGCATACCTTTACTATACGAAAGTGGAGAAAGCAAGACTCTTACTTTATCCCTTGTATTTTTTATAAAGCAACAATTGAACCAAGAAGCAAAGTTACCTGTGACTAACAATTGAACCAGGAGAAATGTCCGAAAAATCGGGAAAAGATGGTATGCAGAAACTTCTAACACCGATGAGAGGATAAAGTGTATCATTTTCTTCATCATTTTGTATGATGACGCTGTACAAATTTCTCCCCTAAGTGGTGAAAACGATCATTTTCCCCCTCAAGTAGACGCACAACCTGTGGTGTTAACCGAGTAGTTGGAATTTATTATGTCTGAGAAAGAAGTGGCAGCAGAGTGATGCATGTATATTAAAATTAATTAGAAGACACTTGATTATTGTGAATCAGTCATCAACAATTTTTTTGATTATCATGAAATTATCTATATATAATTGATACTAGTACTGATATGCGCATACATTTTCATGCTTGCAAATGGGTTCATTCATTGACATTAAATATTTTTTTAGTAAATTATTTCACTACCTTGAGCATGAAAGAATCCATTCGCCAATTTTAAATTGTTGTCAAACCATGAAAGAAGCTAAAGCATCAAATTCTGAGTCCAATTACCTCTCCCATTGATGGCCGCCCTTCAGGATTCCTTTGCACGCACAAGTATGCTGTTTTAGCCATCAGGTATAATTCGTATGTGTCATATGAATTTTCGATACGAGGATCAATGAGCTCATGTAATGCAAGCTTCTCAATCAGCGGTTCTGCCTAAAACAGCAAATGAACATAACAATAAATAGAAGCCTCTCTTGTTTAGCCAAAAAAGGACACATAAGGCCTTATTTCATCCTCAGAAATATTTTCAGTTATTGACGCAGAGATCAGAGATACCCAGAAACCGACATACCCATTGTCTCAGAGATTGTTGAGGTTCTTCTCCATTCATATCAACCACCTTGCGTCCTGACATAAGTTGTAACAGAATAATGCCAAATGCATAGACATCTGTTCTTATGGAGACTATACCATTCTCTGCGTATTCTGGAGCAAGGTAACTAATTGAACAAAAAAGCCTACTTTAGTCCTCAATTCGATGGATTAGGTGTATACCATGCACATAAAGGAATTTTCGTATTCAATCCTATTTACTAAAATGCATAGAGATCCTATTTTAGTATGCCAAAACCTGAGAAGTAGAAATCTGATAGAGGTTATACCCGAGTGTGCCTAGTATTTTAGTCTGCACAGGATCATCAGTTGTCTTCCATCTGGCGAGGCCAAAGTCACCTAGCTGTGTATAGAATACATTATACTATCAACTATAATGCCCCCGGCACTGGTCTTGTTTGCAGACGAAAAACCACAAACATATTGTAGTACAAATAAGTGACAAAATAATGAAAGAAAATATAGTTTCGTAGATCCTCTGTTGATTTTCAACCATCATTCACGTATTTTAGCAATCACAATTGTCACATCAAAATAACATAGATTATAAGCACTATATCACACTTTCTGCAGTATCAAAAGACTCTCGTCATTGTCAAATATAAACCCTTGTTGTCAAATAATGTTGATGATATGAACTCTATCAATAACAAGAGATTACATGTGAGCTCATAGAACTACATAAAAAACATTTGCATTCACTATATGTGAAACAGTATAGATTGACCCAAAATCATCACAAGGGAAAACAAGAGTATCAAAGATTATATGTACATTAATTTACCATTGGAACAAAGTCATGTGTGAGAAGTATATTGCTTGGTCGCATGTCTCTATGAATTATAGGACCTCCACGGCATTCTTCATGCAGAAAACGCAAACCTTTCGCGGTTCCAATGGCAGCAGCATATCTTTGGTGCCACTCAAGAACATATTCTGTATTCTCTGTGAAATTACAGTGCACCGCCACACGCGCGCGCAAAGGAAGAATAAGAGGAAATTATTTTTATAGTTGGAACAAAGAGCTAGAAATGCAGCTAAAGAACCAGCAACAAATGTGATGGTTTTTATTTAGACCAAAAATTGCTCACCAAATAAATGCCAATGAAGAGACTTGTTGCAGATATACTCGTAGACCAAAATGTTAAGGTTCTCCTTGCAACAAAAACCCAAAAGCATCACAATGTTCTTGTGGCGTGCAAAATTTAGGACATATACCTCGGACTGAAACTCTGCAAATCCTTGTGTACTTGCTTCTTTCCTTACCTTTGCCGCAATCATCTGTCCATCTTTAAGCTCACCTTTATAAACATGACCAAATCCACCCTCTCCCAGCAAATTCTCCTTTGAGAAATCACCTGTTGCTTGTTGAATTTCAGAAAAACTGAATTTCATAGGGTCCTTCATATATAATTCAGTCTTCATCCCACATGCAACACAAAGAATAGGCGCTACTGAGGATTTCTGCCGGAAGACATTTTTTCGTTGCTTTTGGACAAGCTGAGGAGAAGCAAAATGTTTATTTTCTCCTCGAGCGTACAGACCTGGAATACGAAAATCTGCCTTCAATGATAATGAGATAAAGGTTTTTATTTTCTTATCTAATATTAACTTTAGAATTCCTTTGATTAGAGATTACTACGTGATTTTATTTCAACTGGGTATTTTCGTTTCTTAAGACTGTCTCTACTCTCTAGGTAGTTCATTTTTTCCCCCTCTTGTGCCTTACGCAGAAATAATTGACTTACAGAAATATATATTTTAATAATAATTCAGATTTCAGAATCAATAATTTGTTTTTGTCTCTTAGTTCTTTTCTGGGTTCTAGAGTTGTCTTTCTTGTTTCCTCAAAAGTTGTATTAAGTTATAATGATAAAACCCTCTTCACTTTTGTTCTTTGTCATAACAACATGTCATTCGCCTTGGATTCAATTGTAAGGATTTAGTAGAAAACAAATGGAGACAGTATTTTATCATGTCATATAAGATATCTATGTGGCTAACTAGGGAAGGCTTGCTGACCTGACTTTTCATTCTTAGAAGAAGACCCAAAATCCCATGAAAAACTATGCTCCCCTGATCTGTAAGCAGATGAAGTCCTAGAGGTATCAGTGATTTCCTGGGAACTGATAAGAGAGTAGCTTCTGCAAGTGATAACAGACTGTTCATTGTGTTCACTATCTTCAGAAGTCGATTGGGAAACTGGCTTGGCCGGGGAGTAAAACAACTTATTCTCTGTAATAACCGTTTCACTTATTGCGTGAGTTCTCAAAACTTGCACAGCAAGGCTATCTTGAATAAATGCAACCTTTGAAGGTATTCGTGTCAGATAAAACTGAAGATCCCGTCTGAGGTGCCTGTTAGGAGTTGCCAGTTACTAATGAAGCAAATACAACGACAAAAGGGAAACAAAGATTGCACAAAGGAATCATAAACATTTGTCTGTAGACACTACCACACAGCATTTAGTGACTAACAAGGATATCTAGGAAGAAAATATAAAAATAAAAGTGGCAAGCAGATTGTTCAGGCTTCATTCGCATGCTAGAATGATCCTGTGATAATTCATGAAATTAATTTAGCTGCTACATATTAGCCCAAAAAAGAAAGCAAAATCACAAATCTTCCAATATTCTACACTAGCTGGCGGTAGGCAGTTATAGCATGTTGTATGAGTAAAACAACCAACCGCCCTCACAAATCATCAATAGAGTGGAAAAATATTGGGATATGAAAGAATGATGTCAGTCAGAGTCATGGTGATCCTGAGTCAGAACACGGAAATTCCACTGTCCAGAATAATTAGAGCTGGAGACTAGTCCATGTTTGTAAAACAGAAAGATTACCTATCAAGTATAATCCAAGTTGCTTTACAGGCAACAGCCTCCTGCAAAATGACCTTCCTAATAGGAGTTCCAGCAGTAACCTTGACTTCGAGGCTGACCTAAACATAAAAGTCAATTAGAATTACGAGCAAAATTGCTAGTGGTAAGAGATAAAAACTCTCTGTTTCCCTAGTATGAATTCAGTCAAATAACAAAGTTGCATGTGATTACTTACATGAAAATCTCATTGCATCATGGTGAATATTTGCTGAAATCATAGAGCAGGAAAGGAATAATTTTGTTTTATGTTGTTTAATCTTGAGTTGTATTATATGTTTCTGATCTTTGCATTTTTAGCAGATCATTTATTAGGCCATCAAACGCTGTTATGGAAACATACAGTGTTGTTGGAGAAGCAGACAAGAAGCAAGAAATATTTTCCCCTATATTTCCTGAAAATGGCGGCCCCTTTATAGTATAGAACCCCTTCAGTACCCCTGTGACTTAATAGATTAGTACATTTCGAAGAAGGTAAGTAAATGGTCATGATGCTAGTGCAACATATCGCTAATAAATTTGATGCATCACTGATGATGATATGTCATATTTCGATGTTTTCTTGGTATTATCCTGACAGAAATTAGTGTGTTCCCAACCTGAGAGTTTTTGGGTGTAATTGTCCATTAATTTTTAGTAATATTTTTTCTAGCAGTGGAAAATGTGTGGTATGTCCTCTTAAATCGGCCATCCCATTGAATACTATACGATGCTGTTTAGTAGTTAATGTTGTACCCCTTCATCTTCGCACTCCTCAGCAGTTTGTAGGAGCATACTTGAAAATGAATCGACTTTCTTCAAAACCTCTTCCTCCATGGCACGAATGCTTGCCCCAAAAGCATCAGGACATGCTTTTGCTTGGTAACCCACTACACCAATCCAAAACAACACAATAATTAATAAATAAGAAAATACTTAGCTTGTTCTACCATTCTATAGACATCTTAGCCATAGCTCCACAGAATTTTAATTGATTTTCTGATTTTATCTTATGTTTGTTTATTTTCTGCTTAATGTCATGCATGAATAAATATCAATATATACACACAGATATCCATTCAATTTGGTAATCAACAGTAGCATTCTGCTCTAGATATTTTGATCCCAGCACCATGACCAATAAATGCTTGCCAGTATACAACATTCAATTGCATAAAAATGTATATCAGCAACTACATAACAGAACAGATCCAATCGCTAGGCACACATCAAAGGAATAATGTGATAAATCTCAACAAAAGAAGATAATTGAAAAATCTATCTTTAATAAAAAAAACCCAGTAGTCAGTAAAGATATTGAATCATAAAGGCCCGGATAAGCACACAACCGTTACAAACATAAACAGTTTGCATACACGGGGCAAAGCAATCCATAAAAAAACACTCACTGGGGTGAGTCACTCTATGCAAAACGCCAAACACAACAAGCGTATCACCGGTACGAAGAATGTCACCCCGCAGTCTCACCCTATTAATGGTGAGATTAAGTTCATGTTCAGTACGTTCCTTAGTTGCATCATAGGCAATCACAACATGAGACGGCGAAGGAGGAGTCTCCATTAATAATTAAAATAGCAGCCAAGTAGCTAGTTTATGATTAGTTCAAGAAACTGCTCTAAGGTCTTTTTTCTTTGAAGATTTTAGTAATGGATACGGGTTTTAAATAGTGCAAATATAAACGGGGTATTCATTACCCCATCGTCTTTTCATTTGACAGAGTAATGGATGCCTTTTATTTGTTTGTTTGTTTGTTTGTTAACATTTTCTTTTCTTTACAAGAATTGGTTTCTGTTTGTACGTAGGGAGCAAAGAAGATTCGAGCATATGAAGAAACATATACTTTTGGATATTCCAACATCGTGTGAATTTATGCCTGAAAATGGCGCCGTCCAAACCAAATGCAGACAATTAGTAGATTACGAGGCTCTTGCATGACAGAGACTACCTTCTTCTCTTTGTTTTATACCTCTGCTTGGGCAGCTCCTAACTTTACTTTCTTTTACATGATATTGGAGACCACGTCTCAGTGTATCATTAATTTGAGTTATATAAACCTTGTTGATGCTTGAATCCCGCGAAAATTTGCGGTCCAAGTTAACTGGTCTATAGGGACGGCCAATCCAGGACCTTAGACCAGCTCGACCAGTTCACATGTGATTAATGTGAATTTTATGAATTGTTAAAATTGTTTACCACATTTCAATGTGCTTAATTGAACTTAAGCAAGGCCAGCATATAAATATAAGACGATAGTGATACTATAATTACGTATAGATTGCTTTATTACTATCAAAATGTACATGGCATGTAGAAACTTATTGACGCTACATTTTTCATTTATATGGAGTTTTCAGGAGTTTTATTTTTTATCTTTCCGTTTCCCCCCTTTATTCTACACATTTTATTGAAGTAGCCACGTGAAATCTATACAGGAACATCAGTGGGATAGTCTTGTGGATATTTTTGGATAATTTCTTTCAGCTGTTTCTCTTGCTCAGCAAGGTTTGATGGGGGAACATCATATACATCGGAGAACAGTTCTGTAATCGCCGGCTTTTCTGTTTTCTCTGCAACTTGAATTGCTTGCAACAACTGCAAGAAATTAAATTACTTTAGTCTGAATACGCAAGTACTGTGAAAATGATTGGCAATGTCAAGGGGACTGCTAGCAAGTATACAGATATCTGCACTAGTTTAGATCACCTGTTTCTTGATGCTACTTCGAAGCTCGGTTTCTTCTTGCTCACTCCACCAGCCTTGCCTTTCCACCCAATTCCTAAATCTATTGACAGGACTTCGTTCTGTTTTCCAGTACTCGATTTCATCAAGTGTTCGGTATTTGGTGGAATCATCCGAGGTTGAGTGATGTCCTACTCGATATGTAAGGGCCTGAAAATTGGAACAAAGTTCCAAATTTTCAGAAAAGTTATGGCTAAATTGCCTACAAACTTTTCACCAGAGGAAATTCAATCTTACCTCTACTAACACAGGTCTCTTTTCACTGATAGCCATTTCACGAGCTGCCTGAACTGCGGTATAAACAGCAAGTGCATCATTTCCATCTACTCGTATGCTTCGGATACCATATGCACGACCCTTAACAACAATACCATCGCCTGCAAAAAGTATGTAGTGTGATCCCAAAATTTTTATTAATGAGAATTTTTTTTTTTTTTAAAAAAAAAGAAGTGATAGCAGTACTTCGAAATTGTTCTGATATATTGGTACTAATGGCCCAGCCATTGTTGCGACAGATGAAGACGACAGGGGCTTCCATAACTGCTGCAAAGTTCAATGCGGCATGAAAATCTCCCTGAATCAACACAACTAGAAAAATGAGCAAAAAGACAATTTAAATCCCAAGGAAAGGATATAGGAAGAGGAATTATGCTGCTAGTAATCACCTCACTGGTGCCGCCATCTCCAGTATAAGCAACTGCACAGGCATCCTTTTTCTCCATTTTAAGAGAATAAGCCACACCAACAGCTTGAGGAAGTTGTGTACTGAATTACAATCATAGATTGCAATGAAAATAATCAGAGATGACAGTGTACGTGATAATTTGAAGATATGTTCTAGACATGATCAAGATAGCTTACGCGATAGGTGACGATATGGTGATGTAGTTAAGCTTTTTAGACCCATAATGAATTGGCATCTGTCTGCCTTTCCCATCATCAGCCTTGTTTGCAAACACCTGGTTTGCAAATTGTTGCAATGTGTAGCCACGCCATAAGAGTACTCCAGGCTCTCGGTACTGGCATGAGCACATTGGCATTGGATACATGAAGTTGCGTTAGCTTCAAATGCAAGAAATTATTGAGCTGATCTATGTATATATATGTATACAGCCTATGGTTACCTGAGGCAAGATAAAATCATCGGCGCTGAGTGCAGCTGCTGATCCTATGTTGATTGCTTCTTCACCAATTGTTGTAAGGTAGAAAGAAAATCTCCCTTGCCTTTGTGCTTCGTACAATACAGAGTCCATTACCTGCAGTGTGACCATATGGCTATACATCTTTACAGCAACTTCCTTGCTCACCTAATGAAACCACCAAGCCAAAATCGCAAGCTCTTGAACTTTGATGAATCTTGAGAATCGGGTATTGAAAAATATGATCATTAATAAAGGAAGTTATATTATATATGTGTACCTGTTGAAAATCACTGCCCTTGATTAGCTCTCCATTGTCATCAAGAACTCGAAAACAAGGCACTCTTTTCTCTGAAGACTCAGGAATGAACCTCATTTCAGAAGTATATCCAACTTTGCCTCCGGGAAAATCCAAGACCTGCCACAACGAGAGAATCGAAATGTTAAAAATTGCAATGCCCCTTTTCGGCTCAATATTCAAAATCCAAATTAATATACTTTAAGTGTTATTTACGCAATAGAAATACATGACAATTGAAACGTGGTGCTTTTTTTTTTCTTTTTAAATAATAAAAATATTATAATTATTGTTAATGTTTTTAAAGTTTGACTATGGGCACGTTTTTAAAAAATATTTATTAAATATCAGCTTTTTTTTGGGGGGGGAAAAAAAAAGGAGAAAAATGAAGTTAAATCCCAACGACGTTGGGCCTACGCATATGAAAGTAAAAGGAAGCGGCCGCCTACATTATTAGTTGGTTGCGCTAGATACCCCGTACCGTCTTCTTTTGATCAGCCCCGTCCCTACCAATTTTGTATGATTTTAAATTAAAATTTTGTTTTCATTTAAAACAATGCGTTGCGTGGGAGCAGAGCAATTTGGCAAGCAGGTGGGGGAATTTTGTACCAATAATTAAGCTCTATAGTAATCTCAAATCCCATTTTAGCGTACATATTTGCATCCCAAGGTTTAGATAACCATATCTTGCACACTAATGTAATATACTAATTTTAACATAGCCCAATTTGTTAGAGGCCACGTACACGAAATTTGGGGTCAATAATGAAAATTTTGATCCAAGAAATTAAAACTCAAGAGTAAGAACATAACATTGATTATAACTACATCAGACAGGAACTAAACAAGTTCTAAATTCCTTTCACGATGGGGCAAGCACAACAAGATAAAATTGAAGTGATCACATTGGTCAAAATCAGTCTGCCCGACGGGCAATCCAAGGCAAACAATATGTGGTTTAAAATTTATCCGTCGGCCTTCAAGCGAGATAATAATTATAATTATTGATTTTTGTTTTCATGTGTTTCCTTTATGTTACCAAAACGCTTATAATTATTGGCACCGGCAGGATCCAAGCCGACGGAGGATAAGGATGTGAGGAGGAGGCCGAATCCCATCAGTGCTGGAAGATTTATCATCTTTGGAGTTTTATTTTAGAAAATTCACGTACACACATGGCAGATTCTATTTATTTGTATCTTTATAGAGGAACCGTCAATGCACGAATCAAACACTAAAGATTATGAGAGAGAAAGTGGACTTAATTAAAGATTATCATCGAATCGATCTCATCCTGCTTCAAGTCTAACATACGGTACGGATATGATAAAAAAAAATATAAAGTTGGCAACGGTTCTTTATATTTATAAGATTTCAAATTCATGATCTCATAACATGTGATAACGAAGCGAGTTCTACGGATGGAGCACATGAGAGTTCTACGGTGGTTTTGATTAGTTGATTAAAAGTATATTTAGAATTGAAATACTCTTCTTTTAGTCCATGATTGACAATAGTTAAAAAAAAAAAAAAAAAATTACTACAAATAAGGCTACGTATACCAAAACATTTTCTGAGTGGAAGACATAAAAAAAAAAAAAAAAGAATCATTAACTTTAGTGCATTGGTATACATCTGCGGTTCCATCAACCCACTTAAAAAGTAGCTTTTATCACTCCTTAATTTTTTCAATAGCAACAAAGAATCATTAAAAATAAAAAATTTAAAAAAAAAACCTGATTTCTGAGTTCACATAAGATTTATAAAAAGAGTTGGGAGTTGTGTTTTCTGGTGCATACTTATTTTTTCAGAATCAAATAGGAAAGAAGTTAAAGAAAAGGAGAGAGGAAAGAAATGCAACCGTTAGAACTTAAAGACATATATATAGGCTGCTACCAGCCTTGTTATCACTAATTGCAGTTTAACAGATTTGCACAAAGCAATCTTTCGGTAATCAGAGAATCAGAAAATAACAACTAACAAGCGTGTATAGAGATGTGGTAATGACACAGAGCTAAATTAAATATAACTATGTTACCTGATGATCATCATCGCTGTCACTGGAAGACAAAGAATCCAGCTGATTGGCAGCAACGGTGGACTCGGAACGCCCCGGCGAGAAAAGGGTTTTGCTTGGAAGTGATGGTGAATTATATTGCTGAAGTGGGAATATGGTTGATGGGGATGAACAACTCTGGCCACTTAATATCCTCAGCAAACCGACTCTTTGCCGTAAGCATTGGGCCATGGCTCTTGATTTTGTTAACCAAATCGCCATTTAATTTTTTCGATATTGAACAACGGCAAAGATACGAAGGTAAGAAAGAAGGAAGAAAATGATGGTGGGATTTGAAGCCAGCGAGGCTTTTGATGGAATCAGTACCTTGCACGGCTTTGTCTATATAAGGTTGGGAATTTGAAGAGATATTGAAATAATGCACTAAAAGCTTCGCTGGATGTGACTCGGCACTAAAACTAATCTCATGTCGCACACAGGGCTTAGAAAAAAAATTTAAAATATAATGGAGGTATTATATCAGTAATATAAAAAATAAATAATATTATTATGATATGTATATATATTTATTTTTAAAAATTATATATATATATATATATATATATATTTATTTATTTATATAGATAGCTATATTATTCTAGAATTTCCTCAATCCATAGGGTCACTCACAATTACAGTTTTGAGATGTTGATTTTAAACAACAGCCCCCGATGAATTTATGGAAACTGTGTTTTTTATGATTCTGTCTCGGAAAACATGATGTGTCGCCCAGTTGCTCAGTTGGGTCAATGTGGAGTTAATAATGCGTCGCAGGGTCCAGATGGAAACATTTATTTTGTAATTTGTAGGGGAACTGGATGGGATGGGATCAGCTAATCCAGCCAAAAATGACAATTTCTTAATATTTATTGATACGAATATATCAAGGCTGATGGTCAGCATCCTCGGCCACGTGGCTCACCACTGTTAAGGGAAAATATGTGGTATAACTGTAGTACCGTGCTACAGTTGCATCCAGCCATTGAATGTCAATAAACCCCACCAATTTAAGTATTTTCAACGACTGGATGCAACTGTAGTGCGGTACCACAATTATACCGTAGCACAATTATACCGTAGCCTGATCCACTGTTAATTGTTAATTACAAGGTCAAGCAAACAATTTTCTATGGTTACAAGTAATAAAACTAACCGTTAGAATCAAAGATGGGAATTCGGGCTTCTCCATTTTTTCTTTTTTCTTTTTTCTTTTTCTTTTAAAGAATGCAATTTGAAAGGGCTCTTTCTCGTTGGTAAAATTAAAAATATTTTAAAAAATTCCTTCACTTGTTGTTAGTCAGGCCTAAGCCTTGCTTTTCTTTTTTTTCCTTCCTTTGGTTGGTGGGGCTGGCTGGTGGAAACAAAAGGCATAGATTGAAATAAAATCGTTAAGAATTATCTAATATGTACATCACAAGGAAAAATAAATAAATAAATAAACACGTTCTTCGTACCGAGTGATAACTAATAAGTTAAAAAAAATCATGCAAAAAAAAAAGGAGATTTTTTTCCCCTTTTTCGACAACATTGCTACGTGGACCAAAATTTTTTTTTTTGAGTTGTGAAATTTTGATGAAGGCATTAAAAAATTAAACTATCAGAATAGTTATTAATCAACTTACCTTTTGTCGAGATATTTTTGTTTTTTTCTACTTTTTGTCAAAATAACATTTCCTTTTTCAATATATTATTATTTAGTAAAAAAATTAACAGTTAATATCGAGATCTTGAATTATTAAGATATAAACATATGTACTAATTATTGAATATGTGCATGCATATGGCAAACAATTGCATGTGGCTAGCATACAACTTTTGACTCTTGACGTAAATTTGTTAAGTAAATAAGAAACATGAATAAGTGGAAAGCACGCAACTTTTAACTTTGACACTAAAGTAGAAAGTTGAGTGAAAATTTATGTTATTTTAGTGCCCGCCTTTATTGATTTTTTGGGCATTCCTGGGCCGATAAATAAAGGCTTCATTTGCCCTCTTCAATCATCTCATTTTCTCCAATTCAAGTGAGAGTGTCAAGATGTATAAGTTGAGAGTGTTGAGAGTTTTGAACTCTAATTTTAGTATTTTTGAGAGTTTGGGTGTATTTGGAGTTTTGGGCTGTGAGATAAAATACTACAATACTTGTAACTCGTTTTCACTAATAAAATATTTCTTTCCGTCTTTGTCAATGGACATAGGTTAAAAATCAAATCACGTAAATTTTAATGTCTTTGTGTGATCATTATTTTCCAATTTCACTTTAACCGTATTTGCTTCACCCACCAAATTTCCTAACACCAATAATTCATGCAATGTTGTTGAGAAAATAACTATAAAAATATTGGACTATCATGATAGAGAGCCAACCCTAACATCATCTCAACTCCACATCAAAGAGTAAGCAAAATCTGAAATGTTTTAACAAATACCCTTAAAGCTGAAATATTTCAATAACTGATTTTTTTCTTTTTCTTAATAAAAATAAGGAATAAATTGAAATTTAAAAAAAAAATATATTTAAAGATAGTCAATTAACGACGACTATTTTCAAATTAACCCTTTAATTAATAAACGTTTTTAGCATGATACCACATGTTTGAGTTTTGAAGCTCGCTATACACAAAAATAACTTTTTTTTTTCTCCATTGAGTTTTTCTTTGAATGGCAAACACTAACTATGTTATTATATCTACAGATAATACAAAAATGGTTTATAATTTATGACACCATATTCATTTCACCATCCTCAGACCGTCAGATAATTGCATTCTCAACTATTCATACCATTCTGCTCTTGAGATGAGAGTTAGTAATATAGGTGAATTGAATTCATAATAAATGCCTCTGGTTTCCAGTTTCATGCCGTTAGGTCATAAATCAATATCGCTCTTAAATATTGAACTTGGGTAGGTAAGATATCGCTCCTTTAATTTTTCAAATTTATAAATTATAAAAAAAATGACAAAGAGAGAGAAAGATGAGAGAAAAATGAGAGAAAATCTGTTGAAAAGAAAAAGAGCAAGCGGATTGGGTAGGAAGAGAGTAAAATTCTCTTATCTTTCTCTCTCTTTAGCATTATTCATTCACTATTTAGCATTTGTTTTTTTTTTTTTTATGTTTCGATGTGTGGGATGAAATAGGAGGGTATTGAAAATTTATATAAGATTTTAGTAGAAAAAGAAAAAAAAAACAAATTAATTATATGAAAGAATATATCCTGGAAACTCAAATGTTCTTATTTGACAACATGCACGTCTACATTTTATGCGAAGCAGACATTCACAATAGAGACTAACCATATAGGTATACCGAAGAATATTGGTCTTTACAACATCCCAGACAACATCAAAATCCTAATTGATCTTTCACAATTTCTTTATAATTACAGGCTAATCGCATAGAATAAACAACATATGTTGTTAGAATCGTTTTATATCAGATAAGATGAGCACAATTAATTTAAGAATTATGCCCTCTTGTATGTCTAACACAATGAATCCAGCTCTATGACAGAATGGAATGGAATGAACTTGGCATTGCTTCTGAAAATCAACTGCCAAACTTCAGTATCAATGAACTACTCAGTACACACTGCTATATTTTCACATACCAATCTGTTAGAATTGATCTATGGCATCAAACTGCAAGTACTTGATCAAGACCGGAAGAATCTCTTATATTGCAGTTGAACTGTGTTCTTACCTCCCCTCGACATCCAATTTATCACACTCTAAATATACACAACCCTCATCCTCCATTTCCCAAGTCAGTAATCTCAATACCAAATAAATTTTTTGGCCTCGATGATGCTGTAATTCGCCTGCATTAAAAGTATATATACGGTTCTTTATCCCAATCCAACTGCATCCAGTCACCTTACTTATTCCATTCTTTCGCATGACCTTCTTCACTCTCACTATGGCCTCCCATCTCCCCCTCATTGCATATGCCTGAGTCAACAGTGAATATGGTAGAGGCGATGGCAATTGTAAATCCATCATCCTCTCTGCTACGTTTTCAGTGAGCTTCACATCTCCATAAATTGCAGAAGCACGGAGTATTGATTCCCAAATTGAACAACCGGGTTGAAAGGGCATTGTGCTTGTAATATCTATTGCTTTTCCGAGCTGACCAGCCTGACACAACAAATCAATAATGCAAGCATAATGCTCTTCACCGGGCATAACTCCATATTCCTCTTTCATTGCTGAAAAAACGAGCATTCCCTTATCAACAAAACCGCCATAGTTACAAGCTAATAAAACCGCAGCTAGTGTTATTCGATCAGGAGGCAGACCTTCCTCAAGTAGTTCTTCGAAAACATCCAGCGTCTCAGCTGCTCTACCATTCTGGGTTAAACCCATCATTATGGTGTTCCAAGATACTAAATCTCTTTTATCCAATTTAACAAATATTTCCGTAGAAGAATCAATTGAACCAGTTTTAGCATACATTTCCATGAGTGAGCTGGCAACAACTGCATTGGAATCAAAACCAGATTTGATTGCCATGGAATGGAATTGACTTCCATGCTCCACCGGAGGAATTGGAATAGAGCTTAGAACACAGCTAAGTGTGAACTCAGTAGGCCTTATATCCTCCCTCAACATAAGCTGAAACAATTCTAAAGCAACCTCTCCAAAGCCATACCTTCCATAGGTTGAAATCACAACATTGATAACAGCAGAATCCCATCGATCTAGTTGTTCAAATAGACGGACAGAATCCTCCAATCTGTTGCATTTGGAAAACAGGTCAATAGTGGCACTCAAAACAATGGAATTAGAAAGAAATCCCACTTTGACAGAGAGAGCGAAAACTTGCTTACCCTTATCCAAATTTCGCAACTTAGTACAGGCATTTATTACTATTGAAATTGTATACTCATCAGGTGAATACCCTGAGTACCTCATTGAATAAAACTGATCCAATGCCAACTCTCCATAGCCCGAATTAAAACACCCTGAAATTAATGAATTCCAAGAGATAATATCCAGCTCCTCCATATTCAAAAACACACCAAAAGCATAGTAAAGAACACCGAGCTTCCCATACATGTCAATTAAGGAATTCCCAAGCACCACATTTGACAAACTCAAGCCACTCCGAATCATGCTACCGTGTATTTGCTTACCATGACAAGAACTAGACACAGTCGATAACAAAATTGTAAAAGTGAACCCACTTGGCCTTACACCCTGAAGTTGCATTTTAGAAAACATCTCCAAAGCATAATCAGAATACCCACAAGAAGCGTATCCCGAAATCATTGAATTCCAACTGACGACATCTGGCTCGGGAACTTCATCAAACACCTTACGTGCGGTATCGAGGTTGTCGGATTTGAGCAACCCCCTCAGGCAAATATTCCATGATATGCAATTCTTTTGAGGAATTTCATCAAACAATTGCAAAACATCATCCGAAGTCCCAAACCGAGAGTATAAGTCAAGACAACGATTACCCAGATAAGTATGGGCATTGAAACCGAGTTTAAACAAGTGGCCATGGATGGTTTTGGCAAAATCAAAGGATTTAAAGGACAAACAACGGTCTATTAGTTGTGAGCAATAAGACAGAGAGGCCTTGTTAACATGAGCTTTCTTCAGATACGAGGACATAAAAGTGAAGTGCCACTAATAAGCATTGTGCTCTCAGAATTACGAATCAAGGCTTTACAACTGATTCTTCTACTTGTTCTTCTTGCCTGAGCTCTGCAAGCGCCTAACATTCGATTTGGAGCAGTCGTAAAGTGATTTTATGCCGCGGCATTTTGAATGGTCCCTGCAAGAAACTGATGGTTTTTGTTTTATGGGAGCGATGTGTGATTGGGCCAAGCCCAAATGGTCCCACAAATTCAGTCTAAAAGTGCAAGAAATTAAAGCAAGAGTAATACTAGTTGAAATTATATAAAAGAACAAATTGAATTTAATTAAATTAAAATACTTTTACATCCAAATATGAAGCTTATTATCTTTAAATTTTAATATATAATATAATTAATTTTTTATAAACTCGAAATTAATTTTTTTACATCTAAATATGAAGCTTATTATCTTTAAATTTTAATATATAATATAATTAATTTTTTATAAACTCGAAATTAATTTTTTTACATCCAAATATGAAGCCTATTATCTTCAAATTGTTTTGTCGAATGATTGATTCTTATTATGAAAAAGCATATTTAAAATTTAATTAATTTACTCTAGATGGTATTTGAATTTAATCAAAACTCCATGGTATCTTTTATCGTTTTCTATAATTTTAATGAAAGGAAGAGCTGTAAATGTAACAAATAGGATTTCATAAGTTTTCACTTTTCATAGAGCGTTCGGAGCTCCACTCTTAGGCTAAAGCAATGGATTTGGATTCGGAAACCAAATTTCTGATTCTTCAATCTTCGTAAAGTACACCAAACAAACCAAATCACTTCTATTCTTCTTCAATCTTCATTCAAAAGTTACAGCATATTCCCTTTAAAAAAAAAATAGTTTGATCCAACCTATGTTTTTATTCTAAAAAAATAGTTCTTTAAAAACACTTTAAAACGACAACTCAACAAATAATTAAACCTAAGACGGGAGGGAAATGTACCCTTATGATTCCAAATTACAACTCCAACACCATTATCTATGGCAAGTTATAAATATTGCTATTTTAATACGTCCTGATTGAATCATAGACACAGTGGTCGTCTCATCACTCATCAGACACGCTCCCATCCTAAGCCATTGCATATCTTCAGTTAAATGTATGCGAAAGGCTATAAACAAGATCACAGACCTCCATTATTTGCAAGCAATAGAAGCGCGATGGTCAATATGTTCCCATAAACCATCCTGATCAACAAATAAGCAAGCTTCAGAAACAACATCAAAATAATAATAATAATAAGCACAAACATAGAATGAGGTTACAATCACATATAAGAAAAGGGCATATCAGTTTGTCCACCAGGCTGCAGGGAATGCAAAGCAGAGGAAAATGGCTAAATGGATACCTCATTGCGTGTGGGAACTACAAGTGATGAGCACAAGTTGGAATACACAACCTTCAAACTCAGGGTACTCAAGAGGTAACCAAGAACGAAAGATCTCTTTGAACTAAGAGGCAATCGAGCTTGGTCAAAACCATGAATGTAATCACAAAAGTCTGCTGACTGATGCTGTTTTATTTCATCAAAATTAGCCAGCTGCAAAAACATAGTATCAAGAAACCAACAGTTAAAAGCAATACTGCAGAAAGAAGTTAAATATAAGACAATGAAGCCACTATTCTCAGATAAAATAGTATTTAAAAGATGCTGGATCACAAGAGTGACTTTCTTCATTGCCCAGACAAAGATCTTATGCAACAAAGTAGAAAGAATTAGAATTTAAATATTCTAGAACAAAACACTCTCTTTGAACTTACTGGCAAATTAGCTTTGGTCAAACCAACAAAAATATAGGCAAGACCCTCCAGGCATAACAGGTTTCTCCTCAGGAAGATGAAAGTCTCTTAATATCAATTTCCACCAAAAAGTTTTGTTGTTCACCCATCCGCCCAGCTGCAACCTGGCAGCTTCCCAACATGTTTCTCTCTCATTATGTCTCTAATTAAAGATGACTTTTCCCATTCTCCGGAGGTGGCAAATATGCTTGATAGTTGTATATAAGCACATGCGTTCTCAGGATCAAGCTCAATCATCCTCTCTGCTACCTTCCTCCCTAGACCCTTATCTCCATGAGCCACACAACCCCTTAAGATTGACGACCACATGCCTACATCTGCCTCAAAAGGCATCTGCTCTATTAGATTGACTGCCTCATTAAGGCAACCAGCCCGGGCAAAAAGATCGACCATGCAAGAATAGTGCTCAATCTCAGGATCAATATGATATTGCCATTTCATGGCATCAAACCATTTCTGTCCCTCCTTGACTAGTCCACAATGATCACAGGCAGACAAAATTGCTGTAAATGTAATAATAGTGGGTTTCACACCAGTGTTCCTCATTTCATTGAACAAGGCCAGCGCATCATATCCTTGACCATTTGTAGCATAACCCATCAACATTGAATTCCACGATATTTTGTCAGATTTAATCATTGCATCAAATAATATTCGTCCACTTTTAATGAAACCACACTTGCAATAGAAATCAACAAGGGAGGTGGAAATTATCTGATCAGAATCAAGACCAATGATGGTAACTCTAGCAAAAACCTGTTCACCAAGTTCAAGTGAAGAAATATTAGCACATGCACTAATCACGCTGGCTAGGCTAAATTTGTCCATCCTCAGGTCCAGTTTATTCATATTGCAGAAAAGATCTAATGCTTCAATTGGACTGCCATTTTGGCTAAGACCCACAATCATCGAATTCCATGATATCAAGCTTTTATTTGGCATGGTCCTAAAGATATGTTTTGCATCTTCAATCCTGCCGCAGCTTGAATATACAGTGATCATGGTGTTAAGCAAGATTGTATCATAGACTTTGAGCTCGCTAAATAATTTGCAAGCATCACTTGGCATTCCACATTTGGAATATGTGTCAAGCAGAGCACTTGCAACAATGACATCATCAATTACTCCAACTTTACAAGCATGGCCATGCACTTGTTTACCATATTCAAGGAAACCAAGAGAACTACAGGCACTCAAAACACTGGCTAATGTTGAAGCATCTTCAAGAACTCCATTTCTCCGCATCTTATGGAAGAGAAGTAAGGCTTCCGTATCCTCATTATTTGAAATATAACCAGAAATCATTGAATTCCACATCACAGAACTTGTGTCAGTTGTCCTATCAAAAACCCTTCTGGCATCATTCATTTTACCACAATTAGCATAACCCGAAATCAATGCTGACAAACAGAAATCATCTGGTTCCTTCATCATATTTAAAACCTGATTTGCACTATTGAAATCACCACACTTTCCATACAAGTTAACAAGCGAACTACCCAACACTGAGTCAAAGTCTAGTCCATTAACCAGAATGTGTGAATGGATTTGCTTTCCATACTCCAGAGCTGCCAAATCTGCACAAGCTCCAATAACCGTGGCCAAAACAAAAGCATCACATTGCAGTCTTTCAACCAGGTCCGAATTTAATTCCTTAAACAACCTGACAGCCTCTCTAGCAAACCCATTACGCACATAACAATGAATCATTGAATTCCAAGCAATCGCATTTCTCCTAGGCATATCATTAAATAAAGTCCGTGTAGTCTTCAACTCACCCGCTTTTGCAAATCCTGAAATAAGCATGTTCCAAGAAAAATCATTCTTTTGCGGCATCACATTAAACAACTGTAGAGACTTTTCTTTGTGCCCAAGCTTCATGAAGCCCTCAATCATTGCGTTCCAAGAGAAACAATTTCTAAGGGGCATTTCGTCGAACAGAAGGAGTGCATCGGTGGGGTTACCGCATCTCATGTACATTAGCAGAAGGCGGTTTGCTATTGGTAGGGTGGAATTAAGGATACCCTTTTTGAGGAAGTGGAGGTGGAGCTGTTTTCCTACGTGAATCGAGTGGTGGGTGTTGCATGATTGGAGTAGACGGGCTAAATAGTCTATTCTAGTATCCATGGTCAAGGGAAAAAGTATTCATTCATTTGTATTGTACCAAGAGTCCTTTTGTAATTGTAACAGCCACTTGAGCTTTTAATGAACACCTACCTTGTTAGGGCATAAGAATAAAGTAAGAGGCACAGATATGCCCTAATATTGTAACTGAAGAAACTAAAGCTTTTGTAATTTCTTGGCTGCAAGTATGAGGCTAATCTAAAAGAAACACAAAATCATTTATTACGAAACAAAAACAGTTTCCTTTGGATGAAATGAAGTATTTATTATTCAGCTTCACTTTGTACGTAAGTTCATAGACAATTAACATTATGGCGCGGCGTGATTCTCACATGAAGGTCACCTATACGTTAAAATTACTGTAGCCTGCTCGGGAAATTTCACAAGCTTATTTGCCAGCCAGTTAAAAAATAATAATTAATTTCCTACAAAAAGTCCCCAAGTATAAACCAACTTATCCCATTTGATGAGCTCACTTCACAGCTGTGTATGCCGTAGCTCCCTTTATGCAGTGAATCCTGCGATTATGGATTGAGAAAAGACCCTTTTGCGGCCATGGATTCTCGCCATGCATAATTGTCAGTTACGTGCCCCTGGAACCATGGATTCTTGCATTCTGTAGGCAGCTACTCAGGGGGCTGAAGAAATCAATTGCAGCTGCTAGCCTCACAGCATAGGTATGTGCAGAAGATAGATTCTCCTATGTGCAATCCTGATTATCAGTACCTGTCAATTCTGTTTGTTGTTATCTTAAACTGGAATGGAGCCCAAGGGTTCAATTCATTAAGTCGTCTAGCAGCCCATTCTCCTAACATCGCATACCCATTTTTTCTACATTTGTCAAATATTTTTCTTAACATTGGAACAGTGGGATTGAATGGCATCCTGTTCACAAAATCTTCAAGCTCCTTCATGTATCCATAACGGCAGTAGAGCTTGATCATGCATTCATAGTGTTCCAACTGAGGTATGATACCGTATTTACACCTCATTGAATCAAAAAACTGTAGAGCCAACTTAACATTACCTTCATGTACACAAGCAAGCAGAATTCCATGAAAGGTGATATGGTCTGGCTTAATTCCTTCCTTCTTCATTAAACCAAACACTTCAAGTGCTTCTCTGCCCCTTTCATTATGACAAAATCCCAAAATCATAGAGTTGCAAATAATCACATCCAATGAAGATGACTCCTTGAAAACCCGTATTGCATACTCAAGACAACAGCATTTAGTGTACACCTCAACTAAAGCTCCTCTGCATACAACATTTATCTCGTAACAATTTCTAATCACGAAACAATGAATTTGTTTGCCTTGCTCAAGAGAAGAAATGTTTGCACATGCTGCCAAAAGAGTTTCAAATGTAAATTTACTAGGTCTTGTCTCCCATTGCATCTCTGAGAAAGATGTCATAGCTTCTTCACTCTGACCACGACGAGCATAGCCAGTCAACACAGCATTCCAAGAAACCTTGTCCCGCCGTTGACTCATTTGGTAAAACCAAATTCTGGCACTTCTCAGGTTACCACATTTGCGGTACATGTCAAGGAGAGCATTGCTGACAAAGATATTGGACGAATAATCATTTCGATGGATAAAACCATGAACTTCTTTCCCCATTTTAATCTCTGAAAGACCAGCACAAACATTTAGAATCAACCCAAGAGTGACCTGATCAATGTCTTTAGTTGTCTTTCGCATAAGAAAAACAAAATCCAAAGCCTCTTTCCACAGAAGAGAACGAGTATACCCAGCTAACATTGCATTCCATGATATCACATTGCGTTCAGGCATCTCATTGAAGAGTTCTCTTGCCTCTCTAATTCTCCCACTAATGGCATATCCCGACACGATAGAAGTCCAAGAAATTATATTCCTCTCATCAGGTTGGTCCAAAAGGCCCCGAGCATCCTCTAGTCTTCCACATTTAACATACATCTCAGTGAGGGACCCCAAAACCACATCATCCCCTTCAAAATCAATCTTAATAATAACTCCATGAATCTGCATCCCCTCATATGGTGAAGATAAAAATGAACAAGCAAATAGCGCGTTGGCAAAAGTAAAATTCAGCGGCCTAATATCTTCTCTCAACATCTTAAAAAACATAACTACAGCCTCCTTTCCATTCCCCGCCACAAGATACCTTCTCACAATAACATTCCAAGAAACTGCATTCTTATTCTGAATGTCATCAAACATTCTCCTCGAATCAGTCATAACCATACACTTCCCATACGCATCCACAAGGGAACTCTCCAAAATCACATTCCCGCAAAACCCACGTTTCACAATCAATCCATGAAGCTGCTTTGAAACACCAAGCTCCAATTCCTCGGCAGACGACCGCAAAACATTAGCATAGGTAATCTGATTTGCAGAAACCCCTGAATGATTCATATCCAAAAACAACTCCAACGTCCTCCCCGGAAACCCATTTTGCGTGTAGGCGCCAAGCATCGCATTCCAAGACCCACCATCTCTCTCAGGCATTTCATCAAACAGCCCCCTCGCATCATCCAAGTTCCCGCATTTGCCGTAACACTCAATGGCACGATTCAAGAGGAATACCGGCGGTGTGGGGTAGAAAGTAACTAAGTTGGATTCGAGTTTTCGAGCCTCAACGATGGCTTTACTTGAAGCGCAAAGCTGAAAGAGATGGGCATAAAGCGAGTAAGAGACGGGCTCTCCGGAAGCAAAGAGAACGGATATGGCTTTTCGGAGACCGTTCGATTTGAGGTGACCTGAGATAGTTTTGGTTAGGGTTTTGCTAGGAGTGGGTTTTGGTGACGAATTGCTCAGAATGTTTTTCAGTATTGTGGCTGCATTTCCCGCCATGCAAATTAAATAAACACCTGCGAGTTTCAAGTATTTTTCATTTTTTTTTATATATATTTTCCTCAATAAAGTTCCGGGCTTATGGATTATTGGATTATGTTTTTCCCGCAATTTTTTTGACTGACCTACCCTAAATATTCGACATACATCAACTTCGATAATAATTAGAAAGAACATGAACTGGTTTTCGTCATAATTCCTAAATCTTAATGATTACAAAATCTAACCCATAGGATTTGATACTCTATTGTAATAATTCTACATTTTAAAAAAATATATATTTAATTATATGTTCATGTCTTAGCGCTCGGGGCGGACTTTGGTGTAACAAATCAACAGATATAAAAATAAATTGCCAAGTTCAACGAACAGAACTATTATTATAATGAAACAACATTTACGTCGAGATGATGTCATCAATGAGGTGAACAACAATTTCCATCACCATCATTCATTTTCTTCTTCTTCTTTTTTTAATCCTTCGTTTAATTAAAAAAAAAAAAAAGAGGAGAATTTATATTTGGATGTTTGTTTTAGCGTATGATATTTTCATATAATTTAATTTCCGTTATTCATATTTTTTAAATGCGTTTACTATTTAATTTAACACTACAAATATAATATTTGTATTCTAAAAAAAAAAAATAAACGACTTTTTTTTACTTTTGAGTTAACGCTACATATTCTAATTTATAAAAATATTTATTTTGGCAAGAAATTATATTTGTTTACCTACAATAGTCATATTCGAGTTGCTAGTTGGTATTATAAAAGTGATTGTATATGGCAAAATTGAAAACGAACATCTTATTTATATTTAAATGTTAACTAAAACTTATTAAGATATGCCAAGCAACAAAGAAGAAGATGATGAACCAGGACAAATTACCATCTAGATTCGGCCTTTAAAAAAAAAATTAATTTTGACATTTAATTACTCTAAATTTCACATAAATAAATGCATAGACACGAGTGCTCGCCATGTTATGAACACGTAGCTATAAATTGCTTCCTCTTCATTCCCACGACTCAAGTTTCTTGTGGCTTGATAAGAGCAGTGTCATGTGACATTTCTAGAAACATATAAAAAAAAGGAGAAAATTTTAGTTTGGTTCTGTTTGACTTATAACTATTATAATGTAGTTGCGAGGCACAGTCGCAATTAGGATTTTTTTTTTTTTTTTTAATTTTCCTTCTTCTTTCTGTTCTTT
Organism: Citrus sinensis; assembly: GCF_022201045.2. Lineage (NCBI taxonomy): Eukaryota > Viridiplantae > Streptophyta > Magnoliopsida > Sapindales > Rutaceae > Citrus > Citrus sinensis. The sequence goes on along the minus strand of NC_068560.1, from coordinate 33,700,247 downwards.
TAGTTGTGCAGCTGCGCTACGAAAACTTTTTCTTCAATCTGGGGTGTTCAAAAGGGTCGCAGACCAATTAGAGAATGGCAGGTGATGCAATTCAAAATCCACGATTGATTTTTGTGGACAAATTTGAGTCATTTAGTATTAAAATTTTGTCGTACGTACAAACAAACGGATGATGATCAAGTTGATCATAACATAAGTTTTGACTACCGCGTACTACGGAGATGGATACAATCAGAATCAGGGGAGAATTAGAAACCAGCAGTGGGTCAAAACGACAAGTAATTGTAAAGTTTTAGGGATTAGAGTTGAAAAGAAAAATAGGGGTAGAACATCACACTCTCAAAGTTGTAGGGGCTCAAGTGTAAATAAGATTTAATTTTCATATGCTTCATGCCACAAATTTTAAGTTCCTTGATAGACCCGTAGCATGCCTATCCCTTAAATTTTTGGGTCCTATGTAAGATATAATACATTCAGGACACGTAAGGGACAATGAGATTCTAGCCAAGGTTCCGAATATTCGAGTAATCGACACATACTGATATGATAATTCGGTTCTTAAACTAAGTAGGTCAAAAAAAGGGAAGATTATTTTTCAAGTATTGCCTTCCTTTTTAGTCTCTTTTGGGTAAAGTGAAAGGAAAAGATTTTAATTCAATTTTTTTTTGGACTTTGCATAAAAAGTGACGATTTCACGGGGCTAAAGATCAATAATTGAATGGGCAACCAACAGTGAAAAGTTTTTTTTTAAAAAAAAAACAATGAATTAATTGCTAAGAATGAGATTTAATATCTTTTTTTTTTCTTCTTTTTTCTACTTTACTGGTGTCTCTTCATAGACAAAGATATGCCCATATATTTATTCAATAACTCATTTCTTTAATAAGCAGACCCCGTTCTCCACTCTCAAATAACTTTTATGAAAAGTTTTATGGGGGCTTTTGGTCGGCTAATTGTAATGCTCCATCTGTTTTGTTCTTAAAAAATAAAAATTAAAAAAGAACGTTTTGAATGGATAGAATTAATTAAATTCTGCCATGCAAATTCAATAGCCGGCAAGAAATTATATTTCTTTTTTTTTAAAGTCAATTTTGGAGGGTTGAGATTTCCTTTTATCAGTTTTCTCGAGGATAATGCAATATTTGAAAATCCAAGTATACGTTTTTGTTCAATTTTCTAACTTGTTTAGGTACTCGTTGGAACCAATAGGTTATTATTAAATTCCAATTATATCTAGTTTCAGTCATTTTAAGAAATTTTAGTCCGATCTAGTATCATGTGAATTGCATAGTCTGAAGATTCGGTTTACCATTGAAAAAAAAAAACGTTTTCATTAGTCAATCAAAGCTATTGGTCCCTTTTTTTGTTAATAGAATATTATAATTTAAAATTTTGGTTTAAAATGAAACATAATTTAAATTATCCTCTTACTTAACATTAGCTAATTAATTCTCTATATTAAAATGCTACTCAATAATAGATGGTAAAATAACTAAAAATTTTTGGGTGCAGGTATTTTCGCTTTATATATAAGGCAAGGTTTGGAGCAATTACACATGGCTTTTTTTTTTAAATAAAATAAAAAAAAAACCTTACAATTAATTATATCACAGTTGGTGGGAGTGAAAATAATAACCAATCCTTCCTCATTATATAAATGATAACACGTGGATCTTGCCCCGGCATGAACGGCAATATTTAGTAATTCTATTATAATCAATGTTTTGTCAAGCCGTGTTCATAACTCTATGAAGTTTTAATGGTCAATTAAATAAAAATTATGAAATTTGTATTTTAAAGATTTGATGTTCGATATCAAATATTTTCAGAAAAATGGATAAAACTTTGACCACGGTTCCCCTTTCAAAAGTGTAAATTTGTTACGGATTTTCAATATTAAAAAAAAACTTTTTTTAAATACTGTTTATTATGCCTCTACTTCCACGAGTTCAGTTTTCTAAGTGAAAGCCACCAGATCCATAACGAGAAATTGTCTAATGAACGTCAAATCTCAATTTATATATATATATACATATATCATTTTTTAAGTACTATATAAGAGTGCTCAACTTCTAGATTAATTGTAACCATATCAACGTCTAAATTTTTCATCAAAACCAAATACTTGTAGCCACTAGCCACAAAGAGTTAGAACCATAAAAAAGATGTTAAATATATATCATGTTTTAAATACAAACTACTACTCAACTTATAGTTAAGTTCAAGTATATTACGACTCAAATAGCTGTCGATATTCAATGCTAGCGAAAACTATCAAACCAACAGATAGTTCTTTAATAAATATTAAATCTTAATTTATATATCATTTTTTTCTTAAACATCTTCAATTAGGACTCAAATTCTAAATTAAATTTAGATGTACAAGTTAAATTTCTCCATCCATATCTAATGCACTTAATTAGGTGCAGTCGTAGAGAGCGAAAGCCGTCAAACCAATGAGTGGTTCTCTAATACATATTAAAATTTAATTTTATAGGTCATTTTCGTTAACTTATAGATTAACAAAAAGTGAAAAAGAAACTTCTACTAGGACTCAACTTATAGATTAAGTTCGGTAAAATAATTGTTATCAAAACATCCAAGTCGACATCAAATTCTTGCAACCACATAGAGAATGAAAACAAGCAAACCAGGAGATGAATGTTTTTAATAGATATTAAATCTTAATTTATTAGTCATTTTAATACCATAAATGAACTCATCATCTTCTAGATTGCAACTATTTTATAGCCGAAAATTTTATGTAGATGGTAAGAACCATCAAACCACTAGTGATTTTATATTAAATGTCAAATGTTAACTTTACAAATACAACCAAAAAAAAAAAAAAAAAAAAACTAAAAGCCTATAATTTAAAAAAAAAAAAAAAAAGTTCATGCAAAGTCTGAGAAAAAATATCACCAATTCCTAAAAAGCCGCAAAATGGTCGAGGCTTATTCGGACAAAATCACTGCTCAACGGCTCACGCACAATTCACGATTTTTGTTATCTTTTTTGCCTTCTCCATTAAGATAACATTTTCTATTAAATTAAAAAAAAAATGTCGGACTGTAATTTACTTAACCACTAGCCAATTTCACATAGTATCCGTTATAGGATTCGATTAAAAAAAGTCAAGGCACACGAATGGGGGACTGTTTGGCACTTTAGCTTAGCTTAATAGCTGGCCAATCCTCTGCCACAGAAAAAAGACAAATTAACAACTAAAGCTACAATCTAAAAGCAAAAGCCAAAGCTCCCCCTCAAAAAGACAAAATCGAGGGCACAAAAAAGAAAAAAAGAAAAAGAAAAAATGGGTGAGAAATGGGGCCCAGAGTATATTTTCAAATTTCAAGATGATCATCGTCATCAACCTGGCTCTCCATCTAGAACCCCTTGACTTTTTATGACATTAACCTCCCCACCACGCACTATCACATCCCCCCATGTATGTGTATGCGTATCGTTATTGGAAATCATTTCTTTCACACTCTTAATAATATCTGAGTCCCTATGTTGAGATTAAATCGCGATTTAAGTATACAATATTACAGTTATATCTTTTTTAGATTTTTAATAAGGCAGACAAACTTTTCTTTATATGTACCAAATAAATATTTTCTTATTTAAAAAAAAAAATTTCAATGAATTCATATAATATTGTAATATAAAATCAAATATTTAGAAAAATACAAAACAAATGATGTTTTGAATGAAATCCTTTATAGCAAGTGTAATATTTGACTTTTAGTTATTTTATTTTTTTCGAGGTTGTCATGCCTTGATTCTATTCTTCAACTATAATTATCTATTTACCTTTTTCTCTCATTTATATGTTAGTCGAAAAACACCAATTGTTAGAATTTAAGACTGTCTTTTGACATTATTTATATTTATCTTGGATTAAAATTAATAATGATAGTCTTTCTAGAAGAAACCCTAGACTATTGGCTTGTAGAGCAGTTTCTTAAGATTTAATGGAGCCTTTTGGGATGTTTTACAATGCCTAAAACGCAGCAGCAAAATAGTCCTCGTACATAGTCAACTCAGAAAGGACGCTCTAATCTACGGACCCAATTGAGAAATAATATAAATTATGTGATTACTTTTAATTTTGCTGAAACGCAGGAATCCACAAGTTAATTTGCTACCCCAGTTTTTGAATAAATACGAAAAAATAAATAACAGATTCCTCATGAGTAAGAGTCGGTGGGGGATAACATTAGCATCCGTGCACCAAACTCCAAGCAAACCACAATCACAATTCACGATCCCCACAACCTGAAACGACAACAACTCCCTCTTTGTCTTAAAACCCAAAAGGAAAAGAAGGGGAAAAAAAAAATCATGTTTGATTCGGAAAGAACGACAGCATCAGCAGCCCACAATTACAAGCAGCGGCACCTAATGAATTTCCAGTCGTCAGAGGATCAAATTCAAATCTACCAACCAGGCCGTATGAGCTGCGACAGTCATGTCAGTTACGATGACATCAGGGATTACGGTAACCGCGTCAGAAAGTCAGCTGAGAATTATGCTAGATTCAGACAAAGCTGGAGCGGCCCGCTTATTGACATAGATCATCAGCCGCGTGATGATGATGATGGTGGTGGTGGTGATGAGGGTGATGAAGAGCCAGCTGAGTTTGGGTTCAGCACTCCCCCGCCCCCTGTGTGGGGCCCTAGTGCAAGTCTCCCGCCGTCCCACCATCGGAAGAATTATCGGAACATGTCCCCGGCGTCTAAAGCTCAGGCCATTGCTAGAGGGCAGAGGGAGCTCATGGAAATGGTTAGTAAAATGCCCGAGTCCTGTTACGAGCTTTCTTTGAAAGATCTTGTTGAGCGGCAGCCGGTTGTTGAAGTTAAACAAGAACAACAGCAGGTAGAAGAACACGAAGAAGTGAATTCGAAGAAGAAAAAGAAAAATGATAAGATCAAGAAGATGGAGATTGTGAAGAAGAGGAATGGGAGTGTGAGTGACAATAAGAATAAAGAAGGGTTTTTGCTGAAGATGGTGTTTCCTTTGGCTTTTGGAACCAAGAGTAATAAGAAGAACAAGAACAAGAAGAACAAGAAGAAGAGTGAAATGGGGGCTTATAGCTTTAAGGTAGCTCCAAGGCCTCCAGTGGTTGAGGGATCTGATCATAGAGCTGCGGTAGATGATAAAGAGTGGTGGAAGAAGAGATTTGAGCAAAGTGAGAGTGATCGAAGCAGCGGATCTAGTAGCAATCATGGAAGTGGCAAGAGCAGCCTTAGCAGCAATAGTAGCAGCAGCCTTAGCAGAAACAGCAGCAGGTACAGACATATCCATGTTTATAACTTTTTTCTTGATTTTGCTCACCAGTTACCAATTATATCCGATATATTTAGATTTGGAGTATTGAATAACAACTTACCAGTTAATTGTTAATTAATTAATTTGTTCTCATATGAAACAGGGGAGTCTTGTTTAACATCGTTAACAAATTCCTCCAATATGCTTCTAAAGAATTTGCACATATTTTTGGAAAATTTCATATGTAAAAATTGCAATTTCTTTTTTTTTTTTTTTTTTGCAAGTAATGATATGTTAATTTTTTTTTTTATTGCAGGCAGGAGAGTGGTGGCTGCTTGTCCTTCTCTTTCATGCGCAAAAAGAAACGCAAAAATGTGAAATAAAACTTGCTGCCGAGGGCTGAGGCCTTGTTCTGAGCTTGGTAAAATCGTTTTGTAATTACTTTTGCAATAAAAAAGAAAAAAAAATCTTTATAAATATAATAGAATATACTAGAGATATCATAGAGATATTCCTGCTTAGCATTTGTATCCGTAAATCGGTGTTCTGGAGAGTCCTTAATTTTGGTTTTAATTTTTATGGAGAGGTTTTAATTATGTACTTTTTTAACCATTTATGTAGCCAGACATGAGTATTGTTTTTTCAGTGCTGAAGATGGATCAACTGAAGAATTGTTTTAGTGAAAGAGAAGCAATGTTAATTGTCAGCCTAGCGAAACTCATGATTAAAATAAGAATAAATTGTTAATTATTTGATGATTAAATTTGAGTTCTGAACTTTTTTTTTTTTTTTTAATGAGTGGTTTTTTTTTGTACATAAAATAAAAGCCAGAGGGTAGAAAAAGAAATTTCATTTTATTCTCAATTCAGGTTCAGTAAACACGAACAGGGTTGTTGTCTTCTCAATTTTCACACTTTGTTGGGATTACAATTTGAAAAGAAAATAAATACCGTCTTAATAGTTGATTACGTGTGAAATAAGATAAAGCCGAAAATATAAACTCGGAGAGGAATATGACCGAAATTATGATTGCGACTCCGTAGATATCATATGGACTTATTGGCTGATTTCATGGTTTGATATTTCCACCAAACTTAACTAATTTTCATTTTTTTTGAAGGTTTAATTATACTGAATTTTATATGAGTTATATATAACGGGTTTGGTAAACAACAGATTATATATCACAATCGTTTAAGATGGAACATCTAGAGTAAATTTGAGACTACGTACGTTGATGTATATGGGGGATCCAACTGACCATTAAATTGGAATAAAATTTACCAATGAACCTTTGGTCGAATGGGAGAACTCTTACACTTACAATGTTGAGTGTAAAAGTTCGAGCCTCCATAAAAGTATTTATAGGGATTATTTACAATTCTCCCTCAATTATTAAATAATTGAGTGGAGTCAGTCTATTCCTTATGAAATATGAGTAGAGTGGATAACTCTCGAATATTTGAGAATATTGATTTTGAAAATACTGATTTCAAAGTTGAATTAAGTATTTGTGACCTACATCTACATGCATGACCATGAAATTAGATCCACCTTTTTCATAAGAGAAATTTCTTAATGATGTACGGACGTTGATGAATATAAGTAACATCACATCTTTAGTCATCCACTCGTGATTTACAGTTTGGGATAAAACTTTAGACACGTTTAGCATAATTGACTGTGACATGCCAGCCTTCTAAGCCAAGTGACAAATACAATAATGCAATTTTTAGCAGCGTGAATTAAATGAAAAGATTGATATTTTTTTTTTGTTTAAAAAAATAAATAAAAATAAAAAAAATAAATGGTAGATGTGTTCAGCAATTACGACAGCATTTGAATGATGACCTTCGAGAAGTCGTCCATCAGAAAAAATATATGTATAAGCATGTCGGCTGTCACGCATTTGGAGGAGAATTATTGTTCTATAATTTTAAGTTATTAACGAATGCACCTGGTATAAATATAATCACAATTAATAATTAATTACAGTTTGTTAGAGCCGGGAAACGATTGTTATTGCTGTTGTTGTTATTATGGAGCAAACCTTCGTATTTAGAATTAAAATTTGGGAAAGAATTACGGTATGATAAATTAATAATTTATAACTATAAATATTTATTTAAAACATCGTAAATCTGTCCTAAACCTTTAATTTTAAATTGAAAATTTTGTCTTTTCCAAAATTGTTATATATCTCATCATCTCATTTTTATTATATAGCTGGAAGTCAACCACTTTATAAAGGTTCATTATCTTTTTTTTTTCAAAAAGTTTCATGTGAAGATTAAGGGATTGCTTTTTCTTTTTTCTAAAGTATAATTTTAACTACTTTCACAGAATTAGAGTTTTAAATTTGTTTGTTTTCTATGACTTATGTTAATGTCTTAATGAAAAAAAGTTAAATATTCTGACTTTATCTAAATAGCCAAACATGTGAATGAAAATTTAATATTCTCTCTCATTAATACCCTATTAAATATATTTATTTCTTAGTAAAAAATTATCCTTTTATTATTTTTTATTTATTCATTTTTTTCTTTACATATTCAACTATCTTTTTTTTTTATTGTTAATGAGAATTTTAAACGTAATAAAACTTTAGGTGAGTATGTTTTATAATTGGTCAACTTATTTGTGTTTATAGTTACAAGTTTTCCAATATATTTTAAATATTATTTTATATATATTAATTTTAATTCAAATGATTAAACAATTCTTGGTTGGCTTGCGTAATTAACTAGAAAATATATCACATAATATACTAAAAAAATATTAGAAGTATCATATATTAATGTCAAAAAATACATGTGTTAAATATCTTTTTTATTTTTCATGCTTTGTTAAGGTACACATTATCAAAATTTTTAACTAATCATATAATTTATTTATAACTTGTAATGTGTTTAACAAATAAATATAAATATTTTTAATATTTATGAGGTTAAATAGTCGAAATATCATAATTTCATATGTTTTCTTTTTTAAAAAACAAGCAACTTAACATTTATATTTAGATATTAAAAAAATGTCATTCAGATAGATGCATTCTAGCTTATTTTATTATATCCAAATTCAGACTATCAAAATTCAAAAAAAAAAAAAAAAAAAAGCTACCAGAGCGATTCTAGATAGCCACATAAGATTAATCTATTTTTTTTTTTTTTTGTTTATCAAATTTTCCTGGAGCGGTTTCAGTTTTGGTTTTCCTTGTGGGCCGACTGCCAAATTTTCTTTATCTTCTAGTATTTAAGCCTATTATTGGTCTCTTAATTTAAAAAAAAGAAGAAACTATTATTGGAAAAATAAATTTGGTACTTACAACAATGGGAGATTTGGTTTTGATTGCTTTCCAATTTGTATGTCCAATCATGTGAACTTACCTAAGCTAATCTTATGAAGAATCTCTAATTCACACTTGCATATTTTGATTGTTTAATCTTTGAGCACCCCCAGCACTTGCAACGATACCCCAGAATTATCTAAGGGCATGGACTGAACGGTAATACCTCACCCGAGACGTGGTAATGGTAAGCAAAGAAAAGTCGGCCACCGTAGCTACTTTGATTTTCTTTTCACGCTAAGTCAAGTTTTTTGGTTAGTTGGAGGTCTCTCAGCACCCACCCAAAACCTAGCAACATTTCTTCCAGAATTGATGGGAAAATGGCTTTCCGGTTCATTGTATGGCTGTATTATGTGTACTTCTTAATTCCTTTGGACTACGAAAGTCGGATACAGAGTCAAGTCACCACCAACAAGGTGATTTAATTCCAGGCAACCACATTGCTCAACTGTGCTCTCGTCAACCAGTCAAGTTAAAACCATATGATTTTATAGTTGTTTTATCACCATCGGGTTTGATTTTTCAAATATCAGTGCTCTACAATATTTTCTTCGTGCCTCAAATCTCACACAGATTAGCTTCTAGTCATTTTGTTATAATAGCGCACTGGAGTAGTTTTACGGGACTCGTGTTATCGACTAAGATAAGTAAACTAAATAAATCATATGGAGAGAAAAATATGAAGAAAAGAATCGCAGGGATTGTGAATGATAGGAACCATAATCTTTTCGGCTCGGGTGATCGATGAATTGACGATTTGACATACACTACCACAATACATCAGAACAGATGTATAAAGGGCAGCTACCCAGATATTAATGAAATGGGGAAAAAAAAAAATTAAAGAGCAGTAAGGAGCCAAAAAAGTGGAAAGGGAACTAAAAAGAGAGCAAAATATGGTTTAGGCTTGGCTTGTGAACGACTCATTGGCAGAAACCGTGTTAACGTTTGGCCCTCCCCTCGCTGTCTCGGTTGCTAAGGCCACCAGTTCCAATATTCGTAATGGAGTCAACACCCGTGGTAAACTCCAGGATCGAGCTGCCAACTGAATCAGATCCGTAACTGCGATCTCCATTCGTGTCCAAGCCATTCGGTAGATAAGCTGGCCTCATTGCTCTCGGGATCATAAACACGCAGGTGGCAACCTCTCTAAGCCATATCCTTACCGGTACATTTAAATAATGCCATACGGGATCCTAATCGGATTCCATGCCAGCTCGAATATCAGCCTCACAGTATTCTCAAGCTGTACGAAGCATAGCCCAGGCTGATTCTCAACAAACATGAGTCACCTCCAAGTGATAAAGAGATAAATTCAATAATTAACTTTAAAAGACGCTTGCTTGCTTACTCCTCGCGCATCACCTCACTGAGACAACACATCCGTCAGTCACCAGTGTAGTGGGTTCTAGAAGTACAAATTTCACCAGTGAAATAAAGATATATATATATATTACAACAACTGCCCGGCTGTACAAATATAAGCCTTGTTCTCATAGCCCAACGATGGCAAGATGAACACAAAAAGAAATCAACAATTAGAAATCTCCAGACTGGTAAAAAATTACCCCAAGGTAGAGACCTCCATCGCTCCACTCATCAATTTTGAAGCGACCACCTTGGCCAGAGGAAATTAAAGCGTCGAGGCCTGCATTTCACACCTCCACCTCTACCTTGTCCTTGCCATTATAAAAGCAAACATCTCGTTATTAGATTAGGTAATAGAAAGAAGAAGAAGAAGAAGAAGAAGAAGAAGAAGGAAGAACAAAGATAATAGAATTTCATCACCAACCAGATCAAGTGGCCGCTTTCGTTGTCGTATATAAAGAGAGAGAGAGAGAGAGACAGGTAATCCTTTTTGGGACGAAGGTGCCATTCAAAAACAGCCTGATATTTAGCATATTAAGAATGGATGGCCTCGAAATTTAAGGCCTAAAGCCATTAATTAGTCAATGTCCGTCAGATATTGTAAATGACAGAAGTCTCACAGCTCTTTGTTCAGGAATTATAATTTTACAAACAGAGGCTAATTTCATCACGATGACTTTCATTATTAACACTGTCATCTTATTTGTCATCTATAAAATGCGCATAATTATTCAACATACATGGCACATTCAATTCTTATACGTCAATAATCTACAAAATCATGCAGAGTTTTTAATCTTAACTTAAATGTATGTATGCCGCATGCTTGTGTAAATATGAAATTGGAATTTCAACATCGTGGCCCATCCATCTACTTCCTTTATCTCCAGAAAGAGTGGTCCATGTACTTGACAAACATCCATCCCCTAGGACAATTGTCACCCCTACAAATTCCTCTTTAACCCCCCGCCAATAGTCCATCCCACTTCAAAACTTTTCCTTGAAAATGGGCCAGATAAGAATATGTTTTTTTAAAAAATAATTCAAATTAAATACAAACTTTCATTTTTTAAATAAAATAATACGATACAAATTTATAAATTAGCCGCATAAGAAGTCTGCTGTAAAAATCTGCCATGATTCAGGTTCAGGTCATTTAAACTATCAATTTTAATCATAAAGACAATAATAAAGGTAAACAAATGGTTATCAGTGAATTGTAAAAATTTATATTTAGGCTAATGCTAAGTTACATGCATGTACCTTACACCCCTCTCACATGAATAGTGAATGATGTGGGTCCACTCACTATTCATGTGAGAGGGTTGTAAGGTACATGCATGTAATTTAGAGGGATCCTTATATTTATTATTCTATCGATGACATCTCTTTGCAGGCATTAATTCTTTTTCAAATTTTTAAAGTAAGCTTTGGCTTATTCTCAGTGCTGACACCCAAAGTACATCATATATATAATTAAACTGGGGTTTCTCGAACATTTTTATAACTTTAAGGTATCCCAAGGCCAAAAACATTCTTGTATTAACAATACACCCAAAAAAAAAAGAAAAGAAAAGCCCAAGAACGTTCTTGACCCCTGGGATCAGCTATGGAAAAAAGAAAATGCTTCTGGATGATGGGCTACGGCGTGATGCAAAGCATTTTGACCAAACCGGCTACTTGGACCTTGACCCCTCGGGCCGCTGTTGTTTTACCAGTTCGGACCCGGTCAATCATGCGGGTCCCACATTGGCGCATTGACTTTTATCATGAGGTTCGGATGCCCAGCTCTGCCCGTTCAGACACCCTAACGTGGGCCCGGTCGGCTCTAAAGAAACGCGTCTACGGCTGAGATCAAACTCTCCGTTCATCTACAGAAAATTCAAAATTAGCAACAGCCAAAATAATATTATTTAATGACGACATCAAAATTAATAGAAAAAATAAACTAATACGGAAAATTTGTTTAAGCCCAAGAAAGGGAGCCCTGTTTGTTATTTGCTTTTGGTCACAGACAGATGAAAATGAAGCCGAGCAAGACTTCATTTGTTTTGTCAGTTTTGATTTAATTTACGAAAAAATAACTATTGTTAAATATTTGATTTGTAATTACTTATTTAAAGATACATATTCTTTTACTGGATTTGAACATCAATACTTTAAATATATAACTAAACTTTGGTCTTTTTTTTTTATAGAGTTATTTAGCTTGAATGCTATAATTTATTGAGCAACTTCACACATTATTTTTTATTAATAGTGTAAAATTTTTGAGCTAATCAGACAATATTACGGGACAATATTATTTATTGTTGCATAAATAATGTCAACATAATCTTATTAATATTAATAATTTATTTATATAAAATAATCATGAATTTCCAGGCTCACATAAATATACATTATATAAAATTATTGATTAATTCTTAAAAAGACCTCCATAAGATCTTAAATCTTTAACTTTTTGTGCTAAAAAAAAATTAATTAACAAATTGAACCAGTTAATGCTAGCAAGTTAAACATATGAATCGTGTACAAACTATTTTAAATTAAAAAAAATTAATTTCATTCATTTGATTTTTTTTTCCTTTATACGACCCTTGTATTATATATGTAAACTTCAGAAGAGAAAAATCATTAAAACAAAAAAATTTGCCTGTCACCCAATAGTAGCATCAGTGCATCACAGGCTGTGACGTTTAACATTAGACCAAACAAAAACGGGATTAATTAATTGAATAATAATTCTCTTAATCTTAATCAAGCCTCTGAGAATAGAACAGAAACTTTAGGTTCTGACTCTGAAACAGCAACGGCTGACGCAAAGCAAAATAACACCAAACAAAAAAGCACAATTCAATCAATCCCTAAATTCTCTCTCTTATAATCCCCTTTTTCTGCATATACCCATTACGTGATTTTATCTTTTTCTGATTCTCCTTCTGGGTGTTCTTCACTGGTAAGCTTCTCTCTAGATCCCAACCCATTTAGTCTTTTTGTATACGAAGCTCTGTTTGATTGGAAGCTTCGATTTTTAGTTTCTTTTTGATGATTTATTGATCTGATTTCGTGTTTGCATGATAACAAGTTATAATCTTTTACTTTTAATTTGATGTCAAGGATTGAAATTTATGATTGATTGTTTTTTGTGTATCGGTTTTGCTATTAGGACACAGTGATCAGGGACTTAAGGTTCAGTACAATTATGGCTAATAATGCGGCAGCGTGTGCTGAGAGGGCGACTAATGACATGCTGATTGGTCCAGACTGGGCAATAAACATTGAGTTATGCGATGTCATCAACATGGATCCTGGGTATCAATCTTTTGACTTTTGCCATTTCTGTGTTTCTGTTTGACCGTCTTCACTAAGTTTTTAGTGGGTGTTGGTGATTTGATTTTCTAATTTGAGAATTTAATGAATTGAATTTACTAGGTATATTTTTTTGAAATGATTTTCCATTTAGCGCTAGTAGTAATTTTCTACTTGGATGGATAATATGGATGTGTGACGTTCGCATTTAACTTATGCTTATTCATTTCATGCATATTTTTATGCTAGGGAGAACAAAGAATCAGCTGAGATGCTTGTGCATCAGTGTATGCTTCTAAGTTTAATGGAACCTCATCTAAGCTTGGTGAGATGAGTTGTCTTGTCCTATAGTGAGTTTTGGGTTAAAAGGCGTGTTCACTTCAGAAAATTCCCATGGATGGCCCTTGCTGCGTAAACCTCTCAAATGAAGCTAACTGTGGGCTGCAGTTGGTTAAGAAAAGTGTTGTTTTATGGTACATTTACTAATATCTAGAGGCTATTTGAGATCATCTGGTACTATTTTTCTTTGATGTTGCCAATTATGGCTGGTAGAGCAGTCAATGAAATTAGATCTTGGTTGTCAAAGAAGAGCTCTGATGTATGGTTTTCATAATGTAAACCACTCAAATGAAGCTTCTATAGGCCATTGCTGAGCAAGAACTCTTATGTTTGGCGGTGCATTTACTGATTATTCAGTTTAGTTGAAGTCCCCTGTTTTGTTATTCTTTGCCATTCTGTTAAGACATGGCTGGTTGAGCAGTTAATAAAATGCTGAGCTTGGTCCTTATAGAGGAACTTTTATGCTTGTTAGGATTGTTGTTGTTTGATTTTTATTTGTTTATCTTGTAGGGTAAACCAGAATTTATAAGTTCCTTGCATTTACTAATGTTTGCTTGCAATAATCTTCCATATGCCAAGGGTTGTGAAACGAGAGTCTGTATACCTAGTGTCTTTATTTGAATTATAGCTGATTGGTGCTGTCATAATTTGAACTTGTTCATGACTTCCCCACTGTGAGGAGTTGTAATTGCATTGTCAAGTATTCACTGGTCTGTTTGCCAGATACTTTCACCGCCACTCCATTGCGCATTTTGGCCTTTTCATAGCTTAAAACAGCCAGTTATTTTGCATTCTTTGATGCAAGGTGGATTTACAAATTGTCGAATTTTAGTTGCATAAATACACATTGAATTCCTTTTCCTTTCGGGATGGTGATGTAGGCAAGCCAAAGATGCATTGAAGATACTGAAGAAGCGCCTGGGCAGTAAAAATCCTAAAGTGCAATTGCTGGCTTTATTTGTGAGTAACTTCCTCTGGATTACTTCTTTGTTTGTTTAGTTTAATAATTATTTATTCAATGTATAAACATTACAACTTAGTTGTTTTCGTATTTTACAACATATACCTCTCAATTTATTAAAACACAGTTTCTAACAGTGCCAGAATTATTGGTGTTGAAAAGTGTTTGTCATGTCTGCACAATGATGTAATTGTTTCATTGCTATGTGCACAATTGCATAGAAGCGACTTCTGATTAATGTGAATTTGTTTGTACGGGTTTTTTGATATAGGCATTGGAGACCATCAGCAAAAATTGTGGTGATAGTGTATTTCAGCAGATCATTGAGCGTGATATCTTACATGAAATGGTTAAAATAGTAAAGAAGAAGGTGATTAATTTCTTAGCTATCCTGTTGGACTTCTCATCTTCTGTTACATCCCACACTTACTTGGTCTATACCATATTTTCTTGATTCAATTTTGCAGCCAGACTTGAATGTGAGGGAAAAGATTCTTATTTTAATTGATACGTGGCAAGAAGCTTTTGGGGGGCCGAGGGGAAGGTATCCCCAATATTATGCTGCATATAATGAACTGAGGGTAATTGTTATATTTTGTCTTTATTTGTCATGTTGCAGCTGATATATATCTATGCTTTTCCCACTGGTGCTATAAGGGCTTATGTGGATTTGAGTTCACAACAGATATCTGCTAGTTTCTTAATTGTGGCACTACATTCTTCCTGCTTCGACCTATGATGTAGGGGCATAGTCTGATGATGGATATAATGAGTAATAGTATTGTCTGTACAAAAACACTGTTGGTCTAGTTGATTTCAGACAATTGGGTAGCTCTATCTTGGGGATAGGGATTGGCATTTTGCCTCTTGCTTTCTGTCATATGAAAAGTGTTTTTTTAATTCCTTTCGATCCCAATGTTATTGTTGTTTCTCTGAATTTTGCTTGCTATTTTCTGGTAACATACGAATCTTTGAACATCTTTTTTGTTAAGCTAAATCTTTATTCGATAATTGACAGTCTGCTGGAGTTGAATTCCCACCTCGGGCTGAGAATAGTGTACCATTCTTCACCCCACCACAAACCCAGCCAATAGTAGAACCTACTTCTGCATTTGATGATGCTGCTATACAGGCCTCCCTGCAGTCAGATGCTTCTGGCCTCAGGTATCATCTGAAACATGATCTATTCTATTTCTTCATTTGTATGTTGTGCTCCGACTTGTTTCAAAATTGTATTCAAAGGTTTAGATGCCTGTATTTGCTGTGACATTATACTTTCCATTTTCCCTTGTCATATGGATGCGTTGGACACACTCAACCCTTGGGAAATTAACCACTAAGTAGCTCTGTTTTTGAATAAGGATGTAGGAAGAGCCAGTAATATGCCCAATAGATCTCGCACCTATACCTTGTTATCTTATGCCTGTCTTGCAGCCTCCTGTGTTTCCAATTTGTTTGAAAAGGCACATTTACACACATATGCCTACAGATTAGATGGTGTGTAACTGTGCCATTACAATGGGAATGAGTCTATGTCAGTTTCCCTCATGTATGAAAAATTTGTTATTTTCCTTAATGCACATTTACACACATACTTCTACAGATTTAATGGTGTGTAACTTGCCATTACAATGGGAATGTGTCCATGGTAGTTTCCTTAATATTTGAAAATTTTGTTATTTTCAGCCTGGCAGAGATTCAAAGGGCTAAGGGACTAGCTGATGTGTTAATGGAAATGCTTGGTGCCTTGGATTCCAAGAATCCTGAGGTATAGTTTTCTTTCTGGCTCAGTGCATTTTTTGTCCTTATCTTAATTTAACGGACCCATTGTTTTTCGTGGAAAAGATATTGGACCGGAGTCCTAAGGATCAATCTGTTCGTCATAAATGGTGACATGCATAGAATATGTATTATTTACTCTGACTGTATCGGTTTTGTTCCTTTTAAGTCTTAATACAGTTTTGCTTGATAGTAGTAGGTAATAAAGCTTCTTTCAGCAGAACCCAATCCCAATTAGTAATGGTGTCACTGACGATCCCAGTTTTTTATACTAATTAGTGGTGAAATAAGGCTTCTTAGTTGATTCTCTTGGCTAGAAGGAAAAACAGGCATGCTGATTGATCGATTATCCTGAAGTTCTTATAAATCTTGGTTTTTCTTTTGGCAGGCTGTGAAGCAAGAAATAATTGTTGACCTTGTTGATCAATGCCGTTCGTACCAAAAACGTGTCATGCTTCTTGTGAATAATACTGCGTAAGAGTTTGATCCACATGAGTTTTTGTTTTATCTTCTTTTATTATCGATAGTGCTGACAAGCAGTTGCCTTGCTTTCAGAGATGAGGAACTTCTATGCCAGGGATTGGCATTGAATGATAACTTGCAGCGTGTACTTCGTCAGCACGATGACATTGCGAAAGGAACTCCTACAGCACAATCAACAGAGACTCCTGTTGTGCCATTTGTTAATGTTGACCATGAGGAAGATGAATCGGAAGATGATTTTGCCCAGTTGGCCCACAGGTAACTTTCCTGATTATGTTTGTTTCTTTGTTTTTTGTTTTTGTGCCTTTTTTTTTTTTTCTTGTTTCTTTAAATAAACACTTTCTGTTTCACCATTGCTATTATCTGCTTCCATTAAGCTCATGTAGTTTCAGAAACACATCTGACTAGTTTGTAAATTCAAATTACTACAGATCATCAAGAGATAATTCACAAGGGCTGGGCAGGAAGCCCATCAGCGCTAGGACCAATCTAGTACCAGTCAACCCCCTTCTTCCTCCACCACCCTCATCGAAAAAGCCAGTTCTTACCAGTTCTGGCCCAATTGATTATCTCAGTGGCGACACTTACAAATCTGACGCATATCCTGAAACATCTGAACCCACACCTTTTGTTGCTCCAACTCATTCTTATAAAACTTCCTCCCCACCATTGACCCCAACAAGAACTTCCTCAATTCCAGTTGGTAACTCTGCTTCACCACCTCCGTTCTCTTCAGGGCCTTTATATGATGAACCACCTCCCTTGAGCAAATCTGCAGAGCAGCTGCCTCCTGCTCCTTGGGATGCTCAGCCTGCTGGAAGCCTTCCACCTCCTCCTTCTAGGTACAATCAACGGCAGCAATTCTTTGAGCAAAATCATGCTTTTCCAGGCAGCTCTGCCAGAGGAAGTGCCGCCTCTTATGACAGCTTAGTGGGACAGACTCAGAATCTTGCTCTTAATTCGCCGAACCCTAAGAAAGAAGAAAAGCCTGAAGATGTTCTCTTCAAGGATCTTGTTGATTTTGCAAGAGCCAAAACATCATCCTCGTCGACATCTAAATCCAACAATAGGTCATTTTGAGTGACTTGAGCAGCATACTTATTGTGGTACAGCTTTTGTGAATTGTTTGTTCAGGTTTCTTGCATCAGATTATGTTCATGAGGTTACAAATAGATATGGGTTTTGGACTTATTCTGGGTTGCTTATGCCTAAGCTAGTAAAATCTTTAAAATGTACTTTCGTATATATCTTTCATTAAATTTCTGTACAATACTGTTCTACTTGTTTGTCAGTGGTTTTTGTCCCGGAAAAAGAAAATAAAGATTGATTTTTTTTTTTTTCCCCTATGATCAGACTTCAACCGTTTCATCACATAACGGGTTCGAATTAAATTTCGAGCCAGATAGTATGGGAAGGTAATAATATCGTTATAATGCTCAAGCATTTGGTTGGTTATTAACAAAAGTAAAATGAGCAAATGAACAATCTGCAAGGAATTCTATTCATATGTTTTATGCACACACACATTGAAAATTGAAAATTGATTTTTTTTAAAAAAAAAACTGGCATACTCATTTTTGTGAAATCAAAAGGAAATAGATAATTAGCATTGTATAAAATCAAAACAGTATGATTATATATATATATAACGTTTACCATTACTTGTGTTGGATTCATGACGTTAACAGTAATAAAGGTAAATTCTGAATTATTTTTCGCGTGAATTGATTATTTTAAAATTATTTCTCTTACATTTAAAAACTTCAAATTATCCTTATATTTAATCAAAAGATAAAAGGAGAGATGAGGTGTGTTGATGATTTTTTTTAATCAAAATAGAGAAAAATTAAGATTTTCTAAAGTAGAAAGGCCGATTTAAAAATACTCAATTAACGAGGAGTAGTCTGAAATTAACCATAATAATATTAATAATAATAATTATTATATGTGTGTGTATAAACTTTCCTACTAATAATTAGTACAGAAGCATGATATAGTAAATATATTTTGGTAAAAGTTTTATGAAATGTCACTTCTTCTCCGGGATTTATTTGTGGCTTTGTGCATATTTGTGAAGTGATTTTAAAAGAAAGTTATTAAATACAAATTGAACGGGATTATTTCTATTAATTCTTTTTTCCCTAGCCTGATCACCTGACGTCCAGTGATCGATACACGTTACTAGATCAGTAAAATATCCCCCAAACCCCCCCCCCCCCAAAACAAAAAAAAAAAAAGAGAAAAAGAAAACGAAAATTATAAAATTAAGAAAACAAATGCATATATGAACGAACAGGCATATGAATTTTTAGATTATAATACATAAATTAATTTATTAACTAATTAGTGAGGATCAGACATTTGCTCTCATCATAGATGGATCTAATGACTGAAAGTAACTATAGTATGGTAGCACAATTGCACCATAACTGGACCTAATTAGTCTCGAAAAATAAGTAATTTAAGAAAATAATTGCGTTTATCGGATAGAAAGAGGAGTTACATACACATATTCTCTTTAATTTTCTGTGCTTAACAACAATTAATGCTGTGTAGTACGCTTACTTTGCTGCTTTGCACCAACAGGAGAAGAGCGTGTCAATAATAATAATAATGAGAACCTTCATTCAGGAAATGGTGAACCCATTCGAGCATTAGAGAATTTAGAATCCCCCGTATATAAGACCAGAAAAACATCTACGCGCTGACGATTGATTATATCAAAAGAAAATGGATCAAAAATTAAAAGTATCAGGAGTAAACCCTAAAACCAGGTGAAGTTGATGTCATTGATCAACTTTCATACGTGTAGTATTTATGCTTTTATTATATCAAACAAGTAATCATTAAATGAATTTATTAGTCAGTAAGGTGGGTGAATGGTTTCGAAAAGCTTACAACATCTGAAACAAAACTCACTCATCACTTGTGCGATGCATGCACACACTATCCAAGTTACAAAAATTTAATCAGATGAGTGAAATGGCATTAATTATTTTGAGCATTTTACAACACATAAAGAAAAAAATAAGGAAAAAGGAAGAAGAAGAGAGAAAGATTAATGTAGATATAACATCAGCAGCAGCAGCCGGTGGTAAGAAGAAAACGATCAACGAAGGAAGAGATGGAGGGCAGCTAGCTTCAGTTGTTTATAAAACAGAGTGAAAATCCTGCGTTTGATGCCTCCTCTAGCAGGAGGAAATAGCAGCAGACTCCCCTTATGCTCTCGCATGCTTGCATTAATCATCCCTCCCTTGCGCATCATCAAATCTTGATCGTCATCATGAGATTCCGCCTTCTTAGTATCAGCGACAGCCATTAGCCACATATCTTCTAATAATTATATATCCAAATGATATTAGATTGAGCGAGAGAGAATTTAATTTGTTTGCATGAATTCTAATTGAATTAAGCAGGAAGGGGTATTTGTTTAATTAATTTGTAGCTGGGATGATGAGAATTTATAAGAGAGCCGAGTGAGGGCGCCCCTGCAAATGTGCAATGCAATGCATTGAAAATAAATTAGGAACCTTCGTGCCACTTTCATGCACTTTACTACCAACTTCAATTACGGCATATAATTCCAACAATTCTACTCTTTCTCTTCGTCAGCTAAAATTTGCTAAAACAAATATTATTTTTCTTATTTGCCATTGTTTTCTGTCGGCTTTTAGACCAAACATCAAAGCTCACTCGTCGGTTTCGTTTGTAAGAATACTAGTTTATTAGCTTAACTCAACCTATGGTTGGTTCAAAGTACATTAACCTATGGTTGGTTGTACGTTTTCCCACCAAACTTAAATGTAAGAATACTTGCAAACAACGGTATCTAAAAATAAAAAAATAAAATAAAAGAAAGAGGAGAGACAGTTAACTTCCGTTAATTTTAAAAATATTTAACAAGCAAACAAAACACTGTGTCATTGTATCTAATAAAGAAAGCCAAAACACATATTAATATTGTATTTAATAAGGAAAGTTAAAACATATATTAGTATATGACACGTGTCTAAATCTCTTACCAACCTTATAAAAGAATAGGTTAAGAGACATAATGTCAAAATATCTATGACGCTAACATTAATGTTATAATATTGAGTATACATCTTAGTGATTAATTAAGTGTTTGTGTGTTCACTTTGAGTAAAGCCAATGGCGTAACGTCCGCCTCAGAACCGCAAATAGCCAAGAAGTGTAGAGCTAATGGCGAGTTTACAGAAGTAGCCATGACCCAAAAAAGGGGCAAAAAATATGCATATGATGATAATGTAGACAGTGAGAAACTAGCAATAGTGACAATAACGAGTATTATTTATATTTTTGGAAGCATGACATTATGATTTAATCTAATATGATACAAGCATGTGACATTATTTGTCTGATGAAAAATAATGTTATTGTGAATGAGAGGGGCATAGACTTGTTGGTTATATAGGTGTTGATTAGAATTATTCATAACCAATTACTACTATTTTTGGGTATCTTGTACCCACCAAATTGGCTTTATCGGTTATTAATTTGAAATAATATCACAACAACATTGTTGCCTTAAAAAAAGTTTTGTGAATCAAGAATCACCTGACGCCAGTCTCAGCACTAGCATTCACTCGTTTGAGATTCTTGAATTTAAACGATCACAACATAAAACACTTTTAAAATATATATGTTTAATATCTTAATGTCCTTTTTTTTAAAAACTTAATATCTATTATTTTAGATCTTATTTAATGTTTATTATTTTTTTAATTTGCTTTATATACTTGTTAAGTTAGTTAAAATAATCTACCTGAATTTAATCTTTTTTTAATTTATTTTTTAGATCAAATCCAATTAATTAGCTTCTTAATTTTTTCTTCAATTTTTCTTCGTTGAAGAAAAATTTGTATTGATCGGTCCTATCATGTTAGCAGTTAAGGTGGCAGGAGTACACACTCACTCGCATTGATGAAGCCTATAACTAGCAGAATGAAGTCTTTTACTCCTTTTGATATTGGAAGATTAAATTAGGTGAAGTAGTATTCTAGCTAATCAGTGATTAAACTAGTTTATTTTTGTTTGTACCATATCTTAATTTTTTTTATTAATTTCTTTAAATCATGTTATAGATGGTTATGTGTGTGTGTGTGGGTGTGTGTTTGTATGTTTATGTGGTACACACTTATGAAGAGATGATGATGATATATTTTATGTTAGATTTGTCATTTACATGGTGAAACTATTTTTTTTTTCTCTCGTAATGAATTTTATTTTAAAATGCATTAAATGGTATAGTTTTAGTTGTCTAGTATTCAATATTCTATTTATATTTTTATGGGATATTATCATTTTCCCACTAAAGATATTTTGACATATCATGTCAATACCACGGTTTGGTAAAACCATCAGTTTACCACTAAACGTTTAAATTGTTAGCATTTTCCCACCATTCCGTTAAAACTCCGTTAATATGTAATGGAAAAATCATAAAAGGTCAATTTTGCCCATAGAGCGTAAAAGACGATTTTGCCCTTTAAGAAGGAAGAACAATAAATGATGATTTAATTACAAAATTTATAAAAGGTTAATTACATAGTCTTTTAAAAGGTCAATTTTACAAAATTCATAAAGGGTAGTTTTTGCTCTTTAAGAAGGAAGAATAGCAAATGATGATTTAATTACAAAATTCATAAAAGGTTAATTACATGGTCTTTTAAGCTCCAAGGGTAAAATTGACCTTTTATGAATTTTCCGTTACATATTAATTAAGTTTTAACGGAATTGTGAGAAAATACTAACAGTTTAAACGTTGGTGGTAAACTGATGGTTTTTCCAAACCGTAATACTGACATGATGTGTCAGAATACTTTTAGTGGAAAAACGATAATATCCCTATTTTTATCTTCATAAGTTATATTGACAAGGACATGTAAGGTTTTATTAAGGTAAAATAATATAGTTTATCATTTAATTAAATTTAAACGCACCCAAATTCATTGATTAGTCAAAAAAAATATTGATCTTATTATGATAATTGTGCTTTTAACAAAAACAAACACCACCAAAACAACTTAAAACTGAAATTCAATTATTTTCGATAAAAATTAAAACGAGGAAAAAAAAAAGAAAACTAAAAACGGTGGCCTAGATAAGGCAGCAGTTATATGAAATTTTTATCGGTTCATAACGAAGAAAAGATAGAAAAGTATCTTATCCTCAATCATAATTTGAGAATAAAAATCTATCGGAATGCTCCCAACATTTTTCTTCTGGATTTTCCATTAGAAATGATTTCCCAGCAGGAAAACAATTAGATAAGCAACGACTTTGATCCGTAAAATAATAATATATTGTGCGCACTTTTAATTCTAGCCTTTGACTGAATCTAACGGCCAACATTTAACAATATTAAAAATTAAATTATTATTATTTCAGACCCCGAATTTGTCTACTCCCATCCCCAATCCACTCTCTCTCCTCAGATCTTTCTCATTATGCCATATTCTTTCAGCTTTAATTAATAGAAATCAAAGATGAAATTGGAAAAAAAAAAGTTTATATGAATTTTGGGGGCCCTGGTATGAAATTTTTATACGGATGAACGTGTTTTCGTCTAGTTCTAAATTTAATTTGGCTGATATCTAATTTTATTGTTCTTTTGGTTGGTTTTTCATGGCATTATGATCGAGGCTCAAGCAGAGGTCCAAGCACTAAGTAGAGATATAAAACGTACAGAGATCTATTACTTTCTCTTTTCCCAATCTAACATGTAGCTGTGCAATGACTTTTATTCCAATGTTGACAATGATGAAAATTTTACTTCGAAATTGATGCATTAAAAATAAAAAATAAAAATCTATTTAGTACCTATATTTTAATATTAGTGTCCATTTAGTCTCTGTATTTAAAAAAATACCTCGAAATATTTTTACCGTTAAAGTATTGATATATCTACCGTTACTTTTTATTTCTTTTGCCTTACTTTTATAATATTACCATTTTATAATAATTTTTGTATTTGGACATTAATAAAAAAAATTAAATTACCAATTTTTTTAAAAATACATGGACTAAATGGACATTAATCTTAACATACAGGGAATAAATGAGCTTTTACCCTTAAAAAAATATGTACTTGAAGATGATAAATCAACACATTCAAAACTAAGAGAAACATTAAGAAAGGTTAAAAAAAATGAATTCACTAGGATGAAGAATTTTGGTGATAATAAGATAGACCCAAAAAAAAAGTTTTATCTAGTTTAATTCATATAAGATTTATCTCTTCGTCTTCTAGAGTATTTTAATGAAGCAAACAATACATCTCCACCAAGGGAATATGCCCTTTTCACCCCTAAGGTTTGATGTAATAATTCATTTCATCTTTACTGGTTAAAAAATAGCCAATTTCATTCTTATTTTTTATGCAATAGCCCAAAACACTCTTTCATTAATTTACTGTTATTATACTATATAATTCATTGAGGGTAAAATAGGATTTTTAAATAATGATGAATTATTGTAAAATAAACTCTCTAACACAAATAAAAAACATCTAGCTTTAAGGATAACTTAATAAATAAACAATAATAACATTAAATAATATGTAAAATATATATTTAGGACAAAAAAAACATGGATTTTATAGGCACTAGAATAATTTTTTTTTTATCCTTTAGCTTATCCTTAACTATAATATGGTTGAGATAAATAAATAAATAAATAATCAATCAGTATTGTTATTCAATAAAAAGTAATTACAAACTACTTCATTTATTTAGAAAATATGCACTAAATACATAACAACATGTATTTAAAAATACTACCGAATAAAATACACTGCATTGGATTGTATTTTTTCTAATTTTTTAGCTTATTCTTGATCTTACTATAAACAATGATTCTTGACTGAAAAGAATTATTATTATTTAGTTGACTTCATTAAAAAAAATTAATAAACACACACACATGTTGTAAATTCTTTAGTATTATTTTTGTTTCATTAAGTTATCCTTAAATTTTAAATTTATACAAAAAGTCATATGTTATTTAATTATTCTTCAAAAATTTATTTTAAAAAGCTTTGCATTTATTCAATTGAAAATCATATTTTGTCCTCAATGAATTATAGAGTAAACTAACTGTAAATTTATGGAAGGTTATTTTGGGCTATTGTTTGAAAAATAAGGATGAAACGAGCTATTGTTTAAAAAATAAGAATGAAATGGGTGGTTATATCAAACCCTAGGGATGAAAAGAGCTTTTTCCCCTCCACCAAAAGGTATAATGAGATTTGTGAGCAACGAGAGAAATTGGGAGAAACTAGAGAGTTGAAATACTAATAATTTAATTTTTAAAGTTGTTGAATGCCGGTCGTTCGATTCGGCCAAAGACGAGACTTCAAAAGTGCGCACAATACCAAAAATCCAGGAGTCCTCACAAGAAATCTACTATATATATAGTATATTCATATTTAAATGTAATTTTTAAGTTAAAGTTTTTATCTTAATTTTATCCAATATACAAGCAACTTATTTTTAGTATTGGAGAGAAACAAACATGTAAAAGCATATGAATAACTGAAATAGATTATTATTCTATGTAATTGTAAAAAAAAAAATCTCTTACTTTTTGTAAGATCATGCGAAATTAAACTTAATAAATGATGCATTATTTTTATATGAAATTAAACTTAATAAATGATGCATTATTTTTATATGAACTGATGCATACAAGAGTCATTTATAGTATTTTTTAAATTAATGGATAACTCGTCTTTATCTTTTTTTTTTTTGGGTTAATATATGACATGCCATTTATGTTTATAAACTTTTAGATGATATGCCCCACTATATGTTTATATAATCGATATCCGTAAAAGATGCATGATGATTTGTAAATTGAATAGAAGAGATTTAATTGTCTAATATTCAATTCCATTGAAATTAATTTGATTATCAATGATTCATTGTGGAGCAAAAATCGTTTGCATCAATTTTAGTTTTTAGAAAATTTTTATCTTGTACGGTTTATTTTGGGGGAAATTCTTTCCACCAAGCAATACGGGGCCAAAATAAAAAAAAAATGCAAATCTTATCGTAAAGTGATTTCTTTTGTTTTTACCACCACCATCTAAATTTATGGATCATTAGGTATTGCAAAAGAATGGAGATCTGCATAATCTGAATCCACATAATTAAAAATGCAGACTGAATAATTTTCAAATATATGCGGATACGAATCTGCATGCGGATTCAAGTGAAAATAATTAAATGGTTAATATTTATTGATTTAACTAAAATATTGTAATTCTATTGAAGCATATCATTTTATTTGATGCATTAATTGTCAAACAGCCGCTACCTTATTTAATAATAAATGAAAAGAAATTTGAAGGTTTTGCGGACTGCCACTTCAATAAACGGATGCTAAGGTGCGCATTCATATGCTAGCATTTCAAACAGACAAAACTGTTTGTATAATTTATGATCAATACAACTTGTACATGACCCGTATATTACAATGGATAACGAAATGTATTGATTATAAGGACAATAAGTACATATAATATGTGCTACCCATGAAGCCTTGACAAATTAAGGAGACCAGAGTTGACATTTGCAGAAAAGTTGACTTATCTTCCGACTTAGGGTTTTAAGGCATTGAATCAGATCGTTGAAGATCTGCCGCTTGATGCTTCCTCTGGTGGGTACTGGTGCTCGAGCCATGCGGGACCTCTGATGATCAATCTTAATTCCGAGCTTTACTTCACACAACGGTGAATCAAGTACCCTACTATTAGTACAACACTTCAAGTCTTCAAAATCACTTCCATATCATTCTCTCTCTCTCTCTCTCTCTCTCTCTATATATATATATATATATATAAATACAAGCCTGCTACCTTAAATTAGAAGAAACGAGTTTGAATAAGATTGAGCGTTTAAATTCTTTATATATACACAGGATGGAGAGCTTGATGAGGCAAGCACATTTTTGATGACGTTTGGAAATTTTAAGTTAATTAAACAAACAATAAACCAAATGTCCCCATCATTAGGGATGACAATGGAGCAGATATGGATTGGATCCACATTGCTCTAGATCCAGATCCGTAATAAAAATTAAGATCTGTATCTGCTCAAGATCCGTTATGAATCTATATTTTTCGCTCCATATCTAAATCCGAAACAAAAAATAAAGATCTATATATGCTCCAAATCCAAAAAGAAAAATTAAAATCCAAATCTGTTCTAGATGCATCATAAATTCTAAATCTCAATAATAAGAGATCATTTTTTTTTTAGAAAGAAAGTTTAAGACTAAAATGCATTGGTAACAATTAAATTATATAATGCGTACAAAAAATCTAATAAGTATTGTAACTTCTACTTTTACACCAAAATAAATAAATAAGAAAGATAATAAAATATCGATCAAAAGTAATTGAAGGAATAATATTATTATAATATTCTAATGTCTCCTTTAATATCTTGATATCTACTGCACACCATCATCATTCATATATCATTAAATAATAACATATAAGTTAAAAATGATTTATTATATTCGGTGCTTTATTATTTTTATTATGATCATATTTAACTAAATATATTATTAACATAATTATTTTATAGTTGATAGCCACCATTGATTAGTGATTATCCAAAATAAATAAGATTATGAGAAAATGATAGAAAAATAAACTCAAGTCTATGGATTTTCCTAACAATTAAAAAACTGATCCAAGCATTCAAATGAAGTGGAGAAGCGAGAGTAGACTAAAGAGGAAAAAAGAGACTAAATTGTAGAGTGAAAAACTTAAAAAAATTAGGGCAGGCTATCCTAATTTTATTTTACACTTGATAATTTTTTGTCTTATTATCAATTAAGTACCTTTAAGTTTTAAGATTCTTAAATACATGCTAATGAATAAATTTTATCATCATTTATAAATTTTATCATCCTTTATAATTACATAATTGTTAAGAATTGTTTAAAATAAAATTACATTAAATGGTGAGTGGATATGGATTTGGATATAGATATTAAGATAAATCCAAATTTGCTCCAGATCCGCCTTAGATCCACACATTGATATCTAAATCCGATCAAAATCTATTTTAATCCGACCCAAATCCGATCCAATTGGATTTAGATCACATGAATCTTGGGTCAAATCCGATCCATTGCCATCCTTACCCATCATTCATTTTAATCAACAATATTATGTAATCATCACTCTTAAAATATACGGAAATCAGTATTTTGATTCCAATTAATTTTGTGTTTATCGAAGTCAATCCCCGCGTGAATCAAATGAATTTATAATCATTTTCTTAATTCAGCAGCTACCTAATTGAGAATTCCATAAGAGCAGTCAACAGAGGGAAGGATTCATGCTTTGATGTCTCTGCATGGAGTTTAAGTCATCTTTGCCACAATCTTCAGACACGTGTACACGCTTTTTTAAACTAGATTAATTTTTCAATTGCTTTCCTTACACTTTAGCTTGTAAATTATAAAATTTTCCCAGCCGGCAGCAGCTAGAGTTCAGTTGCACCATTTTCAATAGCTGTACTTGAAATGACAAGGACCGCATGCTTGTCAAGAAGTGTCTCTACAGCTATGCTGATGTTGATTTCACTTGTCTCACGTCACCACAAGAAAATACAGTATTGGCTACAAATTCTATTGCAACAAAACTTACTTTATTGCTAAAATTCATATCTTGCAACAAAAATTAGTCTTTATCGCTATAGCTAAACAGATTTTGTTCTTCTTAATGATGTGGAATAGGCAAGAAAATTAGAATATATGGCAACAAAATATTTTCTTGCCCTACGCTATGTTTGGCAACAAAAGTGTTCTTGTTGCCTAACAAGCTTAATGAAGGCAAAATATGTTTCGTTGCTCAAGTTTTTTCACAAGAAACACTTGAATCAGTTGCAACAAATGAAATATTGCAAAAAGTTGTGATTAGCGAGAAAATTTGTTTTGTGATCTAAGAGTTTTTTTGCAACGAGATTAATTTTGTTGCGCAAAGGTTAACAAAAATATTAAATTTTCCAATATTGCTAATAGCAGATTGTTGCACTAAAGTTCCATATGATGTTCAATAACTATTATGTGGCACCATTATAGCCTCATCTTTCACTATAATTAGTATAGTATTTCTTGTCTGGCAACCATATTCCTCTTTTGACACATCTTGATAAATTGTTAAATTATTTTAATTATGATTCCAAATTTACTTTTCAGGTAATAAGGTTTATAATAATATTTTATACAAAATTTAAAATGATGACATTAAATCTAAGAAAAACGATGGTTTACTTGTTTAAAAAAGATATCAATGATAATAACATATAAAAATTACAATTAGTAATAATATTGATCATAATAATGAATTGAAGTATGAATAATGATCATAGTAGTGTTTTATTATACTATCATTCATTACAAGCAAGGGGAAATTAAATGAATGAAGAATCATTACTAATTACATCAATTTTATTGGACAACTAATTACATCAATTTAAAATAAATTACTTAGTGGGGTGTGTGTATTCACAAGTTGGTAAATTGGATTAATTCAATTTTTCTAGTAAGTATAATTTATTAGAGGATCAAAAAGGTCTTCAATAAATTATTATTGGAAAATACTGAAATTAATATTAAAAAAATCAATTAACAACTTGAAAGTGTATTATTGAATATTGATTCAACACAACACTTAACTAGCTATATATGAAGGTTGGGGAGATTTCTATAAATTAAAAAATTAAAAAATTAAAAAAATAACATGTAAGCTAAAATTAATAAATGAAAAATATAAAGATAATATAAAAGCAAACATGACTTTGTGGGAGGCTTTTTATTTCCGCGCCCTTTATTTAATAAACCGTGCGCTAACCGAAGTAAAGTTTCCATCTCCAATTTTTTCTTAATTAAAATATTGCTTCTAGAATATTTCCACTTTACTCTCGCTTGTTTCTTTTGCCCAGCCATGGAGTTATTCTCTCTGCCCAAGCTTTAAGCCACTGAAGAGTTGTACTTGGAAGACACCACTCAAGACAACGATTTCTTCAAGTAAATTTAGTATTATTTTATATATTGGCTTGCTGAGTTTGATTTTGTTTAGTGGGTTTTGCTTTAATTATTTATTAAGTGGGTCTTTGTTTTAATTTTTAATTTGTTAAATTAAAGTTAATGGATTATTTTGATGTCTATTTGCCGTTAATTCATCTAAAGAATTATTATATACTGCAACAATAAAATAATACTTGAAGATTATATTCTTTCTCAAACTTCTGTTAATAGTTTTTTGAATTTTTAACTCTATTTCACAGATGAGTTAATTGTTTGGGAGTTTCGTCTTTGCTGAGAACAAAAACTTGAAGAAAGAATTGAATTCTAATTATTACCTTCAGCTTTCAGGTACAATTTTTTTTTTTTTAAAGAATTGTCCACATTATTGTGTAAAATTATTTTATTTTTGTTTTGTTTTTGTTCCCTACATATATTAATTTATAGTATCTAGCAGTGAACAATGGATAGGAGTTGGATGCATTTGCGAAATAAATTATGTAAAGAATACTTAGATGGTATCAAGTCTTTTATGAAGGTTGCTGAGCAATGTGCACATGAGAATAATCTTGTTCGTTGTCCATGTAAAGAATGTCAAAATGCATTCTTCAAGTCGTTGCATATTGTCAAAGCCCACTTAAAAAGATATGGCATTGCAGCAAGCTATACAAAATGGGTTTTTCATGGTGAAGAACCTGAGTTTGTGGACAATAGTCAAATGAATGTAGGATCTATGCCCAGTAATAGGAGTGCCTTTACATTTGACAATGAAGAGGATGATGATGAAATGTATAATTTAATTCATGATATGTGGGAGCCAATGTCAATGGATGCAGTCACTTCGGAGACAAATATTGAAGAGAATGTTGACATGATACACGATGATACTAGAGAATTTAGAATGGGTGCAGGATTGTTAGAAAAGGCTGGAAAAAGTTTATTTCCTGGTTCTAAGTTATCTGCTTTGAGTTTTATTGTCAAGCTAATGCATATAAAAGTTCTTAATAAATTGAGCAACAAAGCAATAGATATGATTCTCCAATTGTTGAAAGAGGCATTCCCAGAAGGCACAACACTACCAAGTACTACTTATGATGCAAAAAAAATGTTGAAGGACTTGGGCTTAGGGTATGAAGTCATACATGCATGTAAGTATGACTGTGCTTTATTTTGGAAAGAATATAAAGCATTAGAGAAGTGTCCATACTGTGGTGAACCGAGGTACAAGTTTGAAGACAGTAAAAAGAAAGTACCGCAGAAAGTGTTACGTTATTTCCCTTTAAAACCAAGATTACAAAGATTATTTATATCTAGGCATACAGCATGGGATATGAGGTGGCATCAAGAGAAGAGAGTTGCTGAGGAAGGTATTTTAAGACATCCTGCTGATGGGGAAGCATGGAAAGAATTTGATAGGTTATATCCTTGGTTCGCACAAGAGCCTCGTAATGTCAGGATGGATTGAAGTACTTGGAGCAAAACCACTAACTCAAAGGGAAATATGCATTGAAGTACTTGGAAAGAAATTAGGCTATTTTCGAGGACTTGGCAACGGACCACGCCCAACTTCAAACCACGGTGTTGATACTTCTGAGGCTGACAGATTGCATGGTATTATATCTTCACAACAAAGTAGATTGGATTCACAAGATGTTGAGCTTCAAGAGCAAAAGAAGACTATTGATCAATTGGAGTCCAGATTGTCCCAATTTGAGGGTATGATACAGCAATTTTTTTCTTCTCAAGGATCCGCTTTTCGCTTTACAGATTCAGCTACTCAATGATTACTCATTTCAATGATGTCCTTAGAGTATCTTGAACTTGTTAGTATTTTGAATTGGCCATCACTTGATCTTTTTGGTTACTGCTGGTGCATGTCATATCTTTAAGTATTTGGAGTTTGGAGTAGCTGTAATTAGAGATCGTTTATAATTTTTGCTCATTACATTTTTGGGATAGATGACAATCCACTTTTGTATTTGACTATCATATGTGATTCTTAAAGTCAATTTTGTATATATATATATATAGCTTGGATATTGAATGGGCCTTTAACTTTTAAATTAGTTCAATGACATTAATGATTTTTTTGTTAGATTTCTCAACATATATTTCTAGTTTATTATTGTCATGGTAGGGAAAAAAAATTGGTATCTTTCCCAACGAACTTGGTTTGCTTCCTTTTATACCATGATATTATTAAAAAAAATTGTAGTATTTTTTAATGACAAAATTGATTTGTTTCTAAAAATATTTAAATATTTATTGCAAATTTGTAAAATATTCAACATAAAGAAACAAAGTAGTTTTGTTGCCTAAAATGATCTTAGCTAACAAACACCTTTGTTGGTATGCGTTTTTTTATGTAGTACTTTATTTCTTAGCAACAAATTAGTTTTGTAGTAAATAACTATATAGAAACAAAATAATTTTGTTGTGTAAAATTGTTTGGCGCAACAAAATAATTTTGTTGTGTAAAATTGTTTGGCGCAACAAAATAGTTTTGTTGTGTAAAATTGTTTGGCGCAACAAAATAATTTTGTTGTGTAAAATTGTTTAGCGCAACAAAAAAGTTTGTTGCCAAATTATTTTCTAAACAAGTTGAAGACTCATTCACAACGAATCTGTTTTGTTGCAAAAGGAAGTTTGAGGCGAGAAATGCTTTGATATGTTGTTAAACATAGAGGGCGACAGTGCTAGGCCGACGACCGGGCCGACAAGCTTGTTTTTGTAGCAATAACCTATGGCAACAAAATTGGCACTTTAGGCAACAAAATCTTTTTGTTGCAAAAAGCCATTTCTGTTGTGGTGCGTTAATTGAGCAATATAAATTTATTTATTTATTTTGAAGAAGCTAAAGTTTCATTCCACCGCATTACAGAATGCAACAGGATTACATATAATAATGGAAATTTTAGTTCCATAATAGTTATCAGGATCCATTTTAATTTTCAAATTATCAATCAGCGACTTAATCACTCTATTATAATCTTGCAGAAGAACAGGAGAAAACAAATGCATTGGAAATACCGTCAACAATGATACCTACAATAACAGATAACGTGCACAAATTAGAGGTCCGCTGGAGATGATTTCAGGGCTCTTCCGCATCACTCTCCACAATTAAAGTTGGTTCATCTGACTGATATGGTGATGAATTTTTAACAAATTGACATCGATATTTTAGTTGTTATTTTTTTTTAATTGGCATTTTAGTTAGTCGTGCGTATCAAACACACTGGACTCATGAAGAATTAATGAGGATAAAATGATTGAAAAGCTATGCAGTCAAGTTATTTAATACACTACACCTCGGTGTCCCTTGCAAATTCATGTCAACTTTGTAATATAAAATATCCCCACATAAAATATGTATCATCCCTAGAAAATCTCAAACATTATATTGAAAGTTTACATAGATGCCAGAGGATAGCATTGTTAATAATAATGAGGCCGGCAGAGTAATATATATATATATATATATATATATATATATATATATAACACGCACGCAAGCAAAGCTAAGCAAATTGCTCGAGTAAAGGGTGCCGTACAGATACGTTTTGTATCTTGTGGGTGGAAGAGGAAGCTAGGACAAAGACTTCAATTCAGTGAGTCATTAGCCAAGGAAAATTATTTGTTACGTATCTTGTAGTTGTAGCTGTAATTTGTAGTAATATACGTTCTATCTTCTGAAAGAATCGGCAATATTTTGGGAGTCTTACGCGCTACGTGTCACACTCGAGATAATTTCTAAGTTTTAGACTTCAATTTGGGTCAAAACATTCCATATAAGACAACTTAATACCATTATCGCATCATGAATCAGCTAGATTCAGGTACCCACGCGTTTTGTTTATTAACCGGATATGTTTGCCTGCTTTCAGTTGGCTGACGTGGCTTCGACAAGGAGCTTACAGTATAAGGTTACATGTCATGGACAGGACACCATGGAGAAATAAGACAATTTAATTTGAAACAAGAATTCAGCTTTACAAGTGATTTATAAATCAAGAAAGACGGGAGCCATTGATTGAAAAATGAACAAATGGTCTCAGTTGCATAACAATGGTGAACAATTGTATTAGTTCAAAAGAATCAAAACAATCTTTGCTATGGGGCAAATCTGAGCCTTGACTTTTGGAGTTCTCAGTCATGAAAATGTGTGCATTTTGGTATTTGTGGATATTGAAGCTGAGACTGCATTGGCTCTTAGCTAAGCTACACTGCTTGGTGCTAGGAGCATGCCATCAGCCTCTAAAATTGTGATTGTGTGTGATATAATTTAAAGGAGAAAGGCAAACAGAGCTTGGAAGATGGATTTTGGTCTTGCTAACTTCTTTGGAGAATGGTAGCCTTCCTTATTTGCAGTCAACAAACCTTGAATACTATCTTCCTGTCTTCCCTGATAAATATGCAAATAAACAGATTAAGTGATTAACAAGTTCCTTTTGTTTATGCAACCAATTTTCACATAATTCACAACAATGCATACTAGATCTGATGAACTTAAAAACTAAGTTGAATGTAAATACTGACTGTCTAGCATCTACGTTAGAGAAGGTTATCAACACTAAGACAGTTTTGTCGTCCTTGAGAAACTGTAGTCATAATTGCGTAAAAAATAAAATCCAATGTATTTACATGCCTAATCATACCTCTGCAGCATCCTTGAGAGGTCCCCAACATTCCATGCGATTGTAAATTTTTGAGCTAGAATGGAAGTAAACCTTGACTAATGCATTCATCAGCTCAGGATTTTCTCTGAAAAGCATTGAATCTCCATGTAGCACAGCTTTGAGTACCTGACGCGTTAAAACAGAAAATCCAGTCAAGCAGTATACATTGAGTCATTACAATGCTCATTAGCAACTAAGCATATAGTCTGCCCGGGGGGGTTGTGCATATAGAGACTATAATTTGACAGCAGAGTTTTCAGAAATGACTTTATGATGGAAAGAAGCATGAAGGCACATGTGATCCCTGCAGTAGGAAATAGATATTAACTGCTAAAAACACCTGAAGAATTGCAATCATGAACATTTCATAAGTGTGTTCTAGCTATCTTGGAATTCTTTTCATATAATATGGGAACTGTTGCTGTTGCTGGTAAGGAAAAACTTACCAGTGGCATTTCCTTTGTGAATATATGGTATCTAAACTCAGCAGCAAGGTCTCGCAAGAGACTTGGGCCACTGACATAGCAGTGGACATGCAGACACATATCATCCCTCACTTTCTTCCACTCGGCTACCACATCATCCTTGATGTACCACCCTCTT
This sequence comes from Citrus sinensis, assembly GCF_022201045.2. Taxonomy (NCBI): domain Eukaryota; kingdom Viridiplantae; phylum Streptophyta; class Magnoliopsida; order Sapindales; family Rutaceae; genus Citrus; species Citrus sinensis. The sequence goes on along the minus strand of NC_068560.1, from coordinate 33,665,038 downwards.
AACTGTCATGGACACATGAAAAACATGGACATCAAGCAAAGATTCAGATATTGCACACTACATATTCAACCATCAAGATACATAATCTTTACACGATTTGTAAGCCCAACTTTATAACAATTTTGGAAATTAAACCAATATTTGTGCTAATTAAAAGTGAACATGACCTGTATGTGCAGTTCAGACTTTGTGCAGAAAATATAAATACCAAATTATTAAATAGTACGAATGCATACCTGCTCAAGGTTAATGACATTAGAGATGGTCAAGGTTAAGTTAGCTGTAAAGTCACAATGGGAAAGGATGTAGGTCCGAGGGAGAATTCTGGAATAATCATTCATCCCCTCTCCCAAAAAAACAACTTTCAGCTTTGATGCTTCAAAACTTGCTGGAGGTCCCAAAAGCCTTACAGCCTAGCAATTAGAACAGATTAACATGGCATCCTATTTGACAGTAAGTGAACATTGATAATCATTGACAATTAAATGAAACAACGTGACATTACAACTGCTTTGAGATAAGCTGTCATGGATAATTTCTAACAGAACTATTGAACAGTTTGTTCTTTTCATGTAACTAAACTTTTCAGAGTTAAGCAAAAACAGCATATATCCGTGCATTTGTATCAAGGAACTTTATAAAATGAGCATATGGCCTAAGCAATATTTCGTCTATTAGTTGCCAGAGGAAAGCGGGGAAGAAAAGATGAAAATTGGTAGTCTTGCGTTTCGTTGGACTCAAAAGACAAATTTCATTATTCATCAAATCTGTTCCCCAGTGAGACAAATTTTCAGTAATCAAATGGTAAAAAAAATGTACTTTTAACATTTGAACTAAATCTTCGCATTCCAGTTGAGGGCAAATAGAAAATCAAAGGCATCTCTAAAAGACACAGGTGCCCCAGAGACAGAAGCCGCTTTGCAATTACTGAGAGACATATAAGCAACCCAATCTTTCCCAAACTTGCATGCCGCCAGTCTACAACACAGTCTTAGCATGTCTTAAAATACACCCATTACATCAACTATTGCATTAAGCATGACACTGTAATTTTGTTATGCCACCAACAATCTTTAATTCGGTTCTATTGAAAAATAAGAACATTGTACCAACTAGGTCCACAAATTCACCATCTAAACCAATTTCAATAGCTTTGATTGGTCCAAGCCAAGAATTGCTCAGTAATATCAAAATGCAAGTATCTAAAGCAACATTTAGGCATAAAACAATCAACCATACGAATTTAGATCTCAACTAAATGACAATGCCATTATGTAAAGGACATACCTCGGAGACAAAAGTACCGTAAGAAGCTCTACTACTGCTATTAATGGAAGAAAACAGAAGAGGTTTATATTTTCTTGAAGGCCTGAAGTTGGTATTGTTGGCAGATAGGTCCCGCAATGGTGTTAGCGAAAAAGCATGATAGTAATAAGCAAAATGACAGGCCATGGAAAAAGCATAACCCTTCTTCAGTCTTTCTTTTCTTCTCATTGTTCATAACCCACCGCCATTTTCTTTCAGTTTGGTGAGAGAAAGAAATGAATTGGTGGAGAATTGGGTTCAAACTTCAAAGTTGAAATCTTTTGTGGACTGTGATTCTCATTTTACAATTCCTTCATTCACAAAATCTATTTCATGCATTTCTCTCCACCCGTTATTTAATTTTAAGTTATGGGATCCCTATCTTACATGCATGATACATGACTCTCACATAAATAATATATGGGTCCTATATATACACTATTTATGTGAGAGACATGTATCTTACATCCATGTAAGATAGAGTTTGACTTAAGTTATTTGTACAAGTTTGATGGGTTCCCAGTTCTCATTGGCTGGTTGCGTTGGATGTTTTGACACGTCATTACCACTTTCTTGTGTTTTCGATAATTCGTGGATAGAATGATGATGTGGCTTCTCCAGGGCCTGTTGTCCGTACATACAATCTGAATCTTCAACCCGAAATGGAATACCAATTGGGCTTCTTGGGCCTTAGGTTGGTCGAAGAAGTCTCTCTAAAGGGTCCAGGAATTTGGCTTCGATTTCAGTGGATCCAACCCCTTTTATTAAGTACACTAAATAAAAATAAATATAAAATTTGATCACTTCTAAGAACTCCCATTTTCATTCCACAATTAACCCTTTTCATAAATTTCAATGAAATAGGATTCTCTATAAAATATTTTCACGATAATTACATATTTGATTAACTCCAAACAAAGATGGAATAATAATATGTAGCTATGGAATTATAATATGTAGTTATGGTTTTTTCAACTTTTTAATAGTGAACTTTTAGTTTAGATGTAATTCAAAAGTTCTCCCTCTTATTGTCAGATTCTTTCTTAATCTTTTATTTATTTATTTTCCAATGTTTGACATTGATCTAAATATTGAAAGTGAAAGATTTGAAATTTTGGCTTATCAATGTATTGGGACACCTACAACAGCAAACAAGTGTGCTTTTAATACAAATAAAAATTCAAATTTAGGGTGAATTGGGGTGTATTTCAATTTTATGGTTAAAATTATAAATACATGTAAAAGGTGATTTATATGGAAGTTTGGAAAGGTGCCAATAGCTCCACTCGAGTTTGATTCATTTAAAGAATAAAAAATGTTAAATATCAAGAAGAATGAGAAAAAGCTGAGAGAAGAAAATATGTGCTGAGAGAAGAGAGAGAGAGAAAAAAGCTAACAGAAGAAAGAGAGAAAGCAAAACGACCTGTATTTTCATTTCTCTTAGCTTTCTCTCATTCTTCTACTCATCTAGCAGCACTCTTAAATAGGGGTGTTCGTGGATTGGATTTGTGGATTGGATATCAATTCATATCCGATTCATGACTTCACGGATTATAAATTTTTAATCCAATCCAATCCAATCCACGGATTGATGAAATTCAATCTAAATCCAATCCATATGTTTGTGGATCGGATGCGGATTTGACTCAATCCATATTCAATCCACCATTTTGTAGATTGATTTGCGGGATAAAAATTTTTAATCACGTTCTACCCACAAACTAACTAATATAAAAATAAATTTACTGCTGATCAAATTTAAAATTAAATAATATTTAAATAAATTAATTGTTTAAATAAAAATAGAAAATACATTCAAAGTTTCAAAATATAACACATAAAAAAAATCTCATTTATTTAGATCAGTACATGAAAATTAACTACTTAGGAAGCTATATATTTTATTTAATTATTTTTATTTTATATTACTATTGGATAAGATATAATTTGGTGTTAATATAACTATATTTTAACTTATTCATTTATTAGTAAGTATAATACTATATTTACAAGTTTAATTTTTTTATAAAATAAATATATTTCTTTTTTTGTGGATTCGTAGATTTTTACGAATTTAAAGAATTAAATTCATATCTAATCCACCCGACTACGAATTTTTAAAATTTCAATGACAGATTGAACAAATTGAATTGGATTCTGAACACTCCTACTCCTAAAAAATTTACCAAGCTTAAAGTTATTTGCACCTCTCAAATATCATATCCAAACTCCTTATATATATATATATATATATCTATAGTTACCACAATTCTATTCACACCTCCTTTTGTTAAAAAAAAAAAAAAAGTTTCAATTCTAAAGGTGCTCGTGACAGAGCTTGGGAATAGTTTTGATATATCTCCAATTTGTTAGTGCAACGATGAGTCATGAGTATATCATTTTTTTTTCTCCCTATTCACTCATTAAATTCAATTATTTGTCTTTTGTAAATTGATGCACGCGCCTCTCATAGACTTATAATTGTAACGCATGTGATTGAGAATTGAGATTCGGGATAGAATCAGCTCCGTCGCTCTCATTAGTTTTATTTTGAAAATATATATATATAGAATTGCGATCCAAATATGTGGAACCAATAGCTCTGTTCATTGCCAATTGGCAAATTGCTTTGCTGCTTAATGGAGTGGGAATCGATCTACGATCCCGCAAGTCATTAGCATGATCATGGGTGGGTCCACGGCCCATGTTCTCGAGTTTTTTTTGTTGATGAGCCATGTTCTCGAGTTAAATCTGAATTGTGTCGGTGCGCGATTTGTGCCCACAGACACACACAGAGGAGTATATATTATCACCGTCAATCATCATCAGCATCATCCCATGGTGTAATTAAGGAAGGTGAATCTGCGTCTTTCAAGTTTCCGATCCGAACAGACGCGTTAAGAAATAAGAATGGAGTAATAACATTGTAGTCCCTGCTTTTTACGTTTCTACAGTATAGAACAAACTTTGTCCATTTGTATGAAACAGGTCCTCAACCTTTTTTTCTTTTTTCATTTTTTTTTTTTTGGTTTTCTTTCTCTTTTTTGTTTAGATAAAAATGAAAATTTGTTTATGAAAAGAATCTATCTATATCCTAATTGAAATTAGGGAAAAGTATATTATTACATCATCATTAGGCAAGATTCATGCAATGAATAAGTAAGTGATTTGTAATAAGATCGTTACAAATTGGTTCAGTTATGGGGAGCAGCTGCCCAACCAAATCACGCATTTTCAGTTAAATCAATGCAGAGAAATACGGCATTGCGATTCAGCAGTAACTCTTTTGAAGTCTTTATCGCCCGTAAAACATTAGCTGGCAAATGAGGGATATGTGATAAGTACTTGTAAAAAAAAAGAAAAAAAAGAAATCGCGCGCTCCCTCCTATATTTCGTTGAAAAAGCCTACCAGTTCTTCAGCAGCTATAGTGTTGACATACTGTCAGATTCAGAGGCAACAAATCGAAGCGAATAATATCAGAGGTAACACGTTGATAGTTTCTGCGCTCGTTTCGTCATTTTGAAGCGTGGGAAAGTCATTGTTTTCTTTGAGGCATTCATCAAACACTTGTGTTTTCATTGCCCTGCTGCAACAAATGGATCCACTTCTCTTTAGCTTTTCGTTTGACCCATGCCATTTTATTTTCTTTTGTTTAGATCTATAAGATTTTGGTTTTGTTACTTTCCATTGCGTGCTTGCACGAATTAGATAGAAAGACATCATCATCATGATTCAATACCATCATTGCCCACATAAAATAAAAAGCGAAAATTGATTTTTTTTCCCTCTCTTTTTATAGACTCCTGGGGAGTCACTGAAAAATAACCTTTTTTTCTTTTCATTGTGTGTGTGTGTGTGTGGCGTGATTGCAGGGTATCCGTGTTGATGAGTGGTTGACATATTGTTGTTGCTTACTCCGTTGTGTGTGTAATTGGGGTTGTTTGTTTGTAAACTCTATGGCTATGGGCAAGTACTCCCGAGTTGATGGACGGAAGTCGTCAGGTTATTGTTCAACGGTTACTGTAGTAGTGTTTGTTGGTCTTTGTCTGGTTGGCGTTTGGATGTTAATGTCATCAACTGTTGTACCCGTTCGGGATCCTGAGTTGTCCTCTGGGGAGGCTATAAGCGAAGTGAAACAGAGAGTATCTGAGATTGTTTCTTGGCCTTTCGAAGAAAATAAAGGTGACAAACGAGAGGATTCAACAAATGGGGATGGGGATGATGTGCCTGTTGAAAAGTCGGATAATAGAGCGGAGGATAATCAGGAAGAGAAGAATGTGTCTGAGGGTGATGGTGAGACGAGTGAATCTAAGAATATGGTTAATCAAAACCAGGAAGAGAATTCAGTGAAGGAGAGTTCCGATGAGAAGACTGAGTATGAAGAGGAATCTAAGGCAGAGTCTGAAAATGACAAAGGTAGAAAAAGGGAAGCCGGGGAATCTATGGGTGAAGGCGGAGATTCAAAGTCAGAAGCTGGAGACACAGAAGATGGCGAAACAAATAAAACTGAGCAGACTGAATCAGAGGAGAGCTTGGATGAGAATAAATCTGAGTCGGGTGAGGCTAGTCAGACTGAAAAGGAGAAGGATTCTCAAGATCAAGATAATGACACTGAGAGTCATGGAAAGGATCAGGTTTCAACTGTGATTTTCCCTTCTGGTGACCAGTCAGAAATTTTGAATGGAACTAATGCTCAGAATGGGGCTTGGTCAACTCAAGCTAGTGAATCACAGAATGAGAAAGAATCACAACAATCTTCTATAACTACGGACCAGCATGGTCATCTCTGGAAAGTCTGTAATGCCACTGCTGGGCCAGACTACATCCCTTGCCTGGACAATTGGCAAGCAATTAGAAAGCTTTCCAGTACAAAGCATTATGAACATCGAGAGAGGCATTGCCCTGAAGAAGCTCCTACCTGTATTGTTCCTTTACCGGAAGGATACAAACGCTCAATTAAGTGGCCCAAAAGCAGGGATAGGGTATGATCTTATATTCTGGATTAACTAATATATACTTGACTGCTTGTGGTTCACTTGGGCTAAAATTTGTTCTCATGGTGTGTGGTGCAGATTTGGTATCATAATGTTCCCCACACAAAGCTTGCAGAGGTTAAGGGTCACCAGAATTGGGTTAAAGTTACTGGTGAATACCTTACGTTTCCCGGGGGCGGAACTCAATTTAAGAATGGTGCTCTTCACTACATTGACTTCATTCAGAAGGTGAGCCTTTTTCATTTATCATTTTACGTCTGTTGTTAGCTTCTATTGATATGTGGCTTATTCTTTTCTTTGTATGAACTATGGGTGGTCCACTTCATCTCATAAGCTATTTCCTGGGTTTTACCAAGACAAAATAGGAAAATTTGTACTGTTTTTCTTTTTTGTGTCTATATAAATTCTGTTTGTGCATATCAGACTAGGGGAGTATTGCTATAATGCTATATACCGTGAAGAACACATGGTGCGTCACATTCTGACTTGTTTGAATGCTTCTTTGTATAAATATTTACTTGTATATACTTTGTGGTATTTGTAGAGACATATTCTGCACTGAAATTTTGCAGTGCTTTTAATGTAGACTACTGTCTTTGTTCCTGTCTCTCTTTCTGTGAAACTGAAATGTTGATAGAATTTTTTAAACCATATTACAAAAATTTATAACTTGTTAATTAATGTGGTTTCATTATCTTGAAAAAATTTTCAAGCGTGCTTGCCTTTTTTTTTGCTCCTTCCGAAATAATTGTTGATATTTCCCTTTTGTTTTGCCAATTTTCCGATTATCTGGAGCCCACATAATTGTTTTGGGTTTCCAGAGTTTAAATCAGTCATTAGTTGATATATTTTTTTTTTGATGGCTGAAATTTGATTCTTTTTCAACTGTTACTATCTGAAATATATTGTTGTAATTGTAATGCAGTCTCGTCCTGATATTGCATGGGGGAATAGAAGCCGTGTAATATTGGATGTTGGTTGTGGGGTTGCCAGCTTTGGAGGTTATCTTTTTGAGAAGGATGTCATTGCAATGTCCTTTGCTCCCAAGGATGAGCATGAAGCCCAAGTGCAATTTGCACTTGAGCGGGGAATTCCTGCCATATTATCTGTTATGGGCACCAAGAGACTACCATTTCCCAGTTCAGTTTTTGATCTTGTTCATTGTGCCCGTTGTAGGGTTCCTTGGCATGTTGAAGGTGACATCTCTGATTTCTATCTATTCCTTTTCTTCTTTTTTTTTCCATCTAAGATTATTTTATTAACATTCTGATGCACATTGTAGGAGGCAAGCTTCTCTTGGAGCTCAATCGCGTCTTGCGACCTGGTGGTTACTTTGTCTGGTCTGCAACTCCAGTTTACCAAAAGCTTCCAGAAGATGTTGGCATTTGGAAAGGTATTGGATACTTAGTGAAGTTTCCTCCCAAGAGATGTGATGGTATTGATTTTAACATCCTTGTTCTTTTACTCCATGTGATGATTGATGTCAGCAATGACTGAGCTGACAAAGCTAATGTGCTGGGATCTGAAGGCAATTAAGAGGGACAAGTTCAATGCTGTTGGTGCGGCAATCTTTAGAAAGCCAACTTCCAATGGGTGTTACAATAAAAGACCTCAAAATGAGCCTCCATTATGTGCAGACTCAGATGATGCTAATGCTGCCTGGTACTTGTCCTAATAAGTATTAGTTTCTGTCTTTGCCCTTGGCACAAAACTTGAACATGATAGTGAAATCTGTTAGAGATTTCTTCAAAATTTAAAGCAATAACGACAATCAATTTTAAACAAAGATCTGAGTCCTAATATTCGTCTAATGCTATTCTTTTTTCTATTATTTTGGTTAGTTTCATTTCAGTACATGTCTGTGAAATAATATGATTTCACTGTTTTGATATCACTTCATTATGTTTTATGCATTTTTCTTGATATTACATATCAAATACATCTGTTGAATCAACACATGTTTTTTAGTGTGTAAAGATATTGGCCAATTGTACATTGATTTGAGACATTGAATTTCCTTCTAGCCTCGGTTTATCATCTCTTGAATGTTTGACCTTGAGAGTACAAGCGGGAGGAACAGAGAAGGGGGTAAAAACTAATGAAATAAGATGACCTTCCAATGTTCTTTCAAAAAGTGATATTTCTGATTGCTATTATGTTTCTGTGGATGCATGATTTCAGGAATGTACCACTTCAGGCATGCATGCATAAAGTACCAGTAGATAAATCAAAGCGTGGGTCTCGTTGGCCTTTGCAGTGGCCTCTAAGGTTAGAGAAACCTCCTTATTGGCTGAATTCAGAGGCTGGTGTTTATGGGAAAGCTGCTCCGGAGGATTTCACTGCTGACTACCAGCATTGGAAAAATGTTGTCTCCAAATCGTATCTGAATGGAATGGGAATTAACTGGTCTTTTGTGAGGAATGTCATGGACATGAGGGCTGTATATGGAGGGTGAGTTATTGTACAGTTTCTTTTCCCTTTTTAATAAATGTATGTAATCCAATGGAGAAAATGGCCCTTGGTAGTCATGAAGAGCTATCACAACTTAGCCAAGCCTTAGACCTAACTATTTATTGGGGAAGATGAGAAACATCCTCGCTGCTACTGAATGCTATGGCTTGATCATTTTGCAACAGGAGTGGAATTTTATTTATGCTTTAGTGATATGCTGATATTCCTGCTTAGCATTCGTTGCCATACTCACTGCTTGTGTTCTAACATTATCCTTCTGCTGTAGTGAGAAGCATCTAGTCCTCTATTTTTTCCCTAGTTTGAATTATATATTTTTGCCTTTTGTGCTCCCAGGTTTGCTGCAGCTTTGAAAGACTTGAAGGTCTGGGTCATGAATGTAGTCCCAATTGAGTCTCCCGACACACTACCAATCATCTACGAACGTGGTTTGTTTGGTTTATATCATGATTGGTGTGAATCATTCAATACGTACCCCAGAACTTATGATCTTCTTCATGCTGATCATCTTTTCTCCACTATTAAAAAGAGGTTCTTCAATTTTTTACTTTAAAATACTGCAGTTTTCATATTTATGATCTCAACTCAAATGGTAAACCATTCCTCTTAACTTGATGAGGTTTGCTGCCACAGGTGTAGCTTAAAGGCAGTTGTTGCAGAAGTTGATAGGATACTGAGACCAGACGGAAACCTGATTTTAAGGGACGATGCCGAAACAATTGTTGAGGTTGAGGACTTAGTTAAATCTCTACACTGGGATGTCAGAATGATTTATACCAATGACAACCAAGGAATGCTTTGTGTTCACAAGACTTATTGGCGTCCTAAGGAAACAGAAACCATTTTATCAGCCATGATGTAAGCATGAAGCTTCAGTTTGTGTTTTTGACTCTCTGAGGCCATTTCACAAGTTGATATTTGCTTATTAGGTATTAATCTGCACCCTGGTATTTTAATATGCAATAGTAGCTGTAGTTGTTCATTAGAAATTGTAAGAATATACAGTTGATAATTCTTTAGCACCATTAAGGTTTCTATATCATATATTATTCACCCTTCTAAAATGGAAGGGAGATCCGATTGTATTGGTTCTTTATAATGAATATCAATGAAAATCATATCCATTTGTTATGAACTTTCATCCTCCTGGAAACTGAATACACATTAACAATAGCTCCAAATGTTTCTAGTTTAATCTAAGGTTAAATATTATTAGCAAAGGACACTTTTTCAGTTTCATGTATCGATGTTTAACTTCCAGTAGTTTATACTATTAGCAGCCACCCACATGGTAAATATTTAATAGAACACACCAACTATAATAATTAGGGCGTGTGTGAAGTTTAACAGTCGCATCATTAGAGAGGAAGATTTGCTCGATATATATATATTTCAGAGAATGCCAGTGAAACCTTTTTTGACCCAGCAAAACGTGATTTTAACAGTTTAACCGGAGTAAGCCGCAGTGGCTGTTTATCGAACACTTGAACTATTTTGGTTTGAAATGAACCTTAAAAGAATAACAGTTAACATATCCTTATCTATTACTTCGACCATGATAAGAATTAAATACTGAATTTTGATCACATAACTTGTACTTTCCATCCAAGCCCTTGTTTGATCACATAACTTATACTTGCCTTTCAGGCCCTCGTAATATTTATATGAAGAGAGCAAACGAATGTACTGAGAAGTGACCCTACCGCTTAAAAGGAAGGAGGCGCAATGTCCACCTGCTCTTGTTTGAAATAAACCAGCTTCACAAACTTAAGATTATCTTTCACCAGACATTCTTTCGACTTACACAACTCTTTAATCATTTTCGGTAACCAAAAGGTGTCCTAACTTTTGTGTGGTTAGCACTTCCCGATTGGAAAGGTCATTCATAAACTCAATTTGCCAATTCATAAACTCAAGAGATTTTGGATAAATTTCAAGGGTTATCAGAAACATTGCTTAAAATTCTCGAGGTCAAAGAATTTTTCTGGAACATTTTAGAGGAGGGTCAGTGTCTCACGCTTTTTAACTTTGCTTTTTTATTTATTCATTCTTTTAAAGATTACAATACAAATATACTGATATCTATAATTAAAACTTTGCTAAGACATCCTGGATTAATTATGTTAAAGCATAACATATTTTGATTTGCAATGGGTGGAATAAAAATCCACCAAGACTTGATAGATCACCATTTTGCAAAAATAAACCGAATTTACTTTTAAATATTAAAAAAAACTATTAATATATAAGAGAACTTGAATATCTTCCAAACAAAAAAAAAAAAGTGGTTTATCACACAACTAAGAAGTGATTACTTAATTAAATCTTGTTGATGTAAAGAAACTAGGTGCTATACTCACTAGCATTTCATAAAATATTTTATATTTCACTGACAGTAGTGATAACAAACATCTTCTATTGCAATTTTCTTTTTCAAAATTTGTTGGCAAAGTGGCATACAGAAGCGTCAAGATGCTTCTTTTCCATTTCTTTTAAAATTTCTTTGTCTGGCTTCTGAGATATCTGATGCTAATGAAAAGAGCACTCTCCTCATGTTTGCATGATTGAAAATTAAGGAATTATAATTAATAATTTTTTTATGGTTTAGGTGGGGCTTTCAACCACAAACTTAGAAGAGCTTACTCACTAATTCTTTATTGGTTAACACATGCTTCAGTCTTTATTAGTTCATTGACATTAATAAGAACCTCAGTTCGTGTGCCTTGGCATTAATTTAATGTTAACTTCAACAATTTTTTAATAAATACAACGTAAATATAATTCAGATTTCTGACCGAAAAGATTTCTCATCAGAAGAATAAGATTAAAAAACAATTAAATTATAAAACCCCAACTAAAACTAATGAGTGGACCAACGAGATTATTAAAAAATATAACCCTCAAATTCCTCACACAGTGAGATTTACACTAACTAATTCCATTAGACAAATGAGGGCAACAGCATGAGCTGCTCAAGCAAATTTTTGGAATTATAAAGTACTCCATTGTCTGCCATTGACACAGCTTTCCTCAAACAAACAAGTTGGCACTCCCCATACATTACTCAACATGTCTGCTGCAAAAACAAAATAAAATAAAACTCTCTAAAGCTGATGCTAATATCATATCTCTCAAAGTTAAAGGAAACTCTGGCCTCTGAACTCATCTCATGTGCAGACGATATTCCATCATCAGAATGTCAGCTTCTTTGAGGCACAAGAGCTTTCTCTTTCCTCTTGTTCTCGTTATAGCTTTCATTGTTCTCTCTTCATCATCATCAGCAGAAGCATCAAGATTGTGGCCTAAGGCTTCTTCTTTTCAGCAAATGCTTCCCAAAAAGCTTCCTTCTCCTTCCTCAGCGCCTTCCAAAGGCACAAATGTGGTGTCTACATCATCTTCTACGGCGGTAAAAGCTGATACAATTCTCTCTTCATCAGATGGAAAGGTATAGTTGCTGCTGCAAGAAATCTCCCAACATCGTTCTTCTAACTGTAGATTTATCAACAATAAGCAAGCTTGAGACTTCTGCAATGCAGAGTTTTTGTAAATTAGTACTTCTCCGCATTTTGAGATTGTGACAGAATGATGCACACTTGTAGATGTTGTTCAGCTTAATATATTGGTCTGCGCGCGGATATACGGTTGTAAATTAAGAAGATTATGAGTAGATATGATCATCACCGATCGACCTGGAATCAATTAGAGGCCACATCAATCGATAAGTGCTGAATTGTTTTATATATTAAAAATCCCCTCGCGAAGCGTAAATAGCTGATGGTAATTAATTAGTTGGTTAATAACATTCTCAGCCACAGAGGAGAAACTTATAGTACATTCTTCACGTAATATCTCTTCTAATTTGTAATTTCCCTTTAAATAATTAACCGAAACTCAACAATCACTCCTTATCTTTTCTTGTTAAGATTTTCTTGTGCTAGCTAGAATTGAAGATACTACTTCCAAGCTAGAAATTGGCTAGTTTGTGTGCATTTATTGCCGGTAAGTAACCGAGAGTGTCTTGCTCCATTGCAGTCATCAAGTTTAAACTTTTTTGTGCAGCGCACTTATCGTTTTGTAGACTTGACATCTCTGTGAATGATTGGGTTAATTAGAAGCTGCAGAATCCAAAAACGAAAGCACTTGTGCAGTTGCTGTTGCTATCCGCAAAAGCATTTCTCAGGAAATTGTGGGTGCCTTGTCTTTGTTATAAATGTGCTGAAACAGGTTGCCGTTGCTTACAAATTCATAAACTAATAAATGCACTTCTGTTTGTTAACAACAATTCAATAGCTGGACCACATTAATTTCTATAATTGATTTGTGAGAGTGGAACTACTTCATTGATGAATTGCTCAATTTGGCTTCGATCAACCATTTTAGACTTCTTTTAATTACTCAGCCGTACTGTTATCTGTTAAAAGTCTGTTATATACAGCGTCATAGCCTCCACGGCCAATCATTAATTCTACATTTGGTATAGTTGCCTGGTTGCATTTCCAAAACAATGCAAGAACGTATATTAAATTAATTCATACTTCAGTTACGCCTCTTCAAATTCATCTTGATATTTCAAATCAACATTTTCATCAAGAGGATACTTTCTTTCTCTAATTGTATTATATATATAGGGAAAAAAAAAATCTTGACATATTTACCTGTTTACAAATCATCATTGAACATGACAATTTTTCAACAAAACAATGCTAAAGATATAGCTTGTTTTGTTGTTCAAAGAGACGACACTACTTTACTTATACATGCATGCACTCACCATGTGAATATGTGATTATTATTTCAGTTCGTCCCAACAATATATAATATTATCGACTCCGATCTTTACTAATTGACTTGGAAAAGTGTAATAATACTGCCACAAACAGTTGTAGCTTGGGAAGATAGTTTGTCCACTGTAAATTACTCAGTCCCATTCAAGCTTGATCCTACAAAAAATATAGTAACGATACATGTACAAATAAAAACGTTGAAAAATATGCTAAAATATTAAAAAAATATTTATTTTAATTAACTTATAATCTATGTACGTGTTTTTATTCTATTGGTTTATCTCCCCATTTTTGTACATATATCATTTTTCATATATTGTTGTTAATATGCCACGAAAATATCTCAAAGGAGGAAAAGTGAATGAAAAGAAAAGAAAGTATGATGGTTCAGGTTACGTAAAGGTTTTAATTTAACAAGACATTCTGTCATAAGAGTTGACCGTGAAATAACTGTCGAGTGTTGCTCATTTGAATCTCTTTAAAATTTTGTGCTAATATTTTATAGTCCTTGGAACTTCACCTTTTGTTAAAATCTAAATCATGAACTCTCTTTGTATAAAATTGTTAAAAAAAAAAGTTTATAAATTTTAAATTTAGCTTATCAATCAATTATGTAACTTTACGTATATATATTGAGTCATGTTTAGGTGCAAAAAGTTGTGCATTTTTCTATAGCATTACAATACCATAAATTCATTTACAATCTTATAAACTATCTTTACAATGCTGTAAAAAGATGTGTGCATCAAGTATTTTTATATACATCCCATACATAATGTTTCAAACTTGATACAATTGGGCATCGCAACTGAAAAATCACTTTATTTTTTCATTTTTGTGTTCATTTTCCTGAGAAAGTGTACTGACGAAAATCAATCTAACAAACTGAATTTCCCTGCCTTTTCATCTGATTTGACTTTTCATCCGGACCAAAAAAAAAAAAAGTAAAAAATCTTATTTGACTTGGCATCTAGAGAGCGAAAGGATAGCAATTATTTTCACAACGTATAGAGAAGGCAACCAGGGTCCAGATTTCAGACGAATTAGATTCCGAATTTACCAATATCAGAATGATGTTGGATTCCAAACTGGAAAAAGTCGTGCACGTACAATTCGTCTACATTGTTTTCCCCCTCAACGTATATAAGACATTGACGACTTGGCTTGACAACAACGGTTCGGACCTATGCATTTCTTGTTGAACAAATCAGCTTCACTTTCCCCTCTGGTTATCTTCGCAAAGTACCAGAAAGGCTCCTTATGGTGCTTGATTGGGCAATAACTAAGAATGGCACATGTGAAAATGAAGCAAACAATTCCTCGAGCTCCGTGAAAATGCCTTTTGTTATTATAAAGATGAGAATGACGTGACAAATTCTGGGTATCTTCGCAAGTGCAAAGACGGTTATGAAGGGAATGCATACATACCTCTCTGATGGTTGTAAAGGTACGTGATTGAATCTCACTTCTCAACAAACCAATTAAGAAATTATAAAATAAGAGAAATAAATTAATTACTCGAAGTTCAGATATCTCTGTGTGTGTAAGTATAGTGTTTGATCTATTACAAATGCTTGCATTGGTATATATTTCATTAATTTTTTCCTATTTTATACTAAGCTTTTAATCTTTGATTTGTAGATATTGATGAGTGCGAGCGAAAGCTTCATTACCGTAACACATCATCACTGTGTTAACGCAGAGTTACAAATGCAATTGCCGCAAGGGCTACCATGGGGACGGAGGAAAAGATGGACAAGGTTGTAACCCCAAACTATTTCCAGTGATTAAGGACGTCGTTCTTGGTAATATAGACATATTTACTGCATGGGGTTCTTTACATTTAAATTTTTTTTTTTTTTTAATTTTGTAGCTACAAGGGAACTCCTTTTTTTGGCATCTACATTCACGTATCACGTTTGGTAAATGACGAGGATCAGGATTGGATAGTCTACGGTGTGAAAAATTTATTAAACAAGGGTTAGTAAATGTCAATTTGAGCTTACTAACCGTTTAACTGTGCAAAGGGTTAGGTCGAGAAAGGAAAAGTCAAACTGAAACTTCATTTTTTATTAATTACCCTCTCACATTGTAGAAGTGTCATGTCCGATGTCAAGGAAGCTCATGTTTGCAAGATTACCAGCAAAGCAGAGGATCACAGCAGCAGCAGCATACAATTACGAGTAGATGACATGGCATGCCAGCTGGAGCCTGGTGGTTATGTAATTAGTTGTGCATATGTTAATTAGCTAAAGCTGTTATAGTTAGTTAACAGAATAAGTGAATTAGTTGCAGCTAATTACATCGTTTAGTGCTGAGCTTCAGCTTAGTATAAATAGCAACAACTTTGTACATACAAATAAGTTTTTGATTAATGAAATTTAGTTCTAAGAAAATATTCAGATCTGGTTATTCATTTTCTCAGCTGCCAAACATTATTCTCGTTCTTCTTCTTGGTATCAGAGCCAGTAACAATGGCTTCAGTCCATCTAGCTTCTTCTTCTTCTCAAGCGCCAATTAATCAAACAGTTAATTCAACACATGTGACATTCACTTTCAATACACCTATTAAGCTAGATCAATCCAATTATTTGATTTGGAAATCTCAAGTTCTTGCCTCAATTCGTGGCAACAGACTTGAGAAATT
Source organism: Citrus sinensis (assembly GCF_022201045.2). NCBI lineage: Eukaryota > Viridiplantae > Streptophyta > Magnoliopsida > Sapindales > Rutaceae > Citrus > Citrus sinensis. The sequence continues at coordinate 33,648,838 of NC_068560.1, read as the reverse complement.
CATTGATAATTCAACCATTCCACCTCCCTCACACATTGCTCAACGAATTGAAGATGAACTGAGATCTGTTGAAAATCCAGAATTCGCAACTTGGAGATCACAATATCAGGTGCTTCTTGGCTGGTTACTTTCTTCAATGAGTGAAGGTATCATCAGTTTAGTCTTCAATCTAGAGACTTCTCGAGAGGTATGGAAAGCTATAGAGGTTCAATTCGGATCTCAGTCTAAATCTAGGCTTCTGCACTTACGATATATGATGAACTCAACTAGAAAGGATGATCTGAAAATTACTGATTATTTCATTAAGATGAAAAGTATTGCTGATAATATGGCTGCTGCTGGTAGTGCATTAAGTGATGATGATCTGATCTTGCATGTGCTCTCTGGTTTAGGTCCAGACTATAACTCTGTTGCTACCTATATTACTGGACAAGTAGGAGTAGGAAAAATGAATGTAAATGAAGCCTATGCTATGCTCCTAACTCAAGAAGCTAGGATTGAACAACAAACTCATATGCTAGCTAATACTGATGTGAAACAAAACTTTGAGGCTAATCTTACTTACAATGGAGGTTACAAAAAGGGAAATATGTCTGGAGGAAGAGGTTTTGGTGGCTTTGGTTATAATCCTGGCTATGGTAACGGTGGAAACAATAACAGTAATGGTTACAAGGGAGGTTATAATGGAGGCTCTGGATTTAATGCAAATAGTGGAAGTGCTTATGGCACTAATTATCAGTTCAAGGCTTATCAAGGAGATAATCAAAGAGGTGGAGGAGGAGGCAACTGGAATCCAAATGCTGGAAATGGTGGATTTAACAATAACAGATCTTCTGGAAACACTAAGCCTCAATGGAATGTCTCTAAGCCAACCTGTCAGATTTGTCTCAGAACAGGCCATACTGCCAATATTTGCTGGAAGCTTGAAGAATTTATTGCATCTGGATCTTACAGACCACCACCAAATAGAAATCCAAAGTCTGCATATTTGGCTAATATGGAGGGACCTGCTGATGCTAACTGGTATTTGGATAGTGGTGCAACACACCATCTGACAAATGATATCAACAACATGCATGTCTCTGAAGTGTTTACAGGTATATCTAAACTTCTTGTTGGCAATGGTGCTGGATTGAGTATAACACATGTTGGTAGTGCTGCATTGAAATCACATAACTCCCATAATACCTCCTTAACTCTTAAGCTAAATGATATCCTTTTAGTGCCACAAATTACAAAAAACCTTATTAGCATCTCTAAACTCACTAATGATAATGATGTTGTGATTGAGTTTACTAATAATCTCTGCTTTGTGAAGGACAAGGTGAGGAATTTGATCATACTGCAGGGCAAAGCTGAAAATGGTTTATACAAATTGCTATTAGTTTCATCTAATAAGCCAGTTCCCTCTGTGCATCAAGTCTCTCCTGCATCTAGTCAAAGCTTTGTTGCTGAGTCAATAATACCAACCAATCCTCTTTCAATGTTTTCAGTTGTCAATTCTACTCTTTCAAATAATGCTTCTTGTCTGCATACTGCAGCAACTCCTTGTAAAAATTCTGAGTGTTTGCTAAGTACCTCTGTATTGCATCAAAGATTGGGACATCCATCTTCTAAGATTTTGAGCCATGTAATCAAAGCATGTTCATCTTTCAAACTGGAAAATAAAACTAAAACCTTTGATTTTTGTGATGCTTGTCAAATAGGAAAAATGCACAAACTTCATTTTCCAGCTATTGTTATCAAAACAAAGTCTCCCCTAGATATGTTGCATACTGATTTATGGGGACCAGCCCCTGTGGTTTCATCACAAGGCTATAGATATTATGTGAGCTTTGTTGATGACTTCACAAGATTTACTTGGATTTTTCCTTTGAAAACTAAAAGTGAAACACTGTCAGTCTTCAAAGTTTTCAAAAACCAAATAGAGAAACAACTTGACAGACCTATCAAATGTCTTCAATCAGACTGGGGGGGAGAATTTCGATCATTTGTTAATTTTCTTCAAACAGAGGGCATCCAATTCAGACATTCATGTCCATACACTCACAACCAAAATGGCATTGTAGAGAGAAAGCATAGGCATATCACTGAACTTGGTCTCACTCTTCTTACACAAGTCAATCTACCTATTAAATTCTGGTGGGATTCCTTTCATACAGCCACATATCTTATCAACAGATTACCTACTCCAGTTCTGTCAATGAAATCCCCTTATGAGTCTATCTTTCATCTCACTCCAGATTATCAATTCTTAAGAACATTTGGATGTTCATGTTTTTCCTTTCTCCGAGACTATAATCAACACAAGTTTCACTCTCATACATCCAAATGTGTCTTCTTGGGGTATAGTTCTGTGCATAAGGGTTACAAGTGTCTCCATCCCTCTGGAAAAATCTATATAGCAAGTCATGTTATTTTTTATGAGACTTCATTTCCATATTCCCCCATTTTCAGTTCATCTTCTCCATCCAAGTCTTCTGGATTTCAATCCAATCTTCTTCAGCAATATACTATACCTATTTCTAATAGCAATTTGAATACCCTTGAAGCTGCTACTGCAAGTAATGATCAAAATTCTAATAATCTTGATATTACATCTTCACCACTTCCTCACAACACATCATCTCAACTCTCACCACCTGCTACTTTATTCCAGCAAACCACATTCTCTTCACCAACTCAACCTACCATGTCACACTCTTTGATTCACCCAGCACAATCATCTCAACCTAATCCAATTCCTTCCACACACAAAATGATAACCAGAGCAAAAGCTGGAATATTCAAACCAAAGGCCTACCTAACAGATCACAATAGCCTGGAACCATCCACTGTTTTAGAAGCATTATCTGATCCCAAATGGAAAGCAGCAATGCAGTCTGAGTATGATGCTTTGCCTAGAACAAAACTTGGACTCTGGTGCCCATGTGCTCATCCTATAAACCAGTTGGATGCAAATGGGTGTTCAGAACCAAGTACAACACAGATGGCTCAGTTTCCAAATACAAAGCTAGGCTGGTGGCCAAGGGATTTCATCAAACTGCAGGTATAGATTATTCAGAAACATTTAGTCCTGTAGTGAAGTCTGCAACAGTAAGATTAATTCTTAGCCTAGCTGTCATGAAAAGTTGGAATGTCAGACAAATTGATGTGAATAATGCCTTCTTAAATGGGGATTTGTCAGAGGATGTGTATATGATTCAGCCTGAGGGTTTTATGTCCAAAGAAGGCTACATATGCAAGCTTACCAAGGCTTTATATGGTTTGAAACAAGCTCCAAGAGCTTGGTATGATAAACTGAAAAGCTGTCTTACTGCCTGGAATTTCTGCAATTCTAAAGCTGATACATCTCTTTTTGTTAAGCATGATGATAAAGGCATTATTATTATATTGATCTATGTTAATGATATTCTGGTGACTGGCCCTGACTCAACATTACTTGAAGAGTTTATCAGTAATCTCAATAAGGTCTTTGCCCTCAAGGATCTGGGATTGGTGGCTTATTTTCTTGGAGTAGAAGTATGTTATACAGCTCAAGGAATGCATTTGTCACAGACTAAGTATATCAAGGATCTGATAAGCAAAGCTTCAATGCAAAGCTGCAAAGGGTCAGATACACCTTTCAGCACTGGTTTCAAACTAGAGAAGAATGTTCAAGGTCCTCTGGGGCAGGAATTCGAAGAACCAGCTCTTTATAGGAGCATTGTTGGAGGGCTTCAATATTTGATTCTCACCAGGCCTGACATTGCATATTCTGTACACAAACTCAGCCAATATCTCAGTAATCCTACACTCCAGCACTGGTTAGCATGCAAGAAAGTTCTCAGGTATCTTCAAGCTACAGCCACTCATGGTTTATATATCCAAAAGGAGGGAACTCTTGGACTTACAGGTCTAACTGGATACTCTGATGCTGACTGGGCATGTGATATTGATGATCGAAAATCTATTGGAGCCTACTGTATTTACTTGGGTAATAATCTGATTTCCTGGTCATCAAAAAAACAAGCTATTGTAGCTAAGTCAAGCACTGAAAGTGAATATAGAGCACTCTCTTCAGCAAGTTCAGAACTTTCATGGCTGCAATCTCTGCTGTCAGAACTTAACATTGTCCAACTACCAGCTCCAATCCTTTGGTGTGATAATCAGAGTGCAGGAGAGTTAGCTAGAAATCCTATTCTTCACTCTAAATCAAAACACATTGAGTTGGATGTCCATTACATTAGAGATAAAGTGCTTGGAAAAGAATTAGAAGTGAGATACATTCCTACTGAAGAACAAGTTGCTGATGTCCTTACCAAAGCTCTGTCATTTCCCAAGTTCAACTATTTTCGATCCAAGCTCAATGTCATCAACAGACCATTGAGCTTGAGGGGGGATGTCAAGGAAGCTCATGTTTGCAAGATTACCAGCAAAGCAGAGGATCACAGCAGCAGCAGCATACAGTTATGAGTAGATGACATGGCATGCCAGCTGGAGCCTGGTGGTTATGTAATTAGTTGTGCATATGTTAATTAGCTAAAGCTGTTATAGTTAGTTAACAGAATAAGTGAATTAGTTGCAGCTAATTACATCGTTTAGTGCTGAGCTTCAGCTTAGTATAAATAGCAACAACTTTGTACATACGAATAAGTTTTTGATTAATGAAATTTAGTTCTAAGAAAATATTCAGATCTGGTTATTCATTTTCTCAGCTGCCAAACATTATTCTCGTTCTTCTTCTTCCGACACATTTCAATTTTCTTCGATTTTAATTACACGGTTAGGTCTAGGAATACCAAAACTCAAAATTACTTTGATTAATTACCCTGTCACTCGTAAAATTGCAGTGAAAGATATTTCAATTTGAACAGTGATATTTGAATAGAAAAATTATAAATACAGAATAAATTATAACACTATAAAATGTAAAAGAAAAAATAAATAATCAATTAATATTATGAAATCTTATAGTTTATTCTTTCTTCCTTCTGTCTTCCTTAAGTATCTTTACATTTTTGCTTCGATTTTCTTCAATTTCACATCTAGGTGTTGGCATACTCTTTGTGGTTGTGCCGTGGGTAGCTCTTGGCTCTACTCGGTGTTGAAGAAAAGAAATCTCATCGGACTTGAAGGAATTTTTTTTTATGCAAGAAGAACCGGTTTCAAATTATTATTTAGTATTATACAGAGGACAACACAAGCCTTTAGTATGAATGATCCCACAAATTCGCGTATTATATGCATACAAAGAATCTTCCTCACCCTTACCTTGAACACAAAATCTCAACTAAAATATCAGTATTTTTTTTAATTTAAAAACCCCCAGAGTGGTGGGGGGTTAGGCAAAACCCCTACCTGTAATATAAATCTAAAAATGAATCAGATACAAAAAAGTGGGACATGAGCCAAAACCTCCTAGAGAAAATGAGATACAAGAAAAAGATAAAAATCCTAACGTCTGACATGGGGAATTGCGTGGGCATCTAAGTAAAGAATACGAGATAAGCCTTTGGGAAGCTCCCGAGGAGGAAAAAACGGAACTCAAAGGAAGTTCTTTCAGCAAAATGGTGGCTATCTCTTACAGCTGCAACTCTCAAAACGAAGCGGATCTTCTGATACAGCAAAAATCTTTACCGCTGGAGAACTCAAGATTGCAACTAACAACTATGCCTATGATAGAATGATTGGCCGAGGAGGCTATGGCACAGTATTCCTTGGATCTTTATCAGACAACAAAGCAATTGCCATAAAGAAGTCCAGAATAGTTTATCAAAGCCAGATTGAGCAGTGCATCAACAAGGTGGTTGTACTCTCGCAAATCAATCATAGAAACGTGGTCGGGCTATTGGGCTGTTGCCTAGAAACAGAGGTCCCTTTACTAGTTTATGAATTTGTCAGCAATGGCACAACATTTATATCAAGGTGAAGTTGCCCACCATTTCTTGGGAAGTACGGCTAAGGATAGCTGCAGAAACTGCAGAAGGTCTTTCATTTTTGCACTCTGCAGCTTCTACCCCAATTATCCCCCGAGATATCAAGTCTATTAACATTCTCTTAGACGACAATTACACTACAAAGGTGTGTGATTTCGGTGCTTCGAAGCTGGTTCCCATTGATGAAACTCAATTATCCACAATGGTGCAGGGAACTCTTAACAAGGAGGTTGTTGGCCAACAACCGTTACGAATAGCATCTTTTATTGGCTAACACGTTCATTTTCTATTACTGCCTACGACCCTAACACAAAAGAGAACAAGTTATGGTTGATCAGAATGGCTCAAAAATTCCTATTTTTACCGAGTCAGAAGATGGTGTGCTGCAATGTGGTTATGATGTGGGTTCAGAGTATTCTGTCTCCGAAAAAATATCCATCATTATGGTTATTCCTCATTTATTCCTGAAGATGAATGGTCTCAGCGGTTTGTGATACCCTTTAGACCAAGAGTTACATTCAATTGGCTTCGCCTTTACCCCAGCATCCAGTAGTCTTTGAGTATCCTAATCTCATAGCGTTCCACCCGCAGAATCCACAAATTGTGTTTTTCAGAAGGGATCCTTATTTCTTCCGTTACGATATGAGTAGCTCCAAGATGAAATTTGTTCAGTATTTTGGTCAGGCCTTTACATGGGCTTACTTTAATTTGTTTCCTTACATAATGCCGGAGTGGCCACCTTCTCCTTTACCTGCTGTTTGCTGCAAAAGAAGCTCTGTACCGTCTGATATCCCAACCGCTAGCGGGTGGCATCTAAATAATGGTGTTATGCGTTAAATATTATATGCTGCTGTGTCTTACTCTTACATACTATTATTTATTGTTGTGCCTTAATTTCACAGATTAGTGAAACATTAATTATCTCTCAATTGTTTTGATTCAATGGGTTAATAATTGGATGTTGCAGACAATGTCACTAATTCAAAATTTGAAGAGGGTAGAAACAATAACTATGTTAATCAACAACGGTCAAACTGACCATGCTATATGCAATTGTGACCTGCCTCCGAACTTAAATGGTCTGAAATATCCATGTCTGTTGGCACATTTTCAATTTTAGGCTTCCTCACTAAATTCTCAAATGTCGGATAAAAAACCATGGCACTCATTTGAAGGCTAGCTCCAGTATACGAATCAGCCAGGTTAAAAACTTGATGGAGATCCCACACCACACCCTGCTTCAACTCCGAGATAATTAGACCATGGCTTATCCATATTTGAACATCAACAAACATATCGGACCATGAAAAAAATTATCATTTATCTATATTTCCCAGTAGCAAAGAACTGACGGGAGTATTAATCAAAAAGAAATTAAAAAGAAAAATTTTTCCATCAAAAAATTTGTTTGAAATTTCTTAGGTAGGAGCTCCAAGATTGTTCACCTCTTGATGATTAGAGTGCCTAAAAGTGCCACATGATAGACCACCCAGGATAGCAAAATCATTTAGCCCGATCTAAAGATAATCGTTTTGAAATTCAACAGTTAAAAATTAAAAACTTTATATTGCTGAATCGAAATGGGATTCGAAGGGATAATCACCTTTGGCACCAAGATCTCTCAACGTCTTACTCTCACAAACTAAAAAGCTATTTGCCATACTGAGCCAACACCCTGCATTAATGTCAGAATTGTAGTCAATTACAACTAAATAGTATTCACATTGGCACAGAAAATAAAAAAATGAAAGTAAAAGTCTACCAAAATTCCGGCACCAAGGAGATTCCTAGAGCTCCCTGCTCTCTGAAAATAATTTGTAAAATGTGACGAAAACTTCCATAGTTAGTGGCATTTGTCCGCAAAAATTGTAGCCAAGTTAATGAAGCAGCAAACAGATAAGCCAAAAGGGAAGAAAAATACTAGCAACACCACAAATAAGGTCAACTACCTGATGCATAAACCAATAGTATTTTGACAAAGCATGCTAACGCACTGTCTGACAACCAATGCCTTCTGATATTTATCACACTGACAGGAGCATTTGTGTTATTCAAACCCTAGATTTCTCATTCTTTGTATACACAATCAGCCAGTAAGCAAGTGCATCTATCGAAGCACATACAGATGGAGAAAAACTCTATTGAATATAAGATGTGAAACATGCAAACTGAGTTTTAACTGAAAAACTTGCTAGAAATGTGAAAAACTAAGCTGAATTGAGAAGTAAATATGCGAGAGAAATTTGGAAGAATTGAAGTAAAAACTAATTTGATTTTTGCTTTAATTTCAAAAACAAATCCAGATGTAGATGAGGAGGAAGATGAGAAGAAAATAAGTAAATGTGAATCAATGGCCTTTTAAGTTTATTGCGTGGGGAATAAGATGGGATGGCCGCTATGTAATGTAACAACAAGGGTTCCACTTTGCACAAACGCTATAGTTTGAGTTTCCTGAATCAAATACCTATCTTTTCACATGGTTCCAATAAAGAAAATACAGACACGGCCTGTAAGATGCTGTATATTTTCATTCATCGAAATCCAGCTGAAGCAGCTCGTTAAAATGAAAACTGAAAAGTAACAAAATTCATAACTTTCCACCATTCACCACTTCCCTAAACAAAACAAATAGAACATCATATTAACACATTATCAACACTAGTTAGTGTTGGGAAATTGAGCTTTCTCTCAAGATCACTCCAAACAATTTGTCAAGCAACAAATTAATAGAAAAAATTAAATGGAGAATACACCAATCATACGCCACAAGATTTACGTGGAAAACTTAAAATCCGGAGAAAAATCACGGTCGTTGTCAAAAGACAACCAGAGAAAAATATTTATTATATGGAAAATTTTACAATCACTTTCTCAGAAATAATTTTCTCTCACCCAAGCCCCAAATACATGATTCCTAAAAATATTCCCTAACAAAGCAAACTCGTAATACCCATACTAAGGAGTCAAATGCTCATTTAATATAATTACGTGCTTAAGAATATTTCTCTTTCTCAATTACTCACCAAAACTCGGATGCCTAAATGAGGAGGAGCACCCTCCTATTTATAGCCAAATTATCAAAGCAAAAATCTAACAAGTCGACAACAACTTTCTTCTTTTTTGACAAATTCATGATGTGGTTCCAAATTGCCACCTTCCAAGTTGCTTGTCAAAGTTTCCCGCCACCAATTTGAATGCAATCCATGTGTTCCCATTTGACTTTTCCTTTTTTTTTTAAATCAATTTCAACAATCTCTACCATGATTAAAAAAAAAATCATAACTATTACTACGAGGCACTATTTTCACCAACAATCATAATTCTCAATATAGAGTTATCATACTCCACCATAAAGGGTATACTCACTTAGAATCAATCATTCTAAGATTTTTCTCAGAGCATGTTGAACTATCATGCTAAAATTTATGGTGCAATTCTCATGCTTGGTTCCCTTGAGAATTCTTTAACCATGACATAACTTTTCCACCACATACCTTGTATTTATACCAAGCCAATGCCCACGTGCAAACTTGTGGACCCCGCTGATAATAAAATGTTCTCTTTTATAACAACGTGTAGATTTACATGCTAAAAGAACTAACTCAGTCTCTTATAAAAAAAAAAAATCACTATCTATGAGATATCAATATCTCATTTATTGATTATGGAGTAATTTGCCAAGCCCACTCCACATTCTTGACAATTTCCTTGAGGTGTCAAAATTGTCACACCTTCAAATCCTTGTGCGTACCAGATTGGACACACTTTTGACTTAAATTCTCCACAAGCTAAAAATCATTTTCCCATTATTGTTTTTTGCAACAACATCAAACTCCACCAAGTTTGAAAAACACTAGCTGCTAATATATATGTTTTACAGATCAGTCTTTGCTTTTCACCACAGACTATTTGGATTGGCTCTACTGCTTCACATAAACAGTATCGTATACCCGTAGTACGAACCGTTGGCTCTGATACCACTGTTAAGAAATTGAGCTTTCTCTCAATATCACTCCAAGCAATTTGTCAAGAAATAAATTAACAGAAAAATTAAATGGAAAATACATCAATCACACAACACAAGATTTACGTGAAAAACTCCAAATTCAGAGAAAAACCACGATCATTGTCAAAAGACAACCAGAGAAAAAATATTCACTATGTGGAAAATTTTACAACCACTTTCTCATAAATAATTTTCTCTCACCCAAACCCTAAATATATGATTCCTAGAAATATTCCTTAACAAAGCAAACATGTAATACCCATACTAAGGAGTCAAATGCTCCTTTAATATAACTACGTGCTTAAGAATATTTCTCTTTCTCAATTACTCACTAAAACTCGGATGCCTAAATGAGGAGGAGCACCCTCCTATTTATAGCCAAATTATCAAAGCAAAAATCTAACAAGTCGGCAACAACTTTCTTCTTTTTTGATAAATTCATCATATAGTTTTTAATTGGCATCTTCCAAGTTGCTTGTCAAAGTTTACAGCCACCAATTTGAATGCAATCCATGTGTTCCCATTTGACTTTTCCTTTTTTTTTTTTTATAATCAATTTCAACAGTTAGTAACTGTCAAATTCCAATCAACCAAACCTAACCCATTGAGTATAATAATCAATACCACAAAGCAAAGCATCCGAATTTGTGAAGGCCTAAAAACCAATCCTCAAAGACAATGAAAAGTCTTCAAGATCCATTAATTATGTCTAGATAAATTTTCTTATAGTTTTCAAAGGTTATAATTAGATAAATTTTCCTTTCTTTTCTAGTTTATCCCTAAAACTGACTTTCTCAAAATTATTATTGCACAATCAAGTGGTTATGCCTAAAAAAAGTTGGTATTTCCAGAAAGTATTTTAGTAAATTATGTAATGTTTTAGAACATTTATATCATTTCTTTAACTTTTTATGAGAATGATCCTTGTAAGTCAGCTGGAGCTTAAAGGGAATATATACAGCACAACCAAGTCTCATAACAACTAGTATTTCCAGTAACTATCGTAGTTATAAATAACAAGAGCAAGCATTTCATCATTGCACAGTCCACCTTTCATGTGTCAATGGCATCTGATCCTCACAATGCATTAGACATCATTGTACAATCCGCCTCTCTAGTGCCAGTGGTGTCCGTTTCTCTTGTGCTAATGGTGTCTAAGCCTTACACAGACATGATAGTAAGTCATTATTTATCTTTCTATGACCTTCCGCTGAGGAGGGAATGAGCATTGGTTAGGATTTGAGGATTTTCTAACTCCATAGGCAATATAGGCATTTAAGATTCATTGGCACAGGAGGGTAGTCACCATTGGCACTAAAGAGGCAAATAACATTGGCACAAGAGAGTCAGACACCACTGGCATTGGGTGCGGGTTCACATATGCTGAATCTAAAACAGAGGGATTACAGACATATGCTGAATCTATTGTGAAGTTAGTGCTACTTGAGGTACAAATGCTGGGATCTCTGATTGAAATAGAGGGAATTAGAGGTGTAGTGGATGCAATTATGTAGGAAATAGAAATATTACGTGCTCCAAAATGGCAGGTGGCTGCTGCACTGGATAGTGTAGATGTAGGATCTGAATCTATTATTAAGGTGGTGCTATCTGAGGCATGGATAGTGGGACATTCAATTATATAGGCAATAGAGATGCCATGTGCTCCATGATGACAAGTTGTTGTGGCACTGGATGGAAATGATGCAAGAGCATAATGATATATGGTGATGCTGTGGAGGTAGCATTATGAGCTACACAGTAGTAAATGGATTTGCAAACTGCTTCGAGATGGCAGATGGCTATTGTAGGATGAGGGGAGGCAGAGCTATGTGTGGTGGGGAATATAGTAACAGAAGGCAAGAAATATAATGAGTAGGTGACAACAGTCTTTGTAGAGTGGGCAATGGATTTGCAAACTACTCCACAATGACAGGTGGCTACTGGGGCTACACTAGTAGCATTGCTGACATAAGTTGTGGATACTGCATCATCATAATCTACTATGGTGACAGTGTCATAATCTGTGATGCATAAAATGAGACTTCTTGGAGAGTCACTTGTGGTGATAATGCTTGATGTGTGTATGGCACAACACCAGAGTATTGCTCTAGCGGTGGCTGCAGTACATATAGTGGTAATGGTGGCTCTAGGGAATATTTACTAGCTATTTCAAATTGAAATTCCTTATCTAACTTTACATTTTTTTTAACAAACACGATAAATGAAGTAACAAATCAACCAGGATTAAAAAGTAATCCCTACAAACAAATAACAAACTTATCCTCTAGCTCCATGCTACATTTATGTCCAAGTTCTCTTAAACTTACTGCACACATGCTTTCTAGAGCCAAGGAAAGAACAAAAGAACAAACATTGAAAAGCTCTCAGTGTTGCAATAAAACACATCTCTTTTCTATTTGCAAGCTAAATGTAATCTGAAAGGAAATAGTAATTTACCAAGACATTCTGTATTGAATATCTTTGTCTAAAAGACGTTTAACATCAATGACAAAATAAAAAACTTTATGTGATGCCAAAAGTAAATGTACATATGTAAAATTTAATTAAATTGTTAAGAAGTAGAAAAAATAGAAATTAATAACATAAATGACTAAATCCTTCAAGGGTTTCAAAATTTCTTAGAAAGAAACACAGAAATAAAGATTAAAAAGCAAGAGAAAAAAATATTAAGGTGCATCCCTAATCAAATGAAAATAAGTATTGAATTTGAATATCAAATAATGAAATATTAAAGGCAGAAAGTTAGTTTCAAATTTCATCGAGCTAAGAGAGGAATCTAAGTGTGAATTCATCATATGAAAAAATTAAAAAAATTAAAAAGCACCTATTAAAATGAACAAAATTGAATAACAAATGCATAGAAAATTGTTACTTGCTGAGTAGTTTAGGATTTTGAGGAAGATGAGTAAGCTTTAAAGTGAGGGACAAAAATTTAGTGAGAGAATTATTAGAGTGAAATTATCTTTAATGCACCTTCATCTTCTTTACATAATGAAGTTTCATGCTAAGTTGAATGGTTGAAGCTTGATCCCGCCAAATTCAACGGCCTAGATGAAATGCAACAGCTTACACTTCGCTGTAAGAAATCTTTTTAATGATGTAAACCTAATTTCGGTTGATGTTATATTGTAGTAATGTCAGTACAAATTCTCCTATAATCGCATTTTAGCCCTGCGCCAAATTCACTTGTCGTAAAAAAGCCTTTTACTTCTCATCAGTAAAGATTGGGTGGCGCATTTCAGATCTGAATTTGAACAAGCACTTGTCGTAAAAAAGCCTTTTACTTCTCATCAGTAAAGATTGGGTGGCGCATTTCAGATCTGAATTTGAACAAGCCATCGAGACGAGAAGTCGAGGGATTTTGCTTCTAACCAACGAGTTCTCCATGATTGGTCCTTGGTTTTGGATTAGAAAGTTGTTTATTATTTTTATGTGAAGATTGATTTCTTGATTAATGTAACTTGAACTTATTTTATAATTGCTAGTCACCAGGGTTTCTTGTTATTGAAGCTTCGTGGGCCAAATTTTATATTGGGCTTTTCTTTGGGCTTCTGTATGTTTATCCATTCAGCCTCTCTTTTTACGATTTTGTTAGCACTTCACTTCACCGCCCAACTTTATAAAGCCCTTTTAAGTAATTTACTACTTTAACCATTTACAGTTTGTGAAACAATTTAAGAAAAGCCATCTTTGTTTTTTCTTTATTGTTAATTATTTTTGTTTTTGTTGGGGTGTGTAGGAGTGTGTGTGTGTGTGGGGGGGGGGGGGGGGAGATGTGTGTGGGTGCGTAGGTGCATGTGTGCATGCTTGTACGCGCGTGGGTGCATCTATGCATGTGTGCGTGTGCGCGTGTGTGAGCACGTGCGTGTGTGTACGTGTGTGAGCGCACGCGCGCGTGTGTGTGTGTGTGTATGTGTGTTTGTGTGTTTGTGTGTGTGTGTGCGCGTGTGTGTGCATGTGCGCGTACATACGTGTGTGTGTGTGTACGCGCACGTGTGCGTGTGTGTGTGGAAGGGTGCGTGTGTGCGGGTGTATGTGCATGTGTGCGTACATGTGCGTGTGTGCATGCGTGTGGGTTGGCGGGTGGGTGGGTGTGTGCGTGCGTGTGTGTAGGCGTGCGTGCATGCATGTGTGCGCGCGTGTGTGTATATACGATTTTTCCCCTTTTTCATGAAGGTAGAGTGATGGTAAATATCAAATCAATTTTTTCAAATGCCCATTTTTCTTAAATTCTAGTTCGAGTGACCAGTCAGATAAAATTACTTAAAAACCACTTGACCAAACCCCTAGTGGCAATACTTTGTATAATTAACTAGGATAAGATTTTAAATCTTGCAACTAATTTGTTTTGAATGAATAAATTTCACTTATGATGAGACGATGTTTCAAATTTTTTTATTTCATCAGTGTACAATAAAAGTCATGGACTATAGGTTAATAGTAGTGATTATTCCAACAATTAAGTTAACATTCATCAAAGGGAGCCTGTAAATTACATTTAATGTAATTTACACCCACTCACGTGAACAGTATGTAGTGTGGGGCTCACACACTGTTCATGTGAGTGATGTAAGTTACATTAATTATAACTTAGCATTTATCTTTATCAAATCATATACGCCTTTTCCCAAAATTTCTGGGATCAGCAGTGAAATCAGCAAGATTGCCTATTTGCCCTTTCTTTTTTCGGATTCAGCACCCAACAATTTAATTGGAGAGTGGATCTCAAAGTTTGGTTTCTAATATAAACCTCTATGGAAAGTCATTATAATTAAGAGCTAACATGAGAAAATGGAATTTGAATTTGAATGAGCAGTGGTACTGCATGTCTTGAGATTTTGACCTAACGGGCACATAAATAATGATTACACTCTCACAAAATTTAAAGACAATTTAATCTTCTGTTAACGAGAGGTATACATGCATGCAGTGTATGAGTCTTCTTCATACGAGTATTACCTCTCACACTGATATTCATTCAAAAGCCAACAATTGTGGCTATTTGTCTCTAATAATTGCTTTATTATATTCTCGCCTCAGTATACTCCTTTGGTTCGGGGCCCGCATCTTATTTTTTAACTTCCCTATAATTATTTTTGTCCTCTGGCAATATACACAAGATAGCCCTCGTGTTAGGAGGGTTCATTATTGCTGAAACCATGTCGCTAATTTTGCCAAATTAGAGTAAACTTGTTTCCTTTTAACATGCATAATGATAACTACGGTAATTAAGGAAGGTTATTTATACCCTAAAATATACGTAATTTTCAAATTAACTACTTTGTAATTTCTCTCTCTACACCATGATGCTAGAAATATTCTCTTTACATTAATTGTAAATTTTCACGATGTGAGCATCTATAAAAAGCAAAAGCCGAATCCACCTCTAACGTGTATTATCTAACTGAACCAACCTGCTTGCAGACAAGAAAAAATCCATCTATAATGTAAATTTTTTTCAATTTAAAGCTTTTCTAAAAGAGTTACCTTCCAGAAAAAATTAATTAGTAACTTTGATTATTTTTAACTCTTAATTTGCTTTCTCTGCGAATTACTGCTGAAAAAGAGCCGCATGAAAGAGATTTTTTTTACAACTAATTAATTTGATTAGAGTTCTCCTTTCTCCAAAAGGTGTTTGTTGATTCTATGTAAGAGAACAAAATCATAATTTGACTTGTTCTTTTTCTATTCTTTTCATCAGAAAAAATCATTAAATAATTCCCTGCAACGATGAATGGAATTGACTACTCTTGATAGTCAACGTATAAAGCAAAAAGACAACATGTTGGTGGTAAATTTTGTGGGGAATCGCAAATGTAGAGAAATACAACAATAATGGTGGAACTTTATTACGTAAAGTAATGTGTTTACAACTAACTCAGTATGTAGGAAGAAAAATAATAGTAATAAGTAAACTGCAGAAATTTTGTGTGCTTCAAGGCACGTTACAAATGTCACTTTTCTTAAAACGTTATTTGCCCCCACCAATTGAGTGATGCACATGGGTTAAACAAATACGCCTCCAGGATACAATGAAGCACTTGTTTGTTTGCTTGCGTTGTGCATCGACGAAAGCAAACCATAATACTCTTGAATGTTGCAAGCCTGCCAAGAAACAATATATTGTTCCTGCAGAAAACAATATATTGGAATGTGAATGCACAAAAGAAATGAGTGTTTTGTGTTGAAATTCGTACTAAAAAGGAATGCTAAGAAAAGAGTGGTGTAGAATCATTCATTTCATGTCTAAATGGCTTAAACATGACCCATATTTATAGATATACTTGTGCCTCCTCATTTGGGTTATCATCTTTCATGATACCCCTTCATTCATGGCCATTTGATCTAGATTTAATTTTAATCAATGGTCCAAATTAAACCATCACCATTTCAAATGAAATGTCACCATGAAATGATGCATCTCTAAGTGAAATGTTGCCATGAAAAGTTATATCATTTAGTAAAAAGATACATTTTCTACAAGACACAATTAAATGGACATGTCCTTACAACAAGACATCATTTAATTAGACATGTCTTTAGTGAAATGTACTTTTTCTATAAGGCACAATTAATAGGACACGTCTTTACCATAAGACACATTTATTTTGAAAATTTTCCAACACAACATACGTATGTATAAGTAAAAAATAAATGGTGTAAAAATAAATTATATTTTTTGTGGATTATCCTTCATAATAAATTATTATTGGTCTTTTTTTAATAAAAATAATAAAAAAAGTGTGTTCAAAGTATATTTTAGGTCGCAATTAGCCCACACCCTAATAATAATAATCCTTTATTTTACAATAAAAAAACATGATAATAATAATTGATCAAGTTAAGAATTATAATTGGCCACACATCTAAATCCTAATGAGCAAGAAATTATGAACTAAATTGAGATATGTACCAAATTTATTTGTGTAATTCGAAATACATAAACATGGAAATTAAAACGTAAGAAGTATTTGAAACGAGGAAGATGACAAAGCTGGATGTTGTCCTTCCCAATAATTAGGGTAAAATAGTGTACGAGACAAGTAAACAACTAACATTGCCTGATCTAAATGTAACTCAAATCAATTATGCACGACGGCTAAACCTCAGCTGGCGCACGCATATTGAAGCCATAATTTTACTCAACATTGAATGCATAAGATTTTCTTTCCATTATTTATTAGAACATTAATAAAAATAGGGATATATAATAAGTATTAAACAACAAAGCAAAAGCTTCTATGAGGACTAGACAAATCACACTATATTGTCACTCATGGATAACTATATGAAAGAGAAAATGAGATCATGAGAAAGTCTTTGATACTTAGGGTGTAGACTTTATCATTTTTAAATTCTTATCAGGCGTACCTCTCAATCATTTAAGAATAAATACACGCGTATAAATAGTTTAGGGAGAAGCATCCAAGAACTTCTTTGGAGATAATTGAAACAACTTGCTAGAATTTAGCAGTTGGTTTGGAAGTTGGGAGCCATTTGGTAAAGTTTTCGAGTGTTGCAGAATCGGATCTATAGTGCTTTTGAGTGAATTCGAGCAGATCAGACCATGTGAAATCAGGGTAAATTCTGGTCCCTTGTCTGCAAATAAGATCTTGTGGGGGCCGCACCACTTTGTCTTCTCTCGGGCAAAGAAAGAATGCCAATGATCTTCTTTCCGTGAACCTATTAACCATTGCCCTATGCAGGCAACTCATGTATTTCCCATTTGATAATGCCTGCAAATATAATCCAACACAAAACAATTAATTGAAAAACACATAAAATAATTAATTGAAAAACACATATTCTATGTCATTCATACAATCATTGTACGATTTTATTGGTTTATGATTTATTGTACGGATAAGACGATACCTTCATTGATATCTTAGCTCATTTAATTTTTAGGTTCTTATGGGCACATACCGTGAAAGTATCCCCAATATTGATAACTAGGGCATCATCACGAGGTCGAACACTCTGCCATCTGTTGTTGGCGAATACTTCTAATCCTCCAACTTGATCTTGGTGAAGTATGGTTAGGGAAGTTGGATCACAATGAGGGCCAGTGCCAAGAGCAAGATCTGACGCTTGGCAAGTAGGATAGTTGTTACATCTCATTATAGAGCAACCTTCTTCAAAAAATTCCCTATAATGTAATCGATCATTGATTCCCAAGCTGATTGCTAGGAGCTCCGTTATTCCTAGAGATAAGCACTTCATTGCTTCACAATATTTTTGATAGATTATCCTACAATAACGCAAAGTGCATATATGTACTTAGTATTATAGTTTGTAAGAAAAAA
Organism: Citrus sinensis; assembly: GCF_022201045.2. Lineage (NCBI taxonomy): Eukaryota > Viridiplantae > Streptophyta > Magnoliopsida > Sapindales > Rutaceae > Citrus > Citrus sinensis. Next base: position 33,630,587 of record NC_068560.1, on the reverse strand, counting down.
CATAAACACATACAAATTAGGGTTAGGGTAACCACAAATACAGAATTTTCTCCTACCCTGTCTGTTCAAAATCTTTCCCAATCTTGGACTTAAAGAAATTCACGACCATGGGGTTCAAGGAACAGTCATCGAAGCCGAAAGATAATGTTTCCTTCCATGGCAATTTAGAGCAAAATCGGTCAGCATGAGCACCTGAATAGCCCCACATGTTACCAGGCATCCTCTGAGCTTTTAGTTTCCGGCTGGTCGGCAGCTTAAAGAAATTGTCAATTTGATCATGGGCGGCACTTATAAGGCTAGCATCAATTCCATGATTGATTACTTGAAAGAAGCCATGGCTCATACAAGCATCCTTTATGATCCTCGCAGCTCGCTGAGTTGCCACCTCGTCACCTCTAAAGAAACCTTCAAGATCAACTACTGGCTCCATTAGCTCCCCATGAGAGCTAACCAAATCTCCTTTCGACCAAGTGAACTCTACGGGTAAGTTCGTTTGTTTTTGCGAGAGAGATGAATCAACAAGAGAAACTCCACTGTGATCTCTTTGGCCTTGGAGCTCTACTGGAGATGGCAAGAAAAGTACTGTAGAGGAACTTGAATCCATTTAGAGACACAAGTCAGTATAGATCGTGATACTACATATGTCAATTTATATAGATTAAGTCGATCAGAGAGCACAGGGTAGAAATTTTAGGAGAAGCATATAGATCTAATGACTATTCAATCTAATGGTAGATGAACAATGACTTCAATATTGTCTTTTAATTAGTTTTAAATTTGTCTAAGTCATTAGATTGAATAGATTTATAGGAAGAAAAATTAAGCCATGATTCTAACTAAAAAAATTTAAGATAAAAAATAATAGGGTAAATGTTTGTTTAGTTATTATATTTTGAGTTATGTATATGTTTAATCTCTATATTTTAAAAAATATCTTAAGATGTCCTTTCTATTTGAATATGTGACACTCATGTCCTTTTTTTTTTTACTTTAACAATATAACCCTCACTACAATTTTAAAATAATGTTTAATACATTTCCAATAATCTGGCTAATAATTATTATAAAAATTAATTTATCAAAATAATCCTAAAAGTAAAATAACAACGGAAAAATACATTTATGTTTTTAACTTTTAGGTTTAAATTGTTAATTAATTATTTTTACAGATAAATTAATTAAGGTTCACAAGAATATTGTTGTAAGAGTATTATTTTTTTTTAAAGAAAAATAAAAAATATAAGTGTCACATATTCAACAGTAGTGTATCTTAAAATATTTTTTAAAATAAAAAAATTAACTCAACACTAAACTCAGAATAAAGCATTCACCTAAAATAATAGAATAGATGAGAGTGAAGTGATGGTTGATTGCGTTTCTTTTTGGAAGTAGTGTGAAGGGATGGATGATTGTCCATTTTGGGAAAGCAGTACTAAATAAATTATACGAAATTGACTAGTCCAAATCATGTATATTTGAACGAAGAAGAGAGATGTGACATAAAAATTAATTAAATGATTATTTCGTTCAATATGCATGCGCCGTATATTCATAAAAATTAATAAAATTAATATTGATACATTGGCACCAATTCAATGGATTGTTGTATAATGACTCGAATACTTCCATACAGGACTTCTAATCTAAAATCCTAAAATATTTCTTCCTTTTCTTTTTTTGGGATGAACAAGGGGAAAACTTATTGATGACAAGAAATCACAAATGATATTAAACTAAATATATAAAAGACTTCGGCAATTTCAGCTCATTCTTAATGAATTAGGCATATTAGTGAGGGTTTGAGGACTCTCATACATGTGGATTTTTAGTAATCATAGCAGTATGAGGGTGTAAGAGACATGTGAGTTTAATAGATGTGTGTGTCATATGTTCATGTCATTCATATCATAGGATAACTAAATGCTTGTACAAAAATCAATGGTTATAAAATCACTTTGATTCGTTTACGTACAGTTTAACCATTGAATTGAAGCTCAATAGATCACTTATTGTAATTATATAGGTAAGATTTTTTGTTCCTCTCTTTCAATTTTAATTATTTTCATAAGATCATGATGTAGTTGAAAATGGTTTGAGAATTATAAAACCTCAGCTAGCTAGCTAGCATCGAGGAAACCCAGTTTTCATTCCGCTCAGGGTTCAACAACCTCGTGCCATTTATTTTTGTTTGATTTTTATGATTTACTCAAAACCAAAAAGTAGAACACCTCATTCTGAATAGTGGGACATAGCTAGTATCAACAGTTTCTTAAATTCAAAACAACAATCGATGGTTTCTCTGCAAAGTCGATATCAAAAAACGGCCCCTACCTGAAACATATCATCCCTGAAGAAGGGAGGACAATAGGACAACGGGCATGCAAATCTAAATCCATATTTGCTTTGGTTGCACTCCATTAATTTGTAGGAGGAGACAACTTCACGTGAACTTCATTGTCTTTTTATAAGGTTGGATTATTATACATGGCCATGACATGCTTGCCCTATTTTTCAAGTTGATAATCATCTCATCCGTATTGTATAAGTCTTAATCGAATGGTCAAGTCGCCGTTGGCGCTTGGCACGTCACACACCTTAATTATCCTGTAGTCAGATGCTTTTATCTAATCCATATGATCATACGCCCGTCACACCGATTTGTACACGGCAGCTTTGTAAATCTATGATAATTGACGATCCCGATAAAAAATGGTATAGAGTTAAATTTCTGAAATGTGAGCACAGTATGTAACTTAGCATCAATTGATATTGCAGTCCATTTCTATGAGAACATAGACAGATAGGCTGACATGATACAAATGGATAAACTAAAGACTTTATTTGAGAAAATTATTTTATTAAAAAAAAGTTCCAGATGTTCTGAAGCAAATCGTAAATATTTTCTGGACTTTTTTTTTTAAGTGAGAGAAATTGTTGTTTAGAAGAAGGATATTTTGGAATTGAAATTATTTTTAATAGTTTAGTGAATTTTTTTAATATAAGATAGGATTATTTAAAGCCACCAGGTTCTTTTTTACACCTATTTTAAAAAATAATTCTGATAAATGTAATAATAATTATTATTTATTTATTATTTTTAATTAAATGAATTATTTTATTGAACAGAAAATTAATTGAAGATTATGCATCAAACGTACATGGAGAAGCTCAATTTGAGAAGCATTAGAGATTAATTGATTTTGTGACCAATTAGGCGTAGATGCATGTAAAATTCAAGCCGAGGAAGCCAAAGCCAATAAATTAATTCATCCATGCACACGCAAAGAAAGAAAATTAAATGATTTTAGTTTTAAACATGGACATTGAGATTAAAGAGAAAATTGAATTTAATTCAATTTAGTGGCTTTTCGTTTTGCCTTGTAACGATATGAATAAAAAATCTTTAAGGATTTAACTACAGAGGCGGTGGCTTAACATTATAGAAGCCAAAGCTTTGGCTTTTGCACGGAAGAAGAGACGGACCGCGAGACAGATAGAAGAATTGAAGGCCACTGCTTCACAATGGCTTCCATCGTAGTATCGCTTCTACTGTCCTCGGGCCCTTTATGTCTTTCTAATCTTCTATACTAAGGACAAAGTCATATTCGATGAAATAAATTATTTTTTTATTCAATTAATTTCTTATATGTGTACTTTAATATTTATGATTTTTGTTTCATACGATTCGTTAAATGTTGTTAATTTTTCTCTAGTTTTGTCGTGTATTATTGATTGTTAAAATTAATATTTAACTAAACTTATGCTTAGATTTAAAAGGTTTATATATACTTTATTTTTAATTTTGTATCTTTTATTAAATTGTTTACACAGAATACTTGAAAAACTTTAACTCTTTATAATTCAATATGTTTACATAGTATGCTTTGATATCATACTATTAAGTATAAAAAGAACCCATATGAGATTAGATTTAATTGCGCTTTATTGCTATATTCATGAGTGGATATAAATTGATTTCGAGTTATTACTCTAAAATTGGGAATTGATTGATAATTAAATAATTGTTATATTGAACTGTGGTGGATTTTGGAACTCTAGTAGCTTCAATCTTTTGAATTCTTATGTTAATACACTTGTTTTAATTTTAATTGTCTTTTTAGTTTTAATTTTCTCAAACAAACTATTTTCTTTTCAACTAGGGTAGATTTTTTTTATTAGCTTAATTTAAATTTTGCCTTCCTAAAAATTAACAGTCCCTTGTGGGTTGAACTCAATATACTCGTGTGCTTGCGAGTACATTAAATTTTGCACAACAGAATTCATTATTAAAAATTAAAAATTTAAAAATCTCAAAATCACCCTTTACTATCTCTTTCTCTCTCTACCGTACAATTATGTATTCTCCCATACTCTTATATTCTACAAACTAATCACTCAATTTTACTTTCTTTTCTATTCATGTTTCAGTCTTTCTCAGTAGATTATGATCTTTATTTCATACTTTCTATATATAAGAATTATTTTCTTGATTTTCATTAGCTTTTATATTTGGTAAAAAATAATTTCTATATTCATTAACTTTCATGGATTATAAAAAATGTATTGATGTACATTTTTAAATGGTGGATTATGTTTCTCTTCGTTAATGATATCAATTAATTGTAATTGAAAGAATATATTGGAATTAATCGATGAGAATCTATAAAATTGAGAAGAAAAAGAGAATAAAGGGTTAATTAAGTAATTTTAAAAGAAATTATATAATAAAATATAAATTTATACGGGGTTAACTTAATGATTGGCTTTCAAGAGGATATTTCCGGGTGGCATTAGTGCTTTACCCAATTTCTAATGTAAGAGTAGTCCAGCCCAAAAACAAATACCTGCCCCGTCATTAGCATCCCAATTAAATCTTTCAGCTGCTTTATGCACCTCACTGAAATACAAATATACATGTATTAGACTATTGGCACCCCTTCAAAATTCTTTTTAAACCCCCCAAATTATACTCCATGTAACACTAAAAGCATCATTTTTTTCATAAATTCTTTCGACTTTATATAACCATCTCACTTTTAATTTTTTTTTTTTTTTTGCAATCTTGATTTATTTATTATTCTCTTCAAACTTTCTCTATTGTTTAAAAAAATATTCTACTCTTAGAATATTTTATTCACTAAAATTTGGGTGCATCGTGTAGTAATTAGTTTGAGAACTCTTTGAAATTTATTTTCAATGGGATAATATTTTATTTGTTTCCCTACTGTGGTGTATTTGTTTTTTTATTAGAGAAACTAACTGCTCATTATAAGTCAGGTTAATTTCCTTTCTATCTGTCTTTAAATATAATTATAAGAGGATGAAGGGGTAACAATAGTTTAACTCTTAATATAAAAGTTGTGTTATGAGATAAGTGTACTATTTTTTTTTTCATATACATAGATATATTAAAAATCAAAATGTTTATATAATCATTAACTTATTAGGACTATCTTTAATAAGTGGTATTATAATAGAGTTTAGATTTCTTACCCTCACTTGATGAGGTCTATTAAAGTATAGTTTGAATTTTTACTCTCATTTAATGTCGAAGGGAAATATGTTCTATCCACGTTAATGGAAAGAATCTACCCCTATCCAATTAAATTAGGAGAGAAAATGAGTCTCAATAATTGTAAGTACTCAAATACATGATTGTGCCAATGTTAGGAGCCTAGAGCAGCAAGAAGGTAACATGGTAACATTAATCAAATTGTGTATATAACAGATGTCATGTATTCCAACATGACCTCTTTGAGAACAAAAAATTACAGCCAATATTAGTACAAACATATTATCCATACATAATATCTTTCATCCAGTCGATGACCTTGAAAACTATAACACTGTAGACAAATAATAAAAAAAAATATAAAAGAAAGAATAAATCAAAGAAGTGTTATGAACATCACAACATTGTAAATATTAATGCACACACAACACCTATCTACAGAAAAATAAAACAATCCAAGGAAATTAGAGGATTATCAATATCCTCCATAGGAACGGGGTCACTGTTACCGTGAGAAGCCAGTGCTTCTGCCACTGCAACTTCATCAATTTTAGAACCAATTCGATGAGTAAATGTTTCTTTATTGCTTAAACAAAGCCGCAATCCTGCTGAGTTAAAATTATTGCTTGGACTTGGTGGCCTGAAATTTTCTTTTCTTAGAGAAGAAGAAACAGGATTAGCGTTATGTACCTTAGTAGCCATGCGGTTTGAACAAATTTCTTTAGTTGTATTTGTGACAAATCCCCTGTTACTATCTCCACTGAATCTTCTACTGGGAGACGGTGATCTCAAGCCTCTGCTCGACAAAATATATGGAGAATTTTGTCTCTCTGGCTCTCTGCGAAAGCTCTTTTGTCGTGACAGAGGTGTTGGCGAGCTTGATCGAACTCTCTTTTGTGGTGTAGAGCCATTTATCCTTGGTGGGATTGATTGCTTCACTGTTGCCGCTATTGACTTAATGGGTGAGTCTAATTTTTTAGCTTGAACTTTAGTGGTTGCTAATGATAGAGAAGCTTGTTTGATAGAATTAATGCGAATAATATGTGGATTTTCCTTCACACAAGACCACAAAAACTCGTTGGAAAAGGATCTGTCTTTCGAGCTCAAGGCCGAAGAAGCACTAGAAGAGAGCGATGAGCATGATTCGGAAGTGTTGCTTGTTGTACAAGTGAAGGAAGAAATGGAAGAAGTTGAGCTAGGAGGGGAAAGAGGGCAGGGAGAAATTCTATTTGAGAGAAGGATATTTGGAGTTCTGGGGGCTTGCTGTGAGATAACAAGCTTGTCTTGAACATCATGATGACGATGATGGTTGAATTCTTGATCAATGGAATGTTTTTTCGTGGGTTTGCATTTGCTAATGCAACAGCCCATTTGCTGAATTTTGATTGAGATTCAGAGGCGAATGAAATGAGAGAGGGAGAGATTGATCTATAGCCAACCAGGCAAAGAGAATGTAGGCAACATGTAGTATATAGGATTGGTGGGTGTGTTTGATTAATTAAAAATAAATAAAAAATTTGTAAAGGAAAAAAGAGTGGCTTTTGCTTTTGCTCTTTCCCTTTTTCAGATTATTTGAATTTGGTTGCCGGGTCTAATGATAATAATAAATCCGTTGTCTAACGGTTAGGTAGAAAAAGAAATTAAAGAATGATTAGTGCTTGCGGAAGCAAATAACTTTATGGCGCCCCATTTATATATATATATAACGTGGAGTTGCTGTATTGGATGGAGGTCCACCACCATTTGTGAATTGGGCTGCGACACTCTGGCCATTAGTCTCGAACCCACCACTATCAGCAGTTCAGCACTTTCCTTATGGGCTATGGCTTATGCCAAGCCTGTTTGGACTTAACTGGGATGATCCATTGCTAATTTTAATATGAAGCCTGGACTGATATTATGTAAATGAGCAAAGCTTCTAACACTTTTTTTTTTCTTTTTTTTGTAAGAGCTCGCTTTTAACACCCCTTTTAAACCCTTTTAACTTAATAAACCTCACCTCTTTTTTTTTTTTTTTTTATAAAGATCTCCTTTTTTTATGAAATTACAAAAAATGACATAAAATTTTAATTAAATTTCTCTAACATTTTGAATAGATTTTGTAAACAATCTTTTTCATTATAAAATTATTGTTATTAGATTATTTGTTTTCTACATTGGTTTAAAATTATTTTGATTTTATCAATAAAATTAATGATATCAAATATAAGGATTAACATATAGTTAGGGTCCATGATTTGTAAAGATATTTTAATTTAACTAAATTCAGATAAGTTTTACGTATTTTCTAGTAATAATAGAACTATGATTATAAAGGGACGTGGAAGACATTACTCTGTGTAAACATGCTTGCCAACCACTTGATCTCAATATTAATGGTCACAGTCTCTTTTCACACCTGGAATGGAAAAATATAACACATATTATCTATATGCGTCAGGCAAATTCGTTCCATATTAAAAGTTGGTTGGGTAGGGTAACATAGTGTGAATATCACAGAAATGGCATTTCGGAAAGCTCAAAATTTTTGTGTTGTGATTTTTAATCAACAATTGTTTATGCGATGGAATTATTAAGAATTAAAAGTACGATTGTATCAATTGGTTGGCACCGTCTATCAAATAAAAGTGTGCATGCATTTGTAAAATTAAACAAAATAATGTTTATTGAAGAGTCTATTTAATATTGAGGTGGAAAATATTTTAAGCCACAACATCGCTGAAAAAAAAATTATTACTTTTGTTACGGTTTAAATGTCCTTTAAATGGTAAAATTGTATTTTAACCTAATATAAAAATAAAAAACTGACCATTAAAAAGGGTACTGACAAGTTTTATTCCTCTCTCTTTCTAAAATTAATTCATCTAATCTTTTTTTCTTTCTAAACACTCTTTCAAAACTCATTCTTTAACTCAACATTATCCGCCGTCATCGTCTCCATATACCAACTGAAACCACTCAAAATTCGGTAATTTAATTTTTTTTTACTTTTAAGAGAAGATAAATTTCATTAGTCTGTCCATAAGAAGCATTGTCACAAGCAAACCCTGGGCTAGGCGGGCCTCAAAAGTGACAAACGAGTGGCTCTCGAACTGCCGGTATCGTCACGTGGGGAAGTCTCGGCGTCGATCGAGCTCCTCAGCTCAGAAGAGAGAAGAGCTCAGGCAAGTAGTGTGGAGGACAACCCGGACATGAAACCTGAAGTGACTGCGAAGGCGAAAGCGACGGTGGCTCCATACCGGGGGGACAACTCCTGGGGATTCTTTGGGGCGGGAAAGAGAATATTCCGATGAGAATTATTATTGGTGGTGATTTCGCGATAGGTTGGGAAACGGATTGGAAAAAAGGAAATAAAAAAAGAGCTATTTTTTTGCGGCGGCGGAGGGGAGGGGTTCCCCCTCTCCCCCGAGCCCCCTCACCCCCTTTTAAGGTGAAGGCCTTACTCAATTCCTATCGGAATTGCGGCCTTCCTCGGAGAAGAAAGATATATTTATAAACCTACCGGGGGGCACTTCCCCCGGACCCCCTTCTCGAATCAGGTTCCCCTCCGTGGTCCCCTTTCGGGTCCCACTCCGGCCCCGCTTCGCTCCTTTTTATCCAATCCAACAATCATATTCTGCTGCTTAACACACCAATTATGATTTTTCCTCCATACCGGGGGGATTCTCAGAAAGCTTCTTCCCCCCTTAAGAATCATATGAAAGAGTTCAGATAAGCATGTAAAAATATATATAACCTTGAGTCTTATCTGAAAGCTTTCAGATAAGCTTTTTCAACTTATCTGAAATCCTTCAGATAAGCATAACAGCATTTGAATCCTTCAAATGTGAGGAAATCCCCCCGCCCCCCGGGGGGGCGAGGGCTCGACTCTGCTCTGATTCACCACCCGGGGGGATTCTTAAGGGGGGAAGAAGCTTTCTGAGAATCCCCCCGGTATGGAGGAAAAATCATAATTGGTGTGTTAAGCAGCAGAATATGATTGTTGGATTGGATAAAAAGGAGCGAAGCGGGGCCGGAGTGGGACCCGAAAGGGGACCACGGAGGGGAACCTGATTCGAGAAGGGGGTCCGGGGGAAGTGCCCCCCGGTAGGTTTATAAATATATCTTTCTTCTCCGAGGAAGGCCGCAATTCCGATAGGAATTGAGTAAGGCCTTCACCTTAAAAGGGGGTGAGGGGGCTCGGGGGAGAGGGGGAACCCCTCTCAATCCGAAAAACAAAGGAAAGCCGAAAGGCTTTAACCCTTTTATATCCCCAAGTCCGCAATTCCGATAGGAATTGAGTAAGGACTTTACCAAAAAAAAAGCGCTAAATTTAATTAAAAAAAAAAAGAAGTCTGCGAAGAAAAAGCACTTTTCACACCTTATTCTTGGGTATGGAGCCAGCGTCGGTCAAGTATAGCTGTGTACACGAATAGTCTTTTTGGGGTTGTGTACGTGCGGGGGGAATGGACGAAAGAGTCTTAACCTTTTTGTTAGTCAACTTTCAGCTTTCTTAACATATAGAATTTCTAATTAAAAGCACAGAAGTCTCTTTCTTATTACCGAATTTGACAAATCAAATTCGAAGAAAAAGACTTCCATACCTTGGGGTGGTGAAGTAGAGGGAAAGGCAGCCCTCGTAGGGGGAGCTATTATCCCGTGCATACACGGATATATATAGTATTCTTATCTATTTTAAATAATATTTAAAATAGGGAAAGATAGGGTAAATAATATTAATAATAGGGAAAGATAGGTAAAGTCCTTACTCAATTCCTATCGGAATTGCGGACTTTTTAAGAAATTGAATAGATGACCATTGAACCTTCAGTGAAAGTAAGAAGATAAATCTTTTTAGTCGCAGGCTAAAAGCCCTACGCAAGTTTAATCCCATTCCTCGGGGTCACTTCTCCCAGTAGGTTGCGGCTATGCGACGGGATTAAACTTTCTTTAACTCTCCTTAACATCTTTGTGCACAGCTGATTGTGTAAGAGAATAGGTTCCTTCTATTCTTCCTAGAGGCAAGAGAAGCGTGCTATTCTTTGTCCTCCAAATTTTGTAAGAGAATAGAATATAGGGCCTCCATTAATGGGTGTCCTTTTCCCCCTCGTGATTGGGGTTCCGTACTTGCCTGTCTGGTACTTTAATAATGTTCGCACTCTCTTTTGTTTAGTGTAAAATCCTGATCCCAGCTGACCCCAGAATCAAAACCTTCTTGTTCTAAAGGCATGGCTCTCTCGCATCTTATTCTACTACTTCTTTTGTAGAGGAAGTCAGTCGTGAATCTCGGTCTAACTTTGTTACCTTAGCCTGGAGACAGCCTAGTTTCCTAGGCCTCCTTCTATCCCGATATTGAGCCAAGCCCGGCACCCCTGATTGTGTTACGGATTCTGTTGCCCAAGAACAATCAAACTGTTCGTAGCTCTAATTGCGTGATCGGCTGTTAGGACGATGGGGACGATAGAGAGTCCTCTAGCCCGGTCCCGTCCTATGTGAAGCTCTCCCCCAAAGCTTCCAAATCCTTGCTAATAAGAAATGATCTATACGACCTCGCATTGCCGGTTGACACATCCCGCTACGCTCCTGCACCTGGGATAGTAGGGCCAATGCTCTTATTCTACTTGCGGATTCTCTCCATCTAGGAAAGAAAGGGCCTTAATTAAGGCCCTTTCTTTCGGGCGATGATTCGATTCTTCTTCTTAGCTTGGCCATTCGATTAAGGTTCTTTCGATCGAGAAAGAGAACTCTTATTCATCCGGAAGTGACTGAACTAGCCTTTGGGCTTAAAAAAGCGCTGTCGCACCTTCACTCTTTGTATTGTATTTGTCGGCCTTACTAGCGCTACTGCTAATGTCGGCGTAAAGACTGTTTATCGGAGACTTCTATCTTTTTGGGAGGTCTAAGGACTCTTATTCTGTAACAGCTTTTTTCAACCTCCCCTCGGGAAGTACGGTAAGAGGAATGACCGGCATATCTATGATTCTTTTCTCCCAGATGAAGCAGCAGGCATCGGTCCGTAGAACCTATAAAAAAGAGATGGTTGTGGCGCGAAGTACTCTTGTGCACCTACGTCACTCGGCTCGCGCGCAACCCCGCCCCGTTATGTTATGGAAGAATTTAACTTAACTTATTGCTGGGCCGGTTATTCAGAGCCAGTAATTGGATGCCGGATTTCGCCCCGCAACTAGAAGAAGATCGCTTCGGGGGTCACTGTGGCGTGGCTGAATGTAGAGCAGTCCGCCCCTACAGCCTTTGATCAGTAGATTATTTAGAACTTCGGAAGATGGTCAAGGTTTTTATTCCAAGCCACTGCACTAGATGCGCATGTAGTCGTAGTAGTCGGCCCAGAATGCCTCCCTCTGTTCTATACTATAGAATAAGGTCAAATTTGATCATCTTCTTAACTAAACCACTGGTTAGACTTAGTTTTGCTTATTTTGCTCTCTGAACCGAACGTGAAAGTAGTTTTCCATCAGACGGCTGTTCCCGTAACTCCACTCTCGACTTGGATTATATATCCAAAAAGGTCCGCTCCCGGCCATTCCACACGCTGCCTAGCAGAGGCGTGGTTATCTGAAGTGGATTCTTTCTTTTCTAGTAGATGCCGAACCTGCTGCCCCATTGACTAAGAAGGGGGCGGGCGCAGCAGCTACATGGACCCCTTCCTTTCTGTTGTTGCCAGCGCTTTCCCGGGCCGAGCCGGAATTCTATATTCTAATTAGAAAGGGCAGGCAAAGCCCGAAGGCTGCTATCCCAATAGCCCAGCGGGCGGAACGAGGAGAGGCCTCGGCAATCATACCACCGCGGTGCGGTCGAAAAAGCGTGTTCCCTTCAGATAACACGCACCGTAGGCCATCCTCGGCCTTCTTCGTTTTCGATGAAAAACAAATAAAATATCTCGATCTCCGAAAGCGTTTTCCTTCCCCCGCCGCATCTCCCTCCCTTCGTCGAGCCTTTACTTTATTTAATGGTTGGGGGAAGCATTCCCTTATCTGAACTTAGCGGGCATTCTTTCCAGCCTTATTCAATCAAATAGGGGGGTTTGAACATAGGCTCAAACATGATTTGAGGTGAAGGTCCTAGCTACGCCATGCGTTCAATACAAAATCTAGAAAGCTGCAGGGATGACAAAAAGAGGGCGCTTTCCTGTGTTGCACTGAAAAAAGAAGGAAATAAAATAACCTCTCTTAGGGTTCTTCCTCCCGCGCCCGCCGCCGCCTGGCCCGCGTTAGAGGGGAAGATTAGCAAAGCGAGAAAAGACAGAGGTAATATGTAATATTCTCTTCGCGAGAACTTCCGGATCGGAGAAGCATTCGGAACGGGCTCCGCGTTCATTTCGTTAGCGGAAACGATCCAATCCATTCGGGGAACCCAAAAACGAAGTCTTTCGACTTGATTCATAGATAGAATCAATGATAGATAGACAAAAGATAGATGAACGAGATATCTTTTTTTCTCTAAAAAAAAAATGGAGAGAGAAAGAGCAGATGGATCCTATCCCCTATATCGAACACTAATTCCTATCTATTGATAGGAAGATCTTCGTCAAATACCAGACTTTGCCTTTTTTTTTAGGAATTCCTCACATCCAAGGCAGCTTACCACAAGCACCCCACCCCATACGACTAGTTGGGGGGGCTGTTCGCCTTTTGAATCAAAGAAAGTAAGTAATAGGGGCTTCATAGCTACTTTCATTCTAAAGGAACCCGAAGAACCAACCTTTAGTCAAAAGGAGCCCCACTTCCCTCTTTGCGACCTCATCACTTCAATTTAAGCGCAAACCCATTTCTTTCTTAGTCACCGGGCGGAGCGCACCTTTGGTACTTCAGTAGGGCGAGCTGTTTGATAGTGACTTCTTTCGTTTGGTAGGGCGACGAAAGGCTACTTCAATCTAGGAAACAGCCGGAAACTCGAGAGGGGCGCCTTTGGAAGCGTTCGCCGGTAACCAAAGTGTCACTCCCTCCTTTTGATTATGTCGTGACGCTGACTGAATCCAATCCATAAACCCGGAAACGAAACAAAGTTCGTTCCCTTTCGTCAAGTAGGTAAAGTAGGCATACGAACCACTTTTGCTTTGCCTTATACTCTATTGGAACAAAGCAAAGAAAGAGGCGGAATGGAGAAAGGAAAGGGACAAGGGCGGTCTTGCTTGGCGCGAAGGCTGCTGGTTCGGGGGTAGGGTACGGTACTAAAGGTCCTCGGACTTCCAGGCGGTTTTTCTTTTGGGCGACAATAGGACCAATTTGAAAAGAACACGGAACCGTAACAAGCCAAAAATTGCACAAAATCAAGAGCTTGTAAACTTAGTAACGGCGTTAGTCCCCTCCGATGCAGCGTCTTCACCAATTCACCGGGCACGACCAATCTCAAGGCGGTCTGGATCTCCCTCGACGTGATCGTCGGCTTCTTGTTCTATCTCGCGAGACGAGACGCGTCCGACCGGCTTTTTCTCCACTGGCTTCTTCTCGGCTTTCGGGGCCATCGTTTCCTCGACGAGAAAAATTAAAGGGCGTGGGACGATTCTTCTCGATTTGAGAGAAAAAGAAATAAGGGGTTGGTCGGAAGGGGTCACCAAAATAAAAGAGGACAAATGAGAGAGAAACTAATATAAAATGAAAAATGTTTTTTTTTTAGTGAAAAAAGTTGGTAAAATGAGATTCCCTCTTAGATCTGTTTGTCGGATGAATTAAACCAGAAGGATTTTACACTAAAAGAGATTCCCTCTTACACCCTTCATAAAAGAAATCAGAATCTAAGGTAGCAAACAAATGTTATGATGAAAAAATAAATAAATAAGAAAACATAATCTCAAATGGGTGGTGGTTTAGCTAGCTATTAACAAAAGTTCAATGTAGTCGAAGCAGCTGTGGGCTCTGAAATTAATCCTAAATTTGGATAACATGATCAATTAATCAAACACAGTAGTTAAATAGGAAAGTTAACGCAACAAGGAGCAAGAAAGCTAAGAGTATGATCAATTAACTAAATTAGCACTGCCTTAATAACTAATCATAACCCACAAAGCAGCCAACAGCAATACAATGTTCACCAAACAGAGTACTTGATCATCAACCATCATTATTCTATCTGTAATACAACATGATTACCAAATCACGTACATGTTGAACACTTGATCAAGTGATCGATGCGATCATCGTGATGGCGGTGGGTCGCGAGACGGTGGGTCGCGAGAGAGCAGATCATTGAAAATCGTCTTGATAACATTTCCTCTTTTGGGCGGCGCCATCGGCCTCTCCCTGCAGCCGACGGCATTGACCGGCTGCCTGGACCCGCCAGAGCCGTAAGCTGCCCCACTACTTCTGGGTTCTTCGCTGCCTCCTCCTTGCCTGCTGGCTTCACTCATTTTTCTCTTCTTGTGTTCTCAACACACAGCAGCGGCTAAGCCAGCTACTTATGAGGGTGAGGGTGAGGGTGAGGGTGAGGGTGAGTATCAGATAAGAATTTCTGAGTCATGCGTGTTTATTAATTTTGTCATAATCTCTTGAACTTTTATTTGTTACATTTTTCAATCCAACAAGAGAACTCATAGTAACTATGTGAGGCTTCCCATATCGGAATAGTGCTTTTTTAAGCCATACCTCATTCATGACGTCACCAGGTATACGTCAAAGTCTCAGCTCCAACTAATTTTGTGGCACGTGGCCGGCCCCATTCTAGAATCCGAAAGTGAGTTTCATTCATGCATCGATCACTCAATTACTAATATATATATATATATATATATATATATATATATATATATATAAAAGGTTTCAAAAATATTGTTGATGAATTTTGTCAGTTTGCTTATTCACCAATCCCCATCTTCCTTCCCACAATATGGCTTGGCTTTTCTTCAAGTGCATTCACCTTAGATATAGGATTAATAATTCTTGATTTATACAATCAAATATGTAGTGGTATTTTTATTATACACGTCCATTTATTTCTTGTTCTTTGTATTTTGAACCAACCAATCACGAAGTACACCTAATAAAAATATAACGAATGTTCATTAGGAAAAATTGACCTCAAAGAAAATAAAATCAAACAAAATAATACTCACAATCGATATATTTTCACCTTAAATAGCAGAGGATCGTCAATTGTGATTATTAGTTTGCGAAAAAAAAAAAATAGGAGTATTGGCCTCCCCTTGGCAGTGATTTTTTTTTTCTCTTCGTGTATAATATCAGAACCACCCTTGCAAATTTGAAAGTTTTAGAAACTGCCCTTTGCAATTCAGTTTTAGATTTTACACTGCCTTTATAATTTTAAAACCTTCAAACTGCCACCTGTACCATAAGAAAAATGATATGCAACCCCACCAATGTGCCTTACCTCAACCCTATTAAGACAATAATTTGGAACAACTTTATTGTTAATTCAAACTTTTAAGGGTATTCATTAAAATGTTTTAATTTTTATTTACTTTTGTGTGGTTGAGGTGGAATTAGAGTTGCCACTCTATTGTTAATTACTCAAATCATGCATAATTTGTCATTAAACAAACAAATAAATGAATAATCCTGGTTTGAAATTTGAATGGATTTATTTAAGATGGCACTTTAAGCAGGAGATTGAATTTATAATTTAGTAACCTGTTGGAGAAAGAGAGAACTTTATTCAGTAATAATAATAAATGTATGACAATGTTTCATTTAATTGCTGATTAGAAATCCTCCAATTCAAAGCCCCTGGGCGGAACGGGTCGGCAAACCTAAGTTGGGGAATTTATCAATTTGTCTCCTTCATTAGCTGTCTTAGGGATGGCAAAATAATCCGGACCCGGCCCGGACCCGGATGAACCCAGATAATCCGGGCCGGGTTGAACCCGCACCGGAATATAAAAAAATCCGGTTTCGCAATAAATTTTAATAACCCGGATATATCCGGGTCCGGGTCCGGGTTTAGGTTAACCCGGACATCCGGAACCGGATATTTAATTTTAATATTATTTTTTTAATTAATTTTATTGATTAATCTAAATGTGTTATTGTTTAGAAATGTATTAATTTTTTATTTTTAGAATTTTAGAAATTAATATTGATTCATTGATCCGGGTTCAAAACCCGGAATCCGGAAACCCGGAATTTTCCGGGTTGAACCCGGACCCGGGTGAAAAAATTCGGGTTAAAATCCGGGTCCGGGAAAAGAAAATATTATCCGGGTCCGGATCCGGAAAGGCTAAACCCGGACCCGGACCCGGATCCGGATTTTGCCATCCCTAAGCTGTCTTTTGTTCTACTCTTGGGCTTTTGTCCGTAGAAAGTGACACAACTTAAAAGTAAATTTTAACTCCCAAGTATAAGAGTGTCTTGTTGTATTATAACTCGGTGAGTCCGAGGTCGATCCACAGAGAAAAGATTTAATTAGTTTATTTTATTTTATCTAAAAATTGAAATTAAAACTTGAATATAAACAACTTAATTTAAATGAAACTATGGAATTGAACTAGTTATGGTTATGGATCCACTCTTAGAAATAAATAAAACTTAATAAATTCTTTTTGCCAACTTGTTTTAGATTTATTACCCAAAAGATTAATTATACAAATTATTATTATTTTCCCTTTAATTTTATTATGGATTAAGTATTTATTGTGCCAAAATTTAATTTGTCTACAATAAGTCAAAATACCATTTCACCATGCCTTATATTAAGATCTTAAGAATTTATTGTGCCAAATTCATTTGTTTGTCTACAATAAATCAAATTTTCAAAATATAAAACATGTATAAAATTAAATAGAAAATAATTTAATTTATAAAATTAAACATAGAATTTGATTAAATCATATTTATTTCTTAAGAGTTTCACCTTCCCCTAACTAATATTATTTAGTTAAGCATAATTAAAATAAAAAGAAGTAGTAAAATTGAATTACTTATAATTAAAAGAAATAAAAACAACTAAAATTGGAAATAAAACTAATTTTATTAATGAAAATAATTATACAAAATATTAAAAACACACCTGGAAATCAAGATTACAAGGAGATGGAGAGAATTTGAGAAGAAGAGAGTTGTAAAGAGATGATTAAAACATAAAAATGAGGCTCTATTTATAGAAAAATAAATTCATAATCTAGTGCTTTGCGGTCCATCATAGGCTTCATGCATGTGCTTCTCACAACCCTTAGATCAAGATCCAATGGCTGGTCAAACTTCAAAAGTCAACATCACACATGGCATCATTTGACTCGTCCGATTTACCCAAAGAACGGTTGAGATTTGGCAGGTTAATGGGTGGATCGGGTCGACCCGAATACAAAGATTCGGATCCTCCAACTTGCTTCACCAACCATTGCCACGTGGCACAATCATGGCCATTGAATCATGAACGGTTGAGATTTAGTCAAGATTTCCAGTTATCCCATGCACTCATATCTATTGTAAGCTCATTTCATCATCCAATCAGTGCTCGGTCAACAGGAAAAGTCAATTTTTTATACACAAGTCCAATTTTAAGCCGATCTTGACTGATCTTAAGGTTTTCGGACCTCCGGAATCCAAATTTGACCTTCGTTTATCTGTTTGGAGCCTCGAAGTACATGAAATTAATAATTTTCCTAATAAACACATAAAAATACACAAAATTAAATATATTTAAAACATAATTAATAATTCATAATATATTACATAAACACAAATATAAATTATAACATAAGCATAAAATAACATATTATCGCTTGATAATTAAACAATTTTTAATACTAATCAGAAAGCAAAGAGACAGAGCCGAATAGTGACAGTAAGTGGAGCACTAGATGAAACTGTTAAAATCACGAACTAAGTTATTACTATTAGAATAGTGACAGTAAGTGGAGAAAGAAATTAATAAGAATAGTGTTATGTATATATAAATATAAAATTATGCATGTCATTGTAATAATAAATCAGTAAGATGAAATCTTGCTGAATATAAAAAAGAGAAATTATCATTCGTATATTTTATAGTTGCTCTATTATAAAAAATATTACAATACTTTAAGGGTGTATTAATCGTCCACCCTAAGTTGACAAAATGTATCTACCATCCATAAAACTATTACTTACCATTTAAATAGGGTGACGCCAAAAGGGTAATTTAGTTTTTTCATATGATACAATTGATAATTTTTTTTTTATTTTAATTTAAATTTCAAGGGTAAAATCGTTAATTTACTATAATTCCATTAACTTTCAAATGGTAGCTAACGGTTTGATGATTGACAGATAATTTTATCAATTTATGATAGATGATTCATACACTCTTAAAATATTATAATATTTTTTTATAATAAATCAACTATAAAGGATACTATTAATAATTTCCCTATAAATAAATATGTCTATTTGTCTACTGAATGTCTGTTCTTGTTGCAAAAAGTTGGTACGTAGGCCATGCACCAGCTGCAGCCTGCAAGGCGTGCAGTACATCACATCAAGCTATCAACTCACATAATTACATACAGGTTAATGCTAAGTTACATGCATGTACCTTACACCCCTCTCACATGAATAGTAAATGATGTGGGTCCATTCACTATTCATGTGAGAGGAGTGTAAGGTACATGCATATAACTTAGAGGGATCCTTACATACAATGATACAAACAATTGTGAACTTGGCTAGATGAGATGTGATGTGATTGACCATTTCGCCTTGGATAAGCCACTAATGCACCAGCTCTGCCGAAGGGTCGGTGCATGACGTTCATTGCCCATAATTAATCCAAAGTGAGCACATACATGCACAATTCAATTGTGGGTGTGATTATCAGCGTCGTACTTCTCATTCTTGACAATAATTAGACAACTTCATTAATGGAGTTGAGACTTGAGATTATTAAAAAAGTATTGCCGGCCGATGAAAGGAGAGAAAAACGTCAAAGGGCATGATCATTTGGGTGCCACGTACAAAAACAAGTAGAGCAGTGGACGAGTTCGTGATCACCATCGGCATCTGCATGCCAGTAAAATCAACGTTTGAGACCCACATTGATTTGGATAAAGATTTTTGTTATTATATATACTTGCAGCCCGCCGCGCCAGCCCCAGAGCAGGCCGAGGGACTTTTGTCTCATACGATCTTTGGAAGTCAAGTCACCGTCGCGTCGACCAGCTGGTTAATTTTCAGGGAATTAAAATTGACGCCTAACAGAATTTTAAGCACATATATAATTTAATTCTAGAGGATCGGAATAAATTAAACCCAAACCATGCATGTAATTCGTAAACTTCGCGTGATCTGTTTAACAAAAAGGCCGCCGACCAGCGCTTTGTTGAAAAAATAAATGATTTTCTTTTCTTCACGATCGTACTGTAATTCGTTCAATTTAAATTATTATATGCCTTTATCTTTGGTTGCAACTTGCAAGGACGATAATACACGACAAGCAACATCAAAGCCAGAAGGTTACAGCTTCTGAATCGTACCCATTATTGCTCAAGCTTAAATTAATTCAAGATGTCCCATTTTTTCCCCGTTGAGTGGTATAAATGATGTCTTCATATATTACACAAAAAAGTCATTTTAAAAATATGCCACAGGATATTCGTCTTTATCTAGAGGCCACTTTTTGGTCAGTGATTAAAATTTATATTTTTATGGGACGGCAAAGATTTTATGTTACAATTTGATCCCGCAAAATTGAACTCTTGATCTTCATAAACATTACGTCACCAATAACAACGTCACCAAAAATTTTGCTCCAAAATGAATTAATTAATTTTGTCGTTTAGAATACAAATAAAGCTAGATTCCAATAGGAAGATCTTTGCATGCATCATCTCACTATTCATATTGCGGCCGGTCCCATTTTATGGAGTAATTTCCTTTTCTAGTCTCCAGTTTTTTCACGAACTAAAGCCTAAAGGGTGCTTTATTTCCTTTGTTGTGATTGTATCTTTACCTTTTGAAGCAAACCAAAAGATTATGCATATTTGAAGAGATTATTTTTTAACTGGTCACGATTTGATCTGATCTGTAGGGTAACACACTGCAGTATCTTTGGTTAAAATTGATTTTAGTAAGGGAGATAAATATTATACAAATTCATTACAACCGTCAATTTCTCTTCTTGCAGAAATAAAATGACCTGAAGATTCTTTGAACCTAGAAAGTTGATTTGAAAACGATGAGACGGCATGTATTAATGAAATTAAAGCCTACTGAATGCGATGCATCATGCATTTTGGAGATCAAAGTTTATTTGCGTTTCCAGAGAAGTGGGTAAAAAGATGGTCAAAAGATGAGATGGAAAACACTAATTAATAGGTGCCTTGTCTCACGTTAGCAGCCTGCGGATATGTTATTAATTGATGAGCTTTCGACCATTTGATTTTACTTATATCCATGTGACCTAGTCGGAGCTCCACTTTTTAATTTCTTTTTCATTCTATGACAGTGTGCCATTGGAGTTTTGTGTTGCAGCAAGCCTGTTAAACCACGGCTGGAACTAAATGCAGCAGCGTACAAACTTCAGCCGCAGATATAAATTAACTGTTTTAGACCCACGTGGATAAGGGTTATAATTATTAAGTTGATTTATTAATTTATGATGTGGGTATTTTATGTATTACGTGCAAGTGAGATTGTAATATTTTGTGATTTGAAATTTAGAAAGAAAACGGTTAACCGTTTTAGATAAAACGGCTAGCCATTTTTGTCCAGAGAGTAGGTTTTGGATTCTGCAAAAAACGGCTTGTTGTTTTCTGAGAAAGCGGCTAATCGTTTTCATCTAGAGAGCGTGTTTTATGTTCTACAGAAAACGGCTAACCGTTTGGATAAAACGACTAACCGTTTATTTCCAGAGAACAACTTATTTTGACATTCTGGAATAAAACGGCTCGTCGTTATTGAGAAAACAGCTAACCGTTTTCTTCCAAAGAGCGTGTTTTCACGTCAACTGAAAAAACAGTTAGTAGACTTAAAAAATTCAATTGTGAATGGGTACAAATTTCAAACCAAAAGAGTGTCTTTAAAGAAGTACCATTTCTAATGGTTGTATTCTTTCAAATAAACATCTTCTTCATTAAAATAGACACACACTTTACATTAAAAGACTAGAAAATTACAGATTTCATATGTGTTCTTGAAATACAATTTTATTTGCTAGAGATTGTATTAAGGATTTGTTATATCTTGGAGGTAAGTTACCATTAAAACTCTATAGCAACTCAAGATTGGTGAGGATAAATAAAACCTTAAAAAAAAAGTGTGCAAACACGTTTCAAATCTTATCAAATTCTCTTACTGTTATTTGCCTCCATATTCGAAAATCCACCAACGTTACGAGTGACAGATCTGGATTTTGCCTTCTCTCTTTTTCCTCTCCTTTCTCTCATGTAACTTTTCCTTGGTCGGTCCAATGAGTCATGAGTGAGTTACCAGTAAAAGGGGAGCAGTTGGGAAGTGACAAATTACCCCCACAAGAATCAAGATTTCCTTTTCAGCTTCTTTACTCCCTTACTTTCCGGGGGTGTGGCAAATAAACATAATCTCCTTCTCAGGATAAAAATATTTCTAAATTGCTGCTACATATTCCGATATTTATTATAAACATGGAACTTAATGTTCATTATAAGTGCCAGAATAAATGCTTACGAGATTCTCATTAATGGCAAATTAACGAGTAGAAGAATATTGTTCTTTTTATTGAATTAATTAGTGTGTAGCCAGTTACAGTTTTATATTGATTGCCTTATATGTAAACTGCCAATTTTCGCCTTGCCCATTTCACCGATAGTGACAGCAATTGCAGATTTCACACGCATTTTTCAGAATTGAGCTTAGAATATTAAAGCACTTTTTTTTACTCCCTCCGTCTTAGCTTCCATGTGTTGCAGCTTTAATTAGTAATTATGCTCCATTTGAAGATGATCACATGCTTCCAAGTTTCCACTTGGAGTTAATTAGGTGGGGGACATAAAAGATTTTGTGCTACACATATAATTGTCGTTCGATTAATGAATTTGGTCCTACATGTCTCAAAAGTCGTGTCCATCCGTTATTCATTGATCCCACCATGATTACATAAAGCTGGGAATTAATAGGCATTAGATTAAAATCTACATGTTCATCATTGTACAAGATTTCATACATGTTCATCATCCGCTATTCATTGATCCCACCATGATTACATAAAGCTAGGAATTAAGAAACATTAGATTAGAATCTACATGTTCATCATTGCACAAGATTACATACATGTACATCATTGAGTAAAGTAGAGTGGGAGAATAACAATTTCTTGTCATCTTCATAGATTGAACATGAAATTAGAGACCGACACGTTCTCAATAAAGGAAACCGTAATGTAAATGCACGCATGCACTTGCACATATTGGAAACAAACCGGCAAACAGCTTTGTGTAGAGACAAGAATACCAAGAATCAAATTACTGTTATATCCCCAGCTACGTCGTGGTCCAATAAAACATACAGTGATTTTATAAACATGAAATTCAGGAAATGGAGCTTGCTATATTGCGGATTATGCAACATACACAGCCAATGGTTGGCAACCATGTGTCCTGAGGGGAGAGAAAAAGCATTGAAATACATACAAGCAATGAGAGCTGGCAGCCAATGGGTCTGTAAGTTACACGATCCGTAACTTACCCAACTCCGAAATTTTCAGTACCATCACATCACTTGTCACAACAAGTAGTAGCATAATAAATTAAACATAATAGATACGCCGCTGCTGCCGCCGTCGCCTCCAGAAGTATCGACGACGACGACGACGACGACAAGATTTGAAAGGAATATGTGATTGACACAACAATAAACTAATATATAAGAACGTTAGCAGTATATTATAAAATCACCCTTCACCCTCCATAGGAGAACTTTGGCAATTTTAGCTAGCTATGGAGTATATGGGGACACATACTTACTCTTCTTGGCATTTTTTTTAGTGTTGGAGCCAGAGGAAGAAGAGCAAAGAGAAGAACAAGATTGGACTATTGATTCAAACACCATTGTCTTCACTGACTTCTTTGGTGCTGGAATTACAGTGGCAACACTCTGTATCTTGGCCTTTCCCGTTTCTTCTTGTGCTGGTTTCACTTTATTAACCCTGCCTGCCTCGTTGCTCATTTTAAATTTCTTCGCCAACTCAATGGATCTCTCTCTCTAACTTGTTTTTTGTGTTTCAATATGGTAATAAGAATTTGCCAAATGTTTGCTTTTTATGTGTAATAGAGAGATTGGAGATGATCTGTTCTGGGTGTAACTTCGCGACGAAGCAGTCCGTAATTTGTTGACACGTATAGTTAGGGCATAGTAGACGTTAACAAAGCCAGTGGCGTATCAAAACATACATGTGCTCACTAGCTTGTCCCTGTTGAATTCAATTTGATGTGATGTGATGTTCGTGTAATTTTAATTACCTCGAATAAAATTAGATTAGCGATACTAGCAAATCACTAACCACACACCCTCATTACTTTTAGTGAAGGGTCCAAAAGAAAAAAAAAAGTGTCAATTGAATAATGTAATGGTGATCACATCCTTATCTGGTCTTTTGGTCATTTCCGCTTGCCAAGATCATTATAACCTTCCACGGTGGAATAAATATTTTTTTAATATTACTAAAGGAAATCCGAGGACACATCATATGGAGGTTTTGTATTGAGTCGGTATTACGTACTTATTAATTGTTCAATTCATTATTTCAAATCTCGCTAAGAGATATCATCGCTCAACTAATTTTTTATACCAAATTATAAAAAGCAAAAAAGTTCACAAAAAAAAGGCCCTACAAAATTTTCTGTAAAAAAATGACGTAACTTCAACCTCCATAAGAATTACCTAAATATTTTAAAAGTATTATATGTAAATTACCTAAGGGCGAGAACCAACAAAACTCTTAATTGTTGAATTTATTATTTCAAATCTCGTTAAGAGAGATCATCGCCCAACTAATTTATTATACCAAATCATAAAAACCAAAAAAGCTCACAAAAAAAAAGGCCCTACAAAATTTTATAAAACTTGATATGGAAGAAATTCTAGAACAAAAATCAATTTGCTATTTTTGTAAATTGACGTTTTCTTCCATGATGCTAAAGATTTTCTTTTTACAAATCTAGTAAAAGACATTTCCCTTTTGTCTGATAAGCATAGCTGGATGTATTGCTTTCGTTGGTTCTGTGTAAATATATCAAAAAAAGAGTCTTAATTGGCTGCTCATCAAGTGACCATCAACTTCTAAAATTAACAAAATTATTTATAGTTATCTAAGTGACAATTAAAAAGTTCAAGATTTGATGAGGCTTTATCTCATTGCATTTCAGCAATATATATTGTTTCTACTCCTTATCCACTCAATTTTCAGTTACCACAACTGCTCATGGCTAAGCTTCCCCCACTAAGCTACCTAATTAGTGATTTGAAACAAAAATACAATATTTTTCTTTTGTCATTCTCAAATAGCACCACTATTTTTCTCACGTGACTTCGTTAAAATTTTTAAAACTTTATTTATCCTAATTCTTTATATTAATCACTTTTTATGCTTCTTTAATGATAATAAATATTTTTATATTTATTTATCACGACCCTTAAATAAATTTATATTGATATTTTTATCACCATAGCTGTGCTCGTTCTTCCAAAAATCTAACCGTCCATCATCCATCTTAGTTTTCCTAATATTATTGATATAATAATACACACGTTCGTTTTTGCTTGGGGGACACCGTGTATCATCATGATCATGATCGTTTCCTCTGTGTCCGTACATTGTTTTCGATTGACACAGTTAAAAGTTCGTTTGTTTAATGAAAAATTAATCACGTTTCTTCGGAATGCGAAAGAAAGAATGGCGTGATGTGCTCCAGCTCCAGTGCCTGTTTTTATTTTCAATTATTTAGTCTTATTTAATACATGGATTCAAACTAACTTTTCTCTCTCTCTCTCTCTCTCATCGACTGGAGTCACTGGACTGACTCACCTTCCAGTCAAAGAAGAAAAAGGGTCTTGTCACCGGGGAAAAATTCTCCTCTCCGGCGAAAACAGCTTCTTTTCCGATCAAAATTTCCGACGGAGTAAACCTTTTTGCCGGCTTTTGCTCTGCAGATGGTCTATGCGATGCCGACTCCTGCAATCATCGGCACCCAACAACACCAATCTGAGATTCCGACGACCTTCACGAGGTTGTTTCAGTCGAAGACTTTAATTGGAGTAAAGCCAAGCGGTTTCATCGGGATTTGGGACCGGCTTGATCAGAGTCCAAATTCTCTCTTCCGCCGGAACCCCACCCAAGTCTTGACCCGAAGCCTCAACCATGGCGGGTAATTTTTCGTTTGTTGGATTGATCATTGTGATAACTATCAGTTAAAGAGAAATTACAAGTCTTTTTTTTTTTTTTTTGGATTGAATGGTGGAAATTGCAAGTTAGAACATGCATTAGACAAACAGAAGGGGCCCTGTTTCCCGGAAAATATGTAATCTTTCATCATATATGGTGTTTAAGATTAAGTCCTTAATTATATTACTTCTCTTGCGCTATGTTTATGGATATAGCTGAGGATTTGATTTGATCATGTCACCCAATTGATAAAGAGCACAGATCCATCTAAATATCATAAGAGAGAAACTCCACTCTCAGGTACAGAATCAAAGATGACTCATCAATATACAGACAAAACATTTACAAGTAACCAGTGGAGCAACAACAAAAGCACACTCTGTAATTCAAGACCCAGTTTACAAGGTTAGAACCAACAAATTACATCAAGATATATAATAAACAGACGACCTTATCTTAGCTTACACTTTGGGTTTGTGGGAGTTGGAGCAAAGCGAAGCCAGAAATTGGACCAAGCAATCAAACACCATTCGCTTCACAAGTCTCCTCGGTGCTGGGATCACACTCGCCTTCTTTGCTTTCAACCAATATGTCTCATCCTCAGCCTTAGCCTCAGACCTTGCCGTGACCATTTCTTCATCCCTTGGGTTCACCCTCACCGCCATCTCTGTCTCAAATGCTCAAGCCTTGGCCCTACGAAGCTGGACGAAT
The DNA here is from genome assembly GCF_022201045.2 of Citrus sinensis. NCBI lineage: Eukaryota > Viridiplantae > Streptophyta > Magnoliopsida > Sapindales > Rutaceae > Citrus > Citrus sinensis. The sequence continues at coordinate 33,604,084 of NC_068560.1, read as the reverse complement.
TAAAAGATTAAGACTCACTCTATGCGAAATTATGTTTCTTGGTTTAGTCTACTGCTTTTATATTGAGAGAAAAGCTTGAGTGACAGTGAGAAATTGTGGGAATTTTCATAGTTTGATCTTGGGAATTAGTGGGAATGAAAGCTTGAATGGCAAGCAATTCTATAGAAGATTCCTTGCTTACGTCATCCATTTTTTTGTCTCTTTGCGGTGCCAACGTCATTCTCCTCCACAAGCCGGCACTTCAAATGTAAACCTCTAATTAATTGGTTCATTAATTAATTAAAAAAATTCCATGTGGCAAAGTCGGCACACAAATTGCATGGGTAGTGCTATAAATGATGAATGTCATTTATTTGTGCTAATCATGATTTTTCACCAAAATCCAACAATAAATCGATTCTTAAGAAATGGACCAACAACTTAATCAATTAGTACCTTTTTAATATTTAGTGAACTTGAGAGACAAATCTGTCAGCCTATAAAATTAAAAAAAAAATGTTTTACTACGATTTGAATGAAGACGTCTTAAGTAATTAAATTGTAATCGTTGTTAATTTATTCGAAGTAATTGGTATTATTGATTTTAATGGGCTAGTCTCTTTCTCATGATTTAAAAAAAGAATTTATGTTATAAAAAAAATAAAATCACATGCACGAATAAAATAAATGAGTAAAATATTTCTACAGTTGATTGCGAATACAACGATAATTAATGGCTTCCCAGCCCCCACGTGTGGATGCCATTAATTCTTGCCGAAAGACGCTTCTCTTGGGGGCAGTTGAGATCGTGATTTGCTTAATTTGTTGTTGATATATGATTAAAAAAATAAATGTGTACGAATTTGACAAAAAGTTCGGGCAATGGGCTCGCATTTCAAATATTGCGGCTGTTTCTAGACGAGAATTTACTTTTACTCGTGTGTCAACTTTTAGTATTAAAGAGACATAAATTTCTTGCCGCAGTAAATTTGACCAATATCTCAAGGGTAACATACAACATAAAAATCTGAAAATAGTTAAAAAGAATTAATGAATTTGTTGAATATTTTGCAGTTATAATCTCCGCTGTTCCAGTATTATTCAGGGAGCAGCTGTACTGTGCTTAGTAACCTAGTGAACTAGTCTCTTTGGATAACTCCAAACTTATAAATTGAAGTATAATTTGTGAAATCCAGTTGCTGTAATTTTTAAATAGGCTAACATCGGGAAGCCTTTTTTTTTATTATTATTAAACTATTGTAATATACATAAATTACAATGCGTTAAGATTAGTTGGAAATTTGCTTTTACTAATAAATAGGGAGATAAACGCTCTATCCACAATTGTGGCAGACAAAAAATTTTGAGTTATTATTAATTAAGGACTTAAACTGGTTGCCTCTCAACTTTGTAAAGAGTGCAAGCCAACCACTAGGCTAAGGCTTTACTTGCATCATCATCGGGAATCGAAGGTGAGTAGAAAGCCCAAAGAAGCAGTGTGTAGCCACAAACAATCATCATCATAAATTAGAAAAAGAAACATAGATTTGGTAGTAGTTTATTAAATGAACATCATGTGCAAATCCAATACATAACACTTAAATCAAAAGTATTTATGATCTAATTAATTAAATATGATTTAGTTAGAACTGGTTCGATGGCTACGTAAGCTAATACATTAATTATTAATAAATTAATTGTCTTGTCCCATTCTCCTTGCAATTTATTACATAATCTTCTTTGAACCTAATTTTAGTTTTTAAGAAAAACTGAACAAGAATCTAATTAAACCCAATTATTAATTGGTTTATGAGAAAAAATAATGCAATCGACTAAGATCTAGAAACCTTATCTAAAGGGAATCTAGCATCATCAAATTAGACAATAAAAGCTGCGTATAGTCAGCATAATCAACTCAATTACATTGTTTATTTGGTCAAGTCTCCAACCGTGCCTGCATGCTTGTGAAAGGGGGGCTACTCAACCAATTTTGCCTCCCATTGACTCATTCCAAAGACCAGTCGCTTGCATAAATTACCTGTCAAATTCGACAAAAGTTCGAATTTGACAAAAGCTCGAGCTAAAATTGAAGAAAGTGCGAATTTGGTGAAATTCTTCAATACCAAGTCTAATTACCTGCAAAATATTTTGCTCTTCAAAAGGACTCAAAATTTTCAATTCCAGCTAAAGGGATTCAAAGAAATTGAAAGGGAGAACCATTAATCATTGTAATTGACATGTTGATAGAGATAAATATGTATAGAATAAGATCATGCATGCTGGAGCTGATGGGAAATCCAAGGCAGCAAATGCTTTGTGGGAGTCGAAATAAACTAAATCCATTCTCCAAAAATGGTGTTTTCATCCATTTTGGCCAATTACTGACGAGGCCAGGGATATAATTTCCAAGAACTTGTTATAAAACTTCCCTATATTGGCCTTAATTAAATATCAGCCTATGAATATATATTTTTAATTCGTCCTCGATTAGAAAGAACAGTTGAAATCGAAAGAGTGTTTGAACAATCAACATAAAGTGAGAGATCATAGTAATTGATTGATTGTGACAAGGACCGTTTGAATTAATTAAATCGAATTTGAAAAGATCAAAATGTTTTTTGGTAGAGGAAAATATGCACATTTATGATTGCATTAAAATTGTTTAAGAAAGTGCCAATGTTTTTTTCTTTTCTTTTTTTTAAAGAAATTAGGTAGATGGTGATAATTTTGGTCTAATTTTTTTTATAATTTTGATTTAAAATATGAACAAATTTACTTTTCATGAAAATTTTATCTCTATAACAAATATTCTATAAAATGTGCCTATAGAACAAACATGTATTGTATGGAATAAGCTTAGAAGCATACATATATTCTATGAAATGTGCATACAAGCCTAAAAAATTAAAAATCAAAAAATAAAAAATTCTACAAAATGCGCCTACAAACAAACAAACACTTTATATAACATGCCTAGGGGTAAAATTTTACAAATATGTCTAATAAGTCTACTAGCAAACTTTTTTAAAAAGATTTATGTAGGGCCATTGTTTACAAGAATGGACTAAGACCAATTATTTAGAAAAAAAAATTGAAGTGCCTATGAGTAAAGACTATACAAGACTTCGCTTATAGGTGATATATCGCTTAACCAATCCTCTCAATAAAGAACCAATATAAAGGCCAAAGTTAAGCCCAAGCCTATTAAAGGTTAATAGCAAAAAATTAGGACTAGTATGTAAAGAGTATCTGTCATTAATAAGTATAGACACATATTGATAGGTGCCATTATTAATGAGCTTTATAAACATTTGTCATAATAATAATGCCACTTGTCATAATAACTGCTTTACCTTAATGCTTCAAGTTGTCTAGTAAAGGTTAAGACCTCCCTTATTTAGAGGTAAGACATAAAATAAATACAAAAATTGTTGTCCACTTTCGTCTAAATTCTCTCTCTCTCTCAAGAAATTGAGTGCAAAGCGCTAACTTGAGCGTCGAAGGATTATCGTCGACAATCTTGACACCCTTCGACAATTTTTGTTTTCTTGGCCGAATAATTAACTACAGCAAGAACATGATTGGAGACACTTGCATCAAGAGAAAAAGTACTATAAAATTTCATGATGAAGAAATTCTAGAACAAAAATCAATTAGTGTTGATTGATAAAAAATTTGCATTAACATAATTAAAGATGTATAACTGGCAACTGCGCTGTATGGGTAATTGGGTTATGGATATACACCTGAATTTTTGTAAATTGATGTTTTCTTCCATGATGCTAAAGATTTTCATTTTACAATTCTTCTAAAAGATATTTCCCTTTTGTCTTTTCTTTTCGTCTGATAAGCATAGCTGGATATGCCAATGATGTATTGCTTTCGTTGGTTCTGTGTATATATAAAAAAAAAAAAAGTCTTAATTGGTTGCTCATCAAGTGACCATCAACTTCTAAAATTAAGAAAATTATTTAATATCTGAAAGGACAATCAAAATTCTACTAGAAAAAAAAAATGTTGTTCCAATTATTATAATTATTTAAGGGACAATTAAAAAGTTCAAGATTTGATGAGGTTTTATCTCATTGCATTTCAGCAATATATATTGTTTCTACTCCTTATCCACTGAATTTTCAGTTACCACAACTACTCATGACTAAGCTTCCCCACTAAGCTACCTAATTTGAAACAAAAATACAATATTTCTCTTTTGTCATTCTCAAAATAGTTCAGATGAACTTCAAGTTCGTTGACACTTGAAAAAAAAACAAATATTGTTGGTAGATTTTCTTACCAATATAGCAACAGCATTCACAGTCAGAACTTAAAACTAAAAGGGGTTTGAAACTGAAGAGGAAGACTATCTGACAGGATTTTATTGAAGTAAAAAGAGAAACAAAGCCTGTATTAAGAATTAAAGAGGATCCTATTAATAAAAACAATCATATTAAAATTATATTGATATTTTTATTAGGGGTGGGCGTTCGGTTTGGATTAACCGGTGAAACCCGAACGGATTCAAAGCTTCAACCCGTTCGGGTTAAATTTCGGTTCGGGTTGAATCCGAACCGAATTTTCAACCCGTTCGGGTTGAAGCTTTTTTTTTAAGATTTAACTTTTAAATTAAAAATATATGTACATTAATTAAACAAAAAAATCCCTAAAAATCCCTAAACAAAAATCTCACTTCATCTCCCTCCCGGCCCCGGCCTCCCCCTCCTTGCTCCCTCTTCTCAGTTCTCACTTTCTGAGAACTGTGGCCGACGACATCAGCACTTCAGCAGCAGCCACAGCAGCCCCGTTCAGCACTTCAGCTCCAACAGACAACAGCCACAGCAGCCCACGACGACAGCACTCACAGCAGCAGCCAGCAGCCCCGTCCAGCTCCAATAGACACCAGCCGTTCATCGCAGCCCACTCGCCGTCAGCCAGCACGCCTCGCCGCAACTGCGCTGTGCGTTCACCTCGCGTCCCACTCAGCCCAGCATAGTCTTGATCTGCCGACGCTGTAGCTGCTCCGACCTCCGAGATCAAGGTTTGTCTTGCCTTGCCGACGGCGACGCTGTAACTTGCTGAAGCTTTTTTTCATTCTCACCACATCTTCACATAAACATAAACAGAAACCCCAAACTCACTCCAAAACGAAGAGCTAAACCCAACAAGATTGTTGCTATTAATTAAATTGTAAATTTTTAATTAATTGATTGACAATTATTCAATTATTTGAAGTGGGATTGTTGTTGTTGATTGATAATTGAACAAATGGAGATTGCTATTAGTTAAATTGGAGTGGGTTTATTGATAATTGAACAATTGGAGAGTGGAGACGGTTATTGATTAAATTGGAGCGGGTTTGCTGCTGCTGTTATTATTAATTAAATTGGAGATTGTTAATTAATTGATTGATTAATTGATTAATTTTTGCTGTTTTTTAGATTAAATTGTTTCAATCCATTCTAACCCGAACTAACCCGAATTATTCTAACCCGAACTAACCCGAATTAATCCGAACCGAAATTGTAACCCGAATTATCAACCCAATCCGATCCGAATTGTCAACCCAAACCGAACCGAACCGAATTAAATTCGGTTCGGTTTGGTTCGGGTTGGCGTTTTCAACCCGATTGGGTTCAATTCTCCAACCCGAACGGGTTGAAACCTAAACCGAAACCCGAACAACCCGAACCGAAACCCGATTTGCCCACCCCTAATTTTTATCACCATAGCTGTGTTGTTCCATATTGCGAAAAAAAAAAAGGAAAAATAAATCTAACTGTATAAGAATCTAACCGTCCATCATCCATCTTTTAGTTTTCCTAATATTATTGATATAATAATACATGTTCGTTTCGCTAGGGGGAGACCATGTATCATCATCATCATCATGATCGTTTCCTCTGTGTCCGTACATCGTTTTCGATTGACACAATCAAAAGTTCATTTGTTTAATGAAAAATTAATCACGTTTCTTCGGAATGCGAAACGAAGAACGGCGTGGTGTGCTCCAGTGCCTGTATTTTAATTCAATTATTTAGTCTTATTTAATACATGGATTCAAACTAACTTTTCTTTCTCTCTCCCCCTTTCTTTCATCGACTGGACTGACTCACCTTCTAGTCAAAGAAGAAAAAGGGTCTTGTCACCGGGGAAAAATTCTCCTCTCCGGCGAAAACAGCTTCTTTTCCGATCTAAATTTCCGACGGAGTAAACCTTTTTGCCGGTTATTGCTCTGTAGATGGTCCATGCGACGCCAACTCTTGCAATCATCATCACCCAACAGCACCAACCTGAGTTCCCGAAGACCTTTATATATATATTTTCTTATTTAATACATGGATTCAAATTAACTTTTCTTTTTCTCTCTCTTCCTTTCATCTACTGCACAGTCTGCACTGACTCACTTTCTAGTAGAGAAGAAAAGGGTCACGTCACGAGGAAAAAAATTCTCCTCTCCGTCGAAAACAGCTTCTTTTCCGATCAAAATTTCCGACTGAGTAAACCTTTTTGCAGGCTTTTGCTCTGCAGATGGTCTATGCGATGCCGACGCCTGCAATCATCAGCACCCAACAGCACCGATCTGAGTTTCCGACGACCTTCGCGAGGTTGTTTCAGTCCAAGACTTTAATTGGAGCAAAGCCAAGCGGTTTAATCGGGATTTGGAATCGGCTTGATCAGAGCCCAAATTCTCTCTTCCGCCGGAACCCCACCCAAGTCTTGACCCGAAGCCTCAACCTTGGCGGGTAATTGTGCGTTTGTTGGATTGATCATAGTGATAATTATCATTTAAAGAGAAATTACAGGTCTCTTTTTTTTTTTTTTTTTTGAATGGTGGAAATTGCAAGTTAGAACATGCATTAGACAAATAGAAGGGGCCCTGTTTCCCGGAAAATATGTAATCTTTCATCATATATGGTGTTTAAGATTAAGTCCTTAATTATGTTATTTCTCTTGCGCTATGTTTATGTATATAGCTGAGGATTTGATTTGATCATGTCGCCCAATTGATAAAGAGCACAGATCCATCTAAATATCATAAGAGAGAAACTCCACTCTCAGGTACAGAATCAAAGATGACTCATCAATATACAGACAAAACATTTACAAGTAACCAGTGGAGCAACAACAAAAGCACACTCTGTAATTCAAGACCCAGTTTACAAGGTTAGAACCAACAAGATATATAATAAACAGACGACCTTATCTTAGCTTACACTTTGGGTTTGTGGGAGTTGGAGCAAAGCGAAGCCAGAAATTGGACCAAGCAATCAAACACCATTCGCTTCACAAGTCTCCTCCGTGCTGGGATCACACTTGCCTTCTTTGCCTTGAACCAATATGTCTCAGCCTTAGCCTCAGCCCTTGACGTGACCATTTCTTCATCACTTGGGTTCACCTTCACCGCCATCTCTGTCTCAAATGCTCAAGCCTTGGCCCTAGTAAGCTGGACGAATTAAAAGATTAGGACTCACTCTATGCGAAATTATGTTTCTTGGTTAAATTTAACCGCTTTTATATTTGAGAGAGAAGCGTGAACGACCGTGAAAAATTGTGGGAATTTTTCATAATTTGATTTTGGGGCAGTGAGAATGAAAGCTTGGAGGGCAAGCAATTGTAAAGAAGTTTCCTTGCTGAGACACGTGTCTGCACAAGCAAGTTGGCATATAAGTTGCCGGACAGTGCCCACGTCATTCACTCACTGGTTTTACGTCAGTCGGCACTTCATTTATTAATTAGCAAAATTCTATCCAGCAAAAGTTGGCACATAAATTGTGCGGGTAGTGCTATAAATGATGAATCTCATTTATTTCTGCTAATCGTGATTTTTCACCAAAATCCAACAATAAATCAATTCTTAAGCAAACAATAAGAAGCATAAAAAAAAAAAAAAAGCAAACAATAAGAAATGGGCCAACAACTTAATTAATTTAAACTTTTTTAATATGTAGTGAACTTGAGAGATAAATCTGTCAGCCTCTAAATGAAAAAAAAAAAATTGTTTTACTACAATTTTAATGGAGACGTCTAAGTAATTAAATTGCAATCATCGTTAATTTATTTGAAGTAATTGGTATTATTGATTTTAATGGGCTAGTCTCTTTCTCGTGATTTAAAAAAGAATATATGTTATAAAAAAATAAAAATCACATGCGCGTATAAAATAAATGCGGAAAATATTTCTACAGCTGGCTGCGAATAGGACTCAACAACGTGGCCCGCTGTCTCTTATGAAATAGCATGATAGTTACCGGCTTTCCGTCCCCCACGTGTGGATGTCATTAACGTTCGCAGGAAAACATTACTAAAATATTCTCAGCTGGCCCCACGTGTTCGGGCCAGTTGAGATCATGATTTGTGGACCTGTCTATGTTACAGATTCTGTAACAAACATCTCCCGTCATCCCACCATCCGATTTTCTTTTGTTTAGTTTCTCACTCCACATCCAACCACATCCAACGGCTGATGCTGCAGTCTGTACCTTACAGATTCTGTAACGTAGTTTTGTCCCAGTCCATGATTTGTTTAATTTGTTATTGGTTGACTAAATATGTACAATTTATCAAAAAATACAAATAAAAAATAAAATATGTACGAATCTGACAAAGTTCGAGATAACAGCAAGGCAGGCAATGGCCCAGGCTTGGCAAAATCCGGGTCCGGTCCGGGTTTTGGTGTTGCCCGGGACCGGACCGGATGAAAGAAATGCAAACCCAGACCCGGGTTAAAACCTGGTTTTTCCGGGTGCGGTCCGGGCTTGAGCCCGGCACCTTCCGGGTCCGGGTTTTGATCCGGGCTTTTTAAACCCGCATGTGATAAATTTAATTTTTTTTCAATTTTTTTCTTCAATTTTTTTTAATTTCTCTAACAATACAAATTTTAAAAAAGAAAATAATCAAATAAACTCATTCAATTTCAAATTTTAAAAAAGAAAATAGTCAAATACAAATATATAACACATTAACAATACAAATTTTGCACAAATGATAAATAAAAATTATTTCAATCTACTTTTTAATACCTAAATTTATCCAATTTCTAACTTAAACTCATTCAATCTATATATAAAATAAATAAATTAAATTCAACAACACAATAAATTTAAATAACATCCAATATATCATAAATTCATAATTATATATTTATATATAATATATTTATTTTTTTAAAATTTATTAAAAAACCGGGTCCGGTCCGGGTTCCGGGTTTTTTGTGTTAAACCCGGACCCGGGACCGAAAATATCCGGGTTTGAGAATTTCAAACCCGGATCCGGTTTTTATATGCATGCAGTCAGGGTTTTGCCCGGATCGGATTGGCCGGGTTCGGGCCGGGTCCGGTCCGGGCGGGCTTTTTTGACACCCCTAGCAATGGGATGGATTTCAAATATTGCAGTTCGTTCCAGATCAGAAATTTACTTCTACCCATTTGTCAACTTTCACTTTTTTAGAGAAATAAATTTCGCTCTGCCGTTAATTTGACCAACTACCAAATATGTGTACTTTAATTCCTCAAATATACAGTAATAAAAACCTGAAATTGTTAAAAAGTTCATTAATTTTCTTGAATATTTTGTTGTTTCAATCTCTGTTGTTCGAGTATTACTAATGTATTCTATCTTTTAAAATACAGTTGTTGTGAAAAAAATTATAATTATAAAATAAAAATTAATGTTATGTAATAAATATTATTTTTAAATAATAATTTTGATAAAATTAATAAAGATATAACATATTTTTCATCATACAAGTTAAAATTGAATCAATTTAACTCTCAAATTATAGCAGCTAATGTTTATCAAACAATTTAGTATTGTAGCTTTTAAGCCACAACTACCTAATCTTAATCCCAAACAAACCATGAGTAACCTAGTAAACTAATTTTTTGTGGGAATTTAGAAACTCCAAAATTGTAAATTGAAGAATAGTTTGTAGAGCCCAGTTATTTTAATTTTTAAATAAGCTATCATCTGCAAGACTTTTTTATTAAATTGTTGTAATAGACATAAATTACAATATGTTGAGATTAGTCAAAAATTTACTTGTACTAATAAATAGGGGACTCAACTATCTTGCAACAGTTGCAAGGTACCGCCTGATTTTATTTTTTTGTGGTTTCAATTATTGGTTATTGGATTCAATGAAAAAGTAGATTTGAGGGTAGAGATTCATTTATTTGAATGTTAACATGATGCTCCCTCCTATTTATCAAAAGCTCAAAAGAGCTAAAGAATTAAAACGCTTAGCACATACGTCTAAATTGTTTAAAATTTTATGTTGTTTAATTAGTAGCGAGTCTTAAAACATAAATTTTATTTTTATATTTTATATTTTATTTAAATTTTTTTAATATCATTTATTTATTAAAAATATTAATTAATATTATTTATTCGCATTTCATTTAATATTATTTAGTTACAGGCTTATTGTTGTATTTAATCTTTCCAAAATGTAAAAATTTTTAAATAAAATAAAATAATAAGTAGTGAGCATTAAAAAATAAATATAATTGTTAATATTAATTATTTTTATTTCATTTAATATTATTTATAGTATTTATTTTTGTTTTATTTAATGTTATTTGTTATAGACTTATTATTATATTTATTCTTTAAAAAACTAAATAATATTAAATAAAACAAATAATCAGTTGTGAGTCTTAAAAATATAATTTTAATTAATATTATTTATTTTATTCAAAAGGATAAATTTTTAATATTATTTATTTTATTAAAAATAAATATTTTTTAATATTATTTATTTGATTTTATTTAACGTTATATAGTCATAGGCTTATTATTATATTTATTTTTCAAATTTAAATAATATTTAATAAAATAGAATAAGCAATTGTGAGTCTAAAAGAATAAATTTTTAATATTTTTATTTTATTAAAAATATTTTTTAATATTACAATACGTGTAACAAACGCACTCAAAGAGATGCGCAATTGCAAATGACGACACGATTATTGGTAGTGGACTAGTCGTGGGCTCGCCAAAGACCTCGATAACACACACGTATCTATGTTCTCATCAAAGATTAATAGATTTTGCTAAATTAATAAAGTAGCAAAATCAGGTTGGTGAATTTGGTCAACATGCTAACACCAAACCCCACATAACTATATATAATAAATTTGGATTCTTCTAAGTCTAAACTTTGCCATGCATGCATCATCAAATTTCCAAACTGAAATTGAAAAAACAACGAGTCTAGCCTCTAGGTATAGCTATCATAGCTCCTTTGTCTTTCCACTTTTAAAACAGTTAGTCTAATAAAATCAGTCGAGTCAATTGTAACCCAAAAATCAATATTAAAAAAAAAAAGAAAAAAAGAAAGAAAGAGAGAAAAGTAAATAACAAAAACCAAAGATGTACTCAGATTCAACATATAAAATTATGCTTGGAAATTTGAAATGTATTCTAGAAAACTTTTGCTATTGGTTGATTTGAGTAATTGGCCATGGTTTGATCCAATTTTCAAAAGAGTCTCACAATCAATTAAATGGGAGAACAATGGATAATTGGTCACACATATGAGAAAGTTTATAATACATTAGAAGTATTATGTCATATATATAATAAGAAAATGATGTTATAACACAGTGTACCTTTATTTTAAAAGATCATTATGCAAATGATGCTTACATTAAATTCAATTACATATGTCATATATGTATCAAATTGGTCACACAAATAATGGGTGCCAAAAAAAGAAAAAAGAAAAGAAAAGAAAAATAAATGGTGATAAGAGGTAGGGAATGAAGGCAAGAAGGATGATGCAAGTGCTGGAGAAAAATTACATGTAATGAAGCAGCCCTTGGCCCACAAACTCTCCTTTTTTTCTAGCTTCAGTTTGAAAAATAGGTTCCAAAACATACCCATATGGCCACATGCATGAGTTTTAATCATGGGTCAATTTGGCATTTATATCTTACACGTGGTTTTGGTTAGTGAAATTCTAAGTAATTGCCACAATCTTATATGTTCACACACAAGTGAAGACTTTACTGAATACAAGAATTCAAAACTTATAAATAACAAAACACTCCAAAATAAGAAAAAGTCGGAGATTAGAAAGAAATTTATGGGAAACTTTTGATATACTACAAAGAGTCATGAAGAAAGTGAAGCATGCCACTACTAACACTGACTAAAAACAGCCAATCCTCTTCAACTGAGTTGATGTCTGTTTCCCATGTCCCACCAAGAGGCAACAAGGAGGTTTATCGGAAACTGAAAATATCTAACTGAGGTCCACGCGGTACTTCTTTATAATTACGGCCGACAATCTAAACTATAGAATCTAGGTGGAAAAGCTTGCGTATAGCATTTCCAAATTTCTATACTAAGTGTGGAAATTTTCACGTTTTAAATTTCAACCGCACGTTTGGGTGCAATAATTTCCTGCTGGAAATCATGGCCAACGTACCCAGACTTCAGGTGGTTGGTATTGTGGTTCGGGGTAATTATTTAATGATTAAATGCAAGAAAGTGACAATAATTTAAGGAAAAAATTCCCCAAAGCTGATTTCCACATTTTGCGGCGATTTTGACAGTCAAAATTTTTACTTTTTATTTTCAACTTTTTTCAGAGGTGAAGTCTTTACTCCCAGTAAAGTTGACATCTTTCTGGAAGGTACATTAAATGTTTGGTACTGATGTGGAATTACAAACTAATAATAATTTGGTATGTAACTATTAATTTTCATCTTAAATTTTTTTTTTTCCTCCATTTCTAAAAGTATTTGCTTTCCTTCTTCTCTCTCATCCCTCTCGAATTTTCCAATTTAACAAAACAGAAGACGAAACATTAACAATCATTAATACATGCCCAAGTCCGTTTGGAAATTGGATTGGAATGAGGGTAAGAATTGTGTGAAAGCCATAGGAATTACAAAGAAGATATTTTTTTTAAAAGAGCCATTTTCTTCAATCAAATCCTATTTATTAGAACTTACAGCTCTGATTCACAAAAACAAACCCATTAGTAATAGTACTGAATCTCTCATTATATATATGCACGAGTCTATTGTAGCTTTTTGAGGAAGACTTGAGCTATATAATGATTTTAATTTCAAGGCCATTGTGTAAGTTTTAACCTCAGATTATTTCTAGTTATTTTATTAAATCAACAGGACATAACTTAACTACCCAGATTTACAGATATTCTCAACTGGATGTGAATTTAGTTTTAATATTTCGTTATTTCAAATATTCTTTGAATCAATAAAGTATACATTGACAAGTATATTTTATATATCCATCAACTTCATCATTTCCTCATTCACTGCGTCAGTTTCTAGTAAAACCTTTTCGTATAAAAAGCGTTGCATCAATAATTGACTCCAATAAATTTGTTGTAACTTTGTTTTGGTCTATTGCGAAGTCACAGGAAGGTTTTAATTTGTTTCTATTAACTTTTAAATTTTGTTTTCTTGTTTTCGTGTTTTGGCTCCGGCCAATTAACCTATTTGAGATTACTTTTGAAATGTTGAAAAGTAATTTAAAAATATACAAAATTAACATTAGTGTTTGATAAATTTTTCTAAAAGCATTTTGCCAGTGTACAACAGATTTTGAAAAGTTAAAAACAGGAAAAGAGTAACTTTTCAAAATCTGATTTTGAGAATCAGTATTATACTTAACACAGTTTCATATATATATATAAAATTTTCCCTATTCAAATAGAAAATACAATTATTAAGTTTAAAGACTTATTATAACCACCAATTATATTGTGATGACAAAATAAAAAAAAATATTTATTCCAATAATCAATTATTACATATACATAATAAAAAAATATTATATGTACATGTTTATAAATGCGTACATAAATATTATTTAATATTATGTCCATTTTAATCATTTGTATTCTTACAATAGTTTAGAAGTAAGATATATGAAATACATATGATTATTTTTAAAAATAAGAGTATTTCAAAAACAAATTACAAAAATATTTAGTTAATTCTCTTCAGAACTGATTAATTATATAGCACAACTAATAATAATGATTTTAAATGCTAAAACATTACCAAATTGGCATTTACACTCAGTTTGGTATTGTTGTTTGGGAGTTGTGGTTTGCAGTAAAGTCTTTGACAATACTTGCTATCGTTGTTGGGGGAGATGTGACTTACATTAAAGTATTTGTAAACATTGTATTTGTAGCTATGGTTGGGAAGTTAAAGTGATTTTTATCAAACTTACGGTTGAAGCTACTTACATTCTAAAATTTTTTCAAAATACTTTATTAATATTTACACTTACATACGAATTTTAAAAAATTAACTTTTACATTGTACATTCTATATATATCCCTTTTTCAGTTACATTTATTTTATTTCCAAAAATATTTCTTTTTTTTTTCAAATACACTCTTCTATTTTTCATTTAATTTTTTTATTGTTAAAACTCAAAGTCGTATTGTGCTTTTTTTCCCCTCTTTTGCAATCTTAATGTTACCTTACATACAAATTAAAAGTTTTTTCAGTGATTAATTTTTTATTCTTAATCATAAATTATACGTATTTTAGATTATAATTTGAAAGCAATTTTAAGTAGAAACATATTTAATCAATAAGAAATAGAAAAAGAACTATAGATTATTCTAAAATTATGCAATTTATGTTAGTTATATAGGAAGTAACAAGTAGAAAATAAAAAAAGAATTGATTATAAATGTAAGTAATTTGTTGAAAAAAATCTTGATGTATTTAATTCTTATGTGTCTTTAATTATAATTTTATATGAAGTTGGGTTTTATAAGGATAATAAAGGGGTGCTAAATAACTTTACAGTCTTTACTCCTCTTTAATATGTCAAAAAGCCCAAACTATTTAAATTAGGCGGAGTTGTGGGCCGCTATTCTCACTTAAGTCCCCATTCGAAAATACAAGTTTAATATATATGTTCTAAGTTTCCCGAACTCTTGCAATCCTGAAGCCTTTGCAAATCCTTACAAAAGTTTATTCTAAAAATGAAAAATGCGGTGAAAATTAAACCAAAGTAATCTTAAAACATTTCCATTAATGACTCAAAAGGTATATGAAGTATAACCCTAATTATCAAAACTTTCTAGGTCTAACTTGAATACAAGTGAAACAATCAAATGAGAGGTTTAGAAGGATGTTGTCCACCACTTTCTTCTCTACCATTTTTGATAGCATTGCACAAAAGCAACAAAAGCAATGTCAACTACGAAAGAAAGCATAAAGGAATGTTCTTTTTTTTTTTAATTTTCTCTTTTATTTTTGAAAGAGAAAAAAAAAATATTGCGTCTTCAAAGTCATTATTACTTAAGAAAAAATATCACTATAAAATAAAATTTAATAATATGTGACAAATATAATTTTTAAATAATAATATTGACAAAAGTAATTAAAATAATGTAAATTTTTCGTTATATAAATGTAGAATGAAATCAATTTAGCTTCTAAGTTACTATAACGAGTGTTTATATAATACCACATAGAGCTTATCTCAAGAGGAAACTTTCCCGAATTTCTTTCTCTATAGCTCTAAATCTCTATCTATAGAAAGGCGGTAAATCAGCTATAATTCTATAATTAGGAGAGTTTGTCAGAGCATAACAATCACCAGCTGTCACTCCCGCTTCTTTTGACGGCCAATAACGGCCTTTTGACTTAGTCAACATAAGCGATTTACGTGCGTGGACTAAACTGGTTAAGTCACTAACCTGAGTTGGACCTAAATGAATAAATTCGGAAGCTGGAAACGAAAAAGAAAATACCGTCCTTTTGGGTCTGGTCTTGATTTATGATTCATCCATCAACAAAGGCTTTAATAACTGGGTTCAGTAGCTGACAATTAACGATACATACATACATGATACATACATACATACATATATATATGTAATTGCAGTAGAAATTCGCACAGAAATCACTTTCCATGATGATGCCACAGACATTTCTGTCGATAGTGGTCATCTTATTCTCTTATGAATCTTGAATTTCACACACGGGAGTGAAAATTTAACGATCAAAGTGAGAAGTTTCTGTGAAATTTATCAAACTGAAAACTCGTGAAGAGTCCAACTCACTTGTCAAAGGGGTGCATGCTCTAACCGAGCCACAAAAGTTTTGGAATTACGTGGTTTTTGCAGAAAAATATATAACTAGAAGAAGGTTCTGCTAGCTGTTGAGATGTTGGCTCTTATTGTTGATTATTAAATGTAACTATGTGAGAACGTGACAAAATATTCAAGGTAAAAAGTCAGTGTGTTGATTTTCAAATTTTGGCACTTCCTTCGTACGAGACTTGAACTTAATTTTTTCAAGGATAAGCCAATGGTAAATTCCTTGCTGCAGTAAACTTGACCAACATCCGAAAATTACCACTACAAAAGACACTTTTACCGCGATACTCATCTAAAATCGTCTCTCAAAACAAATTAAGCACCGGTATCATTGTGAAAAATAACTGAAATCGGAATTACTTGTTAACTTGGACAATATTTTATATAGACCCTAGATGTATATTAAATTATAAGTAGTTCAAATGAACTTCTTGGTAAAAATCCAACCCATATATAACACTTCAATCAAAAGTATTGATGATCCAATCAACGCAATATCTTTTAGATTATCAAAATCTCCAATCATTTATCATGTATGTATTTGTGGATGTATGTGTGTGTATAGTCTTTCTCTAGTGCGAGTGTTCACATTATTTTTTTTTTCATACAGACATGCTTTTAAACTATAAGGTTTAATAGAGTTAAGATTTTAACTCTCTTAAACGGCACGACTTTATAGTTCATTTAGAAATAAATTTATTAAACCTCATGGGTTTTAAGAGTGTGTCCGCATTAAAAAAATGAGGATGTTAGCACTAGAGAAAAACTATACACACACACACATGCATGCATGATACATAATTGGAGATTTTGATATACACACACACATATGACCCTTTAGTAATATTGTGGCAAGGTGGTCATGACTCATGTCTTTATCTTCATTTGGAAATTGATTACTTTGAGCAACTTACTGTCACATTGGAACTAAATTACTAGGGTCATAAAATTATATTACTAAAGCCTTTTAATTATAAATAATTTCGAGCCTTTTAATTATAAATAATTTCGAGCTAGGAAGTTTCTTGGACATTTCTTGGCTAAGTTGAAACCAAGTAATTGATTAATTTTTCTATCTCTAAGTTTAGTGGCTTAATCAGATGGTTTGGTGATCATGAAATTCTTGACCAAGCCTAACTAGCTAGATTATACTCTTCAAAGGGAAAAATCAAATTTTACAATTCCAATTTAAGGGATTCAAAGATTTTGAACAGGAGAACAGTAAATGATAGTACTGATACGCTAATAAGGAAATATTGAGATCAAGCTGGAGCTGATGGGAAATTTAACACAACAAATGCTTTTATGAGAATTGAAAGAAACTAAAACAACTCTCCAAAAAACGGTGTAATTGCTTGTTTTTATCTATTTTGATCAATGATATAAAGCTATAGATCGATATTTCCAAAAACTTTTTCAAAACTTTCTTGTGTGCATTGGACTTAATTCATTATCAGCCTATCACATTATTTTGATCATTTTATCATTCCATCGTTGAACAGAAAAGAAAAAGTTGAAAGAGTGGTTGAACAATTAGCATAAAGTGAGCGATCATAATAATTGACTGATTGTGGAAAGAACCGTCACAATTACTTCGTCAGAAATTTGAAAATGACCAAAATGTTTCTATTAAACAAAAACATTTTATGCTTTTTTATTTATAATATAAGTGCCAATCATCTTAAATTAGTTTATAGTTATAATTATGGTCTCCCCTCAAAGTTGTGTTAAAATTTCGATATCTCGTATATATGTCGAATTGGAATTTCTTGGTTTAAGGCTATTCAAGTTTGGTTTCTTGACGAATCTAATTATATATCTCTATGAAATTAACAGAACCACCAATTAATCATTCAACAAAATACTGCTTAAAAATTATCGGACATTAATTTTACCTAAGCTAACATATATATATTCTAGTATCTCGTTGACTAATCAACCATAATGTCTTCCGTGTTACTTGCTGGTTGGTGCATGGTTGACACAGTTCAATGGCTAGGTACTCAGTGACATATCTAGAAAAATAATTTACCGGGGGTTAAATTAGATAATAGTAAAATATGAAAAACTAAAATTTTGAATATATAAAATATTTGTTAATACATTTATAATATTATCTATGCATTTTCGTATTTTAAAAATATTATGCAATAGACTTATTATCAATATTATTAAATTTATTATTTCCTATATAAACAACTAAACTATCATTTATCTCATTTGATTCCAAAGATGATTCTTCATGAGTTTCATTACAAAAAACGTACGCTCTAGTATTATTATAAAGACTGGAAGAATTAATCCTAATTTTGAGAATAGATAATATTTTGAGTGGTGGACTATCATTATTTTTAATTAAAATATAAGTTTTATAATTCTTAAAAGTTAAATTTTAAATTTTATGGGGGTTTATAATTTATAGTGATTATTTTAATAAATTTTGTATTGGGACTAATTAGAAAATTAAAATATTTTTCTTTTTTAATTTTAGAATTTTTTTTTTTTGCCTGCATGTGAGAGCAAGCCCTCACTAGTCACATGCTACATCCGCCCTTGTATGTATTCATGTGATATTTTTCTAAATCACATAAAAAAATAAAATTAAACTCTCACCATCTGATCTAATTTAGTCAAACTTACCGTCAATTATTTTTCTAAATCAACCATACGAGGACCAGGGCCACGCATTAAGTTAATAAATTAAAATAATATCACAGATCTTTGAACGTACGGACCCCCAAAAAAAAAAGTAAAGATTAAAATGATGGAAAGGAGACGATTTCCGGAGGTTATTTAATGCACATATCTTAATCTTAGATCCAGGTTCAAATACGACCCAAAAGAATATCATTATTAAATGGGAAAGCGATGGTCATACAGCTACCTACCTACAAGACAAATAAAAATTATGAAGACAAATAAGGATAATGCAATAAGCTGCCCCACAAACAAACCAATTTTCAATTTTCTTGCTTCAGTTTGAATGGTGGGATGTCCCAAAAGATACCGATATGCCGGGATTCAAGGTTCTTTTTGCCGCAAAAATTTTCTTGCTTGAGTTTGGTCATGGATTGTCACTTGGGGTTTACAATTTACTGTCATGTTTATTGAAATTCTAAGAAATTGCTACAAAATTGCTTTCCTGATCAATTTTAAAAGTTCACACGCAAGTGAAAGTTTACTGAATACAGGATTTCAGAATTTAATTGAACAGTAAAAATAAATTAAGGATCAAGAATTGGAGAGAAGTTTCCGGGTAGGTACTTTCGATAAACGAGTGGTTTCAAGTTAAAGGGTCCTAAAGAGAGTGAAGCAGGGCCCGGCTTGCATTGCGTAAAAACATTTGCAGATGATCAACCTTGAACTGCATAAATGTTTGTTTCGCCAAGAAAAAAGGTTCTTAGGAAACTGTAAGAATAAATTAAGTTCAATAGTTATATTAAAGGTAAAAGTCCATTTAGTTCATGTATTTTAAGATTAGTATCCATTTAGTCCTTATATTTTTAAAAAATTTTCGAAACATTCCTACCGTTAAAGTATTGATACCCCTACCGTGATTTTTTATTTCTTTTGACTTACTTTTACAATATTACCCTTTAATAATAATTTTTTATTTAGAAATTAATAAAAAGAAAATAATTAAATTATCAATTTAATCCTAAAACTTAAAAAAAATTATATTAATTTTTAATTATCAAAAATTGTATGCAAACTACCAAGTGTGCAAATGGTGCTTACAAAAAAATTAATATATATATATATATTTTAATTTTATAGGGTTAAATTGATAATTTAATTATTTTCTTTTTATTAATGTCCAAACAAAAAAATTATTATAAAAGGATAATATTGTAAAAGTAAGTGAAAAGAAATAAAAAGTAATGATAGGGATATTAATACTTTAATATTTTGAGATATTTTTAAAAATATAAAAACTAAATGGATACTGATATTAAAATACAGAAACCAAATAAGCTTTTAACCGTTATATTAAAATACTCACCAACCGCACGTATAGTTTAATAGTTAGAACATTGCGTCCATATTAATTTATGTTGAAGTTATTTAAAATTAAACAGAAATATAAAAATGGAAGAGGAATAAATTGTTCATAGAATGGAAAAGAACAAAACCCATCGGGAAAAAAAAAAGTTTGTTTTGTAATGAAAAATATGATTTGCACATGGAGCGAAAAATTAGAAATGATTTCTTTTTGTACTTTTAAACTTTAGAGATCATGGATCAGTCATCCGTGTGACCCCAACTAATTACGTTCTTGTAAATCTTTAAAGATTTGGCCAGATGTGTCAAAGATACAATGGTGCCTACTTTAAAGAATGAAGTGAAATTATTAAAGTGTTTTGTCTCTCTCTATCCATCATTCTCACGAATTAACTAACACCAACTTTTTGCTTGAAGGCGGGAGATCAAGGGACATGAATTAACAAATAGTTTGAACAAAAGAAAGCTGAGAGAAACAACTTTCATACAAGTGCTATTACTAATTAAAATAGTAACTGATGGGATAAAAATGTAGTTAATTTTCACTCCATCAGTGTATGATACGTATTATATTGATATTGCTGCTAGTACAAAAGTACACGAGACGCTTGCATGTAATTCCAATCACAAGAAATTTGATATAATAATCGTACAACACAAGATGAAATAGAAGTTTAAAAAGAAAAAGAAAAAGTGCAAGTTAACTGAAGGGGTATGGATATAGGTAGGTGCTTTTCACTATAAAAAAAGCTCTATATAAAGTGAAATTTTGATGGTTTTGTACGCTAACGTATGAGACTGATGCCCTAATTTTGTTTTTCCATTTTCGGGCAACTATTACTGTTAGTGTTAATAGATGGATCTTCAGGGGATTTCGAAGAAAGGCAGCATAAACGGAGAAGAGAAGAAACAGACTGGGCTATTTCAATACCTATAATCTTCTTCACTGACTTCCTTTTGGGCGGAATGATTCCTCCTTTCTTGGCAGTGAATCTCGGCGCAGCCACCTCGGCTCTGGCAACTTCCTCTCCCAGCTTCTGCCCCATAATTAAATTCTGAGGTTTCTAATTTTTAGAAACAAAGTGAAAGTCCGAATTGGATGAGTGGCCTAATAACTGCGATAATGATGTTTCAGAGAACTACGCATGCAACAAAGGGCTTTTGGAGACTTAAAATGTGGGACTTTAATTTCCTTTTGGTTTTTTAACTCATCATAATAAATATATGGAATATAAAGACAAATCAAAGATTAGTTGTCCATAATTCTTTCATATGTAACGCTAGCTCCGCTCGCTCGTAGCTAGATATTTGAACCCCAAAACCGCGTGAGCCCCTGTAGACTAGATGCACGCGGTTCTTGGAATTTTGCCATTCATTTATATGCCGGATTAATTTTGGTTTACTTTTCCTATTTCAACGTGTCATTGATGTGTGAACCAATTTTGCCCTTTATTTAGGTGCCAAAATAATAATAATAATAATAATTTCTTAGATTCAGTAATACAGTAACGATTCAAAGAATACTATTTTCACCAAGTTAAATTACATTATTTTCATCATTATTATTATTGGCCATTTCCTTTTCTCATGAATCATGAATTTCACACAACGTTAGTGGGAATCTGAATAATATAAAATATAATTACGAAATCAATAGAAGTTTCTGGGAAACTTTTGTTATTGATTAAAAGGGTCGCGTGAGGTTAGACGGAGATGTAGATTTAATCGAGATGGAGTATGTAAATTCAAATAGGAAAATGTAACTTTGATATAATTAATCTTAATTAAAGTTTAGATTAACAATAAACTTTATACATAACATATAAAGACAAATGTGACACGCGTACAGACAAAAAAGAACAAGTCTTCAACGTTCTCACCACAAGAGGCTTTCGAGGAAACTGATTGGACGAATTGAAAATCAGCGGTAGCTCTCTTCAGACTTCAATCTAGGAAAAGAGAAGGAAGACCGAACACAAACAGACCAAATATTTAAGTTGAAAAAAAAAATGAACTGAGCTCTATAAAAGCGCTCAACCTCACTCACGCCCAGTGGGACTCGAACCCACAATCGCCTGATTAGAAGTCAGACGCCTTATCCATTAGGCCATGGGCGCTGTTCATGATGCTTGAAGTTTTAAAAAATAGTATGATAGATATCCTAGAGAGTAGAGACACCTAAATGCGCATCATGAACGAGCTTTGGGGCAGCCCATCCTTATGAATCAGAGGGCCATTTTAATATGTTTAGTGGGTCCAGCTAGTTACTGGACTGGGCTGCCTATTTCTACCCGACTAGAACAAGAAGTGTAAGATATTGCAATGGCTGAGGTACAAGTTTCTAACTGTGGGTGGTTTTGTCCCGAGAAATTGAGAAAGTAGGGGGAGAGGCGGAGAGAGATGAAATTGACGTGGAACAAAAACAAGGGCAACAAGAAGCGGTCACTGCAGCAATTCCCAAATCTTCCTTTTGACCAACAAGACCAAGAGCGCGGATTAAGTGGTACAGAGCTCGAAAAGAACGATGATAATAACGAACATCAAGAGCCCTTCGACGCTAAACAACTTGCCTTATCATTCGAAGCCCAAGGCAATAACCTTGCCGAGGTACCCTTTTCTTTACTTTCGCTTCAATACTCAATTCTGCTTTTTCTATTAAAAAGACATAATTTTTCATTTTTAATTTTATCTGGGGTTGTTAAATATGTGGCATGCAGGACTTGTTGGTTAGGTTCGATCAATTTTGTGAGACAATAGGGAAAGGATTGCTTTTGGGGGGAAAATAATTAGGCTGAAAAATTGCATGTGTGCAAGTATTGTTTTTATTTGTTATTTACATTTGGGGTTTACATGCGTTTCACTATTATGATGGCACTTTCATTTTGAAGGATGGGAAATTCCGGGAAGCACTTGGAAAGTGGGAGGCTGCTCTTAATTTGAGGCCTGAAAATGCGGTCTTGCATGAGCAGAAAGCACAAGTTTTATTAGAACTTGGGGATGCGTGGAATGCATTGAAGGCAGCTACTCGTATGATCAAATTCATATCCGTTTTTCTTTCATGCATCGTATTTGAATGGTAGCTTGATATGCTTAAATGGTTTTATTGTAAATGACTGACAAGTATGCGTTATCTTCCTTAAAACTTCTTATATGCCCTTGAATTTTAAAATCTTTCAATATTTAAGTTCATGTCTTCTATCAGAATAAATTGGGTTTTATGATACATCCAGTGAACAGAATGTTCACATTTAGCATCTTTCAAGTTCTGAGTTGCATACTTTTGGACTTTCTTACAACTAATGTTTGTCTATTGTAATAAGTTCCGTGGTACATAACTTATGGTTTATACTTTCAACTTTACAGGAGCTACTGAATTGGAACAATCATGGGCAGAGGTATGTCGACCTTAAACTCATTGAATTTGATTGTTATCTGTGCAGTTCTTATATCAAATTTAATATCTATGTTGTCTTAAAATAATAAATAAATAAAGAAAGAAAGAACAAGGTTTCCTTAAAAATAAACCTGAACCTTCTTATTGAAGTTTTTCATTGGCAATTTGCTTTTTGTTTTTTATTTCTCTAAGGACTTTATTTTCTATCATGATTTTGCAAAATTGAACTGATAGTGCAGTGTAAATAATTTTCATTTTTAAGATTTCCTACAAAGACTTATGAAGTTAATGGAAAATGCTAACTGTCATACTATTTTAAGAACCAATTGTTATACTTGTAATTAGTGTTTTTTTTTTGGATTACTCCTCAATCTCCTTGTCAATTGGAATTGCTTTTTATGGTCTATTTTCCCGTATATTCTTGGCATCTAAGAAAAGATGTTCGAAACCTTGTGTTAGTTCGCAATATTAGAGTTGCATTACAATGTAGATCTTTATAAATTCCAACTTTCAAACTTACTTAATTTTAGCCTTTTTGGATGGTATGTTGGGCCTTAATTTGCAACTAGTTCCTCCAGTTTTCATGGTAAGTTGTAACACCCCATTGAAACAAAGCTTTTGGAGGCATATGATTGTCTACCTACTTAAAGTTTATGTTTTTGTTTAACTGGGAGGAATTGATTGAATTATAAGACTGCCAAAGCTGTCAATGAACTTTATGCTCGCCATACTTTAGCTATTGGACTGTGAATATGAACTACATCCAAAGTCCTAGGTACTGTTGTGTTGGATGATCATTCAGCTATATGCTTTATCCTTTCCTTTTTAATGTGAACTGCATCAAACTTTTCCTGGGATCTGTATTGAATTTCAAGATGTTGTTTACTTTGTTCAGTTCCACCTATCTACTCTGTTTCTTATAATAGTTCTTTTGTTCAGGCATGGATAACTCTAGGTAGGGCACAGTTAAACTTTGGGGAGCCTGATAAAGCAATCGAAAGCTTTGAGAGGGCATTAGCTATCAAGGTACACAATCAGATGTGCCATTTGTATTTCTGTATACATTGTCCTTCTGTTTCAGGATATTTTTATTGAAGATATGAAACTCTGGCTTTTAACTTGATATTTAGTGGACACCTATCAAATGGTGACTGGTGGGAATGCCACTAAAGATTCAGCAAGCTATACTTGTTAAAGTGCTATTTTGTGGGAGCTAAATGAAAATTGATTTTCCTGTATTTTTGATGTAAGAAAGAGTTAATAAAAGAGTCGCCCAATTTCTTACTGTCATTGTACCTTGAATAAGGTCCTTGCCTTTGAGACATTGGACAATTCATAGGTGTACCAACTGTTTTGGTACAAATTTTGTACCCATCTCATCAAGTGTGCCTCTCTATGCAGCCTGATTCTGAGGAGGCTCGAGATGACAGACAGACTGCATTACATCTTGTCAAGAGGAGGAAGCAGCTTCATTTGTCTGGCTTGAGTAATGATGCAAACCGTTTTGTGGTTGGGGACAAGACAGAAGTCTCCTGAAGCTGTGAGAAAGATGATTAGGAAAAGTTATCTGGCATCAGAATCCTTGGCCTCTGGAGAACTTAGCTGTGAAAGTTTGTGATAATTTACCCTGAAAATATTCTCCACAGCAAGAATTTGCTTATCAAGATCTGCTTTAATCTAAGAGGAAAATATCTTCACCACTGACTAGGAAAGATACAATCCTTTACTTCTACTACTCAATTTCATGTAAAGGATGATTTCCCATGTTTTTGTTTGACAAAAAAAATTTTGTTGGGGGGAGGGGTTGTGGAGGCGGACTATACCGTGAGCCTGTAAATTGCATAATTCAGCATATCAGTAATATGGAGTGTTTTGCTTGCATTATATACATTGACCAGCAGAAAAACAAAAATCTTGGGTGTGATCGTATCGTGAATCCGTGATTGAATGATTCTATTAGAAAACACAGCTGACCCTGTCCCTGTTTTAATTTTTCAAAACCTGAGGAGTCCCAGTGGAGCAAGTATATGAGGTGAGGCCCGGAGTTGTGTTGCGATGCTGCTACTTCTAAGGCCTACTTCTCTTACAAAGCATAAAATCTTTGAAGTCTAGACAACTCAATTCACAGCGTTGACAATTTCTCTTAGTACAAACTTCTCGATTTTTACTGTCGCAGTTATTGGAAGCTCATCTTGGATTATTAAACTCTTGGGCGCCAGGTAATGAGGCAACCTAGCCCTACAGAACTCTATTATCGCCTCTTCGGTTGGCTTCTTACTCAACTCCCACTTCAAACTCACAAAAGCACAGGGCCTCTTCCCCCAGAATTTGTCTCGTTGAGCCACGAGAGCCACCTCATTAATAGCTGGGTTCATGTACAACACCGATTCAACTTCTGCACTGCTTATATTCTCTCCCCCACTTATGATCACATCCTTTGATCGATCTTTGATCTCTAAATAACCATCCGAATGAACCACACCAATATCACCAGTATAAAACCAGTCGTTGTCTCTCATGCACAACGATGAGCCTTCTTGGTCTTTAAGATAACCTAACATGATAGAGCCACTGCGAAAAACAATTTCCCCTTGTGATTGCCCGTCGTGCTTTACGCTCATTCCTGTCTCAGGATGCACGACGTCCATGTCGGCCAAGCCAATTGTTCTTACTCCTTGCCTTGCTTTCACTCTTGCTCTCTCTGTATCAGCCAACGTGTTCCATTGCGACTTCCATGCACATGACACTACAAAACCAGCTGTTTCAGTTAGCCCATAACTATGACTCACTACAAAACCTAGTGACTCGGTTCTTAAGAGCACTGCTGCCGGTGGTGAAGCTCCGGAAGTGAGGATTTTGACTGGTCTATCAAGAGGTTTAGTGCTGGGAGAGCTAGATAGCATGTTGAGCACTACAAGTGCACCACAAATGTGGGTTACTCCGTGATGTTTGATCACGCTATAGATGATTGGCACGTCGACTTTACGGAGGCAAATATTGGTCCCACCGACGGCCGCCATGCCCCAGCTGTAGCTCCATCCGTTTTCATGAAACATGGGCAGTGTCCACAAGAAAACCGGTTGATTTGGAATCCTCCAATCAATCAATGAGCTGACGGTGATGATGAAGAGTCCTCTGTGGCAATGCACCACTCCTTTAGGAGATGATGTCGTGCCTGACGTGTAGTTCAATGCCATTGGGTCCCACTCGCTCTCCGGCTGGACCCACTTGAAGTTTGGATCGCCTTTTTTACCATGCTCTCATGACTGTCTATAAAACCCACGGTTGGTGATGATGTTGCGGATACATCATCATGAATGAGGACTGGTTTTGGGAGTATTGTGTTTGATGGAAACAAAGAGAGAGCCGCAAGGGCAAGGGGACTAGATTGATAATCAACAAACAAGAGCTTTGATTCGCTGTGATGCAGGAGCACGGAAACCCTAATGGCGTGAGAGGGCAAGAGTTCGCAGGTTTTGGCTTTAATTGCTCCATTTGGTATTTTCGTTAAATGTTTTAACTAAATTTTGTTGCTTCAATGATTTTTATAATCGTGGTAGATGAAGCCTGTTAAATTCATCTTTATGGATCGTTTTTTTTAACTGAAATTGTCATTAAATTATAGTATAGCTGTTATAATGTTGAAGTAATTAGTCCCCATCCTTTCATTAGAAAATAAAGTTTGCTATTTATGATTTGTTAATCTTAATCAATATGCATCAGTTAAATGAAAATTGTAACAAATAATACCAGAGTTCCCAACTGCTATACCACCTTTTATGATCCAAGCGCTGTATGACATTTTCTAATAAATGAATGTCATAGAACAATTCGAAATACTCAATTGTAATGCCCAATTTATTTTATTTTTTTAAATAAAATTTATTTTTTTGGGTTAATTGACTCGGAATTGTTCTTTCAATAATAATTTTATGCATAAAATTTCATTATCTGCCAGGCATTTGTTTTTTCTTTTCTAATCGTCATCATCTTGATAACTCTCCATCGATTTGACTAATTTTTTTCAATCATCAAACTAATTGCATGATCATTGGAACATAAAAGCGGCTGGTTTCATGTTTCTTGGCTTTAAAGTTCAAAAACTTGGGATGGTCATTGAATGTGGTTTAGTTTTTGAGCGTGGCAGTTGCTGAATTACCGTCGAGGCTGGCTAAATCCTAGATGACTTAAGGCCCCACTTCAAATGACATGAATTTTAAATAATTTTTAAGGACCGGAGAAAAGTAATTCTTAAATTTTTGATGGAGTGGGTTGATTTTGTATTCTCTACTTAACCTCATCTCAAACCCTATTATATGTAAATATTTTTTAATTTTTATTTAATATTTTAAAATCAATTACAAAATTGGTTAATAAATTTCTTTTTATTTTTTTCCTAATATAAGTAGGTTATAACTAAAAAAAATCCTACAATATAATTTTTATTCAACCCTAAAATACCGTCATACTTTTTTTTTTCTATCTTAAGGTGCCACTCTCTTTAAGCATTTTATAATTTTGATATTATTTCAAGATATTGTTTCAAACTTTTGAAGATTTTTTTTAATAATTTAATTACTTTATAATATGGTGATGATTTTATTTAAGTCTCTAACTTTATTTTACCAAAATCAAGTATCCATGCCTACTATAAAATAAATAAATGGGAAATAATGTGTGGATGGGGAAATCATTCTCGACATGAAGATTCCTCATCCCCATTGCCCACATGGGGATGCCTCATCCACACTTTACTAAATTTATTAAAAAATGAGATAAGGAGTAAGGATGGAATTTTTAATGGGCTGGCAATGGGGTAGGCCTCTCCACCCCATTGTTGTCCCTAATTACTATTGACTAAACAGTAGTTATATTGAAGGCTTAGAGAATGATAATAGTTGATGTAGCAAGAAAGAATAAGAAAAGAAAAAATATAAGAGAGAGAAACTAATTTAGTTTTTTTACCATTATTACAATAGAAAGAGAGAGTAATTGATAAGGATAATTTTGTGATTTTTGAGAATTAATGAATTAAAATAATAAGTTACAATTTCATGATTATTTAAATTAAAAAAGTAGATATTGAAAAAAAATTAATCGATTCAAATAGCCTCTCCATTTTTAATTCATATATTTTTAGCTTTTTTAATCTAAGGGTATGTCTAAATTTTTACGGATGTTAAAAAAATTTAATTTTCTTTTTGCAACTTATTCTGGGCTAGGCTCTTTGCAAAGCCTGTGCCGGTCAAGCCAGCCTCGCCCACTCAAATACCAGGCTTTGCCGAGCCCGTACTCTTTTGTCATCTTTGTTAATACCGAGTGCCTAGCAAATCGATCTGTTAATATCCAGTAACTTGGTGAGTTTATGTCCATTTCGTTTTATTAATTTTTTCTCCATTAAGAAAATTACAGAAACTAGACAAGTTAGTACCAATTTGATAAAAATTTTGTGGCACAAAATAATTCTATGGACTATTTATTTAATTTGTTACAATTTATTTCATTCATCTAATCTTGATATGAGAATTTTGATTTTGAATTGCACAGTACATGTTAGCATTGAGGTCTTAACTTCGTTTTAATGGATGAGAGATGGTGTTTTTGTATCTATTTTATAATATAAGAATGATTAGTTTTTGGTAAGTTTAGAAATATATTTGGTAACTTGGCTTTAAAAAATATTTGAAAATGAAAAAAAAATGAGAATGTGTTTGATTGCTTGTATAAGAATAATTAGGATAAAAGCCTCCCTGAAGTTTGGGCTGTTTCAAGTAGATGGCCTATATCGTTTTATTTGTAAAAATCTCCCACCATTAGATAAATTTTTTATTGACTAATAGTTGACTTTGGAAAAATGATATTACTCCTGGTATCAGTAATGATATAGATATATAAAAAAAAGTTAAAATTCTTAGTGCGAAAATCAAAAATATATTTTTTAAGCATTTTTTACTCTTATTAATTTTAAATATTTATAATTTTATAAATAATTAAAATAATTATTTTATTCTCTTTAAATTATTTATATTTCCTTAAAATTAAAAAAAAAAATTGAAGAAATAGCAACTGCTACTAATCCCATCATTACCCATTCAATTTTTTTTTCTTTTCTTTTAGTCTAGTTAGTTTCTTCATCATGATGAACATTCAGCGATATCATCAAGCCTTCAGCTATACATCGCCTAACCCAAAGCATGAAAGAAGAACGAAAAAAGAGATTCATGTGACCGTAGATCAATATCTAAAGATCAGATCAGGCAGCTCTCAAGCTTCCACCTCAGCGCATTTCTTGACCGGAGAGCAAATGAGCCATGTGAAACCATAAGGATCGTTGACCTTTCCCACGCGCCCACCATTACGCGCGCTGTGGCCTTCAGCGAGCTCACCCTTAGCAACAGCTCCAGCACTCACAGCATTGGCGAGGGCCGCATGAATGTCCTCAGTCTCCAAGCAGAGCGTGCATCCGGTTCCCACATTCTTAGCAGCAGCAGAATCATCGAAAGGTCAGAGACAAGGAAAGTGGAGTGGCAATCTCGAGTTAAACACCTGTTCAGCCTTGCGTTTGGTTTCCATGCTACAGCCAATCTCCAAGGCACCAAACGCGGTCTTGTAGAACTGAACAACGTCAGTAGCCTTCGGTGCTTCCACAAGCAACTGCGGCTTCATCCCCGTGAAGTTGGCCGTGGAAGCAGGAACAGCCGTCTTCGCCGGTGCAGCTCCGTTCTGAACCTCCTCGACATCAGCCATTGCGATAGTTTTGGTGTCTAGACAAAGGAAAAGAACCTAAACCTAAGAGAGAGAAAATGAAAGGAACCTATTTTCATACTTATGTTTATCCATAAAGTGGATAAAATGAAAGAGAGAGGAAACGATATTAATTTTACTGCAGGACCGCAGACAATGAAGTAAGAAAAGCTGTAAAAGTAGTTATGGGTCCCATGAATAATGAGAGATAAATTGGAAAAAAAAAAGAAAATTTTGTGTTTCCCAATGTCTTTGTTACCATGGGAAAATGGGTATGATCAATTTTCTCATAAAATCAACAGGGATATCCTTCCTTCCTTCGGGTTATTTTATTTGTACATATATTTTATAAAATTTAATATAATAATATAAATTTTAGTTATATATATATTTGATTATAAATATCAGTATAATATTATTATAATAGTAGTTATAAATATACTATTATAATAATAATTGTAAATATATATAAAATACAATAATTTAATACGTAACTAATCTTAAAAAAAAAAAAAAGGCTGCAGTTAAGATGGGTCATCTCCAACTTAGAGCCAGCTAACTATAGCCGTTGGACAGTCACTTTTAAAGTCAGAGTGAAGATTACATATTTAGAAAATCTACGTCTAATGGAAACGTGGCACCTCCACAAAAGTTACTGATTCCATTTCGATAAATAGAGAAGGATGAAGAAGAGAGAAGCATTGATGTTTAAGGGCTCGCTTATTGGCATAGTGAACACGGTGGTCACACCAACAACACTCTCATTCTCACACTTAATTGATTTAAGAAAAATCAAATAAAAAAAACATATTTCATATTCTAAAATTCTTTCTTGTGTCTTCTTCTTCACACATCTGTCTCTCCTATATTATATGATCCCACCCAACATCTAATGTTGTCACTTCTTCTTGTGTTAAAGCAATACGCATCACCAACTACTACTAGCTGCTGCAATGTATGGTCAAGATCATTCTTTAAGCTTCAGCCTAGCTACCCACTTGATCAAATCAGAGTTACCCTCTGATCATGATCATCACCCGTTTGTATTCGGTGGCTTGTTTCTTGACTAAACAACAGCACTGGCACCCTCGTTTGTTTCATTGATTTAACATTCATTCAGTTGGTAATCAAATCCTACGTTTTGTTCATTAGCGGCACTGGGGAAGTGGGTTTCTGTTGGTGAGCTTGTCGATGAAGGGAAGTGGTGAAGGGTATGTTAGGGATTAAACAGAAAGTTGGGGGCAAAATAGGAATAGTAAAGGTGGGGACGAGGAGGATGAAGATGAGGAAGTGGAAAAACAACCATTTTACCTGGTCGGCTAACATTTATATTAATAATCTTAACGGTTGAAAAGCAGCGTAGGGATCCAACGGCTGCAGTTAGTTGACTCCAAAATTGAAGATGATCCAACTTAGCCGGAGGCCCGGAGCCAAATAAAAATTATGCTGTTACGAAGACTTGCCAAATTTTTTTCTTTATGTATAGTTTTTGTTCTTGCAAAATAGAAAAATGAGGATTGGAAATATGATTGAAGGTTTCATTACAATGTATATTAGAGTTAAAAATATGATTGAAGCGCTATATTTAAAGGTTTATAAGTGGGGAAATATAAAAAGGAGAGACACTGCCAAATTTTCTTCAAAATATTTCACTGCTTCCGTTTGTGTAGTTTTAAAATAGGTTAGAAAGACTTGCTCCAAGAACTTGGGGCCGGTGATTTCAACAAAAAAAAAAAAACATAAATATTGTTAATGAAGTCAGCATGAGGTGGCGGCAGCATTTTATTGAGAAACAAGGCAGCGGAGATGATGGAAAGAAAAGGATGTCACTGACCATAAAGTAATAAGCTAAAAAGATATATATTTTGATATAATATATTTTGTACGATAAAAATTTATATTCTTTTGTCTTTAAAATTATTTTTTACTATATTGAAACAAGAGATTCTTTATTAGAGTAGAACTCATATATCTATAGATCCTGCATTACGTGAACGATTTAATTTTTTTTTTTTTGGTTTATGCATCATGTGTGGCAAACTTTTATTGACTTCTTATACACTGGTGTATTTGACTATTATTTATTCTATGTTACAAACATGCACAATGAAGAATATGAGTTTGCATTATATCATGGATGGATATTAATGTCTAATAGTAGGAATATTATTTAATGATTATATTGACGATATGGTAATCCTTCAATGTATTTTCAAAATTTTCAGTTGAAAGCCGTTGACAATCACATAATTTATAGTTGTATGCAAATTATGCAACCAACAAGAATAGTTACCCAATTGTCATCTCAGTTGTATCTTGTGTAGAATTTAATGCTGGGTTTATTTGGCAGTAATCGGAATGGGCTGGAATTGAAATGAGCTGGAATCGGAATGGGTTGAAATCTCATTGATGTGTTTATTTTATCTTAGAGTTGGAAGGAGTTAACTTGTAACAAATTACTAAAAAGTACTTAATGAATTATTGTCATATAGTGATTATTTATTCAAAAATTATTGTTATTAATAATTATTGCCAATAATATTTTAATATATTAATTAATTGTAAATTTTTTAATTATTATTATTATTATTAATTATAATAATCATAATATACTACTACTATTGCTGCTGCTACTACTATTACTACTACTACTACTACTACTACTACTACTAATAATAATAATAATATGAAATAATTAAATTATTAATTAATTAAAATAATAATATATTAATTATTGTGATTATTTATTCAAAAATGATAATTATTAATAATTATTGTTAATAATATATCAATTTATTAAATAATTTATAATAATATATTAATTAATTATAAATTATGACAATATGGACATTTTCAATTTTGGAGGAGGACAAAATAGTCAATACTGGAAATGGGACTCATTCCCACCTCCTCTTGAAAATGAGTCTACCATTCCTTATTATCAAATTGTGGTGGGCTCCATGAACCATGATTTTGATTTCGATTTTTTACTCTATTTTATAAAGTAAACACTATAAATGATAACAATTCCAAATTCTAATTTCCTAATTCCAAAAGTAAACGAAATATAATTGTGTGGAGCTAGCCACCCAGCGAGCTACCAAGAGATAAATTAAAGCTCCATCGGGTTATATCAAATCAAGAATAACATATATTTTAGTTTGATAATGCATTTCCCCGTAGGCTTATGTCTTATTGCTTGATTATATCGAAGAGTCACACACCTGGATCACATGGTATGCATGCTCAGTTCATTATCTGAGAAGAATGTTGGTAGTCAAAACTCAACACCTTACGTTTGAAATTATTTAGGAACAAGCTACATGTGCCAGTCGTAATATAGTGTCATAATAATTATTTTAAAATGCATAAATGAATAAAGTACCTGCATTCAGTCCTGGTTTGGTATTTAATTAATAGTAATAATCAAAGCAAAAACATAACCATTCCAAACATATATGTACCTTTGGTCGTCGATATATCCTAATCGATCACCGCCCAAATTTGTAATGGCAACACTGGTAGTTGTAAGTAAGGCTCAAAATTCTATATATAGAAGAAGCATGCCTCAATCTCAAACAAACACATCATAAACATATATACACTAGTGCTACCAATACTAAATATAATCACTAAATCAATTCACCTGCATTTTGCTTTCTTCTCTCAATGGATCAACTGAAACCAAACCCTGCCAACTCTTGCCCCCTTACTCCATTAGGGTTTATTGAAAGAGCAGCTACTGCCTATGATGATTGTCCCTCTATTATTTACAACGACACCACTTACACATGGTCTCAAACCTACCGGCGGTGCCTCCAGTTGGCGTCATCACTATTCTCCTTTGGTATTAATCCTGGCCACGTGGTTTCCGTGATTGCCCCCAAAATCCCGGCCATGTATGAACTCCATTTTGCTGTGCCTATGTCCGGCGCAATTTTCAACACACGCCTTGACGCCCGCACCATATCAATAATCCTTCAACATAGCTAGTCAAAGCTCGTTTTTGTTGATCATCTCTCAAGCTCTCTTCTTCTCGAAGCTGTCTCTTTGTTTCCTCCCCATTCCAAAACCCCGAAACTCGTCCTCATCACTGATGATAAGGAGATCTCATCATCATCCTCACCACCACCCCGGATCCCACCCGCTGATTTTGTTGACACATACGAAAACATGCTGGCAAAAGGTGATCCCCAGTTCAGTTGGGTCCGGCCCAAAAGTGACTTAGACCGCATGGTTTTGAACTACACATCGGGTACAACTTCCGCTCCAAAAGGAGTCGTTCAATGTCACAAGGCGCTTTTCATCATAGCCGTCGACTCACTGATCGATTGGTCAGTTCCTAAACAGTCAGTTCTTTTGTGGACCCTACCCATGTTTCACAACAATGGATGGAGCTTCACTTGGGGTGCAGCCGCTGTTGGCGCAACAAATGTTTGTCTCCGCAAATTTGACGCGCCCACCGTCTTTGCATTGATTAGAAAACATGGTGTCACACACATGTGCGGCGCCCCTATCGTGCTCAATTTGCTATCAAGTTCTCCAGAAGCTAAACCGCTCGACCGTCCTGTCCACATCCTAACCGCCGGTTCTCCTCCGCCAGCACCGGTGCTGTTGAGAACTGAGTCACTGGGTTTCATAGTGAGTCACGGTTACGGGATAACTGAAGACTGCTGGTGTCATTGTATCCTGTGCTTGGAACAAATTACCCGCCAGTGAAAGAGCAAGGCTGAAGGCAAGGAAAGGAGTTAGGACCATCGGATTGACTGAAGTGGACATCGTTGATCCCAAGACAGGACTGAGCGTGAAACGAGATGGACTGACACGTGGCGAGATCGTGATGCGAGGAGGATCTTTAATGTTAGGCTATCTAAAAGACCCAGAAGCGACGTCTAAATGCATGAAAGATGGGCGGTATTATACAGGTGATGTTGGTGTGATGCATCCTGACGGTTACTTAGAGATTAAAGATCGATCAAAGGATGTGATCATAAGCGGGGGAGAGAACATAAGCAGTGCTGAAATAGAGTCGGTACTGTATTCACATCCAGTGGTTAACGAAGCAGCGGTGGTGGGTCGACCCGACCCGTTTTGGCAGGAAATCCCGTGTGCTTTTGTGTCTTTGAAGACTGGGACTGACAGTGGGGGCATGATGACAACAGAGAAGGACATAATACAGTATTGTAGAGCTCGAATCCCGCGTTACATGGTGCCCAAGACTGTGGTGATCATAGATGAGCTTCCCAAGACAGCTACCAGCAAAGTTCAAAAGTACGTGCTTAGGGATATTGCCAACTCCATGTCCATGTCTCATTCACGCATGTAGGTATTTGCGAATTTACACCAACAATTAAGCTCATTCCTTAACGGTTGAAAATACCTAATAAGTGTAATTCGATCGGTTTACTTTTTTCTGTTTTTAAATTAAAAATTTCTTGAAGACAGTATTTGAACATGTTCATGCAGGATTGCGGAATGAAGATTTTGGTTTATCTATGAACACTAGTTAGAATGAAGAACTTGGGGGGCCACAATATAAATAGATTAAATTTCAATTAAAGCATTCATCATTTTAGGTTTTTTTTGGGGGGGGGGGATTACGGGAATTAAAATACATTCATTTCAATTTATATAATAAAATTAACAACTGTCATGTCATGATATCCATTAAAAAAATGAAAAAAAAAATCCCAATTCAGGATTTTGTAGCTCAAGATAATGAGAATGCCTTTGGTGCTTCTCCCATAATAAAATATATTTCTGTCGAAAAGTTGTCTAATTAATTGGACGAAAGCAAGCAAATTGTATATGTAGATATTAAAGCATAACCTGCGGATTACTCAAATTGTTGAATCCAACCCAATCCCCAAGACCAATTTGGAACCCCCAAGACCCACTCTATGAAACTTGATCTTGTTCTGGAATTAATCACTAAACTAAGTTTTGACAAGAAACAAGAATAACCACTGGAAATCAATCACACAATCAAAGAAAATTAGATCACACACTTTGCACCAAAGATTATAGTGGTTCGGCTAATTTCTTGCCTGCATCCATTGTGGAAAACGAAGCAACCCTTTTACTAATTTCAGAGAATAAGTTACAAATCTGGAGAATACATGTAAATGGACAGATACACTTAACTACAGATCCTATGGCCTTTTATACTCCATTGTGACCAATCCAAAAGAACCCCAACAACTCAGTTCACGCTCCTGGGTTTCCAACTAAGAAGACCTCCAGTTGCTTCCCGCGAGATCTAACGGAAAAAACAACTTCTTGAATTTGCTTAGGGACACTTGTCAAACGTTCACGTAATCTGTTGATTAAAACGCAGAGATGGCTGCCGTTTGAGTTAGTGAAACATGTGACGCATCACGTGCATTACTAACGAATCTAGCTGACATATCATTTGTATCATTCAGCTGTTCTGAACTCCAATGCATGACATGTCGTTTATCTTTGCTGACAAATAGACGACGTGTCATACATATCCCAAAAATCAAATTTGAGCTTCATAATTCCAACACTTTCCACCTTGAACTCAAATCAGTTACCATTTTGCTTCTGCCTTCCACTGTATCTATGCAGTTTTATATCCTACAGATCCCAGCTGAGTTTATGCAGAACTCCAGCTTGGCTGCTGGTACAGCCTTTGTTAACATATCAGCAAGGTTATCATCAGTGTGAACCTTTAACAGTTTCACCACACTTTTAGACACCTCCAGCCTGACAAAGTGCAGTTTAATGTCAACGTGTTTTGTCTTTTCGTGATGCACCTGGTTTGCTTAGGCAAATTGCACTTTGACTGTCACAGTGAATAGCCACCTGTCTTTGTTCAAATCCCAATTCGGTAACCATTCCTCTGAGCCATATTGCCTCCTTAAAGGCTTCTGCAGCTGCAGTGTACTCAGCTTCTGTTGTTGACAGAGCAACAACACTTTGCAGTGAAGCTTTCCAGTTTATGGTGCAGCCACTGAGTGTGAACAAATAGTCTGTCAGAGACCTCATTTTATCCAGATCCCCTGCATAGCTAGCATCCACATACCCTTCAACATCAACTTCTGTACCTCTTTTTGCACCATAGATGAGGCCATAATCAGCAGTCCTACTGAGATATCTTAAGATCCATTTTACAGCTCTCCAGTGCTCCTTTCCAGGATTAGCCATATACTTGGAAACTACACTTATTGCATGAGAGATATCTGGCCTTGTTAGAACCATGGCATACATTAAGCATCCCACAACACTTGAGTATGGAGTTGTGCTCATCTCAGCTTTTTCATCTTCAGTCCTTAGACACTGGTTACAAGACAACCTGAAATGAGCTGACAGTGGAGTTTGAACTGGTTTTGAGTCCACCATTTCAAATCTCTCAAGTACTTTCTTTATATAGCAGTGCTGTGACGGCTTTAGTATCCCTTTCTTACTATCTCTTAGCAACTCTACTCCAAGAATCTTCTTGGCTGCTCCAAGATCCTTCATCTCAAATGTATTCTTTAACTGCTTCTTCAGCTCATCTATCTGATCCATGTGGTTACATGCTATAAGCATGTCATCAACATATAACAACAGATAAATCTTACCTCCATCTCTAAAATCTTTGTGGTATACACAGCAATTATAAGAGCATCTTTGAAAACTATTCTCAGCCATGAATTTATCAAATCTCAAGTATCATTGTCTCGAGGATTACTTTAATCCATATAAAGACTTTCTCAAATGACACACATAATCAGCCTTAGCTAGGTCCTCATATCCTCTTGGTTGTGCCATTACAATTATTTCTTCCAATTCACCATGAAGGAATGCAGTCTTGACATCCATCTATTCCAGGTGCATGTCATTTACTGCAACCAGTGCTAACAAGATCCTCAAGGAAGAGTGTCTCACCACTGGGGAAAAAACCTCATTAAAATCAATCCCCTCATTTTGTGTGAAGCCTTTGGCAACCAGCCTGGCTTTGTATCTAAGTGGTTCAACTCCTAGTATGCCTTCTTTGATCTTATAGATCCACTTGCAGCCAACTACTTTCTTCTTTTCTGGTTTTGGAATCAGATCCCATGTATGGTTCTTGATCAGTGATTTCATTTCTTCATCCATAACTGCAACCCATCTTTTTGAGTCCTTACTACTAACAGATTCAATGTAAGTCTTTGGTTCATCTTTTTCTATTCCCTGTGCTGCTGATAGTGCAAATGCAATCAAGTCTGCATATGCATACCTCTTAGGTGGCTTGGATTCTCTTTTCTTTTTATCTCTCACCAGCTGATAATTTCTGAGGTTATCATCACCTTCTGATTAATCTTCTTATTCAGGCAAATATATTCCAGGTGCATTCTCAGGCCTTATCTTTTTGTCAGCTTTTGTGCTAGAGCTTGGAAGCTCCACCTCAAGAAAACTCTTCTTGTCACAACCTGACTCTCTCTCAATGGTTTGATTTTCAGTAGCTAAGTTTTGAAGCATTTCATGTTCATTAAACACCACATCCCTGCTAATTATTGCCCTTGATGGTTTCATGTCTGTACACCACAGCTTGTAACCCTTCACACCAGCAGGATATCCTAAGAACACACACTTGAAGGCCCTGGGCTCTAACTTCCCTTGTTTGACATGAGCATAAGCTAGGCAGCCAAATATTCTCAAATGAGAATAGTCTGCTGGTTTGCCAGATCAGAGCTCATATGGGGTTCTGAAATTAATTCCAGAATAGGGACTCCTGTTTACTATGAAGCAAGCAGTATCTAGAGCTTCAGCCCATAGACTCATGGGTAGTTTAGAGTGGATCAGCATACACATAACTTTATCTATTAGGGTCTTGTTCATTCTTTCAGATAATCCATTTTACTGTGGTGTGTGTCTTACTGTTTTGTGTCTAACCATGCCATATTTTGTACAGAAATCATCAAAGTCCTTATTACAGAACTCTCACCCATTATTTGTTCTCAGTCTTCTCACCTTTTTATTAGTCTGTGTTTCAACTAATATTTTCCAGTTCTTAAACTGATCAAACACTTTGTCTTTGCTCTTCAAACTAAACACCCAAACCATTCTTTAGAAATCATCAATAAGAGATAAGAAATACCTAGCCCCAGCTAGAGAAGCTGTCTGTGCAGGCCCCCACAAATCAGCATGAATGTAGTCTAGAGTCCCCTTTGAATTATGGATACCAGTACTGAATTTCACTTTTGAAGATTTTCCTAGGACACAATCTTCACAGAATTTCAAAGGCTCTATCTTATCTACTCCTAAGACCCCCTGTTTTGATAGTTCAACTAAGCCCCTTTCACTCATGTGGCTTAACCTCATATGCCACATCATGCTGTTATTTATTTTCTGGTTTTACACAGCAACATCCCCTGTGACAGCTGATCCCTGTAACATATACAGACCATTGCTCATGTTCTCTTTCATCACAACCATTGACCCTTTCAAGACTTTTAAAGTGACTGACTCAAGTTTAACTAGACACCCTATTTTATCCAGCATTCCTAGGGAGATAAGATTTCTTTTGAGATCAGGCACATGTCTGACATCCCTTAGTTTCCTAATCATGCCATCAAACATTTTCAACTTAATTGAACCTCTGCCAACCACTCTACAGCTTGAATCATTACCCATTACTACTATCCCAGCATCACAAGTCTCATAGTTTGTGAATAAAATTTTATTAGGGCACATGTGGAAGGAACAACCAGAATCTAAAACCCAATTACCTTTTGTTTGAGCATCAGTTGCTATTAGAACTCCAGCTGAGTCATAGCCATCAGATTCCTTAAATTCTGATGCAACAACAGCATCTCCACTCTTCTCCTTTGTATTATTTTTCTTGTTTTTAAATTCAGGGCAATCTTTCTTGAAATGGCCCTCCTTATGACAGTGAAAACATTTCAAGTTCTTTGGCCTGGATTTAGATATATTCTTCTTGTTCTTACTTGTCTCTCTATTTTCAGTTCTTCCCCTTGCTGTCAGCCATTCTCCATCCTTGGTTTCTTTCTTGATTGCAGCCTTGGAACTCAGAGCATCATTTACATCTCCCATAGCGAGAGTCTGTCTCTCATACATCAATGTATCCACTAGATTCTTATAGGAACTCGGTAGAGAGCAGAGCAGGATCATGGCTTTGTCTTCATCATCAATTTTCACATTGATGTCTTCAAGATCCAAGATGATCTTGTTGAAAGCATCAATGTGATCAGTAATTGATGATCCTTCTCCCATCTGCAAGGTATAAAGCTTCTTCTTGGTGGCTAGTCTTTTAGTCATTGACTTTTTTGTGTATAAGTCTTCAAGCTTCTTCCATAGTCCTGCTGCTGTTTTTTCCTCACCCACCTCTCTGAGTACACCATCCCCAAGACTTAGAATTACTGCATTGTGTGCCCTATCAAGTACCTCAGATAATTCTTCTTCAGTTCCTTTCATTGGCTTCTTGGATGATGACTCATCATCAAGTGCAACATCCAACCTTTGATGCACCAGTAAGGCTTTCATCTTGAGCCTCCATAGGTGGAAATCATTTTCGCCTGTGAACTTCTCCACTTCAAGTTTGGTTGACGCCATTACAGAGACCAAGAAACCAGAGATAGGCTCTGATACCAATTTGTTGAATCCAACCCAATCACCAAGACCAATTTGGAACCCCCAAGACCCACTCTATGAAACTTGATCTTGTTCTGGAATTAATCACTAAACTAAGTTTTGACAAGAAACAAGAATAACCACTGGAAATCAATCACACAATCAAAGAAAATTAGATCACACACTTTGCACTAAGGATTATAGTGGTTCGGCCAATTTCTTGCCTACATCCACTGTGGAAAATGAAGCAACCCTTTTACTGATTTCAGAGAACAAGTTACAAATCTGGAGAATACATGTAAATGAACAGATACACTTAACTACAGATCCTATGGCCTTTTATACTCTATTGTGACCAATCCGAAAGAACCCCAAGAAGTCAGCTCACGCTCTTGGGTTTCCAGCTAAGAAGACCTCCAGCTGCTTCCCGCGTGATCTAACGGAAAAAACAACTTCTTGAATTTTCTTAGGGACACTTGTCAAACGTTCACGTAATCTGTTGATTAAAACGAAGAGATGGCTGCCATTTGAGTTAGTGAAACATGTGACGCATCACGTGCATTACTAACGAATCTAGCTGACATATCATTTGTATCATTCAGTTGTTCTGAACTCCAATGCATGACATGTCGTTTATCTTTGCTGACAAATAGACAA
Organism: Citrus sinensis; assembly: GCF_022201045.2. Classification (NCBI taxonomy): domain Eukaryota; kingdom Viridiplantae; phylum Streptophyta; class Magnoliopsida; order Sapindales; family Rutaceae; genus Citrus; species Citrus sinensis. Next base: position 33,562,628 of record NC_068560.1, on the reverse strand, counting down.
CGTGTCATACATATCCCATAGATCAAATTTGAGCTTCATAATTCCAACACAAATAAATCTTAGTTGCTTCCAATGCTCACCGTAATGCTATTTTCACTTTGATTTAGGGCATCAAAAACCTGCTAATGGCATGTTTTAGTACATCATGTGTACAAAGAGGCGAATTTTACTAATAACTTCTTTGTGGGAATGGCTCTCACTGTACCCTTGAGTTCCACCTTTTTCATCTACCTCCCTTAAGAGTTAGTTATTGGTTATTTAATGATTGTTTATGAACTGCACTCCCTCATTTTTTTTAGTCTAGATGCTGGATAGACTTCTTTTGTTCCCCCCCCCCCCCCCCAAACAAAAAAGGCATAATATGTAGATTACTATATATTGAAGTCCTAAGGTAAATATTAATTTTTTGAATCCTAAACATAAAATATTTCAATTAAGTGATAACAAGAGGACTAATTGCTAAGATTCTAAAAGCGCCCAACATCCTGAGGCTGCAATTCAAAGCTATTAATTATGGGTTTACTAAAAAAAATCGGAATGAATTGAAATCAAAATGAGGAATTATAATCAGAATAAGATATTTATTTAAGCTGTAGGAATCGAAATCGGAATGAGTTGTATTGTCCTTGATATATTTACTTTATTTTGGAATCAGAATTATAATGAGTTAGATTGTTCCAAGTTAATAAGGAGTCCATAATTAACTATTGTCTTAATTATTATTTTTGTATTTTAATTATTGTGATTAATATTATTCAAAAATTATTATTATTAATTATTGTTAATAATAATAAAATTAATACATTAATTAATTATAGTACTTTTAATAATAATAATAATAATAATAATAGTAATAATAATAATAAATTATTTTAATATGTTTACTTTGTTTTAGAATCGAAATGGATTATTAAAGTTATTAAAATGACCTTAGTTGATCATTGTCCTTATTTATAATAAATGTGATTATGATTATTACTACTCAAGATAATTATTGTTAATAATTATAATAAATTTTAATTATAATAATAATAACATTAATGACAAAAATAACAACAACAACAATAATCATCATCATTGTTGTTGTTATTTATTGATGTCATTATTATTATTATTATTATAAAGGACCTATTTGTAATATTACAAAATTTTGTAAGGTCTAAAATGAAAAAGTGATGAAAATTAATTCTGAGCAATTTGAAAACTATGAAAATTTAGTGGGGGTAAAATGGAAAGTTCAAGAAATGAGAACTTGATTTCCAACTCTCTTATGGGAATCAAACTCTCATTCCTTAATCCCAAAAACATATGGGCCCCTCATTTTTCATTTTCAGTCTCCCTCTTACATTAATAAGTAAACATCATCAATCATTTCCATTATAGATTTTAATTCCCTGATCCTACAAGTAAACACACCCTAAATTTAGCAGCATTATGTCTTATTTGGTATTTAGGATAACTCTTCGGATTGCATAATTTTTGTTTAATCTCAAGCTAGGTTATCTGATTTTTTGTAAGGTTGTGAAGTGAGTATTAAAATTATGGGTTCTATACAAAATGACCCATTAATGTGTTTACTTCGTCTTAAATCAAAATCGAAATGAATTAAATTGTTAAAAATTACTAAGAAATCCTTAATTAACTATTGTCATAATTATTATTTTATATTTTAATTATTGTGATTATTATTATTCAAAAACTATTATTAGTATTGATTATTGTTAATAATAATAATAGTGATAATGATGATCATCATCATAATAACAATAGTAGTAGTAGTGGTGGTGGTGGTAAATTTTAATGTATTTACTTTATTTTGGAATTAGAATGGGTTATTACATGTTACTAAAATAAACTTAGTCGATTATTGTCCTCATTTATTAATAATAATTGTGCTTATGATTATTATTTTTTCAAAATAATTATTGTTAATAATAATTAATAAATTAATAAATTTGAATAATAATAATAATAATAATAATAATAATAAATAAATAAATAATGAAGGACAAATTTGTAATATTATAAAATTTCTACAAGGACTAAAATGTAAAGGTGACAAAACTCAATCGAGGACAACTTGAAAATTATGAAAATTCAGTGGAGGCATAATGGGGTGTTCAAGGAATAAGAACTTGATTCCCAACCCCATGAGAATCAAGTTCTCATTTCTTAATTCTAAAAACACGTGGGAGTCTCATATATTTTACTCGCATTCTTCCTTCTACTTTAACAAGTAAGCATAATCAATCATTTATATTTCAAATTTTGATTCTCTACTCCTATAAGTAAACACACCCTAAATTTAGCAACATTATGTTTGTTTGGTATGTGGGATAACTCTTGGGATTAGATAATTTTTGTCTAATCTAAAGCTTATCCCATATTTAGTAAGGTTATGGAGTGAGTATAAAAGTTGTGGGTCGTATGTAAAACCGACCCATTAATCCCCAAAATAGTGAAAAGCTCTTATAATGTTAGTAAATGAATACTTGTTTTGTTATACAACAAAAAATTATATAATTCATCAGTAAATTATTAAATTAATAAATTATTTAATATGATTATTTTTAGCACATACATTTCATAAATAAAATAATGTTTTATGAAATTTTAATTTATACTTAAATAATTTCATTCACCTCAATTTAAACAATAATTAATCTGTTTTTAATTAATAATAATACAAAATATGTATTTTGTAAAGGTTAAAAATAAATAAATAACTTATTTATTTAAATAATATTTTTAATATTATAATCCATTTTTCATATTAAATTGTAACACTATTTTAACTTATATATTTATTAAATAATTATAATATAATATTGGAAATAACTAAATTATTGTTTGTATTTAAATAATATCATCGACTTTAATTGGAATAATATATAATACAATTTTTTTTAATTTTTTAATAATAAAAAATTTAAAAATTGCAATATTATAAGATAAATTGTTATATATAAAAAATTTTAAAATAAGGAAGCTTTTTTATTTAATATTAAGCGAACTTTCATTTGCAAGTCATAAATAATTCAATTAAATTATAATTAAATAAATATTTATTTATTATTAATTAGTTTTAATAATAAAATTATTGTTAAAATCTAATGTAGTCTTGAACTACACCAAACACAAGGTAATATAAATTATAATGTAATCATATCTCATCGCATCTCATCTCATCCAATTTTATCGTGTATACTTATTCAGTAGCTAGAGGAATAACTTGCTTACCATTATTGCAATCGTGGAAAATCGAGTTAGAGCAGATGAAGCATTTTCGAGGCAGGCCTTGAGCTATATCTTCTGTGTAAACTAACTTCCCTTCTTTCAAGTTGGTAATTGCAAAGTGCAAACTCAAGAAATTCTGGATATATGTGTTGGAACTTAGAAATCAGGAGCCTTTTATCTCGACACGCTTCATGACCACATTGAACAAGTTATATATACCTTCTTGTTTAGCTATTCTGAATTGTTATAGAAAGGATACCTCGATTTAATATCTGTACCTATTATTGATATAAGGACACCCTATAATAATTAGAATTCATTTTGGCCAAAACTAACATTATAAAATTCTAACAAGTCATTTATTTAGCAAGGACATTACATAAAGTACTTTAAATTTTAACCGGCACTCAAGTCATAGATGATTTGTCATTTATCGTTTTGATCATACTTGATATGTCATTTCTGTAAAAATCCAAAGTCAACACGCCGTCTAATATATTTGCATAAAGGACAAGCGTAAGAGATATGCGGCATATCATATACACGACTCGTCGTTTATAACTTTCTTTATGCCCGATGCATCATTCATTCAAATAATAATAAAAAAAAAGAACAACAACAACAACAACATTTTGTTTGCGATATTCATATTAAAATAGGTGATTCATCATTTATATTTTTTCACATAATCATAAAATAAAATGTCGTGTTATTTTTAAGTTGGTTGATGAAATGTCATTGATTCGTTTAATAGACAAACGGACGTGTCATCTATTGGGTTAAATTTCACATGATTTTAATCAAAATAAGAAATTGTTTATTTTTAATGACTATATAGAATAATAACTTATTTAAGTTATTCTTGTATTTTTAAATGGTTGTTTTCTCCAACACTAAAAATAAGTTATTTGTATATTTCGATAAAATAAAGATAAAAACTTTAACTTATAATGCTTTAATAGGCCATCCTCACTTTGATTTTTTTTTTTTACTTTAGTGACATCCTCACTTCAACAAAGTGACGATATCCTCATTATAAAAGAATTATCTCTCTCTCTCTCTCTCTCTCTCTATATATATATATATTTTCATGTGCAAGTGTTCTCATTTTTTTATATATATAAACGCGTTATTAAATTATATGGTTTGATAGAATTAGTGTATAATTCACCATAAAACTATGTGGTTTAATAACGCGTTTATACTGACTCTATTAAACTATATAATTTAATAACATTTTCACATTAAAAAAATGAAGATCCTAGAAGGGTTTGTTGATTGTTTGATTTTGATATTTCCCATCTTTCCAAAAAAAAAAAAAAGAGAAAGAAAAAAAAAAGAAAAAGAGAAAGAAAGAAAGAAGAAGAAGATATTTCCTAATTAAACCAGCATTTGAAGAAAAGTAATCTATTTCCAATAAGAATTTCATTTGAAAAGTTTTACATGTACTTTTTTCCTTTTTTTTAATTTTTTGGTACATTTCATAGCGGTTTGGAGTTTGCTGAGTATTTGAAATTGCATAAGATTTTTTTTTTTAATTTATCAAACTTCCTGTTGTTAATGCGTTTTTATTGCTTATATTTTAAAACCTGTATAACGAACACCGTTTATTTATTTATTTTTATTCGACTCTTAAAATATGTATTTTTCTACGATGACCCACGCTTTACCACATGGAAATTGAAAATTAAATACCATTTATGTAAGTAAAGCTAAACCAAATACTTGAGCGAGAGAAGACTCTGATAATATTGATGTCTGTCTGGTTTCCACCAATGATCAGCCACGACAAAATAACCTTGACAACCGCTTGCTTGGTTTTATAAGGTTACCACGTGGCTAGAATCAGTATGAATGTGGCTCCATCCACGTCAAAGTAGTTAGACTCCCCCATCAAATCGGCCCCCATCTGTCGCATAATATTTAATATTAATTCATTATACGGAACTACCACCCGAATCCTGCAGTCTACTTAATAAAGTTTCTGTTGCAATTACTTCCGGATGTGTGATTTTTTTCCGAACTGACAGATTATTTAAAACCAAGAAAAAGAATTGAAAAACAAATACTAATGATGACTCATTTTTTTTTCAAAAAAAGAAAAAGAAAATGTCATTATGAAAAAAACCCAAAACATTAACTGTATTTATCAATAGGGGCTGATGTTTGTCCCGGGTCAAACCCAAAAATTTGGTTAAAAAGAAATTTGGCTCAAGCAAAGACGATGCCGGGTAGGAAAATTTACAGGGAAAAAGAATACTAATAAGCAAGGAGCAGTACAAGGCACAAACAAGTTGACTAATGTGGAGAAGCAAACTTTTCTTTTTACAACCACATAACATTGATAGGAGATCAAAGGAACCCATCAACAAACTGCATGCAATGTTTATCTCAAAATGGCCAGTAAAATTGGCCTATATAAATGGCACTCTGATGCTTATATTATATGTATGCATGGAAATTGAATAAGAGTAATGATAAAGCCACAAATTCTTGTATAAATTTATCTTGTATAAATTGATATAGTATTAATTCATTGATTCAATGAAAATATAAAATAATAAAAATAAATCATTTGGGTCAAGAAATATTTAATTCAACCAATTTTATCATGCCACATCAGTTTGTATAAGATAAATTTGTACAAGAGTTTGTAACTATATCATTACTCATTGAATAAAAACCGAGAGCAAGGCGATCTCCAAATTTACCACTACTTTCTCTTTTGATCGTTTTCTTCCCATATAGTTTTTTTTTTGAATTTCCACATGTATTATCCGAGTTACATTCAAAAAAAAAATGAAAGAAAAAGACGTAAAGAGTGCTAGTAAAACTAACACAAGAAAACGGCAAAACAAAAATGCAAAGAAACTAAACATAAATAATTAATCAAAAATGGAAAAGTAATCGAAATTGAAAAATCTATACAGATAGGGAAATTCCCCTTTTGGCATCAATGGGTCTACATAATTTATTTTACATCAATTGTGCACCATCACATTCTTCAACTGCTTTCAATTAATTATGCTCCAATAACTGCCAATTGTTCTTTTCAGTGCAATCAACTTGCAACTCCCCCTAGTCGCTAAAAAACTTACAACTTCCCTTTCATAAATAGTAGTGCCCATTTCCGCAGTAGTCTCGCATTAACATTTAAACATGATTATCAAACACTTGGTTTAGTGGTGACCCTTATTTTTAAGGTCAGAAGTTACCTAATATTTTCATATAGATATGGGAGTAGATTTTTTTTTTTTTGTTCTCCCAATTTCACAGTAATTAGCTAGTAAACCCCTCTAACCTTAGAGAAGAGTTGAGAAGTTATGGATCGAATTTCTAATTGATTACATTAAAAATGGTTCCGTTAATTTCCATCAGACTTCTTTTTATAATATCAATACACTAAGGGCGTGATTGGCGCCCCGCATAACACTGTATTAGAATGCCACATTGTATTAAGATATTACAATAAAATGTTTGCCTGCTACGCGGTATTGCATAAAAAAAATTAATGGGGCAAAACCCGCATAATGGAATTTGGGATGAGTGTCGAGTTGATTTGATTTAATTTTTATTTTACAGATTATATATTTAAAAAATACTGAAAAAATAAATGTTATGCTACTAAAAATTTAAGGTCATAAACTCAAATCTTTATGAAGAATGATAATATATTTTTTAACATTTATATTACAACAATAATGTTAAATTTTTAAAATTTAAGACTTTTATATTCAATATTTTTCTAAGTATTAAATACTAATAAATATTATTTTCTAAATATGTAATTTAAATTAATCAGTAAAGAAATTAATACAATACAATGCAACACCAAACATAGTGTAACTAAAAATTAATACAGTATAGTATAGCATCAAATATTGTACAATATTATTATAATATAGTATTAATGCAATACAACATAATACAATACATATGTATTAAAATAATGCAATACAACATAATGCAATATAGTATGTCAAACGCACCCTAACTTTATTGTAGTATCTAAAAAAAAAAGATAATTAGACTGTTTTAACCATGATTATCTAACATTAGATTGAATTAAAAGAGTCAAATTTATGTTAAAATTTTAAAATAAAAAATTGAAGTTAAAATATTCCGATCCATTCAAAAAAAAAAAAAGTATTTAACCATGACCATTGACTAGCCAACACTCACCAGCTTAAAGTAGTGTACATATTCGGACACTCACAAATTCTTAAATGGCAAAGTGCCACTTACTAATTCTTATGTTCAAGTACAGTACACAAATAAGTTAAGCATTCATTTCTCTACAATAATTAGACAAATAAAAGTACAGTAGACAAATCAGTTAAGCATTCATTTCTCTACAATAATTAGACAAATAAAAGTACCAGTCTCCACTCTTCACTCCATAATTAGATGAGTGGGTCTGGCTACAATGGAACCCACGCATCTAAATCTTCAATTAGATTTGATAGGCAGCCATAAATCAATTGACATGTGTTTTGATCTAACGGGTTACCCCGTTGAAGCCACAATTCTCCCGCTTCGTATCTTCCAGGTTAATGATTCTAATTGCACTAAAAAAAAAATTCACAAATTTTTAAAAGATTCCATTTTTTCCAGGTACGCTTACTTTTGCTGGAATCACAAATTTCCTATCACGTATATCATTTTTTCCGAAGTTATTAGTTTTAGGTTTCAGGTTAAAAAATATATATTATTTTTTCTAAGTACGTTTGTTACTGTTTCAAATAATAAAGGTAATATCAAAAGTTTACCATGAACTAAGATTACATTTGACATGCATAATTAAATTGGATTGACTAAAAGAGTTGGATTAAATTAGGTTAGATTGGATTAGACTGGATTATATATAATGTTGTCCTACATTTGGTACAATGTATGATTAATATTGGATTAGATTATGTCAAATTAAATACAAGTGAAGTTAAATAGTATGTACTTAGAATAATTAAATTTATTTAAATTATATGTTTTTATATATGATATATTTTGCCTATTAAATAAAATATTATTAAAACAATTAAATATAAAATTATTTATTTATCAGATGTTAATGTTTTACATAATATTCAAATGAAAAATGGGATGTTTCTCAATAACAATTTTGTTAATACATCTAATATACCATTAATTAACTATTTAACATTAAAAATTAATACAAATAAATAAATAAATAATCAAATAAAAAGAAATCATAAAAGGACAAACATTGTTTTGCCTAATTCTCCTCCTTAAGGCTTAAACCCATGTGAAAATTAAGATAACTAATCCTACAATTGTAGGACTAAATTTGAATTTACTCCACTTAATCTAATCTAAGTGAGATTGCCAATGCCAAATATGAGATTAGATATATTATCCAAACAATTAGTTTGATCCCACACTTTGTCCTGCTCTCAAACATGGCCTAAGTTTTTTTCATTAGTACACAATTAATTCATTTTATGTCAGAAGTTTAAGGAAACTAACTAATAAACAAAAAGTTACAAGCTTATTAAGGACCCATCCAGTATTTGCACTGATATATTCAACTGGAAAATCTTATGTCACGAGTTATCAAAACAAGATCAAACTTTGTTTGTTGCCTTTTTTCACTTAAAATAGTTTCATATTGTAACCTACTACTAGGTGGGCATTTTGCCGCTATTTTACAGCGTAAATTTTAGGCGGCTATCTCGTAAAATTTATAAAATATGAGATGGACATTTTGCCACTATTATACAACTCTTATAGAGGTATTATTTCTTTCATTTTCTCAATTAGGCTAACTGGGTTCATCTTTATTGGGATTTAGTTGAATATTTATATGGGTTTATATGTAAATTGTATTATATATAATAATTATTAGTGTAATTTTTGTAATTGATTTAAAATAATTGTAAAATTTACATAAATTCCAATTGCTATGAACAGAGAGATGGCAAATTAAGAAGCACTATTTTTTTTCCCCTTCTGACGTATCATGAACAGATGGCTTCAGTTCTCATGAAATCATAAACGAATTTTGATTTATTAGAGTTTAACATTTGTCAACCTATAGCTATTTAGAATGTAAATGAACTGCTAATAAAATTGATTCATCTTTCTAAAAAAATGAATAGAAGAGTTAAAATGATCAATGAAGAAAGAGGGGGAAGAAATGGTTCATCACGAAAATGGATTGGAAAAATGCCTTATATGTTTTTAATTAAATTCTACTGTCCTTATATGTAATCTTGTTCAAGGATAAATGAAAAATTAAAATATTTATTAAATAATGGATCTAAGGAGTAAAATTATGGGTGCAAATAGTCCCCTTCTTAAAAAAAAGTAATTATAATTGATATTCTAATTATTGCTACAATTACAATTTTATTATTGCTATTGTTATTGTAATCATTATTAAATATTATTATTGTTATGACAATAGGAACTGCAACTGTTGATGGAATTACGATTAAAATTGTTATTGTTATAATTGTTATAGTAATTACGATTGTAATCTTAATTATAACTATAATCGTATTGTAATTGGAATTACAATTGAAATTAAAGTTGTAGTTGTTGTCCTAATTGAATTTGGAATTAATAATAAAAGATTGGAATTGGAATTATTGTTTTAGGTTACATAATTGTAATTGCAATTATAATCTAATTGTAACCGCAATTGAAATTGGGATTGCAAGTTTGCAACTGAAATTATAATCAATAAAGTGTCAATAAACAGTTACTCAAAAAAGTGTGGACCCATTTTTCAATAAAAGAGAGAAACAACAACAATCAATTTCCAGCAGTTCATCATTGACTTTCTCGTTAATTCGATTGTTTCCACCGGGCATACCGGTTGCCCGCAAACTTCAATTGTATTTCAAGACTACTTCCAGCCGCTGATTGTATAAGACGTCAAATCCAGTGGTCTATATTTTGTAAAAATATTCGATTACATGGTAATCGTAGCCGAGTTTGATACTTCTGTAATTAGCTTCCTCCTTTTCTGAGAATCATGGTTAAATGTACTGCTCCCAGAAATTGAAAATCTGGCCTGAACTGCGTAGTAGGCTCACTTTCCGTGGGGAAGATTCTGAGCACAATTCCACTAGACATTTATTTATGCTGTGTTTACTAAATTGAAATTAGAATAAGTTAGAATTAGAATGATCAGAAATGAGAATAAAGAATAAAAATTTAAAATAAGTTATTTATTTAAATTATAAAAATTAAAATTAAAATAAATTGAATTGTTATGAATTTATTTATTGTCCCAAAATTAAAATCAAAATTAAAACCGGAATGAATTAGATTTAAAAAAAAAAGATAGACGCAAATTTATCTCTGCTGTATCCACTATCCACCCACAACTCATAAATTTGGCCTGTCCTCTCAGTGTTGTCACATCACGTTGTAATAATTGCACGGCACGGTCGTATAAATGTCGTATCTAACACTTCCGTAACGAGAATATTTAATTCTTCCACGCTGCATCAATCTTCAACACATTTATGCATGACCAAAGATCATAATTTTTCTAAACGTATCAAAACACTAATTTTGTACACTACCTGCATTAATTATTTTTTTATTTTAAATTAACATGTCATTAAAAGACTTATAACACACCATCATAATAATGCAAATGCCAGGTCTTATCAAGTTTGGATACAATAAATTAAGATAATGTTTAAAACTCAAAAGTCTAAGTTTAGATAACGCCTCACCACAAAATATAAAAGTGTATTTTTCATTTTTTTTTCTCTTCAGATAACATTATCTGACAACAAATAATAAAAATAAATAACTCAAAATAAGTAATTATCTTTAAAAAGTTAAATTCAAATTTTAAAATAAAAAATAAACAACACCTAAATCAAGGAGACGCAAAGCACCTAACCACTCGTAATGAAAGTTCATTGTTTTGGTCAGAGTAAGACCTAAATAAATTTGTTTGAATATCTTCTAAAAACTTCAAATGTTTTATAGATAATAAGTTACATTTAAACTTCTAAAGGAACAAACGAACAGAGAACCCGTCAACTTATTAATAAAATACTCATATAAGGTGATAGAAAATGGCTACGTAATAGAACAAGCGTGCAGTTTACAATAAATTAGAGAGAGAGCGAGAGAGAGAGAGAGAGAGAATGAATCTGCTGTAATAACGTAATTAAAATAATCATTGAATGCATAAAATTACATTAAAAATGCTCCTCATTAAATTTTGGGCAGCTCACCTCTACAAAAGTTGACAAATGGAAGAAATCATTCAAGATCTATGCGTCGTCGAATAATGACCATTTTGTTTTTTTTTCGGTGTATTAAATTAAATGGTATTCGAAGACTGTATTGGATCCCAATTAATCTAAATTCGAGTTAGGTAGGACCACTAGGGTGGCAAAGCTCTCCTAACAAGTATTTAACGTAACTGCATTCCCAAGTCTCGAACCGAGGACCTTTGTTAAGATAGAACAACCTCATGCCAATTGATCTACGCGCTTGTTGGTATGACCGTTCTGTTTATATATAACACTCGCACTCATCGACATCTTTCGTGTAGCCCCTGCCCTTCGGTTCAATCTGATACAGTTTAAAGACTTAAAATGTCAAAATTAAATATATCCGCCATCTACTAATACGTTGTTGGCCGAATGAGGAAATATTTAAGTGTTCGGTTGCTATAAAAGTAATAGGGAGTTAGTTTCAATTCCTTCTCAATTGTTTTATAATTAAATAAAAATAATTTTTTTTATAAAATGTGAGTAGAATAAACACTTCTCGAATATTTATGAAAATTTTAAAATTTAAATAATATTTTAAAAGATTAATGTATACGAATTTCAATAATATAATCTGATTATAAATATTAATTGTAATTTGGTGTCAAATATTACAGTGAAGGTTTAAAAATCTAGATAGTACTTTACAAAGTTAATATACTCAAATCCTAGTAATATAGCTTGATTGTAAATATTAGTTATAATATGATATAATATCAGTAATAGTCATATATACCCGTATTCAAAAACCTATATATAAACGCACTCTCCTCCTTCTGTGGGAACCCATTTTGGTGCCTCCCGAGTCTGCCATTATGGTGAAAATTATTTTAGTGTTTTTTTCATATATATAATTTTATTTGTCCGACTTCCACTCAGATCTAAATATACAATATTTATCTTTATTTTATTTTTATTTTTTTGCGCCGGGGAAGGGGGGGGGGGGGGGTTGGTATGGCAATTGACAATCACATATTTCTTTACGAGTTCATATTAAGAAAAATCACAAGCAGTAGATTAACTGGTGATATGCTTGCACAAGACATTACATTGTATCAATTGGTACAGTCTATGCCCCAAAGGTGGAGGGGTAGATGAAAGAGCTGCGTGTACTTTCGGTAGAGGTCTATTTCGTTGTGTATACAATAAATGGAGGCATTTTAAAATATATGTTGCTGCACTGTTTTAGATATTTGGACTTATACTGTTATTGTATTTATTTATTTCATTGTTATCGATTTGAAATGAAATGGAAAGGAAATGAAATCTGTATTCTTGTTTAGAAAAAAAGTGAAAAAATAAAGTATATTATATTAATCAATTCTATATTTATTATATATGTTATTAAATCTTAAATGTACTCCGTTTTAAATACACACGTTACAAAAGATTATTAAAAAAAAATAACATGGCTCAGCTAGATCCAATTTATATAATAAGTAGAAAAATCACTAAAATGAGGAGAAATTCGGGGAAATTAAAACTTAAACCTTCACTTAATTAACTAATCATTTGTAAATGAGTTTTATTAAAGAACAATGAGAATATAGTTACATATACCAGTTTTAATTAATTCATTAATTAAAAAGCAAGTTTTTTTTTTTCAAATTATGAAATAACAAAAACGATCAACTCACAGACTTGGCGAATTCTCGAAGCAAATACTTCTGAATTTTCCCCGTTGAAGTCTTGGGAAGCTCTTCCGAAAAAACAACCTTTCTAGGCACCATGTACCTCGGCAGCCGAGCCCTGCAATACTCTATTATCTCCTTCTCCGTAGGCTTCTCAGTCAACTCCAGATCCCTCTTCAAACTCACAAACGCACACGGAATCTCCCCCCAGAACATGTCCGGCCGAGCCACCACCGCCGCCTCATTGACCGCCGTGATCGAATACAACACTGACTCCACCTCAGCACTGCATATATTCTCTCCTCCACTTATTATCACGTCCTTTGAGCGATCTTTTATCTCCACATAACCATCCGCATGCATCACCCCTATATCTCCAGTGTAAAACCAACCGTTGTCGCTTATGCATCTTCTCGTGGCTTCTTTGTCTTTAAAGTAGCCAACCGTTACACACCCACCTCTCAAAACGACTTCGCCAAGACTGACGCCGTCGCGTTTTACGCTCTCTCCCGTCTCAGGATTCACCACGTCAACTTCCGCTAACCCGACGGTCTTCACTCCTTGCCTTGCCTTCAGTCTTGCTCTCTCTTCGAGAGGTAGCTTATCCCATTCAGGTTTCCATGCACATGACACCACCAGTCCGGCCGTTTCGGTTAACCCGTACCCGTGACTCACTACAAAACCCATTGACTCGGTTCGGGAGAGAACCGGTGCTGGCGGTGGGGCCCCGGCCGTTAGGATTTGAACCGGGGTTTTCAGCGGTTCGAAATCCGGAGAGTTTGATATCATGTTGAGCACAACAGGGGCTCCGCACATGTGAGTCACGTTGTGTTTTTGGATCAGATCACTAATCGTTGATGCATCAAATCTACGTAGACAAATGTTGGTGGCACCAACAGCAGCCATGCCCCAAGTGTAGCCCCACCCGTTTGCATGGAACATAGGTAGGGTCCACAAATAAACCGGCAGCTTCGGAACAGCCCAATCGATCAAAGCGTTAGCGGTGAGGATGAAGATCCCTCTATGGCTGTGGACAACACCTTTCGGAGATGATGTTGTGCCTGACGTGTAGTTCAGCACCATAGGGTCCCATTCACTTCTGGGCTGGACCCACTTGTACTTTGGATCTCCTTCTTCGACAAAACCCTCGTAAGTATCGATAAAGTCAACCGTAACCGTGGGTGATGTCGTAGTAGTACTTGACGCAGCTGCATCGTCATCAATGAGGACGAGGTGTGGCCTTTTGGTGTTACGTGGAAACAAAGAGAGAGCTTCAAGGAGAAGATAGGTGTGGAGATGATCAACAAAAACGAGCTTTGATTCGCTGTGTTGCAGGAGCACGGAAAGAGTGTGAGCGTCCAAGCGTGTGTTGATGTTATTAAGAATTGCTCCTGACATGGGAACTCCAAACTGAAGCTCGTACATGGAAGGAACGTTGGGGGCCACGACGGAGACGACGTGGCCCCGCTGTATGCCGACGGACGACAGAGATGAAGCCACCTGGAGGCATCGGCGGTGGGTCTCAGACCAAGTGTAGGTAGTGTTGTTGTACACAAGGGAAGGGCAGTCAGTGTAGGCAGCGGCAGCTCTTTCCAAGAACCCTAATGTGGTGAGAGGTGTTGAATTTGCAGAGTTTGGGAGTAATAACTGCTCCATTATCAAGTCAAAAAATTCAAGATACAGAGAAGCTCTCAAATAATTTGCAGCTCCAATTTGGAGGACCCATACTGTATTTATGGAAGCTTTGATTTTATATTTGGCTGATGTTGGGATTCTCGAAAATAAAAATACCTGATACTGGGAAGGCGTAATATTCATTAATCAATACCTACCTACTCACAGAATTAAATAGTTATGGCCACGGCCCATAAGGCAACAATGACTGGACGAAAAAAAGAAAAAGGGGAAAGGCTACTGTCGTTGATCCTACATGTACGTTGTAAAAAATTCAAAATTGAGTTAATCTACAGTGGAACTCTATTTGCATAACAGATAATTAAGTTCTTGTTATATTTTAATTATTTTTAGTTTATGCAACAAGAATATAACATGCGAAATTTGACATAAAGCCTACAAAAGTTGGGGAATTAACAAATTTATCTTCCAATTGTGTATGTTTTAAATCTGTTTTATTATCTAAAATGAATGGGTATTAAAAATTTATAATGAACCCAGATGATAAAAGCGATTTCTAAGAGACCAAAATTTTATCATCCATTTAAAGGAAATATGCTTAAAGAGTACGCAAAAAAAATTAGTCTCTCATTACCGTTGCATCACATGTTTATTGAGTTATTTGCTCCCATGGCACATGCAACAACTGATGGATACAGTTTGAGCCACAAAAAAATAAAAAAAAAAATTCAGTTTTTATGAGCTTTTGGCTTTCCGGTGTATGCTTGTTTCATTCTCTAATCTATATTAATATGGCATGAAATGTCATGTTATAACAGAAAGCGTATTAAACAATTTCGTTGTAAATTTCAGAAAGTTACACAGAAGATGCCCTCAATAAAATCGGAATAAAGTGATCTGTTAATTCCATTAATCCAGACGAGGTTTGCATGTGATTGGAATTTTTATAAGGCGATAAGGCTATTAAAGTATATTAATCATGTTTGAATATGTTAATTCCATTTATTGTGTGGTATATAATGGTTCCAGCATGAAAAATACTATAGATAAAAGAAAGTGTGTTGAAAAGAAAGAGAAAAAGCGGACTAAGTTGAGAGAGAGCAAATTTTTTTTATTTTTTTTCAAATCTCTCTCTCTTTAGCATTACTCTTCCAGAATTGGTTAATATCATTTTCTACTTTACATATGTTGTAATTTTTAAATTATAATTACTATGAAAAATAAAATAAAATTATGAAACAAAAATTAATAATATGTAATAAATATAAATTTTAAATAATAATTTTGATAAAATTATTAAAAATATAATAAATTATTTATTATACAAATAAAAAATTATATTAACATAATTTTTAAATTATAATAATTAATATTTATCAAATATTTTAATATTATAACTTATAAATTACAGCTGATCCATCTCAATCCCAAACACACCATACCTCCATTAATATACACGCAGGTTGCCGACTAACACGACATTATTCTATTGCCATGAAAGCAGAGTCACGTGGGTCTGATTGCATTCAGCGAAATTAATTAATCTTTCCCAAAAGGGAATTGTTTAATTTTCCGAAGCAATTAAAATACATTGAATGATATGTGTCCAATTCTCTCTGGATCGGACAACTCGGTGTTTTTATTATTATCTATTTAATTTGTGCAGAAAAGTACTCCGCTTTTGAGGCAACAACGGAGACGCCATCCGCACGTAGCTACAAATTTACTTGCAAAATATTTTGTCAATACATTAAATCAATAAAGACAAATATTTCGATTAATTCATATAATTCATAAGAAGGATATCATATTGCCTGGGGTAAAAATGTATAAATTGACCGTCGATATTAAGCCTCTGGGTAGTTTAATATTTAGGCCGACTTGGTCTTTTAGCCTTTGTAGCAAGAGTAATGCGTGTCACACAGATTCAAAATCCCTATAAAATCCTTCTTTTTTTTTTGGTAAATATAGTTCTATTGTTAGAAGAAATTACATAAAAATGATTATTATGAATTTAACTGAATTAAAACATCTTTACGAATCATGAACCCCAACAACCTTTAAATTATAATATATTATATGATTGATATTTTTATAAAATCAGAATAATTTTTAATTCTAATAAGTTATATAATCATAAGAATTTTATTATGAAAAATATGTTTAGGATTTAGTTAATTTATTCTAGATGGTGGTAAAATTTATTTAAAACTCTAGTGTATTTTTTTAATCCTTTTTTGTAATTACATAAAAGAAAAAAAACTATAGATATAAAAAGAATTGGGGGTTTAATAAAAGTTTTAGAGCTGTGTTAGAAGCTGAACTGTTGCTTCAGACGATATGGTGGCCCAAAATAAGCCCATGTGCCCAAGTGTAGCAGTGGGGCTCCGAACTGTGTTGGCACTGACCCGCAGGCCGAAAAATGCAATTTATTTTATGCCTATATAAATTTTATATTTTGACTCCTCAAGGTTTATTTTTAGTAGGAAAGTTGGATCAACTAGAGAGATTTTAGAGTATTCTTGCTGCACTACACCTGCTTAATTCATGTATAACACGTGTGAATGAATTAAATATAACTATTAATTATATAATGATTTTTTAAAAAAATAAATAAATACACGGGTCATTCTATAATGCCGTAACTAAATTTACGGCATTGATGCCGTAATTGACGTAAACCGTTAGATTTAAATAAAAAATCTCTACTATTAATTCTAAATATATAGGTAACATGTTACCTAAGTAGTAAGTAATTATTCTTTTTTATTCAAGTTCCAAGTTACATTTATTAATTTTATGTGTGATTTACAAGTTTTATGCAACAATTACAAGTTAATGATGATTTATAAGTTTTATGCAACAATTTTAAATTTTGTTTTGTTTACAAGTTCTTCATGCAATTTACAACTCCAACATTAATTTACCAAATTTTCTATCAATTTACTAGTTTTACGTGTGATTTACAAATTTTTTGTTTCATTTGACACTTAATGTCAATTTACAAGTTCTTTGTCATTTTTCTAAGTTTTTATTTTGTTTACAAGTTCTTCTTGTAATTTACAACTTCATCATTAATTTACCCCTTCTTCCATTAATTTATTAGATTTATGTGTGATTTACACATTTTTTGTCTCATTTCACACTTAAAGTCAATTTACAAGTTCTATGTCATTTTTCTAAGTTTTTGTTTTGTTTACAAGTTCTTCTTTCAATTTACAACTCCAACATTAATTTACCTATTTTCTATCAATTTACTAGTTTTATGTGTGATTTACACATTTTTTGTCTCATTTCACACTTAAAGTCAATTTACTAATTTTATGTGTGATTTACACATTTTTTGTCTCATTTCACACTTAAAGTCAATTTACAAGTTCTATGTCATTTTTCTAAGTTTTTGTTTTGTTTACAAGTTCTTCTTGCAATTTACAACTCTAACATTAATTTACCTATTTTCCCATCAATTTATTAGTTTTATGTGTGATTTACACATTTTTTTGTCTCATTTCACACTTAAAGCCAATTTACAAGTTCTATGTCATTTTTCTAAGTTTTTGTTTGGTTACAAGTTCTTCTTGCAATTTACAACTCCAACATTAATTTACCAATTTTTTCATCAATTTACTAATTTTATGTATAGTTTACACATTTTTTGTTTCATTTCACACTTAGGTAGCGTTTACTTTTTGGATTGGATTGGGAATCCTGGGGAGTGGGAATCCTAGGAATTGGAGTGTGGAGTGGGAGTAGGAGTAGGTTGTTTACTTACACTGGAATGGAAGCATAGAATGGAGATCAGAATCCAATTTATATGTTTACTTTGTATTGGATTGAGAGTAAATAGTTTCAAATTACAATTTTATCCTTATTTAAAGAATTATAATTTTTAATTACAAAACTAATAAAAAATATATTTAATGAATAATATTTATTTTATTATATTTGTAAATTTATTATAATTATTAATAATCTTAATTATGAACAATAAATTATTAATTGTAATTTTAATATAAAATGAAATGTTATTTTATTTTATTTAATATAATTATATTAAATTTATTATTATATAAAATAATAATATAATATTATTTAGTACAAAATTAATATTTTCTTAGAATAAAGTATTTATTATTATTATTATTAAATAAATATAGTACTATTATTTTTAAAATAAATATAATAATATTATATTTATTAATTCTCTATTAATATAATATTATTATTTTAAAATAATTTTAACTTAGAATCAATGTCAATTATTATTTAGTTAAATATAATATTATTATTTAAATAAATATAATATTATTTATTTTATTTTATTAATTATAAAACATAAAATAAAAAAAAGGGTAGAAATGGGAGAGGTGGGAGTGGATTTCCACTCCCACTCCCCACTCCAAAAATGAGTAAGGCCCACGGAGTGGGACTCCCAATCCATCCCTATTTTAAATAAGTAAACGCTGGAGTGGGAGGAATCCACACTCCTCACTCGCACTCCAGCAAGTAAACACAACATTAATGTCTATTTACAAGTTCTATGTCATTTTTCTAAGTTTTTGTTTGCTTACAAGTTTTTTTTACAATTTACAACTCCAACATTAATGTACCTATTTTCCCATCAATTTACTAGTTTTATATGTGTTTTACACATTTTTTGTTTCATTTCACACTTAATGTCAATTTACAAGTTCTATGTCAATTTTCTAAGTTTTTATTTTGTTTACGAGTTTTTCTTACAATTTACAACTCCAACATTAATTTACCTCATTTTCCATCAATTTACTAATTTTATGTGTGGTTTACAAATTTTTTATTTCATTTCACACTTAATATCAATTTACAAGTTTAATGTCATTTTTCTAAGTTTTTGTTTTATTTACACTTTTTTTAATTTACAACTCCATCATTAATTTACCATTTTTTCCATTAATTTACTAGTTTTATGTGTGATTTACATTTTTTTTTTCATTTCACACTTAATGTAAATTGACGTCAAGTATAAAATGAAACAAAAAATGTGTAAGCCGCACATAAGACAAGTCCATCAATGAAAAATGAGGTAAATTAATGTTAGAGTGGTAAATTGATCTTTAGAATTATAAACAAAACAAAACCTTAGGAAAATTAATGTTAGAATTATAAATTGCAAGAAGAACTTGTAAGCACAACAAAAAAATTAGAAAAATGATATAGAACTTATAAAGTAACATTAAGTGTGAAATAAAAAAATTATAAACCACATATAAAACTAGTAAATTGATGTGAAAATGGATAAATTAATGTTGGAGTTATAAATTGCAAGAACTTGTAAGCAAAACAAAAACTTAGAAAAATGACATAGAACTTGTAAATTGACATTAAGTGTGAAATGAAATAGAAAATGTGTAAACTACACATAAAACTAGTAAATTGATGGAAAAATTGGTAAATTAATGTTGGAGTTGTAAATTATAAGAAAAAGTTGTAAACAAAACAAAAACTTAGAAAATGATAGAGAACTTGTAAATTGATATTAAGTGTGAAATAAAATATAAAAATGTGTAAATCACACATAAAACTATTAAATTAATGAAAAATGGGGTTAAATTAATTATGAAGTTGTAAATTAGAAGAAGAAAGTGTAAACAAAACAAAAACTTAGAAAAATGATATAAAACTTGTAAATTGACATTAAATGTGAAATAAAATAAAAAATTTGTAAACCACACATAAAATTAGTTAATTGATGGAAAATGGGGTAAATTAATGTTGGAGTTGTAAATTGCAAGAAGAGCTTGTAAGCAAAACAAAAACTTAGAAAAATTACATAGAACTTGTAAATAGACATTAAATGTTAAATGAAACAAAAAATATGTAAACTACATAAGTACATATAAAACTAGTAAATTGATGGGAAAATGGATAAATTAATGTTGGAGTTGTAAATTACAAGAAGAAATTGTGAACAAAACAAAAACTTACATGCAATTTATCAAAATGAGTTTGAAAATCCAAATTTATAGTTGAAATTTTGGGAATGGAGAAAACAAAAGAAATTAGATAAGGATTATTAAAAATTAAAAAAAAAAGATGACTTATTTTTTAAAAACAAAAAATAGACTTACTTGAGAAGTGAAGATTAATGAAATAGATTAAGGGAATCAATTATTATGTTTATTGGAATTTGCAACGCAATCCAATACTTACCAAATTCAATATTTTCAAGAAACAAAACAAATGAACTAATCTATGCTATTTATTATGTACATTAACAAATGATTAAATGTTATTGTTCTTATAAACGTGCGTAGACTGTAGAACATCAAAATTAAACCACTTCACGTTATTAATATAAATTATATGAGGAATTTTAGAGTACATAGAAGGTAATACAATTAATTAATGCATATATGATATGTGTAGCTTAATTGTAAATAACTCTCACTTGCGTGCGGGTTTTTAAAAATAAATAAACACATGTTATAATATCATTTACTAATTATATAACCGATATGGTATTTCAAAGATATATTAAAATTTCTCCAATCATACAAATGTTATTTGAGCATAGAATTATTTTGTAATTGTTATGGACGTTATTTTAAGATACTAGACAAGTAAATGGGAGAAGAATTAAAGAAGTAATAATTACTGTATGACCGCCATGTATGTAAACCATTTTTTTCATCAATTTATTAGTTTTATGTGTGGTTTAAAATATTTTTTTATTTCATTTCACACTTAATGTCAATTTGCAAATTCTATATCATTTTTTTAAAATAATTTTGAAGAGCAATTTACCACTCCAATACTAATTTACCCATTTTGCCTTCAATTTACGAGTCATTTGTGTGGTTTAAAGTTTTTTTTTCTCTTATTTCACATTTAGCTGAAATTTAAATTATTTTAGTTTAGGTCGACTGCCTCAGCTTATATCTAATGTGAAAATTTTTAAATAGTTGGATTATTGGCATTCTTTTGAAAATCTAATTGTGAATTTTACGATTTTAGATAGTATGATATAAGGGTGGGCATGAGTTGGGTTGGATATGGTTAGTGAAAATCTAATCTAGCCTATTTTTTATTGGGCTGAGATAAAATCCATCTAACCTAATTAAATAAACTTGTTTAACCTAATTATACCCAAATCTTAAATCATCTAGTTCAGTTGATTAGGTTGAAGGTAAAATTAAAATTTAAAATTGAACAAAGAAAATTATATGAAATTTGAAATGAAATTTATTAAAATCAAATATAAATATTTTATAACATGAAAATTCCATTAACTGTCTAGTGTACAATAAAGAAAGTTAAAAAATTAACTATCTTTAAATTAAGAAAATTTCCACAATAAGTAGCTAGACTTTATTTCCCAAGTATCTCCTTTTCCAATACCAAAGTTAGACTTTTTAGATAATTAGCTACCATCATGTCCAATAATAAAATGAAAGTGATATATAATTATGTTTTGTTAAGTATTCACTAAAAAACAAAAAGAAATTGAAACCAACTTACTTTTAAAATTAATCTTATAAGATAATAAATATACTTATACGAGAGAGTGATTTTGGTTTTAGAATTATAGTCCAGAGCAGCAGATGCAAGAATGAAATAGCCTCTTCTATTAAAAGAATAAAAAGAATTAAAAATTAGATTAACCGTTTAAGTCTTTATAATTTTACAATTAAGAATTAACATATTATCATTATCCTTGTTAGCATATTATTATTATTATGGATTTGGTTGGGTTAGACTGGTTAATTATAATTAATCCCACCCAAACTAATTGTTAATTAGGTTCGAAAAAATCAAACCCAATTAAACCACAATAATCTACTCATGGTGCGTTTACTAATTAGTAATTAGAATGGGCTAGAATCGGAATCAGAAATGTCAGAATAAGTTATTTACTTGAGATGTAGGAATCGGAGTCGAAATGGGATTCATTCCATTAATGTTTTTACTTTGCCTTCGAATCAGAATTAACTAACATAATTTACTAAAATGCCCTTTGTTGATTATTGTCAATAATAATAATAATGAAATAAATAAAATTATAGTGTTAGTACTTGTAACAACTTATTATTATTATAAATTATATTATAATAAATAATAATAATGACATTAATAAAAATAAAAATATTATTATTTATTAAACTATTATTGTAATTATAATTTATTAATTCATTATTATTATTAAATAATTTCATTATTATTATTATTATTTATGAAAATATCATTGTAATGAAAATTTATTACAATTATTATAATAAGTTGTTGTTGTTGTTGTTATTATTATTATTATTATTATTATTTTATAGCAAAAATGTTATTATAATTATAATTTTATTGTTATTATTATTATTATTATGAAATTATTATTATTTTTATTTATGAAGATATTATTATCATTATAATTTATTTATTTATTATTATTTTCATTATTATATTATTGTTATTTATGAAAATATTATATAATTAAATTTATAATTGTTATAGCTGTATCAAAATTTGTAGAAAAATTCCTCAGAGAACGACAAAACGTTCACTTATACCGCATCATTTATCAGCTCCAAGTTTCTTTTGTAACATAAATCTTGTCGATTTCCTTTCATGTAATCAAACAAAACCCAGTTTTCTAAGCTCCTTGTGAACATTTTAAATACTGCGGCCGTGGCATGGTTTTCATGATAATTTCTCTTTAACTTGTAGTTGTAGGCAAAGTTGAAATGCCTTAAGCTTGCGAGGAGGAAAGCTTTTGAATAAATTTACCTATTTAGCGAAATTACAAAGGTAAATTTGGAAGTTAGTCTAAAGTTAAATGGTTTCTTCTCAAAGAAAAGAAAAAAAGAATGCAATGGTAATAACTTTTTTTTTTATAATTAATTTCTCAAAATATCTACTGAATTCACAAGAGATGATGCGGAATGTGTCAAACTTGTCCTGTCAATACATGAGATAACCAGACATTAAATATTTTT
Organism: Citrus sinensis; assembly: GCF_022201045.2. Taxonomy (NCBI): domain Eukaryota; kingdom Viridiplantae; phylum Streptophyta; class Magnoliopsida; order Sapindales; family Rutaceae; genus Citrus; species Citrus sinensis. Next base: position 33,538,898 of record NC_068560.1, on the reverse strand, counting down.
AGCCAAACAGGAGACTAAGGTTCATGAACAAAAACTTAAAAAGTGCCTTTAAAGTTTCGTAGCGACTCTATACTTACTAGAAGTTCAATGACAAAATCTAATTTGTTGAAAGAGCTCTAGAAACAGATCCCCAGTTAGGCCTTTGGCTATCCTAGCTGCAAGTCCGGTGTTGTTAAAAGATGAAGGGTTATGTACTACAAATAACAAAATCTATTTCATCAACTACACATAGTCGAACTTAGCAAAATCCACCATATAATTTTGCACCGAGAGCATTTATGCTTCTCTTTCATGGCAAGAGTAGTCATCGCGAAAAACTCTTCAGTAGGTCTTATCCATTATTTAATAATCTTTTGGTGGATAGCTTCAACCGTGCGATTAGTTGACTCCCTAATTTCTGTTGCAGTATTATCTGCTTCTCTGATTGCCTCCACTATCTCTTCGAACCCTGCATCATCCTCTCCATTCTCATTGTTGAATCGACTGCTTTCCGTTGCAGCAACAGCAGCCAACTGCTTCTTTAAAATAAATCAGTTATAATAATTTTCCAAAAAAATATAATGATTCTTTTAATTTTAACCGGTTAACCTTTACTTACAAAAAATATTAACCGGATTGTAATCTGTTGAAAAAATAAAATTTATATGATTATAATTATTATGTGCCGTTGATCTAATCTAACGGTACATAATAACTACGGCATTAATGCCGTTATTTTAATTACGACATCATAGAATTTTTCATAAATACACACATGCTATATGCTATCATAGTCACTTAAACCTTGGTATTATAACTACTTATTATTGGTTGCAAATCTCACTTTTTAATCTTAATTATCGAACTCCTAATGCTATTTATTTATTTATTTATTTTATTGATGAGAAAAGTATTGCCAGAAATGTGCATAAAATTAGAAGGCCACAAGAACTTGCCTTCCTGAAAAAAACAACAAAAGTTTGTCAAAGAAGCTTATGACGAGATGGCTTCCAAGACTCCGGAACATATCTACGCCGCCGCCTCATACAAAAACAGCTAACAAATATTATTATAATAAGATTTGATGAAAAGGAATTGGGATTCTTTTTTAATTATTGGAAAAAAAATTGTTTACCAACTATTTGGTATTGAGAAAAAAATTTAATAAACTGTTTATTTTATAATTTTTTAATAAAAAATAATGTTTTATAAATTTTATAAAAACTGTTAATTTCAATTTAATTTTGATAACAACTTTTGAAAGCAGTTAAGGATTATTTTTTATAAGTAATTTATTAAATGAATAACCACATTTTTTCTAAAATTTATATTATAACCATAATATTTTAACAAAAAGATTTTTTTTTTTATAATCGCTAACGTATAAACCATTAGATATCATACTACCGCCACAATCAAATTACTTAATAACAATTATGTACTGCAATGACGGTATTGCACAATCATAAAAAGAGGCTGGCATAATATGATCATACTTCAATCTTTGATGAAGGAATAGAAAAAGATAACTGACACTCAAAAAAAGTATCACAATACCAATGGCTCTAAATAAGAAGAAATAGAAAATCTAAGGAATATTATTGTAACAATTTTATTGTGAATGTAATGCATATTAATTTTCAATTTTATTTGGATCGTGTACTAATATGAATTTTTATCATATTTTATGTAGCGGATTATGAAGTCCCTTATATTTTATTTAATTGAGTTTTCACTTTACGTCATTTTACATGTCTGAAAAGAAAAAAGACACGTCCAAACAATTTATTAAATATACTCGAAAAAATAAAAAATTATTTAAGGTTATGTCTAATTTAATCATTTTATAATAAAACAATACTTTAATAATAAAATTCACCGCATACATTGATTGAATTCTGCTTTGCAAACTTATGTCTTTTTTGTTTTTTAAGATAAAAATGTTTCATATTGAGAGGTGTGATTATTTATGGTAACTTATAAGATCAGCTTGATAAATATTTTATTTTTTTATCTTTGTTTTTTCCGCCCTTCCAGATTGAACGATTGGCCTAGGAGAAGATGAACTCCGTAGCATTTTTTTTTTTTTTAACCTCAGCCGCCTGAACAGAGCATTAGAGCGATTGGAGTTTGTTGAATAATTCGGGTACTTAGGCATTGCTTATATTTTATTTATGTCAAAAAAAAATTTTGGGTCTAAATATTATTGTTTAGGTGTTTATAACTTGAATCCTTGCTATTTTGGGATTAGAAATTAAAAAAAAGAATACTAAGTTTAAATCCTCCGTAATTGAAGTTCGTGTAATTTTGGTTTCTGATCGAGTTTGGCAGTTAAACAGAGTTAGAAATGCAAAGGTACTTTAGTTAAATCAAAACGTAAATTGTTTAAATCTAAAAAAATTGATATCAAGGTAATTCATTTATGGTTAAGTGTCGTTTTCATTATTGTTAGTTATTTTTTCCCCTAACCAAATAAATAATGGTGGCACTTATAGGCTCAAATTGAGCATAATCGGTGGAACTTTAGCTGACATCAGGTTTATTTTAACGAACAATTGTGACTCAAGTGACGATTATCCAAACAAATATTTATGTTCCGTATCAGAAATGGCCAGATACGGCACCTTCGCTTTTCCTTTACCTGCCAATTATATCAAGTGGCGTAGTTAAAAAATTTGATCTAACGAGAGCAGATAATTTAAAATATTATTTAAGACAAAAAAAAATTAAGAAAAAATTAGATATTTCGATTCTAATATAGATTATCAATATACTAATTATAGAAACTAATAAATATTTTAGACTTAATTTGTTGTGTTTCAGTTGGTCTAACAAAAAAAAAACCATCTATTTAATGTAATTATATATCCACACTTAAGATCCTACAAGTAAAGCATAATACGAAATTTATAAGTTACATAACAAGTGGTAGACTATTTCTTATTTTAGTGGGGCCAATTAAAAAGTTTCCATTAACAAGTTGATCCGGGTTTGAAAGACAAATTTAGCAATCTTTTGCTCTGAGCAGCCATTAGTTGTGCATAGCTAGGGTGATGTTATTGAACACATTAAGTTTCTCTCTACACCCGCTTAAAAAAATATGTTAATTATTAGAATTGTAAATTTTAAAATCTCAAAATCACGTTTTACTTTTTTTTCTTTTTCTACTTTAAGATTTGAATTTTATTTCTTTATTATCACATTATACGTCTTGAAATCTAAGTTTCATTCTTTTGGCCATTGATTTTTTTCTTTTATTAGTAAATCAAACCTTATTTCTTGTTTCTTATTATTATTCTTTTCCTATTGTACATCTTAAATTTGTTGTTTCGAGGATAGATATGAAACTTAAATAAACTTTATAGTTTTCATTGTTGGGAAAATCTTATTGATATTCTTTCTTTTATGGTTGATTTTTTATCTCCATTTTGTAATAGCTATTGTGTAATTAATTTTGAGAAGTTTATATTATTTGAAATTGAATGGTAAAAATTTAAATTACTTACGGTGAAATTAAGGAATGGGAAGATAAAGAGAATTAGAGTTAACTAAATTATTTTAAAAATAAAAACTTAATTTAAATGTAAAATTTTTTTAAAAAAATTAGTGAGTTTAAATAGCCCCATCCATATTTATATTCATTAAAAAATTAAAAAAAAATGCATAATGGCTAGAACGACGAGAGAATGGCGAGAGAAACGGTGGCATTACAAGGAAAATGCTTGTGCTGCCGTTTCTCCCCCCACTATCACGCACGCGTCATTCTAGATAAAATAATAATAATAATAAATTTCTGCCTCACGAAGAAAACATAAATAAAGCAAAAAGCTATGGCAACATGTGGGTATAATAATATCTACTGCAGCCAAAATGTCGCCACTTTACTTAGAAACAAAAAACTACCCTTTTCTTCTGAGCTTCTTCACTCCTTCTGAGTTTCTTTACTCAAATCTCCCACTTTACTCAAATCTCCCACTTTACTTAGAAACAAAAAGCTACATTTCTTTTGAGCTTCTCTTCCAGGAGTGGGTGAGAGTGGATAAGCTAATATAGTTAAGCATGTCCGTTAATTGAATCCTTAAGCTAATTTAGGGGAAAAATTAAAAAAATAAAAGCAATTAATTGAATTTTTGTCTACTGAAATGTACTACTAAGTTCTCTGTTTGATTCAACAGAAATGCAAAAAGTTCAACAATAGTAAATATGTGGCGCCACAGCTACAGTGAAATTTAGAGAAAATCTTACTTCTTATTAGACATGTACATCTATTTATATAAACTTAAGGAATCCCTTGTGCAGGAATAAGGCTTTGAACTTCCAGAAGAGATCATTACCAACAATGCAACAATCAAATGCACTGACTTTTTACCATTAACGGCTTCAGGTAAAGTTGAGGGAGAAAAAGTTCTTGGGAAAATTGAAACTCCGTTTGAGAATATGAAAGTTGCTGCTTATACATTTAGTGCTATTTCACCCTGCATGAGGCTCTTTGAAGTTATCGCTAAAGAGATTCAGGCTCTTCTAAATCCTGATGATGGTAGTCACTTATACAAAAAATGGATTGACTAATTGGGCGATGACCGGTCGTCGGCGGTGGTTGTGTCGTCATCAGCAGTATTACTGTTCAGAGAAGAAAGAAAATGGCGAGGACGGAGGGGAGTGGGTGAGAGTGGATAAGCCGATAGAGTTTTCGATTTCTCAACATTTCTCTGTTATTTTTTATTAATTTATTATTATTATTAATTTATTTTATTTTATTTTTTTGTCAGGAAGGGCGTGCCGCCGTTTCTCTCGCCCTTCGAGACACCTAGCATGACTCAAATTAAAAATACACCCGAATTCGGTCTATAAATACAAACGCTTAATGCATTCCATATGCCTAACTAGCCCTCGAGAAAATTAACTAAATTAAAGCAATTTAACAAGATGGAATCAATGGCGAAAGTGAAAAATTTTCTTAATGCCAAGAGATCAAAGGGCCCTGCCTCGATACTGGCAATTGGCACTGCAAATCCTCCCACCTGTTTCAACCAATCTGACTATCCAGATTTCTACTTTCGTGTCACAGATTGCGAGCACAAGACAGAGTTGAAAGACAAATTCAAGCGCATATGTAAGCAAGCAAGCATATTTGATAATGTTTTCGCTTAGTTTGTATGTCGTTTGTTAATTGATGTATGTTACTTAATTTGCTCGAACATGCAGGCGATAGATCAGCGGTCAAGAAACGTTATCTGCATGTAACAGAGGAGGTGCTCAAAGAAAACCCAAGTATGCGTAGCTACAATGCCCCGTCTTTGGATGCACGTCAAGCTTTGCTGATTGAGCAAGTACCAAAGCTTGGTAAGGAAGCAGCAGCGAAGGCCATTAAAGAGTGGGGCCAGCCTTTATCAAAGATCACTCACCTCGTATTCAGTGCCATGGCCGGCGTCGACATTCCTGGTGCGGATCTCCGTCTTATGAATCTTCTAGGCCTCGAACCGTCCGTAAAAAGACTCATGATATACAGTCAAGGCTGTTTCATTGGTGGGGCCGCCATCCGTTGCGCCAAAGATTTTGCGGAGAACAATGCCGGGGCTAGGGTTCTTGTAGTATTTTCGGATATCATGAACATGTATTTTCATGAGCCGCAAGAAGCCCACCTGGACATCTTGGTTGGGCAAGCTGTGTTTGGTGATGGAGCTGCGGCTGTCATCGTCGGTGCGGATCCTGAGGTCTCAATTGAACGCCCATTGTTCCACGTAGTGTCCAGCACACAAATGAGCGTCCCCGATACCAACAAGTTTATCAGGGCACACGTGAAAGAAATGGGAATGGAACTTTATTTGTCAAAGGATGTGCCTGCGACTGTTGGGAAGAACATTGAGAAGCTGTTAGTTGATGCGGTGAGTCCGTTTGGGATTAGTGATTGGAACTCCTTGTTTTACAGTGTTCACCCTGGCGGCAGAGCTATTCTAGACCAGGTCGAACTAAATCTTGGACTGGGCAAGGAAAAACTAAGGGCAAGCCGACATGTGCTGAGTGAGTACGGTAACATGGGGGGTTCATCTGTCTACTTCATACTCGATGAGATAAGGAAGAAGAGCATGCAGGAGGCCAAACCCACCACCGGTGATGGCTTGGAGTGGGGTGTTTTATTCGCAATTGGCCCGGGACTCACGGTGGAGACAGTCATTTTGCTCAGCGTCCCTATTGATTCCGCCTGTTGAATCTGCTTTCTGCAATTTTTCAAAAATAAAAATAAAATAGAAGTGGCCGCTCCATGGAATGTATCGAAGTTTAATCGAGTGTTTGACAAAAATCCAAGCCTGCTTGACCCAATGTCCCAGTCGGGGAGCCTGGGAATTTGGAAAGCTCGTTGTAGGCCAATATTAATATTATATTCTGAAATGAGACGGAGACTTGTCTACAATTAAATAAAAATGTATTTTCCATTCTCGACAGTTCCTTATTGATAGAATTATCCTCACGGGCTGCTTGTCAGACTGGTAGCATCAGCTAATATTATAATGACATTTCCATTATCGTGTTCTTCTAAAACCATCTCGAAATAACAACTAAAGTTAAGCAAGCTAAAATATTTTTACCTTGCGTCTTCAATTCTTACCTCCTTAAATCCAAGCAGGAATCGACATCACATCACAATTTAACAGAGAAAAAGATAAAATAATTTGTTGCGCTCCGCTGGCGTTATGTTCGTATCTAGACACCAAGATTGACAAAATTTGGCTGATTAGCTAAGAAGCCGATTGCACCATAAATTGAGTTAATCATACCGGTTGCCTTATTTTATCAGTCGATCATATTATACCAGCTGTCATGAGGAGAAGCGGCAGCATAAGTTCGAGGAGCATATTATATATATATATATATATATATATATAATGAAATATTCGCTTAACTATATAACAAGAGTAATGCTATATTTTCGTATCTCAATTGATAATAAAATCAATTGATGTCATACAATACAATATTTATGGTAATAGGTTATAAGTATAGATTGTGTATCACTCGTGAGCAAGCATAATAATACTATTAAGGATATTGATACAGTATTTAGAAAAGATAAGAAACATCTATATTTATTAATTTGTTGATGAATTAATATTATGTTTATTTAGTCTCAAAAGTAGTAGTTTATCGAAACCAACGCATGCCTACAATGTGAACGGAAGTCGCACAGCATCAGAAGTTTATAAAGTAATTTGCTTGCCCACCGCATGTTTGAATTGCACAGCATATATAAATATCACACATTTTTATTTGTTGCGGTTATTATCTTTTTTCTGCTTTCTATAATTTATAATTGGATTTCATTGGAATGGAAATAAATGAAAAGATTAATGTTGCATTTACATTTTAGATTGGAGTGTGAATTCTGAGGAGTGGGAATCCTGATATTAGAAGTGAGGAGTGAGAGTGAGAGCATGTTGTTTACTTATACTGGAATAGGAGTATGGAATTAAAACTAAAATTCAATTTATATGTTTACATTGTACTGGATTAGGAGTAAATGATTTTAAATTACAGTTTTACCCTTATTTAAAGAATTACAATTTTTAATTACAAAATTAATAAATAAAATATATTTGAAAAATAAAATATTTATTTTATTATATTTTTAAATTAATAGTAATTATTAATATTCTTAATTATGTAAATCATAATTTTTTATTAATTTTAATTTGAATTACGTAAATAAAAAATATTAATAATAGCAACACAAATGAAACATTATTATTATTGATAATATAGTACAAAATTAATATTTTGTTAGAATAAAATATTTACTATTATTAATTAAATAAATATAATACTATTATTTTTAAATAAATATAATAATATTATATTTCAAATAAAGATATAATATAGTAATATTATTAATTCTCTATGAGTATGATATTATTATTTTTAAGTAATTTCAACTTAGAATCAATGTAAATTATTATTTTTAATTACATATAATAATATTATATTTAAATATGTTTAATAATATTATTTTTAATAAATTTAATTTATAAAATAAAATAATATTGTCATTTAAATAAACATATATTATTTATTTTATTAAATTTAACAAAATAAATATGTTTATTATTATTAGTTTTAATAACTTTAATTTATAAAATAATATTATTTAAATAAATATGATATTATTTATTTTATTTTAAATATAAAGCTAAAAAGGGAAGAGGGGGGAGTGGACCAGTCTCCCACCACACCCTATGAAAGTGAGAATCCTACACCCCACTCTAAAATTAAGAGGGACCCACAGAGTGAAATTCCTACTTTCTCTTTAAAAATTATAAATAAACACTGGAATGGAAAGAATCCACACCTCTCACTCTCACTCTAAAAAGTAAACACTATATAAAAGCAATGAAGAGCGAAATTCGATTGTTTTGTTTGCTTTTTACAAGGTATTGCGGAGAAAGAGTAGTTATTTACATTTTTAACCCGACGAATATGCTACTTAGTTACGAATTTATTAATATTCTTTCATAAAAGTTCCAATTATCTACCGAGTGTTATTTTAATATTTATAACCTTAAATTTTTGAAATTACCATACATAAAATTCCAAAAACAATGTCAAGCAATTTTATTTTGATTAAATCAAATAACCAAAAACGAAAAAGATACAAGTTAATAGAAATTTTATTTTTGATTAAATCAATAACAAAAAAACGAAAAGGATACAAGTTAACTTCCTATTATCACCTTTCTTTTTTGTTGAATTAATTTTTTTAAAATACATTTCTAATCATGTTGCTCAAGTCAGTGGGGGCACATGGCCCCTGCAGTCCCTATCTACTACCATCGATTGCTGCCATCTCCTGAAAATTTAAGGTCCTAGCTGCAGTTAAAAGCATATCCATTCCTCCCCTACCCTTGTCCGATTCCTCTTCATCCTGCTTTTTCCGTTTATGCATATATGCCTTCTTCACCCTGCGTATTTCTTCGATCCCAGCATCACATTTTCTGCAAAACCACGTACCCTTGGGAACCGAAGTGCGCGGCGGCTCCATACAGTATAGGTGGTATCCCTGATCACACCCATCACACATAACAATCTTTTCATCGTCCTTATCAGTAAGACAAGCCCTACATAGACAAGAAGGACAGAACCAACAGGGACCATAACGTTTCAACTGCTTTGGCGTCAAGCATCTCTCATGATAAAACTTACTGTAGCAAAAGGCATGTTCACATGATCTGAACTTGTCACTACTTTCTTCTACCTTACTACCACAAATTTTGCATAAGTTCAGAGATTCCCTGCTGTCAACCCCGTTATCAGTTGGCTTATCGACATTAGCTGTAGTACAATTTGAATTCTCTTCAAACTCTGCAGACGTTTCCCCGTTTGCCGGACAAATCTCATCACCAGCTTGATTAATTTGGATCCTGGGGGCATTGGCATTCATCCTCTCGCAAACTATGCAATTCTCATGGGGTGATCCAAATCCTTTTGCAGTGCATCTAGCACAATACCAACTTTTTGGAGGGATATCTTTGAAAGCAGGCTCAATACAGGAGAGATGATACATTTCCTCACATGAATCGCACACTAAACCATCCTTCTCACCAGCCTTCTCCTCACATTGCCTGCAAGTGTGAACCTTGTACACATCACATGCTGCGGTTTGCTCCACTTTAACAACAGAATCAGGTTCCATGGTAGATAACTGCGACGCGGGCAAAAAGTTTCAAATATCCCTCATTACTAAGATCGGATAGGTTAAGTTTTGAAACTCATAAGTTCATCACAAGACTGTAAATAACATTTTTATATTGGATTTGATCACTTTCTCTGCAAAAAGTAACCTAACCTATATGCTAAAGTGCTGGTAAATTTTGCATGTAGAATGGAGAGAAACTTCAAGCAAGCCAAAATCCTACAACTGTGGCTGAGTTGAGTTGGTTGAGGCCAAAGCAAGGACCAGCTTTAAAAACAAAAATACTAAATGTATTTAATTATCACCAGAGACAGGAGGGGAAAAGGAAGAAGTTTCCACCTGCCTGATTAAGCTAATTCAAACTGCCAGTGAACAAACAGCTGGAGATATATGAGACAAAATGAACCATTAAAATCCCAATGCAAGTCCACCGTAGACGGAACTTTGTTGCTAAAATACTGTTGAACTTCCCAAGAAGAAATAATGCTCCCTGATAATGCTAAACAATGCTCTATTTCCAATGTAATTATGGTGCAGGCACATAACTCAGCCTAAATATCAAATAATATATTGACAATTATATGCACATGTGAATTCAAAAGCTTCAGTTCTTTGTATTACCAATGCCAGTGAGAGCACATCATAAGCTTTACCTCATTTTTCCTTTCATCATAACTGCAGTGTGCTGAGCCTCCCACCTGGAAGAGAAACAAATATTTTAACTGAGGCAGGCTCCAAGCAACCATAAACTGAACTTATCAAATTTTAGAAGCAAGGAAGAAATTTGTTCAGCATAAAACTCGAGTACTCAAAGCAAACGAACATCCACAAGTTGGTATCTTACATGCTCAATGTACGAAGCTTGAGACAACTCTGAAAGTTTCTTTGCAAGAGTAATTATTTCAGCACCAATCTCTTGAAACTTCTTCCATACCTGCCAAATGTTTTACAAAGTGAAGTATAAGAGGAAAAAGGTACTTAAATTGTCTGAAGAAGATCAGGCTAGAAAATGAAAATAACAAATAATGAGAGCTTCTGCAGAAAATCAATTTTGAAATGTTGGTATGTATTTCATTTGTAATGACACTCAGAAGATTGACATTTCAAAAAGACAATTTATAGTTATAGTTAGTTGCATATCAGTCTCCCCGCAATTAAAAAGCACGCATATTATATTGCATTTACTCTCACATAAAATGGGGACAAAATGAAGGAACAAACATCTATAAAGAAACAGAAGGACGAAGGTAAATAGTTCAACAATAATACAAGTTCATGAATGCACAATTAAACACAGTCAACATCAGAAAGAACACATGGAAAACGCCAAAAATAACATTTGAATTCCATTAGTAAAGATGAGGAGCACAAGCATTGCCCGTTTCATAATCTCATGCATCAGAAAAATTGCATTTCGGGCGAGAATTAATGGTAGGGTACTTATATTCATCAAAGAAAGATGAATGCCCATAAGCATTTACCAAGAATATCTCTATGGATCAGTGTGTACAAGGCTTGCATACATTCTATCATGAAAGTAAAGAATCGGGATGTATATGTATCAAAAAGAGGAAAAAGAACAATAACCATGTCTGAGATTTTGAAATGCCATGTACGAATAATAACACCTTCTTAAAGGAAAATCTTTGATCTAGCCATGGAGAAACAAGTTTTTCCACACCAGAGACGACGCTTAGGAGATTGAAAAGAAGTGAAATGAGCCCAAACAATAACATTTAAATCTCATGTATTAAATGAAAAATGTAACTAATAGTGTCAGATATTTTCTTCTTATATATTTGTTAAAAAAAAAAATCCAGTTATAACTTCCTCCTGGAGCTAAGACTTGATATGCATTATCAGTAACATACAAGTTTATCTTTGAGAGGATAATATACACCCATACAAATCACCACAATACTGAAAACCCTCAAAATTGACACCAGATTGCTCCAACTATCAGCGGAATACTAAGCCAACCAAACATTGAAGCACTATTTCTTTGACATCCAACTCCAAAAAGGGAACTCAAGCAATGATGATTAGTTTTGACATGGAACTCATAATACCTGTTGCACATCAGCCATGAATTGCATGGGTGAATTTTCATATGCTCCCTGCTTCATCCTTGAGTTAATTGCAGATAAGTTGAAAACTCTGTCAACCTTGATTCCTTGGAAATTTCCAAGAAGTACTTTGCAAAGTAAAGTGAACTTTTCGGAAGTTATAATCTCCAAGAAAGCACGTTGACACATATCAGTATTGGTACGGCGATCTGATCTATGTAAAGGTCCATCTGATATAACACCCACATGACTTTTAGTCAGATACTGGGTTCCATTATGAATCCCTGTTTGCAAGCATTTGTTTCTATCTTCATGAAGAGTATTCAATCCCTGCAACATACACAAACGGAACTAAAAAAAATTTCTGAAGGAGAAGGAAAAATAGAGATGGAAAACACATGATGTCCAATACAAGCAAATCTGGTGCAGCCCCGACCTTAACTGTTGTTGCACAATCCATTTCTGGGTGAGACAAAAGTGCTTCTCGAATACATCCCTGTACGCCACCCTCGTCATCACTAAATGACTGATACAGGTGCTCCAGTACAACATCTCTGAAGTTCTGCAATAAGTGAAAAATTAAAATTAAAAAAAAAAAGCACCATAGTCATTCCAGAAGACAAGGCATGTTAAAAAATTGCATATAAATGTGTCCTATAGTTCCTTACAAACTCAGCATGAGACCAAGTTGCTTCAACAAAGCCAAAGACCATGAAAAATCATCACAATCCAAAAAAGTGAAAACTAGGCAGGAGATTCCATCAGTTGGATCAACTATTAAAGTCTAAGCCGATTTATCAGGCTATTTCCTTTTTCAAGGATAACATAATGTTAAATACATTTTCCCATACACTCAAATTTTTCGAAAGAGCCCAAAAGTGAGGCTACTAACCCAGCCTTACCCAAAACCGTTATATTAAAGCCAACATGCTGGCAACCTTAAGTTGCACAAATAAATGTTTGACAAAACCAAATTTCTGATTATCCAACTACGCAGCAGCAAAAGAGAAAATGGCTTAATAACATGGAAGTTTTGTTTTGAATACCAGGCTACAATTGCAAATTATTTTGTTCTGGAACTCCCATCCAAACAACTTACAGATGCAAGTTCTTCTACCAGTATTTTTTAAAGCAATAATAAATAGGATAAAAGCAGGCTGACTATGTGCTGCAAATCATACATAAGTGATAAGTACTAAACTTTTATGAATACATTAACAAAGTTCATGAGCTTCATAAAAATATATAATCATTTTCCAATGCTTATGAAGTAGGATACGTCACAACTTATAAAAGTGTCACATCAGCAAGAAATTTCATTTGGCAATCAAACCGTAGAGCTCCCTGCAATTACCAAGAATAGATATATGAAAAGGTGAACAAATGGAGAAACATTAACTGTCAATGGCAATACAGGCCAAGATCTCACAAATCCTGCCCAGTTATCATATATTTTGATTAATGTTCCAGAATTCCACAGATATACACAAGACTCGCGTCATAGCCTTCCATACCCTTTGATTACCATTCAGGTAGGCAACAGTTATAATGAGGGAATGCTAGCAAGTAACAGATTCACTCAATCTCTAAACAGGTTATCCTATCAGTGACAACTTTTCTCTACTCATGTCATTCAAAGCCTAGTGTTACAACTTATTAAAAGTTGCATGGCATATTTTAACATCATTTGAAATCTTTACAACTCATATTTCTTCCTTGAACTTCAAAACTAGCAAAATTTATCTCACAAATTCACTATTATAGTGAAGAAACCAATTTATTCTTGCAAGCATTTATACCATAAATACATTCATGGCAACATACCTGCTCAGTGTTTTTATCAGCAGTCTCCACAGAAGCCGTCCAATCCTCTAAACTTTTTCCCTCAGAACTCGAATTTGCATGCTTCCGCCTCTTGTAGGTCCGAAAACCCTCACCTAGGCTCGAGCTCCCATAAAAAAAGTCATGCTCAATTCTGACTCCACATCCGTTATTCAACTCTTCTCTTTTCAACCACTCCGTATCACCATTGCTTGTTCCTTCTTCACCACCCATTTCTTCAAAAACCATAAGACAAAAAAAATGCACCTAAGCTTTTCACCACCAAATTAGGATTTCAATGGGGCACAAACATTCAACAGTTTTATAACATACAATGAACTGTTACATACCCATTAAACTAATAAAACCATGATATATGATAATGAAGTTAAAACCAGCTATTTTATTTCAGGAAAAATCCATCAGAAATAGAAAATTTAGGGTTTCCTTATTACAGCCACATTCAAGCATTACAAAACTCAATTCGATCGATTAAACACTCACTGTACAATATACACCAAATCAGCAAATAACACCAAAATTTGAGCCAATTGAGTGTTCCAAAACCTAAAATACTATTTAGTTACATGGAAATTAGACGAGAAAACGAAACATTGACTCGCAGCACTTCCTACAGCTCAATCTATAGGGAAAAGAACAAGGAAATAAATAAACTGAACCAATCCACCTACTAAAAAGAAACTCTATAGATGAAAATTCTAACTCCTATATTTCAGAAACTGAAAAATAAAATTTAATTCATTTAGTGTGTTGTTCTTTTTCAATCGCATTGTACACAGTTAACAAACAGTTGCTAAACAAAGCTAAAAGAGAATTTAGAGGAGAAAAGCTTACCAGAGCGAATAATTTCAGAACCCTAACAATCAAATGAAGAGGTTAATCTTGTGTCAGGCCTCTTTCTTTGTCTCTTCCAAGTTTAAAGACTTATCCGCGTGTTTCTTTAAAATCTTTCAAGAAAACAGTGCGTCTTTTCCAGTCTCTCACTCCCTCTTCTATTTTATTTCTTTATTTATCTTTTAGTTGTGTGTCTTCCGGGTCGGGTACGGGGGTGGCGACCCGATTGTGATGGAGTCTTTGGACAGCACCCAGCGGAAGCGGGGGGTGACGTGTTGACACTTGAGTCTTGACAGGTGTCGGTTTTCATCACTGGAAAGTCATACGCGAGTCAACGGCCATTGGTCGCTTTATAATTCCCAAGTCCTAACTTGTTCTCTTTGGATTATATTATTATTTTTTTAATATTACTTTACATGATTAAAAAAAAAGCATAATTATGTAGAGACCAGCTTAGATTTTCGATTTATCATATAATTTTAAGCATAGACCGAAAATGGCTTCTTCATTTAAATTTTGGAAAATCCTACCCTTGGGGAAGGACTCAAAAAATGTTCTTGTATTGTATGTTATTAAATTGACTTGATAATTTGGGTGCAAAATGATGTATTAATTATCCATGGTTGTTGGTTTTTTTTCCCAACATTATATTTCTTTATCTTCAACCATTTATGAGAGATTTTATTAATATGTTGAGTTACACGGGAGAAAAAAATTATTTATATACTCATTTTTGTTAGGTGTGTCTTCTTTCATTTTATACAAGTAACTTGTATGAAATGAAATGAAAAATTTAATGGAATTATAATCAGGACTTAATTTTCAATGGAGAATTGAATAATACTTTCATATCACAAAATTTATTAATAAGCTCGCAGGTAGTAAATTTAACTTAAGGTTGGTAGTCCAATTACAACATGAATATCGTTCTACATCTGAAAAATGATTATTATAAAATTAACTAAGTGAATAAAATAAGATCATTAAACGATGCTTAAGTTGTGGAACTACAATTAGTGTGTCTATTATATTATGATAGGATGGGCTTATTAATTTAAAAATCAATTTGATCAGATGCATTTTTTAATTCTTAAATATTAGAAAATATTATGCTTAGTTTTTGAAAAAGCTGAATTTTAATTTAAATATCCTAATATATTTTGTTTTGGGATAAAACTACGAAACAAATTAAAAAAGAAAAAGAAACAAAAAGACAAAACACATCAAATCCTACTAAGCTAGTAGTGGGTCGTGCTAGTGTCTTGGGGAGTGAGGGTTTATTGTGTACGCAGGTAGATACGAGAGGCTATAATTTTCATTTTACCATCAACCACCGAAACGGAAACTCTAAGGGGAAAAAAAGATGCGGGGACGTCGGTGCCACTCGACTCGCCACCCAGACATGTCGGGTACGGATTCGGAATCCGAAGCCGAATCCGAAACGATGCGTTGCATCTCCTGCAGGGAGGAGTACGGGACCCGGGACGCGGGCACATGCAAGGAGTGTTACGAGGAGGCGAGCGAGACGGAGGAGGAGCTGAAGCGAGAAATCGAAGATCTTAAAGCTAAAGTCGCCTTTTTAAGGTTTTGGTCTCCACTCGATCATCATCATCATCATCATCACAGCAGTAGGTCCCACTGCGGACCTTGTTATACCGACGTCGTTTTGGTCGCCGCCTCGGAATCCGGCCCTGCTGGCCCCGCCGTTCCCGTCCCCGCTCATAAGGCCGTTTTGGTGAGAACTCATAATTTTATTTCCTAAGCCTCGCTTTAAAATACGATCACTAGCTACTAGCTATCAAGTATAATTAGCTGATGATTTTATAATTATTAGCTGTCAAGTTAACGTTGTTTATCAAATATTTCAGCTGCAGAAGCCCAGTACTTACTAGCATGACCTAGTTATTTTGATTAAACCTCGTACTTGATGAATTTGGATCAGGGTTTATCTAAGTTGTGCAGAATTTTAATCAAAGATTTTGTGACACGAGTGTACAGTTAAAATTTAATCAATCATATGTATTTGATATGTGCTATTCATGATATGGATCTGGAGACGCACAGAAGGGAAATTATTGAGTTATTTTCTTTGTATTTTCTTAATATGCTTTGGATTTTTTGAATTTCTGTATTATGAAAACAGAGTATGGAACTCTGTGCATGTGTTTCTTTGGATTTCTTTGATGATAAATGGATGAATTGTTTGTTTTATAATAGTTTCTTTGGAAGTTGGAACTAATTTTGATCATTTATAAGGTGAGTCGTTCTCCAGTGTTTAAAGCCATGCTAGATAATGAAATGGAAGAAAGTCGGAGTGGCACTATAAAGATCAGTGATGTATCATATGATGCCCTTCGTGCATTTGTCAATTATTTGTATACTGCAGAAGCTTGCCTTGATGAGCAATTGGCCTGTGACCTTTTGGAGTTGGCTGAAAAATATCAGGTGAAGCATCTTAAAGCATACTGTGAGAAGTTCCTGGTATCCAAACTGAATTGGGACAATTCTGTTGTGAACTATGCTTTTGCGCACCAGCACAATGCAAAGCAGTTGCTTGAAGCAGCACTGTCATTGATCACGGACAACATGGACAAGCTTACCAAGTGCGAGGAGTATAGGGAGCTCGTGGAGAAGGATCCCCGACTTGTAGTGGAAATCTATGAAGCTTACCTTTCCAAGCAAGTGAATACTGCAGTCCTTAAGGATTCTCCAATGAAGCAATAGGTGTGTAAGGTTTCTGGGTGTGCTGATCAGATCTGAAGCAAGCCCT
Source organism: Citrus sinensis (assembly GCF_022201045.2). Lineage (NCBI taxonomy): Eukaryota > Viridiplantae > Streptophyta > Magnoliopsida > Sapindales > Rutaceae > Citrus > Citrus sinensis. The sequence continues at coordinate 33,521,725 of NC_068560.1, read as the reverse complement.
GTATTATTTTAGAATGGGAGATGAGTCATTGATCAGTGTTAATTATCTAATGTAGTGCTTTGTCTTCACTCCAAGGGATATGTTGAAGTTTGAAGATGAAAACAATATCTGTGATGGCTGCTATGCTATTGGTAGCAAAACTTGAAATTACTGACATTTCATGGAATATTAAAAAATTATCTTGTGCCAATTAGGCAATTATTGTCATAGAATATTTTTAACCCTTTTTTAATTTTCCACTGGTATCATCTAAGTGAGCTTCAAAGTATTGAGACATTTGCATATATCAATGATAGTTTCTGGAATATAGCTATAAGCTGTTGCTGTTAGCACTCTAAATGATGCTTGTTGTGCTTCTGGTTCTGAGTGTGGCATTGTGGCAACCAGGAAATTCCAAGCAGGCAAAACCCTATGGTACAAACAAAGAGGAATTTTATCACAGGGGAAGTAGAATGTAAAAGCTGAGATGGCAAAATTTCAAGGGCACGAAGTTATTTTCATTTTTCATGGCTTGTATACATAATACTTTATTACATCTTCCTGCCTGTATAAACTATCAGAAGTGAAACAAAGTTTCTCAATCTACAAGTACATTTGCAAGGAAAGACGATAAAAACAATACTTTTATTTGCGTTTACCATATGATTCAAATGTGAAATCTTCAGTTTAGAATACCTTGTTAACGTGCTTTTCATTACAATTAGCTGGAGTTATCCTCTTTTCAGTTCACTTATCCGCATGACTCCCACCATTCCCAAATGATTCAAACACCATGCTACTAGGTCTCCACTGACTTTTATCCCAATCAAGCTTGAGAGTTGTCCCAGACGTTTTCCACAAATCAAATCCTTCCAGCTTGAATGGGGACCTTCACCTGAGTCAACATAGACGGGGCACCCCACCCATCTCGTAGCTGTTGCTATTTGCGGAAGTTCATCCATAAGGGATACTGAGTCTCTTATATAAACATACTCACCTCATCTTAGTATTCGGTCCATCTAGAGCATGATAGTTGAAAAAATACATCTGTTCCTGTTACAAAATTCGGCGAAAAATGTATATTCAGCTTCCTCTGTAACGAATATGCTTTCCGGTAGATATAGGACAAACAGGAAAAAATCGTTCCTTGTACCTTTTCCACTCAACAGAGAAGAGTCCTGTTGCGTGCAATTGGTCATATGTTCTAGTATACGTATCAAAGGGCTCAGACCTGGGAAATTGTCATCAGTAAAGCTCAAGATGTTAGCAACAACAGAACGAAATAAGATTCAGAAGTCCCCTAGAAAATTGCTAGTAATCATAGAAGTCTGAACAATTCAACACAAAAAAATTGCAGTATAAGCCAATCATATAGTGTGCAGCAAACAAGGAATGTATTCAATCGATCTATGTTTCCCTTATCCAATTTTTATCACTAATCTGGATTTCCGAAATCTTCTCTCCAAGAATCTCCCTAATCTTTTCTTGACACTTAATGATCAACAATATACTGATTCCATTAAGCACAAACATGACACCAAGGCACCTATGAGTCCTTCTTATGCATGAAATAGCCTTGAGAGTAACTGATAGATTATTGAATTGGACAGTTTTCAAGAATACTTCAATATCCCTAATTCTCAGATATATTTGTTGTCACCCGTCCTACCTTTCAACTATCAAATTCGTGGAACTCAGCTCTATAATGCCGATTTTACCAACATTTGAAATGTAGTCTATTCAAAGATTCGGGTTGACTGACTCTAGATGAGGTTCTAAATGATCATAACCCCAGATACATTAAAACTTCCCCAGTTTGCAAGGTGAATATGTAATGGAAAAGAATGAATAGTAGATACAAGAATTCTAGATGACACAAATGGAAACAAATTTTATCCTACAAAGTATTTTTAATAAAATCCGTTTCCTCAAGAAGGAAGAAAGTCCTCCAAGTCACTGATGCTAAGGAGAAGTAACAACTTATGTTTGGAAATCATCCAAATAATTCCAACCAGCAAAAGAATTCAGATTTACAAATATCATTAGTTTTGAATCATTTTAATGTAATGATGATAAATGGAGTCTAGAAAAATGCTATTGATCTAACAAGCACGAAAAAAGAAGCAATTTGAAAAAAAAAAAAGGTAAGAATTAATATGAGTCATCCATACCAGTCATGCATCACTCGTATGAGTCCACAGTCATATATAACCAGCAAGTGATTAATTTTATTTTTTTTTGGGATAAGAAACTGAAAAATGTATTAATAAAGAAGATGTGAAAACAGATAGTGGACCAGCTGTCCACTCAGAAAACAAAGACAGTACTATTTGTGTTATATAAAAGTATAACTAATCACCTCTCTAACAGAAGTAACTGAAACCACTAACAGGAACAAAACTCATCACCCAGCAGTCACATTGTAGATCATCCAAAGCTGCTGCAAACCTGGCATAAGTCAGAAGTATCAATTAATTTTTTCACTTTGGCATGTTAGAAAACTAAATGTGAAGCCAGAGCCTCGGTTCAATGCAATGGGCACTGTTCCTTCTGTTATGCAATCAGATCATTCCGTGCAGACAGAGGCGACTCGAGTATGTTAGAACTTTTTAAATGCCAGATAATAGTGAGTTATCTTTGTCCACACAACATAATTACTTCAGGACTGAAGCAGTTTCTACCTAAGCTCTGTCCAAATAGTATCTTCTAAAAGGCATTGAAAAAGTAGAAACTAATAAACAGATGGTACCTTCCAAATCCAACCCTCATGTCCTGTGAGATTTCATAGATTCATCTCTTTCCAGTGGAAAACCTTAACAAACCATCTACTGTGTCATTCCGATCTTTTGACTCAGCCCTACAGAGTTCCTATCTAGATATGTCGGCTTCCATTTTTATACTCTGAGGCCTGTCAGGTGGATCATGAAGGCATGCAGGCCATGTTGTATTATTAGATCCATAATCATTCTCTGGCAGTTCTGTACTTCTGTGATGCATGCCCTCGCACCAACATAGCTGAAAAGACATCACCAGAATTAGTAGATGGATTAGTATGATCAGTCATTCAACCAGAACACAGCCCAAAGGAAATTCTTCTCAAATTGGTGTTGACTTTTCAAGAAAAGTTTTTACACTTTACAACGTTGTCCAAAACAAAGCTTTTGTTGCCTCATACGTGGTACAAAATTGGATACCCATAGTATGAAAACTGAAGATGAACTTTAATCGGTCTGCATAATATGACAATCTCACCACATGACTGAAGCAAATTTTAAAATGAAAAAAGGAAAAAATAAAAAATAAAGCTCAAAACTGCAAGAAATTTTCAAATGGAAGTTTACTGAAGATCTACTTTGAGAAAAGACCAAGTCTTTTAATGATTTAAATATTTTCTAGCTTCCTTTTAATCACTTATGAACACTCATTCCTATACTTCAATCTAAGGAACTATAGCAAAAATGGGTCCATAACTGAATACGCAGAATATCATTTATGTGAGTACGTTTGAATCACTGAGCACAGTGAACTTGAAACTGTGAAACAGAGCTTACCAGACATTTTCTGGATCATCATCAGAATCACATATTGGAGGTTGCACTCCAGCACCATGGCTGGCATAGCAAGTATTGTTTACAGGTTTTCTCCACATAGCAATATATCCCTCCTTCTTCACAAGTTCTCAGCAAATGGAAGTAGTAAGGTTTTCCATTTCTGTGCAAAGATAACCAAATACGGATTCCAGCAAATGAAAGGCATAATTTTCATATTGAACAAATATTGTGTTGTTGAATATGAAAAAGAACGATGATAATGCTAATGATAAAGAAGATAAAGGAAGGAGATTCAGAGAACAATATACTTATACTGCAATACACGGTACTCAAAATAACATTTCACAGAATGGGCTACTTACCTTTCCATTGCTCAACTCGAATCTTTCCATCTCCATATACTGGTTCTGGTAACCAAATAAAGACACGGTACTCAAAATAACATTAATTTGACACCTTGTACAAGGTATGAAGTCAAAAGCCTGGCTTGGATACAATAACCGGCTTGTGGCAAACACTGCCAACATGGCTGGCACACCACACTCTAATGCAAACTGGACACTAGTCTAATAATTATCATTTAGAGATATTGACAGAGTGATCACTTTACGTTGTGTTTAAATAGGCACCAAAATTTGCTACTCCACAATCAACATCAAAGACAACTCGGGTGCTATGGCCAAATGCAATATCAGGAACCATCTACAATATTAAGTGAAGAGACCGCATCAACATAATGCACATTCAGAATACTAATATCTACTAAGAATTTGAAATTTTGCCAAAGTGTCAACCTCCGAAATCCAGTTCAAGTACTCATCCGCTCCATTGGGATACTTAGTTTCAGAGCCCACTCTCTGGCAAGTTACTGAACCACACCTACTAGTATTAAATCTCATAATCAGCTCAAAGGAAAGAAAAGAAAAAAGGAAGTTCCATCAAGTAAAAGGAAATTGATTCCAAAAACTTACGTCTAGACTCTTGGCCCACTTAAACGGAATTTTGTAGCCACTGGGACGTGGCACGGTACAATTTTAACCGTTTTGAGGACAGTGGCGTTGAAACTTGTCATTGCCGAATACCCCTACCACCACCACCACCCTTATCGTTTTCGGCTTCGTTTTCAGCAAGTGCAATGGAATCATTGAATAGCTCAAGCGAACCCATTTCTCCTTCAAACTGCCTGGCCATGGCCCCTGTTTCATCCAATATTCCTGTCCTGACAATCGTTAACTTGATGGTTTTGTTTGAGGTGGAAGAGGAGGAAAGGTGGTGGATGAGGAAGGGGAAGGGGAGGGAGAGGAGGACTAAAGCGGAGAATTTGATAAACTTGGGGTTGCAATAACATCTGCTGCCGTCGTTACGGCGGTGGACATTGTTTGCTTCTCGGGAAAATTGAGTAGAAACCATTTGGGGAGGAAAAAAACAGAAAGGGAAAACAAGTGACATGGAAAGTGTTTAAATGGGTGGTTTACGGATTTATCACTTATCAGCATTTGTGAAGTGGGTGACGGACCGGACGGTACGGTGGTGTGGCGGGAGAATGCGACAGCGGAGACTTGGTTTGTACTCACGTTTGAGTTTCTGGGTCCCACTCGTCTCTCAATTTTGTAAAATTAAGGAAAAAAAAAAAGAAACAATCCTGGTTGGGCTGAGCCCATGTTCAAAATTTTAGCTGGTTACTCCATGAATCTAAAGCCTTTTCTAAACCCAGAAGCCCGCTGTGCCAGCTGGGCTAAATTTTACAACCATGAACAAATCAAAGTTTTTTTGTTTTTCTTCTTTTTGATTTTTGATTTTTCTTCGTTTCTCTCGTTAGGTTGCTTTTGTTGTTGGAAGTTAGACTTGGCAAAATCCGGGTCCGGTCCGGGTTTTGGTGTTGCCCGGGACCGGACCGGATGAGAGAAATGCAAGCCCGGACCCGGGTTAAAACCCGGTTTTTCCGAGTGCGGTCCGGGCTTGAGCCCGGCACCTTCCGGGTCCGGGTTTTGATCCGGGTTTTTAAAACCCGCATGTGATAACTTCAATTTTTTTTCAATTTTTTTCTTTAATTTTTTTTTCATTTCTCTAACAATGTAAATTTTAAAAAAGAAAATAATCAAATAAACTCATTCAATCTCAAACTTTAAAAAAGAAAATAGTCAAATACAAATATATAACACATTAACAATGCAAATTTTGCACAAATGATAAATAAAAATTATTTCAATCTACTTTCTAATACCTAAATTCATCTAATTTCTAACTTAAACTCATTCAATCTATATATAAAATAAATAAATTAAATTCAACAACACAATAAATTTAAATAACATCTAACATATCATAAATTCATAATTATATATTTATATATAATATATTTATTTTTTAAATTTATTAAAAAACCGGGTCCGGTCCGGGTTCCGGGTTTTTTGTGTTGAACCCGGACCCGGGCCCGGAAATGTCCGGGTTTGAGAATTTCAAACCCGGATCCGGTTTTTATATGCATGCGGTCCGGGTTTTGCCCGGACCGGATTGGCCGGGTCCGGTCCGGGCGGGCTTTTTTGACACCCCTATTGGAAGTCTCATGGATGATATGATAAGAGCGTTCCCACATAAGATTTTATCATATTTCACCAAAAGATTAATCAAACTTTTCCATGTTAACTTATCTGTTAGTCCTAACTTAATATGTCAATAAGATCCTATTTGAAATTGAGGTGTGAAAAGAAGAAAAAAGAAGAAGATTTTTCCCACATAAGATCTTTTCATAACAGCTACAACTATTGTGAAAAAAATTATAATTATGAAACAAAAGTTAATAATATATAGTGAATATAATTTTAAAAAATAATTTTGACAAAAATATTTAAAATATAATAAATTTTTCATCATACAAGTAAAAAATTATATCAACATAACTTTTAAAGTACAGCAGTTAGTGTTTACTAAATACTTTAGTGATAGGATGGGCAAAAAAACCCGGGCCATTCGGCCCAGAACCGCGGGTTTCAGCCTAGCTCTCACGTGGACAAGGACTCAAGAAAAAAAGCTCGGACCAGGATCAAGCTCACTTTTTTTTTAAAATAAATTTATAAATTAGAATAATACAATTAAAATTGAAAAAGTAGCTTTAAAAAACATTTAAATTCTTAATTTATAAATCAATGATGATTCAAAAAAGCCAAATTTATGATACTAAATTTTCTCTTATACGTTAATTAATTAACAGAGTGTTTGAATTAGAGAATTCATTATTAAAGAAAATTAGTTTTATAAAATTTTATTTGCTTTATTTATTATTTTACTTTAAAATATCAATTTTTCTTAATTTATTTATTACTATAATAATTTGTTGATTATTAATTTATTTTAAATTTATAATAATTTTAAAAAAATGAATTCCAAACCCCTCGTACTTAATTTAAAGTGGTTCAAGCTCAGACCCAAACCCGCTTTTTACCATCCCTATTTAGTGCTATAAAACGCACCCCAAGTTTGGCAAGAAAAACACTACCAGCCCCATCAACTGCTGCTGCCCACAACATCTCATTAAATTGACCCCTATTTATTCTGAACAACTTCCCAGCATTGTCCATTTGAAAAATAATTGGAAATAACCGACATACACCACAATGAGTATCATCTAATATATATATATATATATAATTGTTACAAATTTTAAATTTTTCATTAAAAATCTTAATTTATGCATTACTCAGCGAAAAATTAGGACGTATAATGAAAGATATATAACTTGTAAAATTTTTTAAAAAAAAATAGAAGGAGATTCACAAAACATCTAAATTTAATTTGGATAGTACATTTGTGAAACAAAATATCGTTAGGTATATATTGATTTTCAAATATATTTCACTTACCGTTCCAGCATCATAATTAATGTAATTTATAAATAAAACTTACTTTTAATTATTAATTTTTTTTTGTTATATTGAACCATTTTGTATCCGAAAATTACATTGGACCCTAAACAATATGGATTCGAGCTGGGTAGAACCATTAGGGGCAACAAAACTTTTTCAACATATATTTAACGCACCTGCATTAAATTAATATAATCATAGTTTTATTATAAGTATACATCTGAATACTTTGTATACAATCATGACATGTAATTATTTAAAAAAAGAATTCCATCTATTTTGTTACGTACCTTACGGAGAATAGATTAAAATTAAAAATATCAAAGTCATCGCCCCAATCCAAACTATACGTTTTAGCTAGGAAAAGAGAAACAAAGAAAAAAAAGATATGACCCATATTTTCTAAGCAAAAAACAAGTTGACGATAGTAATCAAAGTAAGCCAATAATGTTCCTATCATGGACATTAATATATGGCAATATAAGTTGATCTTGAACTTTCTGCCTCAAATTTTCTATTTGTAATGTAAATCTCCCAGTAAGTGATACGCCACCAGTCCTTCTACAAATGTATCTAATTTTCTAAGAAGACTTTGTTAGATGAAGTCAGTTATGAACCTTCAAAATTATATAAATTTCTCCAACTACTTATTGTTAAGGTCTACTTAATTATATGAATTGTTTTGCATCTTGGAAAAAATAAAATAAAATAAAATAATAGTATGAATTGTTTTTAGACCTGCCAAGTTTTTTATGTCAGTAACATTCTATTTAATTTATCATAACCATACTTAACTCTGATCTTTATATTTTTCTATCAGTGGCGAAGCTAGCACTATATTTTGGGGTGGGCTATTACATTTATTTTTATATTTTTATAAGTATTAATGAAGATAAATTCATAAATTATAATTAATTATTTTTTTTCCAAAAAGCTAACCCCGGCTGCAGCCCGGGTTAGCCCACTCTTAACTTCGCCACTGCTTTCTATTAACTTGTGTTCTAAAATTAACCATTAAGAAATACTCTTCATATATTGATAAGAAGTTGCATTTTTAAAGACGAGGCCAAGGGAAATACGTGTGTGTGTGTGTGTTGATCTTGTCTTTTTTCCAAAATTCTATTTGTAACTCTAATAAAAAGATGTATTTAAAACCAAAAAAAGAAAAAATTCTAATAAAAAACAAACTTTGAGGCACCGCGTTGTGTCAAAATAAATAAATGATCGATGATAAAAGGAAATGATATATTGTGGATGATTATTAGATACCCGTGTGTGTATAATTGTTTGGTAGTTGGAGTACTTGGTAGTTAATTATTTGATGTATCTGATTTTTATTTTGAATAATAATACAGTCACAAATTTTTATACAAATTGATGTGGCATAATAAAATTGATTGAATTAAATATCTCTTGGCCCACATAATTTTTTTTATTTTTTATTTTTATTCAACCAATGAATTAATGTCACATTAAAAGAATTTATGAGCTCTATCATCACTATCTTATTTTTGGGGTCGGGGAACCGATTTCTTTGGTTGGAATTTAGGATTGCCTACGTCAGTTGACTTGTTCTTCTTGCGGCTGGCATACAATACGTGGCTGAAATTTTTTGAGACTTATTTGTGGCATCTAAATAGTCTAATCCTCTATATATAGATGATTTTGATATTTGATTGACTAGATTTGGCACTTGAACTTGGAATTGGAAGCTGAAGATGCAATAATTGCCTTTGGATGTTGGTTGTGATTCCGAGATTCAAACAAAAGAATTGTATAGATTTTCTAATCTCTCCAGAAGTTTCTGGCCCATTGTTTGTTTAGAGTTCCGTCCTCATGGATCTATGGTTAATAATTATACTTCGGCTCTACGCATGTATCTCTATCTTTTTTTTGAAAAAAAAAAATGTTTATCAATATAAAGAACGGGATCCTCCCCTAAGTAATATTATTTTAAATATTTAAAATAACTTTATGAATGATTCTATGATTGAATTAGTGCCATATCGGTTGTAATACGAAAATTGATGTAACAATTCTATAAATTATTTAAACATAATAATTGAAAGCTTTATTTAATTAAAACGGACATGGATTTTTCGGAGAGATACTATAAAACTCCAACTAGATAATACTATTTTAAACATTTTTAACACAGAATTACACAATGTACACGCATTATTTGAAGGATCATACGTACACACACACACACATATATAAGATTAAACAAAACAACAAATAATCTAATAAGCTCGGCTAATTATGTTGATCTCGGGTCTAACAAATTACGACCATCATATAATCAACATAATTTCACAGATTATAAAAAAAAAAAAAAACAAGGTCAAGATTAACAGGCACGAAATTAATAACGAATTAAGAAACAGTACTACGAAGCATCATGTTCTTGAATTCTTCAAAATCAAGAACCCCATCAGAATTGGTATCATACACGTAAATCATGCTTCTGCAATCTTGGCTGCTTTTCTCATCCCACAATCCGAGTCTCGCCAACACACTCTGAAGCTCTTCGCTTGTAATGAATCCATCACCATTCACATCGAACACACTGAACGCTTTGTAAAGATCACTGATCTCTTCGTCGCCGCTGTCATCATCAGCTGCTTCATCAGCATTCTGGGAAGCATCAGCAGCAGCATTGGGATTATTATTATTATTATTCGATATGATGGAATCACAGAAGAACAAGAATTCATCGAAGCAGAGGCTTGGTTTTTCAACTAGGGCTTCAAGCTCTTCAAGGGTAAAATGTACCCCAATTCTTTCAAGAACCCAGTTGAGTTCCTCCAAGCTCACCAGGCCATCGCCATTTCGATCAAGCTTCTCGAAAATTCTTTGCAAGTCATTGGCGGTAAGAGGAGCCATATTGTGAGTGAGTGACAATAATATACAATGCTAATTAACTAACTAACAATCCAGAGATGCAATTCCAGTTCTACATTTCCACTGACTCTAGATTTAACACTTTACTGGGTTTATATAGAGATTTATATGAGAAAATGAAACAATGATGTTGTGGTAACAAGAGAGCTGAGGAAGCTAGCAAGAAGGTTCGTGGGCCGGCAAGGGTCTTTGTCTCTTTGATTGCAAAATTGATATAATCTTTAGGGTTTCTGGTTTCATTTAGTTTTCTGGCTAAGATCTTTTATGTTTTTATTCTTTTTTGTGGTTAAACTTCCATACCTATCCTCCTCCAAATAATGTAGCTTCACATCTCCCTCTATGATTATTACAGACTGTGGTGCCCATATCCATTGTCTTCTTTTTGTTTTTCTTGAGTCACTGTCTTTTGGTGGCCCTCTTGATTTAATGTTCTAACAACAATTTCTTGTCAGGAGCAGAAGTAATTTGCCAGTTGTCGTTTAAAAAATGGGAGCAAGAAGTCCCACAGATTTTAAAATGATCATTTTTAAGTTGATTTGTTGTTTATCTGTACAAATTGGTCTTCAAATTGTAAATAATTACTTGTTTATATGCATGCTAGCTACCAATTTTTGTTTGGCAATCTTCATCTCGGTGTCATTGAGAAACACGTGGCAACAAATGAAAAGCATGTCATGAGGTTTGGTCGGCGACCCCTTTGATCTCGTTCATATCTATATATATATATACAAAGTTAGAACTTGATGGGTTGATGTGACATCACCATTTCTCATCTTTATATATTCTCTATTATTTAATAAATAGAGAAATTTTCTTTTAAATTTGATTTTTCATCTTCTCATAATTAATTTGATTGTTATTACACAATAACAATTATATAAAGATTTTAATTAGGCATATTCTTTGTAATGAACATCTAAGGGGGAGTGTTATGAATTTATTAAAATAAATGTAGATGTTCATAACATATATCTCTTAGTCTCCCCACTATTTCCCATTAGCAACCTTTAACTTCCCTATAACTCCCACTATCTCACAAGGAATTATGATCCATAATTTTTCATTAATTTCATGGAGTGATTATGTAACTATAAAAGGAGAGCTCATCTTTTTTGTTTTGTACACACACAATTGGAATGAATAAAATCACTCTATAATATATTCTCTCATTTTATTCTTTATCTTGCGTTGCTTCTTTATTTGTATTGCTGGCTAATAGCTTTTTGTTTTTGTTTTTTTGTAAGGCTGCCTCATCTTAAAAAAAAAATCAATTCATATTTTTTATCAGTTTCATCAAGTGTAAAGTAAAAAAAAATAATATTAAATTCTTTTTTCAAAGCCGCGTGAAACGTAGTTCTATTTTCTAATATATATATATATATATATATATATATATATATATATATATATATATATATATATATATATGTGTGTGTGTGTGTGTGTGTTGAGCCCCGTACAAAATTTGAAAATAAGCCTCATTGCAGCGTGTGCGTCACCTAAATATGATTTAATTAATCTTCTTCTAAATAAAATATATCTTCATTAACCTCTACCATGAATTTCAAAAACAAAACATTCTTGCCTCTCTAAGAGTAGTTGAGATTAAGTCTTTTAAACCACATTTACACCCGTACGTCGCGAGATAAAGTTATTGATACTCATAGATATATATATGATTAGGGTATATGGTCAAAACTACTTTGCATCATAGGTTTCGTACCCCACTCGTTTGTCATTTACCAAAGTCAGCGTTAGATTTCATCTAACAGCTGGAAAAGAAACACAGAGAGAAACAGGAGTAACCTAAGAAACAAGTTATGGTCGGTCACCTGGAGGGAAAAAACTGATTGGTTAAAAAGCACATGTAATAGGTTGAAAATATTTTACAACTTACGTGTTTAAACAAATAACAAACTAATATATGGAGTTGAGACTGCAAGTGTTCCCCTTGCCATTGAAACTGGCTACGAAGGTCTTGAACATTCTACATTTTCCATCGGTAAATGTATTATTGTTTTAGTTGGAGATGCTGGAGTTGGCACCCTAGTTCTTCAGGTAAAATAACAATACTCTTATTTCTTGTGTTTTCTTTGCTTGGCTCTATTAACATTTTACACAAATTACTTTTTTTTTAAATTTTGTTGGTGGCTTTGGGTATTCATTGTGGCACTCTTATTTTATGGGTGAATGGTTTTCAAAGTATTGATTCACTTGCATTTATTTTCATGCATGTTTTATTGTTGAATATTCTATATTATGGGGCATTATCTTGTAACTGAAGATTTTTGTTATGGTTATGTAAATTGATGGCATAAGGTGTTGCATTAAAAAATAGAGCTTATATCAATTAATTAATTTGTGTGTTAGTAAAGTTTTGGGGTTTCAATACCCAAGTGAATTAATGAAACACATATTGAATAGCAAAGTTGTCTTGTTAACTCTCTTGTCTGTTGAGATTGTAAATATCACATTTACTTGCTGGGTAGAAATTGAAGAAAACTCTTCTGCAATTTCAGCCGTAACCACCTATATCACCAATTCTTCAATTTATTCATAAATTATTTACCTGACCCTCCACAAAGCCTGCAACTGACACACTAGCCCAAAGTAATTGTAGGCAGGACCTTCACATATCATACATTCAAAACAATTTGAACTCATACTTCTTGAATTTATCACAACAAGTAAAGAAAAGAACAAACAAAATCAATTAACAGTCATATGAACAAAACCCAGGGGAACAAAATCAATTAACAATCATATAAACAAAAAACCAGAAAAACAAAATCAATTAATAATCATATGAACAGAATAGATGCCGCAAAATTTACCCACATAGATGCAGCAGGACTACCGCCGCCATCACTAGCCGAATCAGAGCAGAGACGCAGCAACACCACCACACGGAGCCGAGAAGTAGTGACAGCAGTAGCCGTCGATCCTCAATTACAGTAGTAATAGAGCAGAGACGTAATAGCAATAGCACACAAAGTCGAGATGCAACAGCAGTTTTCTCTCTCAATGCAACATCTAATTTTACTTGTAGAACTGTGACGATGAGAGAGTTGTGACAGTCAATTATGGATGAAGTACAAGAGTATTCACGGAGAGAGAGAGATGTGAGAGAGAGCTCTGTGAATTTAGATTGAATTATCTTTTTTGTTTTCGTTTTACTAGTACTACAGCTTCAACCGGTTACTCATTTTTCAACTGTTAAATCTTAGGTGTTAGCTACTTTTGTTCACAATCTAAAGGTTCATTCGCTAAGAGACAAAGAAGTGGGGTACCAAATCCATGATGCAAGGTAGTTGGACCCGTACTAGGGTATATATTAACAAATATTATAACTATGTAACTATTGAACTTTCAAAATTAAGTACGTGCATATAAATATAATAAAAATTATTTTTGATGTAGAAAAAGATGATAGAAAAATAAAAAAAAATTTATCTTCTCTCTTTATCTATTCACTCTTATTTTTTTCTTTTCTTCTTTATTTCTCTCATCTTTCTCTAGCTTACCATTTTTAATATAATAATTTCAAACAAAACCTAAATGGTTGTAGTTTGAAAAGTATCTTTTCCTTTTTTTTCCCACTCCCCCCGCCCCCACCTTTTACGAATTACAAATACCCACGCAACAAACCGTACGAGTTTTGTTGACCAAAGTACGACTCCTGGGTACCGTGCAAATTTTCACAAACAAATGAAAGTACAAATAATTGCAAGTCCTTCGGTTGCTGTGTTGTATGTAACACGGACTAATTTGTTTGCTTTTGCAATTTGCATAAAAATCTAGATTCGTATCAAACTTTCTGTACCAACATACTTTTCAGCTGACCTAAGACTCGTCTAATTTTTTTTGTTACTTATTAAAGTCTTCTGACAATGGAGTTTTTTTAAGTGGTTTGATTGAGTTTGTTCTTCAGTTTAAGTTGCTGGAAAATTATTTTTGTTGGAAGAACATGTACCTCCCAATTCAAGCGGAAACTTATAATCTAAGTTTTGGTACGGATTTAAAGGTGTCTCCTACAATTGGAACCCTCTCTAAAATACCTCGTGTTAAGATAAAAAAAAAAATATTCCAGCATTGACGTTTCTGAGTAAGTGACTTGGAAAAATCAACCCAGTAATTCAGCCCCCCAAAAAGAAAAAAAAATGTATTCAATGATGGGGATGGGGATGGGGATTGGGATTGGGATTGGGATGGGCAGATATATTCGTATGAGCCGATGTAGACGGGGTGAAATTTTCAAAGTCGTATGATATCACAACTTGTGCAAGAGAATTTCCCAGAATAATACCTGCCATTTATTTATTTGTTATAAGTTTTGACTATTTTCAAAATTACACAATTTAGTACGTTTAATTTACGTGTTATATAATTAACTTTCAGTATTGAATAAGTTATCAAAGGCAATAACTGAGGAAATGCTTATAAAGCGTGAATAAAAAGAGAGTTGAATTATATCTTCCTTTTCGGGGATTGCTATGAAATTGTCAGACTTTGCATAAGTACGGTTATCTGAAAAAAATAAAAAAAATAGGAAGATTATTTAATCTGACTAGCTAAAATTTTTTGTCATGTGAATGCACTCGGGCTTCGGCTGACACAATCCTGAAAATTAATGTATCATGGATTGTCGAAAATTCCAGAAACACAGAGTTTAGACGGCAAATGCCATCTCCAATATGGGGCCTGTTTAGCTGTGGCCTGTGGGGATGTGGTTTTTAAGCTATTATTATTGTTGTGAGCTAAACCTATGGTTGTTGAGAAAAGATATATAGGCATATGATAAATATTATTTTTTGTTAATTTATAATAATAATAATAATAATAAGTAATATTATCATTTTACCACTAAAGTTATTCTAACATATAATGTCAGTACCATAGTTTGTCGAAAAATACATTTTACCACCAAATGTTTGTTCCGTTATTAATTTATCACATTTCTGTTAAAAAGTTAAAAATTTACTGATGTTTTGTTGATGTCATAAGGGCATCAAAGACATTTCCTATTGAAGACAAAACACTACATTGCAAGTGTAAAATAAACAATAAAACAAAGTAAAAAAACTCAAGGGAAATAATTAGAGAATTAAGAAATTGATAACCCCAAAATCAGCCCCTCTCTCTCATTAATTTTTTCCTTAATTAAATTATTATTGTTTTTTGTCGTGATTAATACTTGAATTTCATATATTATAATATTAATTTTGAAGCAGAATTTATTATTATTATTTTTGCTTTTTGTCATAATTCTGCATATTGTTCATTAATTTTATTAAGTAGAATTTTCAGTTGTATTCTAAATCTTATTAATTGTTATTGTTATTATAAATTGTTATTATTTTTAGTTGTGATTAATACTTGAATTTCATAGGTTATAATATTAATTTTGAAACATAAATTTTTTATTAATTGTTTTCTTTTTTGTTTATCGTAATTCTGCATATTATTTATTACTTTTTATTAATTACAATTTTTAGTTGTTTTCTAAATCTTATTTTTGTTCATTGTTTCTTTTTTTTCAAAGGATAAAATTGTCTTTTATTCTCGTGGGGTAAAATCGATTTTTAACTCATTTTCTGTTAAATATTAATTTTTTGTAATTGGAAAGGTGGTAAATTAATAACAATGCAAACGTGTAATGGTAAAATGCACTTTTCAGCAGATTATAGTTTGACATAATATGTCAGAATAACTTTGGTGGTACAATAATAATATCCCTAATAATTAGAATAAGAAAAAGCAGTAGGGGTTTGCTTAGTCTGTCACAACTTAATGGGTGTTACTAATCACAATTCACAACAAGCGTTTGAGCACCAAAAATAATTTTTAAAATTTTTTTATTTTGCTAAAGTAGATTTTTAAAAAATTATGAAACATTAAAATTAACTTTTAATTTTTAAAAATTACTTTTGATCCTCTAAAAAATAATCATAAACGGACTTAAGAACTAAATAATTGATAAGACAAATAAATAAAAACACTAGACATAATTTTATTGCAAAACAACACTTGAATCTCTCATTTAAATCATTTATAAACTTTTAATACCTAACCTAATCTTGTCCTTAGCGTTAAAGCAGTAATGTACAAATGAACACTTTCTTTTAATTTGAACGCTAAACATGAGTACATGACCTTCTCAAAATCATGCCAGACCACATAATCATAATATCAATATGTAGGATACAATACATGCCTCAAATAACACACGAATACAAAGTAATAGCTAGGTAGTTGTGCTAGTTTAGTTTTGCTGAAGCTGATAATTGAGAAAGAAATTAATTGGGAAACTAAAAGCAACAAAAATTTGACCCGACGATGCGTTGAAAGCTGATCGCAGGAACCCTCAAACTTCATCAGAATCTTATATTTACAGAAAAATGAATCAAGATTTTGAAAGCAGCATCATGTTCTTGAATTCTTCAAAATCAAGAACCCCATCCAAATTTGTATCATACATACAAATCATTCTCGTACAATCTTTGCCACTCTTCTCATCCCATAATCCAAGCCTCGACAAAACATTTTGAAGCTCTTCACAAGAAATGAACCCATCACCATTCAAATCAAACACATTAAACGCCTCTAGAAGATCACTGATCTCGCCATCATCGTCGTTTTCGTTGTCGTCGCCGTTGATCTCATCCTTAACCTCATGATCATCGACTTTATTATTGTTTTGCTTTGATATGGACTTCCAAAAGAACAGGAATTCATTCAAATCCAGGCTTGATTTTCCCACAAATGATTCAAGCTCTTCAAGGCTTAAACGAACTCCAATTCTCTCAAGAAGCCAATTAAGCTCCTCTAGGCTCACTTGGTCATCCCCATTTTTGTCAAGCTGCTTGAAAATTCTTTGCAAGTCAGCCGTGTGAAGAGGACACATCTTGGCGAAGGCGATCACCAAAGAACATAAATAGAAATAAGAAATTGAAGCTTTGTCCAATTTGGTGGTGCGCCTGCACAAAAGTTACGAATCTTGCCTTACTTCTTTAATATAAATACAGCAAATTGGAAAAAAAATAAAACTGATAATCGTTAAGTCAGTCGCGAAGAAGTTTCAGTGAAGGTGACAAAAATAATAATATTCTCCAGCTTGATAATTAATTATCAAAATTTTGAATGGTTAAGCTGTTAACAACTTACTTAACGTATGGGTTAATTTCTTATTAATTGTGGCGACTACGAATAGGCATATCCGTTTTTAAAGTCAATTAATTATCAATAGGTGCTGTCAAACGGCTACATGGGGGGCAACAAGTGTTTATATGATTCAAGTCTTGTCGTAATATTATTAATATATATATATATATATATTGCTGCTATTTTTTATTTGTGCTTGTAACACGAAAGTTAATAGAATAACATGATTCTTGTATAAATAAGTTTATAATCGTTATCAACAGTCAATAAGATGGGCTCAGTTGTAACGTTTGTTCATTCGAAGTTTCTGTTTCAATTTGTAACAAAATCAAAATGAATCTCGAATATGTAATATGTTATTTTCATTAGCCGTTGATTGAGGAAGAAACTTCACATGCCATGCAATGTTAGGACCACATTAATTATGTGGCCAATGCTCGATGCTTCGTGCCATAATTTTGGTAAATGAGAATGGGCATTCTTTTATTTCGTCTGGTCTTTTCGATTTTTTCATTCAGAAAATATAAACAAATGAAAAAAAAAAAAAAAAAGCCTTTGCGCTGCATTAAAAGCCAAATTATTAAAGGTCCCCCTTCTGACGCAATGAAGAGCCACGAGTTTCACTTGCGGAAGAAAACGAAACACGTAGGTCGCAGGATTCTAATCACACACTGCTAACTTTTGATTTTTCGTACGTCGTGTTGACAAAGCATGCGAACACACGGGATTCCTATTCACAATATGTCTACATTGGAGTCACAAATTTTGGTTACATTTTGTAAGTCATCGTCACAGATCACGAATTCATGCATTAAGTTCGTAGAATGTCACGAATAACTTGTGACTGTATTGATATAGGCAAAATACTACACGCCTCCTGCTTAAACTGCACGGTAAAAACAGTTCTGAATATAATATCTGACACTATGAACAGATTTTATTCTTTGTCTAGAATGAGAAAGAATCGAAAAAATGAAGAGTATGCAACATTTTTAGCCTAAATAGACGCATACCATAATCTCCAGAAGGAAAACTGGTTCGAAGACAAACTTTTACAGAATAACTACTCAGGGAAATAAGGCATTAATCCCGGCACCGGGAGTGACGGGATTAAAAACTCATTACAAGTTAAAAGAGTAATTGGACCCAAAAGGTCAGATGAATAGTTGTAATGTACATGTTAACCTTCAAGGCTTCAAGCTAAACTTGCCGGGCTCACTGTAACTCCTTTCCAGCTGCTCAAGTTTGTTGATCTTGAAACCCCGGATCCGTATTTCCTCGGGCACTGAAGTATCTTTGTGGTCAACAGGTTCAAGTGTCCAGCCCTTGTTCTGCACTTTACCTCCTACTCTCACCTGTTATTGTGTAAGATTATTAGAAAATAACGGAATCACAGGTTTCACATATGCACATAAGATCGGACACCTCCTACTTAAGCAAACAGGCCACTATCATACTACAACTTCGATGGAAACCAATGTTAATTACAGGATAAGTCAATTTGAGTATAGGAAAAGAACAAACTTGGGAAGATTCAAAACTAAGTGATAAGTGAAGTGATGATGCTCACTTAACTCCCGTGAATCAGAAGATATGTTTAAAATAATTAGATGCATCAAATCCATTGGTGTTCTGTCAATGTGAAGGTTGTATAAATGGTCTACGAAGGTTAATAGGATGACAGCAAATTTCACCACACTAGACAATCTCGGATATTTTGCAACTTTGTCCACCATATCTTAGTATGGGCATAATGTAGCATACCTCTGCATCGTCAACAGAATCAATGATAAGAGCTCCATTCAAAGAGAGATCTTCTAGAACGACATTACGGCCCTTAATTACCATGGTCGATTTTTGAGAAACAGAGCAACTTCCACTAACTTTATTTTTAATCTCTGAAAAAGTCAGCCCCCATTTCGGCTTCCATGTGAGCCGAGGCCAGACTTCTACCTCTTGCCCATTGAAGACCTCTTGCACAGGATCATCTACTTGGGCACCAGCCTGACATGTAGATAGAATTAGAAACCAAAAAAGTTCAGATGAATAATTTTTGCAGTAAGACAGAGAGACTCTTGTAACCTTTCTGAGGATTAGGCTGTTTGCACAATAGATGGCCATCTCTCCAGAAGTTGCACTATGATATGGATTACCCTTTGGCACCTTCATTGAGTAAAATAATACAAAAAACAAAAAATTAAGGACTTGAAACTCTGGTGCATATATTAAATCCCTATAGGACATACAAGAAAAACCAATTTAAGAGTTCTCAAACAAATTATATGATCAGTAAAATATTTCTGGGTGAGAAAAAGTTCTCAAATATTTTACATTATCAATTTCTTTATCCAATAGTTCAATCCCCAACTTACTAACGTAAAGAAACCCTTGCAGGAGGTCCAAGTGAGGCATGCTCCCAAGTTATCTTTCAGGAATAATTTAAGACTTATCTTAATGAATTTACCTTAGCAGCATCTTCTGGATTGTTCTTTACTGGTGCATAAGCCAGCCATGTATCCATCACCTAATAGGTACCATCGTAGTTGGTCATTTAACAATAGTTAGAACATTAATAAGGATATCTAAGCAGCAGATATCATCACAGAACAAAGTTACAAGCGATTCTTGATAGACAACATGTAAAAAGCTTGGTCCATGAAGAGAACTAAAGACCCAAGCGAGGACAAAAAAAATCAGATTTTGGGTTGCTCAAATCTCAGTAAAGTAACCTACCGTAAATCCAACCTTTGCAGATGGAGGCAATGTTTTCGGATAGTCTTGCATCATACATTCAAGTCTAGTTGAGGACTTGAATGAAGTTTTGCTAGCATCTTTATATCTGCAACAATGAAAACAATAAAACAAAGATAAATAGTTTCAGGATTTAGATATCTAATCACAGTTCAACAGATACAGGTTACGCTCAAGAACAGCTTTCTAACATGATTAAGCAATAATGCTGAATCTGGTTTCTTTAGCTTGGCTGGGAATATTACAAAATCAGGACCTTCTTGTTGATGTTATGCTAAACTTTAACTGCTTCATAAAGTAAAATTCTCCTTAAGCAGAGTAATTATATAAACAAAGTTCTTCATTTATGACAAGCAGTAAAACATATGCCAGCATCCCCACAGCAAAAGAAAGTTACAATAAGATGTAGCAGTAAAGAGATAATTACTTTGGGTTAACAAACTCCTTTATTGCACCTCCAGTTTTTTTGAGCTCCTCCATGTAAGGACCAAGTTCCAAAATCAACTGCAAAATAAATAAATGAAGAAAGAAAAGTTTAAAAATACATATGCCACTGAGTCTATGCATGAAACAGTCTATATACATAGAAAAATACTTTGCCAACCAAAAGACATTGGTAACTTTGGTATAATTATCAATACACTATTGTTAATGATGTTGTGGCATCATTTTATAGGTGTATCAGATATACTCAGCAGAATTCCATCACCTGCTACTGTGAGAGGAAAAATTAAAGGTAATGGAGAAAACCCACAATAGCAGGTGATAAAATATTTTGAACATTTTGGTATGCCTTGCAACATTAAATATTAGAACGACACTTCTCCAAATTACTGGCAGTGATTGAATTTCGTAACGTTGGTATACATTATTCATCGTAACAGTTGTGCTTTTACGCAAAATTAAAAAATAAATATTTTACACCAAAAATTACCTGGTTTATATTTCCTGGGAACGGAGAATAGCCAGTTTCACAATTGACATCTCCATCAGGAAATCCAGTAGCTCGAAGCAGAGGATCTAGCTGATTGTACTCCACATTGATAACCATTGATCTACCTGAAGTTTAATTTAATTCAGATGTTAATAATTAAGGCTAAAATCTGGATAATATTGCTGGCACAGCAGACCACAGTTGGTATTGCTGTTATGTTTATACATACAGAAATCTTGGAGCACGAGAAAATAGCAGCAAGAATAATGTCACAAAAGAATTAAAAGTTTTGATTGAATTTTCCCAACTTCATGGAAACAGCAATAGAAAGTGTGAACTTTGGCCAGAAGAATGTAAATAAAAATGGGCAATAGTTATTAAGTAAATGCTCCTGTTTTTATCTAGTTCAAACCATAGCATTTCTTCTATAACATACCATCAGCATGTGTGAGTCTGGTTATGCCTCCAATAGCCTCTTTCGCTTTGCGTGGAACAGCAAGAGAGTTAACATGGTATTGTTTGGTAGCACTCACACCCAGTGATGCTGGAATTGCCTGATAGGTAGGTCATTTTATTTTCCAGCCTAGCATAACTCTTTTGCTAATAAAGGATAGATAAACAAGAATCAAGAAAGCAACTGACCTTGAATAATAGTCCATTGGTATCTTGGAAAAACAGCACCCATTTCAAACCCGCATCATGCCTGAAAATATGATGGAACACATCTGAAAAATCATACCATCGCAAATTGGTGAATCAAAGTTCCTTGTATGTAATATGTAGCAAGGCTATTCTGTTAAATGCAAATTGCACAGGATATCTTTTGAAAAAGAGTTTGTGTCTGTCTGGAATACAAGGAAGCCACACTGTGCATCATTTATCTGGATTGTAATAAAATCAATCAATACTTCAAATGCAGGGGTTCCATGAAATTACAAAACACATGGTCTAAGGTACTCCCTTTTATCTCAAAACAAGCTGGACAACATTTTGCTTTCAAGTAGCGGCTTAAAACAGATTAATAGCCATAAGTTCCAAGTGAACTAACAGCTACTGGAAAATGAACACATAAGAATACAATATGATAAATATCCTCACGGTGATACATAAAAATGTGATTACAAACAATTGCATCATAACTATTGAAGTAGAAGCATATGAACATAGTCATTTGGGTAGGTATTGAAGACGTACCATTCCTTTAAAAGGCCACTAGAATAAAGAAGTGCATGTACATCCCCATGGCCATGAGGTTTTGTCTATACAGACAGGAAAAATATCAGGTACCAAATATGAATTGAATATTTAAGGTTGAGAGACTACATGAATCCTATGACTTGATGTCTAAAAGCATACAATAATTTTGTTCTATTTTAAAGAACATGCACAAGGTTACCTGAATTCTGTACTTGTTTTTAGGGTCCATAGCAAGCCTTGCATCATTATCATCTAAACATGCAACTTTTTCCTGGAATACATATCAACAGACTTGTTTTATGACTGTAGTAGACATTTCCTTTATAGTAACAGCACATTCAATTTATACATATGCACACATCAGGAACCAATGATTTACCTGCTTCAGAAGTTTTACTTGTGTAGGTTTCATTCCAAAGTAAGAATTTGATTCCAAAAGCTCTTGGGTACGTGAATGTGTATCATCTGATGTCATGATAGCAAAAGGAATCTCTTGGCACTTTCCTACAAATTTAAGGTAGATGTTGTTACTTGAAAGAAGCATGAAGGTTGACAATTCTTCATATACAGAGGCATTAACATTAGAAATGGCTAAATTGCTCACTGAATCACAAGATTTTTCATCCCAGGACTTGCATTAAACTTGCTAGTCTTTTCATCTCGATTAATACAAATGAGGTTGTTTGAATCATAAACATTTTGCCTAATTTGGCCATTATTGGAGATGCTAGGAAAATGCAAAGCAAAGGGAGCTAACCCATCATATTCAAAGATTGTGGTAAAGTTCCCCCATAACTAAGCAGATACCTTTGCGGTTAATCCTTGTTGCAGTCTTGGAAAGATCATTGTGCACATATGTTCACAAATTGAGCCCTAATTCATAATTGCATACTTATCATCCCATATCCAATCACACTGGCACATGTAACTGGACAGTCACTATCTATATCGTAACCAGCTTGCAAATTGCAATGGTGACAAACCTTCTGCAAGTCTACAGCTCGACTCCTGTAGAGCCAAAATGTACTCAATGTAGTTCTGTAAGAAACATGTTCCAGTAGTGGTTTCTGCTGGTAGAGCCACCTGCAAGATTATAAAAATATAACAGTTATAGGTGTCAGAACAAATTCAATTCAATTTAAAGATGAATAAATTATTAAGCAGGAGCAACTTGACATAGATATCTATCAAATATACTACAGGTTAGCCATGTTTGATGTTCAGGAATGTTGGATCAACAAGCACGTCCAAAAACTACAGTAAATTAATTTGGAAATTTCATGATAGATGAGTGATGTGACAATAGTGGATAAGATTAGTGTTTCCCATGCATCTGAGGAATACTCCGTCTGGAAACAAGATGAGATAAAATCAGAAAATAAAATAATTTAAAATAAACTATGCAAATGAGGTTTTAAAATTATCCAGCATTACAAATACAAATACCAGTTAATCAAATATTAATTGCCCATATAGAATGATATACCTTAATTCCATTGTATCCAAGACGTTCCCCAAGCCCACCTGCAACAAGAACAAAGGCAGCATTCTTTGCTTCTTTGACTCCTGCCTGCTCATAATTGATAAAGGTATCATCACCGAATTTCAAAACTTCTCCAGTTGGAACCTGCAAAATAATCACCCTAAATCAGCCCAATTTTTTGCTTCACTATACCCCTCACAATAATGGAATCAAACATCTTACAAAATAATCTGAATTATGAGCTATGAACAGGCCTCGTACACTGAAGATTGACTGATTGAGTACTTATTGGAAGAGTAATATTCTGTATTTTTTCACATAGAAGTGATGTTCCAGGGAATTTGATAACAAAGAGATATTGCCTCCAGAAATGCAAATTGCAAAATCTGCTTAACCAGAAAGGTGCACACACAGGAACAGGGAAGTCCAGTTTGTAAAACTTCTTTCGCGTTCTTGAAAATGAAAGGCTAAAAACATATTAAGGAATGGAATATTAAAGAAACATTGCAGCATTAAGGTTGGTACCTAACTTGGTGGGAAAGTTACATACTAGTAGCAACTGTAAATGGACGCCTATTCTAAACTTATACATGACTCTCAGCAGATTAAACCATCAAATATATCAAAAGAAAGAAAAGCTCAAAAGTTTGCAAACACAAATTTATTTACTTACAGAAGGTGTGAAGCCATCAAAAGGATTCTTCCCAGCCTTTGAGTCTGCTAAAAGTTCTCTAGCAGTTTTAATGTACGATTTCAAACCACCAGGATAGCTTGAGTTAAGCTTAGCCACCTAAAATAAACCAAAAACAAAAAAATATAAGAAAATTTTTTTCTATTAATTAGAGATTAGATTCAGAGCAGAGTTTTTTTTTTTTTCCCCCTCCTCTGCCTTCATTTGCTTCCATGAATCTCATTATTTATTCTAGAGTCAGTTCAAAAATAAACGCAGAAAATTGATAAAAGTTCCGACGTCATCATCTGAATAATCACAGTACATATATTTAACGCATTCAAAACAAAAACTTTCAGCCTCATAAAAAATTCAAAATCTTTATCTACAGATTTGATTCAACTGCCTACCAAATTCAAATTAGAAAACAATACAAATAAATACCTGATCAAAGAAGGCTTTTTTCTCATTGTCATCAACTCCAGGCGCCGCCCACTTCTCAAACAAATGACTCTGTCCCATCTCCATCAGCATCTTCGCTAATTCAACCTGATAACACCGCCAAATTCCAATCACAATAAACAAAATCCAAATCCAAAAACCAAAAAAAGAAAAAAAGAAAAAAAAGGATAACATTTTAACATTACGTGTACCTGTTCTGAAGATAAGAGATGAAGATTTTTCTTAAGATTAGGAGCGGAATCCGCAAAAGCGCCGTCGATGCCGAGCTTGGAGAGCTGCTCAGCGGCTGAATCGACCGTTGAAGCCATGTTCTGATACGCTATGATTACGAATGAAGAAACAAAACGACGCCTCGCTGCAACCGATGCTCCAAAAATGTTTCTTTTCCTGTAATTGAATTGAATTGAATTGATTACGGTGTAATGTTTTATTATAAGCGCAACTGGCGGTAGCTGGCAACTGGTCACGTTTACGTAAATATAGGCGATATATTCGAGCTGGCGATGTGGATCTTGAAGCGGAATAAGCTGACCTCTGTTTGTTCCAATCTGTCACCCAACGGCTTGCGTTTTACGAGAAGTTTATTACTTAATAATTAAACATGAATTTATATTTCATTCACCAAAGCAAAATACCATATGGTTGATGATTTGAGATAATGAATTAAGAGGTGTAGTGTTATTGATATTCTATTCTACAAGATAAAAAAGTGAGTAGAATATTATTATCCGATCTTTACACTTGAATTATCTCTGAGTTCTCAAAAACGTAAAAGATAAAAAACAAAACCGACGATTACGAACTCACAATTACGTGTACAGTTAGTTACTTAACAGTCACAGATATAACTACCAAGATTCTTCTGGAAATGTAACTCAGTAACAGTATGGTGGTCATGTGACAACTTTGCAGAAGATCGTAACATATGATGAATGCGAATTACATATGTTCGTAAAAAATGCGAATTACATATAAAGTTTAACAGAAGATCCCAATTACAATAATATTAGCTGTTGGCCATATGACAGTAAGTCAGTAACTAACAAACTACTAAGCAAAACGTGATTTACAAAGGAGAATCGGTGAGCTGTCTGTGCAGTGCAACTTTTTGAGTAAAAAGATTGTTCCTTTTACCAGATTCCCCTTTAAACATAAGCTACGTGTTTATATAAATTGTTGTCTGTCTCTGTCCACTTCAATTTTCCGAGATGCTCCAATAAAACCGCAGTGGTTTAATTTAAAGCATATGCTAGATGCATCATGTAAGCACATTACCGATCAAAAAAAAAAGTTGCAAGTGGCATCAATGGGTCAGTGGGCCTTCAGCCTTTCAGGCCCAGTTAGCGACACGTAAATCAGAGCCCACAAATCAAACGAGATGAAGTTTTCGGATAATTAAAGATCCGACCCATTTATCAAATGTTCCCGAATACGTTTTAGATTCCCAATAACGCTGAAATTACTACTACCACACTGCACTAACTCTCTTCTCGTTTCATCAGTCAGCTTTTGAAGATTCTCTCTTTCGTGAGTTATAAAACACTTTCCTTTTTTAAGAATTTGTGGTTTCTAGGGTTTACATTATCATCTCCACCGTTGTTTTGCCGCGAATAATACTGAATTATTTGTAATTGTCTTTTATTCTTTTTTTTTTTTGTTTTATCAATTTCTCAGTTTAATCGCAGCGTATAAGTAACATTATTAGTTGTTCATGAAAGCATAATTTTGTTTCCGTTGGTTTTCGGTTTTGCAGCGTATTATAGAAAACAAGTTTTATTATTATTATTATTTTCAAATTCTGCAGATTCTGCATTGATAGAAGGAGGGTGTTATGTGATTGGAATTTGAGACGAGGGTTTTATTTATGAGATAGAATGGTGTTGCATTCTAGGAATAAGAATGCCGGTGATTTGTGTGGGACAGTGGGAGGTGAAGAGGTTGATTTTTACTCTGATTTGAGGTTGGCTAGGAGATGGAAGCGGAGACGCATTGGCTGTGGAAATTTTGGGAGCAATGCAACTCCAAAGAAAACCACGCACCAGAGTAATGGAAATAATAATTATGCTACTGTAGAAATAGTTGTTGTTGATTCAGATTCTGAGCAGCGTTTGGATGATGTTGAACTGAGTGTTGATACTGACGCCAGATGTGTGGGTCATGCTGATGGTGATGACTTCGAATGTGCTTTTGACCCTCATTATATGATGTTCTTGGCTAATCTAAAAGATGATGGGAAATCATATTTACTTGAACTTGCTTTGGATAATGAGACGCCCTTAGTTGTAGAGTATGAGAAAGATGATGGTTCAAGTAATAAGGTTGACATGGATCAGAAACAAGGGAAAATTACAACTGAGGATGCTTTGAAGAGTCAGTTAAAGAGGGAAAAGACTGTGCCCCTGAAAAGGACTCTGCGGAGCAACTCTGGGAGAGTAAAGACTGGGAATTCAAAAAGGTCCGAAAGCACTAAAAGGGTTTTGAGGAGTAAATCATTGAGAAAAGATTGTGAGAATCCTGGTCTCGTGCATGATGTGAAGAAGGATAAGACTGGGATCCCAAGATTTTTGAGGGATATTGGAAGCCAAAATTACCACAGCCCAAGTAATGGAAATGGTTGTTCAAGCAGTAGGCATAGCCCAAAGGCTATCAACACTGCCAGACGTCAGTGCAACCGTGGGGTAAAGAATGATGATTTAGAGGACGAAAACTATAAAGAATTTCTGAGGTTCATGAAGGATGATGGTGCGCATATGGTATGGAGACCTGAAGGTGGCAAAAAAGTTGAATATGAGAAGAGTGATTCAGATTCAGAAGCAGAGAAGGAAGCTGAAGTTCCTGTTTCTTCTGCGGAAAATGGTTGTCCAGGAAAAAGACACATCCCTGAGGCAGCCAACACCAAGCACCAGTTCAACCATGGGTTAAAATCCGATTTGGTTGATGAAAGCTTTCAAGAATTTCTTATACCTTTAAGAGATTCTCAACATCATTCTGAGGAAAGAGCAGAAGACAAGGTTGATGATCCTCTTTCTTTTGCAGAACATGGTTGTCCAATAAAAAGACACATCCCAGAGGCAGTTAATGCCAAGGCCCAGTTCAATCATGGGGCAAAATCTGAAGCAGAAGAAGAGGAGGTTGAAGATCCTGTTTCTCCTGTAGAAAATGATGGTTCAAGCAAAAGACCCAGCCCAAAGGCATCTAATTCTGTCAAGCACCAGAAAAAACATGCTGTGACATCTGATTTGCAGGATAAAAGTTATTTAGAATTTTTGAAATCTGTGAAAGACGGTCAACATTTGGAATGTACTCTAGAAGGAAAGAAAAAAGTTATCTATGAGGAAATTGATTCTCATTCAGAGGCTGGAGAGGAAGCTAAAGATCCTGTTGGTTCAATCAAAAGCCAGAGGCTGGAGACTACTAATTCTGCTAAGCGCCAGTGCAACCGTGGGGTACAGTTTGATTTGGTGGATGAAAGCTATCAAGAATTTCTGAAATTTCTGGAGAATGGTCAATATTTGGAATACACACCTGAAGATGGTAAAAAAGTTACATATGAAGAGAGTGATTCTGAATCACAAGTTATGATATTGGACACTAATCCATTTTCTGATGGAGAGCCTACTCCTTTGGTATGTATCATTTCCTACTGTTGGTTTATTCTTTTTATTTTTATTTGCTTTCATTTATTAAAAACTCAAATTTTCATGTTTCTGATTTTTAAAGCTTTTTCCTTTTCACTGTTTGTACTATTTTTGTTGTTTTGCAAACAAATAGGTTATTGATCTAGATGGTGAGGAATGCATTGAAAATCTTAGTGGAAGTAAGGGATCCATATTCAGAAATGAGCTTATGGAAATTCTTCAGAAGCCTTATGACAGACAGGAATATGAAAAGCTTTGGCAAGATGCATCTCAGCAAAGACCATTGCAAGGTGTTAGAATATTGCGGTTTCAGAATAAATCATATCCACTTGATTCTAATGGCAAATCTTATCTTCAGTTGCATGGTGGTAAGCTTAGTAATATCCATTGGTTTTCTCAAGTTTCGCAAATGCTATTTTCTTCACATATTCGCATATTGAGTGCCTGTTTGGTATGGCTTATTTAAGAGCTATAAGTGCTTATTTAATCGCATAAATACTTTTTAAAATTTTTTATGGTGTTTGGTTATTTTGTTAGTAGTGTTTTTTTAGCTTAAATAAGCTAATTTACCTCTACTAACAAAAGCCCAAAATTTGAGCTTTTGGGAGTAGAGGTTAGAGAGCTTTTCCAAAAAGTATATAATATAAAAAATATCACACATTTTAATGGTTCAAAAGTGCTTTTTTTATTGACAACCAAACACCTAATAACTTTTTGTCCAAAAGCTCTATTGGTATGAGCTCTACTGTTATAAGCTCTACTGTTATAAGCTCTATTTAATAAGTTGTACCAAACGGAGCCTGAGTCTGCTTCTCAATTCAAACCCAAATGATGTTTCTCTTTCCTACTAAGTAATAGCACTAATGACGCTGCAAATTTAAAAAGAATTAAACATCCTTACATTATGCTTAATAGATTAAATTCTTGATGGTAGTTGCCGAGCAACAATTGTTATTGTAGAAGTACATCCAATAAGTTAAATGTATAGTATCTGATAGTAGGATCAGGGTTTGTACTTGCAAAACATGTACTGCAATTTTATGATTAGTATACTGAGCATCCTTGAAAAGATAGATTGGTGATGAATATCAGTGCCCTGGATCTCCAATTCTCTGTTTTTTGTCATTGCCTTTGGAGGTAACTCTATCTCTTCATTAGGATTTCATTTGTAGTATTTGCTAGTCTTTCAGTTATTTCCATTAGACTGCCCTTTTTGGAATAGGTTAGCATGGTTTTCGAAGACTTTGGTTCACGTCCTTGTAAATTATATTAGTCATTTGCAGTTAAATTGGAGTCCATTATAGAATGCTGACGCTTACTAATTGTTTTCCTATTTTGCAGATCTTGCATCAGCGATTAATGAGGCCCAATGTGATAACTGTAGAATTTTGAATCTCTTGCGAGGATTTTTCTATTGGTTGCAGGTGAGTGCTTCTGTTTCAGGTTACAACCGGCAATGGTAATTTTTTTTTAATTAGTTTAAAGGACTGATACTGTAAAGTTAAGCGATTTGGTATATTGAATCTAGCAGCATTCTGATCTTGTTTTGTTTCTTATTTATTTTAATGATTTCATTAATTGATTGAATCTCTAATGCACTTGCATATATTCAATATTTCATTATGGTAATATTGTGAAACCTTAATGACAGAATTTACTGATTATTAGGAATATGTTTTTTTCAGAATGTGGCTCGTGAAGGATCATTCAAGCCGTGGTTGGACTCGTCATGTTTAAGCACTTTACCACCAGTTCCACTTAAGGCCTCTACCTCTGTTTAATGTCGCAAATCAATATGCGCAATGGGAGTAATCCAGTCGTAAAGTTTTGCGCAACTACAACAATATACATAACAAGTAACAGCAACCCAGCTCTGGTCTTGAAGGTTATGTAGAGGCTGGTGCATTCTTTTGTGGTAACTCGAGGGACACAAGTCATTTCTGGACAATATTTTTATATTCTTTTTGTATGATCTTTTCAAATGACTGCACAGCATCCTGCGGCTAGAACTCGCTGTTATTGAACAAAATGTGTGGCTTCTCCATTCCGAAGTTTATAATCTATGCTTTTGAAGCTATTTTTCTTTATTTTTTATTTATTAAAAATACCAATTCAAGATTGTTACTAATATTATTTTTCCTGACATATAGTTGGATTGATAAAGGTTCGGTAAACAGTCCAAGAACAAAACTATAGAAGAAAACAGAGAAAAAAAATTATACTAGAAAATCTGTTGGTTGAGACGTTGATGGAATTCTGTCTGGAGTTATTTTTCTGCCTGTTTTGAGTGTAGAGTTTTCAGCTAAATTAATAACAAGTCGAAAGTATATAATAAATATGAGTTCAACAATAATAATTTTGATAAGAATATTATAAATATTATAAATTTTTAATCATATAAATATGCAATCAAATCCATTAATTTTCAAGCCATAACTATCAATATTTATCAAATAATTTAACAACAATCAATATTTTACCAAACAATTTAAACTCCGTATTAGACATCTGCACTGCCACAGATAACCCTCTTGCGAAGTGTATAATATAAAGGTTTTTATTATGTTACATAATCATGTAACATACATGATTATATAGTAATCGTTAGATTTAATCTAATGATTATAAAAATAATATAATTTTATTATCTTATATTTACATAATTATTGAATGAAAATCAAACGGCTGCTACCTAATCATGTAACATAAATGATTGTGTAACATAACAATTTCCTGGCAAAAAAAAAAACGTCATTGCTGAAAAAAGCCGACATGCCATACAGAGCTTAAAATTTATATGACAAGTCGTACAATTTATACTTTGGAATAAAAGTTGTATGAAATGTCGTACAGAAAATTGGTTCGTGTAGGGTCGAGCAATGTCATGACATAGAGAGACCGTAAAAATGGAAGGGCAGGATCGTCATTTGGGCAAGAAATGAAAGGACAAATGGAAACAGAGAGACTAGTATAAGAAGTACATAAGAACTACACTGTAGCTCAGGCCTGAAGAATTCGGATTTTTGACGTTTGACATTTAAGCAAGTAACGAACCTGTAAGTGACAAGCCCGAAGACCTGTTACCAAGTCTTTAATGGTGTGCTTTTAATGTTACTGTTGTTATCAGCAACAAGCGGATCGTTTCAGGTCTGTTTTGAAGTTTTTCCCATTTCTACAACTTTAGTTTTGTTAATTATGTTGGATGTAGCAGCTTTATTTTGAGTGAATCATTAATGTCGTCAATGTGGTATTCTTGGATTTCTCTGTTGTGTCAGCCCTTTTTCTTTTTGTTAGCACATTATTTTAGTGTATACTCTTGCGTTGTTGATATTTGTACGTGTGTTTGGCGTTGGTCTTTTTGGATTTTTTTTTTTTTGGGCAGCCAGTTTCAA
This sequence comes from Citrus sinensis, assembly GCF_022201045.2. Classification (NCBI taxonomy): domain Eukaryota; kingdom Viridiplantae; phylum Streptophyta; class Magnoliopsida; order Sapindales; family Rutaceae; genus Citrus; species Citrus sinensis. The sequence continues at coordinate 33,489,740 of NC_068560.1, read as the reverse complement.
ACAGAACTAAGAAGCTCGATTTTTTTCCTTTTTAGCGGAGTTTGCATTTAGTGAGGGGAATAATTTGCTGAGAAATTGGAAAATAGAGAGGATGGGGCTGGTTTCGAGGGGTAAGAATGCCAGTGATTCAGTTGGCAAACTCAAGGGGGGAGATTCCGAATTTTCACTTGACTTGAGGTTGGGTAGGCAATGGAAGCGGAGAGGCTTAAACCTTGGCCTTGGTTCTAGTAGCCGTAAGGCTCTGAAGAAAACTGTAAACCAAAGTAACGGAAATAATGATGCTCCTGTAGAAGCAGTGAATGTTGATTCAGATTATGATAAGTATTTGAATTATTGGGAACGGAATCTTGATTTTGATGTTGTTGGTGGTACTGATGCTAGGTGCATGTACTATTCTGATGATGGTGGTGGTGGTGATAACATTAAAGGTGTACCTGATGCTGATTATATTGTGGTCCTTGATAATTTAAAAAAAGGGGGGAAATGGTGTGTGGATTATGCTGGTGGTAGTAATGATGAGGATAACTTCAGCGATGTTTTTGATCCTCACTATTTGATGTTCCTTAATCATTTAAAAAAAGATGGGAAATCGTATGTACTTGAGCTTGCTTCTGATAATTCTGATAACAAGACATCTATAGTTGTAAAGTATGAGAATCCAGAAACGGTTTTGAGGAACAATTTAGGGAGAAAAAAGTGTGAATGCTCAAGGAGAGTTCAAAGGAGTACCATAGGGAGAAAAAAACTGGAGAGCTCGGGAAGGGGCTTGGGGAGTAATTCAAGAAGACAAAAGACCAAGAGCCTACGACTGACTTCTAGGAGTAATTTAGGGACAAGACAGACAGAGAGCCCAAGAAAGGTTATATGGAGCAATTCAAGGGGAAGAAAAACCAAGTGCTTCAGAGAAACTTTGAGGAGTCAATTAAAAAGAAGAAGTAATGAGGGTATGTCTGAGCTGTCACATGAGAGCTTGCTAGAATTTATGAAATTTGTGAAGGATGGTCAACATATGGTATATGTTCGTAACAATGGTAAAGAAGTTGCATATTTGGAGAGTGATTCTGATTCAGAAGTTGTTGTGTTGGACCATAATCCATTTTCAGATGAAAATGATACTTTATTTGTAAGTACTTTTTTCCTGTTGCAGCTATTCTTGTTTTCTTATTCAGAATTTCTCACTTATTATCTTAAAAATTGATATTGTATGTTTTTGAGTTCTAAATCTGGATCATTTTTGTTTTGTGTATTGTTTCTGCGTTTCACCAATAAAAAGGTTGCTATAGGTGATGAAGGCTGCAGAGAAATTATTACAAGAAGCAGCCAATATGAATTCAGAGAGAAGCTTAAAGAAATTCTTCTAAAGCCTTATGACAGAAAGGAGTGCAATAGGCGTAGGCTAGAAGCATCTTGCCGAAAGCCACTGGAACATGATGGTGAACGGCTTGATTCTGACGGCAAGTCATATCTTGATTACTATCCTGGTAGGCTTATTCATATGTGTTTGTTTTCTGAGGCTTTGCAAATGCCTTTTCTTTTTCCACACACATCGAGTTTGCTTCTTATTAAATTGTAGTTTCTTGTAGAATATTAAGCCTACTAATTGATTTCTGATACATTTTCAGATCTTGCAGCATTAATTGAGCAGGCTCGTCGTGATAAACCTAGGATTTTGAATCTCCTACGTGGACTTTTCTATTATTTGCAGGTGAGTGCTTTATTTCAGTTTAACTTGTAATGATAATTTAAAGGAATGATGTGAAAAAGTGATTAAGTTTAGCTAGTTTTTAAATGCAAACACAATCTACCAACATCCTGATCTTGTATTAGTTATTTTTCTTAAGTTATCATAGAATATTTGATTTTTTTTTCCCCAACTTCTATCAATCAAATGGCCAGCTAGTACCATACTGTATTAATACATGTTGATGACTGATGACTCTGTGACTGTAATAAATTTAATTAAAGTCTATGTCAAAAATTTTGAAATGGACTTGTATGGATTTTCAGTGCTTTAATTTTTCCTTATTTGCATTTAATCATGATCCATCGAAATGGACGGTTTTTTTCAGTGTTGCAGACATGCATTCTTATACCCACGTGTGTACGTAGATATCTTTATTCGTGTGCCTGCAGTTGACATGCATATGCTGTGAAACCTAAATTATGGCATTCACTGATTGATAAATTTGGAATTCATTTTTTTTTTTTCCAGAATTTGTCTCACGAAGGACAATTTAAGCCTTGGTTGGACTCAGAATGTTTAAGCATACTGCCACTGACTTAAAAAATTTTGCCTTCAATTGAGATTTCTATATAGATCACAACAAGATAAGGGTATAAGACCTAGCGAGCATGTAAGCAAAAACAACAAAGCCTGTATCATGAAGGTTTTCTACAGGATGCATTTTTGCATTATCTTGAGGGACACAGGCCACTTGGAGAAACTCTTTGAATGCTTGTGGAACATCATGGTACATCTGGATATATTGACTTTCATTTCACTACCCATTTCTGTAAGATCCTTAATCTATCACTGTGCAACATCTTGAGTTGGGAGTTCGTTGTTATTGAACATGATACGGGGCTTCCCCATGCTGAAGTTTAGTACCCTTGCATCCATGTTGTATTTAATCTCCCCATCATATAGCAGTTTCCGTATGTAATGCTCTAAGTCAGAACCAATCAGCCGGAGTGTGTATTCTGTCAACAGGGCGCCCTGCATCATTCATCAGTTCTCAATGAAGGCAGAACAGGGAATCAACAAAAGAAACATAGTTGAGAGCTATTGTAAATGTTCATTTAGGATGATAGATGAGGCGGATTTGTTATTTATCGTGTATGGTGAAAGTTATCCTCTTCGATATAGATACAATACGTATAGTTGTTTCAAGAAACAGAATCACAAATTATATGTGATTTTGGCTTTAGATTCATTTGGTTTCTTTTCAGCTCTAATTTTATATAGAACTAATCAGCCTCAGCTGATTTCCTATTTCTCAGACAATGGTAGAATAATAGGATTTCATTAGTTTATATGAATAATACCTCATAGTGATCAACAAGCTCCTGGAAATAAGCAAAAACCTTATTGCAACTCTCATCAGTCCACACAAATTCTTTAGTAGGATCCAAAATAAGAGTGAGCTTATCCATCTGTGTTTGATCAAATTCCCAGGTTTCAGGATCAATATATGCGGCGTAAATCCTCACATGTCTCGTGGCACAGCTCAGCCACTGCCCTCCATATTCTCTGCTCATATTTTTGCTCCTTACATTTGTCTGCGGCTCCACTGGCCTCAACGGTGTCTGCTGCTGCTTCACCTGAGCTTGGTTTTCATTCTCCTTCACTTGCTTTGAGCGTGACTCTTCAACTTCAGCTTGTTGCTGAGCTGAAATCGATATTACCCTTTTCTTTTTCAGCTCTCTTTTCCCTCCAATCCATCCCAACATTGAGAATTTTGCAGAAGCCATGTTAATGGAAGTTGTGGCCATTTTATAACTTGTGTTTGTAGCTTAGCTTGGGACAGCTCTTTTTCAGCACCCGAGTCTTAGGAGTTTTTGGCAAAAGACTAACGGAATTGGGATCCTTTTCTTTTTCCTTTTTTTTTGGAGAAGGGGGGGGGGGCGCGGTGGTGTGGAGATGGATAAGCTGCCTTTGTTTTGATTTAGTTCAGTGTGTGGTGGTGAACATATGGGGAAATATATACCATGAATATATCTTGTTTTCTTTTGTATTCTTAGTTAGTACGTAACATATCAAAAAAAAAAAAAAATTCACATCAAGTCCCGTGAAATCATTTTAAAAGTTTAGTTAATTTAATTTTGATTGAATCTTTAATTTTTTTGTGATAATACAACCACAAAATTCTTGTATAAATTTATTTTATACAAATTAATTTGATATTAACTTATTGATTGAATAAAAATATAAAATAATAAAAACAAATCAGACTAACAAATATTTAATCTAATCAATTTAATCATGTCACATCAGTTTATACAAAAAAAAAAAAAATTATATAGGAGCTTATAACTATATTATTACTCTTACTTTTTATAAGATATAAACTCATCTTAGATTGTGATTGTTATCCTCTTCTATATATCCCATTCCCAATTTCCCCCTTCCATGTGGACACCACCGGCGGCCGCAGCTTAACCCGATTCGAAAATTATTCTGTCTATTTTATTTTAAATTCAAATCAACAAGAAAATCATAACAAAGCTAAACTGAATCCAAAACCACAATTTTGCTGATGAGAAGGAAAGTAAACACAACATATAAATGAGACAAACACTCCAAAAAGCTTTTGTAACATTATTTCATTTCATTTCTAATTCTCCTTAATTTGTAATATACATATGTACATCATGAGAAATTTAAAGTTAAATATATATATATATATATATATATATATATATATTATACATGCAGTACAAGAAAAACAACAAAAACCACCCTTGTAAGACCCCAAAAAGTATCTAAAGATGTCCCCACAAGCAGCCTGATCAGGATTGTCTCAACTCACCATCCGTTTTGATCTTCATCCGAAAGAAGGTTTGTGCCATGTGAGGTAACTTCCAGGGTGAGTGTACAAGAATGAGGGAACACACCCATCTCGCACAGGAACAAACCAATCCGCAAATGTAGTTCACCCGGTAGAATAAGAACTAGGGTGACTGTTCATTATACGAATGGGTTTGATGAGCTCATCAAGATCATCTAATTGTAACTCTGAGGCACCGCTGTCATTGAAATCCAACAGCTCATGTAATGCATCGTTAGTTTCCCCAGCTTCTTTGTCACTTACATCAAGGCCAATATAATCCACAAGTTTCCCTTCAACAAACAGATTACCATTATTTTGTACAGTGGGCCTTTCTGACATTGCTGTCTGAGACTCAGAGTCCTCAACAAGCATAGAACCAAAGTAGCGCCCGTGAGTGTTCTTCGGTTTCCTTGATCGTCTACTTTTCTTTCCATTGCTTCGGCTTTTTGGGTGATGAAGCCTGCATTTGGCGCCTAGAGCACAGGAGCCTGTTGCTTTGAAAGTAGGGCAGACATAGCTGTGCTTTTTCCGACACTGAGAGCAGAGATGTATTCCATTTACTTACTGAAATTAGTGTGGGGTTGGGTGCAGTGTGTAGATCAAGAGGGAGGGAAAAAATGTTTTCAAGAACAATCACACAACAGGGTGAGAAAATATCAAGCAAGCAACAGTGTAATCCTTTCTACTTAAAAGTTGTAGTGCTGTAATTCATGCATTTACTACGAACAAAATGTAGAGCTGCTTTAGGTTTTGTCAACCCATATCTTTAAGGGAATAAACAGTACTTATGATTTCTCATTCCTTTTAAATCTCATATTTCAGGCTTCTTTGTCCAAAAGATGGTATGGGAGTTTCAAGTCCCTCTTCAGGGCAAAAGATGCATGGAAGTGAGTCTAGTTTTGACGTTGATGGTTGGCACAGACTCATCCTCTCAAAAAGGACCAAAAAAATGACTGGAATCAAATCGGAAACATAACAAACCATACGACTGAACAAAATAGATACATAACCCAAGAACAAAAATTTCAGACGAGCATAAGAATGGGCAATTTATATGAATACATTACCTCATCACCATCAGCACAATAGCCCTTAAGAAATCCTTCACAAGTAGAGGCATTTGGATTCACATGTACATGCCTGTATGGACAATTCTTGTTGGTGCATAAACCTACAGGAAACTTGTTAGAATTCTGTGTATGTTAAGTAGTTTGATAAAAGCACAGGATAACAAACTAAAACACCTTGCAGGAAATAAGAGCAATCAGGCATTCGTTCTGGAATGACCTGCATGAAAAAGAAATCACAGATAAATGTAATTTATTTATAAAAAAAATATCATTGAAACAAGTAAAATTAAGCCATCCCCTTGGGTAGACTTATGAATCAGATCCGTCATAAACCTTATGAGTCAATTTGCAGTCAGAATTGGAACATAAACCCTTCAAAAACTTTGTGCAGACAGCAATTTTGGAGGGATCGTGTATATACGGACATTTCCCATTATCCTTGTTGCATTTGCCAAATCTTGTAAAAAACTGACAATACTTCCGCTTTCTAGCTAATCGCAATCTAGCTGTGTGCAAACTCCACCTTACTTTTTCACTTGCCAAAACACGAGCTCGTCTCTTTGGATCTCTAATAAGCTGGTTGCCATTGCCAATTCGAACATATCTGCCAACATTGAATCCGTTTATACCCAATCACATTAATTCTGTAGATAAGCAGAACTTTATGAAAAAGCATATTTGCTAAGAGTACCCAGTATAAACTGCAGAGAAACTCCTTACAGAAGGAAAGGAAAGAGAAGTGGGGACGAGAGTAAAATAGAGATGTAGTAGATTAAAAAAATACATAAACATACTCATCATTGCCGATCACTAATCTTCTTGGAATATAAGATTTCTTGGCATTCTTTTCCAAAGCAGGCCCGGCAGCACATGGTGAGCTATCATCTACGCAGATTATAAGAAGTCACAAGACCAACAAATGTAGAGTTCGTTACGCAGTTAGTTGGTAGCATGTGAGTCAAAGAAACATACGGTTCAACATTCATCAACGCGACTTTAGGAATGTAAACGGAAAAATTAATATGTAAACATGGAATAGAAGAAGGAAACAAGACCCTTGTAACCTGATATCCTCTGAAGGGTCCGTCTTGAAGAATCCATTTTGTAGCGAACCGAACCAATGCGAAATATGCGTTCTCCTGCAAATATAATAAAAATAATAATGAATAATAAAATAAAATAATGTCACTCAGAACTCCAAGATCATTGAATTGCAATTACAAGCTTAATCATTAAAGCATCATTAACAGGAGTACACTGAAGGATACATCCCGAGAATTAATACTACCAAGTGACTTACTGCAAGAGCGAATTCTGATCTTTGTCTCAGAAGCAAATGATTCAGCACCATTTTCTTGTCTCTTCTTCTCAACTGCAGCAACCGCCAATGTAGCTTCCTATAATATACAATGAAAATGATATTGTTTAACAGGTACAAAGAAAATTTCATTTGCAATCAACCATTACTCGGCTTAAAAATGTTACGCATTTCAAAAAAATATAAGACGATCTGATATTGTGTGTTAGTCTAACCTCATTAACTTTCTTTGAGCGATTTTCGATAGATTTCGACCATTTTAGACTAGAGCCACCAACACTTAATACTTTATATTTTCGGAGTGAAAATCCATGGTTTGACCTTGTATAAACTGTATCTCTCTTTCTCAGCAGCAGCAATTTTCGACTGAAAGAATAATGATATCATTTGCTTGGACAATTAATACAATTATCATAAAACTGAAAGTAGCTGCAGAAATACAAGCACATCACATGCTAACGTACCTAATTGCAGATAAAGAGCTATTATTGGAAATGGAAACTGGATCCTGCACAAAACGTCTCCAGTATAGTGTTCTTTTCCAGGGAAACAGGGAAGGTAAGACCTTCCCACGATACAAAAAATGATCATCACTTTTTGATGACTGCATACTATTCAGCGTCCAAACCAGGGAGAATCTGATAGGTTTACAAATCTTTTTTACAGCTGCAAATTAACAACTCAATTAAAATTTCTCTAAACAAATATAATGAAGAAATGAACTAGCTCATTTTTCTGCCCCAATATATTATAGAGGTATACAAACTAACAAAATTTAAATTCCCATAGCTAATAACAAGTGGCACAAATCAGCATAAGCTACTTAATTACTAAGAACAGTCAGAATAACAGCCTCCATCTACAATGACTGTGGATTTAAAATAATTAAGTCATCAAGCTCTTCTATCAGGAAGTTATTTAAGAAAAATAGTAGAACTGAAACAAATAACACCAGTCACCAACTAAGAATATAAAGTAAAACATGAAAAACAATATTCTGGTAAAGGCGCAAGATTAGAATTTTAAATAACATGACAAATCAGCACAAAAACCTCTAGGTTGTAATCACCAAAATACAGAAAATGAGTTACATTATTAAATGATCAAAATAAACATTACCATGGAATTTAATTAGGAAAATGTAGACCATGCCCCATTCATGCACATGATTGTCAAAAGTTATGTATAAGAACGCACTGATTACATCATCCATACATATATCCTTTTTTATTAATATTATACATATCCTATTTTAGTAATAAGGAATACAAATTCCAAAACAAACTGATGTAGAAATCCCATATTTTCAAAAGTAAAACAAAATAAATAGGAGGGGTCATATGGCAATGAAAAATTCATGCAATCTAAGATAAATTAATTTACTAATGCAAGACTTTCAACTGAGCATAAAACATTCAATAACATGTTCTTTTCTATTATCAATTTGTCCATTTTCTGTGTAAAAAAATCAAATAAAAAAAAATGATTCATTAAATACCATTTTCGATAAATAAATAAATAAGCTACAAGTATCCGCACAGACCTTTATAAGACTGGCTCATATCAGATCTTCTGAAGATGTCCTTTGCACATTTTTCCCCCTCCGAAGTGAAAGAGCCATCAGCCAAGGAGACTGTCTGGTTGATGTGACTTTCCAATGGAGTCCTTATTAGCTGATTTTTTCGTCTTTTGTAGTATCCATCTGAGGCGGTGCTTTGGGTCTTATCAGGGTTTTGAACAGATAGGCTACAACCATTTGAAGCTGCAATCAACTGATTTGATTTTCGCTTCAAATACGTTATCCTCTTTACATTTGAAGTACACAAAGTCCCATCATTCAACTCACCCTGGCTTTCCAAACCATTAACTGAACCAGTTTGATTCACAGGAGTTTTAGAAATATTTAAAGCAGCATTAGAAAAATTTAGCTCATCGTTGATTTCCATAAGTTTCTGAGTATCTGATTTTGTCTCAGAGCAACCATTAGGAAGAGGCTCTGCCACAGGGGAAGATGTGTAATCCCCTGTTGAAGAGGTAGCATGATTTGGTACTTTGGCAACAACAGGCAAAGGGGGTGTTCTTGGCCTCTCTAAAGGAGCATTCACTCCTCTTAAGAAACTTGGTGGGTCAACTACATCAGCACCACCCTCAGATCCTCTGGTCTTCTTTGATTCACCTATCCCCGAAGAATTCAACCAATAAACTGAAGAAGTCAAACCATGAGAAATTTGGGAAACCGCAGCAACTGGAGCAGGTTTCCTAACAAGACTGTTACCTTTGCGAATGTAAGACATACTCTGATACTTAGCAACCTTTTTCGGCAACTGATTCTGTGGAGGTAACAAAGACTTGTTTCCTGGAGCAGGAGAGGCAGATGAACTTTCTGTCCGATGCCATGTTCGGGGCCTTGTGGTGCAGGTGGTGCGGGTTGAAGAGGCCAAATCCCTAGAAGCAGTAAACACAGAAGATGAACGTCTTGGATGAATCCTGGAAACACAATGACTCGCTTGATGCTTCTTCCCATTAGTTTCTCCACTCATGGGGTTTAGAGTGAGACCAGTATCTTTAACATCCTGTGCTGGCAGTGATACAGTTCTCTGCGCAACTAAATGTGCACTTTCCAACATATCATCCAACTTTAAATTAATCTTTGCATGCTCGGATGGTGAAGTATGGGCAGATAAATTAAAGAAACCTTCATCCACAGGTTCCTCACTTGGTATTTTCTCAATCCGGCAAACCTTTTCATTGGAAATCTGGCTAGCAGATGCTTCATGATTCAGCGCATTCATAACAGGGACGGTAGACAAGATTTCCGGAGAACCCAATTCTGATATAGAATCAAACTCCATCATTTCATCATAGGAATTTGTAGTAGAAACTCCATCACCATCAGCAACCAAAGCTCGATATGCACGAGACAAATCACCCCTTTCAAGGAGACAACAATCAGATTCCACATCTGTAGCAGGCAATATTTTATTCAAGTCTGAAGACTGATGTTCAGGAGTTACAAATTCAGTGGTCACATTGCAAGCTTTAACTTGCTCTTCTACAACAAATGCCTCTATGTTTTCCATCTTACTTTTTTCCGTACACATATCTTCATTGTTATAGTTAGTTCCATCCACAACTGGGTCTTCATTTACTATCTGCTTACCTTCAGATCCTGGTGGACAGGTGGTCCGTACGTTTGCATTGTCTGATTCCCCAAAAGCTAAAGAAGGTTCAACGATACAAGGCTCAACTTTCAAACTATCATCTCCAAACCCAGAGGCATTTGTATGAACTGAAACTGCAACTTCAGAGGATATCTGAGCCGAACCACTGTCAAGCAATACTGTGATTCCATCTGGACAAGGTGGCAAACTGGAATCACACAGAGTATCCATGTTAGAGACTGCAACTCCCTCTTCTGGATGCATTTGACCCTCAGTAGAATTGGATGGCAACTCTACACCAGATGTAGAGAGATCTGGAGTTACAGGTCCCTCACTGATCTGAGGTACAATCTCACTAGTAAATCCAGGATGGTTAGCAGACACTTTTCTCCTTTTTCTGTTCTCAGGTGAAGACCCATTAAGACCACTGCTTTCTGAAACATTAGCCTCAGAACATCCACCTGTTGAATTGTGCCCGCGGAAAACACTTAATCCATCTGAACTTGATTGTAAGCCAACATCCAAGCCTTCAGTAACCCTAACTTCTACAGGAAAAGAATCTTTTACAGATAAAGCTGTATTCAAGGACTGCACAGAACTAAATGCTTTTACAGGCCCCGTGTCCATATCACTTACCATTGCATCTGGGAAATCTGATACAGAAGTCATAACTTTGCACTTATCAGTATTATTAGACATACCAAACTCGCGGCTTCCTACTGAAAACATAGTATTTGCAAGTCCTCCGGCATGACCACCTTCAATTGCAATGGTAACCTCATTTGTTGCCAGCTGCCTACCATTATAATCACCAGTACCAGGGTTAATTTCTTCTGAATTAATAATAACACGGTCAGAACCTGAGCAGCTGCCTTTGTCACCATTAGAGTGGTCTACATGTGTGGAAGCATTGTGGAAATCAGTTTCCTCTGAACTTGAAAAAGCAGATATTTCACATCTTCCAGGAAGCATAACTGATGGACATCCTTCCACGGTACTGCTATTGACTGAGGAACTCATCTGACCTTTGCAAGGCTGCTTACTAGAAGCATTCAGAATGCCAACCTCAGAATCAGTCATCTTTTCCTGTGAGCTAAGTAAACCAATGTTGCAACTTGTGGTGGTGTTCATCCCATGTGCAGAGCTACAAGTATTTACATGAACCTCATGCCTTCTGATTTCCTCCAAGCTTTTCAAATCGGAATTAATATTTCTTCCTTCTCTAAGCAAAGGATCTGAATATTCTTTTGTTTCAGAATTTTCATGCAATAAGGAGTGCCCATTGTGGCAAAAATGCTTGTCAGCACCTTCAAGACCACCAATGTCAGAAAAATTAGTTTCATTTAGTAATTTAGTTAGATCCTTGTCAAAGTTTGAGGCAGTATTTAATACATGCAAACAACCATCAGCATTTACAGAACCCTCATCAATTTTAGTTTCCTTATGACTTGAACAAGCCAAAGGAGAAATTGAGCCACTCCTCTTTCTCTTAACCTTAGTGACACATGGGGCACAGGAATCACCGTCAGTGCTAACTTCCTTTGATACCATGGCAGTCTCTGGAGATCCACCCACTTGTTCAGTTCCAGGTGACATGTTTGCTTCATATGTATAAGCTTGCAAATCATCAAGGTGACCTGAAGCCATAGCAGCAGAAGAAATTTTGTCTTTTGAAGGTTTTACTCCCATTTTAAGCACAGAGGCTGCAGGTGCACCAAGTGTAGAGGCATCTGCTTTCAAAAGTTCATCCAGCTTCTCTGTTGGTTGAGAACCGGAAACATGCACTGTAGGGTTTATGGCTTTCTTCACTACTCGCTTTGCAACTTTTTTCTTCTTTGCAACCTTAAGTGCAGATGTTTTAGTAGTGCCACATTTTTCTGGAACAATGCTCTTTAACTTTTCCACTGTAATCTTTGCAGGTGAAGTGTTACTCCCACTGGAACAAGGATTTGAATTAGTATCACACTTGTTAGCACAAGAAGGTGCAACTTTCTTTTCAGCCTGTTTTGAGTCCTTATCCTCAGAGACCAAGGCATTATTCACTGCATCTCTGGAACCACCCAGCTTTCTACTACTGTCAAGGGGTTTATTCATTTGTAAACTTGAATGATCCTTATTAGACATCACAATTTTCCTGGTGTTTCCTTTCTTGGGGGTTAAATTTGCGTCAGAAACAATGGCAGAACTTGAAGTTGCCACAATTGCCTTGGCCACCAGTGAATTAGATTTGAAAGAAACATCTAGCTCCACAGGACTCCCCTCTCTCTGTTCATGTTCACCGACATCACGATCCGAAAACACAACCTGGTCCTTCCCTCTAAATGAACCAGATTTTATTTCATAGTTCGAATGATGTAACTCTCCATCATCTCTATTCCTGTAATAAGGTTTCTGAATTCTCAAAAGTGCACTCTTCTTTTGTACTTGCTTCCTCGGGGTTCTATTATACTCATAACTGTGCTCTCTGCTTCCTCTGTTGTTACCATATCTTCCTGCATCAGACGCATAAAACTCGCGCTTTCCACTAAAAGCCCTAACCCCATCACCACTATTCTCACTATTTGACCCCCTTCCAAGCAAAGAATCACGACTCTCTCTCTCTTTGAACACCGGCCTATTTAAACCCACATCTCTGACATTGTTGCTCATCAACTCATTACTATCAAACTGCGAACCATGTTGATTATCATAATTACTGGAATTCAATCTATCAGAAGTTGACACAAACTGACTACGATGTGACACAAAGTCTACCCTTTGATTACTATTATTGCTACCTGTATGCTCAAATTGAACAACATCATTGCTATACCTTTCTCTAAACCTATAACTTGTTGTGTCTAATTCATGCTTAATCTTATCCATTGACCGATAAGGAGACAATGGTCGGTGATCAAATTCATGATGGCGGTCCAACCTACTAACAACCGGACGATGATCAGGCTGAATCCTGGGATGCCGATCCCACACATCCTGCCGGGCCTCAAAATCAGCCACCGGATGCTGGCGATGATGATGATGACGACGATCAGTTTGTTGGTGTTGCTGTAGACGATCATCGTTAATTGAAATTCGGTGGGCAAAATCGTTACTTCGTTGGTGGTGGTACTGGTTTTGGGGTTTAGGGTTAGGGCTAAAATTGGGACTAAATTGAAACTGCGAATGGTGGGAATTGAAAGAAACTTTTTGGACAGGAGGTGGGACAGTGGGAGGAGGCTGGCAGTGGTGGTATAATTGCTGAGGTGGCGGAGGAGGTGGGAGTAATTGTTGTTGTGGCGGCGGGTGTGGTGGCGGAGGTCGATGAGGTGGCGGGGGTGCAAGGTAAATTTGAGGGCGATAAAGATTTGGGTTTGAAGGAGGAGGAGAAGAAGAAATTGTAACATACCTTGATTGATGAACGTACGGAGAATCCATAACTCATCACTGGCCGCGGCGGCTCTTCTTCTTCTTGTTTCTTGTTTTTGCTGATCAAAATTCCGCTTTCATTCGTTGCTCTTTTCTTGGTGGTGGGTTTTGTGTTTCCACTTCGGCCTTTGACTTTGCTTCTACGGGTTTTGGATTGTTGCTAACTTGCTACCTTCCCCACTTCGGATTTTTCATATTAATTGATTTCCCTTGTGAGAATATTATTTTTAAAAAGGTAATTACTCGCGGATTATTTTTTTTCAATTTTTTTTTAATGTTTCATTTAAAGTTAATATTGTTTTCACTGATCCACTCATATTATAATACTGTTAAAATTTTGCTAACATCGTAAAGATAAAATTATTACTTTACAACGACATTGTTTGAAGACAGAAATAAATAGGTGCAGAATAACATAACTTTAAGTGGAGTTCAATAAAGAAAATTTAAATTGTATATTAAAAAAAAAGTGGTGGATGGATAATTATCCTGTAAAAAAATTATTTATACAATATTTTGCTAATTCTCTTAACACTTTAAAGACGGAAGTAAATATGTGCAAAATAATATAAGTTTAGGTAGAGTTCAGTAAAAAAAATTAAGAATTGTGTATTTTAAAAAAAGTGTAAAAAAATAGGTGGATGGTAGATATTGCTCTTTTAAAAAATTTATTAAGATTCTTTTCAATTTTTTTAAGTTCTAATCAAGATGGATTTTTAATAGGAAAATAATTAGATATTATATGTTATATTTGTCAAAATTTATGCATATGGTCAAAAGAAGTTTGCCACAATTTTTTAACTTATTATATTCATAATGCATTTATTAATTGATAATTCGAATGTATTAAAATTGAAATGAAAAATGAAAATCATTATAAATTGTTTATTTTATTTGTAGGAATCATAACCAGAATTAGAATAAGCCATAATACTATAAATGTATTTATGGAATTAAAATATTTATTATAATTTATTAAAATAACCTTAGTTGATTGTTGTCATTATTTATTATAGTAAAATGTAATATTGATTATTATTATTCAAAATAATTATTTTTAATTTTAATAATAACAATAATAATAATAGATAATAAAGGACTTATTTGAAAATATTACAAAAGTTGTATAGGGACCAAAATATAAAATGATGAACTTAATTAAGGGTAATTTAAAAATTATAAAAATTCAATAGATATAAAATGTGAGAGTTTAAGAAATGAGGACTTGATCCACACGGGCGGAGAACTAAGTCCTCATTTCTTTATCCAAAAAATATGTGGGTTCTATATATGTCATTCTCATTTTTCTCTTATTTAATAAATAAATATCATCAATTATTCTCAGTCTAAATTTTGACTCCCTAATCGTATAAGTAAACACACCCTTACAGTTTTGTATTACATATCTTAAGTTTGGATACAAGTTTGTAATTGTAAAGATTTAGTTATTACTAATAACTGAGATTTTTTTTTTTAATAATAAAGATCAATAACTAAGATGACAGGTATATCATACAATATTGCAACTTGCAAAGTAGTGTTCCCGAATTATTGATCCAACATTAGTTTATCATACAATAAAATGTTCTTCAATTGTTATTTTCAGGTAAAACTACATTTTAATTGCCGCATGTTGCAGAATTAGAAATTGTTCATACTTCATACCCTTCCTTCTTAAATTGTTAGTGAACAATTCTTGGTCAAGATTTTTTAACTTAAAATTGCGGCATACCTCTATCAAGGCAAGCATTGTCAGCTAAAGGGACATATCTCCACCAAGTGTTAATTTTATTTTATTTTTTGGCCTGGGAGATGAGATGATATCTTACTCTCATCCACCCAGAGAACCTATTATGAAATTTGGAAATGGTAGAAACGTGGACTTTTGTGGTGATTCAGGTAACAGAAAAACGATTTTGCAAGAAAAAGAAATCATCCAGGGTGATGGGGGACGAGAAAGAAGTTCCAACAATAGCCGTGGTGTCGGTGGAGAAGACTTGTTCAACTGTCACCATCCGGACTTAACCAGTTCTTGCTTGTTTTGTGGTGTTGGAAGCAGCTGATAGCCTTCACTAGAGGAAAAGTTAATTGACTGAAAGTAAGCAGGGGACCCCCAACGAAGGATATGTTGATTGAAGAGGAGAAAATGAAATCTTTAACCACTAGCAATGCAGGACCACTTCAATTATAATAGCAGCAAGTAGAGTATTGACCAAGGACTCCATAGGCATTTTGTGACACATAAAATGGCTTATCTGATGGTCTTGTTAAACTTTGAACTGGTCAAATAAGAAGTGTAAATTTTCCAGATTATGAAGCCAATTTTCAAACTTGGAAGCAGTTACATCTTTGGATTAATCCAGAGCAATGGTTAATTTTGCTCGGTTATTGTTACAACACATTCCTTTTTGGAAATGGTACAATTAACCATTGATCAGTTGAGATCAATGAAGAAAGCCGACACTTCCTTTTTAAGAAACAAAAAAACAAAAACAATCCAACATATCTGAACTATAGATATAATATGACTGCTGCTAAGGGGAGGAGGAGGGCACACCATCAAACATCCTCTCATCCAACACCTATCTGTAAAGTAAAATGATATATAAAAGAATCACATCGAGTGAATGATTTGTACTTGGGATTTAAGCCAGTAATGTGGTCAGTCAAAGCTTGATGAGCGGCTCCACCTTCCTAGCAAGTAGTCCTCTAATGAGACACTTTGCTCAATGCTGCTCATGGAGAATGAATCATCCTCCACATCAAGTAATGCAAGATTAAGATGGGATTGGAGATTAGAACGAGGGCAAGATTCATCATCCAGCATTTCAGATTCTTCTGAAGCATTAACTTGTAACCTTGCCCATTTGGTCACATCAGCATCACCTCGGAGGAGCTTCAAAACCTTAACATAAAAAGAAACAAGCTTAACATCTGTTTCTAATAGAGGAGAATAAAGAGGAGCTTCAAAACCTTAGCATAAAAAGAAACAAACTTAACATCTGCTTCGCATATAGGGGAATAAACTATGTACTCTAACTTTTTTTTTTATCAGAAAACTATGTACTCAACTAAATATATAAAAAGAGAACATCATGATGATGTTCAGCACTTAGGCTATTGCAATTAAGCTACTGCATGATGTGTCATAAGCACACCACAGTTACGTGACATTCTTACTAGACTAAAAATTATTCAGAGAAGCCATAACTTACAAGGCTCATTTGAGGCCTAGCTCGAGGGTCACGCCTGATACAGAGAATAGATGCTAAAACCATTCTCTCCATCTGGTCATAGTCATAGTTGTTGCCCAAGGCTGGATCTAACAACTGGGTAACCTTCCCACTGCTCAGAATTGGCTTTGCCTGGACAATGTAGTTTCATTCATTCAATAATGCACAAATCCAAATGGTCAATTCAGTAACCAGTAAGTTGCAACAGAACAAAGTACATACCCACATGACTAGGCTCTCTTGGCCTTTTGGATGATCGTTGCTTATAGGCTTCCTTCCAGTGAGAAGCTCAAGGAGTACAACACCAAATGCATAGACATCAATCTTGTCATTTACTTTTCCATACATGAAGTACTCGGGAGCCAGGTAGCTGCAACAAAAAGCATTATCATTCATTCATGCATTATTAACCTTTGTCCCAGATAAGTCTTCCAATCTTACCAGTAATTTCAGAAACAACTAAACACTGTGGATTACATTTCCCTTTGAAATGAATCAAAAGAACCAACAATTGAACATGAAAAGGAAAGCAATGGGATTGAGAATCAAAACTACATACCCAAAGGTTCCCGCAACATCGGTGCAGGTTATATGAGATGAGGAGGTTGATGCCCACTTGGCAAGTCCAAAATCAGATAGCTGAGGAAACCAAGAAGAAAAGCATAAAAATCTACGTATTTGTGATTTGTGTTCCGCTTTTAAGCACTAAAATTTACAAATCCAAAAATAAAAGTTACCTGTGGCTCGAAGTCATCTGACAGTAATATATTTGATGATTTAACATCCCTGTGGATCACACGTTGAGCACTGCCACTGTGGAGATATTCAAGAGCTTCGGCCACCCCCATAGCCACCTTATATCTCTCACTCCAACCAAATGCAGCCGGGTCTTTCTTATTACCTGAATCAGAAAACAAAAGAAACATGTGGGCAAACTCCAATTTAAAAAAAAAAAAATCAATATAACAATTTGTAAAGCTATCTTCCGTTTCTAAAGCAAAAATCAAGTGTTCACATACCATGAAGGTTCTCTTCTAGGCTTCCCCTTGAGAGGAAATCATAAACCAAGAGCAGGTTATTGTCCTCAAAACAGAATCCCAAAAGGGAAATAATGTTTTTGTGATGTAATGTAGTAATAATCTCAATTTCCAAAACAAACTCTTTTATTACATCTTCAGATGGCTTCAAGATTTTCACTGCAAGTTCCTTTCCATCAGGAAGGCAACCTTTGTAAACCTGACTGCTGCCTCCTTTCCCTATCAGATTCTCTGGCATAGGAAAATATATCATTAGATAAAACCAAACTCCACAACAAACAAAATATAAACTGTTTCTATTAAGTTGAGGATCAGCACAAACCGGCCAAGAAATTAGATGTTGCTGAGAGGAGATCCTGGTAATTGAACAATCTGCAAGTTGCCGAATATTTCTCATGAAGACCTTCCAATTCTTTTGGCAGTTCCGTTGAATCATGATCAGTAGAAAGTGGAGAACTAACTATCTCATTACCTACAGGAACAATTGCACCACTATCTCCATTCAAATTGATTGATTCATTGTCTCCTGGATCATAAGTAATTTGTTTAACATCTGAATTAGCAAGATATGAAGGTTGCCTAGTGGGCAACCGCAGAGCCCATTGAACCACAGAGATCTTCCTCAGTGAAGACCTGTCAGGAGCTCGGCAGTCTGGAAATATTGCACGGCGGAGCAGTGGCCATCCAGGTCTTGATTCAGGCAATTGTCTGACCAGCATAGTAATTGAAGTTGAAGCTGCCTCTACATTCTGCACAGGTACTATAGCCAAAGACTCATCTCCAGCACCTCCATCACTAGGGGACTCTTCTTCACTCTGGCTACAAGAACCATCTGGCAGATTTCTAACCGGTCCACAAATAGAGCAATTCCGTTTTGCTGCACTACCGGAGCAATCTGAACGGGCTTTCACTAAAGCCTGCTCCAAATTCATGACAGAACCACCCAGATCATAAACTGGCTTACTGGTTATACTGGAACCATCATCTGTAACTACTTTTGAATTCTTTTGTCCAGTAATCTTGCTCATTGATATTGACCGGTGAATAACATCAAGCAAACTATTCCGGCGATGATCTTCAGTTCCTGCAAAAAGCCGAGGACCAAGGATTTTAATACACACCATTAAATGTCTGAAAAAAATGATAAAGTAAAAAACACATCAAAACCTTTTGATTCACCCGCAGTTGATGGACAGCCCTCTTTTTGGAACACAACTTTCCCATTATTAACAGCAAGAACCGAACAATCCTTGGATAGTTTCTTAGCGCAATACTTAGCCAAGGAAGTTGTTGACCGAATTGTATGGTGATTTTTAGCAGTTCCCACTATAAACTTAGTAGCAGAATAAGATTGTGCTTCTCTAACTAGAATTTTTCGAATTGACGTACCTCTGCATATCTTAAGCTTAAGATCCACCTGCAAGAATTTATTTACAAACCCAACATTAAAAATTTCACTTTTGTGATCAAGAAAGTACTGCAGAAAAACGGAGACAATAAAAAAGAAGTAGAAACATATCATGATGTGAATGAATGTAGCAACCAGAGAGTCTCAGTGTACTTCACATTGTAGATTCAGAAGAAAACAGTAAAAAAGAAGATTTTTTTTTTCTCTCTGTCAAATTCCTCCATTTTCCCACCAACCAAAACAGAGAAAGTGAGAAAAAAAAAATTGAAGAAAAAACAAACCTGTTTCAAGTTGCAGAAACCTTCATACACAGCAAGAACAGAGTCAAAAGCTTTAACAAGCGACAAAAGCGAAGACTTGCCATCACGATCCACAATTGCTACACCCAACCCATTAGACATAATCATTAAAACAAACCAAAAATCACCAAGAACACACTAAAAACACTCGAAACCTACCATTATTAGCCAGAACATGCAGAGCTATAACAGTATCACCAGGCTGAGCAACTTTGACCAGAGCCCAAGTCAACAGCTCTCTACTATGCGTATCCAACTTCACACCCACCACCACCGTCCGGCCAGCACCGGAGCTAATGACGTCACCTTCTTGCTGCACCATTTTCATTTGCTAATTTAACTCACTCAAACGTGACGAATCCCTTGTCGTTTTGTTGCATGAAGTTAGCAAGAGATCATCTTCGAAGGTTAATTTATATACAAGTACGACACGAGAGTTGAGGTTTGGAGAGGGCGAGGCTTTGCTTTCTTTTTTGGCTTAACCGTCAGTTTGTTTGCTTTTCAAGCTCGCCAACCAGACAAGAAAAAGAAGTTAACCGAGGGAAGATTGAGATTTTATTATAGTACACGCAAGAGCGGAGGAGTCTGAGCGATTGGTTAAATGTTTGTAAGATGGTGATGATCACATGGCGTGGCCCACCTGCTAAGAGACGTGGGACCCCAATTTTTTTCACTCGGAGATATTGTTTGGATATAATTTGCTCTTATAAAATGTATGGGATATTTTTATGGGAAAATATCCACCGTCCACCTATTTTTTACACATTTTTTAAAAATACACAATTTCTCTATTTTTTAGCTGGAATCCACCTAAAGTTACATTTTTTTTCACTTTTCCACTTCTGTTTGGAATTCGTTAAGAAAACTAACGGAAACTTAATAAAATGACCATTTTACCCCCAAAACAAAAATTATAATTTCACCTTAAAAAATACCAAAAATAATAAGATTTAATGATGAATATCATTATTGGTACTTTAATGAAGTACAAAAAAATCTTAACTACTAGAGATTATAACTCAATTAATAATAAAACTCTACTTATCTTAAATTTAATTGATGATTTGTGAGATTGGGCTATTTTTAATACTACTGTTATAATTTAGCATTCTAATTACAGATATATTTAAAAAAAAACATGCATTTGATGGTTATGGAATTAATTTATTTATTGACCGATGGGGAAAATAATTAGATTAATCTAATTAT
The DNA here is from genome assembly GCF_022201045.2 of Citrus sinensis. Taxonomy (NCBI): domain Eukaryota; kingdom Viridiplantae; phylum Streptophyta; class Magnoliopsida; order Sapindales; family Rutaceae; genus Citrus; species Citrus sinensis. The sequence continues at coordinate 33,469,050 of NC_068560.1, read as the reverse complement.
TTTTTGTAATTTTTAAGGTGAAATTGTAATTTTCGTTTTGGGGGTAAAATGGTCATTTTTTAAAGTTTCCGTTAGTTTTCTTAACGGATTCCAAACGGAAGTGGAAAAGTGAAAAAAAATGTAATTGTTGGTGGATTCCAGCCAAAAAATGAAGGAATTGTGTATTTTTAAAAAAGGTGTAAAAAATAGATAGACGGTGGATATTTTCCCTATTTTTATTTTGATTGTTGGGCCACAAATTTAAATAATCATATCAGGCATTCAATGAAACGGACGCCTAACATACATTTATGAGGATTTAACATTTAATTTTGAGCTTAAACTTCGCTTATTAATGATGAAAAAAAATACCAAACGATGACTAATTTAAGTATTTTATCTACGATTTCAATTAAAATCATTTTTTTTCTAATGTTGATATCTTGTATGACTGTGATCATCTTTAACTTGTTAGGCATGCGCTATTTATTTTTGTTTTTATTAGAGAATAATTGAATTCGATTGCGATGGCGATTGTTATCAATTAAACTAATTAACTTCAACTAAAACAAAATTTGACCCGTCGAGATTTAAAAATAATTAATTTTAAATAAATTCATTAATTATACTTATTTAACAATGCCTTAGCAGTGTACTCTATAAATTCATATCAACTTGTTGATTAATTATAAAAAAAAAAAAAAGAAAAAAAAAAGAGAGAAGGTTCAAATCAAAATAGTGAAAATACCCAGCCGCGCGTGACTCACTCTCGCGATATATACGAGCTACAAAGGTAGTTGGTGAAAGATTTGGAGCTGAAAATCACGGGAAAAGAAACGGGACCCACAAATTTTGTTTACCAAGCGCGTGAGCTTCAGCTTTTCTCTGTTCTTCTAGTCAAAGTCTTTCCGCTTCCCATTACTTTTGTCTCCCCACGCATTAATATTCTACCTTTTTGAGGGGAAAAAAGATATTTTATTCATAATTGCCTTTTTCCTTCATTTAGATTATTATTAGCTGCGTTAATTAATAGATTGAAAAAAGTGATTATCGCCTTTCTGGCGTCCTTCGGACGGTTGGGCCTCCATGTTGCTCGCCTCCTCGCGTTAAAACAATAAGTACTTTAGCTTTTGTTCTTAATTTTATAATTAACGAATTTTTAGGCATGGTGTCATTTTACAAAATTAAAATAAAATATATATCTAAAACGTGTATCGGCAATGCAATTAAGCAAAAGATGAAGCTATAAAAAAGAAAAAAAATTCATTAACAAATTTCACGTATAATTTTTTTGTTAAAGCATGTATAATGCATTAATATATAAATAAAATCTTATGATACTTAAAAAGAGATTTTTTTTTTTTTGAAGTGACGTGTTATTTATCAATTTTGGCAATGAACGGAATGCTTCGTTACTTTCAATATATTGAAAAATCATTTATAATCTATTGTCATTATAGCATAATTGACATTGAAATATTAAATTCCTCTATTATTCTTACTCTTATCCAACATGATAAAATATTCAAATTTCGGCTTTACTTAATAATTTCTACATACTATGATGTAATGACTATGCAATTTGCAATTGACAAAATTATAACCATTTATTCTTCTTCTTCTTTAGTTTATGAAAAATATTTAATTATCCACTATTATCTGTTGACGCATTTAAATATTATTAAAAAAAATTAAATTATCTAACTTTTGTCGTGAAAAATAAGAGGCCACTGATTCAAATATAAGAGAGTACATCTAATTAGAGGGTGGGAGGGGTAAGCCGGAAAAAAATCTTGATTTACCTTATGTTCAAAATATATTGATTATTTGATGTAAGAATATAATTTGGTTTACTAAAAAAAATGTTTAAAATTTTGGAGGTTACTCGGTCATCGATATGGTTGGTTCATAATGTAACCGACAATTTGCGAAAAGCCCGTGAATGGGCGCTGCGTACCAGGACTAGGTACACTCTAGCGGGCCACCGTTCAGCTCCCAGCACCTAGGTAGAGTGAAACTATTATCACGTGTTTACCAATCAAAACCATACACGTGGCGTCTTTTTATTGATGTGGGGCCCACGTGCACTAACAAGTGATCCACAAGTTGATGGCCACGTGCTCTCTGCGTACTTCAGAAATTCCGTATTTTTTGTTTTTTATTTTTTGAGACAGCTACACATTTTTTTAATTAATTTTATGACCGACAAGTATATTAAGGTAAATAGAAAATTTATTGATATTTTTTAAAATGAGAAATCTACTGACTCTCCTAAATCAGGATTGTCTCCTAAATAAAGCGATTCGGTCACACAACCCTTTCACCCTCATTAATACTAGGGCGACTTTTACTTCATCTACATAAATCATGGATAATTTTATAGTTAAATTAAATGTAATTTTTAATGTAACACTAATTAATTCTTTTTTTCCACTCATCATTCATGTGAGTGGTCAAATCTCGGTCCTCTTATTTTAAGACAAGAGATAATGTCATCTCAATTATTCTCATATGATGAGTAATGATACCCACCTATCAAGTGCGCATTTAAAACAAAATATAACTAAGATGTAATTATTGTAAAATCACTTAAACCATCTAATACCTATAAAATCATGTACAACATGAATAAAGTAATATTTTAGTAGCACAAGTATAACATCATATATTTCGGATAAATATTTTATTTAGTTTTAATATTTTAAACTAAATGTATGTTTAGTCCCTATATTTAGAAAAATACTTCAAGACACTCCTATTATTAAACATGTTATATACTTACACTTATTTTTATTTCTTTTTACAATAATACCCTTGCAACAATATTTTTGGCATATAAATAAAAAGAAAAATAATAATTTATCAATTAACTTTAAAAGTAGCATAAAAATTTATACAAACCTTATAGTATTTTTTTAGTATTGTTTTGGTAATTTAATTTTTTCATGAAATAATTTTTAATAAGACTGTTGAAACACTATTTTAAGTTGGATGATACTCATTTATTGGCAGGTAATTATTAGTAAAATTATCGTATGGGTACAATAAAATATTAGTTCTTTTACATTGATTTTTTAATTAATTTGCTAATAAATAATTATTAGTTAATTACTAATTAAAATTTTTGTTCATATATTAATTAATATCAAGAATATTGTTGAAAGTCTATTATTATAAAAAGAAAAAAAAGGAAATAATGTATTATCCTTAACTACAAAGATGTTTTGAGATATTAATTAAAATATAAAGAATAAAGAGACGTTTAAATTAAAATATAGACACTAAATAAGTATTTACTATATCTTTTACGAGATGTTACAAAAATAATATCCGTAATTGCTCAATTTTAGTTTAGGGTAAACAAAATTGCTCACTGAATAACCATAATCGAAACTTACAAAAGGCTAATGTTAACAAAACGGCCAAAAAAGAACACAAAAAACATTGTTCACCAAAATTAACTGATAGAAAATCCAAGTTAAAGCCGAAATAAAATGACGGAAAGGAACAGCAAAGGTTGCAGTCTACGGTGGTCATGATCGTTGTTTACGAATTGTACTGCACGTGATGAGCTCCGATACCGGATATGGGGTCCCATGCGCATCACATCGTGCGTGTAGTCCACCGCCTAATTTCTAATATCAACTTAATTGACATTTTTATTCAAGTTTATGACTTGTGCGACAAAAATAAAGCTCTGGTCACCATGTGCTGTCGGTGGATCCACACATGCATCGTTTTTTTTTTTTTTTTTTTTATTTTCATGCGGCACTATAACGTGCGCAAACCACCTTTTTCTTTTTTCTTTTTCTTTTTTTTAATAATATTCAACGTACTTAAAATAATAAAAATAAAAAACCCTTGTGTTAACGTTGCATGCCATTGGTGTTCAATCAACTGTGAGCTTGAAAATTTTGAAGACTCGTAGAAATTTTCTCATTGATCCATAGTCCTATAATTTTTTTTTTAAAAAGAATTGAATAATTTATGAATCAAAATTTTGATTTTGTTCGTCAAGTAATATTATTTTTAATAGATGATCAAAAAATAAATTTTCTTTGTAATCAATCAATAATAAATACAAGAGTATATTTTAATAAATTTTTTCTTGTGGAATCTTGATTATGATGTTTTTTTTTTCTAGTGGGCGAGTTTATTTATTGAACTTATATATGTTGTAATGTGCCATCGCAATCTTCAAAAACAAAAATCAATTAATAGACATGGGATCTAACTTGTATTCTATAACATCAAGACAGATGAAAATCTGCACAAAAATCTTGCAACGAAATTATGATAATCGAATGGTACGTACGCATTTTAGAGAGGATCGAGCCGGCGTTGTACGGACGGTGCTGCCACATCACAAACTTTGTAGACAAGCAAATGATAATCTGTCGATCTCGGAACTACTAAATAGTCAATTATTAAAGCTTTGTAATTATGACATGATAATAAATGAGAAAGGGTGTTATGTATGTAGCATATGGTTCTGATCAAAAAGTACATCAAACTAAATAATTGGAGGGATTCAGTGTTTCTATGTTGGCCCCGATCAACCTGTCATGCATGGCCACGAAATCATAGCTTAGTCCTGGATGTATTATTTTTCTTTTACATAAATTAGTTGTTTTCTCCCTTATAATTGGGGACAGTGGCCCAAGACTGTGGATGTTAGGACTTAGGAAGGTGACTTTTGTACTATTAAGTTGTAAATACAATTTGGAGGGATGGATTTATATGTTCATTCAATTATAATGGGCACATTTGCCAAATCTATTAAGGGATTGGAATTGGAATATCTAAAATATGCTTTAAATAAACATCTTTATTTGGCCGAGTTATCCCAAATTAACTGTATATGTAGGGTGAGTTAGTATTTTTAAGTACAGCACTCGCAGGCATGACGACGCCCGACAATCTGACTGCTGAATGCTGGTGATGTTATTAAAAGTAGGACAAAATTAATTTACAAGATATATTCAGATAAGGGTAATTTTTAAAAACCTGCCCTGAAGTTTGGGCTTGTTGCAAGTAGATGGCGAGAATTGATTTATTTGTAAAAAACCCCCTACCGTCAGTTAAGTTTAACATTGACCGTTAGTTGACCGTGCAAAGACAATATTACCCTCAACATTAGTTTGTAAACGAAAATAACTAAAAAAAAACCAAAATTATTGGTGCAAAAAGCACAAACCCTATTTTTTGACAATTTTATCCTTGACAATTCTAAAAATTTACAATATCATAGGTAAAGATTATGACTATTTCATTTTTAAATTTTTAATTTTATCTTTCTTGTAGGAATTTTAAGGAAATATCAATAATTTAAAGAGGATTTTTTAATTTTTTAATTTTAATTTTTTATAAGAACTTTAAGAAAATATCAATAATTTAAAAAGTGTAAAATAGCTAATAATTTTGGTTTTTTTTAGTTATTTTCGTTTATAAACTATTGTTAAGGGTAATATTGTCTTTGCACGGTCAACTAACGGTCAATGTTAAACTTAACTGACGGTAGGGAATTTTTTACAAATAAATCAATTCTCGCCATCTACTTGCAACAAGCCCAAATCTCAGTGGAGGTTTTTAAAAATTACCCATTCAGATAAAATATAAACAAAAAAATTCATAAAATAATGTCATTGCGGTATGAAGGAAAGCATATGGAAATGTGCGATGATAATGCCATTGAATTAATTAACAAGGTCTAAAAAGTCCCTAATCAATGTCATGGATTAAGGTATCGTCTCCGCATTTCCCAACAAACGTTGACCGCGTTTTAAATGATTAATTAATTAACCAAACTCAATCTCGCTTTGGCCTCACCCCCCAAACCCATGCATAAAAACCAGGAAAAGAAATCGGGAAATTAAAAAAAATAAAAATAAAATTAAAGCGTGTAGGGAAATTCGGCGGTTACGTGAAATGATTCTTGCTTCGAGACGAGTTTCGAGTGTTCCTAACAAGGGGCCGTTAAAATGGGGTTTGGAAGACCCAAAACGACGCACTAACAAAACAGAAAACAATGCATTAGCGGCAATTTGGCAAATCAAACCCTACGTCACATAATTTTCCCGCGCTTAATTCAGTTTCAACAAACAATTAATTAATTTCTTAACTGACTGAAAAGGAAACGTAACTTGTCAGCTGGTGGGCTTTGCTCAACTTACTTTCCATGACAAGGCATTACATCTTAAATGTGTTTTTGGTGATTATTAATTTAATTTTTGTTAAGATAACAGCACATATATATATATATATATGTATATATATGTTAATTATCAATGAAAACCCTTGTCAAAAGCTCAAGCAATTGCTTTCATTTTCAGCGTCGATTCATCAATAAGGACAATTTATTACCGTTGGAGCCCATCGCGATCAAACATTTGCACTTTTTCTTATTACAATTCAAATTCACATGATATTATTATCAAAATATAAAGAGTAATGATATAATTACAAAATTTTATACAAATTTATTTTATACAAACTGATGTGTCATGATAAAATTTGTTAAATTGAATATCTCTTATCCCGCTTGGTTTATTTTTATTATTTTATATTTTTATTCAACCAATAAATTAATGTTACATCAGTTTGTACAAGATAAGTCTGTACAATAATTTGTAGTTATATCATCACTCAAATATAAAATGACATTATGAAAAACAAAAACAAAAAAACAAAATTGATTGTGTGATCGTAGCAACGCACCATGCATCTCTTGCATGTTTAATCACATAATATCATGGACCACTAGTTTATTGATTTATTTATTTATTTTCCCGTCAATTTAAGCACAGCCGCAATTTGTACTCGTGGTTACAAGACAGAGATGTTAAGATTGATCGAAATGAGATATATAGATAGATATACGGGGTTGCCAGCCAGGAAAGTGCAATCGTTGTCATTACAACAACTAAATGAATTTGCTATCAAAGTCTAGTCGATGGTGACAATGATCTGTAAATAGTTGGAGTTATGCGGGTGTCATATGTATTAATTTCTACCTAAATTTTATTGTTGGAGCCACAACAAAGCAGGTACGTTTCACTTGTCCGTGCATGTGATTTTGCATGGCATTTAGGCTTACTCAATTAATCTGGTCGACTCCGTTATTTTAATTTGAATATATTTATGAGCTAAACTAAATTGCTCTAGTTCGTATAATTGATTGTTTATCCAACTTCAAACTTTGTCCCTTTTTTTTCAAAAAAAAAAAAAAAAAAAAAAAAAAAACCGAAGTTGTTATCTGCCACAGGCATATAAGGGTCTACAGGAGCGTAGATTTGAATCTGTTTTGAATTGTAGAAATATTTTTTTTTTTTTACATACTGCGTCAAAGTGTTATGTCAGATAAGAGTTTGTGACACTCTTTTGATATGTTTTCTCTCTTAGTATTTTCTTTTTCATAAATATTTTGTAATATATGTACATTTATAACAATGTGTGGCTAACTTTTAATTGCTTTTATATTCTTATCTAATAATCACACATCACAAATTTACATTTAAATTTGCATTTAAGTCACCATAATGCCATAACAACATAGGGTCTTAATTTTGCTTAAATAGTGATAGATAAATGCCGTATATTTTGATTAAAAGTTTGTTTAGTCTTTGTATTTTAAAAAATATCTCAAGACACCTCTACTATTAAATATATTGTGTCTACTCTTACTTTTTCTTTTGTTGTACAATAACACCCTTGCAACAAAATTTTTGAGGACATTAATGAAAACAAAAAAAATATCAATTCATCAAATTAGCCTCAGAGTAAAATAAAAATTAGTAAAATTTTTTATATTATTATTTTACTTTTAGGATTAATTTACTAAAATAAATTTTGATATGCAATTATTAGTAAGACTGCTACAAGAATATTAATAATTACTTTAAGTTGATTGATACTAATTAATTTGTGAATAATTATTAGCAAGATTGTTGTATAGATACAAAAAATACTAGTTCTTTCATATTAATATTTATTGGTCATTTTATTTATGAATAATTACTGGTTAATTTACTAATTAAGTTTTTTTACAGATAAATTCATAAATTAAGTAATGTTAAAAATATTGTTGTTGGGGTATTATTATAAGAGTGATGATGTCAAAGAAAAGTCATTTTCAAATCCGACAGCACTAGGCCTTCCATTTCCACGAACCTTCTTTCTTCCGGTCTTGTTTTAATTTCTTTTGTTTCATAATATATTTTACTATGCCTAATGTGATATAATGATTATACAATCGATCGATGCTGGGTAATTTGAGTATTTGAACTCCTCTAGTTATTTTTACCAAAAATGATATTACATAAGAAAGTACGACGCAAATAATTCGAGATCGAAAATTCGGACCTACACATATTGAGACATGTCTCAACATATTAAAATTTAGCTTAGAATTTGAAATAAATAAATACACAACTCTCATAGTTAATTCTCTAACCTTCAGCCTCAAAGAAGAGGAGAGGAGGCGACTGAGCAATTCAGTTAAGGAGTATTAATCTCTCCGGTTAAAGCTGGACTTCACCTTCTTTAAAAAATATTCAAACAATTAAAACCTTTCAATTTTTTTATGTTGTATCAATGACAGAAATTTTTTAGCATTCATGTGGTCTCTAATTGTTGTATAGATACAAAAAAATACTAATTCTTTCATATTAATATTTATTGGTCATTTTATTTATGAATAATTACTGGTTAATTTATTAATTAATTTTTTTACAGATAAATTCATAAATTAAGTAATGTCAAAAATATTGTTGTTGGGGTATTGTTATAAGAGTGATGATACAGCTACAAATTTTTATATAAACTTATTTTGTACAAATTGATGTTACATTAATTTATTGGTTGAATAAAAATAAATCATATGGGCCAATAAATATTTAATTGAACCAATTTTATCATACCACATCAGTTTATACAAGAGTTTGTGACTATATCATTACTCTTATTATAAAAGTAAAGACAAGGTAAGTGTAAAAATATAACATATTTAATAACATAACTGCATTAAATTTTTTTTGAGAAATAAAAATAAAAATCTAATTACCACCGGTTATTCTTTACTGTGGGGGCATCCTATCGAGCCAAAATCATTTTTTAATTATACGCAGCGCTAAATTGTTGGCTAACAAGAAAGTGGAGAATCATTTTTTTTTTGAGGTCCATCAAGCCTGCCGGTAGTTTTGACATAGAAATGAGACTGACTATTGGGCTACGCAATCTTGAGCCCAAAATGAAAACTGGATGTAGTAGCACAAGAGCCTTATTCGTGAGCATTGATGCTCGGTGCAGTGAGAAATTAATTCTTATTCCCTCAAAATTCCTAATAAATTCTTATTTTTAATTGAAATTAGTTAAATAATTAAATAAAAATTAATTTATTTCTTGTTCTGAATGAAATTCAATTAAGCACTTAGATAAATTACTTTTAAAAATTTTTTTAGACCCACCCTATTCATAATTTATGCTTATATTTCAAATTTTAATAGAAAAATATAATTCATGAGAAAACTAATAAGAGTTTAGAGATATAAAGATATAAATTATATAATAAAAAAGTTCAAGATAAATTTAGTATTTTAAAATTTGTGTGTAATTAAAAAACCATTTGTTTGGTTAAAATTATTATGGAAAAATGGTTAATTATAACATATGAATTTATATTTTATAAATTAAATTGTGGGTATTTAAAAAAATTACATTCAAAAGGGGTTTTTTAGGGATTTTAGAAGGACATCAAATGCTCTACTCAATCATAGAACTCATTGATAATGCATCACATCACCTAAGCCGTCAACTGAATTTTTTTTTTTTTTTTTAAATAAGAAAGTACACCAATTTGTAACTTATCATTATTATTGAAACTATGACAACCATGATGACGGACTAGAGATATGTTAATAGACAATGCTTTTGGTAATAATAATTATGAAAATAATTTAATGGCGTAATAATATTAAACAATTAATAAAAATTTAATGTTTATAATTTTGTATTCCCAAAAAAAAAAAATCTGAAGAGTCCCCCCCCAAAATGCCGCAGACAACATCACACATGCCACGTGTGAGGAATATAAGAAGTCAACTAAATTATCTAGAATACGGGGTAGGGTACAGTAACCAAATACATAAATTGATTAATTAGATGGCATAGTTTAATTGAAAGGATTACTACTTAAGAGTGGAGCTCGACGCAACGACCACATGGAATGGAAATAACATCGAATCGAATAAACATTACTACTATGTTTTATGTTTAATTAATATCAATAATATTAAACGAATAAATTAAAAAAAAAATTGTCCCACAAATACAAAATACAACTAAAAAAATGTCCAAACCAGACGCATCCAACTGCCATTGTTGGAATCTTGACTCCTAAATTTCTGGTTTCGCAACTGGCGATGGCATCGATCTTTCCATAAGCCCTACACGCTCATATTTGGCAAAACCCAACCCCACGCGCTCCCCCACCAATTTCAGTGTCCAAATTTCTAACGCGAGGACGACGGTTTTTTTCATTACCATTTTCACCTTTTTTTCATTACCATTTTCGAATTTTATCACTTTTTTTTTTTAACCGTTTTCAATTGTACTTTGTTGCTCTTCGATGTTTTAAGATTTTCAATCCCCATAGCGTGTAGGTTTATAATTTTCGAGATCAATTTAATTGTATTATAGTGTCGTGTCGTGATATATGATTATGAAACCTCTAAAAATAAAATAAAAATTAATAACATATAATAAATTAATTTTTGAAATTAATAACCTTAATAAAATAGTAACCATAGTATAAAATTTAGTGCTGATTAATCTTTAAAAAATAATTGTACGAGCTACAAAGTAGTAAAATTAAATAAAATTTAAATTCTCTTAACCTGTATGTTCTATAATTTTGACATTTCATGCATCGTGACTGAGTTTAAAATAAAATTCCAAAGTGATTCCTAAATAAATCATATTTAAATTTCAATTATAAAAATAATAAACGAAAAAAAAAGAAAGTCAAAAGTGAGAGTGGAATTTACTTTCGTGTTGATAAATTAATAATAAAAAGGGTCAAGTTCTACTAGTGCGGATCGAGGTGTCACTTAAATACAGCGAGTGACTTACGCTTACGTTTCTGCAGCGAGTAGTGGTGGGAGCCCCTCTGGTTCTTAGAGGTTCCCAAATTTTTTTTTTCACGCACTGTCCAATTGGGAAGCAGCACAAGCATAAATCCCAAGCTTGAAACTTTTTGAGCTTTTTAGTCCACGAAAAGGCTTATATTCTTCCTCTACTTCTTCTTCTTTGCCTCCCCACTAAACGCTAAAACACTTTCTCCACAAGAACTTTCCAGTTTTTAGCATCCGGGTATGTTTAGTTAACTTTCTTTATTATATATTCATATTTCCTGCATGCTTCTTTTAGGCTTTTTACCTGGTGGGTCTATTGAGTTTTCTTTTATCTTGCTTTAAAAATTTCTGTATTGTGGTTCATATATTTTAGTTTTGTCTGCGCAAAAGTTTAGACCTTTGAGCTGTTACGATATTTGTTGAACTTCTGCATGTTAAGGTTTATTACGAATTGGGGGACTGGAAGAGCTTCTGTTTTCTGTTATAGTAATAAAACATGTCTTGAAGGATGTTTTTGTGAAGTTTGTTCGTTTATTTATTTTTATTATTGAGTTTTAGGGATAAGAATCTGGTGTGCAAAATTCAAGTATGATGATGCCTTTAATAATTTATTTGTTCTTTTTGAATTGTCAACTTAGCGTTTCTGGCACTGAGAGCAATGACGTAATGGATTAATAATGATCAATGTAGAATTTATTCATATAGCAGAGAAACTCTCTTAGCTTCTGATGAATTTGCTCTTTCGGTTGTAATTATTTTAGCTTTTTAGTTGCAGACTTTGATTTACTCTCTCCTCTTGAATGTATCGAGTCTGAAATCCAAAGTTGATACAAAGCTCTCGACTTTTTTCTCTAGAGCATTGTCCTGGAGCTGATGTTAGGTGAATCATGCAGCTATACCATCACCCATACTCTTTAGACAGCCAAAAGGTGAGACTCGCTTTAGAAGAGAAAAACATTGATTACACATCATACCATGTCAATCCTATAACAGGCAAGAACATGGACACCTCGTTCTTTAGAATGAATCCGAGAGCAAAACTCCCTGTTTTAAAGAATGGGGCTCACATCATTTTCAACACTATTGAGATTATCCAGTATGTCCACCCTCTACCTTCTCTTTTTATTATTACTTTGGCAGATGCATTTGGAAGCAATTTCTAACTTGAATGATACATGATAGCCATTAGAAAGACGCTTATGAAAGTTTACGATAGGACATGAGTTTGCAGAGTACTATGGTTTATTTTTAGCCCTTCTGTGAAGTAGAATTTGCCTTTTCTGTTTTAGTGTTCAGTTTATTCATGTGTTGTTTATATATTAGATTTTCTCAGCTTTCTATGAGATGATTATTTGTTTAAATTTTTTAATGTCTTGAAACACATCTTTATTAGATACATGGAAAGAAAATCAAGTGATACAGAAAATTTTCAGGTACATAGAAAGGATCTCAGTGGTCTCTTCGGGAGCTGATGACATGAACTTGAGTAGCAGAGAAGTTGTTCAGTGGATGCACAAGATACAACAATGGGACCCCAAATTTTTCACACTTGATCACATCCCTGAAAAGTACCGTCTCTACACATCCAAATTCATTAGGCGGGTGGTGATTGCTCGGATGGCTGAATCTCCCGATCTCGCAAGTGCTTACCATCGTAAACTAAGAGAAGCATATGAGATAGAAGACAAGTTGAAAAACCCCGAAGTTCTAAAATGGAGCAAAGAGCATCTAGTAAGACTTCTAGATGAAGTCGAAACAAAGCTGAACGACACAGCATATTTAGCCGGAGAAGAATTTACCATGGCAGATGTTATGCTCATTCCGGTTTTCTCACGCTTAAAGCTTCTGGATTTGGAAGATGAGTATATAAGTTGTCGGCCAAACATTGCCGAGTACTGGGTTTTGATGCAGCAGAGGCCTAGTTATAAAATGGTGATAGGAAAGTACTTTGATGGCTGGAGAAAGTACAAAACTCTACTAAAAACGTGGTGCTTTGTTCGAATCAGAAGTATGCTAAGAAGATATTGATGATGAATATGATGACATTTTGGATTTAAGCTGTAAATTAGAGATAGGAAAGTACTTCGATGGCTGGAGGAAGTACAAGACTCCACTAAAAATGTGGTGCTTTGTTCGAATCAGAAGCATGCTTAGAAGATATTGATGATGAACAAGATGACATTTTGGATTTAAGCTGCAAATTAGAGATGTTCATAAGATAGGAGGGGAAACATAACAATTTGTATGCATCTCTCTTTGCTCTTCTCTCTTTCCTTTTCCGTTTTTTCTTCTTGGGGGTCTGTGGAGTGGGAAGTTTTATTTAAACTGGTCCTTGGAGTTTTTGAGCATCAATATACAGTTTCTTTATTGTCGGCTACATAATTTTCTCCTGTTTATATAACCCATGAATTTGAAGCAACACGAGTTGTAAGTTGGAATTGGGGGCACTGCTGCAGCAATCATCTGTAAAATATTTTTTGTTACATTTACTACAGGTTTATAAATAAATTAGTGGAAAATAAATTCACTTTATTTCATGGTCTTAAATCTTTTACCACTTAAATCTGAATGTTTATTTTTGGTGAAGTGGTGATAAGAACGGAAGATCTCAATGCAATTAGAAAGCAAATAATGTTTTAACAAATCGAGTTATGCAACAAAAACTGAAGTGGCAGCAAATCTTCGCGCAAGTGTTCCGTTCTACTCGTACTCAAGCATGCATAGATACAAGCAAGTAGGCAACTTACTAAATGCAGGATTATAGGCCAAAATGGGGTACCTATTAAAATAAACCAGCATAGCATCTGAAACAACAAATCAAAGGAACTCATTATAGTTGGCTCATGAAATTATAGTCTAAACACTTCAGTTTAATAACTTCGCCAATCATCATTATGTTGCCTGCTTGCACGTCAGTAAATAAGACAGCCGGCGAGCAGAAGATATTCAACTTTCATTCACACTTTGACCTAAAACCGACATATTTTTAACCAGCAGGACGATTGATCATGCAATAATCCAACAAATATTATATCTAAAGAGTAAAGACTCCTTAAGATGCTAACATATTTGATGAGGCTTCCAAATTGCAAGGGTCAGCTCAAAGTTTGAAACTCACCAACAGGTATTGTTGCAAACTTCAGGTATCAGAATGGAAGTGAAGATGAGCCGCACAAAATATATATATCCAAAATTTGAGTTGAACACCAATTATAACCAAATCATTAAATGTTATAAACATTCAAAATATCCACTTCTCTGCTATACTCTTGCAGGAACCAGAACTGTAAGGAACTTGCAAGAACATTCAAAATAACCACATCAGGCCATGTCTCAGTAAAAGAAAACCTGCCCGCTTGACGTACAGAGTTAACATTTCGATGTTGAGGACATAATTGAAGCTCTAGCAACACAACACAAGGTGGTAAACAATCAACCCCATTTTTCATGGAGAAGTGGAAGCATAAAATAACTTGTGTCAATAGTGCATCTATCAACAATAAGTCACCAAGTTTCTGGAATACGAGCTGCTGTCTGTACCCAACCTCAGAAATTCCACAAAGCATTTGATTGGGATGTCTGAAGTGTTTGCAATCATGAAAGAAAAAACTTGAAGTCGCAAAATGTGTTCCTCATATTTCGATGGTTAAGCTGATAACTAGGGAGCAATTGCTTTGTAGTTTCTGGAAACAGTTAGATACTTGAACTGAAACTAGTATATTAAATAAGAAAGATAAAAAAGGGAAATAATCTATGAGAAGCCCTATCCACCAACCCCAAAGAAACCACCCATCCCCTATCCAAAGACAAACTAGATACCAACTCCAACTGACAGGTTACTTGCCATATTAAATTTTGCATTAACTTTGTTAAATGAAGTGTTTTCCCGGATCAATCAGTATCTCATAAAATCGATATTCCACTTCATCTTGCATGGCACAAATGATTCCAATTCATCTTTGTAAGGAAGAGACAAACAAATAGGTAAGTACTACTTCTCTCTACTCATTGTAAAAGATTCATATGCCTTCTGATTTGTATATGATAAAATTGATACATAGAAAATAATGCCTACCTCTTCAAGGTGTGAACAAATGGATCATATCTAAAGTAGCAAATTGCCAATTTGGAGCATCATTTTCTTCTCAGCTGTGACAGAATAACTTGGGCGGGGACTGTAATTCTGAAATTGAATAAAGGTTTTCACAGATAAATAAAGTCCACAAGAAAAGAATCAAGAATACATTAATGTATGGAAGAAAATTCAATTATCTGTTCAGAATATTTTCTATAAATCAATTCAATGATGATTTTGTTGTGGTGGACGCTGAATAAAACTACTGACAGGTTTATCCACCCTACAACTAACATCCTGTGAACAATAAGAACTTCTAAGCTCATTTCTCCTCCAAAGCCAAGGGGGTCCCTTCCTCTTTTGCTGCCTGAAGTATCTCTTTCCCAGATCATTAGAGGATCCCCTCATTCTTTTAAACGTGTGTTGTCCGTCTGTGCCCGGAATGTCTGCATCTGACTGGTTAGCTCCAGTCATGCTTGGATTGTCTTCATCTGGACAGCAAGGGGGTGCATGATTGCTATCTTGTTGCCATTCTTCTGCAGGTCCATCAATGGTTTTACAACTAACAGCAGAGGCAGGTGGAGTGTCTTTCTTATCACGGGGAAAGGGGGGTAAAGGTGGAAAAGGATGAAAAGGCATGCTGGGAGCGATAACCCAACTATCAACAGTTTCAGCCTGGGATGACCCAAACTGCTGCAAAATATGCAATGGAATTCCATAAGACACAGGTAGGCGGGAATTGAATTTTCCCTGAGGATGTGCAATAGCCACATCAAATGCACATCTCAACTGTGAAACATTTTGTTGAGACAGGTCAGTAGTTGATGAAGAATCGGATGAAACCAGAGGAGGGTTAAACGGAGATGAAAAACCGGGTGGAACATCCTCTTGTGTGATCTGTCCTCCATCTTCGGAGCTAACAGCTTCATCTTTGTTACAGTGATTGTGAATATGATCAGGACAATTGATGTCCTCTCTACTCGGTAACACCCTCGACTCGAGCATCAATTTCTTGTGCTTGATTGGATCTAGGTTTGTCTCAGCAGGCTGATCCCATCGACTTTTACGTTTACGAACTTTGGGGCCATTGGTCTGGCACCCTCCTGCACCAGGGGAAGAGCCAACCTCATTGGCAGCAGTATCCACAGAAGTTTTTGCAACCAATGACTGCATGACACAATCAATTGCTTCTGAAGGTCTTAAACTTTCATCACGCCGATGATTGTGCAACATTGGGAGCCTGTTGCAGTTTGCAACCCTGTGAATATCCATTCCACTATCATCCCTGTCCTTGTAGCTATGTTTTCTGAAAGGTTTAGGAATCCATCTATCTCGGAAGCTACGTGCAATTTGATGAACCTATATGTAACAACGGACAGTGATTAGCACCGCATTGTCACTCAGGAAACTTAATTTGGTCAATTGGTACATCTATAAATTGGTAAGCACTGCAGCAAATGACTTGTAATCTAAAGATCTCCATCTCCTAAAACAAAGTTCTTGATTAATGATCTACTTAAAGTAACTTGAAACAAACCTGTTTGTCATCATGCTCTGTCAATGACAATATTGATCCCCGAAAGCTGCACCAAGAAACACATTAATCTGTTATATGAAAAATCTGCAATAGAACTAGTTGGTGGGTGTACCTTCCTGCTTATCCATCAATGTGATTTTGGCATTATTCTTACAAGTTAATTCCTCAACTTCTTGTAGTATAATCAGTCATTTTTAAAGAAGACTCGAGAAGTTCTTTTTCTCTTTCTATAAGTCCTATGACTTAAACGTGAGGTTACATATTGAGTCCTGCCTCCTCATAAAGATGCATGCAAATGAAAAGACTAAATAAACCTTAGCAGAAGGATAAGATGCTTCTATATGTACTTGAATAGTATTTCTATTAAAGTATGATCAATTTTTGGGAATAAAGCCACTAAAGGTACGACACTAAAATTAGACTCCACACAACCTAGCAGCAGATTTGAGTCAACTGCTGTCTTGCTGATCCTGGACTGGTGCTTGAATGGTTCCCTATCATGTGTCTATATTCTCTAAATCTTGTTTCAAATTACTGATTATCTATTATTATTCTGCGTTTCTTATTAAATCATAGAACAATACAATCCAATAACCAGAAACCCTTTAAAGATTTAAATTCCTATAGGTTCTGACCCACCTTAGTTTCAGTAATAGAGTAGCTTAAGTTGAATCAAGACCAACAACACAATATAAAGGGGAAAATTCACTGAATAAGGAAAACACAGAGTATTTTTTACCTCTCCATCCCAGGACAAGGAGGACCAGCAGTAATATGATTCCGTGTAAGTATCTCTCTCACTGCCAAATATTCCAAGACCTGCAGGAAATAGTAGACACATGCTGTTATCCCATCATATTCCTAAACGGGACTTAGTTTACTTGCTAATCATCAAGTTCCAAAAGACAGTGTACATAAATTAGGCCAATTAAAAGTCCAGCTACCAACTTAATCTAAAATCACTCAGTGAAACCTATTTTGCTGCCAAGAATCAAAATGCACAAAGAGTCTTGTATCTCTGTCAAAAATTATATGCTATATATAACACATTGAGATATACTACACAAAACAATTCAAAGAACAATGCTCATTAACCTGCAGAACTTTGCAGTAGTGATTAATTATTATTATTATTTTTTTAAAAGAAGGAAATTGTGTTCAATTGAGTTAAAAGGGGGTTCGCAGATAGAGCACCTTCAGAAGCTTCCGAAGAATTGGAATCTTCTTGAAGTCCCTTCTGTACTGCTTGATCATGTTGTGTAGCATCTGTAAACCTGGAAAGCAGAGCAATTATCAGTCTTTCTAGCAGTCAGAAGTGCAGTTAAAATAATTTAGTTTATTCCCACAAAAACAAGCATAAATAAAATTGCGTCTCATGCAATGAAAAGAAAAACTACCATTTTTGTTGATTATATCCATCAACACCACTCGTGATTTTGTTTTCAGAAGAGCATCAAGGATCATTGATAAATCTCGATTGCTGCAAAAAAGATTAGCTAAAAATTAAAAAATGCTGAACAGGGACCTCACATAAGAAAGAGACTTAGATAGCAAAATTGGATATCTAAAATTATATTTAAGACTATACGGAGGAAGGAAAACTTCAAATTACCTCTGAATTGATTCGCCATTGCCACTACCACCAGAAGCAGCAGTCAAAAGCAGAAGCTTCAAATAGCCTTTAGGAGCGTCCTGTTTGGAAAACATAGTGCCTTAAAAGATAGAATACCATGCATATACAAATGATAGGACATTTTTTAAGGAAAATAAAAAATTAAAATCACAGATTTTAAAAGAATTGTGACAGTGCATACTTTAAGCAAATGAAACTAGAGATTTCGTGACAGTGCCATCAATATCTTTTCACAAGAAGCAGGCTGACTAACAAGTGAAAGGTGAGGTGAGACTTCAACATAAATTTTTAAAATGAATGGCACCAGTGCTTTGGTGAAGCAAAAGGAATCAGAATGAAGCACATTTAATGACCAAAAGGCGGACAACACTGAGAATGACATCCCCATTCGAACTAACAAAAAAACATTAGATTTAAATAGTAAAAATGGATAATGCTGAATTTACTCACTTTACGTTTACTAATGCCCCCCTCAGCATCCAGCAACTCATTTAATTTCTCCTGAACTGCAACATTGAGCACAATTTATCATTAGAATGATCAGCCTGCTCAAGAACACATTTCCCAAATACAAGTTAAAAGAGGATCACTAACCTGCTTCAAAACGACCGTTAGAGGAACCTTCCATTATCTTTTTGGGTTTGATAAAGAAAACCTGGGATTTGCTGGCAATCGACTTAACTTTATTTCCACTTAAAGGACTACCATCAACCTTGCCTTTCTTAATAGATCCAGATTTACGAGAAGTCTTTATACGAGGATGAGATTTCGGCAAACTTTGATTGTCTTCAACAATATCAAACTTGGACTTCCTACCAGTGTCACTTCCATCAGTAAACAAATTCCCAGATATCAGAGCCGGCAAAGAAGTCTCCACCTGTGGGATTACAGATGAGGTTTTATTCATTGTTTCCTTCTGCTGAACGGAAGATACAGGTATGCTTGATTCATTTTCTACCACAAGAGAAGTTTCTAGTGACTGAAGTGGAGGACATTTCCCTTTTGAATCCTCCCTTTCTAATGAATGGTGTAATTGGGGAATAACAGGAATGGATTGACTCTTAGAGTCATTAACATTTCCAGAAATCTCCAATTGTCCAACAGCTGTGGCAGAATCATCCATTTTATTTGTGTCTTCTGCCATGGCTTCAGAAATTTGTGTTCTGTCACCATAAAAGGGACTGGTTCTGGACATTGTCTTGAAACCATCTCCAGTTTCAGCATCTTCAAGCATCAGAGGTTCAGGATACTCCTCATCTGAATCACCTTGATAAATTATTTCAGTATTTAGCGGGTCCCCACCTATATAACCCCGGCATTGAGGAGAACCACAATGACATTTTTTGGCAGCAGCCCCAAACACTCTGACATAGTTGTAGTCAAATGTCAGCTCTTCACCCTGAAAGATAATAGGCTTAGAGGATGCACACTATAAATAATGAAGCATGAAATAAAATAACATATATCTGATAGGTTTCGGTAAGGCGATGTTTTGAAGGAAAAGCATGGGATAAGAACTAGTATAGCAATTTCTGTCTGGCCCATCAGGCACCCACTCCAATCAGTTCGGTGGACATATCTTTATTGGGTAGCAAACCAGAAATGGGAAAAGCTATGGCAAACAATGAGCCATCTCACAACCCAGGGTCTATGTATGAGCCCATCTTATGTGGCTCTGACTTAACTTGTTGTCAGGAATATACAAGAAAGACATTTTACAATTTCTTGCTGAAGCTTGTACAAACACATGGTTCTTTCATCTAGTTACTGCCTCTCAATTTTTTTTCACTCATCTCTCATTGCCAATTCATGACAATTCGTGAGTCTCTCTTTCAAAACACTTTTTTCTTGTAAAAGAAGCAGCCAATAGAGAAAGTTTTTCCCCTTCAGGAGAAGAGGAGAGGTGAAATCATACCTCCTTAATATCCCTCATTGCAAATAGTCCGATACAAATTTCTCCATTCACCATCCACTGTACCGCGATAGCAAACAAAACAGTGAACACTGTTAGATTAAAGCTTCACCAACATGAATACATCAAATGCATTGATGTCAGAATGGAGATTTCAATAAAATGGGAAGCCATATTAACACGATAAGGATAAGAAACCCAAAAATTTCAAAAAAAAAAAATATGTCTAATGACATTTGGCTCACTCTCAATAATTGGTTATAATTGATGTATTCATGTTTGTTACAATTGATATTTCATGATATCAGAATATTTTATCCAACGTTTGGTACTTATGAGTTGACTTTTCTTTCCATAAGAAAGACAGCATGATATTACCAAACAAAATGAAATACAACTGAAGAACAAAATATCAACCAGAAGTTCACATGAGACAAAGACAGCAAAAAGAGGCACAGTGAAGTGCCAAAAATGAACAGTCGAAATGGATGCACAAAAAATTTTAAAAAATTCCAAAAAAATTTTATACAGAATGCATGACAATTTATTTAAGGTGATGGGGAGAGAAATGTCTTTAGATTCTTTTAAAACCAATGCCTAAAGAAGAACAAAGTTGGCTTTATTCCACAAAATGAACTATTCTTATAGAACAAAGCAAATCAAATCCAGTGAAATCACAGAACCATAATCAGTATCTCACAAGAACCAAAAATCCCAATAAGTATAAAAAAATTTCCCCATAATGCCACTGTGGATGTGGACTATTTTCAACGAGATAACAACAAATAGTAAACTAAAAATATAATTTCAACATACATACTGCATGAAAAAGATGCTCAAATGGATGTTCACCTTTTCAGTACGGCAGTTAGGATCACAACTATGGTTAATGAAACGGCCCAGATTTCCCTTGGCACATGCATCTATTACCTGAGAGAATAGAAAAAATGAATAAGAAACTAAAATGCAACCAATTATGTCAAGAAAATCAGATGCTACGAAGGAAAGTAGGGTATAAACCAGCATAACGCATAAATCCGCATTGCACAGAGTATTCCTAAAGCTTCTTGCATATTTATTTCCATTGAACACCACAATTTCTATATTCAAACCAAGCATATCAAACTCTCTTCAGACCATGCTCAGGAGGAAAATCATAAGGCCCAAGAGCAAGCTAGATCTCGGCCTAAGTTTACAAACATCAGGGGTAAACAAGTCCAGTTGTTTTCAATACATGGTCCAGCTTCACTCCATGGTAAAAAAAAGTTGCAATAAACATTCTTCAATTTAAATGACCAAGGTCAAATGTTTTGAGTATTTTTTATTTTTTGAAAGGTTCAGGAGTTTTTCTTGGTGCTTTCAGTATTTAACTTGTTATTGATCATATACAAGATTATGAAGCATCATTAGTGGGATATCTTTCCTCTTGCTACTCATCACAAGCTCAATACATTTGAGTAATAAGGTCACTAGAACATTGTTTCCTTTGAGAGAGCACTCAGGTTAACCATCCCCCCCCACCCCCCCCCCCCACCAAAAAAAAAGCAAAAAAAGAAAAAAAGGAGCTAGCAAACCACTACAAGTCTAAAATGGTTCATAATATACACATAAAAGATTTCAGCAGTAGGCATATTTAGCCTATGCTCTGGTAACTTGCTACAACAAGAACTACTTTTGTTGGAAATAGAAAAATACCCAAGAAAACCTTCATATTCAGAAGCGAGAAGCCCAAAAAATATTGTTCATGTTCAATAACAAGTTAAATATTGAAAGCACCTAGAAAAACTCCTGAACCTTTCAAAAAGATCAAAGATACTCAAAGATCCACTGAGGTTAAGGAGGGAAGGGGGAAAAAATGAAGCTAGCAAACCACTACAAGTCTACAAATGGTTCATAACATTTACAATCACTGCATGATGAGAAATATTGTTTAACAGAAATACATTATCACCTCATATCATTAGAATTAAAATTAAAGTATGTTATGAAAGTTATTACAAACCTCACTGCCATTTAATGTCATGAAGTAAAAATGCTTATGACCATTGGCCGCATACTCCTTTTGCCGTGCCT
Source organism: Citrus sinensis (assembly GCF_022201045.2). Lineage (NCBI taxonomy): Eukaryota > Viridiplantae > Streptophyta > Magnoliopsida > Sapindales > Rutaceae > Citrus > Citrus sinensis. The sequence continues at coordinate 33,446,712 of NC_068560.1, read as the reverse complement.
CATAAGCTTGCATGTCAAGGACCTGATTGCCATATATTAGAAATTTTGACAATAAAATAAAGATTGATAGATCCAGAGAGAGTCAAATTGTAAAACACAAAGGGCAAGACTTACAATAGAATTGTCTATAATTACTAATTACTTTTTTTAAAAAAAAAAAAAGATCTAACATTACTAATTACTGGATGCATATTATTTTGGCCACCAAAAAGAAAAAAGTAATTTTGAATCTATTCTATCCATAAACAAACTATACATGAACGTCAAGGATGTGAAACTATGGATCAGCAACTGGAATCCAGAGTAATGATGACATCCAGCCCAAAAGTGGGGCAATAGTTCCTACACCAGGTCTAACAGGATCCTGCTTGAAACATGCAAGAGGGGGGATGAACTCATATGTGAACGTAATTATACTAGTATAAGTTCAAGCCACTTCAAAATACCAGACATTAGTAACCTCTTTCACAGAAAATCCAGGCAATAAAATAGACTCCCGACACTGATTAAAAAATTATTGTTATACGTGAACAAAGGATAGAAATTTAATCACTTTACTGAAACTAAAAAGACCAACTTTGATCGACAAATGATAATAATGGGCAAAAGCTAAATAACAAAGATTCCTATTTTGCCAATGGTTTCGAAAGATGATTCATTTGCCACTGAAATCATGTTCTAAGAGATAGAAACACAACCACCAGTTTCATTGTTCTACTAATGAAAACGAATAATAAGAAAAAGAAAATCAGCAAATTTTCAATAAAAACAATTGCACCCTTACACTTAATTTGCAGGACCAATTTTACTTAGATTTGGCATACAGGTTAACAGTGGCAATAAGCACTAAGAATCTGTCCTTGTATAGCCGCAATAAAGAAGTTCATGCTTGACTTGAGATAACTCCAGGAATTTACCTCTCCAACATATTCAATAATAAATTTCCCTATCGGTATATCCTCAAGTGACTCTAGTCCATAACCCTTCTTCCCACATGGACGCCACTGCATTTTGGCGTACTTGCGTTTCTGGAACTGTAAACAGACATTTTGACTCAAACTCTGCCCTTTATATACAAAACAGCATATGTTGATCAAGAAAATGAAAGTTATATGCACAGAAGAGCTGAAGTACCTGTTGATTTGAACATAGGTCACCACAAGGACAAGTGCCTTGAACACATTCAATGTTAAGCATCCGATTCAAGCATTCATCTCTACAGCCGAGCCGAACATCTAAAGGTGGTTTGCAATGGCAAACCATTACCTAATTAAATTTAGCAAACATGTTGATCAGGAAAAAAAAAATTAGTAACAACCTGAACAGGAAGAAATTTAATCAGCTTTACATAATCTATGACAAATTGGAAAACTAAAAGGAAAAAGGTTAAGAAATTTAGGTGCTAGCTTCTTGTCATAGCATAAGAAAATTTCTCCAAGCCAAAAAGCAAAATTGAAAAAGAAAATCAAGGGGTATTGCAATTTTTTGGTTTTTTTGATAAGAAACGGGTATCATAATTATGCAGTTCCTATCAATTAAAACATTTCTGTTACACATCCATAGAAAATAAATCACTATACTAGGGTAATATTAGAAGCTTCCGATTAAGGTTGATCTTTAACAGAAAATCAACAGAGAACGATTATGGATAGTAATACGTTTGTGAATGTAGCAAATGATGCACCCTAAAATTAACAATTTAGCAATGGAATAGAGATTGATCATGAAAAGTAATATGGATGTAAATGTAGCAAATGATGTACCCTTAAATTTCTTTTTTTCTTCAAATGAGACTAACAATTTGGCAATGGAAGGAAGAGCTTTTATTTTTAAACTTTGAACACAGCCTTGATGCATATGACGGTTTGATGTCAAGGACTGCTGGCGCATGGAACACAAACAGAGCAAGGCATGGAACTTTAGGTGCATTTTTGCCAAGTAAAATAAGCACAAGACAGTCATAAACACAACAGTTGCAAGAACACTGAACTCTTCATATTTCTAAAGTAAATAAATGTAACACAGCCAAATGGAAATAACCATATAAATGATAGGCAATGGATCGAGTAGGTTCCAGACCTCATCAATTGTTTGCGTTTTACGACTACGATGAAGAAAGACATTTGAATCAATGCGCCTAAATGATGACCCTGGAAGAGCCATAACACATCAAAGCCAGGTCAAAATATGAAAACTAAAATGTCTGGAAAAGGAAAAAGGAACCTAAGAACCTAAAGCCCAGATATCTTACACATACCAGGTGTACTCTGAAAATCCAAACCCTTTCCTGATGTATTGTAATTTATAAGGCCGTCTTCTTCTTCATAGTCTGATAAGCCTAACTCAGCGTTAATATCAGCATTTGTCTTTTCTTGAGGAATTGAACAATCAGCAAATGTTGTATCCATGTTGTCCTTACAGACCCTTCAATAAAGAAAAATTTAATATCAAATCCAATAGGAGATATTAGATTATAATACAAGAAAAATATAAATATAGATTGAGGGATAGCTATCAGTGAGCCCTTCATAAGACAGAAGGTAGAAACAAAATGAAAAGAAACATAGTTTTCCATGTCCTGAAACTTATGCCAAATATAGCTATAACTACACTAAAAACCAATCATACCGACAACTAAACCGATGCTAGATCTTCACTTAACCAGATTTTGGCATGCAATTGAGAATATAACATTTGAGAACTCAAAAATATCTCAATTCAGATGCAACACTAGAGAAGGGGAAAAAATGATCAAGACTGAAAAAACCCAAATTAAATGGTAGCAAACACAATCATGACAACTCACACTAAGGCTGGTGCAGTGGTACTAATAACAAAAAATTATAAGAATTTGTAAAATTGAATTCATGAACATAGGCTCAATTAAAATAAATAAAAAAAAATTGTAGTTAAAGAAATATTTGAATAAAGTTCACATAATAGATGTCTAAAATAACTTATCCCACCCCACTTGCCAAATTGTTGAATAAAACAAACACACACAAAAAAAAAAAATTGCAATTATGACATAACTGGAAAAATATGAGATGACGAACGAGAAAAATATGTACCATCTGCAGTTTTCATCAATCAAATCCGCAACTGAAACTGGGATACGCCGCCATTTGTAACAGTCATCACACCGCACCCAAGCACTTTCGGGAGGACAATAATGCTCAGGTTCACCAGCTGATGTAATCTCCGCGTTTGATACATCAACAGACATACTATTGTTGCCAGAATCTGTTTTCCCAATATCATCTGCAATGTGGCTTCCTACAGCATTAGTTTGAATGAATTGGGAAACAAAAAAGATCTTTCCTATCCATGATAAGAGAACTATAAGAAGAAAACAGTAAGATTAAACAATCAAACAGATAACGTGTTGAGGTCCGGCTAAATAAAAAAGTTCAGCATCTGTTGGGTAAACATTTTTTCTTCACAGAATCATAAAACTTAAACATTCCAATACCTATTTGTGGTCGAACTTCTGTTTTTTCCTCAACCAGCTCCAAAACACCTTCATCCCTTCTTTTGGCAGCTAAAACACCCTTCTCCTTGACTTCATTCTTGTTGACTGACTTCCGTTTGTTTCCCCTCTGTGTAGAAGCCTTTCTTCTCCTGCTCTTAGCTGAGTTAGAGACTTTGGACCTTCCCTTTTTCCTTCCACCTGATTTAAAACTTTTGCTAAGCTCAGATCCCTTGCATTTAACTGAAGGAACCATAGCCTCTTCAATGATTCCAGGTTCACTGTCTCTCGAAGGCAACAGTTCGCTGCAAAATTCCTTGCCGCTTGATGAATTACTTGAAGCATAAGTGACAGGAAATGCAACGAGAGAATCACTAGAGTGACTACCATCTTCCAGTTTCTGTCTGCCGCCACGTTTTTTTGGTGGTTTAACTTTGCTGGCTGCAACAGGTGAATCGTCATGCAGACTACAGTTACCTGCAAAAAGGAGGTTAGTTTTCTTCTTCCCTCTCCGGCTGCTGGTGACATTTCCAGGAGCAGCAAAGATTTCAGAAGAAGTCAAAACAACTTTATGCGAGCCTTCTTTACTTCTAGTCCCAACTTCAGAATCAGGAGCTGTATTGATAACTTCAGAATCTGGTGAAGTCCCAGGATCCACATAATTGTTCTCACTTGCTCCACCCAATATTCCAACCCCTTTATGGGCAGAATTACCATCTGCAACATCCCCGGCTGCATTGTCTGTAATCACAGTGGCCTTCAATTCCTGACTTGCAAAGTGCACATCCAAGATAGAGTCACCTGGGTGTTTCACTACCTCCTCCGGGTTACTATCCAAACACTGAAACTGTCTTTGAGTGCCCTCTTCCCCAAATATATCTTCATCTTCATGGGCTAATATTGGAAACTCAGAATTTTTTGTAGGGTATGACTCAGAAATGTCATCACCAACAACAATATCATTGGATCCCATTGTGTCAGCCACCTTGGGGACCACAACATTCAGAGTACTTTGACAAATTTCCTTCCCCACTTTAACCTTCAAACGAAGGCATCGAGTTGAAACATTCCATTTTTTACTAGGGGTCAATGAGCTTCCACTAGCCTGAATCTTATTCCGCTTTTGACTTCTATGGTCACCTCTTGCCTTTTGTGATCCTTGGTTCTGAGATAAATTGAAACTACTCATGCCACTCTTACCAAAAATTTGAGTAATGCTGCCCAATAACCCCCAGATAGAAGAACGAGCTGGTTTGGACAAACAGCTTCTCTTCCTTCTTGCAATGTTGAGGATTATATCAATACTCCCATGAGAATGTTGAATTTTGGCCTTAGTCCTGCAATTCCTCGCAGCCCTTTTGGTCTGAGTCTTCTGACTAGATCTACTTATACGGCTGCTCCTTCTAGAAGATAATGATACCCTGTTAGGATATTTAGTTTCAGAAAAGCAATTCGTGCCCACATCATCTTTTACTTCATGAACGATCTGTCCAAAACCATCAACCGCACCACTAGAACTAATAGCACCAAAACCATCTTTTTGAGAGAGACCCGCAACATTTAAACTCTTACAAGAGCCATTCTCGTCTACAGCAGAGGGTTGGCATGACTGCAAAGAAATTGGTTTCTCAATAACTCTGGAGGAGTGCTCCTTTTCATTTTCTTCTATTGGCGATAGCTGACTGCAAATCTCAACCTTGATATCAGTTGTAACATCACTTTTCTCTTCCACGGCCTCTGTAGCACTCTCTGCAGAAAGACCATCAACACTCTTATTATTCCCTTGGTCATTCTGCTTGGAACAATTACTCAGTGAATCAGCTATACGCAAACTTTCCAAGGAGCTCTGGCAACTCTGCATAGGCAATGCTAGGATGCATGTGTCAGTGTTATCTTTTTGTTCCACAGTTCCAACAGCGAGATGACCAATGCTTTCATGATCCACATGATCCTTATGTCCTTCACAAGTTCTCATTAAATCATCCTCATAAAAAACTTTGAAAGGCGTTTCACCATCCTGTAAAGCTGATATGCAGTTGCACATATTAGCTTCTACAGCCGCTGACAGATTGGCTTTCCCTTCTGCTAAGCTCTCAATGCCCTGCTGCTCCTTTTTTTGAATACAACTAAATGACAAGTCTGTTGCAGATGCAAATTCCATGCGCGGTTCAGTATGCTCTAAAGGTGATCTTGGGTGGCCACTATCATTCTCTAACCCATGTACAATATCTCTCTTCCCTTCAACAATTAATTGTTTCTCAGTCACAAGTGTCAACTCTGAGCGAATCTCACATTCCTGGAAAGACAGCATATGCCCACAAATATCTATCTCTATTCCAACTGAAGCATAATTTTTCCCTTCTTCTTCCAAGGATGGAACACTGATGCACTCGTTGCTCTTCTGCTCATTCTGTTGAGTACAATTTCTCAGTGAATCAGTCTTAGGTATTAATTCTGGGGTCATTGAACAGCCCTGTGAGGGCAAAATTTGGCCACATGTACCCATTTTATCTTCTATAACCTCCTTAGCACTTTTGGTGGAGAGAGAACCGCCATTCTTATTATTCTCTTGATTACCCAGTTGAACACAATCTGTAGGTGAATCAACCAGAGATATAGCTTCTGAATCCATTTCACAACATTGAGAAGGCAACATTTGGTCACTCGTAACTTTCATTTTCCCAGATAAAGCATCAGTTTTTTCTTCTATGCATTCCATATCCCCTTCAGAAGAGGTACAACCAGCAGTGTTATCATTCTTCTGATCTTCCTGTTGAACAGAATTATTAGGTGAACCAGTGAAGGGTAATAATTCTGGAGGCATTTCACAAAATTGTGATGGCGAAATCTGGAAACAGTTAACTTTCTCTATCCCGTCTAGGGCATCAGTTTTCACTTCCTTGCCTTCCATGTCCCCTTCTGAAGAGGAACAACTGACAGTCCTACCATCTTTCTGATCGCCGTGTTGAACACAATTTCTAGGTGATCCAGTCAAGGGAATCCCAAAGCTTCCAAAAGGCATAATCAAGTCACAAGGCACTTTCTCCAACTCAGCTAACTCATCACTTTTCTTTATCATAACCCCTTCCTCCCCAGGGAGACAACTAAGAATATTATCACCCATCTGCCCATGCTGTTGAACACAATTTCTTGTCAACCCACCAACAGGAATTGATTTCAAGGGCATTTCAAAGGCATCAGATGATAATGTTTGGTTATCATTGCCCAACATTACCTCAGCTAAAGCATTAGTTTCCACTCCCATAACCTCTACAGTCTCTTCAACAGAGGAACAATTGAACCCTTGATCATCCTTCTGCTTATCCCGTCGATCACAATTTCTCGGTGAACAGTTGCTAGGCACTTCTCCCAAGGGCAATTTCTGATGCTTAAATGATTCCAAATCCTCCCCTTGAAACCCTCCTTTCTCCACACACAACCCATTGCCACAAACATCTACTTCACTCTGACTCCCATCCAAACAAACCCCCTGCTTCTCATCAACCAATTTCTCCAAAACCGAACCAGACACATTATCACACTCACTAGCTGGCCCATCTCTATCACCAACAACAGCCTCAGAATCTACTTTACTCTGACTCTCATCAACCAATTTCTCCAAACCCGACCCAGACACATTATCACACTTACTTACTGACCTATCTCTATCACCAACAACAGCCTCTGTAACATAAGCAGAACTTACATAAATATCGTTTCCATCTTGAGACAAATCTAAACACCTACCTGGGGAACTACAAACACCAATTTCCTCCTGACTCTCAATGAAGCAAACCCTGCTAACCCCACATTCATCATCTATCGCTTTCTCCAAACTCACACCCACCACATTTTGAAACTCATCAATCAGCCCATCTTTATTACCAATGCCAGTATCTCCAGCATCTCCACAGCTCACACAATGAGTGGTATCATCAATAGAACGCCCATCCAACTTCGTGCTGCCACTCACATTAGCATCAAGCACATCAAATCTTGTTTTCAAACACATCCTCTGCTCAGAAACTGGTTCTTCCATAAATTCCAAGCTTGAATGCTGTTCAAAAACAGAGTTACACGAGGGTTCATCAACTGATGTCAAATTCTCACACGAACCCATCCCAGCGTTTTCCACTTTCCCAAAACACTAAGAAATACCAATCATTCATTTGATCAAAATCGAACCACCTAATACAATGCAAGCTCTAGTCATCACCGATCAAAACCCTAAGTTGTCTGCTCCGTTAAGCGTCTTCGTTCAAAAAAAAAAAAGAAGCATAACCATAAAAATTTACCTGCTTTAGATTCTTAGTAGCAGCAATATCGCAGAGATAAAAACCCTAATATCCCCTTATCTGCAAAAGAGAAAAAATTGGCCAGATAAAAAAAATTTGCAAACCAATGCAGCTACGCAAAAAAAAAAAATAATAATAATAATAATAATAAAACGTAAACAAATTACAAAAACACATACACAAACAAATAAGAGTTCTAAAAATCATAAGGAAATTATTAAACCGAAATGAAATACCTTTTCAGAGAAGAGGCAACGGGGGCGTTGAAGAACGAAGTCGGTTGTTTCATATATATATATTTTTATTTCTCCGAATAGTGATGGTTTTTTTTTTTTAATCACTCTCAAAAAATTCGCTTTTTTCTTTTTTTTAATACAAAAAGAGTGAGAAAGAGAAAAGGAATTGCTTGTTAGTGTTGTCAATAAAAAGGAAGGCTTCAACCGAGGGCGCGAGAGAGGGTGGGTTTCTATAAATCCGATGCTGATTATTAAGTTGACGGTACTTGCATGATCCTTGTTGGACACGTGTCATCGTGAAGGGTAATTTTGGTAACCTGGTAAAAGTAACCGCGGCATCAAAGTTGGTGAATTCCCCGATCCTTCGCTATCGGTCGTGTACATGATTAAGGTTTGGTGATGTTATTTCATGTAACATAAAGTTGGAGTAAATGGTAATTATAACAATAAATGCGCGTAGAATGATAAAAATGGTAAAAAAAATTTACATTGATATATGAATATGGCCAATGATTTTTAAAATAATTATAATTATAATTTAGTAGTAAACAGTGAAACCGAGTATTAGCCGAATATTAGAGCAATGAAAGGTTATTTACCGAATTTGGGTCAAACAAAATCATCGAAGAGCCCGCAAATACGGGTCACAGAGGCAAGAAATCATCTATGCATAATTACTCACTTTTCGGAATATGATCCACTCCTAATTTGAACTTTATTGAGTTTTTAAAAATTTTCTATCATGTGTTTTTTAGCGGTAGTGCATGAGTAAATTTTAGTTTTTTATTTATTTTTTATTTATTAACAACTCATCAGCAATTGAGTTATTTGCTCAAAACATAATCAGATCAAGAGAGAATCATGATCCTCACTTATCACCCATAACCAAAACCATTAACCTCAACCAAGTGAAAATTTCAGCAAAAAGAGAGAAGATTTTGATCTCGGTGACGTCGCCAAACAATCCTTGGAAAATCCATTTCCTATTTAAAAATTTGTGCCGCATTACGATAGACTTTGATTGCATTTCAAAAGGTCATTGTTATTTTGCTTAATTTGATCCATAATGGTTGCGATAAACGAGTATATAGAATTAGCCACTCGGCCTTAGGCCGAGTGGTCAGGGCTGCTACCCTCCAACTTGGAGGGCAGCAGTTCGAACCCTCACAAATGCATTGTGGGGGTATTTCCTTCCTCAATTAAATTTGAGTGAAGACAATCTCCTTCCTTACCCAAGTGTGAGGAGTAGACATCCTTCGAATATTTGTAAGGGTTAAAATCTAGGTAGCGCTCCATTAGCATTGATGTAAGTTGGTCCTAGTAATAGTCTGATTTGTAAATATTAGTTATAGTCTCATGTAATATGAGTTGTAATTTGAGCAATAGTCTCATGTAATCAAAAAAAAAAAACGACTATATAGAATTAGGTTTTTGTACTTGGTTGAAAATAAGTAAATTATGCATGCTAGTTTTGACTCTTGACGAGTACAATTATAGAATTCCAATAAAAGAATTCATACTTAAAAAAAAGAAAAAATCTTACATTATTTTTCATTTAAATGGAAAATTTTTAGTAAGCAATAAGTTGAGAAAATAAATTAACGTTTACAATATTAGACAAAAAAAACGGCCTTTTAAAAATAAATAGAGGGAAGTGATTGCGCAAATCACCTAATACACGATCTGATTTTACAAAATTAAAATAAGAATAGATGTAGAAATGCATTTTTACATGCATAAGCTGAAATGTTGGGAAAAAGAGCAAAGCATTATTTGATTAAATTAATAAAAAAACTGTGTGTTTTAAAGTACTTTCAAATCCCATTGAGTGTCAATTTTTTTTTATGACCTTACAATTTTATGCTTGATGGTTTTTTAATGTTGAGAATATGAATACCTTGAATTATTTAATTAATTCATAATTAATTTAAATTTTTAATCTAAAATTATTAGAAAAAAATAAAGAAATTTCATAAATTTTGAAAATTTCAAATTAATTCCAAATTATTTTTAGAATTATTAGAAAAATTACATGAAATATGTTTTCATACTTTTTAGGGGTCGATTAAGGATTGTCATTCTAATTGTGGGTAAAAAGAAATTTACTCTTCTGTTAAAGGGTAGGGATATTTCCATATAGTTTCTCTGGGTCCTGCTACTTTGCAACTGGTGTTTGGTACCCCTATTTTGTCATTTATTGATTTAATGATTAAATCTAACCAAAGAGTTGCATGGCCGTGCAGATGGGTTTGCATGGTTATTAACATTGTCATCCCTGATGTTTTTTGAAAAATTAAAAAAGGTAAAAGTTTCTAAATGTTGACATATATGTCCAGATTGTTTCAAATTTTTTTACAATTAAATCTATTGACCTAGTTTGACTATTAGCATGAGTATAATGTATGGACAATAATGTAATCTCATGTAAAAATTTTAAAATGCACGAAAAATTAACACGCCTTAAAAAATATTTTGTTAACATAATATCTATTTAATATACAATAATTATTTGAATATGTCAATTAAAAAATAATACATGATAAAAAAATATTAATTTGTTAACAATAATAATATATGACCATAACGAACATGCATATGCCTAAATTAAATGTTTCTAATAATATTATTAATGAACAAGTTGCGTAATTCGCAAGGTATATTTAATTAATTTTTTTTATTTTGATACTATTATCTTCTTTGTGCATGATAACTGAATTTCATTTATGTTCTTTCTTTATTCCTAATTAGCAGCTTTAGCACCCATGAACTCTATCCTCTATTTTTTTTTCCTTCTTTTCATAAACTCTAACCTAATAAAATAGTTTTAATTAAAAGTTTAAAATCATCATATTTTAGAAGTAGATTTTTTGATCGACAAAAGTCCTACTATTGATTCTTTGGTTTATAAAGTAGTGTGATTTAAAAGAAGAGTCCAGCTACCGTTCACTTGGTGCATGGTACCTCATATTTTGTCCATATATGAGTTGCCCATTAGATCTAACGCAAAACTTGCTTCAGCGGCATGGATGTATTCTATTTGGTTTTTAACATTGACATCTCTATTGTTTTTCAAAAAAGCAAAATAATCAAAAGTTTGACAAATAATTTTGGATAATTTTAAAATTTTATATTTTGATCAAGTGATCTAATTTACTATTAAAATTAATGACAGTATAAGGCCAATAACTTGAAAAAAATTTTAATACATAAAATCTTTTTTATTTTTTGAAAATAATATAATATTAATTTAATCTCTAATAAATAATTTAAATATATAATAAAATATATTAATTTATCAATAATATTAAACAATTTTTAGAAACAATATAAAATTTATTTAATCAATAATAAATAATTTAAATATGTAATTAAATTTTAATTTATCAATAATAATATGACCAAATGACAATGTTAAAAAATTTCATAATAATCAATTATGGTTTAGTATTCAAATATAAATAATAGAAATATACTCTTAAGTGTAAATAGTAGAAATATTTTGGACTTATATATTAAAATTTCAAAACTTTTAATTTGTTCACTTTTCAGCAAATAAGAGGGATTGCAAAGTAATTTACCAAAAACAAGGGTACCGTGCACCCGGGGCACCGTAGCTTCGTCCAGTTTCTCTTGGCCATATGGTTCATCCGGAGGTAAGATCAAGTTTCAAAAAATAGTGAATGCCTGAATGGTCTTGTCAATGTACAAATGTATATATAACCCATTATTTTTCTAAACACACCCACTTTCAAAAAATAATTACAATCAGTCCGCATTATTTTTGAAAAATTCAAATAAGAAGAAGTTTACAGAATTAATCAATTAAATTAAATTTTTATTAACACTTTTTTACAATATTTGATCTCTAATATTACTTAAAATAAGTTTAATTTGAGTATTTTATACTTTTATCTAAACCATTTTAATCCCAATAAACTAACAAAATGTCTTCGACATGATACTTGTGAAATTTATTAGGACATCAAATTAATGTTATTTGTATGCCGACACTGAAAATTATTAATTACATGTGAAAACATTAGATCATATAAGTTATAAAATTAATACCTAAACTATTAGATACAATAGTACATATATTTAGGGTAATTTGATCATTTTATTTTATAAGGGTATAGTCAGATTAATGGTCAAAAGACCTAATTATAATAAAAAGATTATAACAATGATTTTATTGATTAATTGTCCAAACTAATTGTTGCTTTGGGATTTTAAAAAAAAGTGAATTTGTTGTAATTATTTTTCAGAAATTGGGTTTGTTTACAAAATTTGTGGGTTGGAAATATAACCACACTTTATTGATGATTGAGTAAAGAATAAATTTCAATTTATCCCATTTAACATGATAATTTTCAGTTCACTCGTTAACATTATGGAAACATTTATTTATTTCTATTTTCTGTTCAATATATTTGGGAAAATCAGGAGGTGTCAATGAAAAAGTTGTATGTCAACAAGACCAAGAACATGAATCGACTGGATACTGATACAGAGCTCAAAGGGACAATACAAATAATGAACTTCAGAGCCCTTGGAAACTAAACGACTTGCCGAATCATTCCAAGCCCAAGGCAGTAAGCCTGCGGATGTACATACCCTTTCTTTACCATAGCTTTACTAGTGCTTTTTCGCTTGAAATGCATAATTTTTGTTAGAGTACGGATTGCTTTTGGAAGAAATAATTAGGCTAACCCAATTGCAAAATTGCAAGTGTGAAATTGTTCCATATGATAGTAACTTGCAAAGTTGTTTCATCTAGAGTTACTGACAATTAAAGTTGGAGGTTCTACATTTAAAGGACCATTTCTTTATTTGAAACGTGTTGGAAAATTTTAGAGCAAATTATATCATGTCATGTCTGTGGTAGGTTGCTGCTGTTATTTGCGATTCTTTTTGCTCTAGCATTGAGTAATGCTTTCTTTTAACTTCTTCGTTGACATGTTCTCAATATCAAGAATATTGGGAAATTCGGGAAGCACTTGGAAATATTGGGAGGCTTCTCTTAATTTGATGCCTGAAAATGCGGCTTTGTATGAACAAAAGACACAAGTTGGGGGTGGTTGGAATGCGTAGAAGAAAGCAACTGAGTTTTTTTGGTTAGTATGAGACAAGAGTGCAGTGATGCCTGTGACTGAATCAAAAGTTGGCCATGAAAAATTTCTGTGCTTAAATATCAGCATCTGATTTAATCCGGAAGGAGATTATTCACCACTAACCAGGAAAAGTTTCAATCTTGGGGCTTGCCTATTGATTTTCATGAAAGTAAGATGTGCCATGTATTTCTTTCACACAAACTGGACTAAACACTACTATGAGTTTGAATAATTCTAGATGCATGCCAGAATTAATTAAGGCGTGCATGACTTGCGTTTACATCCTTTGTTAATTTCCCCAGTTGCATATTACTTTTGCATGTTGTGACTTATTTTACAGCGTTTTGGCCAGGTTATTTATCCATCAAAACTTTACTTTCCTTTATCGCGCTTCATAAAATATTGATTTTTCTTTGAAAGGTAAAGCATTGAACTTTACATGAATAACCTTTTTAAGGCAAGTAGATAAAACTGTCATAAAACCTACCAAAGAAAATCAAATCTTATGTGTGATGGTGTATAAAAAAGTGTTCATGTAACCAGAGTTGGTTGTTGTGAGTGGTTCAACACTCTCACTCCTTAAGAGAGGTCAGGGGTCAAAACCCCGCTCTCGCATAAAGTCACTACTTTGGCTATTACTTTACTCCTTACGGGCCGACCCGGTGCGAGCGGGGATTAGTTTATGTTGTGGTACGAGTTTAAAGATGCCTCCCACAGTTGTGGCCTATTCAGGACTACCTCGTGGTTCAGACAAAAAAAAAAAAGTGTTCATGTAATATGCTTATATGACATAAACAAGATTTCACAGATGTAGGTGACGCATAATTTAGTTTTTAAATCTGTATTTTAAAACATGTAGACATTGAGACATTTTCATTGGAGAATGGTTATATATAAAATGGATATCATAACATATTATAAAACTAAAACCATAATTGAGGGGACACAATTACACTCAGTGATATAATCATCCACTCCGACCATGCAAGTTCCACTTATTGTATTATAGTTGTCAACAACTATAACGAGGTAAATTCATTAATATATATCGAGGTCACTAATTCCATCACAGAACCTAAAATGTTTAAAGTGCTTTTCAAGAAAGGAATCCGAAAGTGCTATTAGATCCTTTCTTGAAGATTAGGCTGAATAGGCTGCACATGGTAGGCATAGTCATGATGATTCTCTCTTTGATAATCAATCTCAGCACTCACACTATTCTCCATAGCAAGCTCCTGTTGCTGTCTCGCAATCTCCTGTTGCCTCTGTGTAACAAAAATGCTAATTAACTTTGGCCTCTGGTGATTTGCGATTAATTAATTTGGTTATCATTACCCAAATTACAGATAGTGAACTACATGTAACTAGAAATACAGGCAGTAAAGATTTTGAAGGCAAAATAATTAAACCCCTAAAAAGTTCATGCATGTACTAATTTTTAAAACCTTATTTTGGAGGTTTTTGAGTTGAATACTAACCCGTGAACAATGAGTTGCATTTTAGACAAAATTTTTAAATCATTCTCGAATTTGTAAAACGCAAAACATAGTTTGAGAATCGCACACCAGCAGAAGGTAATGAAAACCACTAAGTTAAACCACATTCCCATATATTTTGAGCTTCAAAGCTAAAAAAATACAGGAACAAAATATATTGATTTGACACACACAAATATCAAGTCTGCTCCTTTGTGAAAACTGAAAGCACTCAATTACCGCATCTATTTTCATATAAAATTTGCGTACATTATATTCCCTTGATTAATTAAACAATTTAAGAACAGGTGCTTTGAGTACGAGAGAAGGAATGAAACATATACCAGAACAAATTTGAGGTAATTATGCTCCTCCTCCATCATTTTTCCCTGGGCAATAGGAGAGGAGAATATAACTCATTATGCTAAAGAGCTAAGACAGGTCCAATAAATTGCTCATAAAATTAATTTAAGGTATTGATTGGTTGCTTGATTTATACATACATTTTTCCTCATCGTTTCCATCTTTTCACTCTGTCAGCAATGCAAGCATAGTAGAAAGATTAGACCACCTTGATTAGACCACCTTGAAAATAATTATTTAAACACAACATTTTGTTCACCAATAGCTCCAATCTAATGAATATAATCTGACCTGTTTGTCGCGGATGCTGACAAGACCATTTTCGAGGGCATCCTCTAAGGCTATGAGTTCTTTAGGGTTCAGAGATGAGATATCCTCCCCATTTAGGTGCCTAAAATATATTTATTAACAATTAAATATTTTTAGAGAGAGAAGAGTAAAGAGCCAAAGAAACAAACTCAACTAAGGATATATACTCATTACCTGAGCTTGATCTGCATTCTATCATTCTCTCTCTTGATTCTTTCAATTTCATTGCTGAGGTTCTGCAAGAGATTATCATTTACATGTTAGTTAATAGGGAAAAGGAAAGACAAAATCCCTAACAGTCACTTTATTATCGCAAAGATATTACAAAACATTCAACATTTAGTGGCAGCTAGAGCCAGGTTAATATACAGATCTACATAACTTTTTTGCAAGGAAAATCATTTATTACTTGAATAACATGTTTGCAAGGAAAAGGAAGCTGAGTAATAGCATGTATTTATTACCAGATCTGGCAATGGATACAGAGTTTTAGGTTTCTTTTATATAAAAACGTTAAAATATGTATATGCAGATACCCATTTGTAGATCAGTTCATATATTTCATACTTCATGTTACTTAACATACTTTTAGCAAAAGAAAATCATGTCATTCTCCATTGGAACATGCATGGAAGCTCACGTTCTTTAAGGTAGAAAATAATGGACAACATGGCTTAACTATTAACTAAAGCAATTATATATATAGTATTTTATTTACCTCATGCTTGGGATCCCACAATCTCCTCCCTGACTGCCGGTGATATTGCTCCAAAATATCAACCAACCTTCAAAATTAACCCAAAAAAAAAAAAAAAAATTACCCATCACTAATCAAAAGATTTCAAAGAACTTTGAGACAAAGTTAAAAGGTTGTAAATTATTAGGAAGCCATACGAAGTAGAAGGGCTACAGTAATCGTGCATCTTGCCAGAGCTAGCGTAAATGATGAGAGAAACTTTAGCATCACACAGCACAGTGATCTCCTTTGCCTTCTTGAGGATTCCATTTCTTCTCTTTGAATAAGTCACCTGCCTGTTGCTTGCGTTCTCTATTCTCTTGATCTCAATCTTGCCTCTTCCCATCTTTTTTTTTTTTTTTTTTTCCCTCTCCTCTCTCTTCTCCTTGTTCTTCTTGTTGCTTGCAAAATGGAAAAGATATGAAGAGAAAAGAAGGAAAAAAATAAAAAAATAAAAAAACAAAAAAAGGAGAGGAGAGTAAAGTAATGGCATTGAAGGAGCTTTCTATAATTGGTTTGAAGTTAAGAGAACTTTCAAAGTGGGGCGAGTAAGCTAGGGTTTAGTTTATGGGGTTCATTGAAAAAGCCAAGCCAACTCATGCATTATTAGTAATTTTATGACCATTGATTTGGCTTTTATCCGCACGTTCACATTCTTAACCACTGGTCTCAATGATTCTCTGTCGCTTTTTGACTGATATTAATCCAAAGAGCTTAGGCTTATAGGGGAGTTTAAATATATATAGAAATTTGGACAAGACTCTGATTGAAGATATGTTAAGGGTATTGTGTTTTCTAGGGTATGAGTGCTCCGACCTGAATATGGTAAAATAATATCAAATCTTAACCATCAAATCACAATCAAATTAAAGATAATTATGTGGAGCTAATAAAGAAATTGGTCAAAAGAGGAAAATGGAACACAAGTACTTCTGGTTTTGCTCCCCCGTCGTCTAAGGAAATAACGTGATTTTGAGAGTACGTAATAAACTGTCAAACACTTAGATCACGATCAAACGAAGAAACCGTAGGGCCCAGGGGGGGCTTCTTCAATCTTCACAATTAAAGTATGTGATCATCAAGGGGTACTATTTCGACAGTATTTAGCTAATGTAAAAAAGTATTTTTGGATTAGGAAATGGAACTATCATTCTCATCAAATGAATGAGAAAAAGTTAAAAATTCACCGGAATTAAATTAAGAGAAATCGTAGCACAGTATCGATATTAATTAATTAAGTTCCATGATATATCTTATTTAATACTTTAATAATTAATTAGTTCACGCTGCACTCTAATTAACAAGGGTAAGTACAACGACAGTAAAGAGAGAATGCGGTGCATTTCCCTTTAACATTTGATCCAAACATCGCCTTACAATCATGGTAGCAATTCTCATCCACACAACCTTTCCGTCCAGGGACCAAAAATTGTTCACAGTCAGCATTCACCACAATTAGCTCATAATTGCCTTCAGCCAACCCAAAATAAATAAATAAATAAACATTCAAAATTAATATCCACAACTTACGATCATAATAATTGTTTAAAAAATAAATATAAAAAAAAGTAGATGAACGTATTCAGATGAATTCTTCAAGGCTTTAAATGTATGATGTATCCATATATAAATTTCGGATTAGATCAATAATTAATGCGTTTACACTGTTTTATTATGGAATTTAGATTTCATAACTCTAATTAGAAATTGAATCTAGTTTTTGAAGAAAGAATTAATCTTAGATAGACATGTGTGACAATGTTTTAATTTATAAGCCCTGAATGTAAATATTTGTTTTTCCTTTTTGTGTTCAAATACGTTTGTACTGGTTTTTTTTTCTCGCTGTAATCAATATGAGCTTTATGAAATGATGCGATGAATAGTTATCGAATAAGTATAATTGTTTCTCAATACAAAAGTTTAATTTCTATAATACTCGACCAAGGAAGCAATACAATGTTGTAGGTATTAATTTCAACCATTTCAATAAAAAATAAAAAAAATAAAAACTTAGTAATCTTAGTGAAATTACAGAAACTCAGATTTGAAAAGTTTAATTACCTGTGGTGATTAAGAGCACAAGTAAGAGCATGACTGAGATTGAAAGTGTAGTTTTCATTTTTTTTTTTTCCTTCTTTTCTGTTGATTGAGAGAAGCTATATATATATATATATATAACGTGGGTAATTAAGTAATCTACATAGTATGGCGCCCCACGGGATGATTGATTATCGGGGAATAAACTAGATTTGCTCAATTAATTAGTTACGTTCCAGTTTGGGTAAACTATTATAGATGACTTGAACAACTCAGAAACCTTTTTTGGAAAAAAAAAAAAAAAAATCTGCTACTTGTGTGATGAGGTTTCTTTTTGCGGGTTTGTTAGTGGGGCGATTGAAACTTGAAAGTGCCAAGCCACTCTTTAAATATTTACCACTGGTGTATGGGTTTGTTTATGGTTATAGCCACTCTTTTAATGTGTATAAAGTAATGATCATCCTCTAGATGCCAGCATAAAATCATACTCATAATCTCAAAGGCTACTAAACTTTTGTAAATCAGTTTGAAAATTGTTATTAGATATAGGTCTTGTTTGGAATTGAGGTACTGTAACTTTTAAACTATAGTTATTGTAGAAAAAAAAAACTGTAGTTATGAAACAAAAAATTAATAATATGTAGTAAATATAATTTTTAAATAATAATTTTGACATAATTATTAAAAACATAATAGATTTTCTTTCAAACAAGTGAAAAATCATATCATCATATCTTTCAAGTTACAGCAGCTAGTGCTTACTAAATGCTTAAAAGTTACCGTTGTTCCATCGCAATACCAAATGCACCCATAACACACCAAATATGCATACAAAAGAAGTAGCTAAATATGTATATGTCCATAGGCATAGACACCGTACGTACATACTGCTGCTGCATATAGCAAATTAAGAACAAAGGTGATCAAAGCATGGCTCACAGCTAGTTAGTTAGACAGTTAATTAAGATTCCAACAAGTTCATAAACCTGTTATACAAGTTTTAATTTCTTTAGGTGCACAAGTCCTTGGGCTTAATTATTGGGTCACTTGTACCACAAGTCCTTCTAGATGCTGGGTGAAAGTGCTTAATTTTCAATTAGGAGGAAGATTCAGATCCTCTCCTGGAGATTTGGCTGAATGGGCTGCACGCGGAAGGCGAGAGGCATATGTGAACTGTACCCGTCATTCTCTCGCTGATGATATCCGTTGGGATCAATCTCTCTCACGTTGTTCTCCAAAGCCATCTGTTGTTGTTGTTGCTGCTTAGCTATCTCCTGTTGCCGCTGAAAATAACAAAATTAATCGATCATCACTGCTTATTTTCAAGTTTAATTAAAACTGTATGATATAAGCTACTGGTATATATATATATAATTCAAAATCCTTTTTCTCCTCTCCCTTCTCTTCTTTTAGCTTCAACCATCATGTCAAGCATACGTTTTCAACTTTCTTCTGTCTCTAATCAATAATCAATGACATTGCATTCAAGATCCTTCGCCAACATATAAATGCAACAGATTATTTCCTGCTACCAATTCAAGTTATAAAGTCAATTTTTTGAAATTCAGAAAGATTCACTTGCTCGATCAATATTATTCTTAAACTTCTAGCTAATTAAGGCAGTTTGCCCAAATTTCCTTATTAGCATTAATTTTTTTTTTTTTTTTGCTAAAGTATTGTCGTGAGTTGAAAAAATTAAAGGAAGATGAGTGAATATACCAGAACATATTTGAGGTAATTATGCTCCTCCTCCAGCATTTTTCCCTATGTTCAACCACAACAAATTGCAAAATAAATTAGGCAAATAGCGGCTAGCAAATTTTTTTTCAACAACCTTCCAATATTTGTGGTATTAAATTGAAACAAGCTAACTGATAACAATCTTATAGATAAATTAAACAAAGATTACTGTTTTTAATAGACATACATTTTTCCTCATCCTCTCCATCATCTCACTCTGTCACAAGGGAAACAAGAAAGGATCAGAAAGATTAGACCCTCCTGTTAATTAAAAGCCTAGCAAGGGGAAGGGGTTGTATACAAATTTATAAAGAATATATTTATATAGACTATGGACTAGCCTGTTTGTCGCGAATACCGGTGAGGCCATTTTCAAGGGCATCCTCTAAGGCCATGAGCTCTTTGTGGTTCAAAGATGTGACATCCTCTCCCTTGAGGTGCCTGAACAAAAACAACGCTTGCAGCGTAAATCAAGTGACGAATTAAGAAAGGGAGAAATCAAATAAAGAAGCAAACTGAAAGATTTTACCGGAGCTTGATCTGCATGCTGTCATTCTCTTTCTTGATTCTATCAATTTCATTGTAGAGGTTCTGTGTGATTTACAATAAAGTATAGTAGATATATAATGCATATTAGTTATTACTTCATGAGACAAAAATGAAAAAAAAAAAAAAGGAGCAGTTTGTTGACAGATCTGTTTTCATAAACATGTAAAATCTGCTGGTTATACTGTGCTCTAATGAAAAGAATACTCTAGAGTTGACCTATATATTACGAATGCCTTTGGAGGGTTTAAATTCCCTATAATAATTATCGTTATATTTTAGCAAGGAAAAGGAAGGAAGAGAACACATGGTATTACCAGATCTGTTCATAGATGTTACATCTCTTATGGTTTTATGTTTCTTTTTCAATAAAATATGCACAAAAAAGAGAATAAAGAGAAAGATATATGAAGCCACAACACATCCCATTTATAGATCTGTTCATAGAATCAACAGTTTCATGTCTCTTTACACGTTTTTAGGAAACAGAACCCTATCATTTGATCATTGGACCGTGCATGTAACTACTTCAGATACATCATTTCAGTTCAGACAAAACAAAACAAACACCATACCTCATGCTTAGCATCCCAGAGTTTCTTCCCAGACTGCTTGTGATACGCTTCTAAAATCTCAAACATCCTTCACCATCAAAGCAAATGCGAATAATAATAATAATGATAAATTCAGTTACACGAATTTAAGCTCAAAGAAGCTGATGAAACAACTTAAAAAGAAAAAAAAATGCAATAAGAAAAGAGATCCATACGGAGCACTCGAGTAGTCATGCATCTTGCCAGAAGTGGCGAAAATGATGAGAGAAACTTTAGCATCACAAAGAACTGCAATCTCCTTAGCTTTCTTAATCAACCCATTTCTTCTCTTTGAATAAGTCACCTGCCTATTGCTCAAGTTCTCAATCCTCTTGATCTCAATCTTTCCTCTCCCCATCTTTGTTTTTTATTTTTTTTTTCACAAACAGCCCAGTTGGTTTCTTCCTTCACCCACCTTCTTCTTGTGTGTTCTTATTGCTTGCAGAAATGGGGAAGATACGAAGAGATAAGTAAATCAAAAGGTGGTAAAAACGAGGGAGAAAAGTAACAAAGGAGGTTTCTATTATGAGTTTGAGGATAATGAAGCTTTCCAAGTGACTCAGAAAGCAAGGGTTTGTTTATGGGTGGGTGAAAATGCCAAGCCATTTCAATTATCTGACACTTAATTAATTTGCTTTTATATGTTGGCTTTGTTAGTTTTGTTTCAACTTGTTAACCATTGGTCTCATTGATTCTCTCTGTCTGACTATCTATGACTGATTTTATCGTATATTACTCCATGAGCTTTAGGGTTTAGGAGGTTTGTTACAATAAGGAAACATGGACAAGACACGAGATTTATTATAATATATATTGTTAAACGGCTGGGTAATCAGTCTCTTCTTTTAATATACTTAGCATATTAAACAATTATGTTTTTGGAGTTGCACATTTCCGTTTAGTGTTGTCTTAGCTCTTTTTAGAGCCCTTTATTAATAAAAAAAAAGAGCCAGATAATAACGTTTAGGCCCGTATTTTTTTTTTTTTTGTGTTTTCTCAAAAAATGATATGGTTCATTTGCATATTTAAAAACTACCTAATTAGTAGTGTTATTTATTTATTTCAATGGAAGTTAACTTAATGTAAAAAAATAAACTACATCTTTATTTGACAAATAAACCATAAACAGTAGGGAGCTAAACGCAATTATCCCACAGAAAAACCATTTGAAGTGCAAGATCTATCTGTCATCAATCGCAAAGGCACATTAGCTAGCTATCATGGGAGTCGGCTATACAAGCAGTGTTTGATACGTAACAGTGAAGTTGTGATAATGGTAGTGGGCACGCGTCAAGATCTCTAAGGCCTTGATTGAAGTGGGTGTGAAATGGTGTTGTGTCTAGGGTTTGAGTGATGGGACTAAATATGGTATAAATAATAAGATCTAAACCATCAAATCGAGAAACAAAGTAGGGTTTAATTTTCTCAGTTAGCAACAACAATGCAGCTGAGCTGATGAAATAAAGGTCCAAAAGAGGGAAAAGGGGCACGTATTTTTCGTGCCCCATTGTCGTCTAATTAAGGAAAGAATATGATTTTCAGAGTCAAAGCCTGTCACGTTCTCCAAACAGAGGAAAACGAGGGGGGAAAAAATAAAAAAAAGAGACCTTAGCTAGGAGGATGGATAGGTAACTTAAACTATCCTATATCTATCATCTAATATGATCTCAAAACCTAAACAAACCCATGGGAACTGGCCTGATCGTGTTGATGCGTTTGTTTGTACGATATGCAATCCTAGCTAGCTCCTAGCTTTTGATGTTTCGTTTTTGTACACAATAAAAATGAAGCAAGCTAATTTCTTTTACACATAAAACAAATTATTAAAAACTTTTTTTTCTTGGTTTTTAAGTGCAGAGTTAAAATTCCAATGCATTGAAATCAACAATCTTTCGGGGGGAAAATAAGAAGAAAAGAAAATTTACATATTCAATAAGAGATTTTTATACAATGAGCATTCTAATTTGAAAAACCTTAAGTGCTCCCAATTTTCATCTATTGAATTTCTTTTCATGTTTATATTTGCTTTTACATGACTAGATCACTGCTTATTGTTTTATAATTAGTGTATTATCAGTTGATTGCAAATAATATAGCATCATGTTGATGCTCATAAAACATGTATGCTTAAAATAAAAAAGATAACTAATAGTAATAATAATATGTAGCGTCATTTAATTAATTGATTAATTTTATTTAGCCAACTGTCCCTTACTTTGCTTTTCACGGATGCAAATCTCAAATTCATTTTATGTTATGGTGGGATTATTTGCACTACAAATTCTATTACGAACACTCTTGATTTAATAAATTTTTATATTACTTAAACGTCCATAACTTAATTTACTATCAAGGACGATTTATACTCTTAACACCCATGTTGAACACTCATTAATTTTTTTTTAGTAAAGTGAATGAATGTGTGTGTATCTCAAACGTTGACTCTTATCACAATTTTCTAATTCTTGTTTTCATACAACATGATAAATTAAATGCTTCACTTCACATATATATACTCATGTAAAATTTTGAAATTCTTCTTCCACTTATCTCAATTAGTTTTAATGGAAGATTAACGAGCTACAACAGTTTTTTGAAATTCTAATCATAACTAAAAAAATCGCCTTCTTTAGTAATGAATTGAAAATAAAAAATCATCAAAAAGTAAAATATTTATTACATTTAGTTCAATTAAGGACTATTTTAGTATTTGTAAGAGTGTGCAGAGTAAAAATTAAGACTTTAAGATTTTTAAATGAACGTACAAATAAATAAAGTGTTTAGAATATAACTTAAAAAATTATTCTAAATTGTAAAATGATTTATTGCTTAAATTCATAATCCTACAATTTTTATAAAAAATGATGATCCCATATTATTTTTTAAGCATTATGGATATAGAGTGAATTTGGAAATGTCCTTTCCATAAGGGGTTAAAATTAAAAGGCTGTCAGTTAATAAAAGGTCTTGGGCCATGGGCCTCTCAGCCCAACAGCACTACAGCAGTACGCAGGCAGAAAAAAAGTTTACACAATAAAAAATTCACGTGTAAAATTGTAATGATCTAAAGAAGTTTTGCATCAGCTACTACAACTTGAAACTCTCTACTCCGCAAAGGGAACATTTTGGTGCATTCTGCATAAAACAACAAAATAGTTTAAGAGGTAAAGCAAATTCTTCATACTTACAAAAAATACATTTCTCAAACGGAAATACCTTACAAAATTGTCTGGATCAGCCGAAAGCCAAAAACCTCTGTGCACAAGGAGTTGAATATGAGCACAGTTTAGTGCATTTGCACATGCCCAAATCTGAACAATCTTCATTTTGTTGCAAATCATCTTCATCAAAAGATACCTAAAATCTGCTTTTGGTTAGAACCAATTTGAAACATTGAAGTCCCGAAGCTTTCTTAGATGTCTCTCCATGTCTGCTCTGGTCTTGACCCACTCTTCCTTCTCTATTACAGTGGTGGCGTCCTCTTTTTGACTCTATAAAGCATAAACAGATAATGGTGAATCAGGCAATACAGAACAGAAATGTGATTGAAATTTGGGAAAGAGATACTTACTGCATGAATAATTTTGAAGGAGTTTCCATTATCACGTACTATAAGTAAGTCACTCTTTCTGTCCCTATTTCTTGGAAGTGTGACCTATAGGCAACATAGTAACCATTGAAACAATAATCCTCCGAAAGTAGCTAATATAACGTGAATTGGAGAACATAGAAATTAAAAAATGAGAAAGCAAGAAGAGTAATCTATTTACGCCTAAACTGAAACTCGGAGATAAATAGACATAGAAGCAAAGGTTCCTCTTATAGACACAGGAACTAGAACACATAATAAAAGTCATCACATTAAGCAAACACACCCATGCATGAATCATAAGATTTCTCCACAACACTCGCACGAAGGTTCTCGATTATAAGAAAAATGGTTCCATCAGGTCATGACTCAACAAACAGAAACATTAATACTACTCAAAAGCCACACAATATTGCTAAAGAAGACATGGCATGACATAACTTGTGGTAGTTGTGAAGTATCAAGCCTGCGGCGAACAAATGAAGATACAAGATGAATACTTATGACCTTTACATCATACATAGCCAAAATTTGTAGAATTCAATTATATAGCATAAATTTAGCCAAGTTAGGCCAGGAAAAGAAATTGATACAACTCAAAAGTTTACAGGGCGTAACCACTGGATTTAAAACAAATATCAATCAATCTCTTAAGTTTTGACGATCCATTGTTTATAAAAAAAGAAAAAGGATCCAAAGTGAAGCCCAAAAGAAATGAATCAGGTGCTTAAACATCACCAATGTCAGATATAAAGCATGATCCTCATGAAACTGCAGAACAGTATTGTCCATCTAAACTAAAGAGATCATAAAGTTAAGTTACCAATAAGAACTTAAGAGATGAGAAGCATACTGTCACTCCATAAACAACATTTAAAGGGGCTTCAAAACCAATCTATACAATAAAAATTCATACCAAGACTTTTGCTCTGGTAATTGACTTCGTTTTAGAATCAATAACATATATCTCCTCAAAATCAAGCACAAATTCTGGATCGCCCAACCTCCTGTTCCTGTAGTGCTTTACCAAGAATACCTACAACGAAAATTGACCTGGTGAACCCATTGCTAGGGGTGTTACAAAAATAAAGCTACAAAATCTAGCGGAACTTCTTAATACATAGAAGTCATATAATATAAAAACAGATCTTTTATACCTTATGGATCTCCCTCTCAGATTTGTACATTGGATCTCGAGGTGCATCAATGGGTGGTTCAGTAACATTATAGCATCCATAATCACTCACCGCACATCGAATATACTACATTTTGACAACAACGAAAAAGTACCCATTACTATCAAAAAATTTAAGAAATTACTCATATGATTAATAAATTACTTCACATAATGCAAATGAACAAAAGGAGAAAAATACAAGTCTCAAAAACTACCAATGTATCTATGCAACAGTGATGTAACACTTTAATGAATAACACAACAGAATATGTGCAAAATCCTCTAAGAAGGAGGTGGCAGTAGCATTACCTTAGGAACCCTAAAAGTTTCACCTGAAGCATCTAATTAATTTATCAAGATGTTCATCAACTTTTGCAACAATACCTGTATGATTATAAATATGAACTGCCAATTCAACATGCCAGCATGCATGTGATTAAACACTTTGCAGAAGAATAAACGGTAGGAGATTGTACACAATTATTTTAAAGCAACATATAAAGGAATAAACCAAACAACATCACAAAAGAGATAACTACTGTAAAAGCAACAAGAATTACAACAGCGGGTACCTTCTGCGGCATTGGAGCAAGAACCTTTGGTATTGCATAAATATCCGTATCTGGGGGAGTAACATACATCTGCAATGTAATGGCAATAAACAAATAAACAAGCAATACCCATGTCAAGAAACGAACATAACTTTAGTGTGTTTTTCAAAGTGCTTTCGTTCTCAGTCTCACTAAAATAATTTCAGTGTTGCATTCAATAAGAGAAACTTTTTTGCTATTAAAACAAGAAGAAGTGCTTAAAACGCGCCACTAACCTCTCTAAAATCGTACACATCATTGTCAGGATCGGGAGGCTTCCTTATAAAGAAATCACACTCCATCAAACTAATCTTATGAAACTCATCTTCATCAATTCTATAATCCACCACCGTCTCTGAATCCCAACCTTGCGTGTACACGAAGCTCTTACTATCCACCATCGTAATATCTTCATCACCACCAGCAACGAGCGGGTCGTACTCGACGTCGTAGTCTTTCTTGTTGTCGAGCTCCTCCATTTCGTCCTCGTCCATGTCGTAGTCGTCGGGGCCGCCGTCGCCATCTCCGTCGTCGGAGCGCACGATGAATGAGGGTTTACGGGGTTTAAGGGAAGGGAGGGAGATGGAAGTGAATTTTAGTGGTGGAGCAGAGAAGGGTTTGGTGGCGGTGGCGGTGAAAGAGAGGAGTTTGAGAGTGAAGAGAGGCGGGGAGAAGAGGAGAGTGGTGGCGGACATGGCGCCAGCGGGACAGGGTGTTTGGGAGCCGAGCAAGTGTGGGAAAATGTGAGAGGGAAAAATATGCAAATTGATTGTGGATAAAACCTCTGCTATTGGTCCGGGCTGGTGATTCGAGTCGGGTCCGGCATTGCGTTTGCGTAAACTGTAAACCCGCTAACTGGGCTGTTGCAGTTTTTTTTTTTTTTTAAAAGAAAGAAGCCAGTAAGTAATGTTCTAAATTCTAATTTGTTATTCCCATTTGCTTACTGGGTTCAAAAGTTCAATGGACTACAACCAGTGATTCTCCACGGGCTTGTAGTTGGACCCAGTAATGCGGCCCATCACCTTCCCCCTTGGAAATTTTCTCCGGAAAGAAAATGCAAGAAAAATTTCAAAGAGAAGAAAATCAAACCGCTGTAAAAAGAAAAAAAATAAAAAAAACGACAAAAACCCTCCAAAAAAACGTTTCACTATCCCGCGCAATCTCTCTCTCTCGCCAATTGAACCCATTATATGTCTCTCAAATTATGGTGGAATTCCCCAATTCGAATACCCTAGAATCACGATCCTCTAGACCAGGCCTGGATTTGTCGATGGAGGAAGATAGGCCTGGCAGTTCCATAGGCGGCGGCGAGTCATCGTCGTCGAAACCTACTTCGTCTTTTCTGAAATCCGGTGACCGGCAAGTGTTTGTGGTGGAGCTCCGACCCGGAGAGACCACGTACGTGTCGTGGAAGAAGCTAATGAAAGACGCTAACAAAGCCAATAAAATTCCCTCCAAATCCACTCCCGACCCACAACCTGTTCCCCGCCCCAACATTGAGTCCCGTGTAGCCACTGTAAGCCGTTTAATTTTTCATTGTTGGTTAATACATTTTGTGTTTAGTGATTGATTGCATGATGTAAATTATTCATTGTAAAACGTACCTAACAAGAACCTTAGGTAATCCGGACACATAGTTGGATTTGAATGATTAGTGTTACAATTTAGGGTGAACTTTATTTTCATGATTATTAGTTGTGGCAAGTTAATATACCTCTTAGATTGATTTTGGAATTGTTTTGATGCCAGTTTGTTATGAATCTTTTTGCTTGTGGTTTTATTAGTGTTTGAAATTACATGAGATGGATTTGCTTGTTTATGTGGTGTTGGCGTGTTCTGTGTAGAGCATCTATGTATTGATTTTGTGATGTGGAGTTAAATTCTTAGTTTGAACTTGAATTTATTTAGGGACAAGCGGAGGAAAATAAAGGGAAAGATGAACCTGCTCCGAATCGTTTCAGTGCTGTTATTGAGAAGATTGAACGTCTTTACATGGTATGTTATATTGCATCGACAACTTTAAAGTTGTTTTATTGACTTTTGGCTTTCCACCAGCAAGTGCTTGGATGAGTGTTCTCAATATGCCAACTTTTTTAGTGCAACTGATATGTATGTGGAATTAAATATGCTAATGTGACTACCAATCCTTCTCAGGGCAAGGATAGTAGTGATGACGAAGAACTAAATGATATTCCTGATGACGATCAGTATGATACCGAAGACTCTTTTATTGATGATGCTGAGCTGGTTAGTGTTTGTATCTATTATTTGTTTATTGGAAGTTTATGCTGATCTTTTTGCATCTGCAATTGATAGTGTTCTTCTATTATTTTATTTTATTTTTTTTGCTTTAAATTATGTATGATTTTTCTTCGTGATTTGCCGTGCAGGATGAATATTTCGAAGTTGATAATTCAGCAATAAAACATGATGGTTTCTTTGTTAATAGGGGGAAGTTGGAACGCATGTAAGTTTTCTTATTCGCACTTTATTGATTGCACAATTTACTTTAGTTGATCATATATTAGTTTTCATTTTCAGTTGGAGAAAATGATGCTCAAGAACTTGAATGCAAAATCTCATTATAGTTATAGGCATATAGCACACTTCTTTGTGAATTTGCAACTGCCGAAAAGTAGTGTAATACTTTGGCTGTCAACTAATGAAATAGGACTTGCGCCTTGAGTGCTCGTGTCGTATGCTGCAATGCTGCTGAATATGTAAGGATATCCTAAAGGTTAAGAAAGTCCTTTAGCACCACAGCATTTATGGCTTCCTTGACAAAGAAACTTCAGTATTACAACTTGTTGATCCGGAAAATTCCTTTTCTTACATTTTTAGCCATCTTTTCCCTCAGAGAACCCATGACTACATAAGTTGATCAAGTTTTAGACCTTATAGATTGACTACGGCTTACCAAAAGCAAAGATGGCAAAAAGGTGAAAAAAGTTGAGCAGCTAGCTGCAGGAATTCTTTGTGATCTGGTTTACCTGGTATTATTGGTGGTTTTCTAGGAAAATATATCTTATTAGTTCGGGAAAAGGAGGAAATGGGAATGCTTCCGGTTTCTTATTAAGCATTAAAATCCAATTTTATCCAGGGGATTTGTGGTTGACAGTAAACTTAGGGTTTCAACACAAGCTGTTTTTACAGTTAGATAGTGTCAATCAGTTGAATTTGATTACGTTGCTGCTGTACTCTCGTTTACTCTGAGCCCCAAAGTTGAAGATGTTTTAAATGAGGAAGAGAAGTTAAATACATTTAAGTTGATTTATTGAAAAGTTCTTTTATATTACGTTTACTAATTTCCTTTGTTTTCCGTTTTTAAGCAACGAACCTACAATAATGCCTAATCAGCAACCAAAGAAAAGGCGAAGAAAGGATTTGCCAAAGGCACATAATCAGAATGATGATGGTCGTGTGCCAAATAAACATGCAAAACTGACTAAAGCAGCTACCTCAAAGTCAGCACCGTTAGTTGGGAAAAACATTCCCACCCAAAATCTGGGCTCGAAAAGTGGTGCACATTGTGATGAAGTGAGACCCCAGAATCAATTGAATGCTTCTGGAATTTCTCCCAAGAAAAAATCTAGTGATCATAAAACGACCTTGGATCCTTCATCTATTAAGGTTTTGAATGGGGATGCTTCTGTATCTCTAGCCGAGGCAAAGGATGCTGATAGGCTGAAAACAGGAAATCTCCAGTCAAAGAGTGTCAGCAACAAATTGAAAGACATTAGTGGACCTTCTGATGCTTCACATCAGAAATATCATGATCAAAATGCACATATACAATCCAAATTCCAGTCTGGGAAATTGCTGCAAAATATTGATGACCTGGAACCATCTGCTCGACAAAGAGAAAAAAATGGCAGTCATGAACTGCTGGATATCAATGTTTCTGAGGGCAAGCATCCCCTGCAAACAACAGTAAGTACTTTTCGACGTCTTTCCTTTATATTTTTATATAACTTAATAATGTATTGGCCACATGTTGGACCAAAAAGTGGTATTCAGTTATACTGGGTCATTGCCGGACTTGGAACTGTTTGGACTCCGAACTTGATAATCCAATGCTACTGGTTTTTATTTTTGTGTCTAATACCTTGCAGAAAGCTTCACATATGCACAGAAAGGATGGTTCAAGTGTAAGGCCAAAAGGTTCGATGCTTGAAAAGGCCATCAGGGAGTTGGAGAAGATGGTTGCCGAATGTAAGCTTTGATATTTTATTAAATATCAAATTCATAGATGATTAATTGGGAGATCCCTCTATTTTAATTATTTATTTATCTTTTTAATTTTTCTTTTTGTAAAATATAACAGCAAGACCACCCGCTATAGAAAACCAAGAAGCTGATAATTCATCCCAGGCAGTCAAAAGGAGATTGCCCAGAGAAATAAAGCTGAAGCTTGCCAAAGTCGCTAGATTAGCGGTAATGGAGAAAAATTGATATGATTGCAGTCACTTGTAACTTGATACTATGACCGAGAAAAACGTTTTGGCTTACTTGCATTGTTTTTCTTTGTTTCTTTTCCCTGGTCTGTGAAGAAATATAAGTATGTTATTTTTAAATTTGCAGCAGGCAAGCCAGGGAAAGATATCAAAAGAGTTAATTAATCGCCTCATGAGTATCCTCGGACACTTAATACAGCTTAGAACACTTAAGGTATCTCCATTTGCAA
Organism: Citrus sinensis; assembly: GCF_022201045.2. Lineage (NCBI taxonomy): Eukaryota > Viridiplantae > Streptophyta > Magnoliopsida > Sapindales > Rutaceae > Citrus > Citrus sinensis. The sequence continues at coordinate 33,415,762 of NC_068560.1, read as the reverse complement.
GCGAATAAAGTTTGTTTAAACCTCTATTCTTTCCTCCTCTAAGTGATAAAAGCTTCTTGAAATTTGATAATTTAGGTAGCATGTTTCTACTATGTTTCTGATGGGTTATTTATTTTCTACTTCCTAATTTCAGTGTCGGTCAAGTAATATTTTTGTTTCTGCATAAGTAGTATTTTGATTTTTACTGATTATGTGACTCTTTTAAAAAAAAAAAAAAATTGCTACAGAGAAACTTAAAAATCATGATTAGTATGGGTTTGTCAGCAAAGCAGGAGAAAGATAATAGGTTTCAACAGATAAAGAAGGAAGTTGTTGAGATGATAAAAGAGCGAGTACCTTCGTTGGAGTCTAAGGTGTGTTCTGCTCAATTCTCTCCCTCTCTTTCACTCCCTCAGTTGGGTTTTCTGGCGTAGTTATTTAGGTGCTATGCTTTATTTGCCGGTGAAAGTAAAGTTATACATTCATGACAAGTAAAAACATATTGCTAAACTTTTCTCCCAGCTTAGTGTTGCCTTTATCAATTTAGGCTTCCTTAAAAGTTAAGGCCACTGTGTCTTTCCTCCCCAAATCTGATTCTTTTTTATTTTTGCAGCAATCCTCTTTTTGTTTGTTGTTCTGTTCTGTATACTGTATATTATGCATATCAAGAAGTTCAAATTTTCGTGTGTTAACTTGTTTCCATTATTTCTTTTTAGGCATTTGAGCAACAGGCTGGAGCTTCTGATGATTTTCAAGAAATTGGTTCTGAAGAGAAAGGAGTCCTTAAAAGAAAATATAGGATGGATTCTGCTCTGGAGGACAAGATCTGTGATCTATATGACCTTTATGTTGATGTATTGATCTCGTGATTCGTTTTTTATTTGTTTCTTGAGAAATTTTCCTTTCCATAGGATAATTTTCTTTCTTATGTATCTTATTCTGGTCTATATTGTTTAATTGTAACAGGGGCTGGATGAAGATGCTGGTCCGCAAATCAGAAAGTTGTATTTGGAGGTTGTTCACTTCTCGTATTGTTCTTCAATTTATCATGCAATTTCGTTTGATTCCAACGTTTTCTTTGTGCATTATTTGGGCTTGCGTTAGATCTCAGAGGCATTGGCCTGATAATCTTTTTTTGGTTACTGGTTCTATGATCTCCACCTCATCTCGCTAATCCATGTTATTATTCAATGTGTTCCAGGACATTTTGATTTGCTTATTACAGTATGTATTTTTTATTAGAATAGAATTGTTCTGTGTCTTCAGAATATCTCCCATGAAGTTTTATTATCACTGTCATTATTTTGTATATGTTTTTTTTGAGCGGATATGTTTCCAAGTCCTTGACTGTTATCACTACTCATTAGTTCTTCAACCTTTGTCATTAAGCGTTTTGACATTTTAGAGTCCTTTCTGGGATGCAGCTGGCAGAACTGTGGCCAAAGGGTTTCATGGACAACCATGGGATCAAACGTGCAATTTGTAGAGCCAAGGAGAGGAAAAGGGAACTGTATAGCAGACATAAGGTATGTTGATTCCACTCATATTTTCATCCTTTTATGCATTTTCCTATACAGGCTATTCTTCTTTTGGATGGAGATATATCTTTTACAGGTGGTATATAGTTTTTCTTGACTTTTGGAAATTCATAGTGAGATCATATGGACGTTGGCCTGGTCAGTTGTGCAATCCAATTTGGATTATTGATAATTAGAATATCCTGAATGGATCTATGAGTTTGGCTGTTTTTGTAATATAAACTTTCATTCAAACGTGGATTGCTTGATGTACTAAGATTTAAGCACAGGGAGGTCGCTGTGTGCCTGTTGGGAGAATGGGGAGGACAGGGAAGAATGTTGATGTGATGGACTTATACATAATATGTGTTTTGTTTTGTATCCTAGTAGAAACACTAAATAAAAATCATAAGAATTAGTAATATTCCAAAAGATTCTGTCAGTGATCAATAGAGCTAGACATTGCAACTACGCATTTGAAAAGATTCTGTATCTCAAGTCTCTTCTATTTTATGGAGATATGATGTTTATAATTTTTTCTTTTAATAGAGTAGTCGATATTCTCAAGGAAAGAGTCGTCAATGTTCTCCCTAGCTGTATTAGTGGGATGGCAGATGAGTTGTTGAAACTTCATTAGATTTATGTTTCCTTTTCTTGAAGCTCCTGATAAAAGAGAATATCAAGTTTTCTTTAGTTTACCATCATTTACATCATGCTTTCATCTTCATGTAATTTAGTTTTACTGATTTAGGAGTTGTTTAGGACTGCTGTGTTGTGGCAGTGCAGCAGTCCTAAATGGGGTTTTACGGCCCCTCGTTATGGTCCCTTTCAATTGCCATTCATCATTTATTTTTCCTTGGGAGTTGTATGTTAGTCGATATTTGATCTTTATTTATATTTATTTACTTGTTTTGAAAGGATCAAGAGAAAATCAAGAGGAAAAAGATGTTGGCCACAAAAATAGAGGAAGAGACTGTTCGAGTTGAGGCTAGCTCAACTACTCAGTCACAGTTTATGAAGGAGAGATCGGTTACTGATTCAGGCGGTCATAATTTAGCTTTGGCTAACAAGCCGATTTGCAATACAACAGCTGCAATGAAGATACCCAATCCCTCAGCAAATGCTGCTTCTAGCTTGGACCGGCTGAAACACGAGAAGTTGAAGGGAATTACAATCAATTCTATGGACGAACCAAAGATGGTGGATGGTGCAATAACAAAGAAAAAGGTGAAGAGGAAGCCGGAGCAGGAGGTGGATGGAACTTATTTCCATCCAGAGAAGTTGGCTGGCCAATCAAACGAGGAACGGCACAAGTCGCATAAGCAATCTGAAATTCTTCCCCAGAAATTAAATCTTCAGTTGAACACTCCTTCAAATTTCGAGCAGTCAAGCTGACATGATTTTAGGAATTTACAGCGTATCCTATGTAACACAAAAGTTTTTTATTTCACCACCACCCTTCTCTCTTTCTTTCTTTGGGGTCTTCTTCAATCTTCATTCATTCTGACCGACTGATTGTTGCCATATCAGTTAACGAATTTTTGTAAGTAAATGATGTCGCATTGCGTTGGGTTGATTAGAGTCTTTTATCTTAGTCGGAGAAAATAGAAAGCTGTAGTTTCCTGTTTCCATGTTCAATATTTATGCATGGCTTGAAAGCCAAATCCCCTTCTTTGCATTTCCAGCCCTTTTTTTGTTTTTTCATTATCCTGAATTTCTTCCTGGAAGTAACTAGAAAAAACAAGTGAATAAAAAAGAAATTTAAAAATTAAATAGAATAAAACATTTTCCGTGCACAGTGAAAAATCTAAAATGCTCTAGTTAATTAAACATTTTGCCGATGAGCAGTTTCGTCTTTTACGTGAGACAACCAGCCTGCCACTTTACCAGAGGTCCAGAGATTCAAAATTAGAGTGACAGCCTCCATCACAAGCCACGCACCTCACGTACATCAGATACCGTAACCCCTTCCCGCCTTTTATATCTTCATAATTACCCCCAAATTTCCCACTCTTCACTTGAAAACCTAACTTATACGTCTCAATGCATCACCATATCATGTCACATTTCCTCTTCACTTAAAACAATTCGCATCTCTCCCAATTCTCATCTCTATCTTTATAAAACGGTAATAATAAATAAATAAATAAAATTCAATTTTGAAGAGATGATGATGAAACCGAAGCCATTCAAAGGAGCAAAAGTGTACATGTCGAGAAATCTGGTGGCGCCGGAGATATTTGACGCACTTCTCGACGCACTCAAGTTGAACGGGGCTGAAGTCGAACTCTGCTGTGATCCTTCTCGCACTGGACCCAACGATTTCCACGTCATCTCCTCTTCCGATCACGTGACTACCCGCGTCATTTCCACTTCATTTCGCTTCAACTCCTTTTTTTTCCTACGTCGAATAATTTTTTATTAAATTTTCGGTTTTTGGCAGGAGAAATTTGAGGATCTTAGAGCGAAAGGATGTAATTTGTTAGGTATGCATTATAAGTTCGGTGGCTTATGTATTACATTTTGATTTTTTTTATTTGTATTTCGTAATTTGAAAATTTTCGTTTGACTTTGAAATTACCATATTGACCTCACTGAATTTGTTAGAGATAGAATCACCGAAATGAGAACATAAAACTTGATCAGAAATGTTTAGACACTTAATAAATTTTTAGTGAAGAATTAGCCCTATGTTTACTTAATATCATTCTTGTGAGTTTTAAGTGGACTATCTACAAGGTAGAATGTTTAGAATTGTGAAATCACTTGCTTATTATTCTTATTTTAATGGTTCATATGTGAGTGGACTTTTTAATTTTCTTTTGGTTGCTGAATTTCATAAGCTTGTGCATTTTTGGACAGGTCCTCAGTGTGTGCTTTCCTGTGCAAAAGAAAATAGAGCTCTGCTAAAGCAAGGGTTTACTTGTTGCCTTGCGATGGATGGTGTCAAAGTACTCGCCTCTGGTTTTGATGTGGATGAGAAGGTATTGTGCTTGTGTTAGATGCACCTATGTTCATTCTTGTAGTTTCGTGGCGGTATATGGGCATATGGCCTTTCTTACTACCAAATGTTGTCTGCAACAAGAATTTTAGCTTCATGGTGGGAAAACTTATCAGGTGAAGAATGTATATAAGAGGTATTAGTCTCTGAGAATACTCAGTGGAGGACATAAAACCTGTTTTAGCAGCCTTCTGCACAGAGAGTTTCTAAAAATTAGTGTCTTGAGCACTCTGTACAGGATGTTGAAATCTCTGTGCAGTGAGTTGTCTGTCTGTGTTTCTACAAAATGTGGATGTCAGTGGGAGAGGACTCATCAAAGCAATTGACGAGCTGTTGTGAAGCTCAGTATATACTGTCGAAAATAGGCTTGAAACAGTTTCAAGAACTTTATAATTTTTGTAGCTGCGTACCTGCTTGTTTGGGTTATCTTGGGCCTTTGAGAATAGCTAATAGTACTTTCCTTCTAGTTCCCTTGACGCTGCCCTATACTTGCACTCACTTGCCTGAGAGGAGAAAAATAATGTTCAGATTTGCAAACAAAAAGAAAATTATCCTTTATAAAATGATTGACATGAAATCACTTAATGTTTTGTGAATGAGTTATGCTATGTGTCCTACTGGCTTAGTTTCCTATCCTATTCATTCATTAAGGGTACTTTGAATATCGTAATATCCTTTATCTGCATTTTCCTTTTTCTTTTGCTGTTTTAGCTTATCAAGCTGTATTGTATCAACTGCTTTTAATTGTGTTACAGGTTAAGATAGAAAAGTTGGTCACAGCTATGGGAGGAGTACTGCAGACCAAAGCAACTTTGGATGTTAGCTTCGTCATCGTAAAGAATGTTTTGGCTGCAAAGTACAAGGTATGTCTCTTACCTAAAGACTGTGGTCTAGTCAGTTTAAATATTAAAAGTTGTCTTCTTATCAATGAGCCTTGACACACATACAGACACACTTTCTCTCTTGTTATGCATTCATTTGCAAATTTCTGGGTGCCATAGGTAGGAAATAAATACTATTTTAACTTTAAATTGGAACAAAGTTGCTGTTTTATTAGGAGAAAATATTCTTTTGTTGTATCTTTATTTAGGACTGGTCTCAGCAAAGCAGTGGAGGCATTAAAAATAAGTTTTTCCCTAAAGTGGCTACTCTTAAGCCTGAACCTGGCTGTCTTGAGTTTGTCAGAGCCGGATTTATAGCATTTTGTCAGATAATATCCCTTGCTTATCCAATGGATATGGTCTGAGAAGTATTGTTCAATTATTTTTTTGTATAAATAAATTTCTGTTCTCCCAGAGTATTATGTTTTTTCATTGTTCATGCTCTATGGAAGACTAGCAAATGCTCAAACAAGAAGTGGACACAAAATGAAGTCATTCCAGGATCATGGTTCAACCAATTTGTAGTTTGTTGCATATAGATCAAATTGGAGTAACAAGTTTTTACGCTCAATGTAATCTGTTTTTTAGCCTTTCTCTAGTTAAATTGTGTAATGCCTTCATAGGCTTCTTTGAAATCCTTGTTCAGTAGCCACCGAATGCTTAAGATGATGGAGACACCAATATTGTCCATTTTGGGGATCTTATACTGCTTGCCTTAAGCTGGGTTACTTATGACATGGTTTATGCCTGCCTTGCTATCAAGCCTGGGGATTGCTATTTGAATTTGTCTGTTAGTTTGCTTGTCATTCGGTGGGGATTTTCTGTATCTCTCTTCCCACTGATTTTCTTGGTACTTGTTGCTGGTTTGTTCGGTTTTGTGAATAAAAAGTATTTTTGTTGTATGTCATAGAAAAAGTCAATGACAGCAAGATTTTATAAGAACTTTTCTGGCATTTTCTGGGTTTTGGTGTAGCCACTAAGATGTGGAATAGTGATAGTGATTTTGATTTTTATTAAACTCTTGTTTGTTTTAGTTGTTTTAGTCCTTTTGCCATGTATTGTAAACTTGTGCGTTGACTTGAAACTGGTGATTGAAGATGTGGTCAATGTGATATGAATTAAATTTGTAAAACCTTTTGTTTTGTTCATTCGTTGTGCAATGAATTTTGTGTTACGGATAAATGATTGTCATGTGATGTTTACTTTGCTAATGGAAGTTTGCAAATCTAAATCTAGATCATGGTAAATATATTCAAAGTTGGAAAGTTGATTCTGGGATAATTTGATTCGCTTTGATGTAAAACTGTCTTGCGTGTATTTTGAGTATGGTGGTATTATATGCCAATTTTAGATTGTGTTCATTAGAGTATTAAGTGTGACTAGATAATATAAAGAAGCTATTTATTTGAAAGGAGTAAATGGTGTTATATCATTTGCTAAGATACAATCATTTTTCTTTTAATACTGTCCCTTCATGCAGTGGGCTTTAAATATTCTCAAGAAACCAATTGTTACTGTAAATTGGTTATACCAATGTTGGAATGAGCACCGTGTTGTTCCTCAGGAATCGTACAAGGTTCTTCCTTTCTCCGGATTGATGATATGTGTTACCAGAATTCCTGCAGGTTACTATGTTCTCTATTTGTTTACTGCTGCTTAAGATACAGCATTTTTGTCTATTGGATCTAACATCTCTCCTCTCTTTTTTTTGTCCGGCTCATATAATGAGCCATTCCTTTGTTTAATGCTAATGAGCTTACATCTCCCAGACGAGCGGAAGGAGATGGAGAAACTCATTGTACAGAATGGTGGGAAATATTCTCCTGAGTTAACCAAAAAGTGCACACATTTGATTTGTGACATATCCTTTACGTAATTCTTTGTGAATGACCAATGCTGAAATGAGCACCGTGTTTTTTGGATCACATGCACGCATACATTCTTGATTTATCTTAGACCTGCGCTCATGCCCAGTATGTAAAGCCTTACTGCATCTGTTTTGGTGATGTGTTAAAATCTGTTTTCATCCCCAGGAAAGGCCTTATGTTTCTAAGAATGTTCATGTTGTTGAAGTTCTGTGATTTCAGTGAAATTATTTGATTGAAAATTTTAAATCTTTGTTAAATTTTTCCCATATCAGTTTGGAATCTGTGTTTTATGCTTGCACAGGAGTGAGTCTTTTTCAAAGACTGATTCAAGTTCTTCTGCAGTCATTTGAATTCAGAAATTCTATAATCTTTAATTTTGGAACTTTTATGATGTTATGGCGTCTTGCATTCTTAAAGATGATGAAGACTAGTTCACTGAAGACACTGCTTTTAATTCCTTAGTGTGATTTGCTGCTTTGCTTTTATAAGCATGTTGCCATTAGTCCAGAATCTATTTTCTTAACTTCCCATACACTCCAGAAGGTGATAAATTCAAAGTAGCCAAAAGATGGGGCCACATTCATATTATAAATCGGAAATGGTTTGACCAATCCATGGCTAGGAGAGGTAATACTTAAACTACTTAGTATCCTCTAATTTCTTTCTTCCCTTTTCTTGTAACACATCTTTCGCATTTTATCTAACGTTGGATTTATCTCTCTTGGTGAATAGCGTGTCTTAATGAGGAGTCCTATACTGTTCAGGATAGTTCTGTATCTTCCAAAAAAACTGTAATGGGTTCCTTGACCAAGCAGCATAGCCAAGTCAAGGTAATTGGAAATGCACTATCTGCACCATCCTCCATGGCAACAGAATCAAATCTTCTTTCTGTTTCTTGTACTGGGTTTGCAGATCAAGATCTTGAAGCTACTTTCTCACAGAGCATGCCTTCTATGTATATGGATGCTCCTGTTGTGTCTAAAGATGGGGCCGTTGAGGCCTCAACTGCACAGATGAGAAATGAATCAAACTTTGATGTCTGTGTTGCTAATGACTCTCAGTCTGAAGACAATGATCTCTACTTGTCAGACTGTAGAATATTACTTGTTGGCTTTGAAGCTTCTGAAATGCGTAAACTGGTTAATATGGTGCGTAGAGGTGGTGGCTCCCGTTACGTATCGTACAATAATGGGTTGACACACATAATAGTTGGAACTCTGTCGGAGGCGTAAGTTTTTCTGACTTAAACAAAAATGTATTATGCATGAGTTTCCTTCTTTAGCTCATTTTCCTCATGGTACATTTCGAGTAAAGGTTTTGCATGCTAATGGGGTCAGTTTGATGATGCTTTTATTACAATTGTTTGTCTACTGGGAATGGTGATCTGTGATTCTGCAAGTTATCTTTCTCTGAGTGGTTTGCACTTTATCTCGTAGTGTTCTGTGTCATGATTTTTCAGTGACAAAAGGGAGATAAGGAGCCTTGCATCTTTGGGTATCATTCAGGTGGTTAAATCCACCTGGCTTGAAGACTGTGATCGTGAAAGGAGAGAAATCAGTATTCTGCAGAGGCATGTTGCTTATGACTTGCTTCTTCCTAAAGGTTTGCTAAGTATGCTGGCACTGATGCTGTTGATGTGCTTGATATACGATAAGATGTTTCTGCAGTGTTTGTTTTATTGCATATTGTAACTACGTTAAATTGATATCTATTACCAATAAGCTTATGAGCATCAAACTCTTTGTATGAAAGGCTGCTTTCAGTTATATAGACTACACTTGTGGTTGCTAGTTGGTTCAACAAGTAAAACCTCTTGGTATCAGAGGGCTTGAATCCCGCTCACACCAGAGTTGGGAGGGATTTGGTTTAAACTTGTGTGATATTTAAGGAAGGAGATCCTTTTTTGAAAATACTAGATTTAACTGGCTAAATTGTGTTAATTGTGTTATCTGAGTGCTCATTAACTTATACAGAGTCTGCATGGTCCACCAAAGGAGCTCCTTTGTGCACGAACAATTTGAATCAAGGTAAAGAATCCAGTGTGCGGCATAGTCTATCGTCTGATGAGATGCTGCGGAGTACGAACTCTGGAATTGGAATGCCATTGTCACTAGAGGAGAATAGGGAAGAGAGAGCAGAAATCCACATGAAGAGAGAGAGTTCTTTGGAAGCAACTGCTGTACCATCGCAACAAAACCTACTTTCAGCTTTAAGTGATGAAAATAAGACTCAGCTGAGGACGAAAGAGGATTTCAGAGTTCAAAATCTTCAAAATATGAAGTTATCAACAGTATTTAGGGGGAAAATATTTTTTTTTTCGAATTCGTTTCCTAAAGATAGGGTAAGTTTTTTAGGAGCATATTAAGTTGATGTGATTTTACTCTATAACTGTGGCCTTTGCTTGATTTCTTGATTTTGAAATCATTAATATGCTCTTTTCAAAAAAAAAAAAAATATCATTAATATGCCTCTGGTTCTGATATACTCTCAGATTGTCAAAGTAGAAAAAACTAGTTGAGCTACTGTGGAAACTTCATCATATCTAGATATAATGCAGTTAAAAGATGGGAAAGAAAATTCTTCTTGACGAGTTGGTGAAAATCTCCTATTTAAACCTTTTGGACTTCAAAACACAAGTAGACATTAGTTAGGTTTGGATTTGGTTCCTAAACTTGAAACCAAAATCCACATAACACACATACACATACATGACCTAAGTGGGAATTGCATATTATTTAATTATGAAAGTGATTGCTTTTTGAATGTCCAAATGACTATGAATGTTGTTATTTTTCAATTGTACACTTTGATTAATGCGGAATTTAAAGAGTTAGGCACGTTGAATTAGCTGAACCTCCCTATTTTCCAGGTAATACTGGTTTCTTATGCGCTTAAGGCCTGATTGGCATTAGATATCAGCTATTATTCCTACAGTATGTATAGAAATTGGATATAGATGGATCTTGTGATGGACGTATGGAGACCTAATGACTGTTTACAGTATTCGACAAATGCAGCCTTTAGTTGATTACTTTGTGTTGTTCTATCATATTATGTGTGTATACCAACACATCAATATACTTTCGTAAATGCACATATATATGATTGCATTTTTTCCTTCTATTCTTGAATTGGAATCCATTTTTCTAGATAATTCCTGTTATATTTAGTTGTTAGTTTTGGTTTTTTTTGGTTCTGCCAGAGAGCTGAAATTGTTCAATGGGTGAATCAAGGGAGGGGAGAGGTGGTGAATGATGACGCAAAACAAAATGTGCATTTTACGATTGAGTGTCATGGTGTGATACCCAAGTCTGCAGATGCTTCCGAGACAACTTATGTATCCAGTCATTGGATTCGGTCTTGTTTAGAGGTGTGTAATTAAACTTCCTTGTTCATTTATGATATAAATTTCCTTCCATTATCCTTATCCAATAAATTATATTGCTGCAATATTGCTGTTTTTGTCTCTCTCTCTTTTTTTTTGGGGGGGGGGGGGGGGGGGTTGACATTCACCGTCTTTACTATCTTGTTTTGGATATATGCTAAGGCCATTGTGGCAACTAATGTTACTGACTAACATTGTTGTTGAAGGATGGATGCTTGTTGGATGTTGGTAGTCACATTCTCTATTCACCACTTCACTGTCAGACTCCTTTGCCTGGGTTTGAAAGGTTTCGGTTTTGTGTTTCACAGTACGAGGAGAAAGATAGAGTGCTACTAAGAAATTTGTGCTTTGTTCTTGGAGCTAAGTTCATGGAAAAATTAACTAAAAAGGTCACCCGTTTATTATGTAAGTTTTCTGATGGACCGAAGTATGAGGCTGCTTGTAAATGGGGGATACCCTCAATTACATCTGAGTGGATATATGAATGTGTCAGGCAGGTATATTCCTGATTCTCTTTTTCTCTTCCTCTTCCCTCTACTTCTCCTCCTTTGGGGGGACATGTGTGTTGTGTTGTCCAACAATATCATGCATGCTTCAGTTTTTGTTTGGCTGTTAATTTGGAAGTCACAGCTATTCACAACATACATGTGCACCATATTAACTGTTTGACAGAATGAAGTTGTTTCACTGGATCATTTTTCTCCCAAAGAAGTTACTACTCATGACCGAGAGGCGGGGTTGTGCACTGTGAGCCAGTTTCCTATGCAATCTGTTCAAATGTCATCTGCAGATGAACCATCTCAGTTTATTAATCCACTGGGTGGCCTACAATCCTCATCACCTCAAACTATGGTTCATAAAATTGATGATATTACTAGAAGTGATAACCTTAGGGATGAGGCAAACCAAACAAGTGCTCACAATAAAAGAGCAAGGATTTCAGAAGATGAGGACCATGATACTCTTCCTGGAGTACATTTAAAAGATCCTCACCGCAGTACGAATTATAATGGAGACAGTATGTCAAAAGATAATGGGGAAGTTCCTCATATTGGTTCAGATGTAGCTGCTGTTATTGAGGACTTGGTGGAGCAGACTAGTAAGGTAAATAAAGATCCTCTTTCATTTTATTAAATGTTGTCATTGAGTTTACCTTTCTTTGTTGACTACTTTATATCTGCTACCATGGTTAGGTTCAAGATCTTAAGTCGCCGGAGAGGTCAGAATGTGACAAAAGTGTATCCTACAGTCTGATCATTATTGTTTAATTTCTATATACTGTTGATTTTTGCTTCTGTTTTCATCCTTGATCTTGGAACAGCTTTTTCCATCTGACTGCTCGGTGCTGGGCCAGAACCATACAGATTTTAACTCTGTCATTGGACTATCTAGACAGTGGTCAAACAGGTGATATTTTTAATTATCTTAAACAGTTTTTCTTTATTTTTCATGATCTTTATTAGCTTTTCTTTTGCCATGGTTATGTTTGTTATAAGAGAGAAAGCTTGACCTATCAATCATTAAGAGAAACCATCTAGACCTATCAATCATTAAGAGAGACCATCTATTCTTTACTTTTTTTCATTTTCTTTCAAACAATGGTTGAAGGCTGGAGAAGTCTTTCTTGGCGCATTTCCTTCAGGTGTTTTTCACAGAGTGGTCTTCCAAATGCTGTTTGGAAGATCTCTATGAAGAAATGAATGATATTGGGATTGAAATAGATTGTGGGAGGGACTCAGCTATAGGGCAAACATCATTCTCTTTTCCACGGTGCATTTCTCTTCAACTACTCTGCATTTAAGACAATATACTGCACTGCAGAGAAATTTGCTTCAACACAAAGCGATGATGTTGAAGAGTAAAGTGTGTTGAAGAGAAATCATTTTCAATGCAGAGAAATGGATTGCATTGAAAGAGAAAAATGTGTCTTCTTAATATGTTTTCGTTTTCGTTTTAGGATGAACAATCAAAGGATTCCTATAAGACAGCAGCAAAGAGGCCTAGAACGCTTAATGGTTTATGAATCACAGATATTTCCTTGATACCCTCCACTCAATTTATCAGTGCATGGTTGTGGACCTTGTGATGCATTCACAGATTTCCAATATGAAAAGTAATTTTGCTGAAAGGCATGCAACAGCACACACCAGATCAGGACTCTCGTGCGCGACAGCGTGCGTGTCAAGCTTGTGTTTGTGGGGCGATGATGTGGGCCCCACAGCTCGCTGCCAGATCATGTTTCAGTACTTGGGATACTATATCATAATTTTTGTCTTCCTAGGCAATTATTTGGCAGTTATTGAAATATTAAAATGTTTCAGATGCTAAATCCTTTCATTGCTGACCTTCATCATCTTCAGAAATCAGAAGCTGGAAATTCCATAGTATATTCTTATTCTCACAAGATTGTATGCTCGAATTATCTATGACTGTAATCTAAGCTTCGTCTTCTTTGTAACACAAGTAATATCTTTGCTCTTTTCAGGACTCTGAAAAAGAATGACATCCAAAATCCCTTCAACTCCAAGGGTGTTGGTTCAGGCATATATGAACCTTTTAGTGAAACGCAAACTGAATCTCAGGTTTCAGCTATTACTCATCTGAATCATTTATGCTTTCGTTGCATTCCGGACGTTTAAGTGGTCTTCTTGTTGTTTAGTTTCTTTAAAGACCCTTTTCTGTCGACAAATTACAATATAAGAGGAGAAATAAGAAATTGGTGTTTTTCCATAAACTAATATACGCTTGCTATGTTGAAAACACTCGTGGGCTTGCCTTAAATCAGGTTTTGATATGATGGTTATGCTTTGTATATTTGCACATGCAGGTGGTTAGTTATGAAGAAGATTTGTCAGGGAGGCAAAAGATCATTGACAGAGCTAAATCAGAAGCAGCATGTTTAGAAAAGTTAGTTCAATTAAGAGAGAGATCCTGAGATTGATAACACTGCTTGAATCCCATAACCTCTAGTGTCAACAGAAGCTTCACCAGTTTGAAAATGGGCGTGATGGAGGAAAAGAAGCAAGAGGATGCACAGGTAGATATGGTAGCTCTTGTACCAAGTGCAACGTCTGCTTTTGAGTCCGTAAATCATTTTTTTGATCCAAACGGCTTGCTAATGTGAAAATGGGCTGCAGATTCCATTTCAGGTACTGTAAATGTGTAACATATTTCTTCTGATTTTGCATTGTAATTAGTAATCGCTGTGGATTTTTATTCCCGAGTCTGTAGAGTTATTCTCAGTGGAAACTATTGTGGGCGGACTTATTAAGGTGCACATAGCTTCCATGCATCCTCAGATTACAACAACACGTTACATGTCTCTTTTTTTCACTAATCTAATCATATATGCAATTATGCATATTAATATTTTCAGTAAAATAGTTATTTGATAAATATTTTTGAATCGCATAAAATTAAAATTACACAGCAGAACAGTAAAATTGAAAAAAAAAATACAAGTCCGCCAATCAGGATATTTCTTTTTCCCATATTCGATATTTTTAAGGGTAAAATGTAATTTAGTCCCTAAAAATATGAAATTTTTAGTTTTGCTAATTTACCTCCTAAAATGTGTCATCTCTCAATTAACTTTAACAGTTAGAAAAGTAAAACTATATTTGTCCATTTATATTAGGACCAACTCAATGACAAGAGTCAAACCTCTATTTATTTTTTCTACTTTCACTCACACCCAAATGTTTCAATAAATTTAAAAATGCCTCTCAAATATTTAATAAGTTTCACTTTACATCCAAATGGCTTATTATTTTAAAATTGATTTTTTTTGTTTATTTTTACGATATACGAAATCATCTGAATCAACCATATTACCCGTAGTACTGCTCTGAAGCAGAAGCCGGAAGAAATAAGCAAGAAAAGAAGACGGGAAAGAAGGGGAGAGAAGAGTAGAAAACGAAGACGAATAAAGAAAAAGGAAAACAGAGAAGATGAAAGAGAAAAATTAAGAAAAATGAAAAAGAAAAGGGTAATTTTTAAAAACCTCCCCTGAGGTTTGGGCTTGTTGCAAGTAGATGGCGATAATTGATTTATTTGTAAAAAACCTCCTACCGTCAGTTAAGTTTAACATTGACCGTTAGTTGACCGTGCAAAGATAATATTACCCTTACCCTTAACAATAGTTTGTAAACGAAAATAACTATAAAAAAAACCAAAATTATTAGCTATTTTACACTTTTTAAATTATTGATATTTTCTTAAAGTTTCTATAAAAAAGTTAAAATTAAAAAATTAAAAAATCTTTTTTAAATTATTGATATTTCCTTAAAATTCCTACAAGAAAGATAAAATTAAAAATTTAAAAATGAAATAGTCATAATCTTTAACTATGATATTGTAAATTTTTAGAATTGACAAGGATAAAATTATCAAAAAATAGGGTTTGTGCTTTTTGCACCAATAATTTTGGTTTTTTTTTAGTTATTTTCGTTTACAAACTATTGTTAAGGGTAAGGGTAATATTGTCTTTGCACGGTCAACTAACGGTCAATGTTAAACTTAACTGACGGTAGGGGATTTTTTACAAATAAATCAATTCTCGCCATCTACTTGCAACAAGCCCAAATCTCAGGGGAGGTTTTTAAAAATTACCCAAAAAGAAAACTATTGAATTATAATTTTTAAAATTAAAATGTTATCACATTTTTATTTTTTATATTTTACGATCTCTTCTACCAGCTCAATAAACAAAATTATCCTTTTATTCTCCAAAATACAATTTCCATTCAAATCCCAAGATTTTTATCAATCTCTTTAATTTGATCAATCTCTTTAATTTGTTCTATCTATCGACTCAAAATCTACAAATTTTCTTGCAAATCCAATCACAAATCAAAAAGCCATTTTAAAGAATAAAAGATTCCTCTCAAAATCTAATTTGCTATCACAATTAGTTCTAAAAAACAACTCAAATCAATGGACTCAAACCGTAGCTCTCAAATTAAAGCATTAACTAAAAATAACAAATAAATTTAAAAAAAAAAACATAGGAAGAGCTTTTGCCGTTTAACTTGGAAATAAACCATTTATTTAAAAAAAAAAAAAAAAAAGCGCCATGCCATTACCAATGCCATCTCCCACCATCACCACTCCCTCGTCCTTTCCAGCGTCAGACAACTTGCCAGCAATTGCTAGCCAAAACCCAACCTTCCTCTACCACTCGTTCGTCGCCGCTAAGCTAGCCATCGTTGTCGTCAATCCAACCAACCAATAGATTCATTAGATTCCAGCGAGCACACCTGAGCAATAAATATCCTCAATCGCAACCAAAACCTTTGCCTGGAGTGAGGATTTTGGGTGGTTTTTGTTGGCGTTAACAGGGAAAATACTTGTTTTATGAATTTTTTTTAATATGCTTTATGAAATTAAAATAGAAGAAAGAATTTTCTTCCAAAAAAAGGGGAAAAAAAAAGAAGGAAAGAAAAGATAGATTTAATTTAAATTTTCAAAAGTTTTACTATTGCAACATTGGCCTTAACAACCTGATAAACAACAAATATTGAAATTCCTTAGTGTGATTTTATTAATAAAATCATCTTAACCATCTCACTGAAAATATGTCAAACTTCAGGGAGAAAAGTGAAATTGACCCTTCTTATCAGTAGTCAATTATTAAAAATAACATTTTTTTTAAATAAATTAAAGTTAGGTTATTATAATTTCATTATTTCAAGAATTGTAAAATGGGTAAAAACTTATTTGGTCTTTATATTTTAAGATTAGTATCTGTTTAATCTCTCTATTTTTTTAAATGCCTCAAAACACTCTCGACGTCACTTTTGTTACTGTTAATTCTAGATTCATGAGGGTAAAAATATATTTTTCTTGTTAAAATTTAAAATAAAAAAAACTATTACGATAACCTAGATTCATAATAGTAAAATCATATTTTCACACTTATATTGTTCAAAACCCTAGCTTTAAGAACTTAAACGACTTGAATTTTTAAGGTTCTTACCAAATTTTCTCGCTATAAAATTTTTTCTACTGGAAGTGTAGTCTTGCAGTTGATGTCAAAACTGTCAGCGAAAGAAATTGGCTTACTCTGATACGTGTTATATTGGTCTTGTTTATTTATTTATTTATTTTTTAATCTTCCAATGTGTATTTCAATGAAAAGAAATCATCATTTGTTTTCACTTGAATGGATATTTCTTCACAAAACTAAAATTCCATATGCCAAAAGTTTTAACGGTTTTTGTTTTTGTTTTTTTACCTTTTTAACCCTTTCATGGTTGTTTCATAGCTTAATATTAGTAGTGGAATGGATTTGTAATTGGAAAGAAATTATTTTAACTTCACTTGATTGAATTTTTTTGGAAAAAAAAATCATAATCATACAAAGTTCTATAATGTTGATTTTGTATTTTATGAATTCATATGTAATAGTTTTATGTTTTTGATTTTTTTTCTTCATCTTTGTGTTACAAGATTCAAAATGAGTCAAATTAGTATTTCAGTTCGATTTTTAGGCAAAGGTGTGGAGGATGCTTATGATCCTGATTGCTTGAATCTTGTATCCCTTATCAACGATATCTTGAAAAATGTCTTTGGAAGGCACAAGTATTATGATGAGAGTTTTAAGCTCACTAGCATTGTCCCATGGGTCTAATGACGGGATTGAATTGAACAATGATAAAGACTTCCAGATTTGAAGGCATTTTTAATTTTAAATTTTAACGAGAAAAATATATTTTTACCGTCATGATTTTAAAATTAACAGTAACGGGGGTGACGTCGAGGGTGTTTTGAGATATTTTTTAAAATAGAGGAACTAAACAAGTACTAATATTAAAATATTAAGATTAAATGAATTTTTACTCTTGTAAAATTTATCAAATAAGTAAACTGAAGTTTGTCTTTCCAACAGCAGGATAAATTGATTAAGCATCCAAAATTTAATCAAATAGACTATCATTAAGGTATAATGACCTAAAATAAAATGCTTCAAGGACATGAATATATTTTTAAAGGAAAATATTGATGAATAATATTTTACTTTTTTCAAATGAACTGTATTCTTTTTCTTGTTAAAAATTCATTCTTAAAATAGTCAAATGCATGTTTTGAATTAGTTGATACCAATCAAATGCGTGAATCTTTTATAGTTTTACTAAATACAAATGTGTAATGTCGCCACTCGTATTCATTCCCAATAATATTAAAGCGCAACCATAAAATGATGTGTAAAATGTCTTGTTAAATTACAATTTAAGTAATTTACAGCCTATATATGTAAAGTCAAAGTAGAACTCACTTTCATGTTACTCTTTTTTGCATGTTTCGGAGATAACGTAAGTTACATGAATTGTAACTTAGCAATAGGTACGTGTAAATTATAATATAATGCTTAAAAAATATAAAATAGATAAAATGTTAGTAAAATATAATCTTAGATTACTCTGTATCTATCTAAATTATCTAAAATTTAGGTGGCGTTTGTTTTTTAACTTAATGACTTAAAGTGACTTAACTTAATTAATTAAGTTAATTAGAAATGTTTATTTTTATAACTTAATGAGACTTTTTAGATAATTTTAACTTAATAAAATAAGCCAATTTTTTTGGCTTTTTACTTAATGGAGAAACCTGAATTAAGTCAATTACTTACTAATATAAAAAATATCCCTTATTTTATAATTTATTTTTTATGTCTATCCCAAAACTCACCCATAGACATTTACCCCACATAATAATCTCATCATTAGTTTTACTTATAAACGTTAAAATATTGTGGTATTTAATATATTATTTATTTGACATTCAAATTTAATAAGGATACAAATGTAAAAGTACGTATTTTCGGTTTTTTAAGTTGAAAAAAATAAACAATTTCATATTTATATTTCGAGATTCAGACGAAAAAATAAACATATTATTCACATTTAAACATTCAGATCTATTCAAAATTCAGAGTAATTCAGATTTATTCAGATTTCAGACAAAAAAATAACTGTCACCTTAGTTATGGACAAGTAGGTGTAGTTGCCATATTGTCGTTGTCTTGATTATGAAGTCTTTGTCGTGACATTTTAAGTTTGCCGGCATCTTCTTTGGCTACCATTTTTTTCGCAAAATAAAAATCATGTATTTTAAGATTGAAAAAAAAATCATGTTAAAAACAAACACACAGCTGCAAAATTTGAGAGTTGTATCAGATTAGAAGGGAAAAACGAAAACCATGGGGGGCGGCGCACACATAACGGGCTCGTAGGTCCCATTCCGGTTGATCTAGAAGTAGAGGAAGCAACAAAACCATCACATCGACAAATACAAAGCCAAAACAAAATCAAAACAGCAACTTTTTTTTAAATTTATTTTGTAAGAAATGCGACCCAAAAAACTGAAAAAGGTCCCAGCCACCACTAATGTTACTCCACTAAAACCCTCTATCCATTTTATATTATCCACAATAGTTGAATAACGTAGGTTGGCATGTGCCTTCTTGTGCCATGTGGCTATTAGTGGACATGCAACGGTTATCTTCTCCGGCCACCGGAATATTATGCAGCTCTAAGCTTCATAATAACGAGACTAAGCTGTGGGGTTTTGGGTTCAGGTTCAAGTTACAGAGGAGGAATGAATCGGTTAGACGGAGGGTTAAGTTAGTTGTGAGTGCGGAGCTATCCAAGTCTTTTTCTCTGAATTTGGGTTTGGACTCTCAGGTGAGTTTCTGCCACTGTTTTTTTTTCATCTTTATACTTATTTGGGTTTTTTTTTTGTTTTTGATTTGCTCGTGAACGTTTTTTGGTTTTGTATTTTGGTGTTTGATGAAATGACTCAAAAAGAGTTGGAGGGTAATGGGGTTTGAATGATTTTTTTCCGTATTGATGTTGATTTGTGAATTGAAGATGGGTTATCGTGGTTTTCAGTGATGAGGGTAACTTTTTGATGAAATTGTGGAGGATCTGGAAAATTGTTTGTGTTCTCATTTTGCAAGTTGTTGATCATGTATTTGAGACTAAATGAGCTGGTGGGTCAAACTGAGTTTCGTTAAAGTTCATGACTTTATTGATGTCTATTAGTTGGATCTCTAATTTGCCCCTCACAGAAGTAGCGAATCATGCCATTTGATTAGCCAGGTAAGGTTAGCTAAATTGCAGCAATGAGCAAAAGCCATTTTTAATTTAACTGCTCAGGGTTTCTACTCTACTGTTCCTTTAGTTTCACTATGTTGTATGGTATGTTGGTACTAGCAATTACTTCTGTTTGGTGCTACATTTAGTTGTCTCTCTGGGTGTAGTTGATTGTTTCAATTCATTTTCTCTTTTTGAAAGTCAATGAACTGTTTTTATGTAGCAGCTTTGTGCTGTGGACTAACACAATTTGTCTTGAATAAAGGTTATCCAGTCGAATGACCCATCTCAGTTGCCTTGGATTGGCCCAGTTCCCGGGGATATTGCTGAAGTTGAGGCTTATTGTAGAATATTTAGAGCAGCTGAACGGCTTCATGCTGCATTGATGGACACATTATGCAATCCATTGACTGGGGAATGTACTGTTTCATATGAATTCACACCTGAGGAAAAACCGTTGTTGGAAGACAAAATAGTGTCTGTACTTGGTTGCATGCTGTCTCTTTTAAATAAAGGAAGAGAGGATGTTCTCTCTGGAAGATCTTCGATCATGAATGCCTATCGTGTTGCAGATATAAGCATGACGGAGGATCAGCTTCCGCCCCTTGCCATATTCAGGAGCGAGATGAAAAGGTGCTGCGAAAGCATGCACATTGCTCTTGAAAACTATTTGACACCTGAAGATGTTCGAAGTTTGGATGTCTGGAGAAAATTGCAGAGGCTGAAGAATGTCTGCTATGATTCTGGATTTCCTCGTGGGGATGATTATCCCATCCATACGCTATTTGCAAATTGGAGCCCTGTTTACCTATCCAACTCTAAAGATGATATAGCTTCCAAAGATTCTGAGGTTACCTTTTGCAGGGGTGGTCAGGTGACAGAAGAAGGTTTGAAGTGGTTAATGGAAAAAGGATATAAAACTATTGTAGATATTAGAGCAGAGAGGGTAAAGGATAACTTTTATGAAGCAGCCATAGATGACGCTATTTTGTCAGGAAAAGTTGAGTTGATCAAGATTCCAGTTGAAGTTCGGACTGCGCCTACAATGGAGCAGGTTGAGAAGTTTGCATCGCTCGTTTCTAATTCCAGCAAAAAGCCCCTATATCTTCACAGTAAGGAAGGAGTTTGGAGAACTTATGCTATGGTATCCAGATGGAGGCAATACATGGCTCGTTGTGCATCGCAAATCTCCGGTCAGACAATTACTTCTAATGATGTGTTATTAAAAGATTCAAATAGAACCAGAAAAGTAAAAGCATCAGCTGGTAAATCCCTCCTGGAAGAGAAATATGAGACAGTGAAGGAGAATCAAGATGAGATTCAAACCAAGAATGGAGTATTTGGCTTTGGACTCTCTGTAGACATGGATAAAAAAAATCAGAGTAATGGGGCCTACAAAGGTCTTAATTCTGTCGAAGGTGTTGAATCAGCAAAAGAAGTTGATACTGCGGTGGGATCTCTAGGGACGACTTTCAGCAAGGAAACTGATCCTTTTAAGGCTCAGGTCCCTCCTTCCAATTTTGTCTCCAAAAAAGAGATGTCTAGGTTTTTCAGGAGTAAAACGACCTCTCCTCCAAGATATTTTAATTATCAGTCAAAAAGAATGGACGTGTTGCCAAGTGAGATTGTTTCTTCTGGTCCTGTATCCGGAGTTGCAGAGACAAGATATTCCCAGTGGTCACTTAGTGGAAATAATCTATCTCCGAACCATCAAAATTTACCTGCTGGAAGTGAGAAGTCTTCAGACAATAATGGTTATGTTTCAGCTGGTTTTAGTACGAACGGATTTGATAGAGGGGACAGGAGTTCCATGACTGAAGCAAATCTCTTGACCTCTGTGACTAAGAATTTAGACGAACAAGTCATTTCCAGTTCTGTTAGGGATGTTCGGAGGAGCAACGGGAAACCCTCGAATTCAGGTGATGATGACTTGGGACCAATTGAAGGAAATATGTGTGCTTCTTCAACTGGTGTTGTAAGGGTGCAGTCAAGAAAGAAAGCAGAAATGTTTTTGGTGCGAACAGATGGATTCTCTTGTAACCGGGAAAAGGTGACCGAGTCCTCCTTGGCCTTCACTCATCCTAGCACCCAGCAACAGATGCTTATGTGGAAAACTACGCCAAGGACCGTATTAGTGTTGAAAAAGCCTGGGCCAGCACTCATGGAAGAAGCTAAAGAGGTACCATGCAAAGTCTTTTATGTAATGTCAAAATAGTTTTTTGAATTTCACTTTGAAGCGATTCTTACATCTAAACAAATGTTTGTATTAAGAAGATGCATATTATTGTGTTTCAGTTGCTCTACTTGATAATATGTCAACTAAACCTTCTACATTGCTGATCTGTATTTCCATATCCACTCTATAAATATGTAGCTGCTATAACTCATTTCTAGATCTGATGAGCAGGTTGCTTCTTTCTTGTATCACCAAGAGAAGATGAATATTCTTGTTGAGCCAGATGTGCACGACATATTTGCTAGAATCCCAGGGTTTGGATTTGTTCAGACCTTTTATCTTCAAGATACCAGGTATTGATATTTTAATATAATGTGCGCCAATGTAGATGTCTATTATAATACTCCTTGTACCTGATTGGAAATTATTTACCCCGTTGGATGCCATGTATGCAGCGATCTTCATGAGAGGGTTGATTTTGTGGCCTGCTTGGGCGGAGATGGGGTCATACTCCATGCATCGAATTTGTTTAGAGGTGCAGTTCCTCCTGTTATATCATTTAATCTTGGATCTCTGGGATTTCTCACCTCTCATCCTGTAAGCTCTTATCTAAACTCGTTATGCTTCCTTTCACTGTTTCATTCTTTATAAGTCATTTGTCCAACTTGCTATTGTTTTTGTTTGTGATCTAGTTTGAAGACTACAGACAGGACCTACGGCAGGTCATCTATGGGAATAACACGCTGGATGGTGTATATATAACTCTTAGAATGCGCCTCTGTTGTGAAATATTCCGCAATGGTAAAGCAATGCCTGGGAAAGTATTTGATGTCCTCAATGAGGTTGTTGTTGACCGGGGTTCTAATCCATACCTTTCTAAGATTGAATGTTATGAACATGACCGACTTATAACCAAGGTGAGGCCAGTGAATTGCTTTCTTAATGTAAAAATATTTTTCTTCAATTATGCCTGAACTTTCATAGAAAAAGCAGAGTTACGGTTACCATACATCACGAATCTAAAACTTACAGTGTAACACATCACTGCTTTTTTCTAAATTATATTGGCATGCTCTTAGTTTGGCAGTTCTCTTTTAGGTGCAAGGTGACGGAGTCATAGTAGCCACACCTACAGGAAGTACTGCTTACTCTACAGCTGCTGGAGGTTCCATGGTAATCTGTCTTCCTGAGTTGTAAAATTATGAATTTATGATATATCATTCCTGGAAATTCTTTCTGCTGAATATAGATTTTTGTATTCAGGAATTATGCACCTTTTTTTTGTCACTTTAGAATAAAATATTTATACATATGTGTAAATATTTTTGCTGCAACAAGTTTTTTGACTGGTGTTCCAATTTCTACTATTACCTATACTGAGGTTTTATGTATCTTCCAACATATAATTGGGAATGCAGGTACACCCAAATGTTCCATGCATGCTTTTCACACCAATCTGCCCACACTCCCTCTCTTTTAGACCAGTAATACTTCCAGATTCTGCCAGGCTTGAATTAAAGGTAAAATTACTATTATTTTTTGGTACTGCATGTAATTGATTTTTGAACCTTTTTTCATATCTTGTTGAAGGTAAGAACTTTGTTTCTTCATCTAATCAATATTTTATTGATTTTCCAAGATTGAAACTTTTTTCTTGATTCATATGTTTTAATTGTGCCTTTGCTGTTCCACATCGTCTGTATATCCTAATTTTTGCCATGGAGTTGACACAGTGCTTACACTGGACTAAGGGAAAAAAAAAAAAATTAATCTTGCTCTATCGTGTTTGGCATAACATGAAGGAAATAACTATTTTATTCTCATTGCTTGATAGATATCTGCAAGCATATAATGGAAAAATTTTAAGTTGGGCTAAGAGAGAAACAGAAATTAGTCATTTTTTGCAGGGCAATTAGTCCAATCAGTCATTTTCATGCTGTTTTAAGTTGGGATTCGTTAGGTTTTCGTATATTTTATATTTGGATAAAGTACTGTGTTTTAGATTAAACACAGTACATACATTCTGCTAAATTTTGAGTTTATATGGAGAATTTCTCTAACATATACCTATGCCTTCTGAAACAATCTGGGCTTATCAGATACATTTCTTGTCTTACATTCTCTCAATTTTGGGGATTTAACATCGTCTTAACTAAACAGATTCCTGATGATGCTCGAAGCAATGCATGGGTTTCTTTTGATGGAAAGAGAAGGCAGCAACTCTCTAGAGGAGATTCTGTCAGAATATTCATGAGCGAACACCCGATTCCAACAGTTAACAAATCAGACCAAACCGGTGACTGGTTTCACAGCTTGGTTCGCTGCTTGAACTGGAATGAAAGGCTTGATCAGAAGGCCCTTTGAAGCCTCCAAAACTGAAGAGAACCTACTCCATTCCCAACCCAGGAATGAGGTTTGTGTAAATTATTGTACAGATGTTAAGGGTTAAGACTACAGAAAATTGAAGTTACATAGATAAAATACTACAAGTACTAACATTAACTTCCACGTGAAGGTTGAGTTAGCCGGATTTATACTTCCGTTTTTAACCTGTTTTCTTCATTTTTGATACTAAAAATTGCGAGTGTATCTTCCAATAAAATACAATAATGAAAATCTACTGTTGCTGTTCTTTTCTGGGGCCGACATATGATTGATATTTTGCTTGCTTAGGTGAACTGTTTCCTGCTTATTTTATTCCTTTGTGACACGCTGCTCCACTTGTACGTGGGAATGTCCCTGAGGGCCTAAGGCTCTTTTGGTGTTGAGGTGAGTCTTAAAAGTCACCCCGATTGTCATAGAAAAGAAAATTGTAGTTATAAAATGAAAAATTATAGTATGTGATAAATATGATTTTTAAATAATAATTTGGATAAATTTTCAATTATGCTCTTGTAAAATGATAATTTTTAAAATATTTTTTAAATTATTGTAAATCTCAACTTACATAAATTATAGAGGTGTGTTCATGAAAATTTTGTTGTCTACCTAAGAAAATGAGGGTAAGTGGACATTTATAATAATTTAGGAGATATTTTAAAAATTATCATTTTATGAGGAGATAATTCGAAATTAATTTTGAAATTTTTGACAAAAATAATGAAGATTTTATGGACATTTTGTCGTACAAGTGTGATGTAAATTTAATTTAACTTTCAAACAACAGGAAGTGTTTAAAATATAATTATCCAACTACAGTATTAATCAGAGCCTTAGGAGAGTAAGATTCATAATCATATGAAAAAATTATTGTAAGAGAGGAAGGTTCATAATCATATGAAAAAAATGCTCAATCAGAATAGGACACCACGTGACAAAGAATGTATCTTATTTGATCATTGCAAACATTGTCTCTGTTGCCCATCTGTAATGACTGGCATTCAATCATTGTTAAATATATAAAACCACCTAAGCTTCAAAAGACAGGTATTTACTTTAAAAAGTTCAAATTCATCAGAATAATCAGTCTGAATGTGCCCCAGTGATAGCGGGGACCCGGGGTTACTTGAAACATTTTGATAATAAAATTGCTGTCTGCTCAATTTGCTGCTTGAGGGGGGTAAAAAAAGGGTCATTTCATGTGTTAACGTCATGTCTCTTTCTGGGCAAGAAATTTGTGAGCTAAAATGTAAGTGTGATGACTGTTCTTTGTGCATGACTCGAGTGATGAAATTTGATTCGGACAGCAGGTACCTTAATGTATGAACTCTTACAAAGTTTATGACATTAACCAAAACTCTCATGCAAATTGGGTGTGTTTGTACGAATATTAATTTTTACTGTTGAATTTGAGGCCGCAAATGACATGACTGCGAGAAACAATCCAGATGATATCTTACAGGAAAATACAGCTTTTGTACTTAATAGTACAATCAATATAGTAATAAAACTAGGAACTATTGTACAAAGCAAACGGTAATTAACAAAGTACAATTTAATCATATCCCATGATTACATAGAATGTAATAGCAAATAGCAATCTAAATTAAAACACACTAGGTACTTCACTTCAGCTTTCTATCCTCCTCTACAAATGTAATTAAAGAGGAACAAGCCTTCTTCTATGAATAGACATTAACCCCCAAAAAAGGAAAAAGGAAAATGTTAAACTTTTCATTTTTCTGATGGTGAAGTTCCATCTTCTTTTTTGCATTTTACATAGCATTTACAGCTTGGAACCTTGGTTCTTTGGGAAGAAACTTCTGCTCAGCATAAACAGACATGTAATCTCCAAACACAAACTTGGGATAGTTAGCCGCTTGTTCCACTTCTTGATTAGCTTTTTCAGAGAGTTCAAGTGCAGGAGCTATGGTTGCTTTCAGTGATGGATTGTAAAATGAAGCAATGGATCTCCTATTCCCATCTGGGGTAGCGTTAACGCGATGCCATATACTCTTGTACCTGCCATTGCTGAGGACTTCAATCTGATCACCAGTGTTGATAACAATCGAGTTTGGCAATGGCTGAACATCGATCCATTCGTCGTCTTTCAGAATCTGAAGGCCCCCAACCTTTTCATCTTGGAAAAGCAAGATGACACCGCCAGCATCAGTGTGAGGTCTCAGGCCATTCACGAGCTCTGGGTGAGGACATGATGGGTAGTGGCTCACCTTGGTGCCAAAGAAGGCATTGTCTCCTTCTCCACCATTGAATGCTTTCTTGATGTACCCATTTGGCAGCCCCAGGTTCTCATCCATCACTTCCATCACATTTTCGGCTAACTTCTTCAACTCAGATCGGTACTCTGCCATTGTTTCCCTGTACAAATCATCATCAAAAGTTAAATTGAAATCAGCCAAAAAAAATCTTAGGAAGGAAAAAGAGAACTTAGGTTCTCACTTGAAGCCCGGAGTTTTGGATGGCCATTCATTGTCATCGGAGAGAAGGAAGACATCTTCCCAATCCAAATTCTCCAACTTTTCGCCGCTCTTTTTCTCCACCAATTCAATCAACTTCTTCACTGCTGCCGAGTTCTTGAATCCCTCTTCCCTTTCTAACTTATAGCACTCAGAGGCCACCTTCTTCACCCTCTCCAATAGCTCCTCCGAAATCCCATGATTCACCAGCTGCATGTGTCAAAATAAACATTACATTCTTAAACTGAGAGTCTTTCTCCCATGTGAATATTGCATATTATAAAATCCACATTTGGCTATATATATAGAGTAGTGCACAAGATAGAATCTAGGATTAATTTGTTACGTACAAACGTTTGCAACCGAGAATTCTTAAACTACCCTTTTTACATTTAATCCCCCCAAAAAAAAAAAAGTGCTAATCATTGGGGGAAAAAAAGGGAAGAAAAAATAGAGTACCTGAAAAAATCCCCACACTTCACAAGCATTAGCAATTTGAGCCAATGTCTTGGCCCTCTCCTCGCCATAAAGCTTAGAGAAATCGATCACCGGAATTGCCATTTTTTCCGTCAAGAATCAGCAAACAAAGACTGTACGAAAGAAAAGTGAGGGGGAGAGAGAGAGAGAGTTGTCAACGAGAGTGCGAAATTTGCTTTGTGTTTGTGAATGTGAAGAGAGGGTTAACAGCAAAGGGTTATTTATAACGGCGCTTCCCGCCATATGAAAATTTGTCAACTTTTATTTTCTTAATAATTAATTTGTGATTTTTTGCTTTTTAATGAAGCAGCCGTTAGGGCAAGTTGTGGTGGGACGGTGACATTATTATATTTTAATTTCATAAAAAAAAAAAATTAAAGTCAATACTCTGCCAATAAATATACCACACAATTAAGCATATACTAACTTCTTCAGGTGAGTATACAGATATAATACTTTATTAATTCCCCATAATTATTTAGCTAATTGTGTTAATCATCTTTATTTATCTGCCACGTGGAAATCATGTTCGTGGTGTTGATGAATTCGAGCACCATAAATTCACGTACGGCTCCACTCATCAAATAGTTCTCCTCTAATTAGCTTAGTCTTCAGGCACGACGATATTAGAAGTGGGTTTATAGTGACACGGTGCATGGTACCACGTCTGTCATGTGATGCAGATAATTTAGGGCAAGAAGTACCTATCTTGTGATTAATTAATTTTCTTTTATCTTTTTTTTTTTTTTTCTGATCGTTTCGCTTGCATAATTCAAATCTCAGCCGACTGACGTCGATCGTGTTGACCTTATTACCTTTTCACATTTACGCATTTAACATGCTCTTGTCTCTTGAGTTACAAGTGATCATATGATATAACAAAAAAAAAAAAAAATTAAAGGTTAAAATAAAGGTACACTGATTTTTAGGCTCAGTTTGAGGGTTAAGAAAAGCAAGAAAAATGACTCAATTAACAAAAATATCATCAACCTTTAATTTATTTGATTGTGTCAACTCCCATAATTTTTTCAGGCAATTGCTAAGTTATAATTTCTCTTACATACATCCTGGTGAATCTCAGCCCTTCAACTGTGCTAAAATCTAATCCAACGGATAATGTTCACTTTATGGGAAAGTAGTAACATGGGGAAAAAGTGGTTGAATTGGTTTAAGTCTTATGTAATGGACAACTGGACCAAATGGTGTCAAAAATTTTTACAGTGGAAAATGGACGAGGGATTGTGAAGGGGATAAAAGAAATTGGTGCTGTCAAATTGAAACAAAATAACCAAATCGTAGTCGATCCATGTATAAGACTGCTGCGTCTCCGCCTAAAAAATCGTCGCCACCGGTGTTCTTTTTCTTGCGACTTGGCTGGTCGGTCGGATGCCACTATTAATATTTCTTGTGATTCTTGGCCATCGATAATCACCCACTTCTACAACATTTTATCACCCAATTCTACGGCATTTTTTTGTAAAGTATGTTCTAATTTGCTTGTTTCTTTTTGTTAGTTGCCTATTTTGCCTTTGATCTATGTCGTTGATCGTTGATGGAAAAACTGAGTCCGCGATCTCATTGTAAGTGTTGCTTCCATCTCCAAATGCTCTTTAATGATATATCGATTTGGGTTTTTTTTTTTTTTAGAAATTAATTCTGATATAAAATTTTAAATAAGAACTTATGAAATTTTGTATTGGGTGCTCTTATATGTTGTTTGTTAATGTTTACAATAATAGGAAAAGGCATTAATTTGGCTACACCATTTTGATAAGCATTCTAATTTTGAAGGTTAGAATGAACTCTCAAGTAGGATGCTTGTTGGAGGAGATGCGGCTTCAGCTTCTCTTCATTAACGTTTTGAGTAAACGGCTGTAACATTTTTTGGTCACCCATCTGCAATCGTTCGAACCAGTTAAATTTCTTGTTGTTATGTATACGTGGCACATTTTTTAACTATGATACATTCAAACAATTAGTACTTTTCTCTTAACATATCACCAATTTTTTTATCTCTTTTTTTTTTCATATTTGGACCAATAATAATTCACACAAAAAATTTATTTAAAAGATAAAAATTTAATAACCCTCTAAACATGAGATTGCATTGTCGATGCTAAAATCAGCAATTCGTTTTTTCATATTTTTTTTCCTTTTTTTTTTTTTCAAGGGACTCGTGATCTGTAAATGGAACAACCGTGTTGGCCTTCTGATCTTTGACCCGAGATGTTTGAATTTTAGGATGCAGTCAACGAATGACAGATGATCTTGGCCGTCTGATCAAGAACTTAAGTTAGAGATTTAATTTAATTCATTGCTGTACTTGTGGTACTACTTTGACAACCAAAGTAGAAATTTTTTGTTGATCTAACAGCCGCAGATTGCATCATTGGCATGCCCAGATCTTATCATATATATTATTATTATTATTATTATACACCACAAAGATGAGCTTGTGCCACGTTGCATGATTTGGTGTCTGTTTAATATGAAAGCAAATTACTATTCTATTATTATTCGATGCTTGAACTCACATCACCCCCGATCTAGCTAGCTGGGATTTCAACTCATTATTACTTTATAATTTGTACTTATAATAATTTAAAAACAACGTGGTGTATATAAATTCGGAAAACAAAAATTGTATGCAGTTCGTGCATCATACGACTTGACTTCATTATAAAATTAATTTTTTTTTTTTTTACAGGAGATCATGTGGTATCCGAATACTACATTAAACTCCAATTAATTCAAATTCAAATCGAATAAGACCACGAGGACGGTAAAACTCTCTTAACAAATAAAAAAATTAATTTTCATATGTTATTAAGTGATTATTTACCTTATGCTTTCACAACCACACAATGATTTGCACAAGGTTGATGTGTTTGCCACATAATGGTAACTTCTTTTTCTATTTAAATAATAAAATCAGTTCATTTATTATGTATATTCCAATAATAATAATAATAATAATAATACAAGAGTGACTCCTAGGTTTTCTAAAAGCGGAAGAAGTTTTCTTAATTCTTTTTTAACAATAATTTATTTTACACGTTAATTACCAATCTAGTATTAATTAATGTGAGGCTTTCTTTTTTTTGAATTGCAATTAATGTGAACTTTGTTGGACGAACTTCTGAACACGTGTTTGATGGTCAAAGGTCAACTCCATGTTGTAAATAAGAAATTAAATTAATAAAGTTCTGAACTAGAGGCTATCCCCAAATTAATTAACTGAAATAAACTTTACATATTTAACCCATTTTCAGATTTAAAACAAAAATCCATGCTTAAATTCATGTTTGGTGTTAAGATGCAGTTTTAGGGTGGGGGGGGGGGGGAGGATGAAATAAAACTTAATATTGTGTTGTAAATATGATTTTTTTACAATGATACAAATGGTGGGTAAACGATCAAATTTTATAAATATAATTTTTTTTTTCATCGTACAAGTAATGGGGTAAACGATCAAACTAATTTAGTTTTCAAATAACAACAACTAATATTTATTAAATAATTTAGTGCTAGAGCTTTTAGGGTTCAACTATCCAATTTTGATACCAACAAGGTTTAAATGAAGTGTAAAGATTTGATGTATGATTATTTTTTTTTTTTTGCATAGTAATTTTCTATCAAAATTTTCAGCTAGTAAAGATAGTTTTATTTATTTCTATACATATTAGTAATTAGATGGCCGAATTCCATTTTCACATGTGTGAGCAGAGTTTGATTCTCCTTATTTTTTTTGTACTACAGTAGGAGATTTACTAGCTAAATAACTAACGGGCACTCCTTAAAGTAATTATAATTTCAATAATATTTATAACGCTTAGTTAAGATCGGTAAACAAGCTTAGTTAAAATTTGACAATTACCATGATTCATATTTTAGCCGGTGAGATTGAGCATTTCAGCTTGAGTGTATCGTGTATACTAAAGAAACACATATAATTTCATTTTATTTGATGAGTGCATATAACACAAAAAAAATTGGTCAAATTTTATAGAACTTTTTTTTTTTCGGTTGATTAAAAAGTCCTCTTTGGAAGTAAAATATGTGAACATTGACTTCAATTCAATTCAAAAACAAGAAAAAAAAAAGACTAAAAAATATGGACAGCACTGTACATAACAGTATTTACTATTTAATTTAGGGACTGGATTCCGATAAACACTGGAAAACACCTTTAGCTTGTAATGTAATGTAATGTTAGTATTTAAACGAAAAAACGGAACCATGGATAATATAACTTATGGAGTGGAACAGACGGCCATGATTGATATTGTTATTGTTAAGTGATTTAGGGAGCCAGGCCAGCCATGGAAGGTCTCAAATTCATGCCCCCAAGATACAGTATTTGGATTGGGGTTGGCCTGGGAATACGAGTCAAGCAATTGAGCAAATATGCATGAATATTAGTTATTAATTGAACTAATAATTATTTTTTATTATTATATGATTCCCTTTCTTACATTTCAAGAATCAAATTAAAGTCTCTCTTCTTCTTGCATTTCTTCTTCAAAACTCACATGGTGCTGACTAATGGTGTCTCTTCAAAGCCATTCATGGAGGTGACAGAGAAATGGTCTAGGGTGTCTGTACATGGATTTGGTTTTTTGGTCTCTCATCTCTGTCTTGCTTTATTTATTTATTTTCTAAAACCAAACCCCCATTCAGTCAATTATTTAATAAATTTTAAACTAATTAAATTAATGAAAATTTTATTGTAAATGACAGCAAAGTCTTTGAAGTGGTCGGTTCTGATCCGGTTGGACCAATTTCCATTTGGGAAATCAAAGAATGTGACTGACTTCTGGCTGTGATTAGTTAATTACTTAATTAATTAATTAATCTCACCCTAATTTAATTTGTAAGCAAACTTTTGTGTATATTCTTGCCCTGGAATTTTATAACGTGAAAGAGGAAGTCTTGACTCTTGATATGTGTCGGCCAATATGGTGGCTAATTAAACATTTTTAAATCTTAATTGATTAGATAATTAGTGTTGAATTTAGTTGCATAACTAACTGTGTAACCGAATTAGGGCTTTCTCAACAATTTCCGTAATTGGAATGCCACAATGTCTTTCTTCTAGACAATTGCAAGCTTTAATTGATTATTTTAATTTTAAGTGCTAATCATAATGTTGCTTCAGAACGATTTTTCTCATTTTCCCAAATAAAATGAGATCGTGCACTGAAATTAGTAAATAAAATGAAACTTTTAGTTTAGGCCGGTGTTAATTTGGAGGATTTTATATTGGAATATATCTCAAATATTTGAATAAAGTATAAACCTAAAAGTAAAATAAAACAAAGTCAATATATGCGTGTGTCACGTAAGATAAGAGGAGAAAAACCAATATCAAGAATCTTACTTGTGGATCATTATCATGTTTTATCATGAAGCCAACCATTTACACCAAAAATCCAACCAAACAAATTTATAAACCAAGTCAACTCCTGAATGAAAATCAAATTGCTTCTTTAAACATCAAATCCCATTTTCATTTTCAAGAGTCTTTTTCGTTGAATGAAAGAACAGTATCAACCCTACATCATCAGTAGCTCAACTGCTTCTATCTGAATAATGCAATCCCTACAGCGTAATATATATCTTGGTTTTATGTCATGATTACAAATTGGATATTGACACTAATTATTGTTTATTATTATAAAGTAGATGTTTAAAATGTCATCGAAAATAGTGATGTTTACTCATTAGAATTGTGACGTTCATATTGGGGAAGATAAATTATTACAATAATAATATAAATATTATTACATAATTAAAAAATGCTTATTTATAGGTTTTCAAGTGGCCAACCTTATTAAAAGCCCATGGTATTTGGGTGACCTTTTGGGTTTCAAAAAAGGAGTCATGTCTATAAGTATGATGGGTCTAAAATCGAAAAAGCCTATCTAATTTTTGGGTTGTATGTTCCGAAGGCACTCTTACGATTTGAGTAGTCGACTTGACCCGCTACTCCTATCTCAGTTCACCCCATTCCCAAAGCACTCTCGTGATGTAAACAATCTGCATAACCCGCTGCTTCTATCTCAGTTCACCCCCATTTATACGTGTTACTTTCCACAATAAACCTTATCACTCTTAAACGGATCTGTTGTTTATTTCCCTTGTCCAAGTCCAACTTGGTTTTCAAAGATTCCCCACTCATTTTCTACTTGTCTCTGGGTGGGTATGTGGGGGTGTGTGTATTTTTTTCTTTTTTCTTTTTTCTTATTTTTTTCCCTCTCTCCCTTAACTTTAGTGATGGACGAAAATAAAAATGAGATATTATCATTTGATGAATATATATTCTAAAACTTGAAATTCTCAGCTCGACAGCGGCACAAAATTTGCAGGTGATTGGGGTTTAGTGGTGATAATAATGCTTCCTCTGGTGGCAAGGCCTGCAGAAACAGCTTCATACGCGTTCTCTCATTTCGAAATGTCTCCTGACTCCACCGGAGTGAGCAGCGAACCTTATGCAGTAATCCTGTCAGTGCTTCTAAGCAACTACAACCTTTATGGCTATGACACTGCAGCTCATCTAACTGAAGAAACACAAGGTGCCGATAGAACTGGCCCGATCTCCATTCTTTCCACCCTTGGTACTTACTTTCGGCATCCGGCTATTCTGCAAGCATCTTAATCTTTGCTTCACATTTCAAGGGATTTGTTAAAACTGAAACGTAAATGTTGTAACTTGTTAATTTATTGGGAAACGTTGTACTAGTAACAAGTTTATATAAAATAGCAAAACCCCTAAACTTGATTAAAGTATTTCATTTGACATGAATGAGTAACATTACAGGATTTTGGCTATCGATATGATGAGAACAATGAGACAGCTGGTGCACTTGTACCTGCACAGATATTCTATGAGGCATTCTATGGAAGGTTTCATGATTCTGCTGGAGCTGTAGTTTTCCTATGTATCATTCGGGAATCTTTTTACTTTTGTGGACTTTCAGTTACTGCTTCCGCTGCCAGAGTCATAAGAAAAAATGCTAACATTCTCACAACATCAGCTTTAAATTTTTGAAATCCGACTTTCAGATCGCATAGACATAACAAAAACCTAATGGCAATATCTAACACAGTACTCTTCACCATCATTTACAGGTTTATACATTATCAAGAGACAATGGAATCCCATTCTCTCTAATTTGGAGAAAACTTCACCAAAAATACAAGGTTCCGAGAAATGCATGCAGTGTGGCTCTGAGCGGCGGTAAGCATGATTCTAGGACTGCCAAATTTGAAAACTTGATGTCATATTCACCGCTATCGTATCCGTTAACACAACAGGATGGGTGGGTAGTTATGCTATCCCAATATATGCAAGGCTGGTGATGGTGGAGAAAAACTTAAAACCAGGACCATCCTATCTGGGCAAAGCAAGAAAGCCAATATGCCTCATAGCATTCTTGAAGGTGTTGTTTACTTGTTCAGTATTCTTGTTGCCTACACTTTACCCTATCACTTGGAATACTTTCAACTATGCACCAGTTGACTTTGGCTTAGTTTTCACACTTATATGCTTTGGTGGTTCTTGGATGCTAGGAAATGGCTCAACGGGTCAGCAAGGACTATTGGTATGCAAACTGGCATACTTGTTAAAGTGCTTCTTTACACAAAAAAAAAAGGATAAAATGAATTTGTATGATGTCAAAGCAAGCACCTAAAAGTCCGCACCAAATTTGGTACTTGACTTTGGTGCCAGCAAATCAAAGAAAATGGAAGACATAGCCCACAAACTTTGAAAGCTAGATTGACAAATTGAAGCCACGCGGATTGACAAAATTGAAGCTATAATTGGTGGGCTAAAATCGTTGATTTTCTTGGCCACTATTTGCTATAAATAGAAATGCAGATGAAGAGCTGAAGTATTCCATTTTAAGTGAAAGAGCAATTTAGTATTTTTGAGAGAGAGTTTAGAGAGCTTGAAATTATAACCTCTTGTTATAGTGATTTGAAAGTTTGTGTGTATTGAGATTTTGGGAAGTGAGCTAAAATACTATAATACTTGTAACTTCTTTTTACTAGTAAAATATTTCCTTCTGTCTTCGCCCGTGGACGTAGGCTAAAAAATCGAACCACGTAATTTTTTGGTGTTCTTTTTGTGCTTGTTCTTTATTTTTTTACAATTTCACTTTAGCTACATGTCTGCTTCACCCACTAATTTCCTAACATATGAGAATAACAATGATTTGCTATAATATTGTTCTTTTAGATTTAGTGATATTTTGCTCAAATGCAGCTCTATTGAACCACCTCTTGTGCTTTTTTTTTTTTTTTTGAAGAGCCGCTTGTACTTAATATAAGAAGAAATATATTTTCCTTTATTGACCGATGAATTAAGAAAGAAAATTATAAACTTAAAGAAGTGTTTGCAAATAACCATTGGGCCTTAGCTTAGTGGCTAGAGCCATTTCCTCATAAATGTAAGGAAAGTGGTTTGAATCCTCACAGAAGCATTATAGAGCATTTTGGGAGTTTAATTTAAAGTTCCTTACTCATCTCTTGAGTGGAAGTTGAAGTCCCTCAAATATTAGAGAGGGTTAGAATCTGGGCTGTGCTATTTAAGAGTTGATGTAAACTAATCTCAGTAATTATTTGATTGTAAATATCAATTATAGTATTATGGAATATGTTGTATTCAAAGCAACAGTCTCATATAATAAAAAAAAAGTGTTTGCAAAATATGTTTACATTATAAAATCTTAAAATGAAAAATGGAAAAAAGAAGAAGAAAAAAAGAAGTCAATAGGTGTTATATAAGGGGACAAAAGCAAACTTCCACAATATTCATTGCTCATAACATCCTCAGTAGTTAAGCTGCTTCTGTTTGATGCGACATTTTCACTTTCATCGTTCTGAATAATTCAAAGAATATGTATATGAAAGATTAATAATGTTTTGTGTTGGGTCCTGATTTATGTTTAGAAACTGACACTTATTATTATCTATTATAAAATAATTTGTTAAATATCATCACAGTATATAATATACGTGAAAGGTGACTTAATTCATTGCTTGAACTGGTTGCATGAAATCTAGAAGTTTTTGTTTGTTCGACATTTCTATGTTACCATTGATTTTTTCTTGTTTTGTTTTTTCCCAATGTTTTTTCATGCCCATCTGTTGTTGAAATATGGATTGACAAAGGATCTCATGACATTTGCTAAAACAGGAACTTTAGTTGATTAGTAAAATATATAATAATTCATTAATTTAACTATCAAACCACAGCGGAAACTATTTATCGAACAAATAGTCCTATAGTTGTGGAAGACAATGTGAACTTTATAAGAGTTTTATTGGGCTTTCTTGTTATGGAGGAAAAAGTCAGATTTTTTTTTTTGTTTTTTAATATTATATTACAATCAAGAGTAATGGGGAGAAAATCTAAATTATTTCTTCTTGTCGATTTCAAATTTAAAAAGTCAGCAGTCATGAGCATATTGCTTGCAAATTGCTCTTTCTTTTTTAATTAACTCGGGTTCTAAAAAGAGTTAGTGAACAATAAAACGGGGGTGGACAACTCCGTAAGAGTCACGAAACAAAATGAACCTAACATCCAACGAGAATATGGTACATAGTAAGATCAAAAAAATAAAAAAAGGGAGGTTCGCCATATAATTTGTAGCAAAATTTGCTTCTCAGTAGATATGAGGGATTGAAATATGCCAATCCAATTTGAGATAATCCTTAATAGCCTAGACTAAGGGAGCATATTCAAATTGCTCACTTTCTGACGCATTCATTTTGTTTTTAAACTAATTTGTGATAAAATTATAAAAAATACATCCTTAAAAGATGCATCGTAAGCAACTAGAGGGAAGACTTTTGTAGCTATAATTGCATAAAATGTCACCATATCTAGTAAGAATATTGTTGTTGCAAGTATATTTAATACAAAAATATTAACGGCCGCTTTCTTATTTAATAGAGTTTTGTGCAAACCATAATCAAATTTTTCTAGTCATCCAAACAACTTTGAATATAAAATATGATAAAGGGTTCTTTATGAGCCTTTCTAGCAATTCGACACAACCTTGCGTTAGTGCTCTGCAAATTTTGAAAATGGGGAGAGTTGGAATACCCCCCGATGCTGTGAAAATAGATTCCGGGGAAAAACGACTCAATGAGCTTGGATACAAGCAAGAACTTAAACGAGAAATGGTTATCTTTCCCTTCATTTTTTTTTTCTTTTCTTTAGATATATCATGTAAAACGTTGTACTGTTATTCCTATATACATATGCAAGTATAGATTATGGATGAGAAATTCACTTTTTGTTCCTTGGTTATTGGCAGAGTTTATTCAAGACACTTGCAATAACATTTTCAATCGTGGCACTTTTCGTGGGAACGCCACTCTACGGGCAAAGCTTGCGTTATGCAGGACCCGCAACCTTGATATGGGGATGGGTTGTAGTCACATTCTTCACCTTCTTTGTCGGAGTTGCCTTGGCTGAGATTTGCTCCTCTTTCCCAGTACAAAATGCTTCTTTCCTCTCTCCATAATGTATTCTTCGTTTTAGCTTCTCGTTTCCGTCTCAGTTTCCTGAAAAGTAAATTCGAACTGTAGCTGGTTTCGTTCTTTTTCTTGACTAAAACAAGAGATTTGTATGTTTATCCATCGACAGACCACAGGATCACTCTACTTTTGGGCGGCACATTTGGCTGGACCTAAATGGGGGCCATTGGCATCCTGGTGCTGCGCTTGGCTTGAGACCGTTGGCAGCATTTCTGGAATTGGCACACAGGTTTTTTTTTTCGTTTTCTTTTGGTCTTTGTTCACATCATTAAGTGTGTCTTTTTATTTACTCCTCTTGGGGAATGGGGAATAGGCATATTCAGGAGCACAGGCACTGCAAATGATCATTCTGCTGGCCACTGGAACACACAAAAATGGAGGATATTTTGTTCCAAGGGGCGTGTTTGTGGCAGCGTACATGAGCCTAGCTATTATATGGGCAATACTCAACAGCTTCTCATTACAAGTCATTGCATTTCTGGATATAATTTCCTTTTGGTGGCAGGTATATATTGCGAACGCATACATACGCCCCTTCAAATTGAAATCCTCTTCACTTGCTTTAGTGCTAGTACTGGACACAATTTGTAGGTGATTGGCGGTGGGGTGGTGATAGTAATGCTTCCTCTGGTAGCAAGGACTACGCAACCAGCTTCATACGTGTTCACCCACTTCGAAACATCTCCTGGATCGACAGGCGTAAGCAGCATACCGTATGCAGTAATCCTGTCGGTACTTCTCAGCAACTTTTGCCTTGGCGGCTATGACGCTGCAGCTCATCTAACTGAAGAAACTAAAGGTGCTGATAGAACTGGCCCCGTTGCCATTCTTGCCTCCATTGCCCTCATATCAGTTTTTGGATGGGCTTATATCTTGTCTCTCACTTTCAGCATCCAGGTGAGTTCCAAACTTCTTATTTTGCAAGTATACACTCAGGATGGAAAAAGCCAAACGACTACACTAAATTACTAGAATATTTTATTTGACATCGTGTTTTATTACAGAATTTCGAGTATCTATACGATGAGAACAATGAAACACGTGGTAAACTCGTGCCAGCACAGATATTCTATGATGCATTCCATGGAAGGTTTCATAATTCTGCCGGAGCTATAGTTTTCCTTTGTATCGTCTGGGGATCTTATTTCTTTTGTGGACTTTCAGTTACTGCAGCTGCTGCTAGAGTAGTAAGAAAAAACAGCAAACATTATTGTATCAATCCATAATCCTGAAGGGCAATGGCTACATCTAATCCAATTAATTTTCACCATCATTTACAGGTTTATGCATTATCAAGAGATAATGGGATCCCATTTTCACCAATCTGGCGAAAGCTTCACCCGAAATACAAGGTTCCGAGAAATGCAGTGTGGCTCTGTACAGCCATAAGCATGATTCTAGGACTGCCCATCTTGAAACTTGATATCATATTCACTGCACTCATATCAATCAGCGCAATAGGATGGATTGGTGCCTACGCTATTCCAATATATGCAAGGCTGGTGATGGCGGAGAAAAACTTCAAACCAGGGCCGTTCTATTTGGGCAAAGCAAGAAGGCCAATATGCCTCATAGCATTCTTGTGGGTATTGTATACTTGTTCAGTATTCCTGTTGCCTACTCTGTATCCCATCACTTGGAATACTTTCAACTATGCACCAGTTGCCCTTGGTTTGGTTTTCACACTGATAATGCTTTGGTGGTACTTGGATGGAAGGAAATGGTTCAAGGGACCAGTAAGGAATATTGATACGCAAAATGGCATTTGTTGAAGTGCATTTTATACACAGAAAATGATAAAATGAATTTGTATGAGAATATTCGCTATATAACGCCCTCCATTGTTAATCTTAAAACTTGGATGTCTTCTGTATTACATGCGTATTTAAAATACGACAATAAAGTCACAGTAGGAATATAAATTTAATTTTCCTCTTTTAGTTAATTTAAGATTTGCTCTATATTTTCTTCTTAATGAATTATAAATTTATTTAAATTAGGATCAATTACAACTAATATAGATAAATTTACCATGCTTATTTCTTTTTAATAGCCTTATCAATAATATTCTGCTTGTTTTCTTGAGATTTTTTTTCCTCTCTTGTCAAAGCCCTTCTATTTTAAGTTTCAAGAATGTGTATTAGAACAATATTTAGTATCCCTTTTGCACCACGTCATAAATCTTGTGTTAACTAAGTGATCAAACAACCACAGAGCTTTTGTAAATGCCATATTAAAAGCTTATTAATAACAAAACCTCTTCAAGACCGAACAAAGTCAACAAAAAGGCTCCCGGCAACTCTACCTAGTTATTTCTTCAATTGCAGCAGAATAAACTCGATATTTCACCAATCCTGCTCATCTCTAAGAGAGAATCTTGGTTAGGCTGCAAGAGGTCTAGGCATGCTTGGATGCTCCATAGCAAATAGAATCTTACTAATATTGCATGTCACCTTTTTATTATGCCGTTCAATGAGAATCATTTAATTTAACCTTGTTTCCCGAATCATTTAAGTGAGACAAACAGAATATTAGCTAAATTATAATACCTCCGCTACTCTGCAGCTGAGAAATTTCTCTAGTATATTGTTGGATTGGCTTGAACTCTAGTTTACCGGACAAAAGTACAACTATGATTAGAAGTGGCAGCATCCACTCAATGCAAAGTTACAATTCCAGAGTATGAATGCACTACCAAAATCCTGCCAACCGGAAAACAGTTAACATGAAGAATTTTCTCTTCTTTACAAGACACCACCACCACCCCCCCCCCCCCCCC
This sequence comes from Citrus sinensis, assembly GCF_022201045.2. Lineage (NCBI taxonomy): Eukaryota > Viridiplantae > Streptophyta > Magnoliopsida > Sapindales > Rutaceae > Citrus > Citrus sinensis. The sequence goes on along the minus strand of NC_068560.1, from coordinate 33,375,197 downwards.
CCCCCACCACCACAAAAACAAACCAAAAAAAAGAATGATAATAAACATCTAGACCGTAACATAAATATACACGTTTTTGAAAAAATTGAACATGATAAGGAGTAGAAACTTGAGCAGAAGCAATGCATACCTTTATTATGATAGAAACAGTTCTTGGGACTCCATCGGTGATGACCAATACTGGACAAGTGATTCTACGGTTAGCCTCCTGGTTGCACTGAGCATCGAGATGAAAAATCGACACCCATCAATCTTATATTCTTCAAGAGGATTCCTGTGACCAAAGCTTCTTACATTTACCTAACAGATTTTCCTTGTTAGAACATGCTTATAGGATACCCAAATTTAGTTAAATCTGAGAAAAGTATATATTATGATATACCGCTGAACTAAGTCGATTCATGTTTATGAGATGATCTCGCCAGAAACAATCTAGAGTCTTGACAAGAACTGCCCTCTGTATTCCAAAGGAGAAAGTCATCAACCAGTAAAACAACAGTAAAATTTCTGAACAACCAGTAAAACAACAGTCCAGAATTCTAGAATCTGGATATGATCCTTCAGGGGTAAAAAAATTCTAGAAGACAAGTAAAACTTCCTTTACACTATTTTTCCACAGAATTGCATCATTTCTAGTAACAGCAAACATATTCATCAAACAAAATTTTACACATTTTCTATGCTACAAAAAGCAAAGCATAATAGAAATAGCATGTCCAGGAAATGACTTGATTTCATCACTCAAATAAAAGGCTGAAAAAACCGGTGAATGAATGAAATTGAATTAACTAGAACTTACACCCACTAAAGCAGTTTATAGAAGACATTGCTTAAAGTTGAAATTTTCATTTGATGGATTTGAGTTTTTGGATTATTGCTCCTATGATGCAACATGTTGTCACGGAACGTGGAAAGTCGTAATCTCCAAGGCCAAAGTTTGGCATAATTTACTGATGTCAACTAAAAGTACCGAGGCAAAATTATGAATAAATGCACCAGGAAGCCCTTAATATATGAACAAATAAAATTATCAACTTGTTTTTGTTTCAATTGGGTCACTCAAACAAAGTTTCCAGTCCACAGAAGAAAATAGCACTTGAAGCAAAAACTTCACCTCAACCTCTTTCATGTACACATCATCATATCGAGATTCTTGTACAACATTCAAATATGAGGCAATAAGAATGTCTCCAAGGTACTTGCGGAGGAGATTAGTGGTTGCCCGATACCTTCCATTCCTGCAGCAGACATATCAGTGGATCATAGAATACAAAAAATTGTAGAAATACGTCCAAGATACAATAGCAATTGCCAATTATACATCTTTATCAAGATTGTGCTCACTTGGTCAAATCATCAGAGCAAATAGCAAGCCAGCGTTTTAACGAAGAACTCTTCCTGCGGATTCCTCTAAACAAATTTGGAGGCTTTGGCAAGTCTGGGAAGTAAAAGTTGTTAATGTCTATGGAATTCAATTCAGGCAGCTCCTCAATGGATTTGAGCAAAGTATCCCCAGATATCCCTGCAAATAAGTCTGGGAAAATTCCATTTCATAAGCATTTATGTTGAGAATTAATTATCCAACCGGTGATTATAAATAAGCTTACCGTCCAATATCTTCCCTGCAATTGCAATAAACTCCTTCAATAACTTATCCAAACTCCAGTATCTGGGATGCTAGCAAGTGAATTAATTAAGGAAATTTAGTAAGAATTGGTGGGAAGCAGTATACGACATTTTAAAGGTAAACCAACCTACCTTTAGTGGATCAACATTTCCAAAGATGATTTCATCTACCACTGCTTGCATGTACCTATAAGCAGCTCTCTTCAATAACAATAAATATTTATAGCTAAACTTAAGAATTATACAGTCATCCATCTGATACAAAATGAAAAGAAGCATTCAAGTCTCATATGCCAACATAATGAAGTGGGAAAATAATCCTTGGAATCCAAATCAAAGAAACCTCTATGTGTTCATAAACGAGCAAAATGAGAGAAAGATAGCAAGCAGTAATGGATTCTAATATTCTCTCACCCATTTTTCTACACTCTAAACCGAAAGTTCTAGTAACATGAATTCACCACACTTCACAATTTCACTCTTAACAATGATACAGGTGATAAGTGATATTAAACTCTCTACTGTAAACAGCATGCAACTCAGGTTACATTATGGCTATCCATCCTACTAAGTCAATTATCAATGCCGCAGAGTTTGGTAAAAATTTCACTAAGAAAAGACAGTGAAGGTGACTTTGTTAATCAACCAACAATACTGTCATTTCTATCCTCCATTTTTTTAAAATTCTTTTCAACATTTGCTCAGCCGTTTTGTTAAAAGCAATAGACTTGTGAAGGGGTACTGCTAAGGGATTTGTAATATAATTCGTATTGAAATCAGGAAGTCAGCTACAATAGGTAATGAATATGTGTGTATACTGTACACAACTTCATAGAGGCCCTTACTGGAATATCTGCTGAGAACAACTTTCATTAGCACCCGTTAGGATTGATTGCCTAAGGTCATACACATGCTTCCTTTGAACCTGATAGAAGAAGAATGAACAAAATTAGCGCAATCATAACTAATGATTGTAGTATCAAAGGATATCTGTGTATGTGTTTACAATACCGAACCAGTTTAAGTTTAACAGGAAAAAGTGCAAAAGAAAAAGTTTGGGACTTTATGATGAATTTATCTTTCTTGCCTAACAATTTCGGGGCAGTCTCCTTCATGATTCTTAAGTTCATTAAGACCCAATCAAATCCATGATTTACCAACGACTTCGGCAGGGTACACAAATGAAACATTATGAAATATTTTTACACATACCTCTAATACTTCATCAAACTCAACCAAGCTCTTCCTTATGCCAAAGTAGTACTTCTCTGCACTAATTTGCAAGCCTAAAAGCTAAAATTCGTGATGGTCCAGATCAGTCATGAGATGATGGTACATTTAAATTTGAATAAAGAAAGACGATATACATGAAAAAACAAATTGCAAATGCCATCAAGAACATGAGGTAGACCATCACCTGTCTTACAATCGCATCACCTTCAATTGGCATATCCTCATCATTGGTAATTCGTGATATAAGATCTACAGCCCATGAAGTGTCAAAACTAAACTTTTGAAACATCTCGTCTTGCAAGCTGTTACACAAGTAGACACTACAACAATTGACTACCACAACAATGTGGAAGAAAAGTGTTATGGTATTCTTGGAGCAGTCAATCAAATTTTATATTTTTTTAGAACCATTAGAACTGTGTTTTATACAAAATAATTCACATCATTAATCAGACACAAGAAATAAAGCATCAAAGTCGTGTGCTAAAATTTCTCTTCAAGCATCTTCAGGCCAAACAACCATGGCAAAAACCAAGTAGCAAGTTGCATTTATCTTTGTCTATACATATGGAATCTTAAAAAATAAAACTTCATATTTTTCCCCCATTATTTTTTATTCTGATAAGTGCATGACAAAAGGACTTTAAAGGTCACCCATCGATCTTACTTTCAGTCCATCTATTCATCGCTTGAAACTGTCAATCTGGTTTTTTAGTGTCAGAAAATTTGGGCAGACCGCTTCATTTCATCACTCATCCGCTCTCCGTAAGCATTGGAGTTTGAGCAAGTGACTCATTTTAGTTATTAAAAAGAATGGGAAAAGCTACACAGAAATGTGTCTTGTCTGCTCAGAAGCATGTAAGATATAGAAAAAGATAAGGCGGGCATCCATTGATTTGCAGTCAATAGATCAAAGTTGATCAAATCAAGAGTTTCAAAAGGCCCAATAATTGTTTTAATGAAAAGAGCATTTCTGTCCCAAGAAGATGCATTAAGCTTTCAAACAAGAGGGTTAACTTATCAGGAGAGGGTTAAATTTTTGCAGCTCCAAAAATAAACTTATAGTGTCCATTTCTCTCTCTATCTTTTTAGGATGAAAAATTTTTCTTATTGATTTTTACAGTTTTGAAATCATTGATTATTAGAGTTTCTTATAATTTAAGTGTGAAAAGAGCATACAGTTAACAGAAACAATTAATACTTGTACGGCTATGAGTTTATAATTTTATTCAAGAGGAAAACAAATCGCAAGAGGCACAGTACCTCACCATAAACCGTGTTGATCCAGGATCCCCTTGCCGTCCTGCTCTGCCACGAAGCTAGAAAAATCATTGTCATAAAAAAATTAGAACTATCTCTGAGTTGGATGACAAAGTACTGTAACAACAAATAAATTACTAATTTGCAACATAGAGAAGCTTCAGATCATCAAGTTTAACTTTATTCGTTGCATGACAGCCATGAAGAAAAGCTGTTGAAAAGAAAGCAATGAAATGAAACATGGATATTATATATTCTTTCATCATGTCTTTCAGCTATACCTATACCATCAGCTTTCAAGTTGCTTCAGTATCCCATGCTTTACTCTTTTCTCCACCATCTCTTTCTCATTTCCCCTTAACTATATTCATCATGCTCTCTTAACAACTACAAACTAATAATATCACCAGAGAAGACATGGACGAATAGTCAATTTTAGCAACATATATACAAAAGCAGTGATGAACAAATTTTAGTTACCAAATTTAAACTAGCTGAACTAAGCCCAATTAAACAAGGATGGATAATTTACATAGCCTGTTGAACAACTGACTTATATCATATCTGATTGAGAGAGTGGGGGGGTAGGACACAACAAAAGGCACAAGCTTAGACACTGTTTAGTTGATTAAAAAAGAAGAAGCAGTTTTCTTGATTTTGACTGCCAATTGTTTAAGCAAATGTAGCATATAAAGAATAAATATACCTTCTGAAAACTAATTAAATGGACTGTTTGATACGAAATTGCTTCAACTATATTTTCGCTACATTCAATTGCTCACCTGGTTATCTATTCTCCGAGACTCATGCAAAGATGTCCCAATCACATGAAGCCCCCCAAGTCTTTTCACTTCAGACCCTTCATTGGAACAGTGAACTTCACAGTCCTTTAAAACTGAGAGATAAGTCAGAGCTACAGTAGGGCCAAGAGGGTACATCGCAGATTGTTTGTCAATGAGCTTCTGTAACTCTTTCAGATTCATCGACTGACTCATTTCCACAGATTCAGAGAAAAATGATTTTGCCTCTTGATATGTCCAGCTCTTACCCTCAGCTTTGCCAACATATTTAGCTGTGATTCACATGTGAAATGGAAAAAATGCCATCACAATAAGAATAAATAACATTGTGATTACTGTAAAAGTATTTATACAAGATAACCCGGAATATTTTTTTTTTGGAAAAAAAAAAGTGCAGTCACAAACCCAATAGGGCTGCCTTAGCTAGCAAAGCTAATGATGATGATCCAAGCTTTATCTCGGACAGTACCTACATCAAAAGAATAGTTAAAATCTAAATTTGTGTGACAGCTAATAGTAACCCAAGTAACCACCTTCGGCGAGCTAGTTTTGTCATCAACTTCAACATTAAGGGCCTCTCGTGTCAGAAGCGGAAGCAATCTGTCCTCTATAATTTTCTTTGCAAGCATCTGTATATATTACAACACCGAGTAAGAAGTCAATTCCCTTAATATCAAAAGAAGCTCCTAACAAAGATATAACAAATAAAAATGCATGAGAATATGCAAGTACACATTTTATTACTGTCAATACTCAGAAACAATGCTAAAGTGCAATTATGTCTACAATTTACAAAGTATAAAATAAATCATCAAGCAAGCAGACTTACTTTTGGATTTCCTCCCAAAATTATATCAGTTCCCCTGCCGGCCATATTTGTAGAAATGGTAATAGCATATTTTCGCCCTGCCTGTGCAACAGTTTCAGCTTCCCTTGCAGCATACTGAGGAAATAATGGCAAATTACAGACTGGTAAAAGTTACGTAATGATAGGTTATAAAACAAAAATCCTATATCAACAATTTTTATCCACATAGCATTTAGTACAAAATTAACAAACCTTGGGCCTTGCATTCAGTACATTGTGAGGAATTCCCTGTTGCTTCAGCAGATCTGACAAGTATTCAGAATTCTCAACACTGCATCAAAAAGATAAGAAACAGCAATTTGAATATTTAACAAATACATCTAACCAATAGCGTAACTTTCCTCACAAAAAAAAAATAAATAAATAAAAATAAAGATAAAGATAAAAATAAGTTAATGGAAAGCAGAAATTTCATGATTGGTACTTAAAGCTAAATAATTAGCATTTGATGGCAACAAAGGATAAAATGTGCACCTAAATGGTAAGAGGACAAGAATTAATCTAATGAAATGACAGCACATAACACTTATATGTTCTCCCATCAGGGAATAATAGCAACACTGCAATAGCCAGACAATATTCCTTTCTGAAAAAGTTTCAATCATAGCCTACTTAACATGGTAGACATATTCTCATTGGATACAGACACTCTCATCCCCAATAGTGTTTGACTTAAATTTAAATCTGATTACAAGTCAGCAAACCAGCTGTATTGAAAAAATAAAGGTCCTCTCTTTAGTGAACAAATCACATCCATGCAAAGCAGATCCAAACTTTCTCTTCATACAAGAAGGGCTAATCCAATAGCTAATCATCCTTGTAGGATTCCTGACCTCCCAGTGTGAGCAGTTATAAACCATTCAAGAGTACAGCAGAACCCTTGAAAGCCCAAAATAAAATATAAAAGAGCAGCAGCACTGACAAGATTTACCAACTCAAAAATGGTAGAAATAGGAGCCAGTTTCATTATTTTTCAATGCATGCCAACTTGCAAGTCTACTGCCTCCAACCAATTGTAAGATGGACAAAGGTACAAAGGCAGCTCTTAAATAGGAAATTTCCAGATCATAAAACTTATGTATAAGATAGAAATTCCAATTACGTATGCCAGGAAAAATTTGCTCAATATGCAGATTGCAATGCAAGCTACTTTGAATTGGATACACATTTTAAACATTATAACACCTAGCAAAATTTTTTTACTAGGCTACAGATGTAAGGATACGATAATTTTGCCATATAAAATATTGAATCCGCACTATTCGTCATTCACTATTCTAATACCATCAACCAGAATTTACCTAGTGGTGCCAACTAAAACAGGGCGGCCAAGTCTGAACATGGATTCAACTTCTTGACGAGCATATTCCCATTTCCCCCTAGCAGTCTGAGAAAATGCAGAATTCAAAGTATAACTCATTTTGAAAACAAAAGTTAGATCTTTTAATGCTAGTTTCATCTCAAAAAATGGACAACAAATATACAATGACCTACAGCAAAAGATTGTATGGGTAAATCGACACGAATATTTGGCAAATTTGTGGGCACTTCAATAACCGGCATCTCGAACATTTTCAAGAATTCCTTTTCCTGAAATGACACAAAGCAAAAATGTTGCATGAAAACTGAAAATAATTATTGCTTGAATAGAATGATAGACTTCGTATGATCATCCTTACTTCAGTTTTTGCAGTCCCAGTCATCCCTGAGAGCTTTGGGTAGAGCTTAAACAGTGACTGGTATGTGATTTGAGCCACAACAACTGAATCGGCCTTAACATTGAATTAGAGAAACACAACCATAACTAATGTAATTGTTGTTGAAAATAATCCAGGAATATGTTCAATAATATTAACATGTACCTGAATCTTTAAGCCCTCTTTAGCCTCTACAGCTTGGTGAATTCCTTCTGACCACCTCCGTTTCTCTTCAACTCTGCCAGTCAGCTGCAGAAGTTTCATAAATCATTCATCTAATGAGTATGAAACAAAGCACCTCAAAATGTGGTAGCATTGGTTACATCATCATATGTATCATTTTTGTCCAAGTTCATGATTTCATGATAGATATACTGAAAGTTGGTTTGTTAAATTCAATCCATGACATTTTTTTGGAACAGATTGCAATAATCAAAACCTAATAAATCAATCACAGAGATGCTGCTTAAGAGGCTGCAGAAGCATACCTCTTTTGCAATTCCATGTGTATTCACTCATCTAATTAAAATATTAAACATAGCCAGGCTTTTTGGTGTCTGAGCAAGCAACTAATAATGAAACAAACAATTATTATCTTTGGGATAACAATCATAGGTAAAGACAGACGTGCACACAACAGACAATATCACACCCACACACAAAAGCAAACATGTATATATTTGCTAATACGAAATTCATTACATGTTGAAATGCAAAAAAGGGTGAAAAAGTGACAATAGGCATTAAAATCAAGCCACCAGATAGATGTTATTCTAATACCTCATTAATTATAAGAGCCTTCCCATTCCTAACAATGTACTGGACATCCCGTCGATAAAACTCTTTAGCTTTCAGAGCATTCATCACAAATCTGCAAATTATCAATGATAACCACGAGGATGAAAATTGAAATATTAGCCAGTGCAACTCTGGTCAGGATTTGGTATTTTAGAACTGACCAGACCTTTTTCTTTTTATCCAGATTGATTCCAAATCACAATATTTCACAACATGTTCAATGTAGAAATAAAATAAAATAATATATATATATATATATTATCGGGAGTACAAATGTTCTAAATATTTACAAGAAAGCTTTAACAAGAGTCCAGTAAAGAATAAAATTTATAAAAAAGCAAATAAAGGATTTATTTTGAAGTTCCCATGTTTAGTCAATCGCAGTAATGGATTTACAGATAGAAACAGGACTTTCATATTCACCTTGCCCAAGGATCATTTTCATCCCATAGATCATTAGTTTCAAGAGCCATCTCAGCAAGAGCTATTCCTTCCTCAGTCAATTCGACTGAATTATTCTTAAGTTCCACAGTGTAATGCTGTCAACCACATTGAGGCAGAAAGAAGTTACTTTATTTATATCAGTGCTTTATGTATAATATAAAGTTCTAATATACTTGTCAGCTGAAGAGCAGCTGAGGTACTTGAAGTTGTAATAAACACGAAGGCAAGGAATTGGACTTACAAGACCCTGCACCAGCAGCTCAGCAACTTTTGCAGCTACTGGATATCGTGCAACATCTTTACTAGCCTGATATGCAAAGGGAGAAGAGGAAACATCTATTGTGAAGCTACTTTGCAATTTTTAGTTCAACTCAAAAAGTTTGTAACCTATTTGAATACCAATAATTGATAAGAGATTCTACAATAGCTTCCATATAATTGATCGAGAGCGGCCACCAAAGAAGCAGCCCTAAATTACCTCACCACTTATTAACAATGGATTTCTCCCCTCATCAATGAGAACAGAGTCAACTTCATCAACTATCGCAAAATGAAATGGCTTCGGCCTGTTTTTTGAGTTATTCAATATTGGTCCATTAAAATAAATAAGAAGAAATCTGAAAACAGTCCTAAAACATACCATCTCATCACAAGTTGTTCACTATTTGCAGCAAGATTATCCCGCAAGTAATCAAAACCAAGTTCCTGAGGGCATTCAGAATGATATTTTGCGTCAGAAACAAGAAACATTTGGGTGGAAGGCACCGAAATGCCATTCAAGTGCAGTTAGACACGTCAACAATGCACCCAAGTAACCGCCATTAAGTCCAAAATGAAACAACATGCACTTACCAACTAACAGGAAAATGTACTAAATCACCACGAGTTAGGAATGACTTACAGAATTGTTGGTGTATGTTATATCACATCTGTAATTGGATCTTCTCTCTTCAGGAGTCATCCCTCTCTAAATATGAAAGCATTAGCAGATAAAATTACAGTTATTTGCAGGAAAAGTTTTAGAATTTTAAGTGATTCAAAACAATGTTTCTTGCAAAACAAAGAGGCTTTCCAGGAATCAGCTTCAGTCGCTCAAGCCTCCAGCATATTATTCTTGGAATTCAATTTTTAGTATTTCTTACTCTGTAGTGAATATATACCTGAATAAGACCAACTGAAAGACCTAAGAAGCGATGAACACGCCCCATCCACTCAGCATCTCGTTGAGCCAGGTAATCATTAACAGTCACCACTGTCAACAAAAAATGCAACATCATCAGTGTCATGCAAAAAGGATGCAGTGTAGCATTGCTTGAACTACAGGTTCCATCAAATTGCAATATACTGTAAGAAGACCACTGCTGGGCTTTGGGGGAAAAAATCAAATTACTTGCATGCGATTGGTCACCAGAATAAAAAATGTGTAAAAGCACCACTCACGTAATTATGTCCCCCTTTGTTTAACATTCTTTTGATTATTATATCCATCATATTCTATAAAACTGTTCATTAATTTCTCATGCCAGTACTTCAAGAATTTCCACATTCCTTACCGCCAATATAAGCATTCTGATAGGCCACCAATTAGGTACACATATGCGCGACGCAAGAGAGGAAGTACCTAGCTGCTAATTACCTTGATTTACGGGCAGTTTGGGAACATTGTTCGGGTATGAATATGGTAACCAATATCTGTCATAATAGCCATGGAATCTGGGTATTTATGGGTAGGAATTATTTATGATAATATGTAGTCAATAAAAGGGGCACAAGGGAAAGTGTATGGATATCGAGAATTATTTGTATTGAGCCTTGGCTCTGGGAGAGAACCAGGTCTCTCGAACTACGTGGCTGCTAGCTTGTTCCTTTTAATTTCAATAAAACACATATCCCTTTCCTGTCAAATTATCTACTTCCTCTACAACAAAATCGAGGGTCTATCACATTCCTTCAAGAATTTCACGACTCTTCTTTTCTCCAAATTAGAAACCCATAAAGAATGGCCATCTGGGGGTCAGCTTCCAATAGTATCATTTTTCATGTAAAGCACTAAAGCTTATTGACTTTGAAATTTTACATTTCCTGAAAGCTTAAGCTCCAAAGTAATGTAAAATCTCTTTTCATTTTTTTTTTGTTTTGGGTTTCGGCAGTAGCCTACCTTAACTTTTAGAGAATAAATGTTTTCACCTTAGTTAATTTTTTTAAGTTTCCATGACCAAAGAACTGATTTCATTGAAGGAAAAAAAAAATACATAAGCTGCATCAATAACAGAATTCAAAATAGTGCAAGTGCTTCCAAACTCAGAATGGTGAATCAAATTCACAACTTGTATCCACAAACTTTTAAGGCAAAAATGTAATTTTAAATAACAAAAAAATTAAATTAAATCTTAACCTTTCTACAATTTGGAGAAACAGGTATTTTCAGTGAAAAGAAAGGACGATACTTTTAGAAAAAACCATCAATCATAAAGAAAAAAACATATTGTAATCTACATTGCACATGACACTGATATACATGATACTGCATATCCAAGTAAACAACTATCAAAGAATGTGAAAAAATTCCACTTGGCATCCAGCAAACTGATTCAATCAGTCTGGTTTAAGAAGAAACAAATTAGTTTTTAAGGAATGGAAAAAAATTCACAATGTAATTTTTTTTGTTAGCAACTAAACAAGTAAACCAAACAACAAAGCATTCACAATTCAAGTTTGGAATTTCCAAACATAACAATGCAAACAATTAAACTATCTCAATTATGTACTGATAACTTCAGAAATATGCTTTAAAACCCCTTCGCAGAGATAAACAAGTTCTCTAAGAAAATTAACAACCACAGCTGTTTGCTGAAAAGCAACCACTTCTAGAAATTTCAGAATAGACAACATACCATGGACACCCTCACCAGTCAACGCATTAAGATATGCAGCTAACGTAGAAACCAATGTTTTTCCCTCACCCGTTTTCATCTCGGCAATGGACCCATCATGAAGCACAGCACCCCCAATAATCTGACATTAATTGCAACATTAGGAAACACAAAGACCCACGTCTAAACAAATAGCACATTTCCACAAATAAATTAAGACATAAATAAACATATATGCATAAATTCAACCACATTTTGGTATGAGCATCAATGCACGCTTGCAGATGTAAAAAAAAAAAAATCTGCAGACAAGAATAGTTGCATTCACAAATATCTGCACAGATAGACAGAGAAAGACGGACCTGCACGTCAAAATGGCGCATACCAAGCTTCCTTCTAGCAGCTTCTCGAACAACAGCAAAAGCTTCTGCAAACAAGTTAATATAAGAACAATACGATAATATAACTCTACAAAAAAATCCAATAATATTGAAACACTAAAATTTATGGCTTCTAACCAGCCTGAATATCTGCTAGCGTCTCCCCTTGTCTCAACCTTTGCTTAAACTCAGCAGTTTTTGCAGTCAACTACATAGAACAGAACACAATGCGTTATTCTCCTAATTCAGATAAAAATACTAAAATCATCTGAAAACCAATGTGAAACACAAACCTGCTCATCCGAGAGACTCTTAATCTGTGGCTCAATCGCATTAACAGCTTCAACGAGACGATAATAGTCCCTCACAACCCAGTAATTCAGGCTCGTAAAATCAACCAAAGTCTTCCTAACACGACTCAAATTCTCCTAAAAAAGATACCAGGACCAAAAAATGAAATTAAAGATACATCAACGGACAAGCATTTCATCAAACACGGGGTGGGCAAACAAGAGTAGACAAAATGAAGCAAAAGAAAAGACCACCTTAACAGATGCATTAACCACAGTGCTGCGAGTAAAACGGCGCCGCTGATGGAAACACGGAGATGAAGTGAAGTGGAGAACGGAGAGGGGTGGTTTAGTGCAGAGGAGTGTTGTACGTCGAGAAGCTGATGGTTTTATGGAGAAAAAGAATGAAGGGTTTGCGCAGAGAAGAGTTGGTACCGTGGCCATCGTTCAGCTTCTGTATGTTACTAAGCTCGATTGCATGTCCAAGACTTCAAAATTTCACACAATTAGGTAGGTTTTGGCTATTTTACGGCGATGTGCCAAAGCCGGAAGAAGAACTCCCGCGAAAATTCTTTTTCAACGAACCTACACCTTTTGATTTTTATTTATATATGATTTTTATTTTTTCCCCCTTAAGTTGCAAGTTATTCACTCAAATAATTTTCTTTTCACTTCTTCAGCAAATCTATTTGATAAGTGGATTCAGCTACGGTACAACTGTGATACCGTATCACGTTTTTTGTCCTTATTGTAAAGTGTCGTTAGATGCAAAACGATTGAATCCAACGATCAAAATCGCTTAATAGATTATTGAGGCATGAACTGTCAACCGTTGAAGCCAGTTATCATCAGAACCTTTCTCCAACTCTTGATCTTCATTCTCCTCTCCCTGACCATCAACTTTTTCTCCAGACCTCTCCTCTGACCTGGTCTCACCCTCATTGCTATCAGATTTCTTCTTACCATCATCTGAATCAGATTTGTTGCAAGCAATTAATTTATTCCCACAACTGGCTTTTGAGTGCGAAGTAGAAGAAAGCTAAGTACAAACACACTCACAAGGCAAGCATTTCTTCAAACCGAATTATTTCCCACATCACACATCCAATGACAAGAGTCCCCTGGTTTCTCTATTCCGCTTTCCCTCTTAATCATTTTAACAAACAGCTTCAATACACAAAGATTATAGCAAAAAAAGGAAAAACAATGGCTATGTTAACGCTAGGTGATGACGAATTAAGTCTAATCTTTCATTGGATCAACGATTCAAACAACAGAAACTCGTTCTCTCTTGTTTGCAAGCGATGGCTAAGAGTTAGGGTGAAACCCGTTTGTCTATTCGGGTCATTGAACTCGATTCTTTCCAAAGTTTTCTACCCAAATTCCCAAATTTATGCTCATTTGAATCAACGAGATTTCTCAGCAATGCCCATCTCCAATTTGTAGTCAAAACATGACCTAAAATGCAGATTTTTTATGTTAATCTCAAATAAAAACGTCAAGATTTTGATGATGTTGGTGATGATGGTATTTGTGCTATTGTAAATGGGTGTTCAAAGTTATGTAAAGTTTCATTGAGAAGAAGGAGAAAGAGTACTGGGAATGTTGGGTTTATTTCGATTGTTAATAAATTAGCTCAAGGTTTGACCAAGTTGGATTTAGGGAGGTGTAGTTTGATTAGTGATCAAGCTTTGGATGTCATTGGGACGGTGAGGACAATTTGGGTTCTGAAGTTGGATTGCTGTTCATTGATTACCAAACTTTTTCTTAACCGATTTCTCCGGTTTGTTTTGAGACAAACGTGGTCATCTCTTGTGCATTAGATCACTTGCTTTTAAATCCAATGGTTACATGAGATAAAGACAAAAAGAGTGGTATGGTATCACGGTTGTATAGTAGCTAAGTCCTTGATAAGTATATATATTACCGCTCACACTAAAATTTTATCATGGTTAATGTTTTAAAATTTAAGATTAAATTTAGACGTACAAAGCTATAACAAGGATGCATTGCACATTGATTTCGGAAATATTTCCTTTAAGTTTTAATGCGATTTTGTTGAAATAAAAAAAAAAAATTTATTTTATGATTTTCACATTTTATAACGTAACAAAGGGGTTTTTATTTAAATATACGCAAAAAATATATGCTTGATAAGAAAAATATAAAGCACACATAAATCACCTCTAAAACACAATTTTTTTTATTCCCATACCACTTCACTCAACACAACAAAAATTCACTCTACACTCTCAAAATCATTTATGAATAATTAATGTGTTGAGATTTTAGATTACAACTAGATGCATTGTTTGTCCAATGAATAAAGTATTTTAAACTTTATACTGACTTTGTGTTATTTATTCATCTTCTTGACATTATATTATTTTATGATTTTGTTTGGTTTGTGATAAATAACAAAACAACTCACATTTTCATTACATTTGCATCATATCAATGCTATGTGATGGATTTTCTAACTATATTTGTTGAAATCTCATGTTGTTCTTAAAATTTTGTTCTGCACCCGTTTTACACGACTATAGTGTTACCCCCTAGGTAAATCTCACATCGGTAAAGTATATGAGAGATATTGGATTTATAAGGGATGATCCACGTCTTAATTGGCAAAACGCGTTTTGGGGTGTATGGGCGCCCCAAGAATAAAATCGTGCGAGACCCAAAACGGATAATATCTTACCATGTCTGGGTTGGGTCATGACATATAGTGATGCAAGTATGCAAAATATTCTAGTTTTTATGATACCCTAGCATTTTATTTGTGCAAAAAATATATTTTTTTCTCTAAATATGTTCTCTTACTATTACTAGACTGTAGCCATGTATTTTAGTAAGTTATACAATTGATGTCGTGTATATATGAAATTACATGACTACAAACGTGCAAGCGTGTAAAATGTTCCATTTGTTATGAAACCCTAGCGTTTTAGTAGTGAGAAAAATAATTTAGAGAAGAAAGATGTAATATGACTATTAATTAGACTATAATCGTGTATTTTTGCAAGTTACACGACAAATGAATTTACATGACTATAGTCATGCAAATGTGAAAAATGTTGCAGTTGTTATGACATCTCCGCATTTCATTAGTAAAAAGAAAAATATATTTTTTTCACTAGATGTGTCCTCTGACTATTTACTGGACTATAATCGTATATTTTAGTAAGTTATACAACTATTGTAGTGTATGTATGAACTTACACAACTATAATTGTAAAAGTGTGTAAAATATTCCGGCTATTATGAGACCTTACGTTCTATTAGTGCTAAAAAAATATTTTTTAGAGAAGAAATATGTCATTTAACTATTTATTGGATTGTAGTTGTGAATTTTTGTAAGTTACAGGACTGTTATCATATATGTATGAATTTACACGATTAAAGTCGTGCAAGTGTGAAAAATATTGCATTGTCTGACATTGAGCCTGGATGAATAAAGGTTGGCCATGAGAAATTAGGATAGTATCACAAGGCAAAGAAAAGTTACGTTGTAAGAGTGATAAATGCAGTTCTCGAGAACATAATCGACTAACTTATAACACGCCAATTTCACTGTCTAACAATGAGCCTATAGTAGGATTGAATGAAATAGAAGCACATGTAATATACTCAACATTACATACTAATCCATTTTATTGTCTTAATTTCTTTCATATATGTATTAGTTAGCTAAAAAATTTATATTTTCTTATTTCACAGGTGGAAAAACATGTTTATTTGGTTTATGTTGTTTCTAAAGGGAGGCGACTAGGGGTTTATAATAGATGGGCTTAGTGATTGGAGTAAATTAATAGTTTTGATGATTGAGAAGCAACTTATGCTATTTTAAATTTTATTTATGATTTAGACTTATTTATGATTTGGACATGTAATCGACCTATGTTGTTTGATGTAAAAAAAATTTTATTGTTTGATAAATTAATGTTTGATACGTTACAACTTATGTTGATTATGTTATCATTCTAATGAGTATTTTAGGTAATTTTTGTTTTATGTTCATGTACTCCACTATAGTCTTGTATTTATGAAGTTATCTGATTGTTGTCATGCATATATAATTTTACTCTACAACCATTTATTATGACAGGAACAATTGATATTTAAGTGATGCTTAATGATTTACAAGAGTCAAGTGATCAATAAAACACAAGAAGATACATCAAAGATATAGTGAAAGGTGTGTGCATTTATGAAGATAATCGACTATAGTTATATAATTATAAAGTTACCTGGCTGTAGTCGTGTGCACGACTTGGTCGTGAATGATTTTAAAGCATTAGGTATTAAATTAGGGTAATTCGGTAATTGTACACGAAAAAATGTATAGGTGAAAAAATTTGAAACATGAGGGATGTATTTAAATAAATACGATATTTTTAGGGTAAAGCGGGGACAAATTCCTTCTTAACAAAAATGTAGTTTTCTTTAATAGCCTTATGAAAAATGATATTGTTCAGACCAAGAGGTTGATTGTATTTTTTCAAAGAATAATTCACAGCCCCTCATTTTATATTAACAGCATAATTATATAGAGTGTTACTTACACAAAAAAATGTATATATACATCGGCATTGTTGGGACAATGTTCCATACAGCAGAAATTAGCATTTTGAAACATTTCTGGTTCCTCTCTTGTTCTTTCTGATACATATGACCACGTGCTTTGTTCTTCAAAGATTTATGTGCAGCAACAAGGAGAAAATCTCTGGGATTTGACGGTTGCACAACGCTATCTATACAACATTCAACTATGATTTCAATCAATAAAGCTTAAGCAGTTGGACCATACAGCAAGTAACTCTGTAACTGGTGAGATTTGATCACTTCCCATAATAATATACCTGGCATAACCAAACAAAGATTAACTGATTCAACAATTCAGCAACATTAAAAACTGAAAACAGCGGATGCATTTTGGACTGCTCTAATGCTTTTCAATATGGAACGAACTTCAGTTCAGTATTCTAATGAGCAAGATAATCAATTGAACAGTGCGGTCATTTTTTGTTAAACCAGTGAATTTGATTGAAAGAAATAGGAAGATTTTAATGATCTGTAATACATAATTCATAAATTCACAGTTCTGCTGTCATTAGGATAAGGTCTCAGATAACACATACAACTGTAACAAAGACAAAAACATATAGTGGGAAAAATGATGGCTTACCTTAACAGTCCTGTCAGCACATCCGACAAAAAGCTTTCCTTGCCAATATAATAAAGCTGTAATGACAGAACCACAAGGGATTGCACCAGTAGGTATTACATCTTCTTCAAACTCATCTCCTGCTAGTTCCTACAAATCGTCAACTATTATTGATGAGTATTCAGAGGAGGTTACTAAGTTTGGCCAAAAAAGAATATTATTAAAGGTTAAATCAAGTTTGAAGAAAATTCAAGATGCAAATATGTGTTAATAAGATTGGCTTGATAAGAATGACTTCATGAATATAACTAGATAAAAACAAGTCTATACCTGCACACTGACGGTTTTGTCCCAACCTCCTGTAAACAGCCATTTGCCCTCCAAGAAAACAGCAAAGACAGAACCCTTGTGTGTTTGCATGGACTTCATAAACTTATCATTCCTCCAGACCTGAAGGAAGTGATAATAAAAGAAATTAGTTTCTTTGACCAAATTAATAAGTATTTAAATCACAGCATTCGAAAAATGTGACATACTACAGTGGATGTGTATTACATTGCATTGAATTCAGACTTTCCTCGAACCAATACAGAGGAATCTTTGATGTCAACAATAAAATCATTTTTTCATGACCATTTTTGTGATTACTCTATATGGACGATCCTGAAAAATTCATAAACTGAAAAAATAAAACTAAATCTTCCTCCTCGCTGATATGGTTTCCCACCACCCCATAAGGATGGTTATATTCTCAATGCTTTATAATCAAGCTGATATCCCTATATAAGTCTACAGCCAATGCGCAGCACTATCCCAGTACCACCTTGAGAGTTTAAGATATTTTATTCAACATGTTGTCAATTGCCCATATGTCCATAAAACATGAAAAGATCTACTCCAGCTCAAGCAAGTTTCAAAGAATGTAAAACCTTTATAGATCCACTTTCATGAGATACAACTAGAGTATGCTGGACTGCAGTAAGGGACAAGACAGAGGACACAGCTCCTGAGCTATCTTCCTCCAATACCGTCAAAAGACTATGGTCACTTAGACTCCACAATCGTATGGTTCCATCCCGACTCCCACTATAAAGCACCCCATTACATACTGCTAGGGTCGAAACTGCTGATTTATGACCACTCATTGTGCATGATAGCGTACCATCCTGGAAAAGAGAATAAATTCCAGGTTACGTATAATATTTGAAAAGATGAAGATGTACTTGGAGCAGATCATTTGATAAACAAATTTATTACCAGCAGTGACCATGCCTTAATTGTCCTATCTCCACTGCCTGTATAGAGATATCTTCCTGAAGTGGTCAAAGCATGGATACCACTATATCGCCAATCCTTCTCTTCATTCCATTTCTTCAATGGTTCATGTCCAAGTGGGAAACTAAAGCTCCATACAAATATACCACCTCCACTATCCCCACTTATGCATAATGGTTGGTCTTCATCCACATAAACCACAGCCATGACTTTATGATCATGACCTTTAAATGTATGTACATGAGAAAAGTCCTGCATACAAACACACAGAAGATACTCACTGCAAATGTTTAATAAGAAATAAGGCTACAATACAATACGAAAAAAGGAAAAGAGAAAAAGAAACGAAAAAGAGGATATTTTCTTTCCTGTCATATTAGTATCAACGATATTGCAGATGTGTAGTAGTTGCAGAAAAATTAGTGGGCCTAAATGTCACAACAACTGGCAATATATAATGGTGTTATCACATGAGCAACTGTTCTTTAAGTCTCAATGCACTCAGTTAACATCAGAACCCTTTCCAAATACACTTTGAGTATATCAATATAACTCTCTGAAAGTTCCAGTTAAACTATGAGAAATAACAAAAAAGCAACAGTTTGATCTTTTTTGGCGAATAAATAAATACTTCCAAGTTTTATCATTCATTAGGACTCTAGGACTCTGACAAAGAGTCCACAGCCAAAGTGTTCCATTTATTGAAGAAAAATTATACCATTTTCCATAGCTAACAGGTCTTACATGAATGTGCTAAACTGCACAAATATGTAACTTTAATAGAATTTATCCAATTAAAAATGTAGATAGGAACTACACAAGTTCAAAAACTTCTTTTTCTTCGAAAAATAATCTCAAAAAATTATGATTACTCACACAAAAAGGTTACAGGCACCAAATATAGTTCCATATCAGTTACAGCAATAGGGACCCTTAAATTATAGTTTCCTTCAGAGTGTGTACCTTCAATGACCATACATGGATTGATTTATCAAATGAGGAGCTAAACAAGAAGCCTCCTGCAAGAGAGAAGAAAATATACATTCAGAATAAAGTTGCCAAAGAAACTAAGCTTCATAATCTCCTTATTGACCCTTATTCTAGGAATATACGGGTGCATTTGGTATTGTTTTTCAAATGGTGATTTTATATTTGTTTTGTAATAAAGAAATGATTAGTTTTTGGTGAATATAATGCAGTAAAATCAGAAACAGCAATTTATCATTCTCTACTTTTATTAACAGAGAGTAGAAAATGGATACCATCCACTTCTATCAAATGAAAAATGGAGAGCAAAAAGTGTCCTACCAAACATGTTTTCCATTTCATTGTTTTGGCAGAACAGAAAATGATTGGCCACAAAGAATACCAAACAGCCCCTAAGATTACATAAAGAATGATAGAAAGGTGATAACAAAGGAAAACCGAGGGATTTAAGCACAAGCAAATGGTTTGGCAACCTGAACTTCAAGAATTTTTGCTGAGCAACTTGGTGTGAGCAACAGCGAACCAGGAGAGAACAAAGATTTTACACAAGTGACTATACTACTATTAAAAACTAAGCACATGGATTGAAGGGATGATACTCAGCCAAGGTGAGCATGATCACAGCACACGCATATATATGTACAGAGCTTCTTACGAGTGGACAGTAAAATGTGGATTTTGTGCAGGCAGAGCTAAAAGACAAAAATAAATAAATAAATAAACACGGAGTCCCAAACACTAGAAGAAAAAGAAAGGCATTGGAGTCCATGTTTTCCTGTCTTTTACCTCTACCTATACGAAATCCGTATTTTAACATCCGCACCTAAGAAGTCCTCTGTGTGTGTGTGTGTGTGTGTGTATTTTACTGCTGCGTGTTATTAACATATGCAGTACTATTGCTGTTTTGACGATTAATAATAAGCAATCTTATAACTGACCTTAGTAACTATCTCAAAGTTTCTGAATACAAATATAATCAAAGGGAGAGTAACCTTAGATTTACAAGCGTAGGTTTGCCAAGTTCCAGAAAACAGGAATCCATGGTATGGACTATGAAGAAGGATTCTGTCATCTGGCTGGGAAGATTCCCCTGAAATTAATGTCATACTGAAAATGACGTTCTACACCACAATTTTGGTTTCAGCATGAAAAGGAACTAGGCATCCCCCAATCCTTGACAATACAAAAGACAATCATCCCCAAAGATATCACTTGATCCTAAAGTTTTGTCACTCTGAGGGCATTTAAAATAAGTTGCAGAGACCAAAATGAGCGTTGAATAGCATGGGAAGAACATGAATTATAATAGCACTGTCTTTGCAAATAAGGTCATTGTTTGAAATCCATACCTCCAACGGCTAATCCAGTAACACAATCACGGTGACCCTGCAAGTCCTTAAACTTGACATTTCCCTTTGAGAGACCGTTAACTAAATCTTTGACACCCCCTGCTGCCCTAGCTTGATCAATATCAGCTCCATCACTGTTTTCTGCTCCTAACAACTCATCTTTGTCCTCAGTTTCTAATCTTTCCTTGGGCAAACAACTCAATTCTCCAAGAACCAAACAATGATTTTCATTCTCCAAATTAACCGGCCCAGCAAATCGGATCATTTTATCAAATTCAGGTTTAATAATCAGCTCCCTAATGCACTTCCACACATTGGTCAAAAGTGGACGACAGCCTGGATCAAAGTTTAAACATTGACAGAACATCAGCTGCAAAGACACAAACTCCGAACCAAATTTATTTTCCAACAAATAAGTTACTTTCTCCATCCAAGCCATGTACATCCCCAAACAAGCTATATTATCATCACTTGCTTTTGTGCTAACACAGCGTATATAGTCAATCAGCTCTTTAGTAAACTGTTCACCAATAAGAAGTGAAAGCAAGATACAAGCTACTGGCCAAACATCTGAGCCATACCCAACTGAAAATTCAGACTCCTCACATTCCACCCAAATTCCCTCTTTCTTGAACAACTCATACAACACCTCTGGACTGAAAAACACATTGCTTTCCAAAAAATCACTCAAGAAAAGTCCCACTTCTTTATCACAAATCCTGCTTCCAACACAACCAACTTTGGCAACACTTTTAGTTACCCTCCTTCCCATCACTAAAATGTCATTCAAATCAACATACAAATTCCCAAAATTATCAAAACTAAAGCAAGAAAAACCTAAGCAACCAGCAGTGAACCCTTGCTTATTCAAACTGATCAATGCTTCACATAGTTCCATCCCCATCATCGCAAAACTAGACAATCCATCATTACACAAACCATCTCCATTTCTTAAAAAATCCAGCCTTTCTATCTCATTCAGTCTCTCACACACTAAACACAAAAACCCATCTTCCATATCACCCCACAAGCCCAAAACTCTACAACATTTAATCTGTCTCGAAGCAGTTCTCAAAATCAAATCCAACTGATCTCTCACTTCCACTATCATTCCACTCAAACAATTCATAACTCTCATTAAATAACTATACTTAAACACAGAATCATCATCATCACACAAAGAACCTAGCTTAACAACACTCACCCTTTGACTTTGATTTTCCCTTAAACAACCAAAACGAAAACCACAATCTTCTTCAGCCTTCGCTTCAAACAAAACGGAGTCCTTTGGGAGAACGTACTGCTTCCAAAACGTGTAAAACTCATTCGACCAAGTACGAGGAATGAAATCAAATTCTAGGACATTTTCGAAATTCTTCGGATTTTTAAGGGGTTTTGGAGAAGCGGGGTCGATGAGACGGAGAAGGTCGATGTTTTTGGGGAGAAAGGTGGGGCCCTGCGGTGGATACTTGACGAGTACAGTACACGCGGGGCAGCGAATTGTGAGCGGGAACTTTTGAGGTAGGTTCAAAAGGCAGGACTCGCAGGCCGTGTGGCCGCAGGTGAGCACCCGCGGAATAGTGCACTCCCCGTCGTAGGATTGTAGACAAACCGGACACTCGGGCGGTTCCATGGCACGCGGGCGCGAGACACGACCGTCTTAGTCGCACAAGTCAATACAAGCTGAACCGGAACGCCAGAGTTCAATTCAAAAGGATAATAAAATCTGGATCCTTATTTGTTTATATTTTTCAGAAAATAATATAGTTTGTTAAGTTCTATCAAGTAAGTCCACGACTCTAAATTAAATGAGTAAATGACTGAAATACAGTGCAAAGATGCTCGACACAATATAATTTACCGAAAATACCAATGTAAGGGCATAATTCATTAATTCTACAAAGATACAATAATAATTCTTTGAAAAAGTAGTTGTGACAGTAAATTGTATAGTTTGCTTATGCAACAAAAGATAGACTCCTATACTATTCTTGCTTAAGCTTGACTATAAAGACGTTGCCGTTGAAGCTTGTGACCTAGGACCTTTGCTTATTTGCTTGAGTTATTGACTTCTTTATCTAATAGCTTCCTCTAACTTGATCTTAGGCTTCTTCTTCTTTTGGCTTCTTTATTGGTTTCTCTCTTGTCTTGCTTCTAGTTGCTGAGATGCTCCGTTCTATAGTGCTGCTGTTAGTTTGTGTGGAAGCTGATAAGAAAGAATGTGGCAGTTTAGACTTCAAACTTCAGATCCTTAGATGAGACTCTTGGCTGATCGGCCTTGATCACGTGAGACGTCTTGGCTAATTAGTCTTAATCATGTGAGAAATTGCTACATGAGGATTGGGGTAAGTTTAGTTTTGTTTGAGTTGTTAAATTGAGCTATCTGAGAGGCTAAGGCTCTGTTTAATATTGAGGTATTGTAAATTATAGTTGCTGTGAAAAAAATTGTAAGTATAAAATAAAAATTAATAGCATGTAGTAAAAATATTTTTTAAACAATAATTTTGACAAAATTAATAAAAATATAATAAATTTTTTTATATATTGTATCAACTTAACTACTAAATTATAACAGTTAATATTTGTTAAACATTTTAATACTATAACTTTCAACCTCAATTCTAGAATCCAAGTTCGGTTTAGTTGATGGGCTATTGTTGAATAGGCTTGCACCACTTGGCTAACTTCCTCAATTCACCTACTTTTCTATTTGTCAATTTGTCAATACATCGTGATGCTCGATTTGATTTATAATAATTATTGGGTGGTCAATCAATGACATAGCTTCCGTTTGAGGCAGCTGCTCCCTATGTTTTATTAAAGGAGATATTCTCTTAAAATATAGGGTGAGGTGCAGCTGCACTATGGCAGCGCAGTTGCCCCAAACGCAACCATAAGCTTAATAATAAACACTTGTAAAAATACTAAATTAACTATTATTCTGAATAATTTGTATCTATATCACTTTCTTTTTTAAATTAACGAATATGAATTAGAAATAAGTAGAGAACAATGTATAATTAATCCAACTGAATTAGAAGCTAACTTAGTTTATAAAAATTCTCTTGCAATCTACCTTTTAAAATAAAGCATTTCGTTGATGGTTTCGAGTAGCTCTTAGTGACCTTTTGATGACAATGAAAAGGAGAAAACTATGTTCTTATGTGATAAAAAGTACTAACGTAGGGCGCTAGATACTATTTACTGTTGTCATAGAAACGAGGGTTTAGTGGTCATTGCATAAAACGACAGCGTTTAATAATTTCGTTGAGACGAATATTGCCCCTATAGTTGAGACATATTACCGAGTCTACCCGCCACTAGAGTCATTGTTGATTTATTTTCGCTTGAGATTCATTCACATACGTGACGCATCAGCGAAGGAGAGACGTATCAACTAACGAGATCGGATCGGAGGGGCTAGGGTTTTTCAAAGGTATGCTTCTGTACCGTCATTTCTGTTTGGTTCTGAGAAAATGTAGTCAAGAAGCGAAAATTGAAAATTTCAGCCTTTTTTATTACTTGAACTCGCTGTCAACTCAAGCACTGCTAAATATTGCATTCCAAAATTTTAATTTTTCGTTAGAATTCCAACTGAACTAGGTTCGACATTTTCGATCAGGTGATTATTTGCATGTGATCCAATTAAGACCATTTCGCACTGAATTTCTCTGTGAATAGATTAGTTAGTATCTTCTTATAAAATTTTTGTGAAAATTCGATGTTTCTTTTTCATGGTTATTGTGCATTTTGTTATGAGAATTGAGATCATTATGTTGTTCTCAATTAATATCTAAATTACCGAAAATAAGTGATATTATGCATTAAGTGGTAAAAATAAACAGCACCTTAATGTTTGTGATTTTTTCATTTGGAGCAGCTAATGCAAAGGTTGAAAGATTTCTAGTTTATATTGAGGGGCTCATTATTGTACTGATGTATTTATTTATTTTTTTTCTTTTTTGTGCGTGCGAGTTAGGTTCGGCTGAAAAATCATTGAAAACATATTTCTGTACAAATGATTCATGAATTAACAATGCTTCATTTACGTGCTTTTTTTTAATCATAAAAATCATTTTTTTGCATGCAAAACTCTGCTTCATTATTGTTATTATGTGTGCTGAAAGCATCTAAACCACTGGAGAATATTCACATGCCACAATTTTAAATTATTGGATTTTTGTTGCTTCTTATTATTTGAACTAGAGTTGATGACAGGCAAGGCATCAAGTCTTATTGACCATGGCTTTGTACTTGAAGGATTAATGGCTCAATTTTAAATTATCTTACATTAAAAATTTGCCAACTAAAACATGATGTAAACACACTTGGTCTTTTTTTGTTTTTTGTTGAAGTAGGAAACTATTTATCTGATGTTTTGGATATTGTTTCTGCAATTTGAAGGCCATGGCTGGGTCTGGGAGTTCGATGCTCTATTCATTTCTTATGTTTATTGTCATCCTCTCTCTTCAACAAATGTATAGAGGGAAGCTGGCATCAACGGAGTTGTTTACGATTCTTGGAGGCTTCATCAGCTCACTCATATTCCTTGTGTCACTGACGGTAATAAGATTTCTTCAATCAGTAGGTTTTGGTTATTCTTCTTACCCTCAAAGAAGGGAAAAAGATATGTAGGCTTAAATGACCTAATTGCTGCAATTCCAGTTCATTGAGTGATAGATATATGTTACCCTTGGTTGCTTATGACTGAATCAAGTATTATATTGATTTATTTGTCTCAACAGCATGTGATGGGAGCATTATGTTTATGATAACTTATCAAAGATACACTTTCTATGGCAAGAGGCATTTTGGGGTTTGAAACTTGAATTTTCTTTTATGATGAATAAGAACTTTATTCAAAGGGAAAAGGTAGTAATTGAAGTACACAGGACTTATACGAAGTGAGTCTTTGAATGTAGATGTCTATTTGGACTTTTAATAAAGAATACAATCAGCATGTTAGACAACTCAAAATTCCCTGAATGGTAATTTCTTGGAAAGAATCTGCATGTTCAAAAGTAAGATTTTGTTTTGGATGATCTTTTCGGTTGATGATTTCCTTCTCTCTCCTACATTTTTACCCTTTCTTCTACTAATATTGTGTACAAAGGAAATAACTTTATTTCACTGAAACCCACATATTTGTTCAATTGCTAAATTGGTGCAGTATGTATAATTCTCTTTGTTTGAATATGTCAATTTCCAGCCTCCTAGCATTTGACTTGGATTTAGTTATTAATATGTGTTGCCATGAATTGATGGTGATTTCTGCTGTGAATTGATCAAATTTATATTCTTCGCTTTTTATGGTCAATTATCTTCATTCTAGAACATGATTGATGGAAATTCTTGTATTCTACAACTTCAAGTTGTTATTCTTATCACGTGGCTCATATTACTCAATCATAACTTGTAATATGTATTAGCTTGGTTACTGTTTTTGCAGTTCATTGGAAATTTTCAGGAAACAAGTGGTATGAAGACTGGATGGGGTGCTGGTGAGCACACTTAGTTTATGTATTCTGTTCACAGTTTGTTTCCCTGGAGTAATGAGATAATATTGGTAACAACCCAGAAAATGAACAAAGAGGAAATCTTTCAAGTATTACTGCATTTAGAATCTAGATTTATCTTCCAGTGCAGGTGTAGACTAGCTCATATCAGAGTGCTCAGGCTCCTTAGTTGCAATCTTTGTTGTTTCAGAAATAACTTAAACAATTGTTTTCGTGATTTTCATTTTGCAGTTATAGTGGCGGAACTGATTGCTCTGATTGCTGCTAGCACTGTTCATCGAGTCTGCATTACAACATGGTACTCATTAGATATATTAATTATGTATTTTAAATTGAGATTTATCAATGCGTGCTTCGGAGAATAGTTTTCCAATTGTTTAACAGTACATATTTGTAAGTTTGAATTTGTAACATAAAATTCCAAGAACATATATTGGTTATCTGTGATTGGCAAGCAGCCAGATCTTGAAATTTAGTGATCGGTGTTTAACTTTATCCTTGTGGTGAACTTGTAATGAAAGAATAGCTCATCAAATTTTGATGTTAGAAATAAGCAGTCTCTTTACAATTAGGAAAATTGTCATTCTAATTGTTTTGAGTAATAGTGTTGGTGTAAGTGATTCACCTTCTGGGTACACAAGAATATAAATATAGGAACTTGAAAAGAGAACTTGGTGGTAGATTCTTGATAATTTTTGAGTTCAGGATTCAGTACTTCATAGTTAAACTCTTATAATAAACTGAATCTAACAATACAAATGTTTTAAAAATTTCAATGCAGTTTCTTGTTCTCAGCTGGACTGCTGTACGAGGTCAACAAGCTTTCAGGGATGATGATTGCCAGAAGTGAATCCAAAACAAAAAGGCATTGATGATGCCGGATAAATTACAAGAGGTTTTATCATCTTATCTTTGTATCCATAATCATTTTTTAGTGTAGCGGATAACTATCAAAAACGAAAAATTACTGATACTTTATAGTTTGTCTGACAGT
This sequence comes from Citrus sinensis, assembly GCF_022201045.2. NCBI lineage: Eukaryota > Viridiplantae > Streptophyta > Magnoliopsida > Sapindales > Rutaceae > Citrus > Citrus sinensis. Next base: position 33,347,640 of record NC_068560.1, on the reverse strand, counting down.
GATTGTCTGTTTGATACATTTTTGTGTCCAACATATTTACAATGCCTTTTATCGTCAAGATAGTCCTTTTTGTTCTTGAAATTGGAGGTGAGCTTTGGTATGAGGTCAGATGGACACCCACACCCTCACACAAGCGGATGTGGGGGAAGAAATAATTTAACGAGTCTAGTTTTGAGGTTATTTACAATGCATCTCCTCTCATTCCTTTCAGCTTTCAAGATTATCCATTGTTTTTTTTTCTACTTATCACATTAGGAAAAAAAAAAAAGCGTTAAATGATAGCAAGAGAGAGGAAAAATGACTGATCGAGGCCGGATTGGGATTTTTCTACAATGCATCGTCGATGGCTTTGACAATTATTTTATCTTCTATTTCCTGTCGCATACAAGAAATGTAATAAATGAAGGTCCTGATAGGATCACTAATGAAGCATACACCGTTTAGTCCGCTATTTCGCTCCGAGTAAAATAGAAGTAAAATTAACGTCTGTTGGTAATGATGATGACGTGATGGCCTTCTCACCTGAATTGTCTACGTCTTTATTTAATGGTTAACGAATCTGAATTGATATTTGTATTAGATGGTTATAATCATTTGTCTTTATTAAGAATAATAAAAACCAGCCTATTCATAAGTGATATAAACTAGGATTGAAGCAGAAATATCAATGAATTTTTGGAGAGTCTAAAGAAATATCGAATAAAGGAAAGATCTGTCATTCAAATTTCATATCTATGAAATTTACGATTTGAAAATAGTATGAGCCACTGAATGGTATAAAAGCTTACGAGGACAAAATATTTGACTTGGAATAGTACATGACTGCGCCACACTTCCGTCCGCTAGTCACATTCAGGGCATTACCATATGGACAATCGATGTTTAGTGATGAAAAATATAATGAGGACAAAATTGACAAAAAATAAACCGTGTAAATTAATTGTCAACAAAAAAATATTATATGGTCCATATTCATATTTTAACCTACAACAACTACTTTTAACCCAAAAAAAGCGCTACAAAATTTTGACTTGTAACTGTACTTTTAATGTGTCAAAAAACTAGAGCACGGTTGCTTAAGTTTTAGCTCAGTGTTCATTTTATTAATATAATAATTCACAAGTGATTCTGTGATAGGGTGCCTTAATTTTAACAAAATACTAGTTGTTAGAGATTATTATTATTATTATTATTTATCAGCATTAACTAGTCGTCATAGCGTTCTGCAAGTCATCAATTTTTTATGAAAATGAGGACGCCATACTATATAGCCGGGCACATTACTTAGCTTCGTATAAACAAATACAAAACACGTGTAATTGCATTACTTAGCTTCCAATCCTTGTTACCGCAAACATGTACCGCTCACCAATCATTTTGTCCAACAAGTACAAAACACGTGTTTGTATCATTGTTTTTATCGAGAAATTTTAGTATACATGTAATATAATTAATTAATACATATATAACATATATATATATATATATATAATATGTGTAATTAAATTGAATTTAGTAATAACTCTGATGATAATTTTTTAAAATAAATATATACGTGTCTAGGTATTATAATATAATAATATTTATTGTATGACTGATATAATAGCTCTAATATATTATATAATTTCTCGTTATTATCAAACACGTTCACAAACGCCAAGAGGAGTCCACAAGAAATAATACGTACAAAACATCTGTATACAATTACAAAGTAAAATCATATAGGCATAGGAGGGACACAGGGACACACTATACATTCACAACAAATTAACCCGATTGTGTCATTTTGGCTCAATGGAATTATTGTTGCCAAATCATGCAAATTCAACGCCTCTCACCACATTAGGCTTCTTGGAAAGAGCTGCTACTGCCTACTCTGACTGCCCTTCCATTCTCTACAACAACACTACCTACACTTGGTCTGAGACCCACCGCCGATGCCTCCAGGTGGCTTCATCTCTGTCGTCCGTAGGCATCCAGCGGGGCCACGTCGTCTCCGTCGTGGCCCCCAACGTTCCTTCCATGTACGAGCTTCAGTTTGGAGTTCCCATGTCAGGTGCAATTCTTAACAACATCAACACACGCTTGGACGCTCACAATCTTTCCGTACTCCTGCAACACAGCGAATCAAAGCTCGTTTTCGTCGATCATCTCCATAGCTCTCTTGTCCTTGAAGCTCTTTCTTTGTTTCCACGTGACACCAAAAGGCCACACCTCGTCCTCGTTGATGACGATGCAGCTGCGTCAAGTACTACTACGACATCACCCACGGTTACGGTTGACTTTATCGATACTTACGAGGGTTTTGTCGAAGAAGGAGATCCAAAGTACAAGTGGGTCCAGCCCAGAAGTGAATGGGACCCTATGGTGCTGAACTACACGTCAGGCACAACATCATCTCCAAAAGGAGTTGTCCACAGCCATAGAGGGATCTTCATCCTCACCGCTAACGCTTTGATCGATTGGGCTGTTCCGAAGCAGCCGGTTTATTTGTGGACCCTGCCTATGTTCCATGCAAACGGGTGGGGCTACACTTGGGGCATGGCTGCTGTTGGTGCCACCAACATTTGTCTACGTAGATTTGATGCATCAACGATTAGTGATCTGATCCAAAAACACAACGTGACTCACATGTGCGGAGCCCCTGTTGTGCTCAACATGATATCAAACTCTCCGGATTTCGAACCGCTGAAAACCCCGGTTCAAATCCTAACGGCCGGGGCCCCACCGCCAGCACCGGTTCTCTCCCGAACCGAGTCAATGGGTTTTGTAGTGAGTCACGGGTACGGGTTAACGGAAACGGCCGGACTGGTGGTGTCATGTGCATGGAAACCTGAATGGGATAAGCTACCTCTTGAAGAGAGAGCAAGACTGAAGGCAAGGCAAGGAGTGAAGACCGTAGGGTTAACGGAAGTTGGCGTGGTGAATCCTGAGACGGGAGAGAGCGTAAAACGCGACGGCGTCAGTCTTGGCGAAGTCGTTTTGAGAGGTGGGTGTGTGACGGTTGGCTACTTTAAAGACAAAGAATCCACGAGAAGATGCATAAGCGACAACGGATGGTTTTACACGGGAGATATAGCGGTGATGCATGCGGATGGTTATGTGGAGATAAAAGATCGCTCAAAGGACGTGATAATAAGCGGAGGAGAAAATATATGCAGTGCTGAGGTGGAGTCAGTGTTGTATTCGAACACGGCGGTCAACGAGGCCGCGGTGGTGGCTCGGCCGGACAAGTTCTGGGGGGAGACGCCGTGTGCATTTGTGAGTTTGAAGAGGGATCAAGGGTTGACCGAGAAGCCTACGGAGAAGGAGATAATAGAGTATTGCAGGGCTCGGCTGCCGAGGTACATGGTGCCTCGAAAAGTTGTTTTCTCGGAAGAGCTTCCGAAGACTTCAACGGGGAAAATTCAGAAGTATCTGCTTAGAGAAATCGCCAAGTCTATGAGTTGATCGATGATTCAATTCATTGAAGAAATTAAAGTTTTTTAATTTTTTAATTAAATTAATTAAACTGATCAAATATGTAATTTCGTATAATAAAGTCGTCTTGTTCATGCATGTATGTTTTGTTAAACGAATAAATTGCAAAAAAAGAAAAAACTAAACACATATATTACCAAGTTTTTGATTTCATCTGTTCATGAGTTTGTATCAATTTTCAATGTGCTGGCTGGACCTGGATTGTTGTTGCTCGACAGTCGCACGCAAATAATTATTAATTTTAATATAAAGTAATATTAAACTTTAATACTTACCATTTTAATAGACTGAGATTCGAAAATACAATGCTTTCGTACATCCACCCTCTTTAAATTCTTACACAAGTATATTTCATTAATATAACAGACTGAAATGGATTTCTTGATTATTTGAGAAGTAATAAATCAATAATAAGGATTCCTTTATCCTCTTTAATTTGTAGGTTGTTGCATAAAGTTTCTCGATTCGTATGAATTTTGAACTTGTCTCATTTAAGTAGGACTTGAATAATTGATCTTATGCATACATGAAAGTTCAATATAAATTTGAAATGTCAATGACTGTTTCAATTAAGTTCAGATGATAGAGATTTTTTCTCTCTTTCCTCCTAGTTTCAATAAAACACACATAAATATACTATTTGTGTATCTATTCTCTGTCATCTTATCTTGTACATTTTTCATTTGAGTTGATTACTCACCCGACTACCATATTATATCAAGAGATTTCGTGTGTACTGATAATGGAAGCTAACTATTCGTTTTCTTATAGGTTACGCGGCTGCGTTAACATTATTCTAAGTTTTGAATCTCGTCAGTTTCCATTTATGTCCACGCGTTATCGTTGTGTAAATTGATATTTTAACATTAAGCCGTTACGTGGGAGAAATTATAGATATCTCTCAAGTGCCATTCCAGTCGTATAACAAACAAATGATGTTGTGATATATATATGTTTATTTTGAAGAATTAACATGAATTAATGGTTATATAAAATTTAAATATATATGTCATACATGCATTAATCGATTGTATTACCTCTGATATATTTTATAATTTCTCATTATTTAGAAAACCGATTTTAGAATACTAATTTTTTAGAAATAGTTATTATTAATAGTTTTTTTTTTAAGTTGAGGTTGTAAATTGACAAATTCTCGGAGGATTCTAAGGTTGGAATCATATTGAGAATATAAATAATAAGTTATATGTGTACTATAAATATTTTTAACATGTCATCTATATGATAAAATTATAAGTGATAGGTCATATAGTGTTGTTCCCAAAGTAAAAATTTTACAACATATTATTTACACTCTAAAGGTATACAACAGATCACCAACAAGCACGTAGATCAGTTGGCATAGAAGTGTTCATATTAATTAAGGTCCTTGGTTTGAAATTTAGGAATGCAGTTGCGTTAAATAGAGTTTTGCCGCTCTAGTGGTTCTACCCGGCTATAAACTGGATTAGTCACTCTAGTGGTTCTACCCGGTAATAATCTGGATTAGTCGGGGTCCAATGTGGTCTTCGAATACTAGATAGTTTAATATACCAAAAAAATAAAAGTATACAACATACCATACACTTCCAATATACGATATGTCACCTATGTTTTGAATACACAAGCAATATGTGATAGACATAATATATACATGTAATTAAAACATGTCCTTTATGTGATAAATTTATAACATATAAGACCACATATTTATTTTCTTTTTTTTTCTTTTTCTTGCTTCCAACTTAATAAGATACTATGATTTTTTTTATATTGCAATTGTAAATCGACAAAAACAAATCAAGTAGACGGAAAAGTCCTATATATAAATAGAATTTTTGCTAATGGGCATATTTTTATTTTAATAAAGTAAGGATGCACTTGTTGACGCTAACTTTTTGATAAAATTGTATGACCTAACAATTTTTTGTTAATAGGTCATACAATGACACTGACATTGTATGACCTATGTAACTTTTTGATAAAGTAAGATATCTATATGTGTACTATAAATATTTTTATCATGTCATCTATATGATAAAATTATAAGCGATAGGTCATACAATGTTGTTCTCAAAGTAAAAATTTCACAACATATTATTTACACGCTAAAGGTATACAACAGATCACCAACAAGCATGTAGATTAGTTGGCATAGAAGTGTTCTATCTTAATTAAGGTCCTTGGTTCGAGACTTAGAAATGCAGCTGCGTTAAATAGAGCTTTACCACTCTAGTAGTTCTACCCAGTTATAATCTGGATTAGTCAGGGCCTAATGTGGTCTTCGGATATTAGATAGTTTAATATACTAAAAAAATAAAAGTATACAACAGATCATACTCTTCCAATATACGATATGTCACTTATGTTTTGAATACACAAGCAATATGTCATAGACATAATATATACATGTAATTAAGACATGTCCTTTATGTGATAAATTTATAACATACAAGACCATAGATTTATTTTTCTTTTTCTTGCTTCCAACTTAATAAGATACTATTATTATTTTTATATTGCAATTGTAAATCAACAAAAAAAAATTAGGTAGACCAAAAGTCCTATATATAAATGGATTTTTTTTTAATGGAGATATCTTTATTTTAATAAAGTAAGGATGACACTTGTTGACGCTAACTTTTTGGTCAACTTAGAAAATTAAATAAAATGGATGATATAAAAAACGAGACACTGAGAATTTACATAGTTCAACACTTGGCCTACGTCTATGGGTATAGAAAGAGCAATTTTTTCACTATTGAATCAGAATTATAATGAACCTTTTTTTTTTGTTTAGCTATTTGCTCATGTCCTTCTATGCATCAAATGTTCTTTCTTTATACTACAGTCTAGGTCATGATTTCTTGCTTTGGTCGGCTGTTATCACTTAATTTAGAGTTTCATCTGATGTTAAAATTCATCTCCTTCTAAAATTGATCTTTATCTTATATTAATACTTATTTTCAACATTATCTCCTTCTTTAATTGGCTTTAGGTTTTATCTTACATTAATGCTTATCTTTAATATTAATTCTACTATTTGGCTTAAATAACACTTCAAACTATCACATCTTAGATATTGGATTCAGCAACATGTCTTTCTTTTAATTAAACTCATCTCCCACAATTGTCCCCACATGTTGTCATCCTCCTAGGTTGCACTCTCCTGTAATTATATTTATTTGACTTATCAAGTGCTGTCATAATACTCTCTAGCAGTTGTGCTTGTTTAACTTATGCTCTCATGCTCTCGTGTAGTTGAGCTTAATTGACTTTTTCTTACTAAGCTTGCATGCTCTTATTCTCTGATACTCGCGTGCTCAATGGTCACATGCTCCCCTGTGGCTAAGTTCAATTGACGTTTTAAACATCCCTTTGTTTGCCTGCTCTCACACTTGCCTACTCACATGCTCTCACTTGGTTAAGCTCAATTGACATTTTAAGATTCTTACCGAGCTTACACGCTCTTATGCTCCCATGATCCTGTGCTCTCATGTTCTCATGCTCACGTGCTCTCATGCTCTCATGGTCTCATACTCACGTCTTCTTATGGTCTCAAGCTCACGTGCTCACGTACTCACATGCTTTTGATCTCTTATGCTCTGAAGTAGCTGAGCTTAATTGATTTATTGAACTTCCTACTTAGCTTACATGCTCTTATGGTCCCACACTCGTGTGGTCTTATGCTCAGGTGCTCTTATGCTCTCATGTAATTGAGCTCAATTGACATTTTAAACTTCCTATTGAGATTGCATACTTTCATGGTCTCACGCTCATGTGCTTTCATGGTCCCATGCTTATATTATTTGACTTTTCTTCTTACAACAACACTAATAGACAAAAAAGTGCAAACAAATAAACACAGTCCTAATGTGTCTCTGTGTGTGTATGTGTGTGTATATATATATATATATATATAATTTTGATAATATTTTTACTTTATTAAAATAAGAATACTTTTATTAGATAAGAACTCTTAAAGTGCCCTATTTATGAGACCTCACGAGAACATTATATTAATGTACTTTATCTCTAATCCTCATTTTGTATTTTAAGTGATATTCTTTCCCTTTTTAAAAAAAAAAAAAATACTCAACTTTATCTCATTTTAATGTTGGAATTCTTACACTAGAAATTGACTGACATTCCTTTTACAGTTTCAAATGCTTCTTAAATTTGAACTGCCAAGAAACGCATATTGGTGATTGAAATTAGGTTTGTGATTAATGCACCGTAAGTGATGCATACTTGATTAAATCTCAGTACCTTTAATTATGTAAGAATGTTTTGTATGGAAAATGACGGCTCTTGAAAAGGTTTTATCCACAACTTATTTGTTGGGACACATTATTATTATATACATTAGTATTACAGAATTTGTTTATTTATTTAATTTTTGATTAAAAGAAAAAACGACCAGAATTCCGTCCAAATGGAAATAAAGGAAGAATGATTAGATGACAGCGAGTTAAGGAAGCTGTAGGAGTGGATCCTTTCAACTGGTTATTATCCAAAGTAAAAAGATTTTTGTCAAATTGCCGCTTCCTCCTTTCCCATCAGTGAGTCAGTAGCCGGCAGCCAAGGATTGAGCAATAATGCCTTGCCTGCTCTATAATTGTCCATCATAGTGATTGATGCCAACGGCCACATGGCTCGGACTTTCTCGGACTGGACAAAAAGTTTAGAAAATAGAACAGTTTCTGATCCCATTCTCCTTGATTTACTCTGGATTGCAGTTGCTAGTCCTGCAAAAACATGCCAACAGTTGAAGAAAACAACTAATAAGCAACCAAAGAATTTCACCTTCAAGAAAAAAAAAAAAAAGTTACTTGCGCTTTGTGAGTTACATCAATAAGATAAGGCCTCAAAGGAACTTAGTACCCCAACAGCCTGAATACAAACCTTTCATCCTATAACAGAGACACATCAATCTAAACAATTAATTCCCAGTACATATCAAAGCTCAAGAGAACATGAATCAAATCTAACTACTTAGCTCTTGAGACAATATTAAAATTTCTGCAAGTAGAAAGCACAATCCCTTGCGGACAAACAATCAAAATACCTAAACAATTTGAGAATCACACAACACTCTATTAATTCTCATTTTGCTTCTTCTCAAACTTGCACGAAATACAAAAATATGCCAATTATCAATAAATTTTTTTGGTTCCTTTCTTCAGGTATGCTCATTGACTAAAAATTGTCTACTTTTCATCACCGAATAATATAACACTGCAGTCGTCAGTATCTCCACACAAGATACAGACTAAAACTGGTAATTTCAAAAAGGGAGTGAGAATTCACAAGAAGTTTAAGGGGGTAAATAGCAAGCAATCTTTTCCAAATAACAAACTAAAATATAGCCACCAGAGCAAAAAGAAAGAAAAGTAACCCGCAAATATTGATCTTTTACCCTTTGATGCTATAAACAAAAACCAGAGTCTTTTGACTCCGGATCTCTGAATCAACATCAGCAGAAGCTTTTGGTTCAACAGACAGGGTTCCTCAATCACATAAAGGCTCATTCACTAGGAGGTTCATCTTTTCCTGAAGAAATTTAAGTACATCTTCTCTACCTTCTTTTATAAGTAATTTTCTTAACTTCCCAAAAGTCTCACCAGAAGGCCGAATTCCCTTCTCTATCATATCTTCCAACAAGACACAAGAGTCAGACACAATGCCCTTGTCACATAATCCATTTATTAGGACTGAAAAGGTGTGCATACTTGGGATAAACCGCTTCAACTTCATGTATTTCCAGACTTTAAAAGCCTTCTCGAGTTCTCCCCCCTGACAAAACATTTTTATCATCATTGTGTATGTGTCTGCATCTGCCTCACACAACTTTATCATCCTGCGGAATACCCTATAAGCCTCATCTGTCTCTCCACGGCCAATTAAGCCATTTAGAATGATATTACAAGTCCTTGAGTTAGGTGCTACACCCTTGCTATTCATATCTTTTAAAACCCTGTACACATTTTTGAATTTATTAGCTTTACAGAAGGCACCAATCAAGGCATTATACATTGCAACATCAGCCTGAATTCCATTCTTCTCCATCTCTAAGAATGTATCAACAGCATCCTCAATCCGGTTCTCTACCCCGTATGTATGAACTAAAACGCTATAGATGAAAGAAGTTGGCTGACAAACCGTAGAATCCATCGACTTGACTATCCCAAGAGCTTCATCAACCCGCCCTGCCTTACAGAGAACGTCAACCATTATACCATAGGTTACTATATCAGGGTTGCAGCCTGTATCAACCATTTCTCTGAAAATTTCTCTTGCCCTGGGCAAATTTGGATCCTTTCCCCACCCCTCAAGTAGTATACTATAAGTTTTTGAGTCAGGAATGAACCGATCATTCATACAGTCAAATATCTCCTGAGCCTTCCTCACATTCTTGGACTTGCATAAAGCACTCAGTAGCCCATTGAATGCTGCTAAATTTTGGGTGACGCCATATTTCTGCATGACATTAAATGTGTAAACTGCCTCCTCCACCTTTTGAACCCGGGCATACTTTCTCATAATAATGCAAAAGGTCTCGACATTTAGCATCCTCTTTGTCCTCATGGCATTCACAAGGTCCCACATAATCTGGTACTGCCTTATCTTGGCCAGAGATTCAATCATGCTATGGTAAGCCCGGACACTGTGCTCATAATTTTGTTGCTTTTCGGCCCATTTGAAGAAACAGAATGCCAATGTACCAGCATTCCTGAATTTCTCAAGGACATCCTCAACTATTTCTGGAGATACCCTAATCCCACTTTGGTCAAGAGCAGTATCAAGCACCACCTTTGGGGAAGACAACATAATTTTACTTATACTTTTTGCTGCATCTAAAGCCTCTGTTGATGGTTCACTTGAATTGTACCTCCTCAAAAACGAGATACATCCAGAAATCATTTTGTTACGGCTGTGATATACTTTAATCATATTGTTGAATCAAACTGGATGTGGGTGTCGAAATTTATCTGAAACACAAACAAAATAAGACAAATCAACTAACATGATGAAACTAAATCATCAAATCACCCCAAAAAATAATTCAATATGGTGGTTCATATTGCTCAATCCAATGGGCTCCAAGCCATTTCAATATCAAGGAACAGATGTCTCATATATGCAAAGCAACCACTAACATAAACATGTCGTACTGAATTAACAAAATCATGGAAGCATAATTACAAAGTTTCACTGAATCTCTACAACGGTAACACTAAAATGCTTAAGGGGGTAGTTCATTTTGACGAAAATAATAAAAGACCTAAGCACATAAATTTTAATCAAGTTCTAAATGCTGATTTTTATAGAGCAATAAAACTAAAATCAGCACGATACGGAGCAGTTAGCAAGTTATCACTTGTAATTTAAAAATAAACGTTAAATCAGCCACTTAACAACAAAATTTGAAATGAAAATCAGATTGAGAATCACCGTAAGTCGGTCCAAGCTGCAGAAATGGTTAATTTTGGGAAACGACGTCGGTTCTGCAAGAGCAGACTCTCTCTTTTCAGTCGCCGTTTTTATTCAGGCAAAACCCAAATAAACCCACAACAAAGTTTATAGCAATTGCAAAGTACAATAAGAGACCAAGTTAAAACCCGATGCCATAAAGACAAGAAGTAAACTTTTCCTTACCTTCCTGCTTCAGAGAGCAGTAAGAACTTGTATTATTTTTAGCAGTTGAGTTGAGTCGTCCTCTATCACCAAAATGTCAGTGTCTCTTTTTTTTTTTTTTTTTTTTTTAAATGAAGAATTGAGTTTTTAGGTAAATCAGGGATGTTTTTGGAATGGAATGTGGGTGTCAGAAGAACTCTTAAACCTTCAATTGGGTGATTAAGAAAAAGGCTTTTGTTAGTCAAGCCCATTAACTAGTTGAAACCAACTTCGCCCACTGAAATTGGTTTCAATGACTAAATGAAATGAGCTATGCTTCATGGTCTTTACAATACAACCAGTAAAAGAGGCTCTTCAGCTGCTTGCAAGTTGTAATTCGGCATCTGACTACATATTTATGTTCAGGTTACTTTGCTGATGAATTTATTACCAAGTATCAACAGTCACTTCACTGGTATAGATAGCAAGTTCAACTCCTGTTCATGGACATAGAAAAGAATTAACAATTTTGTTGGCCAATTATCGTGAGTATCAAACTTCTCTTTTAAGCTACTAAATGTTCAGTATGTTGAATGTAATTACACAGAATTAAATGCTCAAAATTTAACTGGCATAAATATTACAAAACTATAACAACTTAATTTCCATGGACCATGGAGCTAAAAACTATACAAATGAAATTGTGCTCGTCATGCTAGAGCTAGTAGCTGATCTATCAGTACTTGTAGAGAAACTATATCGCGACGGAGAAGATCTTAAACATTCATGGCTAAGCGGCAATGGCCTGTCTGGCAATTTTGGTATATCAATATCACCTTCAAGCATCTTCAAAGCATCAGTAATGGTGGGTCTAAGAGCCACCATGACATGAGCACACAATATTCCCACTAGCACAAACCTCTCCATCACTGCTCTTGCCCCTTCCGCTCTTATAAACTCATCAAAGATATCATCCACCTTCCCAGATTTTGCCAGCACCCAAGCCCAGTCAGTGATCAACTGAAACGGTGAAGTTGACGTGTCCAGTACTTTCCTTCCACTCATGAGTTCAAGAATCACAATCCCAAAGCTGTAGACATCGCTCTTCTCTGTTAACTGTCCGTAGAGAGCGTATTCAGGAGCTAAGTACCCGAATGTGCCTGCCACTCTTGTTGTCAAATGAGAATGGCCTTCCAAGCTTTGCTTTGCTAATCCGAAATCAGCAACTTTGGCATTCAGTTCTGAGTCCAACAGTATGTTTGTAGACTTTATGTCTCGATGATAAATGCCGGGTTTGAGTCCGTAGTGCAAGTATGCGATTCCTTTGGCGACATCCACAATTATTTTCTTTCGCTGGGGCCATGTTAATTGCTTTCTTTTGTGACTGATTGATAAGTGGTCGCTGAGAGTGCCGTTAGGCATGTAATCATAGACAAGGAATCTTCTTTTACCGCTCGAGTCATCGCTTGTAACGCAGCAGCCTCTAAGAGATAGAAGATTCCTATGCCTTATTTTGCTAATGATCTCAACTTCGTTGGTGAAGTCTTCGTCACCTTTTGTGTCCAAATCGAGAATTTGTTTCACTGCAACCAAATTGCCATGCCGTAGTGTTCCTTTGTACACGATCCCTGATGCGCCTTGGCCTATGAGATTATTCTGAGAAAATCCATTTGTAGCTTGTTCAAGCTCAGATACATGAAACCATTTGGCCCCCGAATTTGGTAACACACTGGCCTGCAAATTGCTCACAAATTGTTCATGTAAAGCACTTTGTTTCCTTTTCTTATTCCACTTTCTGTACAGAATGATCAGCCCAGAAGCAAGCAAAAAACCCAATAAAGCACCCAATAACCCGATAACTAATTTGATTGTTCTGTTATTGCTGGATTGATTCTTTGTCTTTGAGCTAGAAATCGGCAAGCGTAATATGCAAGCAACAGCGGCTTCATCCTTAGGATCATTAAGAATACCAGTAGCATATAACACAGCAAAATAAAAGCATTTGGTTGAATTTGGTTGAATGCTTAACAGCTTAGCATTCACACTGTAACCGGCTTCAACGCATGAACTGCACTGAGAAAATCCAGAAAAATTCTTGCAAGCTGGATCTAATGCACTTGTCGGGCCGACCAGCTTTTTCCAATCTTCAATAGTAACAATCCCAGCACAAAATGAAGTATTACTGGCAAATTGGGTCGCGTTGGGAAAGCAAGTGGGGACTACAGATGGATTTATGGACAAGGTGGCGAGTCTGCCCTGCAGTTCAGACAAGCAAAATGCTGAGGCGGTTTCATTTGGGAACTGAAATAATGATGTTTCTCTGAGGTGCGCAGCAAGTCCCATGCCAATAAGGCTAAGGAGAGTTGCACAGCAGAATTTTCCATTAGGATCCAGGCATGACGACCTGTCCCAAGGGTAAGTTTGGACATAACTGAGATCTACAGGACATGATGAAGAATTGACTGAATCAATTGAGAAAACGATGATGAAGAGGAAGAGGAAGAGGAAAATGGAAATGGAGAAAACAGACTTACCCATGTTTCAGAGTCTCTGTATGGTTGCATAAACCATAAAAGCATTCATGATCTTAATTTACATTAGTCTTATGAAGTATAATGGAACACTGTTAAATTATTGACGGCCACCGGTCAAAGTACTCAATTTCTAGGAATTTTATACGGATTGTCATTATAATATGGATTTGGTCTTGTATTGTTAGCTGGTCAAAGTCAGTGCACTTTAAGATTTAAGTTTTAAGACACGGAAAATGATGGCAGGTGCGTGTACTACCTTTTTTTTAATGCAAGAGGGCAAGTAAATCAATCAATATAATAACGCTGCCATGCGTGCATGCTTAGCTGTATGTTTTATCTTCTTTATAATTAACAAATACTTTCCGTTGAATCTAAGAGATGTATAACCAATTGTAGGCCGTGTTTGGTATTGAGTATTAGTTATGGATTTTTGTGATTGTTAAACCCACGCCCGTAAAAAGTTTAAATTGTTAAATCCACGCCCGTAAAAAGCGCCGGGCTTTTATTTTTCTAAAAAATCCGCGCGCATGTTATAACAATTACAAATCCATCTATAACCTACAACAATTTTTTTTGCGGGCTCCCATATTTAAAGTTAGAGTAATGATACAGCCATAAATTCTTGTACAAACTGACGTGGCATTAATTTATTGGTTGAATGAAAATATAAATTAATAAAAACAAATTATATGAGCCAAGTGATATTTAATTCAACCAATCTTATCATGCCACATCAATTTGTACAAAATAAGTTTGTACAAGAGTTTGTGGCTGTATCATTACTCTTAAACTTATAAATATTGATAAAATACTTTTAATAATACATACAAATTTTAATTATCTAATTTAAACTATAAATTTATAATAATAATTTAAAAATCTGCATGAAACACTCAATTTTAGATTTTATCACTGTAAATAAGAAATTAAAGTTTCAACTTTAAAATAAATAAACAAATCAATATATCAATTTATCATAAAATATTTTTATTGTAGGATCATCATCACTAAGATCAACGCCTTGCTTTATCTTTTAATCAATATATAAGTATTTTAACAATATTAATAAGTAAGTAGTAGAAAACTACTGTTAACAATTAAGTAAACAAATAAGAACCCGACTTTAGTAAGTAATCATTAGGTTCAATTCACTAAAGCAACACAAATGAAATTAAATTAAAATATTAGTATTATTGAACTTTATATATATATATATATATATATATATAGTGGTTGGTGAGTTAAGTTAGGTTCATGACTTAAGCAGATTGAGTTACTAATGATAACTTTAGCTTATATATTTTTATGATTACATTTTTTATGTAAATTTTATGATTAAAATTCAAAAAATAAATATTTTTTTTTAAAAAAAAGTATGTCGATCAATGGAGACTGATATCATTAACTCACCCGCAACTAGCAGTGGGCTTAAATTTGAAATACTAAATCCACCCGTAACCGGCAAAATTACTTAAAGTAGGCGGGTCTTTATAGGTGGATTTTAACATATAATTTTGTCATCCCTTGTATTCAGATTGGTTAACTATAGTTTAAAAGGTATGGTATTAAAGTGTTTGATAAAGACTACTTGTTATATTTTAGAAACTACATTAATTTGATCAATTATTTTTATGATGAAAATTTTATAATATTCTCATTATTTGTGTCAAAATTATTATTTATAAGTCATTTTTATTATATATTATTAATTTTTATTTCATAATTACGTCTGTTGTTTTCACATAAACTACAACTAAAAAGTTATAATATCTTAATACCAAACAACACCTTAAATTGTTTGCATGTTAAGATTGAATATTTTCAATTTGGTGAACATAAAAGTAATATAGTGGTTAAGGCCAAGCATTTGAAAGTTGACGGATGTTTTTTTTTTCTTTTTTGTTTGAATGGACTGTAGATGGAGTCAGCGGAAGCAAAGGTCCAAGAAGTGGCTTCTTCTTGCTTCTTTTTGCCCCAGAGAAAAGCAACCGCATGCTTTGACCTTTCAAAGTTGAAAACAGAGTAGTTCTCCAAACTTATGTGTAAATAACAAACGTGTCGACTTCCAATGGGTTAATATACTTTTAACAGTATAAACTTTCAAATATTGATACCATCTTAGTACTTACAAATATTGACTTCCAATGGGTTAATATACTTATTTTAAACATATGGATAAACGTATCTTGTAAAAGTATATGAACCCATTGGAAGTCAATATTGTAACATTTTATAGGCTTGAGGATTCAAGGCAATTTCGTTGAAACCTTCGAGATTGGTTGGCCTGGAAGAGTAGGTAAAGGCCTTCGCCCTTGGCGGTTTTCTTTCCTTTGTTGGCTTGTTGATTTATTTGGTAAATGTTAAATAAATAGGGGTAGTTTATGGGGTTACATTCTAGAATTTTAAAGAGTACATTACGAAATAAGTTGTTGCTACATAAATATTAGTTTGGTTTGAAGAAAAGTAAGAAAATTAATTAAATAAAGAAAGGAGGGGAGAGTATATTGAAATTCTTTTCTAATGTTTGATTTGCTACAAAATTATACAAAGAAAGGAAATGTCTTAACTTTTATTTGGACAATTTCACTCTTTAGTGTTAAACTTTCAATATTTATCATTAATATAATTCAAAAATTAAACAATAAATTTATTTAATATACTATATAAATAAATAATAAAAATTATTTTAAGTAATATAATTATATTTATAATTAAACTATGTTCAAAAAGTTTATTAACATAATTTTATTTTAAAATTAGTTTAATTTAATTTATTTCTAAATAAATGATGACATAATACAAATAATTTCTTAATTAATATATTATAATTTAAAAATTTTATTTGAATAAAAAAATAGAGTTGCCGCCGCCACCATCGAAGTCGTTGCGTCTCGCTGTAGGCCACCACTGTACCATGTCATTTCAACTTGAGAATTATATGTAAATTATCATAACTTGACGATCTATAGATTGAAACAACTTATTTGACCCAAATACTTAATGTTTGTCTAGATTTGAAATAGTTAGAAAGTTTTCAAATTTCTATTGATCGAATTTGAGGAAGATAAATTTATTTTTTCAATTGTGTGACAGTAAAACGATGTTGCTCGTCGGCCGGCAACTCCAACGGTACAGGTGGTGACGTCTCACGTGCAGTTGTCGGTGGCAGAGGAGCCGTATAGCGATGGCAGAGATGGTGGTCTAGCGACCGTTAAATTTTTATTTCTATTTTTAAAAAATAAATAAATAAATAAATAAATAAATAAAGTGATTTTATTAAATTGTTTAAATCATTACTTTAACTTTTACTAATAAAAAATTAATTATCTGCATTATTAAATTGATAAAATAAAATTGTTAATAATAATTATTTGATAATATCAAACAAATTAATAAAAAACTGAAGGGGTAATTTTGGATGTTTTGGCTTCCAATAGAGGAGGAATTCAAATTCATCACTTTTTTGTGTGAAATCTAAACTCCACATTATAATGTATATTAAATTCTAATGAAAATTAAATTTTTATAAATTATGGTAATTCAAACAAAGGAAATAAGAAAGAAATTTAAATTACTTTCCTTTCCCCCTTTCTCTCCTTCCAACCAAACACCACCTAAGTGTGGTTATTAGACTAAAATCTCATTGTTAATTGTCTACAATCGACAGATATAATTGATTTCATTAAACATTAATTGCGTACCCTTTCCTCTTAAATAATATTTTATAAGTATATATGATTACAAATAATATTTCTCCAAGCAGATTAATTTGATTTTGAATATGATTAATCCCTGATACAGACCTATCATAGGATCAGTTTAAATATTGTTTGACATTGTAACAAACTAGTAAATAAAAAAATAAACAGACAAATTTTCTCCTTAAAAACAGAGAATCAAACTCCTCTGTTGAACTACATTACCTGTATGTATTTACACAGTAAAATTTATCATAATTCAAAAATATATAGCATACACACACAGCCACTTCTGAAGAACTAAGTTAGCTGGTATCACAAACTATCTGATTCTAGCAAATTTAAACTCCATGGTGCTAAAGCTATACACTTGATATCGTACTCGTCATGCCAGAGGTAGCAATTGATCTTTCATTAGTCATCAAAAAACTATACCTTGACGGAGAAGCTTTAAAAGATTCATGGGTTAGCGGCAATGGCCTCTCTGGCAATGTTGGTATATCAATATCACCTTCAAGCATTTTCAGAGCATCAGCAATGGTGGGTCTAAGAGCCACCATAACATGAGCACACAATATTCCCACACGCACAAACCTCTCCATCACGGCTCTTGACCCTTCTTCTCTAATAAACTCATCAAAGATTTCATCCACCTTCCCAGAATTTGCTAGCATCCAAGCCCAGTCCGTGATCAGTAGAAACGATGAATTTGATGTTTCAAGCACTTTCCTTCCACTCATGAGTTCAAGAATCACAATGCCAAAGCTGTAAACATCGCTCTTCTCCGTTAACTGTCCGTAGAGAGCGTACTCAGGAGCTAAGTAACCGTATGTGCCTGCCACTCTTGTTGTGAGATGGGACTGGCCTTCTAAACTTTGCTTTGCTAATCCGAAATCTGCAACTTTGGCTTTCATCTCTGAGTCTAACAGTATGTTTGTGGACTTTATGTCTCGATGATAAATGGCGGGTTTGAGTCCGTAGTGCAAGTATGCAAGTCCTTTGGCAACATCCAGGATTATTTTCTTCCGCTGAGGCCATGCCAATTGCTTTCTTGTGAGAGCGTTTGATATATGGTCACCGAGACTGCCATTGGGCATGAAATCACAAACAAGAAATCTTCTTTTGCCCTTCTCGTCATCGCTTGAAACGCAGCAGCCTCTAAGAGATAGAAGATTTCTGTGCCTTATTTTACTTATGATCTCAACTTCATTAATAAATTCTTCGTCCCCTTTTGTGTCTAAATCAGTAATTTGCTTTACTGCAACCAAGGTTCCATCCTCAAGAGTTCCTTTGTACACAATCCCCGATGCGCCTTGGCCTATGAGATTTTTCTGAGAGAATCCACCGGTAGCTTGATCAAGCTCAGATTCACGAAACCATTTAGCACCCGAGTTTGGTAACACACTGTCCTTAAAACTTCTCACAAATTCCTCGTGTAAAGCATTCCGTTTCCTTTTCTTATACCACTTTCTGTACATAATGATCAATCCACCAGCAAGCAGAACACCCAAAAGAGCACCCAGTAATGCGACTACTATTTTGATCACTCTATCATTACTGGACGAGTTCTTCGACCCTGAGGTAGAAAGAGGCAAGCCTAGTATGCAAGCAGCCGTGGCTTCATCCTTAGGATCATTGAGGATACCAGCAGCGTATAATATAGCAAAGTAAAAGCATTTTGTTGAATTTTGTTGTATGCTTACCAGCTGAGAATTCACTTTGTAACCAGCTTCAACACATGAACTGCACTGGGTAAATCCAGTCATGTTCTTGCAATCGGAGTCTAGCGCGCTTGTCGGACCAACCAATTTTCTCCAGTCTTTAGTTGTTACAATTCCAGCACAACTTGAAGGTCTTGTGACAAATTGGTATTTGTCGGGAAAGCAAGCGGCGACTAAAGATGGATTTATCGACAAGGCGGCAAGATTGTGTTGAAAATCAGATAAGCAAGAAGAGGAAGCAGTTTCGTTTGGTAATTGAAACATTGAGGTCTCTCTAAGGTATAGAGCAAGTCCGATGCCAACAAGGCTAGTGAGAGTCTGGCAGCATAGTTTTCCATCAGGATCCAGGCACTGAGACCTGTCCCAAGGGTAAGTCTGGACGTAGCTAAGATCTAAAGGACATGAAGAATTGGTTGCTGAATCAATGAAGGAAACGGTGGAGAAGAAGAGGAGAAGATGGAAAGAGAACAAAAGGGACTTGGCCATGTTCACCTCTTTTCCGTGTTTAATTGGCTAACTCCCTAAAAGCCCGAAGCCAGCCTTGAGAGACGTTAACTAAGAGTTGTTTTATGAAAGTTTGAGCAGTGATTATCAACATTGGCCGGCTGCTGGTGGGCTGGTCAACGTGCACGTTTTTGGTTTAAGACTAGGATAAGGATTATTAATATTATATTACATGTGTCATATGTGTGCTTCGGATGCAGATAAGACGAGGGTGGGTAAGTAATTATCTAAAAGGCGTATTCTCAGATACCTTCCGTGAGGTTTGGTGATTTATCGGTAAAACGGAGAGCATTGTAAAATACTAACATGGTACCCCCAACTCCCACCAATGAAATGCTTTTTCTGCTTATGTGGATTATGTCTTGTCTACTAATGCTGTGAGTAATACAGGTCCAATCTCTTTATGAATGTAATGCCTTAAAATCACTATGATTCAACAATGAAACATATTTGTCTTGGACAATTTAATCAAACAGCTCAGGAACAAATCATAACTAGTCAAGACTAATGTAATAAACAATAAACAATTGTATTTTTAGAATGTTAATTCCTTAGACGACATTTCAAAAAAACATATGCTTGTCAAATTTCATAATCCCAAAACAACAATCAAAGAATTGTTCATTAGTAAATCCAAAATCAACCTTGTTTGTGTCGCAGTCCAATAAACAATCCATGACACATTTTAGCGTCTTTTAACATCTTTGTAAACTTCGACTATTTATCATATAAAAATAAAAAACTCATTTTCTTCTTAAAATTCATCTGTAAGTTTATATTTAGTATTAATTCTTGATTTCGGTTTTGACATTTGATTATCCTCGTCAACATATAATTACTCTCTCTCTCTCTCTCTCTCACTCACTTAGTTTGACTTCAAAGGGTACAAAAGTAATTGCAGTGTATTCACGGGGCTGCTGTTAACACTTAAACAGTTAACGGGGTCTATGTACCTATTTCACGATTCTCTCTCTTTAAGTGATGCTTTGTGAAAGTAGGAGGAGGAAATCTGATAATGTCCTTATTCTTAAGGCAATATGAAAATCCCAACTAGCTGTTTTTGTTTACTCCTTTGATTAACAAAAGATTCCCTTTCCGAACTTCGACGAAATTTCGATGAACTCCATGTGTATATAAAACTCTTTAATTAACATAAGGTGGAGTATTTTAACTTTTTTCCAAGTAGTCTGTTAAGATTTGTCTCTATTATCAGTACTATTATTAATGTACATCATTTCCCATCTCTTCACTCCTCTATTATGTGAGGGCCAATATTGTATTATTAGTGGCATTTTCGAGTATTTTAAAATATGCCACTTCTGTTAACGTGTTCCCAATTTTATTTATTCTTTTTATATAAAAATAACTTTTTTGCAAAAAGTCATTGAAGCAGGTCACAAGTGGGATGGGCTGTCATAACAGTTAGTATAATAATTAATAAATGCCTTTATTTTCAGGCTGTCTAGAAAACAAAGTACAATGAGTTGAGGCGCGAGAGTTTTGATAATCAAATATGAACAAAACGGCCAGCAAAGTATAGCAATTTAACAAGTTCTATAAGATTTAATTAGTTATTAATGGCTCTCAGCTGCATGAAGAAGTGAAAGCGAAAACAGTGGAGGCTTTTTATAATTTTCCCTTTACTAGTCAATAGTTTTTTATTAAGTTCAGACGGTAGGTAGAAACTAGAAAGAAATTTTATTGAATATAGAATAGGAGGGAAACGCCTTCTCTCTCTCTCTCTCTCTCTTTTTGGGTAAAAAGAAGAAGTGCAATAAAATTAGCATAAAAAGCGTTTTATAGGAAGAATTTCATAAAACAAGATTTAAAATAAAAAATATATATGAAAATCAAAACCTCAAAAAAGAAAGTCAAGTGGTGGATACGTCATCTCCTTATCTCCTCATCTCCTCATCTTTAAAGTCAATAATTTGTGAGAGTATATTTTCTTCTTTTCTTTGGTGTAAATTTTTTTATAGAGTTTCTTCATGCTTTTATAGTGTACAATTTGTACTAAGAGCATCACCAAATAATAAAAAGGGTTTCGAAGGAATCTTAAAAAAAAAAAAAAATTGTTCTTCTTTCTCTTGGATATTGAATAATAACTTGCTTCAAATAATATTATACTATTTATTATCATTATTGAAGAGAGCAAAGTATCCTTACTATATTATTAAAAAAAAGATGCTTAAATTTAGTAGGAAAAAAATTTAATTAAAACTATATAAATTTTTCTATTTAAATAATTTTTTGAGAGAAAACTTATTTTTTCTTCTATTTACTCTAGAGATACTAAATAAGTGCTCTAATATAATGTTAAAAAGAAAAAAAAATAAAACTGACGTGTTTACCACAAGACGACTGGAGTCGTTGCCATGATGCCATCATCAAATCTCATGAAAATTAGGCGTATTGGATTTGGATCTGTAATCACTTATCCGCCCAAAAGGTGGGCATTCGCTGGGCAAACACATGGCTCCACAAGCCTGGGCCTCGCCTGTTTTTATTGTTATTATTATTATTAATCGTAATAATAAACAGTAACAAAGTAAGAGATTGTTGTAGTTTTACGATTGTTGCAAAAAATCCACCAACTTGAAATAGAAAAGAAAAAAAATTGATTTTTGTAGTGATATTTAATATACGATTTATTATTAAAAAATCTTCTTACCTGCGTGATATCTTATTTTATAAAAAAATTTACGAGTAAAAAAATTGATTTTTGTAGTGATATATTAAGTATTTAATAAAAACAAAATAAAATCATTTGAAGGGATTTGGATTAAATATTTAATATATTAAATATCACTACAAATATCAAAAATCAATTTATTTGATAAGAAAATTTTAAAAAAAAATTATACGCAACTAGGTTTAATATTTAATGGACAATTTCTTATTTACATAAGGTAACCCCTAAGTTGCGTTTAATGTCTGATTAATATCAACAATTAAATATCTTCAATTTCAATCCAACGGTTGACGTTTAATTTATGCAGCAGTAATAACAAAAGGGAAACCGGCTGAATTGGTTAGAAATAACTGATGGGCAACCGACCAAAATGTTTCACCTTTCATCATCGTTTGAGAAGGCAAAAATCACTAAGAAAGGGAGAGAGGGAATGATTTAGGGATTGCGGAGGAGAATATAAATTTGGTAAATGTTTGACAAAATAAGAGATGGGATTTGATCTAATTAACCAATTCTATAGATCTCCAAACCATGAGTAAATTAAGGAAGAATGAATATAGAAATTAAAGAGGCCATTACTGTTGTTGATCAGCTGCCTGCAGAGAATTGCAAATTTCCAGTAAATTACATGTATCGGTAATTGATTGATTAACAAATGCAAGAAAATCAAATTATACTGAGCAATTTATCATAAAACTAGAATTAAAACCCAAGAAATTTATGTTTCTCTTAAGAATCTGAGTAGCCAAGAACTCGACTTTGAAATTGGCTAGCAACAACTGGAGATCGGAGGAGAGGATAGAGGTTGCGACCTCCCAAGCAGCGTTGGTTTGTCGAAACTAAATGAGCCACTAATTTGCTGCCACCCGGTTACATGATTCGGTCTTGTCATTCAAGAAGTGAACAGCTTGCGCCACTTTGATTTGCAAGTCCATTTGCATTAATTGAAGCCTAGTTTGTAGAAAATTCGATGGTGGATTTTGAGTAGGATGGTCGTTGGAGGAGATGCAGCTTCGGCTTCTCTTGGTGGTGGACTTTCAGTAGGATGCTGGTTGGAGGAGATGCAGCTTCAGCTTCTCTTCGTCAATGTTTTTTTTTTATTTTAAGAGGTGAGGGATTCAATTGTGAAACGAAGTCGTTTAATCGATTGCAACCGGCTGCAACGGTCGATCATTTGGCTTGACTTTTTCAGTCAACCCGGTCTGCAACCGTTTCAATCAGTTATGCTTTCTTTCTTTTTTATCCATGTGGTAGATTTTTATTGGTTAGTTAGTCAAATCACAGGCTGTAAGTTACGAAAATTGTAACTTAGGGGGATCATTTACATAAAGATGGAAATGAATTGTCGGTGGAAAGAAATTATTCGACATTTGGAAAGCAAAAGCCGTATGGTAAGTAGAATACTGGCCCACACTAATTAATTGAATCTTCCTCTTGCTTGCGTGATATTTTATTTCTATAAAAAAAAATTAATAAAAAGTGTAGCTTGTGCCGGACGGCACCATTTTTCACCCACCGCCGAGCTTGGTAGAGGGGCGCCAGTAGAGAGTGCTTTCTTGATTCACAAAAATTCTCTCCTTTCAAATTCTCCCGGAAGAATTTTGATGCCACTCATTTTTTCATCATCGCCCACTTCCCGCCAATTTGTCTCCACCATCTAAACCCAATCTCTCTCTCTCTCTCCATTTCCCCCCCCCCCAAAAAAAAAAAAAAACAGAAAAAGGAAAAAATTTCACTAGCGCCCCTGTTTCATATCCCCTTTTTTTTCCACTCAATTAAATTACGTAACTGAAAAAATAGAGAAAAGTAACTTGTTTGACGCTATATCTTTAATCTCGTTTTCTCATAACAATCATACCGATTTCATAGAACTTTATCTTTTTAGATCAATTTGGAGTTAATAATAGATTCATCAAATTGCGATCATGGACGAGTTCAGTGCCTTAACGGAGCGTTTTGGTTTGAAGCAGCAAGGGAAATCAGCTCCAATGGCCGCATCAAAACGACCCGCCTCCAATGGCGCAGCCCGTAGTTTCTCTTCGAATTCCGGCTCAAACTCAAAACCCTCATCGCATAGTCAAAATCAAAATTCTTATAGTGGGGGCTTTCCCGATGATATTCTCTTTCAATCGAACACTGGTAACAAGGAATCTCAAGGCCGATACGATGACCATTTTGGTCAATTTCGAACTTCCACGATCAATTCCAGTAATGGCTCGTCTTTGGATTACGGTTCTGCGTTCATGGGATCGGGGATTTCGGGTTCTAATGCTTATACATATGACGACGACGACGATGATGATATTTTTGGGTTGAAGAAGAACATAAACGACGACCTATCTGGGTCGTTTGTTTCGCCACCGGAGAAGGGTGATTCAGTTGATGATTTGTTGGGTGGTTTTGGTGTTGGAGCTGATTCGAATTCGGAGCGTCTGAAGCAAAACGAAGCTGGTTCTGATGATTTGATACCTGGCTTTGGTGCAAGCACTTCTTCAAACGATGGGTATTTTTTTAGCTTAATAAATTTACTTCACTTTCTAACTTGTCTTGTATATTAAATGATTTTCAATGCTTTATTCAATCGAATGATTCCCAAGTTTTTTCCTTGTTTATTAGTCAAACCAAAATGATTAGAGAAGCTCTGTTTTATTTGTTTGATAAAGAATGCGGTACATTGTGTATTATGACTTTTTTTATTATTTTACAGAATAGGATTAAATCATATTTGAAGCAAATTTTGGGTAGTAAATGGCTGTAAGTGCTAGTTTGATGATTCTGTTTCTCAGAGATCTCAATGTTTACTTTCACGATGTATGGCGGAAATTTAAGCTTTTTAGCCAATAGTTTTTTCCAAGCTTTTAGGTGCAAATCATCATGTGCACACAATCTTATTATGTTTCAAAGACCTTCGGAGAGTTTACTTAGCAGAGTCTTCCATTGCTTTTATTATGAAGATGCATATTTAGTGTGATAGAATTTGTGTGGATAATGTAAAATTCAATTTGATAAGTTGAGATAATTGACATCTATTTCTGTTTCATTCCTTTTGTGCAGAACAAATGCCAAGGCAACTGAATCAACGTACTTGTCGGCAAAAGACCCATTTATAGTGTTAGAAGCTGCTTCAAACCCAGCATATGGTTCCTCAGATTCATTCACGGACGCACTGGATGAACTTGGCAAGCTCACTCAATCTGGGGCTACAAAGCCTGATGGTCCATCAACAGCTTCTAGGACATTGAAACCCCCTCCTAAACCATCTCAAGTTTTGAAGGTCGATGAAGGTCACTTTTCTTCCTTTTACTGTGAAGATTTGGTCTGGTAGAGCTTTTCTTTCCTCCATTCCCTGATAACCTTTGTAGTACTAACATTCTTTATGTTGCAGTTCAAAATCCAGTTGTATCTTCAATAGATGAACTTGAAGATTTTGCAAGGTGTAGGGTGCGAGATAGTCCTGATAGAAGCTCAGTATGTACTCCTAAGGAAATGAGGGAGTGGCATAGTCCCAAAGCTAGTAAGTATAAAGAAGCCAAAGATGCAGCTAAAAGAACCCCAAAAAAGAGTGAAGATGATCTAGAGTCCTATTCGAGCGTGGGTACTCGATCAAGCAGTGTACCAAAATCAAGGGCTACCTCTTCAGTAAGGGTTATTGATATAAAATTACACCATTTGCAACACCGAAGATTAAAATATTTGCTTCTTGTATGCTATCCAGGATCCTATCTTTGATGCAAAAATTAACAGGAAAGGGCCTGATATGGTGCAGGAAAAAACTTCTGGTGGCTCATCCCACATAAAGAAGGCTTCCTCTACCACTAATTTAGAAGATGACTTTTTTTCTGTTTTGGGAGGTAGTTTGTTTCAGAAATTCACTTTCGTTTACAGCGCTATAATCATTTGTTGTGGAAAATCTCAAGCTGATGCTTTTGCTTCCAGCAGCAACCTCAGCAGTTGGAGAATTTGAGGAGTATGAAGGGGAAAGTGAAGAAAGACGACGAGCTAGATTGAAACGTCAGCAAAAGACTCATGACCGAATGGTGTGTGTTTTCTTGATTTTCTAAGATGAAATTGCATTTTCCTTTTTATACCTATTATGAATTCTGAAAGGAAGGCTCATTGGTATTAGGTGGAAAGAAATTTTCCAAGGAAATGATATAGGAACATGGAAATTATAGAAAGAGGAAAAAGTGAATAGAAATATTCCATTCAAGCAGCAGTCCAAAGGCAATCCTTTCTTCTTTTGTATCTGAATGCTTTTGGCCTCTTTATCTTAATCTTCTTGTCAAAGCATCAGCTATACATGAAAAAAACTTAGATCAATTCCCTTGGCCATTGGGCCTTAGTTGCATCATTTTGGTTTTAGATTTACAGTACATGGCTTATATTCCTTGTGGATAGTTGGGGGTTAAACTTTTGTTGAATTAAATATTTTTATCTATCTTCATATGGGAATTTTAAAGTTTAGATGTTGTATTGTAGGTGAAAGCAGTTGCTGATTTTAACCAGCAGGAGTTTCAAACTCAGCAAGAACAAGAAGAGAGGCGTGTAAGTAGCTGTTGTATTCCATATGAGTTTCTAATGCATTTATGAGGATTATTTTATGCTGATTCTGCAAGTTAAATATCAGATAAATTGGGATTAAATTTACACGTATTTTATTTCTTCACTATTTTCCCTTGGTTGGAAATTGGGGACAAAGTGGCCACAGTTGTGCCTCTTCTCTTTTCATCATTGCTGCTTAAACTAGACTGATCCAATTACTTTTTTTATCATAATTTGCAGAGGATTGCTGATTCTTTGAATGTCGAGATAAAGCGTTGGGTTGCAGGAAAAGAAGGCAATATGCGTGCATTACTATCCTCGTTGCAATATGTGAGTTCTTTAATTAGTTTTCAGCATTATACTTCTTGGATTTTGAAGGGGAAGAAAATCAGCAATACATTTAATTTCTGGATTAGTTGCTGGTTTTCATCTTTGTTATTGGATTGTAGTCCACCCAGAAAAAAATTTGAGGTTGGAGTATATGAAAAGTTACACAAAGGGAGTTTTTGCAACCTCTTATTATTTTCTAACCCTAGGGAGTGTTCTTGTTGACTGACTCTTTGCTTCTTTTTTCCTTTCTGCCACCTTCTAATATTTTCTGACCCTAGGGAGTAGTCCTCGTTGACTGAAGTTCATATTTTGTCTGATTGGAAATGTGAAGTGCACTTTTCATGCATATACATTTACTATGATTCAGGTATCATATATAATATATTTATTCATCGTAACTGAAAATATTTGGCTAGAAGTGAATGTGATAAGCGTTACAAGTATCCGCTTTGCAGTTGAATGTATGACTACCAGCAACATTCATTTTTATGTCTAATTCTGTTTATATGGTCTGTTAACTGTAGAAATGGATGGCTTGCTAAAACTCATGTTTGTTCTACGTCTTTTACCCCCACACCCACCCCAAAAAAGAAGGGAAAGAAAAGCATAAGATAACACTTGTTATGATTCCAATTTTAGGAAACACAGTTATGATGTTTTTCATGTATTCTATGCTTCCTTAACTATATATAAGATTGCAAAATGGTGGTAAGAGTACACCAAAATTACCTACATTGAGGGGAAAACATAGTGTTATTTTCACATTTTGAAACTACTTTCAGTTGTTTTAGGATTTGTATTCTCGTTACTGCCTGATGGAATGAGCATTTTACTTTTATTGCAACTAATCCCCACTATTTGCGGAATGGTGAGCAGGTGCTTTGGCCTGAATGTGGCTGGGAGCCAGTTCCCCTGACAGATTTGATTACTTCATCCTCAGTTAAGAAGGTTTTCAGAAAGGCAAGGTTGCTTCTACATCCAGACAAGGTCCAAGGAGCTAACATTCAACAAAAGTATACTGCAGAGAAGGTTTTTAATATTCTCCAAGTATGTTACCCATATTCTGTGTAGTGTGTACATATTTGTGTAGCTAAGATCTAAATTTTTCCTAGATATAGGATTTTATTATTGGATTTGGATAAGCTTCATTGAATGACCATACATGCTTTTGTAACTATGTATAATAAAATTTCACAATAGAGACCATTGACAACCAAGATTTTGCTAATGTTTGGTTTAAATTAGTAGGAAATATATTCATGGAGTTTTCTCAGTAATATGCCATATAGGCTGAAAAAAAATAAAAACTTTGGAAGAGGGAAAATTTAATTAGAGCTTGAACTATTCTAGTTCTTTTCAGTTTGAAGACTTAAACACATTAGAGACTCATGATCCATAAGGTTTCATGAAATTCGAATGATGTAACCCAAAGATTAATGCATAACTCTACTCATTCTGGTGTTTGAACTCCCCAATTCTTGTGTAGTGGTGTTTGATTTTATGTTGCGTTTGATTTGTGTCAAAACAGGAAGCTTGGGAGAAGTTCAGCAAGGAAGAACCTTGTTAAAAACTTACGACTAGACAAAACTTCCGAAAATCTACTCACATCATTCATGGAAAGTTATACTACCTTCGGGATGAAAGCTGCATATGCCCTTGCTTTTGAAGCTCGTTTCTCTTTTGTACTTCAGTCCAGATTCCACAAATGAATTTAAGTCACATCATTCACGGAAAGTTATACTAAATTTGGGATGAAAGCTGCATATGCACTTGCTTTTGAAGTTCTTATCTGTTTCTCTTTTTACTTCAATCCAGATTCCACGAAATGCATGGTGAAGAAAGAGTTCTATTTTTGTATGTTGGTGTAAATGATGAAGAGAGGAATATTTTATATTCTCTCAATCCACACTAGAAGTCCCCTGGAAAATTTGAGTAGCCATAATATTCTGGATGGTGAGTATTTCTGTTTTCTTTTCTTCTTTTATTTTACTCAATATTTCTTTTATTTATTTTGTAACTGTTTTAGGGTGCGTTTGGGATTGAAGTGCTGTAGTTTTTAAGTTACAGCTGCTGTGAAAAAAAAGTTGTAATTATGAAACAAAAATTAATAATATATAATAAATATAAAATTTAAATAATAATTTTGATAAAATTATTAAAGATATAATAAATTTTATATTATACAAGTGAAAAATCATAACAATATAGCTTAAAAGCTACAACAGCTATCGTTTACCAAATACTTTAGTGCTGTAGCTTTTAAGTTACAGTTGCCCAATCTCAATCCCAAACGCACCCTTAGTCCGTGAGTGGTTACATTTTCGAATAATTAGATCAGATGCACGTTCGTTGCTGTGTGTGCAATTCATTCATGGTTCCTGGATGAGCCAACTTGACTGATTTTCGGAGCATATGATAAAATAGTTTTTTTTAAATATATTTAAATTATTAATATAAAAATAACGAATGATTACCATAGCACTATCTATCAAGGACTTTATTTGACAATTAGTTGCTTCGTCGCACGACAGCAACATCAAAAACCGGAGCACGTTAGCTCCAAACATCCTCAAGAGGTTTAAAAGTAAATTATGGGTATGGCAACACGTCTTATTCGTTGATCATAGTCGACATGGAAACAATAAACTTTGAAATGGAATCTTGTTTAAACACTCAAATTTGATCATCCGTATGCATGCATACTTTTAGGGGCGATGGTTTGGATATTTATGTTTATGCTTCATGTAATTATCTCGGGCAAGAATGTAAGTCACTGCACTAAATTGCGAATTGGGTGATGGGCGTGCAACAAAATGAATTTCATAAGCACGTTGTAGACTAGAGTGATTTGGCCATTTGGGTCTGCGAGCCGACGGTTGACTTGTGAATTTTTTTTTTTTATTGATATATTATAATCAGAGTTTTACCGATATTTACAATCAGAAATTAATTTTTTTTTTTGATAGACTAATATATTACAATCAGAGTTCTATTGATATTTATAATTAGAAATCAAATCGGAACTTTCTTGAGTAATCATATTATAGTACAACCCGAATGTCACACTCACTATTAATATTAAAAGGAGATCGATTCTATCATAATATAGGGAGACGGAGACAACTAACCCCAATTATACAGAGAAGTCAAGTCCTAACGCTGTGCGAGCTGGGACTTGAATCCATACCCTCAAGGTTGTTGAGAGTTATTGAGGGCATGGGCGTGCGAATAGGTTATGGCCCATTGACAGTTGACTTGCGAAATTTGAAAGTTAAAAATTTGAAAAATTTATTGGCCCATCGAATATCCTGTGAACTTTCTTAGGGCAGAGGCATAAATTTTCAATATCACTCAACACATGATGTCCTGTCCTTGTTGAATTGAGAAAAGCTACAAGAAGAAGTTTCCCGTAAATTCTTTTGAAATTTCGAAAAGTAAGTTCGATGAGGATCTGTAAACAACCTTTAATATCACTTTATAACTTGGTAATTACAGTGTATGTTGCTAGTCACTATTGCATCACTAAATGGAGATCAAATGTCCGGTAGAGTCTTTCGTTCATTCAATGAATTTATACATCTGATTCTAAGTCGTATTTGGATTCTACTGAACCATCATTATGTTATTTACTGCAAAGTGAATTTTGCCTTTAGTGAAAGAAAGAATCATTAAAACCCCTCAACCCTTGGAGATTCTTCTATTATATTATATATAATTCTCCATTTCTTACGGAGTAATTATGATCGAAGAGAACAACGTGATCGTTTTATTTTTTTTATATAATAAAAAGTTGATTACCAACCCACCAGTTGTCTTGTTTAGACCTTTCAAATGAACATAAAAGAAAAAGTCCTAAGTGGCTTATGATGGTTGCGACGCATGGCCGTCCACGTATCTCCGGCAACTGCGACTAAGGTGGCCGCTCCACTACTGTCTACTGCCGTTTCTCTAGGCATCACCATTAATATATACATTATCATCCCTTATTATCAAAATGTGAAAAAGTACAATTTGGTTTATACATTAAAGAAAGTATGCTACTTGATAACCTCAATTTTGAAGCTCTTCTTGAATTAAAGTCATAAATTTTATTAGTGGAACACGCTTTTTTCTCGTTATTTTCACATGTTCTTTTTTTTTTTCCCCCAAAAATAAAAAATGAAGCCACAATTCAAGTATATACCATTTGTCCTCCAATATTTAAGTGCTTTATTTTATGACATGTTACTCATTAATGTTTTTCTTATTGATTATTTCATTGTTGTGATGTGAGACCACAGTTTCAATTAAGATCCCAACCACTATCATCTCAATTAAGGTGGTATACATCTATTGGACAGTTAAAGAACCTTTGATTTCCTACTTCACTCTTGAGATCAAAGGTTCTTTATCTCCTCATGTAACTATAGGAATACTATTTCACTACATCCGAGAGTGCCCTCTTCATTCTTCTTTGGAGTAGAATTTCGAGTTAGGATTTGATAGATTTTTTGGTTGAATTTAGATGAACTATGTCAAGACAGGTCTCGACAAACTTTTAACTGTAATATCATAAAATTATATGATAAATTTTTTTTTAAGAAAAGAAAAACCATTATGTTACTATAAAATACACCCTTGGCTTACATATTTATCATAATCATTAACAAAATACTATTATTATTATTAATTATTATTTTCACGGGAACAAAAGATGTGTTTGGTGACTGAAAGATCCACAGACCCCAAGCCAAGTACCTTTATCATTCTAATTGTCAAATGCCAATGTTATAATTATGATTATTAATGTTCAAGAAAGTGGAGAAGCACTTTTATGAAACAGGATTGCAAAAATAGAGCTCAAATACAAAAACTTACAGATTAAAATTATCTAGGTTCTTCTGACAATTTCAATTTGAGAAAAAAAAAATCTAAAGCAGTTTGCCCACTATCTCTCTTTCTCGAATTTATTATATTCCCATATAACTGCCCGTGCTTTTCACTCTTTACAGGCAAATAGGATTATCGATATTCCTCATAATTGCTTAGATATCGGCACTTTCAATGGTTTTTAAGAAGGTAACAATAACAACTTGCCCTTCGGTTGATTCTAATAACAGTTAGGAGCATGATGAACAATATCCTCCCAATTATTTGCCTGTTGCTCGGTGGCCCATACTTTTATTAAGTGCTTGTTGTAATCATGACTAGTTAATATAACATTGCAAAAACAAAAGATATATAAGCCAGCAACTTGGTTTAAATTTTTCTATTTTGCATTTGGAAAATGGACAACGTTACATTGTTCAAATCTTGAGGACTCCTATGCACAGATACATGGTCCTGCTTTTGTTTGTGATGAGAAGGGCAAAGAGACAACGGAGAGCTAATGAAAATAGCAGTAACATGACCAGTTTAGGCACTTGACATATTAACATAAACAAGAACTGAAAAGTCTAATGATTGATCCTTTTCCTTGTCGAACATCATCAATGGCTACTTCCATTTGTAATCAGACTGAATTAGTAGCTGGTGCTGAAGGGCTTATAAGACTTAAGGTCAGTAACAACTCCTGCAATAGAGCCAGCCGCTGCAGCTATGGTGATTATTAGGCAAGCTACGCTTAGGATTTGGAGACAAAGCCATTTTGTGCTCCACTTTGGTATCTTCTTTTGCGCAATATACATCTCAACAGGGAAGTATACTGTAAGTGGCCAAAATCCTAGAGCTCCGAGGAGACCAACAACGTCGTTAAAGAATGGGAGAAGCATTGAAATCACAGTTGTTAAGATGACAAAAATTGTCCTCCAAACCAACCGGAAGAGGTTGAGGTTGTAGCACTTAAATCCAGGGATTGGGACTTTAATATCCTTTGTGATGAATTCGCTATCCGGGAATCGTTGATGAGCTTGTTTTTCAATGAATGCAAAGAGGGGTTGGCAGAAAACTTGGTATGCACCAACAAGGTGGATGACAATGGCTGCATTGGCTATGTCAAGTAGCCAATATGGGTTATAAAAGCCAAAACCAGTGAGCAAATTTCCGGGCGACAAGTCCCCAAAAGCCGCATAGCCAAAGCAGCCACAGAGCATGTAAAAAAGAGTTGTGACTCCAACACTTATTAGTGAAGCCTTCTTCATTGTCTTTGATTCTGATGGTGGAGATTTAACCGTGTCCTGTTACATAACAATTATTAATTGACGGGGTTACTTCAGCAAATAAATTATCAAACAAACAATATAAGAAACACTTTCGGTTATTTAAATTGTTGGAAAAATTAAGAAATGTACCTGAATTTCAATGAGGATGATGGAGTAAGAATAAGCAAATGCTATGTCTCCAAGTGCTTGGAAGCTTCTCCATATCTTTTGAGTTTCACTAACAGTGCCAATACTAATACCAGTTAAGCTTCCCCTGAATTTGCCGGTTTCTGAAAATTAAGCAAGAAAAAAAGGACACGTTAGCCTTATTAGAAACACACTTCACACCATATTTGAATCAAATTAATTATTAACTCATTAGTGAAAGTTACCTGCAACTTTAGCAATACCAAGGCCAAGACCAATAGTAGAGTAAGTAAAGGACATGACAGCGGCAACAATTGAGAGCCACCATAGCTGATCAAAGTCAGGTATTTGAGAGAGAACAATTTCCACAATGCCAAAAGCAATCATGTATGGATTGCTATTCATATGGCACGGATTCTTATCTCCTTTAGAGTGAAAGCAATTTGACCTTTCTATAGCCCTGATTGACCAAAAAACTCAAAACTCATTATCTCAAATAACCAAGAATAGGAAAAGATCACCAAAATTGAATAAAATTGTGGGGGGGGGGGGGGGGGGGGGGGGTGGGGGGGGAAGGAGGGAGGACTCACATCATGC
Organism: Citrus sinensis; assembly: GCF_022201045.2. Taxonomy (NCBI): domain Eukaryota; kingdom Viridiplantae; phylum Streptophyta; class Magnoliopsida; order Sapindales; family Rutaceae; genus Citrus; species Citrus sinensis. The sequence goes on along the minus strand of NC_068560.1, from coordinate 33,313,659 downwards.
TTATGGATGAAGCTATAGTGTAACCAATGGCAACTCCGAAAAGGTTCAGATACTGAACAAGCCCGCATATTTTTACTTGAAAGCCACCTGAGAAAATCAGAAGGAAACGAAACAATTGAGTGACCTGAGTTAATCCCAGTTGAAAATTCGGTTATTATTTATTTTTATTTTTTTACAGCAGTGAAATTATACCAAGGTTGGATCTGACAGCATCCACGTAAGTGTAGTTTCTTTTGCCAGTAACAGGGTCACCAGAGCGGTAACAAGCAGCAAGAAGAGTAGAAGTGTAGTAAGTGACAAAAGAAAACAAGAACATAACAGATGGTCCTGCAATCCATCCAAGCTGAGCTGTGGCCCAAGCCAAAGACAGAACCCCAGATCCTATAACAGCTGTTATTATGTGCGCACTTGCAGTCCACAAAGTCCCTGCAGCATAGTAGCAGATAAAAAGAGAACCATCAGTAACAAACTTAACTTGAACAAAAGTGCTCTCGGGAGAAAGAAAAAAAAAAAAAGTACTTTAAGATAGCATAAAATTTTACCAGTTCTCTTGAGGCGACCATCATCATCAAAGCACTTGGGGCCACTTTCAGGAAGTGAAACATCAAAAACTTGGTGTTGGTTCTTGGCAGCAGTAACTCCAGCCATCTTTGTTTGTTATGAAAGAGACCAACAAAAATACGCCTTTAAGAATTTGTTCAGCTATAAATATATATGTATTGCCAAATTATATAAGTATGCTCAAACAAAGACAAGCTTTTTTAAGACACAAAGAGATGCGGGTTGTTGCTTCTTTGAGTTATAATTGTAAGTTCAGCTCTCAGTAAAAGTCACTGCTGTAAACAGAACACACAACTGAGATTCATTCACACACTTTCCAAGAATCTCAAAAACCCAAGTGAAGCAAAGTGCTTTTCTTGATGCAAAGAAACTGAATTCTGGATACACAAAGAAGGGGGGCAGTCGAGGGGATATATATATAGGTAGGTGCCAATGTGAAAAAAATCCAAAGGGCACGTGGTGTAAAAAGACACATTGTGTACGCGTATTATGTCAACAACCAGCTTGACTCAAAATCTCATCTTCAGAGCTGCTTCTCTCACACTCTCTCATCACTCGGCTCACCCCCACCATTTAGCTCTGCCCCACGTGATCACTTTCTCACTTCTTTCCTTTTCACTATTATCAACAGAAACAATTAGCTGCAATCTGAATCTACAAACAACTTTTCACTGTCTTTGAGTCCCCCCCCTTTTTTTTTTCTTTTCTTCTCCCTTTTTTTTCCTAAATAAAGTTACTTTACCCATTATATATCAATATATGTCTTGCCTTATTTTTAATAAGATACAATAACCATATAGCAGTAAAATTATTAACTTTGGCTGTACAAGACGGGCAACCAAATTTGAAACTTGAAATCACTTTTCCATCATGTATATGTACATATAGATGTAGCTTTCAAAATATTCCATGTTGGTCGGGTAGAGTTTGGTAATCAAAGGAGCAGAGCTGCTTTCCTAATTAGTTGGGTTTTTTTTTGTTTTTTTTTGGTTTTAAAAATGTTAAAACATACATAGATACATACATACATACATACATACATACATATATATATATATATATGCTTTTTCCCCTACAAAATATTTTCAAGTGTTTCCTTAGTATTAAAATGTAAACAAACCCCAAGTTACATATATATTTTCCACGCAAAATTAATAGAATGCCAAGCGTGAAGATAAAAAAAATGTTCATGATTTGTAAATTAAAATGAAATACTGCTAAAAAAGAGTGCAAAAATGCAAGCTCAAGACTCTTGTAATTACCTTCATGCCCACACCCTTTCTTTTTTCTCAATGCTTCTCTGCAACTTCAGGAAGCAGAAGCCCAAACAATCCAGAAACAAGGAAGGGGTTATTAACTTGTGAGTTTTGTGTCATCTTAGATCAAGTTCCATTGCTTATATAGTAGAACTGATAGCTGTATCAAGCTATTATTTTTATGTTTAATCTCTTGTATAAAACAAACTTCAGAATCAAAATTCTCACGTGTATGGCTCCTCATCCATCGTTATTTGAAGAGAATATGTTCCTATTCATTATTCATTAAAATTGTAATACGACCAGTCAAAATGCTTTTAACTTATTTGTACGCTTAAAAATATAACACATACATACGGCGCTGCAGCCACTAAGCATGTGCATGATCATGTGCTGCCATTGATTGGTAGTAGATAAGTGGAAAAGCAGTATCAAATTCTTTTCTTTGGTCCCCAATAACTGAGGAAAGAAAGGTTATTAATCAAAGGCACTTAGCTCTTCTAAGCAGACAGTATCTTTGAATTCCCTATTGTTTTTTTTATCGTTGTTTTCTTCTCCATCATGAATGCGATACTTTCTTTTTCTAAGTCCTGAAAATTTTGACACCTCTCCTCTTGTGGAAATTGTGTAAAGCAAAAGTTTTCTTTACAGCTTGATGAAGTTCTTTGTGTATCAAAAAGTGTCACGTCACTCAAGTTTTGATGCTCTTAATATTATTAGAGGTCCTCTTTTTGTGCTAATTCAACAGTTATGATAAATTATATACATAGATTTAATATTTGATATCGATTTATTTTCTTTTATGATGATTGAAAGCTGCCTTATAATGAGGTTTCTAATTCTTATAATTTAAGTTAACTTCTTAGTTAGTCTTTATATTTTAAAAAATATTACCGAGAGGTCTTTATTGTATATTCATTAATTTTCGTTAGAATATACCTAATTATCTTCTACTTTTTACATGTTGCATTTCAGATTTGTTTGATTTTCAAGTTATATCAAATAGAAATATTAATTTACATTTTTACTCTTGAAAAATTAGATTTAAGAGCAATGATAGTAATGGGAGATTTGACTCAAATCATAGGGAATTAAAAGATCATTTAGTCCATAAAATATGGGTAAATGATTAATTAAGAATTAACTCCTAATAGAAATGGGTGTTTTAGAAACATGTTAACAATTGTAGATTTTATGTTGAATAGAAAACTACGTGAATTGTAATTTCCCTTATTATAGTTTTTTTCTTTTAATTACTGAAAATATCTATTTTCGAACTTTTACATGACATAAATCTTCACCAAGATTTGCTGTCTTACATTTAAAGTTTATCCCAATTTGTCAGGTAGTGATCATGGACTTCTGGTTGGTAAAAACAACAGTAACTTCATTAATTCACCAAATTGGGTTAAAAAAATCAATTAGATATCAATGTACAAGGATTTAAAGGTAGTTGTAAAACACTAAAGAAAGATTATAACTAATCAAAGTGGAGGTGGATTCAATTTGTCCTCCATACGTGGCAAAATACCCTACGCACACGTTGGCCATCGTTATTGCTTGCATCGGGGTTTGTCATTATTGAGAACCCCATTTTCGATCATTTTTTTCTTAAAAGCTATAATTTGTAACCTACTTCAACTTGGTAACTTAATGCAACTTTCTATTAGAAAATTAAGTGGCACCTTGTAGCTATCTATATATATTGTTGTAGAGAGTCGACATTAGTGGAAGAATTAAATAAACACTATAAAAATTCTGGTCTGTTTTTGTTCTATATATCTATGGCCATTTCACTAAGAGATGGGAGGGAATTTAATTATTAGATAAAGGTGATAAGGATTGAAGTACCAAATTGAAAGCCATCAAGAAAATGGGGTTCAATTCTACTCTTATCTACTACAACTAATTAAATTCAATTACGTATTGTATAGCATCATCTTTTTATTTCGAATTAGTTCTATTGGATATATATTACCAAAAGTACTTTTATTTCATAAAGCCATTTAAAAACAAAAAAGCACGTGCGATTTTTATTTTTATTTTTGGGCCAATAATTCACAATAATTGTCTGATCATTCAAAAAGCTGTCAATAGAAACAAGTATCCCAAATTGCCTAGAAACCCTTGGCTTACAAAAATTATTATAATTAATTTTTTCAAGATACGTTTCATCAGGATTGGTGATATATATAATCCAATCGGATACCATTCTTTCCTTCATGTATACAAAAGGCAGTGGTCATCCAAACCAAAAGCCAATTAAATTTAGTAGTATCAATTTTACAACTTGAAAACATAATTTGTGTTTGCTGTTTGTTTGTTGTCCCACACGCTTCTGCTAACGATCTTTTCATTAGCTTTGAAATTTCCATCTCGTTATCTTAAAAACAAATTGAAGAAATGCTGATATTTGGAAATCGCTTGCATACAATGCAGCCCTGCCAAGTTACAAAGCGACACACAAATTGCTTTAGAATGGAATAATAAAAGTTATATATATATATATATATATATATAACGTTATTTTGCTCTAGAAATACATTTGACTACTTAAAAGTTTGTATTTTACAAAATGATTACATCCGCATGAAGAATGAGTTGATGTATCTGTGATTCAGTTTTATCTTGACCGATCAAAGATAGACGTGACGTTTTATCTTAAATCAATAAATTCTTAAGATATTTAAAAATAAGTAAAATCCTGAGACATTTTATGTACGTATTATGATTGAAGATTTTGCAATTGCTTGTATACAATATACATGTAGGATATGATTCAATCGAAGTATAATCCATGTATTGGTCCGAAATTAAATTTTATGCCAAACCTTATTATTTCGCCTGGCGCCCACCCCCGTAAAAATAAATTAATAAAATGAAAATCATATGGCAATAATTTATGGTCCATTAAGTGATTAATGATTAATTATTGTTGTACAAAGATTACTCCCATAGATTAAAACTAATTAGTTGGTTTAATTAAATAATAATTGTAACAAGTAGGTGGCTGCCGGCTCATGAAATTCTGGTAAGATATTTCTTTTCGAGGAGGAAATCAAGTTAAAAGCATTAACTAATCCAACCTGACAGAAGATATATATTAATTAACTTGTCAAAAGGTATTCCACGCCCAGCTGAATCGTTTGAATGGGTATACAAAAGCACAATTTTAATAAGTGATTGTCTCAATCTCCTTGCTTAAAAGCACTTGTCAAAAAAGCACCTACAAAAAAAATTGTTCTAGATATTGATAGCTACCTCAAAGCAGTTCTGTATACAACAACATCTTTAATTATAATTATATATAGATAGAAGAACTTTTTGATGTCTCATATTTTTCAAGCTTGTAAAAAGTGTTATATAGTCGAGCTCCTCTTTGTCCGTTCGCAAGCCTAAGAGAGCTAGGATATTAAAAATACCTTTCATATATATATATAGACGTATAATTAAATTTTAAGAAAAGATTAATTTAGGCAGCTCAAAGTAGTTGTAAAAGTTAAATATACAACTATAGAAGTAGCGAATTGAAATTTTTTTTGAAGTATTTTTTTAAAAACATGAAGATTGATTGGATGAATTGCTCCAATTGTATGGATTAAAAGAGTTTTTATCCCATTCAAATATTTATATCCAACTTTATTGATCTGTTAATGAAATTATAAGAGAGCATAGATTTCCAGGCATGGATTAATTCAGGACTCTCCCCCACCCACCCCACCCCACAAAAAAAATCAGGATATTTACATACATGTTTACATATTCTTCTTTATCTAAAGAAAGATAATGCCCACATCCACTACTTGGGCTACTTGCCTTCACATCCACCAAATTCATTGGTTCTTGAATTTCAGTGCATCAACTCCACGAAATTTATGAGCCTAAAATTGCGTACGTTTAGACATCACACATGATGAAATTTGCTAATATTTAAATCTTGAGTAATGATACAGCCACAAACTCTTGTACAAACTTATTTTGTACAAACTGACGTGGCATTAATTCATTGGTTGAATGAAAATATAAATTAATAAAAATAAATCATGTGGGCCAAGTGATATTTAATTCAACCAATCTTATCATGCCACATCAGTTTGTACAAAATAAGTTTATACAAGAGTTTGTGGCTGTATCATTACTCTTAAATCTTTATTCATAGAAGTCTGTCAGTCATTATCCTTCCAGAGAACTAAAAAAGTTAACTAACTAACCATGTTTATATAATCTTGTGAAAGAAAGAAGATATATATTTGTTGTTCTTTTGACTTTTAATTTAGTGACCAGCAATAAAGGATGATCAAGGTTGAACTACTACATTTGATTTAATTTGCATGGTAAAGGATTTTTGTAGCATTGGAAGTGTGAAAGGAATAAGTGTTCGAAATTATATAATTGAGCAAATCGTAAGATATATTTTATATGTCTAATGGTTGGCCGACAAACCTGCTAGAAAAGTCGGAGGCTTTGAAGCTAACAAGGAAAGTAATTGATATATAATTATTTATCGTCTGATGATGGAGTTATTATATTAATTGTTACGGTTTCTCTTTGTTTTGATACAAAAAAAATATAAACATAGTATGACATATTGTGTACAATAATATATCAAAAACTCTGGCCACGTGATGCTCTTACAATAGCTAGATTTTGACGAACTTAAAACATTCTTAACATATATATATTCATGATTATTTGTCGTATAATTGATCAGTACTAATTGGAATTAAGTGATTTTTTTTCATGTGCAAAAAACTTACATGAGTTAGATATATGATCGAAGTTTTTCGAAAGAAGAAAATGAACAATTTGGCGAATAATTGTCATGCATTATTGTCTACGTTGAATGATAGTGAGAGAGGATATATAAGAAGATGACCACAGAGAATGTACTTGTAGATGAGGGTCCATTGTACTCAATGGCTCTATTATTTTAGGGTTATTTATTTATTTATTTATTCGTTTTTTATGAGACTCTCTAGTCTCTATTATTTGAGTTGAAAAGTACATTGATTTAAGTATATGTAGCTCATACTTAATTATAGTTCATGTGGAATTTCATCTCATTATGGTTCAAAATTTCGTTATCTCATCATGAAAACTTAGACTTGATTGAAACATCATATTGATAAGAACAATAGGGTTTTCAGAAAACTGTTGTATAATTTTTAAGTTGTAACACAGACAAAATAATCAACAAAAAATATTATTCACGGTTCACCGTATACAAACCTGCTTGCTTGCGCAACAATTTCAAATCCTATATATATAACTTAAGGTCTTCGATGCACCAAATCTTATATTATATTTGTAATAAACAAGTCACTTAAAGAAAACTAATAATTAGTTAGCTTCATTATTTGTATGAGATAATGAGAGTGGTTACAATACAATCGTTGCTAGTTATCGTCCACACACACACACACACACATATATATATATATATATATATACACACGCGCATACATCTGTAATTCTTCAATGCCTATTTTATAGTAATAATTTTGGAAACCCTACATAGATTATAACTTGAATTACATCAATTCTAATCTCTATCAGTGTAAGGAGGGTATACATACATACATACATAGATCAATATATATATATATATATATATCTTGTTATTAAAAAACAAACGACACAGATTTTAATTCATTGAAAATTATATATTTTTTCGTTTATAAGTATATTAAAATTTATATATATTTTTTTATTTATAAGCATCCTCATTTTACCCTAACTAGATTGTGTGTATATATATTTGGTAAAATTTAAAAAAGAAAAAGAAAAAGAAAACCTTCAAGGCACAATTAAGAATGTGAAGTTTTTAACCGAAAGTGGGGGCACGGCACATGCTCTCGTTTTATTGGTTGTCTTATAAATCAACAATCAATAATTACATGCAAGCCGACACAGCCACACTTGATCACAGCCCAACACACCACAGTCGACGGCTGTTGGACAATCAACGACACTGCGTGATAGGTCCCACTGTAGAATTTTGGAGGGTTTTATGATTCGGCGGTCAGCTGTGGCCGTCTTCACAAATATATTTTATTACCCTTGTTTCCGCATCACTTGAAACTTTAAATTTAATTTTAGTTTTGCTTTTTTTTTTTTAAGTTTTATTTTCTCCCTCTCACTCACACTGATTCATTACCATATCAACTTGTTGAATTCGGTTGGTTGCGCTGTCGTTGAAAGGGAATGGGAATGTTGACAAGATGGGCGTGTGACGTTGGCTATTTACAAGACTACCCTTACAGTTACAGCAACGGCGCTTGCTGTTCACGCGGCGATTCGCTGCATGGAAGAGTCATTGACGTTAATGAAAGTGGAGGAGAGGGGTGAGAGGGAGAGCTTTCATGTCAAATTCATCGACTTAACGAGAGCCATCACGCCCGGGATTTACTATCTCCATTCTCCAAAGTCAACTACATGTGTCATGACATTACAACACACGAGAGTCCGCAACAGGTTGAATCTGCTGCCAAAGGACAAATGATGAATGTTATTCGGTATAACCGAGTTTCAAAAGTATGAATTAATAAAGAAGAAAACTGTGGAAATTCAAAAGTGAATGGTTTTCTAAAAACTATTTTAAATTTTATGTGTCACTCTTCATCGTCAACAACACGACCACCCAAAAAAAAATGGAGATGAAGAACCATTATTTGAACTTGCACATGCTATGGGCTTCAGTTGTAGTGGGTAAATAATAAGAATGGGAACACTGCCTCTGCCTCCGGCTAACTTGATGCTTCGTTGTGGTAGGTAGGCCCTGAAGATAGTAAAAGATACACACTGTTTCACCCCATACATATGACACTAAAACAGTAATGCACCATAAACAGATATTAAGATAATTTTCCCAGAAAAAAAAACTTACCTAACAATCGTACACAATTTACAAACAATTTCAATAGCGTAATGATGATCAAACCCATGTATAAGGATGTTTATTGCTCTCTTTTATTTATTTATAATTAAGTCCTTAAGCGCGCCTTCCACACACCTCCTGCCTTTCATATTCGGGGATGCCAACCTTGACTCAATAAATAATTTCCCAAAAGTGGAGAGGTTGCTTTCTGGCCATTGGGTGAATGGAAATCCAATTGGAGTTTCTTACCGGAAAAAAGTAGGATCCAATACAACTGCAAGCTTACCTTCTAAAAAGTTTAGGCCAAACTTTTGTACCCAACTGAAAATTCATTGAGATGACACCACTATGAATCTTCAAAGATATTGGAACACTTAATGAGTTATTTCCATTTGCCAAGCTTGCCATTTGTCAGCAATCAATGCCAAACCCACAAGCCAACTCCACTCCCCTCCACTCCACTCACCTATTTATCAGTTCATGCAGATACTTCATGCTTGTATGCACAAATTTTGGGCTTGGGTTTATAGAAAAATCTCTCTCAACAATTTGAACAAGTGCAATGAATTTAAGTCTAACTGAAAGCAATTTCCATAAAGTATTATGCCTAAAGATAAAGTCATACAGGCTGCTTATTGTCATATCACAAAAGAAAAAAAAAATTTCATGGTTGAGTCCTTTTTGGGGAAATGGACGCAAAACTAGACATATCTCAGCTGTTCGTGGAAATCTATTTACAGCACATTCAATTGTAATACCATTCTCTATGTAAACATATAAAACAAGGAGCAAACAAGGAGCACATGAATCGTTACAGAGAAGCGTGTTAGAACCATGAATTAGCAGCACCATCCCATCCTGATAACCTGCTGTATGAATATATAACCAATATGGGAAGGAATTTGATCAGTCACTATCTCATCCTGTTCCTTTTGGGGTCAGCTGTCTGATGGTCTGTAGCAGCGTGTAAGGTATCTTCCAGCAATATTTTTTACCGGCAGAGGTCCCCTATTAATATTATCAATCAACATTTGAAAAATAAGAAAGGGGGCATGAAAGAGGGAAAATATATTGAAAATTTTGAAAGTATAAAGCACCTACGGATTCTAAGCTAAGATGAGAAAAGAAAGAAATGAAGCACATTGTTATATTCTGCGAAACTCCCTTAGGAAAGGACACTACTTTAAAATTTTGATAAATTAAAAGAGATATACAGGTAAACTAAAAAATGTTACTCCTAAGGATTGATCTCAAGAAAATACAAAAGTAAAAAGTAAATCCAAAAAATGAGGAAAGCTAGAGAATACTACCAAACATGGGAGTCAAAGCTGTTATTGCGGTTGTCCCCCAACACATAAACATAGCCTACAGGCACATACTGCAAATCAGAAAGAAGATAGAATAAGCATGGTTCACAGCCCTCTGAGATAAGAAAAATAAAGAATGGGCAGACCAAGCAAATTGGTATACCATCTGAGGCACATGATAAACCCAAATGCTAGCAATTGGGAATCATGAAGCCCACAGATGTCAACAGCATGGAGTCCACTGGGCTACTTCATGCTATTTTTGTTTTTTAACCTCATGCAGTGAGAAGGTTCAAGTTATTGCCATTTTGCAGTTACTTTAAGCAGCTCAAGAGAAGGTCTGCTGGCATAGCCAAGTGCTGAAAAGTAGCACAGTGAAATAGAAACACAAGAACATAACAGATTGGGTAACATACAGTTAAGTCAGATGTGTATTTTGGATGCTCTGCTATGAAATCTTCATTCTGAGCAATTCCATTGACATAGAGCGATCCATCACGAACCTGTAATGAAAAGCCTCAGCATGAATGTAGCTACCTGATGGGGCAGAAAACTATAGTAATTGGAACAGGCTTTATTTGTTTTCAAATTGAAGTGTGTAGCCGGGAAATAATAATGAAGTTAACTATAGTAATTGGAACACGCTTTGTTTGTTTTCAAATTTGAAGTGCATAGCCAGGAAATAATTTTGAAGTTTAAGTGATAGTAAAATAACTCAATTTGATCAAACAGGAATCAACTTAATGGAATGTCTGAAATTCAAAATTTTATTCCCATATCAGTTAATGAAGGGGTGAAAGAAATAGTTGTAACCTGAACCAAGTCTCCAGCTTTTGCAACGATTCTTTTAATGAAAACGTCTTCTTCCCCTAACCCAGGGTACTATAAAAAGAAAAATAAGATAATAGTACTTTAGTAAACGGACTAACCATTAAGTATGAACATTTAGGAAAATTCTATACTGCATCAGCAAACCTGAAATGGAGCTCGAAATGTTACGATATCATGTATAGAAGGATTTCTGAAGTAATAGGAGGCCTGAAGAAGTTATAAACATTGTGTTAATCAAAACTAGAAAGGAAGATTTTACCAACAGAAAAAGAAACGATGACAGTAAATCTAGACAGAATCTTAGATTGAAAACGCCCGTGTTGTTTAAAAAACAAACACTAAAATAAAATAAAATCCATCGACTCTGCAGTTGAACATCTATAAAACCAGATCATCTTTTCAGCATTTTGCAGAAGAACAGAAGCAAGTGATAATCAAATGTTGTTGGCCCTTCAGAGTTGTTTTTAGTTACTGACATGCACACTTGACATGAATACTCAAAACAATCACAAATGGTTTCCTCAAAAGAAATCCATGGCAACCCTTATTCTCACAAAAACTATAATGCTGTGTGACAAAAGCTCGTCGCATTCAGGAAAGGTTTCAATAGATATGACACCAAACAAAAGAAAGAACTCAACCTACAGATGCAGTCGAATTTTGACATAGAAATACAATCACGATGCTCATCAAAACTTGAAAACACATCCAATGGATCAGATAATTAATTGTCAAAAACCGCTAACCAGGAATGTAAATGCGAAGATCATAACCACTTTCTATATTCTCTTCAAGGGAAACCACTACTTCCTGGCCAGTCACTTAATGATAGAACAACCGTACACACTCTCTAAATTATAAGGAGCTTACACAAAATGCTCTTGCTTTGCTAGTCTAAAGTTGAGTGTGACTGCTGTTTTTGCCATGTCTTGCAACAACTGTGCCAAGAATTAAATTTTACGACATCTAAAGCAAACTCACTACTCAGAGAGATGGAAAAGTGAAATATATATTTTGTATTCTTTGGGGATATGATGAAATAAAATAAAAAAGGCAGTCCATAGGAAGACTCGTTTTATCTGCAGAACTGAACTGCTAGCAACAGCTCATGAACGAGAGATATTGCTTCCCCTTGTGGATAGGGAAACTTCCAAGATTCAAAAGGTGAATTGGCTATATTAGATTGGAATTTCCTCTTAGGAAAGAAAATCAAATCAGACATGCACCGCTACTTAGGATGTATGAGAGCAACGAGTAACAATGCTTACTTATCAAGTCCATCCACTAGGAAGCTTTGGGTACTTGCAAGAAGTAGCACTATAGAGGAAATCTACCCCTGAGTATAACATCTCTAAGTTGAATCTTTCTAATCAAGAGTACTAGAATTGAAACCTCAGTCACTAGCTATTAAGGCCAACCAAAACAAGCTCCTACTACGCAAAGAATGGCAAACCACAAACTGTGTAGAAGAATAGATTTAGCTGCGAGTCAAAAATTAAAATTCGTAGCATGCCTTTCTGAATTTCAGAAAGTTTATAAGAAGAACTATCGAGAGGTCTCCACTCTATAAGCGTAAAAGAAAAGAAAAAATAAGTGAAAATGCAGCATCCTTATTATATGTGAACATGTTCAGGGAAGATAAAAAATGACTAAACCAACTGACAAATATTCCTGGACCACGACAATCATAAGGATGAGAATACATTTTCTTCTCCAAAAAAGATCGGGAAGTCATACAAACTATAAGTTATCAAGAATCGGATAACAAGTTTGCAAGAAAATAGTGGACACACTAATGCCAATTAGGCAGTATTTGAAGCAAAATTGTCGAACTAAACGCCAACCGAAACAGAAATGAAGTCAATTACTAGCGTTTTAAAGATAACAGTCAGAAAATCACTCCACCTAAAATAATTAAAGAACAGAATTAAAGAACAAAATGATTCAGAGGAATGCTGACCTTTTCGACAATGATTCGATCACCAATACGAAGAGTTGGGTACATTGAAGAAGAGGGTATGAAGCGAATCTCAGAAAACGTTGACCACAAAAGCAACCCAATTAGTATTTTCAAGGAGCCATCGAGACCCGGCCATCGGAGAAAGGCCCAGCTCTCGCATGGCATCCATCTAACTGAAAGGCATGTGATCAGAAACTGATGCAATGCAGACGGTCTCAAGAAACTCATCGCAAGAAGCAGACTAGCGAAATGATCAGCAATTAGGAAAACTTGGTGTTGTTGTTTTTTCTGCTTTTGAGAAAGTGAGAGGACGAGGGACAAGTGAAGCAGATGGCTATATATTTTTCATTGACCGAGTCTTTGTCTTGGCCACTAAGTTTCCATATTCAGTGTCTGTTTTTAGTGTCACAGCAAACGACCCATCCACTTGAAGTTGCCGCTGGCTGTCAAATGTTAAAAAGAAAATGCTATAGAGGCAATCAGCTGATAAAATTATTAATTACCCATCTCCATTAATAAGCTGATAAAATTATTAATTACCATCTCCATAATTACGTGAGTAGACTGTCGTTGCATATGGAAATTCAAACCCCTCCACATACACGAGTAGTAAAGAAAATGGTTATTAAGTCATTAGTGACTTGTGGGGGAAGGGGGCGGCGCGGAGCGGTGTGTTTATCTGGATGTGTACTTATTAATCAGCCATATAACCAGTGACAGAATATGAATAAAAATAATGCTCATATTGTAAGCGAGAGATGTACTATTAATGAAATTTTTAATTTTTCTCAATTGTTCTGCTCACTGAATGCTAAATTATGGTTTCTAATTCTCATAGTTCTGAAAGGTAAGAAGATTTTAAGTGCAATAAAACCAAGTGTACTTTGTTGTTGTTATTATTAGCATTATTCCATAGTTAATTGCGAGGTCAGCAGTTCCAAACTCAATGATGTTACCATTTAATTCATTCATTTCTACAATCGTTTCCCAAAAATTGAAAGCGGATCGGTGATACAAGTTAAACAAAAATAAAATGTTCAAAGGAGGCTGAAATTGGTATGGTGGCGTGACAAAAATTTCGGATGGATCAAATCCAACGTTGAATGTAGGTCGAAAGATTGTATGGGTATCCAAGTATAATCAAGAACCCAATTAGGAGAATGGCACGGTCCAAATGTATCGCATAGTCACACGTGCAAAGAATTTGGACAGAGAGTGTGAGGTGGAGGCATGTGGTGCAGAAACCGATGGGTTTCAAGGCGACGATTTGGACTCACCGGAAAATGCCCTTAGGCCAGAGAAGTGCTTATATAGTAACAAATTTTCACTAATCACAGAGAAATTGTGATCGACCGGATGGTACAGGATAAGCTGAACGATGATCAATTGATCAACAATCAGGGGATCAATAATCTTTCCACTATAGACGTCAATAATGTTGTAGCTGAGGTAAAGGTGGCCAAATGATAATTGTTATGAAAGAATCTCATCCACCTCTATCAAATCATTGATTAAGAGCAACCGTCTTCTTAAGGGGCGGATTTGGATTTACCATAGGACAGTGGGGACTTAATTATTTAAGTCACCACTGGTAAAAAAAAAAAAAAAATTAATAATTAATTTAGTTTGTTTAAAATTTCTAATAAATTTTTCTCCAACCCCCACTAATTTATAGTCAAGTCCGTAATACATAGTTATACTTAAATTACGGCACTCTAGATTTTTAAATTCAAATTGAAAGAGATGGGCTTGCAAATTAAAATCAAGCCCATAGATATTAGTTTAATTTATTAATATTAAATTATTAATTAAGAGAAAAATCAAGAGAAAAGTTAATTAAAATCTTTCCGAAATATCGTCAGTCTTTTTATCTTACAGTTTTCTCATATGCTGACTGGGCTGGGAATAGAGACGACCTTATCTCAATCCTGGCTTTTGTCATGCTGCTTGGCTCAAATCCTATCTCTTGGTGTTCCAGGAAGCAATGCTCCATTGTCCGTCTGTATATGAAGCTAAGTATCATGCCATTGCCTTTGCCATTGTTGAAACTGCCTGGATTTTAAACTCGATGTTTGAATTTTGCATCTCTTACCTCAACCCTTATGGTGAAGTGCGTGCGACAACCTTGGTGTCACTTATCTGTGTGCCAACCCAGTCTTTCACTCACACACGAAGCACCCAGCTCTTAACTACCACTTTGTTTGAGATAAAATAGCAAGCGGGTGCTTTTCGAATTTCCCATGCATCTACTTTATGATCAACTTGTTGAACTCATAAAACCACTATCAAAGAAAGCAACGCCTCTATGCTGCGGTCCAAGATTGGCATCTCCAGTGGAACCTCCATCTTACGAGGGCATATTAGGAAAGAATCTCATCCACTTCTACTAAAATCATTGATTGAGAGCAATCATCTTCATCATAGCATCAATCAACTCTCTATCAAGCCTTACTATTTTCTATTATCAAATTCCTTTAATTTAGGATCACCTTACTTATTTCTTTTTATTTGCTCTCTAGATGTGTATAAATTTGCACAAATGAATCAATAATATTTAAGCTTTTTACACAATTACTCGCTCATTCTTGTTAATAACCAAACAATATCATCATGAATCCGTGATGGTTGCATAAGGATATTTTACTCAAGTGATGGGCGGATGATGGCTAAGTTTAAGGCTAGAAGGACAGGATCATGACTTTTTTGTTACTCGAATATTAAACCAAAATTGGCTATGTTACCGTCAAATCTCAAATAACACCTATGTCAAATTATGACATATTTTTCTTATCATCATCAATTAATATATTAATTTTGTCATTGGATGCTCCTTCATGTTCTAGCCAACCAAACTGTAGTCCTGTGTCTAGGTGACCCCGAGGCCAATTAAAAATTAAGAGTGGGACTATTGACACCCTTCTAAATACCTCTTAACACCCCTTTAATTATTTTACAATTTTAATCTTTATTAAAATTATATAATAAGACAATTTCTAATTAAACTCCCACTCAAAATCAAATAATTTTTCCCCTTAAAAATTCCTTATTGCTATTGGATTTGTTAATAGAATCATTGCTATTATCATTGACATAAAATCATTCATTCCTCTTAGATTTGTTTCATTATCACGCTCTTCACATAAAATCATTACTATTAGATTTGTTAATAGAAGTCATTTCACATAGATATGTAAAACTTTCGAAATTCAAATTATGCTGCAACATCTTTATTATTGGACTAATTTTTCTATGGCTTTTTTCTGCAGGTGTTCATGCTTCCAGCTTCACCTATTCATCTTATTGCGAATGGTTGGATCAAGTATTATGAACCATGTGCAGAAGGCTTGGCAACACCATATGAAACTAATATAAGTGCTTTTAAGGATTTGGTGTTTGAAGTTACCACATAAGAAACAATTGATCTAGCTAGTTAATGATAGTATTAGATAATTTTATACTAATAAATTAAACAAGGGATCAAAAATTAAATTTTATCCACAATAAAGGGATCAAAAATTAAACAATGGGGTCTATACTAATAAATTTAAATTAAGAGTATTTTTGTCATTAAAAGGGTGTTAAAAGAATTTTATAATATTTTTAAATATTTTAATGAAGTTAATAAAGAAAAGATGTGTTGAGAGATATTTAGAGGGATATCAATGGGTAATTTTTAAAAACCTCCCTTGAGGTTTGGGCTTGTTGCAAGTAGATTGCGAGAATTGATTTATTTGTAAAAAACCCCCTACCGTCAGTTAAGTTTAACATTGACCGTTAGTTGACCGTGCAAAGACAATATTACCCTTAACAATAGTTTATAAACAAAAATAACTAAAAAAAAACCAAAATTATTAGCTATTTTATCCTTTTTAAATTATTAATATTTTCTTAAAGTTCCTATAAAAAAGTTAAAATTAAAAAATTAAAAAACCCTCTTTAAATTATTGATATTTCCTTAAAATTCCTACAAGAAAGATAAAATTAAAAATTTAAAAATGAAATAGTCATAATCTTTACCTATGATATTGTAAATTTTTAAAATTGACAAGAATAAAATTGTCAAAAAATAGGGTTTGTACTTTTTGCACCAATAATTTTGGTTTTTTTTTTAGCTATTTTCGTTTACAAACTATTGTTAAGGGTAATATTGTCTTTGCATGGTCAACTAACGGTCAATGTTAAAATTAACTGATAGTAGAGAATTTTTTACAAATAAATTAATTTTCACTATCTACTTGCAACAAATCCAAATCTCAAGGAGATTTTTAAAAATTATCCGGATATCAATGGTACCACTAAAAAATTAAAAGTCAAAGGACGAGGACAAGCCTCCCTCTGGTTAACGCAATGTGGGATTTGGATAAAAATTGACAGGCATATCTCGAAACACTCTCGAACTTATTTCAGTGTCGCCACGTGTGGCCCAATAAAAATTTATTAAGCAATGACCCAAAAAATCATCCGACGACGTCATCTCTTACAACACAAATTTTAAACAAATCGCCCCCATAAAAAATAGAACCAACAAATTTCTCTCAGAGACACAAGCCACAAGCTCCAGTCACTGAACTAAAGAAACCAAACGATGAAACTCCAAACAATTTTCTGTTCGCTTCTTTATTTGCTTTCAGCCGTCTTCCGTGCTACGGCGGACGAAGATTCTTCTAGCAGAAGCAGCATCATCTTCACAACACTTGGCCGATCGGATTATGCCTTCGACATTTATACCCTCCCAATTTCGGACCGGCCGACGACCGCAAACGAGATTAAAATCACTGATGGTGAATCAGTGAATTTCAACGGTCACTTCCCCTCACCGTCTTCCCCCTTCCTCTCCTTTCTTCTGCGCAATCAAACCCTCATTCAATCTCCGGGACCTCAGGACTCACGGGACCCACCTCCTCTGCAGCTCATCTACGTCACCGAACGAAACGGAACATCCAACATATACTACGATGCTGTTTATTACGATACTCGGCGAAACACCAGATCGAGAACTGCCCTCGAGCAGCACGGAGCTGAAGTTTCCACCCGTGTGCAGGTACCTCTGCTGGATTTAAACGAGGTTAACGGTGGTGTAATTTCGATGAAAGACAAGCCGAGTCTGAGCGGTGAGTATTTAATCTACGTGTCAACTCATGAGAACCCGGGTACGCCACGTACGAGTTGGGCTGCTGTTTACTCGACCGAGTTAAAGACCGGTTTGACTCGGAGGCTGACCCCATATGGAGTTGCCGATTTCAGCCCTGCGGTTTCTCCTTCTGGGAAGTACACTGCTGTGGCTTCATATGGAAATAAAGGCTGGGATGGCGAAGTGGAGATGCTGAGTACTGATATTTATATTTTCCTGACTCGGGATGGGACTCAGCGGGTCAAGATAGTTGAAAACGGCGGATGGCCGTGTTGGGTCGACGAGTCAACACTGTTTTTCCACAGAAAAAGCGAAGAAGATGACTGGATCAGTGTGTACAAAGTGATTCTGCCCAAAACTGGACTGGTTTCGACCGAGTCAGTGTCGATTCAACGAGTCACACCACCTGGACTCCACGCGTTCACTCCAGCCACTTCACCAGGTAATAATAAATTCATAGCAGTGGCGACTCGAAGACCCACCTCGAGTTATCGCCATATTGAGCTATTTGACCTGGTCAAAAACAAGTTTATTGAGTTGACTCGTTTCGTGTCGCCCAAAACTCACCACCTGAACCCGTTCATCTCGCCTGACTCATCCCGAGTTGGGTACCACAAGTGTAGAGGTGGGAGTACAAGAGAAGATGGAAACACCCGACTGTTACTCGAGAATATCAAAAGTCCACTGCCCGACATCTCACTGTTTAGATTCGACGGTTCGTTTCCGTCTTTCTCGCCTAATGGTGACCGAATCGCGTTCGTCGAGTTCCCGGGTGTTTATGTGGTGAACTCGGACGGTTCGAACCGGAGACAGGTTTACTTTAAAAACGCTTTCTCAACCGTATGGGACCCAGTTCGTGAAGCGGTGGTGTATACCAGCGGCGGACCCGAATTTGCTAGTGAAAGCTCGGAGGTCGATATAATCTCTATCAACGTTGATGATGTTGACGGAGTTAGCGCCGTTAGAAGGTTGACCACCAATGGCAAGAACAATGCGTTTCCTTCGGTTTCACCCGATGGTAAATGGATCGTATTTCGTTCGACTCGGACGGGTTATAAGAATTTATATATAATGGATGCAGAGGGAGGAGAGGGATACGGGTTGCATCGATTAACAGAGGGTCCATGGAGCGATACAATGTGTAACTGGTCACCGGATGGGGAGTGGATTGCGTTTGCATCGGATCGGGATAACCCGGGTTCGGGAAGCTTTGAGATGTATTTGATCCACCCGAATGGAACCGGGTTAAGGAAGTTGATTCAAAGCGGGTCGGCTGGGCGGGCTAACCACCCGTATTTTAGTCCGGATGGGAAGAGTATAGTGTTTACATCAGACTATGGAGGCATATCGGCGGAGCCCATATCAACCCCACATCAATATCAGCCATATGGAGAGATATTCAAGATCAAACTGGACGGCTCGGATTTGAAGAGATTAACTCAGAATTCATTTGAGGATGGGACCCCTGCATGGGGACCCAGGTTTATAAGGCCAGTAGACGTGGAGGAGGTCAAGAATGAGCAATGCGCATTTGAAGATTGTCACTGGCTCAATGAAATGCCGAACCAACGAGATCGTGGTGCAGCCTTGGAGCCCGATAAGGTTCAATGTGGTGTGTAGTAGTCACTCGTTGCAAGGCATTGGCGACTGTTGTTACTCGTCGGTGTACTGGAGAGATGGTTAAAAATAAAGGAGATGAAATGCTTAGAGCCTTAGACATCAGCTTGTAAAATATGTGTATGTAACGTATCTAAGGACCTTTATTTTTATTTTTTTAGCCTTTTCTGTATCGACGGATCTACCTGTAGATTATTATTATTAGAAAATATGTAAGTTGTAATCTTAATATAATGTGGATTAAATAGAGAGATAAAATATCTCATAAACAACCCGAACTATATGGACCCGCGAGGGAGACATTGATCGATAGGAAAACCATGTGTTTTTTTAATATAAAAAAGGGTGAAAAGATTTTTAACTGACTTACTGACACTTGGCCCAAACATACTGGAGGAGATCAAATTATAAATAACTATTATAGTTGGCCTCTTAAGGCTACCCATACTGGAGGAGATAAAAAAATAAACTTTAATTATTATATATAATCAAACAAGCAATTAATAATGCAACTTAAAATGACATAGAGGGGGCATCCCATCAATTTAATTTTCACCATGAAGAAGACCCCGATTTGGATGGGTTGTCGATTACTCTGTGAGCCTAAAGTGAAGATCTAAAGAAGAAGACGAAAGTCACAGACTCACAGCATAAAGATATCAAGGGAAACTCGGACTACAGGAGAAAACAAATTTGAAAACACTCAGATTTTCATTAGAAATATATGATGGACAAAATCTTTTAATCTACGTTATACTCTACGTTAACATTTAGATTAAAAGAAAAAATTATTACAAAGAGGGAAATTTATGATCTCTTGGGACAGGACAGGACATCGCGGCTGCTAGCAGGATGGTGACTTGAAATCCATCCAACGGGACATTGGTGACATTCATTGCCAGCATATGTCTACTACGCCTGGTTGAGGAAGAACTCTGGAGGTATTGATGGAGGGCAGTACTTCTTGGCAACACATTTGTACTAAGGTGCAAACAATCGAACATCAAAAACTCGAATCACAATATCAAGCAGAATTTAGCACATATTTCCATGAAACTGAGTACTATATATTACCTTATGCAAACTGTACTTTTCCCTTATGGCAGGTAAAGTAGAACTTTGGCTGTTACAGTATAGGCGATGCAGATCTTTAACACACTCCATTAAGTCTGAAGGCTGGTAAAGTGTGTAATGCTGCAATGTAGAATTCTGTAACCAAAACAATTAGATGATCAAGCTAAGTTACTATTGAAATTTTAGGAAAAGATGGTTTAATAATAATCAGCAGCTGAAAAAAAAAAGCTGGCTAATGTTTGTGATTATTGATTGATACATACCCAAGGTCTCTTTGCAGGAAGAAGTATGTATTTTGCCAAGAATATTGCAGAAGCAGCTATAAGTGATGGAGCATGACAGAGCATACTGTAGTCCAGAAGAGATAATTCGGTGACGTAGTTTGCTAAGCATTCCAACTGCATTGATGGAACCTGCAAAATGCAAATAGTTAGAACAGGCTTTAAAAGTGGAGAGTAGCCTTTCTGATAAACAGTTATGCACAAAACCTATTTCATTATGCAATTGAGATGGTGGCACAATTATTGATTAAAGTTACAATGTTATGGCCAATTTTTGTCTGCTATTTATTTCATCCTCCTATGTCCTATCAATCCTAATATTGAATTATTGATTACATGACAACTTTAGTTGGAAAATTTTATAGAAACGGGAACACTATGCATCAAAAAAATTGTACGACATTATGAGAAATCAGCTTCAGACAGATACCTCATTTATCCCTTGAGCAGCACGTACAAATCGCCTGCATGCCATTTCATTTGATCAAATTTCAAACACAGAGCCCAGTGAATAAGTAACAAATATCAAATAAATGACAGTTTTTTCACCTTAAGAAACATTTAGCAGTTGGTGCTGTCATTTCAAATTTTAAGTAATTTAAGATGGAAGATTCCATCTCCAAAACCTGGAGAATCACGAATGCTGAATCATAATGCAGGCTAGGCAGAATAGCAACAATAGTGGGAGGCCATAAGAAAATGCAGAGATCAGAAATTGAAAGACAGAAGCGATACCTCCTCCTTGAAATATGTGTTGTCGGTTATGAAGCAAAATTCCTCCACTTGAGGTGCACAAATCTCTTCGTACTTTCTGTAAGTTGATCATTTTCTTGTCAATACTACTTCCACTGAGGTGAATGTTTTATAAACAAATTTAAGATATCATAAGCAAGAAGGAAAGGAAATGGAGGGCATATGTTTTCTTACGCAGCAATCATCATGCAGGCAACACCAAGAAGCTGCAGGCGTTGCCTACTCATGGGATTCCCTGAAAGATATCTATCAATGTAGTTTACAGTCAAATATAACGTATCAGGTACGAGTCTGTACTCTTCAGCCACCTACAGTGAAATATAGAAATTAGCCTTCACAAGTTTAGAAAATTAAGGATGATGATTCTTAAAAAAAAAAATTTGTATAAAAGGAAATAAGTTCCCTTCTAGCTCTGAGAAAGTAATTGTCAAATTTCCTATTTACCAAAGCCCGCAAAGGAAATTCTAAATTTGTAACACTAAAAGGAAATAAGTTACCTCCACAAGCCAATCAATCAGTATTGCACGCATGCTGGCATTTATGTCTTTCTGAATTATCTCCATGAAGTCTGTTGAAGGCCTTTTCTTCACCTGAAGGACAGATAAGAAGAAGAAAGAGTTAGGCTTTGAAATCATTCACAACACAATAATTTCATAAAAAAGACTAACCATTTAGAGACTAGTAAAGAAATGACGGAAAGAAAAGGTTAAACTTTGCCACAACAATGTTATGGGATGTTACAAAATCATTGCAATAGTGGGATAATCAAATAATTTGTTCTTAATTTTTCAAAGGAGTGTAGCTTCATCTCAAATAAGAAGGAAAGTTAAAAATACAAATATTTCCCATCAAAGGTATGCAACTGAATGTGGATGAAGATGGAAAACCTCGGATGCACGCAAGTGCTTATAGATATCACAAGCAAAGGTTGCACAAAGCTGCGGATCCATGTAGTTGTCATCAACATTAACAACTCTATCATCTGTATCCATATCTGCCAATATATCTCTGCTGCAAACATTCTCTACAAGAAAATAAATAAACTGTAATTTTGAATGTTTGAAGTCCTGAATTTAAATTATTAAGATAAAAGGACTCAATGTTTAATGGCCAGAGTCAATGTAAAGTACCTGTTCTTTCTGTATGGTCTGAAATGTAGAGGTTTCTGAAAGTTTTCCTATCAATGGAATCAAGTGGTGGAACATCATTGTTATCCAAATATTCAACTTCAGGGCTCTTGAAAGAATCACAAACAGACATTGACTCATCCATAGAAACTGAATTTGCATCCGATTTACTAGGAGAAACATCCATGCTGCAAGAAACAGAAACAGCAGCAGCAATGCTGGGGGCGCTTGTTTTGACATTTTCATCACTTCTAGGCAAAGATGTAACCTTACAAGGAACAGGAACAGTTGTGCTGGTTTTCCCATTTGAGGATGCTGGTAAGAAGTTCCCAGAAATGCTTGTGTTAGCATTGTTGGCTGCAGGTGCCTTCTTGGCCTTGGCAAGTTTAGTCGAGCAAGGAACCTTCAGACATGAAATTTTGTTAATGAAGGCCTCAAAGAGAAGCATAATGACTTTCAAATTCAACAGCAAATGAAATTTCTTGACAAGTGAATGTATTGTGTGATAAGAATGGTAGAAGCAAGAACAGATAGAAGAAGGCCTATTACAATAACAATTGCTAAACAACCAGAGAAATAAAGACGATAAATTAATGCTAACATAATAGCACTCCTTACCAAAACAGGAAATAGAATGTCTGTTTAATTCAGGCTATTCTTTTTCATCCTCAATTACCAGAAATCCTAATTTGGATAATTGAATAGCAGCATTGGAAAATTACTCGTTTCCCAAATTTTTCCTTTAGGCTTTCTTTTTTTTCTCTAATGCATGAGCCTGCTAGTTGTCCCTATAATCATGTGATTTAATCTCTGTAGGTGAGGATAATTTTTACAAAATTAAGTAACAATCCCTTGATTCTCTATGATTCTGTGTCAAAACTATTCGTAAAAAGATCGGATTTGATCTCTGTAATCATATGCTTAAATTGTTTAGGAAAGACATCTTTTCTTTTCCATTTTGAGCGTTACTCACACGGTACATAAATACGTTGTTCTTATTTATTTTCTTTTCTTTCTATTTTCTCACCAAGCAAACACGTTCAGATCAAAGTGCTACGAATTTATTTATAATTTTTTTTTAAAAAAGGAACAGTAAAAAAACTCCAGATATAATTTATCTAAAAATTAATTTAAAAAAAAAAGTCGTTAACAAAGCATCTTATTTTCTCGTCTTTCCCTTCGTTTTCTCTTAAACTAAACAAAATACTGAAGAAAATAACAATTACCCACCAAAACAGACGATGAAAGCAAGCTTTTTGAGCCACTTTGAGTCACATTCTTTTGATTGGTGACGTTACTGAGTGGAGCTCGCTTCTTGGCCAAATGCGGTGGAACCGCCGTGTACTTGGCGAAATTATCCGAAGACGACGCGTGCCGCTTTGCCAACGACGACGTCGTCGACGAGGAAAACGATGAACGCCGGTTCTGCGTCGACATTCTCTTTCTCGATCAAACCCAGTTCACTGTTTTTAGTGGAAAGAATTAATGCCTCTGTCTTTTGTTCTTCTAACAAGAACAAGAAAGTGAATTAGTGGAAGAACATGTGTATTATTTTACTTGATAAAAAGAGAAAGAGAACGAGACGGGAGACAGAGAGTCTTTTGCTGAGAGTTTTTGAAAGATTTTGAAAGATTTTTGCAGGTGAGAGAAAATAGAAAGAGAAAGAGAGAGAGATTTAATATTTATATTTTAATGGCGCTTTTGAGGCGGGGAAGGAGGTGATTTGAATTCTCGAGAGATCCTGACCGTTGATCCTGCTCGAGAATGTAAACGTTAGGGAGCGTCTTGTGGGGCCCACTGTACTTTTCATTTATTTAAGGGTTTCCGAGTCGGGTTTTTGGGGTCCCTCAAAGTCGAATGAAAGGTGCCACTAAACCGGGCCAGTAATAGGTATTTTGTGGCTTCGGTTTGGTCCCGAGAAATTTAAATTGGTCTGTCATTGGTTGGAAAGTCACAGGCTGTCAGGTTACGTTTGATGGTTTGAATTCAAATTTCAAACGGTCACCGGGTCTGTTTTTGACTCTTTTATATTGCATGCAATACGAACAAATTTTAAATTCCGAATTATTATTAAATATTGAGTGCTCAACGAAAGCTCTATCGCTGATTCAGGGATTCTACATCCATCACTTACTATTTTTATTATTAAATATTCACTTACTGTTGTATATATAATTATATACAACAGTAATTACAATTGCTAATAAATAATAACAAAACCACGAAGATGATACCGAGATTCATATCCATGGGCACCAGTGCAACAGCATGTAGAAAAAGCATGTGTATTTAGCATTTTTATATACGATATATTTGAAGATGCAATGTACAAAAATTACTCTGTCTTGGTTCATTTTGTCTAACAAATCGTGGTATGGCCTGAGAAGCCACCTGACAAGGAACAGCTAAGGCAAAAGTTACAGAACAGAGGTCAAAAGTCAAAACTCACTGTATAAAAGTATGACTCTGCCACAAAATATAGAGAGTTGAGAAAGGGGTTCTAAGCTCTACATCATTTAGAGAAGGGAAGGGGGAAGAAGAAGAAGAAATATAACTTCCAGCCGATCCACAAGAGCATATGCAACAGCATGATGAAATGGTAATGCACACGCCTACTAACTCGGGTCTTCAAAAATCTCGGGAAGTATTGAACTAGAGCAGTGTTTTTTTGCCACATATTTATACTGTTGCAGATAGAAAGCACACCAGTTGGCATCAATAGAATTATAAGCACTTAAGCAGAAATTTACATGAATTTCAAAAATTTTCCACTCAGAGATCAAATGGAATTTTGTAAATCAATATGCTTATTGAAAACAAGTCCATAAAAGTAGTTGTTCATAAAATTTTCCTACTATGTTTCAGGATGTCTGACGCCATATTTATTTTGAGATGACAAGATGGAGCAAATATAATCAAGTCCGTTTCACTTACTCAAAATGGACTGTGTCATAGAACATTATTATTCAATGCAAGTCCAGCGAAGCACATTAGTAAGATTTCCTATCCCAGTTTTCTTAAGTTACCTTATACTACTGCCATGATTAAAAGAAAATCACCTGACATTAAAAGCTAAGTAAAATAATAACAAATGTTTTTGTTATGCAATGTGTTTCTAAATATTGGTGTATATTTACTAGCAAAGTATTCGAGTGCTGACAAAAGGTCTGTGCCTTCTAAAATTGCTTTGAAATGTCTAATGGGCAGGTACATCTTATTCCAGACGAAAGAGAGGTTCTTCTCACCTTATGCTGACTGTACTTCTCCCTGATTGCAGACAAATTAGAGAGACCGCCATCACAGAAGAGACGATGTAGTGCCTTAACACAGTCACACAAATCAGAGGGTTGGTAGAATGTATAATGCCCCAAGGTAGAGTTCTGTATCAGAAGAAATACAAAATTAAACTATGTCATTGAAGAATAATGAAAAAAATTGGAAACATCTCAGCAACAAGGAAAATGGCATTTTCTCACATACCCAAGGTTTTTTCAAAGGGTACAGTATAAAATTGGCCAAGAAAGTAGCAGAAGCAGCTATAAGTGATGGGGAATAACAGAGCATTTTGTAGTCCAGAAGCGATAACTCCAAAATGTAGTTGGCCAAGTACTCGAACTGCATTGATGGGGCCTACAAAAGACAGTATGTGCTACCACTGAATGCTATGACGGTTTTAATAACAACAACGTTTGAACAACAAAGTTCAGTGCCTGAACATCTTAAACAGAAGAAAGAAAACATTGACCTTTGGAATGATCAGTAGTAAGCACGACTGAAACTATATCATTATGATGTTTTGTATATTATCATGACAAAATTAAATGAAAAGAAAAGCAAAAGGTAGCAAAATGCAAAAATCATACATTCCAACACAAACATACCTTGTTACTTCTTTGAGCAGCACGAATAAAACGCCTAACATTTGTAATAAATTGCAAGTCAATACCAAAAGGAGCATGCAAGGAAAGTACTTGGTATTTCAATGAGAAGAGAAGCATTACATCAAAAAACATTTAGCTGTTGGGGCTGTCATTTCAAACTTCAAGTAATTCAATACAGCAGATTCCATTTGGAGAACCTGCAGAAACTAAATTGCTCAGTGCTTCGAAATTTGGGAAAAATAAAGCAATTTAAATAAGAATTCAAAATTGCAGATGAAAATAGAACCCAACCTCCTTTTTATTGTACGTGTTATCTGTAATGTAGCAAAGCTCTTCCACCTGAGGCGGACATATCTCCTCATACTTGCTGACAACATAATCACTTTTCCATTTATTATCCATAGTCCTATCCTAGTGCACATTCATACACATGCATACACAAAAGCACATAGATTGCTCAGAAGACAGAAGCAAATGTAAAAAATTTCTTACGCTGAAATCATCATGCAAGCCACACCAAGCAGTTGCAACTGTTGCCTGATTATCACATTGCCAGAAAGATAACGATCTATGTAGTTGACTGCCAAAAATAGAGTTTCAGGGACAAGCCTGTATTCTTCAGAAACCTACAGTTACAAGAAGTTAAAATCACCAATCACCCAAAAGAAAGATCAACAACTGAACTCTTAGAAAATGAGATGAATGTTTGATAATATTGAGAATGAACTTTTAAAATCCAACACAGCCCCAGTTATCAAATAATAATTGGCTGTCATAAGGTAAATGCAGCCCTAAAATGGTAGGGTAGACAGGGATGAGAATTACAAAAATGCCCTGGCAATAACATCAAGAACCATAATTTACCTCCACTAGCCAATCAATGAGTATTGCACGCATGCCTGGATTAATGTCTTTCTGGACCCTCTCCATGAAGTCCAAGGAAGGCCTTTTCTTAGCTTGAAAATCCTGAAGATTCGGCATATCAAATGAAGAAAAAGCAGGAACATTTACACGAATACACTTCCGAACATAAATCTCACAAATCTCACTTGAGAATGGAGGTTTAGTTGTATCAATGGATAAGCAATAGTCAAAACTAACAAAGAATGAACCCCTCAAACCATATATCCCACACAAATACTTATCTATGTTGGAGTTGCCATAAAAATATATAAATAAACCACTTTCTTCTTCACAAGTATGGAAGGATCTATAGAAATACTGTAGTGCATAGAGACATGGACCACATGGTTGAAGTCATATGATACTTAAAATCGCACATCTGAAGATTCTTTGTTAATAAGGTATAGTATTGGAAAGAAATTCCAAAGTTTAATTAACATTGTGTATAAACAGTGAATTGATCAAACCAGGAACGTTAAATTGACATGACAATGATTGTAATACTTCTATTAAATGTATGCATCAGAGATAGCAGGAAAGTTAACAAAGAAAAAGCCAAATGGAATGTTCTATATAAATTTGAAAAAAGGATGCCAAACCTCAGATGCGCGCAAGTTCTTGTAAATGTCACAGGCAATGGTTGCACAAAACTGGGGGTCCTTGATATTGTCATCGATATCAACAAAATCATCAACCATTTCCATCTCTACGAGTATGTCTCTCTTGCAAGTCTTCCCTGAAATCCATGGAGCAGAAACCCAGGAGAGTGAAATTCATTGATCTGCAGTCTTCAGTTTATGGAACGGTAAAAAACAATGGCCAACACTGGCCAAACTACATATGACATACGAATTGAACAATAGAAGAATGATTAAATTAGATTGAGCATATATGTCCCTCAAAAATGAGAAACCTTTTCCTTGTGCACAATCTGAAATGTTGACAGAGCTGCATGTCCTCCTCTCAATAGATTTAACTGCCGAAGAATCCTCTTTATCTATATATACAAATTCTGGACTCTTCAGAGAGTCGCAGGTAGACATTGTCTCATCCAAAGAAACGGAACCACTGACTGATGTGCTCAGAGAAATATTCTTGCATATGGGTACCATAATTGCACTACTGGAAGCAGGAAGGCTGGAGATATTGCTGCTTGGAGCAGGAATAGCTCTAATGATAGGATGATCACTTCTAGTAGAAAATGCATCCTTGGCAATAACACCTATTTTCACACTCAAGGAAGCAGGCAAAGTGTTCCCAGAAAGTCCTTTATCATGAGAGTGAGCTGAAGATTCCTTTTTCTTGGCAATTTTAGCTGAACATGGCACCTTTAAAATATAAAAACACAGTCAATTTTGATTCGTGGATTAGAATAAGTTATACCCAAATCTGAAAGTAATTATGGTTGGTTCAATAATATGTGAATGATCAAATTGAATTTTGTACGATTATTTAGGGGCATCTGGCCATCAGACTGAAATCTAGTCCTCCCAGAACTGGATGGACATCATTTCCAAAACACATTTCGATCTATAAAACTCAAACATAATGTAATGATCCCAGGAATGTATGTTGTTATCAAATCCTATAAACTAGGTACATGCACCAAAAACTTAACTCAGTTGTTTAATACAAGATTGACACAATCATGAAACAGCAAAGTCCTAGTGACCTGACAACAGTCAAATCGTAAATAAATTGCCAAAACATGCAAAGTTTTGCAGTTACGGACGAAATGTTTAACAGAGAAATATCTAACCCTGATCAAATTTAACGACTACAAACTAAATTTCCAATATTTAATATCCACTAACAGTAAATAAATCATATCATCAATAGGTAGGCTTATAAACACAGATGTTAGTAATGCAGAAAATAGTTCAGTTGATCTTTGAGAATACTGTAGCCATAATTGATATTAAAACAAGTAATGGAATGTACAAAATAACAGTAATGACCATTAATTTTATACTTAGGAAAAACATTTATACAGTTCTCAACGATTTAAAACCACCACTTATGTATGCATAATCATACTTGGCTCTGTTTCTTGATAACTAAAATTTATTTTATAGACAAAATTAAATAAAATAAAAAATTTCCGCATTCAGCAAATAGGCTGTTACAAACAATTCTTGAGAAAGAGTAGAAATATTAGAAACAGCCATTAACATCACCCGTTACATTACAAGCAAACAGTAACTATCAAAAAAGAAATAGTATTAACGTTGGTTAATAACCCAAAATTAGAAACACACACAAAATAAAACTAACAAGAAGTGCTCAAAGCAAATTCAAGAAAACACGCACAATGGGCTTCGACTGGGTGCCGACAACCCGGGAAACGGCTTGAGACCCATCTCTCTGGTTGGTCATATCAGAGAGAGCCGGACGCTTCTTGGCCAATTGCGGCTTCATTATGGCGATTTTCTTGACGTGGCTTTCAGAGTCCGATGGCGGCCTCCGGACCGTTGATGATGACGACGAAACCGGGGGGCGACGATTTCTGGTCGACATTTCGGACCAAACCCCAGCCTGAACCGAGATTCCCGGCAAGAATCGGGGGAAAAATTCCAGAAAGTATAAAAATTAAACAAAACTGAAAATGAAATGATAATGCAACGTTAATTGCTTCTTACTTTGAGATGTAGGGTTTTTTCCTTTTATGGAAATTCAAGATTCTTGGAGGGTATTAGATTTTCGAGAGCGCATGAGAGAGTAGGAGAGAGAGAGAGAGAGGGAATTTTATTAGAGTGCCAAAAAGCCGCGCAAACGTGTTAGTTTGAAAGGAATAGAGATCCTGACGGTTGGTTTTGTACGGATAAATCTGGGCCGCTATTGCTGAACACGTAATGATAACCGCAAGACCATTGCCGGAGGCGCCACATGTTGGTGCTTCTCTAAATTTACAGGCGGTTACTAAAAGTTTTATGTTTTAACCAGTCGAAGGACGCCACGAAAAAGGGTAGCCTTGGCATTCCAAATTTTGTTTTCTTTCTTTCTGGCGAATGGTATATGTTGTTCATCAAGTGTGCATGACAGGCAGTTGCGTTAGCTTCCTCGTGATCAGTGAGTTAACGCCCACGCTAAGTTCGCACTTTTTATCATTTGAGCGTTATACAGTGTGGGCAGCTCCGCTTACACCACTGTAATCATACATTACGTGGTGTGTGTGTTTGGTGGCGGTTAAATGTGATGGGATTAGATTTGGGTTAGGTTAGGATTACCGGTCTATGTTTGATGGCAAAAGTTGGATTAGGATAAGCAATCCTGGACCCACGAATTACTAAAGTGAATAATTAAAATATTTATCCCAACAGGACCTTGGGATAAGAAAACTACAGCTAAAATATTTATCCTAATACAAGATATGTAAAAAGAAAATCATATTTTATATTATTAAATAATATATTTTTATATTCATGAACCAATTATCTTATCATGTTTGCTCATGATATTATTGTTTAATCTCTTATTTAGAAGTTATATGACCAAGTTAATACAACAAATTTAAGGAAAAGTTTTGTCAAATTTTCCAATGCTCAAAATTATTGATAAATTGATTTAATTTAGATTATACGTTATATTACTTTATAATTTTT
Source organism: Citrus sinensis (assembly GCF_022201045.2). NCBI lineage: Eukaryota > Viridiplantae > Streptophyta > Magnoliopsida > Sapindales > Rutaceae > Citrus > Citrus sinensis. Next base: position 33,282,498 of record NC_068560.1, on the reverse strand, counting down.
TATTTTTAGCTACATTTAACATCTCATGCAAAATTTTAGAGCCTCAACTATAAAAATATGAGTTTGTAGGGAGTAACTTACTTTCTAAATTGTGCTATAAGAATTAATTTTAGATAATTTTAAATTTATTTTCATTAAATTAATATATATATATAATATTAGTAAGATAATTTTAATTAAATTAATATATAAATTATATTAGCGACTAATTTTAATTAAATTAATATATAAATTATATTAGCGACTAACAAATAGCACACCAAATAAAATACATTATTATTTATTTCAATCTTAATCTACATCAACATAACATAGTATTATATTTTATCTAATTCTATTCTATCCTATCCTATATCCCACACCAAACATGCCTTACGTGAATTTATTTATTAAAAAAATACTCAAATTCTAAAGATAATCCAATGTAAATTATATGATAAATTGATAACTACTAAGCGTTTATGCAAATTATATTATCAATGTGATTTTTTTTAAATAAGGAAAATCAACATAAATTAATTCAATAACCCATTACATTGTAAGAGAAAAGTTGTTTTTTTACCTCAATGATTTAACGACTCAATTTCATTCAGTTAAGTCATTAAGTTATTAAACCAATTTTTTTTTCTTTTTACTTAATATAAAAAGTCTTCACGACACCATTAAAGGATATTTCCTAAAATATTCCTATCTAATTAATTTATTCTCATCTTTAACCAAATAAGACTTACTATTATTATTCATCTCTAAAACTTGCGATTACATAGTAGTAGAGCATATTTATTTTAGCTTTTTTATATTTTTCAAATTAGCATTATTTATTTTTTACAAATTTTATATAAATATTTTTCATACAATAATACATCATAAACTACAATGAATTGATTAACATGTTCTAATTTAGAATTTTAAATGCTTATATTTACTAAACATAATATATGCTATGATAAAATACTGTCTTATTTATGTTCATTGAAATGTTTATTATTTATTTAACTTTAAAATTTTGCGAGGGCACAAATTTAAAAATACTAGTTTGCAAATTTTTTTAGTTGAAAAAAAAACACAACTTAATACTAATTATCAGAGATTCAGACAAAAAATAAAAAATAAACATATCTTTCATATTCATATATTTAGATTTATTTAGTATTCAAACTAAGGGGCTGTTTATTTTTTTGATTTAATGCCTTAATTGACTTAATTTCAATTAGTTAAGTTATTAAGTTTATTTATTTTTTCAACTTAATGAAAGTTTTCAATCATTAAGTCATCATGTTATTGGGCTATTTTTAAAATTTTTTATTTAATTTAAAAAAGTTTAAATAATATCATTAAAAAATATTTTCTAAAATATTCCTACATAATTAATTAATTTTTATTTTTATCTAAATAAAATTTAATAATTAACATTATTATCCATTATATATAGAGTGAAAGCCAATTTGAAAACTACTTTTTAAACTAAACGCTGCGATTCGTGGAGTCACACACGTGTTAAAATAATTTACTGTTGCTGTGCGCGTCAATATAAAATTGCGAATGAGAGCGAATTTCGGAAAAATTCACAAAAGCGGGAAAAACAAAAGCCCTAACTTTACGCAGAAATTCTCCACTACCCAGTCCAGTCCAGAAAAAAGCGAGGACGAAGTAAAAAGAAAAATGGCGCCAGTATTGCAGAGCTCACAACCATGGGTTGAAAAATAGTACAATCTCAGTCTCTTGCGATCCAATACTGTCACCTCTGCTTAACATTTTTCAAAGTTAATTTTCGTGTTTTTGTTTTCTGTTGTATATCAATTTTGCAGTCGACCAAAGCAAGTCAAAGATGTGGCTCACCAGGAAGAGGTCGTGCGCGTCCTCACAAACACTCTCGAGACAGCCAATGTAACACTTCCACTTTCAATTTCAAGTTTCTCATTCTAATTATTGATCTTATGATTATATGTTGAATTAAAAAAGTTTAAAAACCCTAGCTGTTAATGTTATTTTTTTAATAATTTTTTGTTCTGCTGAAGTGCCCACACATGTTATTTTACGGCCCACCTGGCACCGGAAAAACCACCACTGCCCTCGCCATCGCCCACCAGCTTTTCGGGTACTCTTCTTGTAATATTTGTTATTCACCTATTTATTTATTCTAAATACTCTTTCAGTTATTTTCGCTTTGGGTGCAAACTAGTTATACAAACTGATGTGTCATAAAATTAATAAAAAGAGATTAGAATAGATTATGTGGCAATCGTAAAATCAATAAAAGAAGAGATGATGCGGCAATGACATTGATAATCGTCAATGACATTGATATTTTTCATTTTACATCACCAATTGTATTGTGCCAATTAGTTGGTATAATTGATACTGTACATTTAGTGTTACTCTTCATTATTTGATTTCATTTGAAAGAATGCTTAGGCCATTATTTCTATTTGTTTCTCTAATTTAATCACACTGTTGTAGGCCTGAACTTTACAAGTCCAGAGTGCTAGAGCTGAATGCAAGTGATGACCGTGGGATTAATGTTGTTCGTACCAAAATTAAAACTTTTGCTGCCGTGGCTGTAGGCTCTGGTCAGCGACGAGGGTATATATATTCCTGTCTTGTATTCTTTTCCGTTCCGTTTCCTAATTACGTGTCAGCTGATTTTTTTTCTTCAACACTTCAGGGGTTATCCTTGTCCCCCATATAAGATTATTATTTTAGATGAAGCAGATTCCATGACTGAAGATGCTCAGGCATGTTTGTTTCAGTTCTATTGGTTTTATTAAGCTTTCTCCTGTGGAATTATTGTGAATGCCCAATAATTATTATAACTTACAGAATGCTCTGAGACGTACTATGGAAACTTACTCCAAAGTCACAAGATTCTTCTTTATATGCAATTACATAAGCAGGTGCACCTTCTCTGCTCTGTTTAGCTTTCTTTTGTTTTTTATGTTTTTTTCCTTATTGGATCAAATTTCTTTTGACAAGGAATATATTAGGATCATATACGCTTCAACATTAAAATTTTTGGAAGGTTTTGGACTATCTCTTACATATTCTATCTGAGATGTTGGTAAATTTATTTAGATGCAGTCCAACTAGATGATTTATTACAGCACATTGTATTAGTTTATAATTATGTTTAGATGTTTTCTTCTTAAACTGTCCAATTAGATGACCATCTCTTATGCTTGTATTGGTTTTCACTTTTCGGTAACAATTTCCTTTTGTTGAAGTTTATGCGTAACAAAATCTGTGGTTTGATCAAATAGAAGATTTTAGATTTTAGGTGAGAGCTTCAACATGTTCTCATATCTAGGTGGTTCTGTGATCTGTTGATTGAAAGTTGGTTCTCATAAAATCAACTTTCAGAAGGAAATATAGGTTTATCATATCTTTATAATGAAGTATTTTAAGAGTAATCCTTGTTTAATGAACTACATGCTCTCTTCTTTCTTTCTTTTGGTAGGATAATAGAGCCTCTTGCTTCAAGATGTGCAAAGTTCAGGTTCAAGCCACTTTCTGAGGAAGTTATGAGTAGCCGTGTATTGCACATTTGTAATGAAGAAGGACTCAATCTAGATGCAGAGGTGTGGATCAATTCACTTATGGCCTGTCTTATAAACAATAGTTTGCATGTTGTTGGATTCTTGTAAACGTATTAGTTTTTAACATGCTTGCACATGATATATCATTGTAGGCTTTATCAACCTTAAGTTCTATATCACAAGGTGATCTCCGCAGGGCTATTACATACTTGCAGGTGAGAAATGGTCTGCTATTTTTCCTCATGAACTATGATTCTTTCTTCACGACTGTATATGTTATAGTTGCTTTTGACAATTCGATTCTCAAAAAGTATAAGTTAACCAAAAGTTATTGTTCAAATACAAAAGTTACTGTTCATATACTGGTATTTTAAACCGAAAAATTGAATAAAACACCAAATTATGAAATTTATCTTTACTTCAATTAAGTTTGGAAAGGCTGTTGCATTGATTTTGGTCATGGTCGATAGGGCATAGGAGGGATTCAGAAGCTTTAGTGCTCTAACTTTCTGCACTATGTTTTCTTTTTCTTCATCTCACTATCTTGCTTTATAGCCAATGTCTAATGATGAAGCTTATGCCCTATCATTTGGTGAAATGCTGCAGGGAGCTGCTCGATTATTTGGATCATCAATAACTTCCAAGGACCTAATTAGTGTGTCTGGTGTAAGTTGTGTTTTGTGTTAATCCTTTGATACATCGTTCACTTTCTATATGTATCTGCTGGAAAGTCTTGCAAGTCCTTTTTGTTATAAGTTCTAAGGCCTGTAATAAATTTTAACCAACCTTCTCGATCTTTGGTTGTTCAACATATTCCAAACCTTTAAGTCCAGATGAGCTTTGAAACTCAAGCCTGAAGACTTTTAGAAAATGCAGTGGCACTTTTTTAGGGTTGTGATTGGAGTTTGCATCTTAGATCTCCAAGTATTTGTTCTTCCTATGGTTGGTGTTGCTTGATGTTGGATGATGTTAGCATAATTGGCATATTTTAAAAAAAGAAAAAAAGTTGTAAATCAGCTCCTGGACAAAGTTTCAACGTTTCGGCTTTTTGTTTTCCCTTCCTTTTTTCTGGTGACGTTTTATCTTGTCTGGGAATATCCAGACTCGTCCTGAATTTCAATATTCTTATTACCAGGTTATCCCACCGGAGGTAGTGGAGGGGCTTTTCGCGGTGTGCAGAAGTGGTGACTTTGATTTAGCAAATAAGGAAGTTAACAACATCATTGCAGAGGGATATCCAGCCTCTCTGCTTCTTTCTCAGGTTACTCTTTTGCTATTTGTATTGATGGTTCAGCACTCTCGTCAATGTTTATATATAATATATTCACTACTGATATAAAATTTGTTCCAGTTATTTGATGTGGTTGTTGAAACAGAAGATATATCTGATGAGCAGCAGGCTCGAATATGCAAATGCTTGGCTAAAGTAGATAAGGTTACTAACTGCTTTTATACTGCTTCAAGTTATTTTCTGAGATTAGCACTAGTAACAGAAATTGAAATGCTGTTTATGATGATAGATGATTTTCTTGTGGAGCAATCTAGACTCCAGAGCATGTTTTATTTCGAGCAATTCTGAAAAACAATTACGCGTCGAATAATCTTAGAAATTCATCTTTCTTACTTGGAAAGTTTTTGTTTTTCCAGCATGCGACAATTGATGATTTCATGTTCAACTTTCTCTCTCCTCTCTGGTAATATCTTCTGCTCTATTATGCACAATTCTTATATTTTTGCTTGGTGGTTGCAGTGTCTTGTTGATGGTGCAGATGAGTACTTGCAGCTATTGGATGTGGCCAGCAATGTGATACGAGCTGTATGTAACATGCCAGAAGAGTTTCAATATGATTGTTAGGCATCTAGATAGGGATTGCAGACTGCAGAATCTTGTAGAAAAGAATTGTTCCAGTTTTAAATTTAACCAGTAACAGAGATCTCTCTTCTTAGCAAAAAGCAGATTCCATTTGCTTGGTATGATGAATGTGAGCTCGTAATTGTATCTTCTGAAACACATCTTAATCTGTTATTTGGGATTTACCGGTGGGTAGCCGACTCAGAGTCCATTTCCTTTTTTTTTTTTTTTTTTTTTTTTGTTTCCCAGATTTGTTCTTTTTTCTTAATAGTTTCTGATTTTATATTGTTCTTGACTGCCGGATATAGGAGGCATGTGAACATGATGAGGCTCAGAAAATTGTCTTCATATTTTCTGGTCTCATCTGTAGAAAAGCTACCACTAGAAGGTATAGGAACTTTGCTGTCTTATTGACTTGCTGATGCGAATAGTATAGTGGTGGAATTGAAATAGGAGTTCCAGACAAATGACTGTTTCTGGTTCTCGTTTTGTCACCATAATAATAGCCAAAAATGATGATTACAATCTATTTGAAAATTTAAAATTTCTTTCACGTTTTACATTATTAGTGTTACCCATTATAAGCGGTCATCCTACCGTTGTAGCAGGCCTGGTCAAACTCAAAGCATCATAGGACATATAATCATGGCTGTAACACAGTAAAAGGCATCATTATTAATTTACTGCCTAACACTCACTCAAACTCATAGGATAAAATACGAGTTATGGCTTATTAAATTTAGGCTCTCTACGGTACTATTGTCTAGAGCAACCGTGTGGCTGTGGCAAAAAACAAAATAGTTAAATTTAGTAATCACTTTTAACTTCTCCTCGGAAACAAACTTGAAATGAAGTTTCCCGATTATCATTTACTTTGCCGAAGTTTTATTTCAGAAGAAATTAGGAATGTGACCCAAAGGCCTTGCGGAAAATGAGCTTAATTAGAAAAAAGGCTGAGTCAGTGGCATTATCCGCTCGTAGATAGTTAGTTCAATTCTGTCTGCATCTAGATTTTCTGATACAAACAATTTAAAATTCGAAAAACAAAGTCCCTTATTTCCCTAATTAACGTTTGAATTTTTCACAAGAACGTTTTGCTTTCCACTTTCTTGATACTGCATAAAGCATGATTGAAAAAAAGTTCTTTCTTTCTCAGTACAAAAGTCAAAGAAGGAACATGCAGATTATCTCATTTTCCATATTGGCCCCACTTCATGCCTTTAATCTCGCCAGGAACGCCCCATTTCTTACTATATAAGAGCAAAGCAAAGCAACGCAACACAAGCGAACCCCGTTTTGGTTTTACGTTTACCCCTATCACTTGGGGTCTGCTTTTATTAGTTATTTTCAGTTATAAACAAACATGACTATCGATGACTCTTGTAGAAAACCCGGTGCCGTCCCATTCAAGTGGGAGATTCGACCCGGCGTGCCCAAGATCCAACAACAGCAACCTCTGAAGAAACTTACGCCGGAGCCACCGCTGTCACCAGCTGTTGAATTTGATAATCACACCCGTTCCTCACCTGCTCCACTGCAAAAGCTTAGACCCCCACCAGCCGCGCTTCATTTCTTTCCACCAGTGGAGCCTCGAAGCCAGTCGTTCCGGTCCACCCCGCGAACCCGGTCCGAGCGTTGGCGGTTTGAGAAACCTCTCCGACCCGATTGTGTCTCGCCCGGATGTTTTCCTGCTCCACTGCTGAGACAAAAGGCAAGCAAAAAAAGGGTACTCCTACCCAGACCAGAATCCGAACCCGGATACTCTTCTGACCTTGAAACATTAGCCAGGTGGTCGGTGTCTAGCCGGAAGACCCTTTCGCCCTTCACTGCCTCACCTGCTTCGTCGTCTTTTTCGTCGTATAAGTCTTCGCCCCGACCGGTTGTTGATGCGGAGTGGGCCGGGTTCGGACTCTTTTAAACGGATCTCACTGTATAGTATAAGCGCTGCTGCTCGTTCTGGAGGGAAATTTATTTGCGCCCTCCGAAATGTTTTTTAAATGTAATATATATATATATATTTGGTTTGTTAATGGACAATTTCTAGGAGAGTTCTCTTTAGAATTGGATCACGAGCCCAAGACGGTGGCCCGTGATTAGCTCTTCTCGTCTAAAATCGTCAAAGCTCATGATGTGATGTCTTATAATTATTGTAAGGGAGGATTTTTCTTTTTCCCAATCTATATTAAGTATATTATTGTAATTTTAGAAGTTTGAGATGATATTGAAAAAGGATTTCAATGTCTATGCTGGCTCAATTTCATATGAAACTCCCATTTATTTTTTTTCGCAAAGTTTTGATCTTACATTTAATAAAATTTAGGTAACTTACAAAATATATTCAATCCGCATTTTTTTTAGTTTGGATTTCACACACCCCAACTTCTCCATATTCCCATGCACAAACTTAAATTAAAATTTAATGTGAGAGAACATTGATTCCTCTTACTTGTATGAAAAGAGGCAAACCAAAAAAACTATTTCCTTAAGAGTTCAATTGAAAACAATAATTAATGTTTGTATCATAATTGATATGACAATTATATTGTCACTCTATTCCTAAAATTTTATTATTCACTGATCTTCCATTTCGTATAAGAACATAGTAAGCCTAGGCGATAAGTGTAGTGGACTTTTCCCTCATTATTATAGCATAGATTTGAGTCCAGTAGATGCAAGTATGGAGGGAGGCGTTGCTTGTATTCGGCTGAAAATTTCAAGCTAAAAGAGTAGAAAATGTGGCCCATAAAATGTTGAATGCTGGAGATTGAATTAGGTAGGTCCAATGCCAGAAAGCCCAAAACTCGGTCCATCAAATGCCCACGCCTTTTCTTCTCGCTTCAAAGTTCAAAGACGGCAAAAAGCGCGCAGAACTTCATCACATGTAAAGTGGCCTTTACTTCACGTAACAAATAACAGCCGCCCAGAAATTCATGCAAATATCAGTGAGGAGAAATCGGAACTAGCTTCGAGTATAAATCAGTTTTGCAGTGGCATTTCTGAAGCATTTGCGAGGATAATTAATTATCAACCGCAACGAACATGATCGTCTCGAAACCTCTAAACTCCAACCACACTTGCCTAGTGCAGCAAGTACTTCCGCTTATCCTCAAAAACGTCCCATTTGATGCCAAACTCGCCGCTTCAACAACCAAAACCCAAAACCCATTCACCATTGAATCAGTCGCTGACGTACTCAAATCAATCCCAAGATTCTTCTTTCAGTCCCCTCGCTCCATCGGCCGCCAAACCGGTTTTCGCCACCGCACTCCTTTGAAACAACGAATCCTCAAAAAAGAAGCTGACAATATCGCCAATAATGTGCTTGTTCTTGGCCCTGCCGCCTATAGAAACCCTCAAAAGGTCACTCTAGGAATCAACAAAGCCACAGAGTTTTATCACTGGGTCGAAAGGTTTTTCCACTTTTTTCATAATGAGGTGACTTGTAAAGAAATGGGTATTGTATTCGCCAGAGGAAATAACGTAAAGGGTCTTTGGGATTTTCTCAAGGAAATGTCAAGGAGAGGAAATGGCGAGCTTGTTACTACCTCTACTGTTACCTGTTTGATAAAAGTCCTAGGTGAAGAAGGGCTGGTTAACGAGGCATTGGCTACATTTTATCGGATGAAGCAGTTTCGTTGCAGACCTGATGTTTACGCTTACAATGTTGTTATTAATGCTCTTTGTCGAGTTGGGAACTTTAACAAGGCAAGATTTTTGTTGGAACAGATGGAGTTACCGGGGTTTAGGTGTCCCCCGGATGTATATACTTATACTATATTGATTAGTTCTTATTGTAAGTATGGTATGCAAACCGGGTGTAGAAAGGCCATTAGAAGGAGGATATGGGAAGCTAATCACTTGTTTCGGTTAATGTTGTTTAAGGGTTTTGTTCCAGATGTTGTTGCGTATAACTGTTTGATAGATGGTTGTTGCAAGACCTATCGGATTGAGAGGGCCTTGGAACTTTTTGATGATATGAATAAAAAGGGTTGTGTTCCAAATCGGGTTACTTATAACTCGTTTATTAGGTATTATAGTGTTGTGAATGAGATTGATAAGGCTATTGAAATGATGAGGAAGATGCAAAATTTGAATCATAGTGTACCCACTTCGAGTTCATATACTCCAATTATACATGCATTGTGTGAAGCTGGAAGGGTTTTGGAGGCCAGGGATTTTCTGGCGGAGTTGGTTGATGGGGGTTCAGTACCTAGAGAGTACACATACAAGTTAGTTTGTGATGCCCTAAATGCGGCAGAGGAACCTAGTTTGCCGGATGATGGACTGCGTAAAAGAATAAGGGATGGTATAGAGAATAGGTTTAGGCAAGTTATGAAGGTAAAACCAATTATGAAGCATAAAGAGTTACTAAAGTGTGGAGAAATTGACATCTAGAGAAACTGGTGATGTTCTTCCATATGAAAACCGAAGGCCACTGGAATTGCAAGGATGGAAATTTGGGCACTCTGCCGGTGATTGTAACTATTACTGCGATGATTATTTTTACTTTCCTGTTCTTGTGGATTGGGCTTCCATTTTACTTTTTTCACTTATTTTAAACAGAAGGGCCTAATACTTGCTCGTTAAGAGAGAAAAAAAAAAAAGAAAAATGATTCTCAATTTCTAATTATTAATTAGAGTCAATGGTTTTTAGTTGCTTAAGATTATGTAATTCTGATCGAATCCTTTGGTCACAGTAAAAAAATTTAATGGGTTGTTGATATCAAGGCTGCTTGTTCATTTTAGGAGAATTTTTTTATCAATTTACATACTATGAATCTGCAAAAGGGGTTAATGAAACCGATAGAGTTAAAAAGAAAGAAAGAAGCCTTTTATCTATGAAGTGTTTTATTAAAGATGAGGAATTATTTATGCCAGCCCAAGTAGATTTTTACTTTCTTTGTGGTCAGAAGCCCCAGTGGTATTTAAAATCATTTAGTGCCTTTAGAATGATTGTGGTCCATTTTACCTGATTCAACCAAAAAATAATAATAATTAGGAGTTAAGAAACAGTTCAATGAAATTTTACTTGGATGATATTCCTGGTGACAGGTTCTTTCTGGGTAGCTGTTACAGAATGGTTTTTAATTTGAACTTGCCCAGTTTAGCCAACTCCAACTTCCAGACTCATCTTGTTGTTACTGGCTTACTGCCTGACACTAGCTTGTTGACATGCACCGGCCATTTTTGTTCAGTGCATCTCGCCACTATTCAGGTATCAATTTTGGTTGCTATAAGATAACCACATAAGTTAATTGTATGCTGTAAAAGCTGGTCATAGTTTTGCAATGGTTCAAAGTTCTAACAACATAGTTCTTGTTGTGTTTGCTGTAAAAGAGTGCCGAGTCTTTTTAAATTCAACCCGAAACAAATTATTTTCTATATATTTGTCAATTAGAAGGAAACCAGGGCCCAACCTTTCAAATCTATGAGCCTGCTCCGTTTTAGCAAATTTGTGTGTAATAGTACGAACAGTTTTATTGTCATTTGAATTTCTCTGGCCTTTCAAGGGCAGGAAAATAATTCAATGCAGTTACAGTGTAATAAGTTGTGCAATGTGCTTTGAGTTGGGAGCTGGTCACTTGCTTACTTGTAAACTAGGGACAGTATTTGCATGGAGAAAGTGTGAGGATGAACTGAAGTGAAGAGTTAGGAAAGAAAGGTCATTGCAGCTAATAATTGTGTGTCGAAACATCTATAGATACCATTATGCATCTCTAGATCTTTGATTAAAAGATGATTCTGTTAATCAATAATTGCTATATTTTATAGTTATTGCTTGCAGATGATACTGTCATTTGAACTACCCATTTGCCTTAATCCCACTTCTCAAATTCAGCAGCAGTAGCACAAAGATGTGATCCCCTGAGAACTCAATTTATGTAAGTCATATAACTCAAGTCTCTCCAAAAGCCATATTTGAGTTTTGACTATTGTTAACAGCTGATAGAAAATAACTTGAATGTTGGTAATTAAATACTGCAGATAACTGTTATGTGATGGCTTCTGAGTCTGGGAACCATATTATCTCTGCTCAGGCTTTGTTGGATGGCTAATTCACAACAATCTTCCCAAGGTCGGAAATATGTTCATCGTAGTCCTAGTGTTTCTCTTGACCCAAATCGGGCATCGGACCTTGTACATCATAGGGAGGATTTGACTGATTTTCCGTTACCAGACTAAACTATTCATTATTAATGGATGGCCTGATAGCCGATAACTATGAGGTCAACTCTTTTCCTGCATATGGCAAGCAAATTTCCAAGTGGCTGATGGAATATCTCAAATCATCACCATTTGTTTTCTGCGCATTTTGATACGTCTATGACTCTCTATGGAATGTGTGAATTGCGCATGGAACAAAAGATTGTGACCAAAAAGATTGGAATGCAATGAATGAGCGACTTGGCGATTGCGAAATCTCAGCAGGCATTGTCAGGTTACATAATAGTTGTTAACAAAATCATTTCTAAATTTCAGTTCAAATTTATAGTCACTCTCACACTCTTTATGTCAAACCATGACTTATGAGCTTATACAAAATATTAATCATTATCATCATTATTTGGTATTCCTTATCCAAATTATGGTGGTGTGATGAAATGATCAGTCGATGATTCACTGGATATTTTAGATTTCAGAAACGTCATTTGTCTATAAAATGAAAGTTAGTGAACGTGGACTTTTTGTGCAGAATCTGACAACATGATTGCAGCCCGCCCAGCGCATGCCCTTGGCAAGGTAAAACTCCAGAGATATTGGAATCATTCGATGAAACTAAAATACATCGGCATCTTGGTTTTCTCTTAAATTAGCACCGAGGAATGTGAGAATCTTTGATAGATCAAGGACTTCACATATCAAAACAACAACTTGGTGGAGATTAATTTAAGTTTTGATAGCCACTTGGGCTTTGGTCCAGTGGTGAACCACTACTCTCAAAGTTAAGCAGTATTATGAGGATAGTGGTTCGAATCTCCATACATAGATTCAACCTTCCTCAATTAAGCAAAAAATTATATGGAGTTAATTTGTAAATTTTTCTCTCTTGCGAAATGTGAGTGGAGTAGAGACATCTCTCGTCTGTGAGGGTCATATGTTTGAGTATATACTTCATAAAATTAATGTAATAATTTAAGTGCTAATTATATATCTGATTGTAAATATCACTAATAGAAGTTGTAAATATTTGTGTAATACAATAATCGTCTGTGAGGGTCATATGTCGCGAGTGTAATATCTGCTGTAATAAAAGTTATAAATATATGTGTAAAATAGTAATTTAATACGTGATCAGTATTCAAAAAAAAAAAATTGAAGTTTTGATGCGAAACCCATCCCAAAATATTATTATTGTATGCTGCCTTTACAATGTGAACTGAGAGATTCCACTGAATATTTTATTACATACTTACAGTCATTACAGCCAAAATTCATGCAATTATTCCAAAAATTGAAGGACACTAAAAAAACTAAATTAATAATAAGAATAATTAATTATGTCTGAACTAAGATTTTTATTATTATACGTAATTCCATGACAGTTATATATAGAAAGTAGCAGCTAAGTTAGAACCTCCCTGGGGTATTAGCTAACACAGCCGGCCAATGACAGGCAATAAATTGCCATTTCAGTTTAATAAAGATGAATTATAATATGATTCAAGCATTCCATGAAATCAAGCAGTGGATTCAAATTGACAAGTTGACTCTAATGGTCCATTATCATCCTTTATTATTATTTAATCACTTCGAATGTTCTTTCTTTATCTATTTTCTGGTATTTCTTTTATAATAATGTAAAGGGAAAACGTTTAGAAAAAATGCAATATGATGACAAGTGCCAAACTCCCAATTCATGCAGGGCATTTGTGTCAAATTTGTTGATTAAGGACTTATGGTTAATTAGGTACGATTGAGGGGGGGGGGGGGGGGGGGGGAAGGTTAATTTCATTGGATTCCCTTCATTTATTGACAAATTTCGACGTGCATTCAAGTTTATTGTAAGTCTACACTACACCCCCAGACCGTTGATTAGTTCTCCAATTCAAACGGCATGTCGACTGTTGTCGATCATTAAAAGTTCACTTTTGCTCTGATATGTCAAATGTCACAGTGAACAAAAATATGAAAATAACCTAAAAAAACATATAAGAAAAATGTTGATAGTTCTCAAATTAATTATGAAATAATATATTTTATTTTTTTTCCCCTTTCGCTCCTCCCTTCTTTCTTTCTTCCCCATGAGTAAATTTGAAACGTTAAAAATTTCAGGGGCTTCTTATAATTTTTCACTCCCTGCGCAATTAATTTTGATAGCAAATGGACTAACGACATGGGGGGGGGGGGTGGAATATAGAACTATATAATATGCACTGATTGATGGTTATCCCACGATTTGTCCACAGTTTTTGACGGCTGATTAGTGTTGAGATGCTTGATTTTAAAAGATTAGAGAGGGGGGAAAAAAAGGTGACAAATGATAGAATGTGACAGAGCCAAGGCGTGGATCATCCAACTGTAAAATATATGGTAATACTAAGAGAGGCTCAGAGGCATGGATCTTGTCACGTTTCTTTTAATATAAAATAAAATTTTAGTGGGTGTTTTTATTATAATTAGAGTATTTTCATGGCATGGACATTGGAGAACACCGTGACTCGATTGACGTAACTTTTCATGTTTCTTAATCCATGAAAATGTAAAATATATCAATTGGTGCTCGAAAATTGTCACCACATCACATCCTTTCCAAATCAATGGCTTTTGGCTTCACCAACTAATAATGGTTTTGGAGGTCAAATTAAGATTTCGCATCTTAGCTCAATTAAACAATTATTGTTATTATTATCTTTTCTGTTTCTTTTTCTATTTATGTTTCTCTCTATTTGAAGTAGGACTTTATTTATAATTATACAGAGAAGAGTAATAATGATTAATATATAATAAAAAGTTATGTTGAAGAGTGAAGATAATTAATAAATGGGTGTGGTTATTTGCACTATAAACTTTACTTTGGACATATAATGAAATTATTTAAATGGACATAATTAAAAAAAAAAAGGAACAATTTCCTTTTCTTTTCTTTTTTTGAATGTGTTATGACATTTAAGATCATACGTTTAATCTTGTTGTCTTGGGATGTGGCTAGCAATGACATCTCCCAAATAAATGTTTGGTGAAAGTTCTATCAACCTCCTGCGTAAACTGCAAGAGCGTTTTATATAATTGCTCTTCTTTTGCTAATTAAAAGCTATATTATACAAAATGAAGAAGACTTGATTTTTCTTCTTATGTGCGGTTTGCCAGACAATGAAGATGATGATAATAAAAATTAAGAATCTAATTTTTAATAATATAAAACTACTTTTTTATTTAGTTTTTCCATCAATGGCAGTTATGAATACTCATTATTTTATATCTATTACACATATTAAAAGATCAATCTAAAGTGCATCAACAAGCATGTCTTAGGAAGAATATTGATTGAAGTTGGTGTTGAAAACATTTTATTTACCCGTAAATAATTAATTAAATTAAAAGACATGCGTGATTAAAATTAGGGTAATATTGGAAATATTAGAGTGTTTAGAGTAAAAATTAATTTTTTTAAAAAATTTGAATAATGGGTGTTTTGAGAAAATGAGTATTTTTAGTAATCTTTTTCAGTGCAAATAGCCTCACCCTTAATAAATTAAAGTAATTTTTTTTTTCTGAAATCTGAATGGTTTGAATATAAAGGTCCAAATGACAATTTTTTTTAATATTTAAATATAAGTGATATCTTGTTTGTTTTAATAAGGGCCCATTTGAGAGACTCAAAAGTGAATTTTAAAAGTTAAAAGCTAATATTCGTGCTTGGTTGAATTTTTTACAAATCATATTTAGTAAAATCATCCCATCTTACAATAGATTTTAAAAAATAAAGAACGAGTAGCTTTTCAAAATTTAATTTTAAGAACCAGTTTTATATTTAATATTATTCCAATATATCCTCACATAAATTACAAAATCTAAAATTATCCTTGTTAATTAGGAAATAAAATCTTTAAATTTAAATGTATTATTATTACGGCCAATTATATTGAGATACCAATATCAAAAATAAAATTGATAATATAAAAATATTTATTTAGGATCAGTTTGGTAATGTTGTAACTTTTAAAATAATTATTATTAGCTGTTCTATAAAAATAATCAATTGTACGTAAAATTTAGTTTTAAAGGTGTTGTAAATTTTAAAAGCAATTGTATGTGTTTGGTAAATTTTACTATAAAACTGTTATAAAAATGTAAATAACTAAATTGAATACAATGTTTAATAATGTTTATCTCTTTAAAGTGAATGATTTGATTTCGTAATTAATAAAGATGGTTTGGATTTTTATAATGTAGGGAAAATATCCACTGTCCACCCGTTTTTTTCAACTTTTTCAAAAATACACAATTTTTTTTTTGCTTGAATCCACCTGAAGTTATATTTTTTTTACTTGTCCACTTTTGTTTGGAGACCGTTAAGAAAACTAACAGAATATTGTGTAAATGACTTTTTTACCTTCAAATGTAAAAGATAAATTATCCACCAACCACCTGTTTTTTTGTATTGTGTAAAAAATACACAATTCTTTTTTTTTTTAATGAACTCCACTTAAAGTTATATTGTTTTACACTTGTCCACCACTGTATCGTTATGAAATGATAATTTTACTTTATGATGTCAGCAAAGTTCTAACGGTGTTATAACGAAAGTGGACCAATGAAAAAAATGTTAACTTTAGGTGGAGCGCTGCAAAAAAAAAAGAAGGAAAGAAAAAGATTTGTATATTTTTGAAAAACGGTGAAAAAACAGATAGACGGTGGATAATTTCCCTATAATGTATATGAGGATATATATGAAATTATATTATGTATAAAACTAATTTTCAAAATCAAAATTTGAAAAACTACTCCTTTGCTTTTCAAAATTAATTGCAACATGGGATGATTTTGCCAAAAGTGATTTGTAAAAAATTCAACCAAATATCAAAATTAGCTTTTAACTTTTAAAAACCACTTTTGAGCCTCCCAAAAGCAATTACAACCGCTCCTATTTATCAATTATTATATCCAAATGTTTAATAAATTTTATCAAATATTTAACTATTCTCTTCATAACTGGTTATTTCCACAATATAACTAACAATAATTATTTTAAAAGATACAATATTACTAAACTGGCTCTAAATAAAAAATATTTTAAATATATTTATTTGGCATTTATGTCTTTATAAGTCAAAATGAATTAAAGGATTAGGTTTTATAATTTATGGAATAAATGTATTTAATAGATACATTTTTGAGATATAATATTTACATTTCATTCAAATATTTTTCAATTCACATAAAAGTTTATTTTTTCTATTTAGATTTAAATGTTTAAAAATCAAACATAAATTATAAGAAAACAAACAAATAAATTTAAAATATGTATAAAATTAATAAAATTTGAAACTTCAAATTTTTAACGAACAAACTCTACTTATTACATATAAATTTAGACAATCTTGCGAATCATAAGTTAACTTTTTAATATAACAGAAAAGCTTTTACACATACAGTATCTGTAGCCACTTAGGCAATTATGCACCAATAGGACACTATCTTTAATTTCTACCTAACAAAGACAAGCTGCATGAATGAAGTGGTTTGATTACGTGGATGATAACCACTTAATGTGGAATAAAACATCAGGAAGGGTAATTTTTAAAAACCTCCCCTGAGGTTTGGGCTTGTTGCAAGTAGATGGCGAGAATTGATTTATTTGTAAAAAATCCCCTATCGTCAGTTAAGTTTAACATTGACCGTTAGTTGACCGTGCAAAGACAATATTACCCTTAACAATAGTTTATAAACGAAAATAACTAAAAAAAAACCAAAATTATTAGCTATTTTACACTTTTTAAATTATTGATATTTTCTTAAAGTTCTTATAAAAAATTAAAATTAAAAAAATTAAAAAATCCTCTTTAAATTATTGATATTTCCTTAAAATTTCTACAAGAAAGATAAAATTAAAAATTTAAAAATGAAATAGTCATAATCTTTACCTATGATATTGTAAACTTTTAGAATTGACAAGGATAAAATTGTCAAAAAATAGGATTTGTGCTTTTTGCACCAATAATTTTGGTTTTTTTTAGTTATTTTCGTTTACAAACTATTGTTAAGGGTAATATTGTCTTTGCACGGTCAACTAACGGTCAATGTTAAACTTAACTGACGGTAGGGGGTTTTTTACAAATAAATTAATTCTCGCCATCTACTTGCAACAAGCCCAAACCTCAGGGGAGGTTTTTAAAAATTACCCCATCAGGAATTGCTAACTTTGTTTTTGGTAATTTTATATTACAATATTTTTTTAAGAGTAGGGCTACACATCCCAATTTTTTTATCCCAAAAAATTATCCTAAATGATGTGTCATTAATTGAGTGGTTGATAATCTTTTACAAAATCCAAGTAAATTAATTGTATTATCTCATCAACCACTCAATTAATGACACATCATTTGAGATAACTTTTTAGGATAAAAAATTTAAGATATGTAGCATTACTTTTTTTTTTTAATTAAACTATTGATTTATTTTATTTTTTTAAAAGACAAAAGACTGCGACCTGTGGCAATGACACTGATTCCGAAACGAGAAAGAGATGGACTGGTAAGCTGTCATGGAGCCAAACAAATGGCAGCTTCGGGCCAAAGCACTATAAATAGCTAGAGTCACTTGAGTCTCTTATAACTCACAAGCTAAGTGTCAATCTGAAACTATCAACGACATGGGAAGCAAGCAGCAGCAGGTGATGACAACTGACGCCGTCGCTCTTCCACAGTCGTGGGGCAGCGGCAGCAACCGCATAGCAGCTATGAATGTGCAAGGAAGAACCCCATCACCCAATATCAATACCAGCAAAGACTTTGGTCATCATCCAGACGACCCAAATTATAAGGTTTAATTTTAATTTCTCTACCCCGCTGGAAAATATTTGTTTTGTTTCTGTAATTTAGTTCAATATTTTATTCTTCTTTTCTATTTTTTCTTTTTTTTTTTGTGAACAGAAACCTGGATGGAGGAGGTTTCTCTCATTTGTTGGCCCTGGTTTTCTTGTTTCATTGGCTTATCTTGATCCTGGCAACCGTAAGCCAAATTCTTTCTTTCGTTTGTTCGCGTTTTTGTTTCTGTACTTTGTGTGGTGACTTTGAATTGCTATTTGTGTAATGTAACAGTGGAAACTGACTTGCAAGCTGGTGCTAATCACCGATATGAGGTATAATTAGTATTTAATTACAACCAAAAATAAAATTTAGATTAAAAAAAAAAAAGAATGCAAGAAAGAAATTAAAACTTAACTCTAAGCTGTGACTTTGTAATGTAATTTTGTTGCTTAATCTTTTCAGCTGCTGTGGGTGGTTCTCATCGGACTGATCTTTGCTCTCATCATTCAGTCCCTTGCAGCAAATCTTGGTGTTAGCACGGGTGAGTCCAAACTAACATACTATCTGAGAATGGAAAATAAAAATTATTATTATTTTAACTAACATACATATATTTTTCTGATTGCTTTAATCTCTCAGGGAAACATCTATCTGAATTATGCAAAGCCGAGTACCCAATAATTGTCAAGTATTGCTTGTGGTTGCTTGCAGAAATTGCTGTCATAGCTGCTGATATACCAGAAGGCATTTTCTCAATCATCTTTTTGAACATCTTGCTTCGGTACATGCATGCCCCTTCAACAATTTAACAAAAATTTTCATGTTTGATGTTTTATTGGTTCAGTAATTGGGACAGCCTTTGCACTGAATATACTGTTCAATATCCCAGTATGGGTTGGAGTTCTTCTGACGGGTGGCAGCACTCTCTTGCTTCTTGGCCTGCAGAAATATGGGGTAACGTTATCTTGTATCAAATTTAATATATGTTTCAGTTCATGACAGAACTATAATCAAAGTTTAATTATGTGAAAAGGATATTTTATTTAGATAATTATATATGTAGCTGATCCGTGTAAAGCCAGTACTCGTCATCATCTATATATACGTTTTTCGAACTCTCAGCACAGATGTTGAGTTATTCGTCAATTGCTTTTGTCTCCATTTGCATGTTTAGTTTGGTCTTACTCACCTTTCGACAGGTTCTTTTGTTTTTTTTTTTTAATATTATGTATTTAATTTCATAAAAATAAATATTGTGTATTATTATTTGTTATTATTTTTCCAATTGACATTATTTTAATATCTACAATAATTGGAAGATTGAATTGTCTGTATGCAAAACTTACTCAATTTGTTAACTTTTCGTAAAAATAGAATAATAAATGTCAACATTTTCGATTAGCAATTTACACAAAATGCGTCACTTCTCCTTTGACTCTTATTTTATTTTATTTTCTGGGAATTTTCTTTACACACATGACACATCCTCTTAAAATCGTTACGCCACATGCAGCGCCTTAAAATCTGTACACGTTTCAAAATATTTAGAGGAAATTTTATCTTTTTCGTGCAATTGAATTTTTTTTTGTTCTTGGCAAGGCGTTTAATAAAAAATATTTTTTTGACGACTTGAGAAATTCTCTGTTGTTTACTAAAATCAATAGTTCAGTTCAAATGTTTGTTGTATCCACCATGCTCGTTAATCACAATTTTGTTTGAAATTAAATGAAAAGGTTTATAGATATTCGTTTAAAGATTGAATACTCATAACATTAATTAAGTGGCATAAAAGGGGGATTATATTAACTTAAATTTTTAACTTTAAACTTTGACATAGATTCTCATCCATTGATATCATGCAAATCAATTGTAAATGTGTTGACAGCGTGAGATTCATCATTAATGGATGATAATTTGTGTTAAAATTTAAGTAAAAAAAATTAAATTAAACTAGCCTCATGACTCCCAATTATGTAATTAAATAAGTTTATAACTTTGATAATGATGATGATGATGATGAAGAATTTTCTAATTAGGAATCTATGGTCATATTAAAGTCAATGATGAATTAGAAGATAAAAAAATACCAAGGTTTCAGTATAGTGTATTTTATCATGTAATACATTATGATAAATTCCTTATCGGAAGCTCACTATATTATATTATATTACTATATTATATGATTTTATTATATAGAGGTGCGTATCTCGTGCGTCACCATACATGCACACGTTGAACATCTGTTTTAATTATGGAAGGAATTGGGCAGGTGAGGAAGCTGGAAATGCTGATAACAGTGCTTGTATTCATAATGGCTGCTTGTTTCTTTGGAGAAATGAGTTATGTAAAGCCCCCTGCAGCTGATGTGCTCAAGGGGATGTTTGTCCCCAAGCTCAGCGGCCAAGGAGCTACCGGCGATGCCATTGCCCTTTTGGGTGCCCTCGTCATGCCGTATGATCCATCACAAATATATACCTCATTATATATCTATATATATAACGTAACACTTTTATCAATAAGTTAAAAACTGTTTTTTAACATGCAGGCATAATCTTTTTCTCCATTCAGCTCTTGTGCTTTCTCGAAAAGTGCCCAATTCTGTCCGAGGCATAAATGTAAGCTAGTTGTAACATTAACAACACAGAATAAGTATACATAAAGTTTCAGCAGCCTGCAGGATATGTATGATCTGTTTGGTGTGCTTAATTAATTAGCTATTTTTTGTTCTTAATTTTTACAGGATGCATGTCGATTTTTTCTTATAGAGAGCGGGTTGGCCTTGTTGGTAGCATTTTTGATCAATGTAGCAGTTATCTCAGTTTCAGGCACTGTTTGCTCAGCCGCAAATTTGTCGTACGATAACAAGCATCAATGCAGCGATATCACACTTAACTCGGCTTCTTTCCTCCTGCAGGTCCAAAGTTACATCAGTTTGAATATAACTAACAGTTGATGAAAGCGTTAATCCTCACGAAAAACATATGATTTTCTTCTGCAGAATGTGTTGGGTAAATCAAGCAAAATCGTTTACGCCATCGCTCTACTGGCCTCAGGGCAGAGCTCCACCATCACAGGCACTTATGCAGGCCAATATATCATGCAGGTATTTTAGATAAATAACAACAAACATTTTTTTTGTGTGTGTGTGTGTATAGAGAGAGAGAGAGAGAGAGAGAGAGAGAGAGAGAGAGTTCTTTGATTAAATTACTCGTGCGTTTTGTGAATTTTAGGGTTTCTTGGAGCTGAAGATGAGAAAATGGCTGAGAAACCTAATGACAAGGTGCATTGCCATTACACCAAGTCTTGTTGTCTCCATTATTGGTGGATCACAAGGAGCAGGCAGACTAATCATCATTGCATCGGTTAGAAATATTATTATTATCTTATTATTTACTACATTAGCTTACTTAGTTAAATTATTGTAGTATATATAACACATGATGTAGTATGGATTTTGTTTGCAGATGATACTGTCATTTGAGCTGCCATTTGCCCTGATCCCACTTCTTAAATTCAGTAGCAGTGCCACAAAGATGGGACCCCATAAGAACTCAATTTATGTAAGATTGGTTATTGTTTTCGAATTGTTTACTTAGAGTCAACCACCAGACGCCTATCAAACTCTATCATGGCCACAGGTTCGATGCAAGGCTCGTGCCATGCTGGGCCTTGATAGAAATTATTTCACCCGACATCAGTTTAATTTTTACACATGAAAATTCAGGGCTACGTCTATATATATAAACCGTGTCAGATTATAATGAAACAACATTGTATAATTGATATTTAATGTCATATTTGACTGCAGATCATTGTGATATCATGGATTTTGGGGCTGGGAATCATCGGCATCAACATCTATTACCTCAGCACAGGCTTCGTCGATTGGCTAATTCACAACAGCCTTCCTAAAGTCGGAAATGTGTTCATTGGAATCATAGTGTTTCCCTTGATGGCCGTCTATATGATTGCGGTCATCTATCTTACTTTCAGAAAAGACACTGTTGTAACATTTATTGATCCTACAAAAGACGATCCCGCTGCCCAAACCCGCATGGAAACCGGGCTTGGTAACCCCAATGCGACAGAATTGGACAGGGTACATTACAGAGAGGATCTGGCTGATATTCCATTACCAGAATAAATAATTAAAATTTTAATTTAAATCTTGTATCTTGTATCGAAAAACTTTTCAGAGTTAAAATTAAGTTTCAAAGAAGGGTCTTCAGTGTTTTGAATTTAGGCCAGTTCGGGGTTGGTAATATATAAATATGAGCAGGATTAACTTAATTACCACAAGGCAAAGGAGGGTAATGTTATTGTGCATTGCGCCCACTTTTTATTTTTTTTAGTGCGGACATGTTTTTAAACTGTGTATTATAATAAAGTTAGTATTCTATACATTATAAAATCGTGTGGTTTAATAATATCTCTACACTGACTTTATCAAACTATATGATTTAATAGCGTGTGTGCATTAAAAAAAAAGTCATATTAGAGAAAGATTGGTGCTCTCACTTGTAAGTTTATTTATTCAGTTGAGCTTATGTTACAATTAATTATAATAGTGAAAATAATTAAAATTCTCGTATTGAAGTGTGTGCCAAAGTAAAGAGTACGTTAATAGGTAAGATTACAATATAAGGATCTTACAATATAAGGATCCGCATACATTCTACATCTAAATATAAGATACAACTTTAAGCTGACCAGAGCATGTATGTTTCGTTTATTCATCTTTATGTTCGTCCAAATCTAATAAAGTTTTACCACTTACATACAAATGGAGTTAAAATTATCCCTCTTATTATTTTTTTTTTTTGGTGCAAAAGCAAATGACAAATGGGTGAAAAAGTCTTATACCTTCTAAGTAAATGAACTAATATTAAATGTTATCTCACCCGCCAGCAGTTTCTAGCTATTGCAACTCACCCGTGGCTAATATTAAGATTAGAAGGGGAAAGAGAGAGAGATTTAAGGCGAATAATTTAGCTCAATCATCATTTTTGAACCTGCAACTTAACCTTAAACTAATCTATCCACGCCACTTCCATTGCCCAACTAAAAATTTCTCGTAATTTTATTGTCGTCACTCTTGATGTGTTTGTTTATTTGCATAAATAATAAAATATACTATGCCAAGCAATTCATAGTATCCACTACACAAATCTCCCCTTCATGTTTTTCAACTTCCCTTAATATATTTCTGTCACTAATTAGGAATCAACCTTCTTCTCTTATGTGTTTGCAGAAAACCAAAAACCTGTTGAGTAATAATGATACTGTTTTCTAGTTGAAAAATGGAGAAGGTGGGGTCATACTCAATCGGATTATGAAATCAATACTTAATCTTTTTTTTTTTATAATGCCAAAATGTTTTAGTTAGCAGCAAAGGTGACGCAATTAATTTGAAGATCAAAATTAGTGATATCTGTTTGTAGCAATGTTTGTGAGGCATCAACGTTTTGTAGTAATGTTGAAACCTTTCATGTTCAGCCGCCTCAACCAGTTCCTTGTTGCAAATCTTATCTTGGTATTTATTGCTTTATGTTATGTACCATAAACAATGGGTGTATTGTGTGTATTCGACTTTGATAGAGAGTACAAAATTTCGAAGACTTAATCGGTGATGTTTATCACTTTGCGTTTAGGGATATCATATTCTCAAAATTTCGTGACAGCAAAAGTGGTATTGGCAATTTAATTGTGAGGAATAATAGAGCAGATCTTACAACGATTGCCATTTTAGATGGCGTTACATTTGCAGGCCCTTCAATTTGTCACTTCACATAGTAAGTTAAGACAGAGAGATATGAATATCTTTGTTGAGTATTACCTTTCAAAACATCGGATCAATGTCTAAGGTTTACCTTAACACAATCGTACAACAGCTAATTGTTGAAAAAGTGTTCATTCCGATCAATGTCTTTCTCCAAATTGTCATCTAACTAACCGCTAGCATGAGACACTGTTATGACATTTATTATTGATTAAAGGGTAAGTTTTAGATCTCGCGAATTGATTATTTTTAAATTATCTCTTTAATTTTTAAAACCTCAAAGATACCCCCAAAACCTATTATCTTTCCATTTATTTTAATAATTAAAAGGGTAAAATAGTATTTGTATAATTCCAAACAGTTAATTAACTGAAAGAAGTCAAATCTTTCTTCTTCTTTTTTTTAATATATTTATTCTTACATAAACCATCACTGCTTACTTGTATTTTGGAGGACAAAACTGTACTTTTAACATAAATTAAATTAACTTTTAAAAAATTAAAATTATCAAGGTTCACTACATACTATTCATTCATTTTCATCTAATAAATCACTTTCTTACCATTCATTCATTCACCTTCATTTAGTGTACCTCATTTCCTTTTGCAAACAAGTACAACACAATTGCACTATAGTTTTCCGTTTCTCAAATCAACATATATCACTTATCTCATCTTATTTTCATAATAGCTAATAATACCCCAACACTATAGTCTCATAGTATTATCTTTATTTTTAAATATAATTTTATTCATATTTTTTATAATTAAATAAATTATATAAATGAAATTAAAGAAAAAAATTTAAGTATTTAAATTAAAAAATATATATAAGTTTCAGTATGAATGAAAAAATTAATAATAAGATATAATTCATATACTTTTTATGTTTTTAAACATCTTTCATTATAATAAATATATATTTTATATTCTCAAAATAAAATATCAAGCAAATGATCATCTATACTTCTTTTCCTTTAAACTTTTTATGTTAGTAGGGTTATTGGCTGTCATGAAAATAATAGGAAATAACTTGTATATATTAATTTCAGTATGAAAAAATTAACTCTCTCTTTACAATAACCCAATCAATTTTGAAGTCAGAATTCTAAATTTAAATACTCTGAACAACTATCAACTACAGTTGCATAGCATTATTAAGAAAATTTCAAGAACTCAAAAGCATCCAAACCCATGGCGGTCACGAAGCCATCGAAACTAAACCTTGGTCGCACGCAGCCATGCCAACCAACTGAAATCATGGGACAAACTACAGGTATTTCAATTAGGGTTTAGAAGGTCTCTCTCTTTTCTTTTCTTTTCTTTTTTTTTTGTTGTGGGGGGGGGGGGGGGGACTACCTAGTTTCAAGACATTGTTTGGCCCAATAACTAATCTTATGCATCTCATGCAAAGGAAGTGTAATAAGAAGTTAGAATGACATATTTATTGGACATTCTACGCTAAAATAATCCATTTTACAAAATTAACATTTCATTTTCCGGTGCAAGAATTCATTATCAGATCCAAACACCACCTCAGTCGTGTGCTGTTACAAGACCTACAAACTACCCAGAGAAACTTCTATACCGATCTAAAGTAAAACACTTCCCTGGCTCATTCCAGAAAGTAAGCAATGATCCTATTGAATTGTATTAAAGGAGTCTGAGTACCTGCTTTAACCAAGACCCGAACTAGTTCCCGACGCAGACCTGATCATCGGATGATTCAAAGTAGGTTGGGGACCCCCTCGAGCGTTAAACATGACATTCGAAGGTGCTGAAGATGATGCTTGTAAAGATGTTAGAGGCATCCTCTGCCCCAACGGAAACATCTGTTGGGGCCTAAACTGCATGTGGGGATGGGCTGGTTGGTTGGCGCTGTAACCTGGAATGCTTGGTTGCGAAGATGAGGCTGACATCACTTGTGGCCGATTGTTGCCAATGTTATTGTTAACCATGGAAGGCGCAACAACAGGTAGATTCATTTGTGAAGGGACTCCACCAGGTCCCAACCGAGTTGATACTATGCGGGTCCGCTCGGTGGCAAACCTCTGCCTTGCCTTCTCTACTTGTTCACATTCTCTCATTAGCAAGGTTTCCACTTCTGCAAACTGCTTCAGCTTCAGCTCCAATCTTTTCAACTGTGTCGATAAATAAATGTTGCAGCAGTGAAATGGTAAGAGAGAGTTCAATTTTTTCTCAATGATGATCTTAAAACTTCATTAGAAACAGAAATTTTTCTCAAGAGTTGATGCATCAAGTGAAAAATTCAACACTTATGCAAGAATTCACGCAGGACAGATGCCATTGAATCAAGAGAAACAATTACCGGCAGTTTATCATATTCCAAATAAAGGAAGCAATTAAAAAGAATCTTAGTTCGAGATGAATGAACATTTGTCACATATTCCACCCAACTGGCATGTCATCACTCAAATATGTCCGAATAAATCCGGAGCAACTATATCAGTCGACCTATGGGACAATCAAAACAAGGGTCTGGAGTGCAACAGCATCTAGTCTTAGTACTCTATTAAAAACTCCAGTTTCCTTAACAATTACAAGTCAAATGGCTGCATCTAAAAGCCAACAGAGACAACTTGACTTGACAGAAAGTCAGAAACTTGATCTTAATCTTTTGGGTGTTCCATCGAAGCCATCATGGGTTTTCCAGATATACAGAATGTAGAACAAATTTTACCCTGCTTTACTGGTTCAGTTAATCTAGTTACTTGAATAGAATTATGAGACAGCAAATCCAATGTTGTTGCAGAAATATATTGAAGCAATAAACAAGGAACCCAGTGAGCTAATTTTCTGTACAGGACTGTTACTGGGTTTGATAAATGACTTTTTTGGGCACAATTCAAATATTCGGTGCAACTAAACTTCAGCAGAAGCTCCATACAAATTTTGCTGCCTAGCTGTGTCTATGACTCCAAGCCAGTCTAATGGAACAAAATCAGCTAAAACATGTTATTCAAAACCATGTGTTCAGAATTTCAAAAAGATAAATAAATTTTTTTCCAAATTTAGGAGACATGACTGAATATGTTCTATTTACACTATCAGAAATCAACACAAGTGATCAACAGAAATCAGGTTTAACACATGATCACCTATAACTAACAGACAAGTAATGCACACAGCACACATGTATGTATACATGTAAAAGAGCCCATACAATCCCTAAGGTAGAATAGTATAAAAATTAGGAGAATAAAATTGACTTTCATTTGAATAGAATTGAAGACTTGAACTAGGGAAAAAAAAATATTACCTGATGATTTATGATATTAGCAGATAGCCTCTGAATTTCTCGTTCTTCATGATCAGCAAACAGTTTTGCTTTTGTTGCTGCAGCAGCAAGACCAGCTTTAGCAGCAGCTTTAACTTTTTCGGCAGATAATAGAGCAGCCTCAGCTCCATTTTGACCCCAAGGACCATGAACTCCGGAGTTCTCTTCTGAAGTTTAATCACAGAAGCATTAAAGTAAATTAATCAAAATGCAGGAAAGAGGAAAAAAATTTAGGGAATATGGAAAAATTAAAGATTACAGGCTTACAACATACCTTCTCTATTATGTACATTCTCTGAGTTCATCCTGCAGAGGTGAAATGAGTGGTTAATAATGTGCATAGAATTAAAAGATAAATACATGCAAGAAGCCTAGATTCTTCCCTGCCAGCTAAAATAATTGAAAATTTCCTCTGTTCTTCATGTGCTTCTTAACAATTCAAGTACTTCTTAACAATTGGAAGAAGTCATGTTGTGCACCTAAGAGCGAACAATACAAATGATCCCTTTTAATGACAAGCTCGGTCATTAAGACAACTAGAGAAAATTTGTATATGCTTTGTCTCATATGAGTCCGAAATGAAAAGATCCCTAAGAAATCATTCTGACACACTGGATGTAGCACAAATGGAGATATCCATTTTTGTCATTAACGACAAAAATGAGAAGGAAATAGACTAACCTATTACCATGTCCAGCACCTTCCATTTGTTTAGACAATGCTGCCAAGGATGCATGGGCACAAGCTGCAGCGACTCTTGGTCCGACAGCAGAAGCTAAAAAGGCAACCTAGAAATATAACACTGATTAATTTCAGAAAAACCACACAAGAAAAATCCTCTTATGATTTCAACTGTTCAATGAACTTGCATACAAATCAATTATAATTCAGAAAAATGGTGAACATGTACTTAATATCTGAGCCAATGGACATATACTGCCTAAGTCAGTTAACTGGTGGCATACAGTTGATTCACGAGGTTTAAAGTGAAAATAGCTATCAGGTGAGAACAGTGAGTTAAAACCTCAATTACAAAGAACAGTGAGTTTCTCATACATGAATCTTTGGCATTTGCTCTTAACTAATAATTTATTCAGAAATAGAAAACTATAATATTTGGAAATTCAACTCGAGAATTGTAAAGTCAATAGAAAGAATTTCAGAATCCTAATCATAAACCACTGCAGACCCCATAGACCAAGATAAAATGCAACAGAGGATCTCAAATTCGATAGTAAACCAATAAAGCATCATATAGCTCAAACATCAATAATTGAAATCACTACAGTCACCCACCAAGGCCATAACTGGATTCCCAGAATTTGAAAATGGGAGGCGGTTTTCCATATCAGCTTCTTGAAGGCCTGCTCCTGAGATAGTGCAGCAGAATGTAGACATGTGTTACATCTATACCATCATCATAATGATTGGAAAAAGTGTAAATACAAGCATTTAAGAAAACCTGGCAGATCGCCATTTACAGTTGAATGCAATCCTCCACGATCATCTCTACTTGATGAATTAGATGTCCTGGAAGTGTTGGGAACTTCGACATTTTCCAGTATGCCATCCTCCATGGGTAGACGGACGAAATGGAGGATACATTGTGCTTTTGACTTGGTACCAACATGCTCTGCAATTTCATTCCAATTATCATTATACATTTCTATACCCTCAAGCAGCAAAAATGTTTCTTGATCACTCCAAGTCTCTCCATCAATATCACCATATTCTCTTGCTGGATCAACCCTAATATAATCTAGGCTTGAATGACCAGTAACAAATCTTCCTTCATGGAAGCATTCAGGACATAGAAGTACATCAACCTGTTAAATGAGATACTTATCAGCTAGAGTAAAACCAGAATAGTAATTAAGACTAGCAACATTTTTGTAAAACCAAGGTTTACAAAGACAGTTCATAAAAGTCAATTTGGGTCTAAGTTACTGTAAGCAGCCTGCGAGCTTTAAGTTAGGCAGTGGCTTTGGCCCCTCAATAAAATGCAACCAAGAGAGTGACTTTCAAACCATTTAAGTAAACATATAATAAATTTTATGGCGTTACAGATAAAAACTTAATTTGAACAATTTCATTTAAGATTACACAATTTTGAATCAAAAACCTACTGCAAGTCAGAAAAAATTTCTTCAGTTTCAGAATTCTATGCAGATACAATGTTCATGCTGGTAGATAAACTGATGATAAGAATAAACAAATAAACAAATAAACAAAAGTAAGAGGAGAGAATCTGCCATCTACCTCCTTTTGTGACTGATAGTACACAGCAGGAATCGGCTGAGAACAATAATTGCAATGGTTTTCAGATAAACGCTCTCGGATGGTGTTGTCCAAGTCAAAGAAATCAGCACCACCACAAGATGATGAATACACATCAGCCACCTTGAGGCTACATTTAGGCTTGTCAAATTTAATCAAACTGTCAATGGACTTTAAGGCATCCGATGGAACACTAACCTCACCATTTGAATCCTCTCTCAAGTAGGACCCACGATTCCAAGGCTCAGGACTTTGTACAGCAGCACAATAATTGATAATCCCCCAGTGGTTCAGGAATCGAAAAATTCGAGTTAGATCTTCAGGGCTAACACCATCCACCAAACCCTGACAATCAGAAACGATAAGCCTTTTCTCTGGATTATCCATATATTTGGCCACAATATGGTTTCTACATTCCATGTACTTCTCTGGTGTATGATCTGGAGATTTCCCAGAGAAGAAATGTGGTACCACTTGTCTTTCAAGTCGATGCACTGTGTCTGGGGAAAACCAATCTGCTCATGCAAGAATAACACAAACCAAATAAAATTAAAAATAAAAGAAAAAATCATTATGATTTTATATTAATACATATATGTGTTGAAAAAAATCTACACAAGAAAATGCCAACCAAGATCTTTTTGGGGGTATTCAAATGGTGACAAAACTTAATCATAACATTACATATGAATTTATACCAAGTAATCCAAAAACCATCCAAACTTTAAATGCTTAACCCTGTTCAGATATTGGTTATGTTGACCTCAAAATTAGGAGATTGGAGGTCATTTGTAGTCACAGCTGGACAATGGCTTTCCATACTCATATAATCCTAAAAGTAGTTCCAGAAATTTTCTGGAACATAAAAATTTAGCATCCTCTTGGTTATAGTGACAACACTGCAGAAGTATCATACAACGGCAAGATTGGATTTCCATAACCAGTCAACACTCCCTGTAGCCAACGAGACTTGGACCATTCCAGCATACAGTAATGAGAAACACCCACAACCAAATTCATTATGAAAACAAAAGTAACCAAATTCCTTAAGCTAGCCAAGTTTTCGTATCCTTCAAATGTAAAGCTGAAAGGTATTGATTCTTACACTGTCACTGAACATATAAAGCAGCAAGTATCAGTCACTCCCTACAAAATTGAATTCAAAAAGAGACAATTGGGATAGAATTAGAACCTGAATGCATAGGAAGTACATGAACTCTACTTCCAAACCGCTTAACAACACCTTTTCCTTCCATAATTTGTGGCGGAGTAATCACACACGATGTATCGCTCCTCTCAGGATCCAACACCGCACTATCGGCCGGCACAGCGGACAACGCCTGCAGCTGCCCATACGAAATATTCTCCAACGCCACCGCCGAACTCCTCCCACTGGCGTCCCCGGCCAAATATGCCGCCTCAATGGCCACAATATCCATCACCGAGACGTGCGGCCGGTTCACCACGCGCTGAACCGCGGTAGGAAACTCGCATATGCGGGTCCCACCGTCGATCAAGACCTCGGTCTCGTTTGAGGCCGGATCCGGAGCCGTTGCGTGCTGGAAATCGTCTCCGTTGTCGCGGTGGTCCGCGTTAGAATTGTTATTGTGGTTATCCGTTTCGTTGTTGTCTTGTTCCTCGTCTTCGTCCTCTACGACGTCGTCTTCGTCGAGCTTGTTGAGTTGCTTTCGTGGCTCCCGCTTCCGCCTCTTCCATTTTCGAGTATCTGAAAGAATGAAATAACTAAATTAAAACTCAATCACAAAGAAGAATTAATAATTGGAGAGAGTGAGAGACTGTGAAGAGGGAGTGGAGGAGGATTTTGAATTATTGGGGGAAATTACCTGAATGGAAGGAAGGGGAGGCTGGCATTGAAAGAAATGGAAAAGCAAAGAGTGAAATGTGGGGTCTCTGATTGGTGGGAAAATTGGATCAAATGGAGGGCAATTCAAGAGAGAGAATAGGGCTCGCACTCGCTCGCTAATCGCTATCCCTCTCTCTGCTGCTTTGGCCTTGTTCGTGTTGTAGGCGTTTCGCTTTTTAGTCAGAGAAATTAGAAATTTGCGATTTTTTTTTTTTTTGAATTTCTCTTTTTTTATTTAATTATATATATATCTTGGGCGAGGAAATACGATATTGCACGCGCAAGATGGATCGCGGTTGGTGCGTGCGTCTCAGTCTCTGTGTTTCCTTGGCGCGTGTAAGATAAATGTCAGTTTTGGCGTGAATGAGGGTCCATAGGACATAACCGACATATGCCAGTCGGGGAAATGACTTCCCCTGATTTCTTACATTTTTTCAAATAATGTGGGTACCTTTTCCGTTTGTATCAAATGAGTCCACGACTCCAAATGCGTATTGAACTGACCCATTTCCTTTTTTTTTTTTTTTTTCTTTCAAATTTGCCCTATTTCGTGCTTTTACCCCTTGCTCTTCTTCTTGGAGAATTCGTTATGCACAGCCACACAGGTGAGATATTAATATAAGTATCTCATAAATATGTCTTAATGAAAATTCTGCTTATTATTTCACTCAATTTGATAGAATTTACCGGATTAGGGACCTGTTGACACGAATGGACAAACTATACGCTTTCTTGAGGAATCATGATAAAACAGAGAGGTACGGATGTTCTTACCCCTCATGAAAATCAAACTGCTATTTTATTCTTAATTCACTGGATTAATAACAATCCATTGCCAAAAAGAAAATCAATATACCTTATTCTTAATTTAGTTCAAACATTTTAAAAGATTGGTGAAATATATAGTTTTTAATTGCAAAAACGAATGGTAATGCTTTTCTTAACATTTTTATTTTCAAAGTTTATCGTTTAACTCTATTAAAAAAAATTAACATCTTAATAATTTAGCTTTACTGTAGTCTACTCTTTAGCAATTATAGTTTCTAAATCACAACCTTAATTTTTAAAATTCTATTTACAAGATAAAGTGAGTTTACTCGATAATTATGTGATAGATTTTTGACAAAGAATTGTAACATAATATGCAAATTACTATATGCTTATCTTTCAAACTGATTAAAAAAAAATTATAATGTTAGCAATATAACTAAAGTCTATCAAAATCTCATGTATCAAAATTCAGTACAACTGAAAAATACCGAAGAATTTTTCTACTGCCTTTGAAAAAAAAAAAAAGGTCTCTCCTACTAATGATTTTCTTTCAAGTATTTATTATGCATGAGATTAGTTTTTCAACATTTAAAATTACTAAACAATAAATATCAGTAAACCAAAAACAAAAACAAAAAACACAAAATCGGCCATCTCTCCCGTCCCCCACTCTCCATGTCCATGCGGGAGGGGGGAAGACTGAAAAAGAGAAGAATCAGGGACCCAATAATTGATCATGCAGTCACTGAAGAACTCCCCCTCCCCACTGAAAAGGCCAAGACTC
The DNA here is from genome assembly GCF_022201045.2 of Citrus sinensis. Lineage (NCBI taxonomy): Eukaryota > Viridiplantae > Streptophyta > Magnoliopsida > Sapindales > Rutaceae > Citrus > Citrus sinensis. The sequence continues at coordinate 33,249,370 of NC_068560.1, read as the reverse complement.
ACGCCGCAGCCGCCGCCAACTCCACCAAACCCGCAGACTCTCACCACCAATAAACCCTCAAAATGGACCCCACTCAACCTCACCCAATCAGAGCTCTCACTACCCCTCACCTTCCCGACCGGCCAAACCTTCCGCTGGAAACAAACGGGTCCTCTCCAATACACCGGCCCCGTTGGGCCCCATCTCATCTCCCTCAAGCACCTCCAAAACGGCGACGTTTGCTACCACATCCACACTTCCCCCTCAGAACCCGCCGCCAAATCGGCTCTCCTGGATTTTCTTAACATGGGTATTTCCCTGGGTGAGCTCTGGGAGGGATTTTCGGCTTCTGATTGCCGTTTTGCTGAGCTGGCCAAATATTTGGCGGGTGCCCGGGTTTTGAGGCAGGACCCGGTTGAGTGCTTGCTTCAGTTTCTCTGTTCTTCGAACAATAATATTGCGAGGATCACTAAAATGGTTGACTTTTTGGCGAGTTTGGGGAGTCATTTGGGTAAAGTCGAGGGTTTTGAGTTTCATGAGTTCCCGTCTTTGGAAAGATTATCATTAGTCTCAGAGGTCGAGCTTAGAAATGCTGGTTTTGGTTACAGGTCTGCTCCTCAGTCCTCACTTCTATTCAGTGTTAGACGCTCCTTTAAGCAGTTAAGCTAGCGTATAGAATCTGTATAACTGATGAATATTTATGTTTCTATAGCAAGATGACAGAGTGATGAATGTGCTGATCTTTTTTTTTTTTTTTGGTTGCTGCGTAAATAATGTTTGGAAAAACTTAATTTTTCTTGGAATTTTGACATTCCATATCACACCTGTTTTTAGGTGACATCTAACCTAGTAAGCAGAAACTTGATAAATGATTTTTGTCTATGCTGCGGGTGAGCAGGGCTAAATACATAACTGGCACTGTAGATGTTTTGCAATCAAAACATGGCGGAGGAGCAGAATGGCTTCTTTCTCTTCGTAAATTGGATCTCCAGGAGGCGATTGATGCTCTCTGTACTTTACCTGGAGTCGGTCCTAAAGTAGCAGCATGCATAGCTCTATTCTCTCTTGATCAGCATCATGCCATTCCTGTTGATACGCATGTCTGGAAGGTATTAACATCTTAGTGATTTGTTTGCCTAATTTTTGTTAAATTAGTATTGTTGGATTGGGTTCCCATGAGATGGTAACATATTGTGCTTGCATTAGCATTGAGTGAACTATCTGTCTGCATCTTTTTTTTTTTGGGGGGGGCTAATCATGTCATTCTGATGTGGAAATATTCTTCATTTTGGGGTTGTGCAAGATTGCTACAAGGTACCTCCTCCCCGAGCTTGCAGGTGCCCGTTTGACACCTAAGCTCTGTAGCCGTGTTGCAGAGGCTTTTGTGAGTAAATATGGAAAATATGCTGGCTGGGCACAAACTCTGCTTTTCATTGCTGAATTACCTTCACAGAAAGCTATCCTACCATCAGATTTTTGTGCTATGGAAGAGAATAAATCTGCTAAGACAAAGGAAAGATAAGCATGCAATGGTAGCTAAAGCATAATTAGAGTTACTGAACCTTTTCCAAGACAGGATATATCAGTTTTAGCCCTCTATCCATGCTGTCTCTCAAGATCACGGAGTTTGAAGCAATGGTTGCAGGGTGATGCCCAAACCAAATGGCTCCTTATGTTGCTTTTCAGCATATATGCTCAGCCCTTTTGGGTATCCTTCTTTAATTTCAAATTGTTGTGATAAAATATCTCCTTTCTCATTTCCTTCTGTCTTGCCACCTAAATAAGCTTGATTCATTGATATAGAGCTGAAATTATCAAGAATACTCTTTTTCTTTCTTCTTTTTACCTTAACAAATTAATTGCATGTTCTTTTTTCAACTATAAGTGTTTTCTTTTATTTTGTTTTCTTTTTTATTTTTTTCCCTTTCTCATTGTTGTAATAGAAGCATTACATTATGTTGTTCTTAGAGCTGGGCGTGCACAATCAGTGGTTTACTTTTTACCGTTGTTATCGATACAATGGTGTCTGGACTATTTATTGACTTTCTTTCATTCTTTTATTATATTCCTTATTTTTTTTAATTTTGTTATTTTGCAAAATTTGACATTCTCAATTTGATCATGAGTGTTCTTTGTGGATTGAGCTTTTTTTTTTCTGGGTACTAAATTAATAATCAAGATTTATTTTGAATTTTTATTTTTTTATTTCTCTTACCTAACAATTCTTGATTCGGCAAAAACTCAGTTCAGTACTGAATCCTTATTGTGCTTTATTATTCATTATGAGGTGGTTCTCCTGCCTAGCAGCATTTCTCTGCTAATAACTGACAACAATTGCGCACTAATAGCAATCGAACAAGTTCTGGGATTTCCATTATCATAACTATTCATTGATGATGCACCAAAAAATGAATACAATGCATACTAGTTTAGATCAAAAGTTGAGATAATGTTCGTTCATGCTGCACTAGAAGTGGTGTAAGATAATAGCTCAATATCATCTGCATTGTGCATCAACTAACAGAGCTTTATGGATGCCTGGACACGGGTCACCCCCAAAATATCGACTTAAAAGGGGAATAGAACACCTGCTCTTCCCTATACAGGCCTGCATATTATCACAATAAAAATATGCAATTCAATATTAAAGTGAATATACAATACGTGCGTAAAGTATTAATTTGAAATGCATGAAACATAGCTTTTAAGTCCTGCATTAAGTCTCTATTTATTAAATCCTGTGGCTAAAGATGTGTATTCAGCAATTCATTGTAGAATACCTCCGCGAATTGTGGTTTCATTTTCTTCTAGGAAAGATTTTACTGGAACTAGTCACACAGACAAAATCATCATGCTATCATTTATCCAGTTAAGGAGAATGAGATGTAATGGTTCTGATTTCAACTTATTAGTGAGAGACATAGAAAGATCCTTACCCTTTCTACAACTCCTTGAGAATGAGATGAATGACAGCTCCCGCCGGCGTATCTTTCACAATCACCATCAGGGTTTCCAAAGCTTGCGAATACGATCTTGGAAATTTTCTTTCCCAAAGGACAACTGAGCTGAACCGTAGGCTTTTTGCCAAACTTCTTTATATCTGTATCTCCTCTTTGTCGGTGTCTTAACCAGGAACTCAACGGAGGTAGATGTGAATTGGTGACATGGCCACATACTTTTGTAATTGCAATAGTGTCCACAGTAATGCCAAGAGGGTTACCGTTTTCTTCTTCTAGCAGAACTAATAGGTTGCCAGTGGGCTTCAAGAAAGCTCGAGGGACGTGGTACCTGAAAGCAGGGGCATGCCAACAAGTAATATATGGTTCAGATTTGATTCCTGTGATGTGAGAAATATGAGAGGCACGTATTAGTTGCTTTAATAATCTTTTGTGAACAATTGTCAAGGTTAATTAAGCAGAGCTTAGTGGTTTAAAATTCACTAAAAGCCCTCTTGCACAGGGGGTTTCAATAAATTTCCGAGGATGTTTCTAATAATTTTTAAAATCGCAATAGCTCAGGGATTATGAAACTAAACAGTTTACCAGATTTTCGACCAAAACTGAAGCAAAGTCGATGATATATAAGTCAACACATTACAAAAAATTACTGCGTGAAGAATTTGTAACACATTAGAAATTAAGTTACTGCACAGAAGTGGATCGAAGTCACTGTGTTTACTGCATACTGTGTCTGTGAAGGATTCCCTTTAGAGGTTTTGAAGGAGACCCAATAGCGACCTATGCTTTGGCCATTAACCCAAGCCTCACCCTTTCCCATAGATTGAAGATTCAATGCAATAGGATCATTTCCTGCTGGGGCTCTGAATGTAGTCTGCAAGTCAGCATCAAAACAAAAAGTTCGTTCGAACTCCATTTATGTCTACTCAGATTTGAATTCCTGTTTATTTCACAGAAACCACGAGATTTTCACTCAATCATGCATTAGAGTAATTAGTTTTGATACCTTATACCATGTGAGTTGACGAGTAGGGCTTCTAATGCTACTCCATAGTACTTTATTCAATCCCAAATTGGAATATATTTGTAACTTCTCTCCTATTAACCCAACCTTCATCGAAATATAAAGTAATATAAGTACCAAGAATTCTTATTTGATAGAAGAAAAGGGTTGTGAGTTTTATGAATGCCGGCTATTTGGTAGATTGGAACAAGAATCGTGAATTGTACCACATATATAAAGAACAAAAAATGTGGGTGAAACAACAAACAAACTGAACACATTACAAATTGTGAATGCAGAACACTTAGCTTACGAAATTAACATTTGGTGGCTAAGGGGTACTGACCTGATATCCCCAGCTACAGTTAGTGAAAGATTTGTCTTGAACTCTCACTCTATGCACACCGGCAACCTTTCGCTCAAGAAACGCTCCTGAATCCTTAAAATTAGAATAAAATCACTCAGAAAATTCTTGGTGAATTTGTTAGCTTCATTTAGATGGATGAAACTATAGGAGAAGAAAAGAGAATTGGTGTAGGGCAATCCAACTGTTACACTAAGTAAGGCACCATCACTTGTCCCTTGTCTCAAATGAACTGTATTCCTCAGGGTAAAACTTACATTGTCATGACTTCCATGAGCAGATCCTAGAGACCAGAAAAGTGAAGTCAACATTAAAGCATTTCAAATTTTGACGATGCAAGGGATAAAAAGTACTACTCTTAATGGCCAAACCAAAACAAATATTTGATATCGTGAACTGGTTTTCTTCCGGAAAGCCTTGCCGAGAAGTTATATTGAAAGTTCTCTGAGAGATAGGAGTTTACCTGTGTATTCTCCATTGACAAATGCGTGCAAAATATGACCATGGGATTGCACATCTAGTGGAGCTTGAGCATTAGAGGAGTTATAATGAAACCTGATTTTACACAAAACATTGCAAGCATGTTATGTCAGTTGATCATATTGCTAAGTAAGTTCCAGCCAGTTTTTTAGTTAGCATAAACTACTTCAAGTCTTCAATTGTGAATACCTAAAAGTATACCAAAGATAATCAGATGCATCCTTTGCTGCACTAATTTGATCTAACAATCCTTCTGCTCTCAATAAAGTATTGTCGAAATTGGGGATAGCTTCTCTGTATTCTTCCCATTTTTCATCTGAATCAAACTTCAGGTTTGAGGTCTTTGATCTTTTATTGTATTGCGTGCTTACCTGGTCAAGAAGCAAGTGAACAAATAGTACATCGTCGGATATCCGTTTTCATTATAGTTGAAAATGTACAAGTTAAAAGGAGTATCAATCTTGTTCTTCTATTACTGTTGAAATTAATGTGGCTTGGAGCCTAACCCTTTCTGTGTTGAAAGCTACAGTCTTGCAATCTGGTAAAATGCTAATTGATTTTCGAGGCAGTTCATATGAGATGTTCCGAAAGAGAACTGTTACAGCTTTTCTCTCATCATTATTTACTAGAAATGCAGCACATACTCCTGAAGTTTCTTCAAACACGTAGGCCTGAAAAGAACAAACCAAAAACTTAATTTTACTAAAAGATACAAAATTTATGAAAGAAAATTCTTGGAGAGTTCATATTGAAGGATTCTTACTTCTTGTAGTTGACCCAGAGGGATAACATTTTGTGTTCCAGTAAGCAAAGGCCTTGAGCATAACTTTATTGCAGCATGTAATTCTTTAAGGTGGCCCCATTTTGGTTCCCTAACTAATCCTGAACTTATCAAATAAAACTTTTAATTGCAGGTTAAAACCCATCTAATACAATCATGTGATTCTAAGATTGATTTTGAGAAAAATATGCATACCATACTCATCAAGAGGAGCTTGATCATAGTAACCTGTTATCATAAATGCCGCTGCCGTTCTACCGAAGTTAGTTCCTCCATGATACTGTGCATGAAATCAAATTATTAGGGGGAAAAAGAAAAACAATATGCTATGATGATCGGTTGATGAGAATGAATTGAGTTGAAGGATATCATACCATATAATAATTTACGTAGCTTCCATTTTTAGCAATGAACAATGCAACATGAAATGCGATATCTTGTGCTGATCTTATGTATGGCTTTCCTCCCCATACTTGATAGCTTCAAAGAGAAAAATCAAAAGGGAAATTAGTTGGGTTAATTACAATGGAAATAGAGAATCTAGAGTCTTAAATATTAAACAGTAAATAAATTAATTGCAATATGAGAAACATACAAACTTGTCCAATCCTCTGTCCAAATTGATGGTTTATTAGGTGAATTCGGTCCTTTGAATGTTTCTCCACATCTCATCCCATTGCATGCATTTATCTGTTGTGAGCTCCTCCAATACATAATTTATCATAAGAAAAAAGATGTGAAAGAAAAGCAGATGTTGTCTTGGAAAAAAGTGCTTCTGATATCTGAAAAAGCACTTCCAAAATCACAGAAAATCAATTTTGAAGAAATTGTCAAGGAGACCAAATAATAAACGAACCACAGGACCAGGAGCATCATCTTGCTTGCACATAACCCAGGGCACACCAGTGTGAAGATCCACAGCCATTTTTGCAGCCCAAAGAACATATGGAGGCCCTTTCTCATGGAAAGCTGGTTCTATTGTTTGGTACTCGTTCTCTATCTGCATGCAATTTTGATTTTTAATTACAACTTTGATGATAATTACTGGCAGATAATATTTCACAATTTTTTTTTTCCTAACTGGGAACTTAATCAGTAATTAGTACCTGTGATAGTATAATTGGACCTCCTTGTGAAGCATAGAGCTTTTCTGATTTCATCATGTTTACTATCTTTGTCACAAATCTTTGCAGGTATTACTGTTAATTATATAATTATTACCTTGTAGGGTTTATTATCAGATCGAAAGACAATGCCTGCAACATCATGCAACCAAATTGGCAGACCCCTGCACTATGTCCACCGTTACAAATTTTGTTAGCTATGAAAATATGATTTTTTTTTAATGCTTTGGCCTCCCACAAGTTAGATTTATTCCATTATGACCCCAGTTTTAGATTTATTTTTCAAGTCTTGGCCTCAATATGTTTCGTTTGTTTTCATTATGGTCCCCCCCCCCCCCCGGTCGCTTCGCCAGTGAATACGGTGAAGTAAGTTTTGAGTAAATAAAATTTTGAACACAAAAAAGATATTTAAAAAAGGGTGAAATTACCCATAAGTCCATTCGCTCTCAATGAAAGGACCAATCCTGAGGCAAACGTAAAGGCCTTGGGATTGTATTTCTTTAATGAACCGAATGATGTCGTTTCTTCCACTGAAGTCATACTGCAATTCAAAAAAAAAAATTAAGCACGATTTTATCGTCAATTGCAACAGACAAATAATATTGAATTAATTAATTAAAAAAAAAATCACCTGTCCTTTTTGGGGTTCATGGAGGTTCCAAAAAACGTACGTCTGGATTACGTCTAAGCCTCCTTCTTTTGCTTTGGCTATCAAAGACGGCCACATCTGAAAAAACAAAAAACAAAATTATAACAAACGGATTAGGTTTGTTAGGGTGGTGTGTTTTAAATGTTCAACAGCGTAAACAAATTTTGCTGATTTGTGTACAACTTGTGAACTACTTCATCTTCATGGCAGCTTGAGTTTGTTGAGATGTCACATGTGAGTATGATATTATTTTGTGTCTTTTTTTTTTTGGGGGGGGGGGGGGGGGTAATGGGTGCTTCTACAATGGATGTTGAGTTCTTTATCATGTAAATGAAACATTACTTTTTAAAATATATCATAAACAGGACTCAAAATTCTAAGAATACCAACTGCTTGCTAGAGAGTCTAGATAAATATTTGAAGAAACAATTAAACTACATAACATATTTGTATTGCGTTTCAATGCGCAGAAGATGAGCAGCATCAGCTCATTTAGAATGAATTTGGCTGCTGTAAATAGAAAAATAAATTCATATACCAGAAATGAGATATTTGAACAGCATCAAAATCATCATTCTCTCAACAACAATATGATATTTCACCTACCCAAAACAACGGGATTTGGATGATTATGTATCATCTGGCTAGTATTATGTTCATTTTCAGCTTTTTCAACTTAGATGGCCATCACTCTCATTTCCATGTATCAAAGCTTATTTTGCATTCATAACGAAACGGCATGCAGCGATAGAATTAATACCTGGGGGGTGCTACGAGGATAATGAATGGAGCCGGAGAAGAGAATTTTGCGGTGACCATTGATGATTAAAGATCTTCCATCGTAAGTAACATTCCGATGATCACGATCATCATGATGTTCATGCCGGTGTCCACGGCCGCTGCCAATTACTGCCAGAAATAATATGAAGCACCAGTAGCAACTTAACAACCGCAACATCTCCGAGCTTAATAGTTCTTCAACACGTAGACTTCAACTACTATAGTTTTCCTTTTCAACGAGAATCTTTATATATAGTTAACTACTTGCACCCTCTCACGCTCTCTGGAAAATTTCCACAAATGGAAGTATAATTAATATCTATATGTATATATATATATATATATATATATATATCCTAATGCAGAGACGCAAATAAACAACTAGTATTTAAATATATACTACACCGCTGATTCACTCTCCATTTGTATCTCTTTTGGATTCTCTAAGTTAAGTTTCTGTAACGGCAGTCAAAAGCTTTCAGAAACATGGGCAGTTTGGTAATATTCTAGGGAATCTATATAAAATTTTTCCCACTCGGTTATACCCGCATTTTGTAAAATACAGTTTTCAGCTTTAAGCAAGTTACCATTAATGGATAAGAACATCTACATTAGAGTGAAAATATGTATATTTTCAAATTACAAACATCTACACCAAGGATATAGACTGTATTTTTTTTTTTTTTTTTTTTTTTACTTCTCGCCTCTATTGACTAATTGAGATGAGCAGATGCTGATGATAGATGTCAAACACATAATGCATGGCTTTATGTAGAAAGAGTCAGGGAGAGTAAGTTTAAACCACTTTATATGTGTTAAATGCTATTATCCATAAAATGAAGATTTTTTACCTTTATTGCATGCATATTAATTATCTTTCTTTAAATGATTTCAAAAGTATGTTACCAATTCAAGTTTCGCATAGAAATTTGTATGGATAAAGATTCTCTCCGAATCTGAATTCTCATGAACTTTTAATGATCTTGTGACACGTGTCTTTAAGTGATAGTGTATGAGTATGATTTAACTTCTTCATTTTCTTTATTTATTAACTACCAATCACTCACATGTATTTTTGCTCAAAAAGAGATCAGATCGTGAGAAAATCCTAATCCATTTTGTATACGTTAGTATAAATTGATGCATTAATCAGCACATTAGATTGATTGAGAAAGTCATAGTTAGCTAGACTAGTACCTCCTTTGTACTAGCCAGTACCACGTCTTTTACACAATGATCAATAACAAATTCTCACGTATATTTATTTATTTATGTTAATAATTATCTATCATACTAATTAATTCACTGAAAGTGAAGGAGGGAAAATCTATCATATTAATAGTGGTTACATGAAAAAAAAAAAAAATGTCAACAGACAAAGAGTACTGAGTTATATAAAACAAAATTATGCAAACATACCAAAGCTACATATAAATTTATATGTTGCTCAAAAACCTACCAATAAATAGAATATATAGGTTGCTTTAATGCAAAGCTAGCATGACGCGTTATTGCTTTGTTGCTAACCCACCAAAAACATGTTGAAGACAAACCACCTTAATTTGTTGATGTGCTTGCTTCTGTTACAAAATAAAAATTAAAAAAATCGTGCAATTCTTTATTTTCTGAAAGGGAGATCAATGGCTTTTTCTTCTTTTTTTTTTTTCCCTATATCGTATTATCTTCTAATGCTAAAACTTTTAGTAAAAGATTCATTCGGATCATAAACCTATCATTTTTTTTCTTTTCTAATTCTTTGACATCATGGAGTGGGAAGGTATTATGAAAAACTTATAAAGTTGAAAATCACCATTCCTATTAACTGAGGCACCAAATTAGGGAGGTTTTGACTTTCCATTTTTAACAGAAAAATGAGCTATTTATCATAAGCAGCTCGATTACATTATTAATAAATATGAGCGAGCTGTAAATTAACTTAAAGATTTCGACCCTAAGTTTGAATTTGATTTCAATTTTATCATATATATGAGACACAAAGTATTGAATATCTTTGTTTGAGAGTGTGACTTCTTATTATCCTGTAATTTTTTTCCCCTAATTTTGTATTGCTTTGTCTGACAAGATCTTGAAACACGCCATAAAACCTGCTTGTTTTAGCAGCAAGAATGTTAAGCAGAGAAATCGAACATTTGCTTCTGCTTTAAAATATCAACTCATGGGTGACGCTGATTTGCTTAACTTGTCGCAATGAAGGGACTTGAATAAATTATTCATTAATAGAAATCGAAGATCCTATATATATATATCAAAATCCATACAAAATAGTAAGATTTTGTATATATTTGATTAAATTTAAATTAACTTGTTGAATTCTGAAAGCAACTGGGGTATATACGGAATTACTTCTCATGTGCATTGTGCATCGACCAACAAAGCTTTAGGGATTCCTGGACATGGATCGCCATAAAATTTCTCGGTCCAAACTGGGACCGTACATGATCTCTTCCCTAAACAAGCCTGAAAAATTATATTAAATCTGAAAATATCAGTATAAAAATTTAAAAGTAACACAACCATATGCATATTTTAAATTACAAATTTGACAGTAAATTGCAGTATTTCGCTATATTTTAAACAGCTTGGTCTAGCCTCAAGTCATATTTTAGAACTTGCAGGCAATAAGCATAAAAAAAATTAAAAAATAAAAATGGAAAGGAAGGAATCTCACCTTCTCTACAACGGCTCTAGAATTAGATGAGTGGCAACTTCCGATGGCATAATTATCACAATTACCATTAGGGTTTCCATAGCTTGCAAATAAAATCGTGGAAATCTTCCTTCCTGAAGGGCAACGAATCTGAACTTTAGGCCTTCTTCCAGGGATCTTCTTATGGGTCTTCAGGGTCCGCTGGTTTTGACTCCTCCATGAAATCACCGGCGGCAGATGCGAATCGGAGACATGACCACATATTTTTGTGACTGATACAGTGTCTATTGATATCCCTGGAGGGTATCCATTTTCTTCTTCTAGCAGAACTAGGAGGTTCCCAGTAGGTTTAAGGAATGATCGGGGTATATGATACCTAAAACGATAATTGAAAATCACAAAATGTAAGGTATGTTAACGCCGTTAATGAATCAGACAAAGCCACATGACAATATTGCTTATGTACATATTTCTCATAGATTAGTTACCATGATTGAGAAGGAGTGCCTTGTGGGGTAAGAAATGATACCCAGTATCGGCCAATGCTCTGACCGTTAACCCAAGCTTCACCTTTTCCCATAGGAATAAGATTTATTGCAACGGGATCACTTCCTGTGGGTGCATCAAATACGGTCTGCAAATTTGCATAAACCAGCAGGTTAGTGTTTATTAACCGTATTAGCATTTGATCTAAACCTAAATCAGCGAAATTAATCAGTGTAATTGAATTTCTATACCTTGTACCAAGTTAAAGGTTGATGAGTAGAGCTTCCATACCTACTCCATGGAACTATTCTTGATCCGTAATCTGTGAAAATTTGTAATTTCTCACCTAATAATCCAACCTTTTGGGAAATGAATTCATTGTTCAGTAAAATATAAGAATATCGTCAATGGTAAATAGAATGAAGAAAGGAATTTATGAAAAAAAAAAAAAAAACACTTGGAGATGGATTCTCAGTAAGTGCTACTCTTCTGCTGGAAATGCTCTTGAGAAAAAAGACAGAAGCAACTTATTGTGCAATTTATAAAATTTTGATCACATTTGATTATCAAAATGTCAAAACAATAACCTGATATCCCCAAGAAAAACTGCTGAAATCTTTGAGCTCCTTTGCACCTTGAATGCTCACATTTCGTAATCCGGCAACCCTTCTCTCAAGATAAGCTCCTGAATCCTTATTTAGTCGAAAGTAAATTAACTTAAAATCACAATGATCACATAATTCATACTAATAAACCAATGAAATTCGTCAATCGTTTGCTAAACAAACTGAACAAGTTAGTACTGAGAAGTACGTACCGGCAGTCCAACCATTACGCTGAGTAACGAAACATTATTTGTCCCATTAATTAAATGAACCATTTTCTCCAGAGTAAAGCTTTTATCAGAGTGTTTTCCATGTGCGGATCCTAAGGAACACCAAAACCAATTCAAATTTTCCATCTATAAATTTAAGATTGAAAAAAAGAACTTACCGACAAATTCTCCATTGATGAATGCATGCAAAACATGTCCAAGGGAAGAAACCTTTAGTACTGATTCAGAGTCAGAGGGATCATGCTTAAATCTGCAATTTAACGAATGCAACGAGTAGAGTTATTTTTTTTTGTAAATTACATAAATATTTTACTTTTGGTTTACCTGAAATTGTACCAAAGGTAATCGGAAGCATCCTTTGTTGTATTCATTTGCTCTAACAAGAAGTTTGCTCTTAATGAAGTTTCATCATAAGTGGGGATTGCTTCTTTATATTCCTCCCATTGTTCAACTGAATCTAACTTTTGTCTTTGTTCCATCGATCTTGTACCATATTGTGTGCTCACCTGTCGAAACTTAGCAGGTCAACTCAGACATAAGTTTCATTAACTTTCCAATAATATGAATATATGATACCTTTGCAGTGTTGAAGGCTACAGTTTTGCAATCCGGTAGGATGCTGATTGACAATGGAGGCAATTCATACATCAAATTTGAAAAATAAACTGTTGCATTGTTTCTCTTGTCTTTGTTCACAAGAAAAGCAGCACATTCTGAGCTTCCTTGGAAGATAAACGCCTATGAGCAAATCAAAATAATGAATTCGTCACCAGGAAATTAAGAAAATAACATATTTATGAGTTCCTTTTCGGGTGCTTCATTACTTCTTGTAGTGTACTGAAGTTCATGGAGACAAGTACTCCAGAGAGCATAGGCTTTAAGCATAGTTTTACTGCAGAATGTAGCTCCTTAAGATGACCCCATTTTGGTTGCCTAAGGAGACCTGAATAAATCCAACTGAATAATTAAGATTTTTATTTTGGAAATTAGTTCCGCAATTATGTTATTAATCAAAAAAAAGGAGTGACACATACCATACTCATCGAGAGGAGCTTGATCATAATAACCTGTGAGAACATATGCAGATGCTGTTCTTCCAAAATTTGTTCCTCCATGATACTATATAAAAGAATTGTCAGGACATACAAATACGGTGATAATTAAAAATGGATGAAGAGGAGATTAATTATCATACCATGTAGTAATTCACATAGCTTCCTTTCATTTTCGCGATGAAAAGTGCAACATGATATGCTATATCTTCAGCTGATCTTATTCTTGCTTCATCACCATATACTTGATAGCTTCACAAAGTAACAGAGGCGTCAATTAGGTACAGTAGGGACCAATAAAATTGTCCAGCAATTAATACATACAAACTTGTCCAGTTCTCAGTCCAAATAGCTGGCTTATCTGGTGAATTAGGTCCTGCAAATGTTTCTCCACACTGCCTGCCGTTACATGCATTGATCTGCCAAAGCATCAATTGAATTGTAGAATCAAATACAAGAATTGTCTAAAAATTTATCTGTCGGCCGATATGCAGTCTAAAGGAAGAGATTGACTAACCACAGGATCAGGAGCATCGTCTTGCTTACACATCACCCATGGCACACCCGTTTGAAGATCCACAGCCAATTTTGCTGCCCAACGAACATATGGGGGTCCTTTCTCAAGAAATGAATGTTCTACCATTCCATATTCATTCTCAATCTACATGTTTAACAACTCTTAATTACAATTTGAAAGATCGATATGTGCATGAATTCATAGAACAATTCACAAGCTCATACGTAAATGTTTATGAAATTGAACCTGAGATAGTATAATTGGCCCTCCTTGTGAAGCATATAAGCGCGCTGCTTTCATCATGTTTACTATCATTGTTGCGTATCTTTTCATATGAAACTGCCATCAAATAATAACAAATGAGCCAGAAAAAGTATTCAGGTAGCAGGTTCATTCATTGCAACTAAAGAAGACGGGAGAAACGAACGTTGACATTACCTTAAATGGTTCGTTATCGGATCTAAAGACAATTCCTGGAACATCGTGCAACCAAAACGGAAGACCCCTGCACCATTATTATACTCCATTAAGTTCAAATTTGTGATACTACATATGAATAATGATTCAGTAGTCAAAGTAGCCCATATGTAGCACTGTTGGATTAGTCTACAGTTTCAACACTATTCACGACGGGCTACGAAAAGTTCAGACATATACCCGTAACCCCATTCACCCTCGATGAAGGGTCCAATTCTGAGGCAAACATACAAGCCCTGAGCTTGAACTTCCTTGATGAACCTTACCAAATCGCGTCTTCCGCTAAAATCAAACTGCAATCCAATAACATGGACTAGCAAATTACTTTTAATTAATTGCATTTACATTACGGAGAAAAATAAGGAGTTATGGGTTGATTGATATTTAACCTGTCCTGGTTGTGGCTCATGGAGGTTCCAGAAAACTAAGGTTTGTACCACGTCTAATCCTCCTTCTTTAGCTTTGGCTATTAACCGTGGCCACATCTGAAAAAGAGTATGAAAACATAGTCGTTTTCATTTTTGTGCAGAATGATAATGTACATGTTCGCTAAATGCCAACGGAAACGAAATTGGTAAAAGTTGAGTCTGTCTTGCATTTTTGTCTCAATAAATATTGACAGACGAAAGTCAAAAACGTTCTAGTGCGTTTAAGTTACAGCCACAAAGTCATCAAATGATGATTTTAAACGTTTTTCAATATACATTGAGTTCTTTTTTTTATTCTTTCTCTGGTAAAACTGCTTTATACGTACATATAACTTTATTGAGAAAAGCCAAAATGCATGTAGCATAGCAAAACAAACATGACTTATGACCAAAAGGTTGTTAGGCAAATCTTGGTTTACGTGTGGAGTAAGAAACAAGAAAAGAAATTAAAAAAATGGGGGCAATTAATATTATAATTGGTAGCTAGTCATCAAAGTCGAACAAAGCGGTGCACCAACTGATTAATTTTCTTGACTTTAATTTGAACGTGAAAATATTTGTTGGAAAATAAATACCTGAGGAGTGCTGCGAGGATAATGAATAGAGCCGGAGAAGAGAATTTTACGATGGCCGTTGATGATTAAAGATCTGCCGTCATATGTTACGTTGTTGCCGCCGCCGCCGCCATCAGAGCCGCCGATTGTTGTCAATAACAAACCAAACAAGCACAACAACTGGTACTGACCCATATGTATATTCTCTTACTAAAGAGAAAAATGAAAACCTCAACTCGGTTCTATTCTTCTATATATATTTGTATATATGCAGCTACAGTGATTTATTTTCGAAGTGTGAAAACGAAACTGGGTTGTGATGATATTGATAACTAATTATAGCATTTTATCAAAGGCAGTGCACGTAATAGATTATAAATACGTGAAAAAGGAAAAGAATCTGAGATTATCGGGATCGGTATTGATTACTGCTTTTGATTTTGGTATGGCATTGGCTTAATTTCTTTGGAGAAGGAGAATAGTCAGAGAGGTGTTTGGAGGTGGACTTGAATATGCATGTTAATAAATAAATAAAAGGAAACGAAAAATCCGATTTACAGAAAATAGTAGAGAAAGAAGATCGTCAACTTCAAGGAAGAGTCCAAATTTATTTCGCTACTGGACTGCATACGTATCTCTAATTATGGCTGTATCCATTTGTCATTATCAATATGTTTCTTTAATTCCATTTTCACCCTAAAACGATTTTATTTATAAAATCATCCCCAAATGCTAACGTTGGAATTTTTAAAATTACCTAGATAATACACACACACACTAAAAGACAAAAAATTAAAATCTTATTTTTTATTATTATAATGTATTAAAATCCCATGTTTTTCTTTTATTTTACACCACTCTTTATTTACTTACCAATGTGCTACAAGTGAGAGTATGTTCACAAATGTTTACTAGCATCTCCTCAAGCTTCCAAGAATTCTCGAGCCATACATTGTCGAGAGGACAATTCCAATTGAAACATCAAGTCTAAACATGTTAGTCTTTACAGTGTTGTTCAGAGCTGGTCACAGAGTTTGGACTTATCCTAGTCCAAATATTTCTGAGTCAATTGTTTATGGAATTCGAGTAGTGACAGTTTCACACCCTCTTTACAATCCTCTTGAATTCTTTTTAGGGTGGGTTTGATACTAGGCATGGCAAACATACCCGACCTGACCCATAATCTGATTGACCTGACTCGAATTTTAAGGGTTAAGGGTCGAGCTTGATAGCCTGATTGTATTCAAGTCAAGATTAAGGTCTTACTAAAAAGTTCTAACCGGCTCTTAACTCTTAAATTAAATTTTAAAAATAAAAAATATAACTTTTGAAAATTACTAAAATGCACATACTTGATCACAACTACGCCTTAGTAATGATGGCAATAGGGCGGGTTTCGAGCAGGGATCATGATACACGAACTTGAATCCGAACTGGAAGCAATCCCCGACCCCGCCCCATACCCAAAAAAATTTAATTGGGGTTACTCGAGAATGTCCTCCAAAATGCCCATATTAGGCAGGGATTGGAACCCTATTTATTTTAAATAATAATAATAATAATGAATATTTGGCTCCTTTCAAAAAAATTGAATATACATATTTGAAATAAAATTACAAATGTTCAAATTTTAACAACCTCCAAATAACCAAAAGAATTAAATATCAAACATGCTTATTCCAAATTTATCAGTAAGATCAAACTTATACTAAGCCTTCAACACAAACTTATAGTAGCTTCTCAGGAACCATCATCATTGACGAATGTTATAGGATTCTTCGTACGAGTATTCTGATGATGTTGAGAAGTATACATACAAGAATTCAATGCCACACCATAACATAGCAGACTCATTATCTCAATTAAATTTTGTTTGCAACTTTTGGTTCTAACAGTGCAATGTGTGGCTGAAAACTGTTAAAACTTGAAAAGACTTCATACTAAAATATCGGTTACACGGGTACACCTGAGAGTATGGACGGCAATGGGGAGGGGAGGGGAGGGGACCAATCTCCCCGTACCAATTCCCGATGTTTTGCGTATGTCCTCATCCCCTTCAGAATTACTTAAGAGAATCACCATCCCCTCCCCGAATAATAATAGGGGATCCCCGAGGGTCCCCGATCCCCGAATAACTAATAATTTTTTTTTATTTGAGTTAATTATATTAAAATAAAAAATTCAAATAAAAGTAAAGTTTAAAAAATATCTTACATTAATATCCATTACAAAAGTCACATACATTAATTAGTAAGTAACGCAACATGCAAGGGATACAAACTTCTTTTACAAACTATCATAAATAAATTAATAGTCTAATACAAAATTGTTACAAATAAAATCGAATTTAGATTCAAAATTAATTTTTTCAATGGTGGCGTGGGCACTTTATAAATGTGGACTATTCCCTTTACATACAAACTTTTTTATAAATTAGATTAGATATTAAAATTGTGATTCGCTGTGGGCAATTATAACATCTAAAAATAAATAAAAAATATATTTAAGTTTAAAATATTTAATGAATATTAAAATTAAAACAAAATTTTTGGGCTAATAGAATCTATCCGGTCTTTTTAATGTCCTAAATAAAAATTTAGGACTTTAATTAGTTAATTAGGCCTAAATGTTTAATAATATAAATATTTTGATATTTGTTATTTTTACCAATTTTTATAATTTTATAATTCAAATTTTATAATTTATTTACTAGTAATTTTAAAAGAGTAAAATTAAAATGGGGAAATGGGTAGGGGATGGGGATTCCACCTCATCCCCGTCCCCTCCCCGAATAAGAAATTGGATAAAAAAATTCTATCATCTCTTCCCCGAATAAGAAATTGGGTATGAAATTATCCTCATACCCTCTCCGAATGGAAAAAATCCCCGAGGGTACCCGTCCCCGTAGAAATTTTTGCCATCCCTACTTGAGAGTACCTAAAACTTAATTGTTTTAAAAAATTACACAATTTCTCCACTAGTTTTTTGAAAGTCAAAACATTCACGATATCTCTTTTTTTTTTTTTTCACATGCATAAACCAATAACAATAACAGTTGTGCTGTTGGGCTCTTGCAAGTTAAACCAGAGCTTTCCGACCTAGTGATCATTGAAGCAAATGTCGAGTCCTTTAAGTTCCACAAATATATATAATACTTATCTCGATTTACATAGCCTGGTATCGGCAATTAATTAAAGAAAGGATTATATATTTTTAAGATATAGAATAAGTAATATGCAATCACCACACATGAAATAATAAATACATATATGAAGAAAATGGTCTATCAAGGTAAAAAATTTCTCCTTTATTTAATTTTTTTATATTTATTTTCGGGTCAAGTTTGGGGGTTCGACCAAATCCCCAAACCCAAAAAAAAATTGGATCTTGTGCTCATCCCCCAAAATGGATTTTAAAGTGTTTCAAGGGCTCACACTCGCCCCAAATTAAGTGGGGGCTCTCGAGTGTTGCAGCCATCCCTTCACGTTAATATATTTGTCCATATTTTGTATTAGTTTAGTTTTTTATATTTAATTTATTTAGTTATTGTTAGTTTGATTAATCTGTTAATTTGGTTGGATTGTTACACGTCGTATTATTGTTAAAGTTGAGTAAAAAATATTTTATTAAATATCTTACAATCAAAATCAACATAAAAATGGAACAATAATAATACAATATCATTAATGAAGAATAGGAGTCATATTCTAAAAAAACTATAAAAAAAGGGCCAAGCTTAGATCAATCCTAACCTAATAACAGTCGGGCTTTTTAAGGGATAGGGCCCTTCGCTTTAGTCATAGAGTTAGGCTAGGGCTTGACATGGCCCAGTACTAACCTGACCCGACCCATTACCAAGCCTATATAGCATACTACATTGTATTATACTATATTAGTTGCATTATATTATGGTATATTGTATTAGGGTGTATTGCAGTAAGTTGTAATGTAATATTATATTTAATATAATATGGATTGTATTATATAAAATAATATTAGCTTATATTATTGTTAAACTTGAATTATTTAAGTTTGTTAATATTTAGGTTTTATTATTAATTTTTAAAATTAAGTATAAAATATTTATTTTTATATATTAATTTGTATAATATAAAATGATTTAATAATCTACTATTATTAGATTGCAAAATTATGTAATATTATTAATAATATTATATTGTAATATAAAAATTATAAATTTATAATATAGTATAATCATATTATCATATATTATAATTTAATATTATTATGTAAAAATATAATTACAATATAAGATTATATAATTATATTATATTATAAATAATTTATTATTAAATAATTTATTAATTTTTATTTATTAATTTCAAATATAATTGTTTAATTTAAATTTATTTTCAAATTACTATTTTAGTAAATAATAACTGATTAAATAAAATTTAAATATTTTTTATGTACTTAAAGAAAAATAACTAAAATGCTTTTATGAGATGAAAGTAAAATAATGTATTATCATTTATTTATTGAATATTTAGGTTCATTATTATTTTATATTATTATTTAAATTAAATTTTATTTAAACATAAATATAAATATAAGTATAAATATAAATATAAATTTCTTATAATTTATTTAATAAAAAATTCAAATGCTTATATTTAAAATATGAAAAATATTTTAATACAATACAATCTAAGTCCTACACTTATGGTTTTATTTTATAAACATTTGATTGTATTAACCACCTTTTTAATGAAGTGCAATGCAATCGGAAATTGCATCTAGACATAGATTACGTTAAGAATATCATTTTAATCCAATGTAATCCAATGTAATGTAAGCTACCAGATACATTCTTAGGTATTTGTTTTTCAATTTTAAGTTTTATTAAAATTATATAAAGAGCCAATTTCTAATTAAATCCACACTTTAAAACAAACATTAAAAAAATAAAAATAAAAAAACTCTTTAATCCCTGCTTTTAAATATTTTTAATAGAATAAATGAAGAAAATCGGTTTTAAGAGGTTTTTACAGGGTGCTCATAGTTTGAACTCTTATTGAAACCATAACAGATTGATCCAGCCCAAGCCCAAATCCAAACCTAAAACCCGAAAAGCCTAAATGAACACTTGTTGCGGCCAATTTTTTTTTTTTTTTTTTAATTTTAAAAACAAAACAAAACGGAAGAGCTAACCCCTACTCCAAGCCATCAACATTTGTCATAAAAGAAGTTGGCAGTCTCAAAATTTTGTTAAATCGTTTTGTTCCCAACTGAACTGAACTCGCATCAAGTCACTCTACAACTATAATTATGTCTGTAGGTGTCTTCGATCATTCAATTTCTCTCCCGTTCTCAAAGGGACCAAACCCTAATTTTATTTTATTTGTGTTTTTTTTTTTTTTGGGTTTTTACTTTTGATTTGCTGCTGCAGATCACTGAGTACAATGGGAGCGCACTCGTTGCGATGGTCGGAAAGAACTGCTTTGCCATTGCCAGCGATCGGCGCCTCGGCGTTCAGCTTCAGACAATAGCCACTGATTTTCAGCGAATTTCCAAAATTCACGATCGCCTTTTTATCGGCCTCTCTGGACTCGCCACTGATTCCCAGACCTTGTATGTTTAACTAACTAGTATGTACTGTTGTTTTTTAAACTTTTCTAACTAAACAAAATATTATTACTGTTTTTATATGTGAAGGTATCAAAGGCTGGTGTTTCGTCACAAATTGTATCAGCTGCGAGAGGAAAGGGACATGAAGCCTGAAACTTTTGCTAGCTTAGTCTCTGCTTTGCTTTATGAGAAAAGGTTTCTTTTATACAAGACGCCTGGTTACTTGTTACTAAATATGAGTAATTTATTACCTGGGTTCATTTGGGGTTTACATGTTTTTAGATGTGATTTTATTAATGATTTGTTCAGCAGTACCGACTTCTTGTTTAAAGAAATCGTTATCTTGGGTATTGTCGTTTTACATTGTCCTGCACATCTTATTTGAAAATATAAACACTAATGGGTTTCTAATTGACAGTTCTTATCTATTGACGTCCCTGCTATTATTGCTTGAATGTGTAAAAACATGATTCGGCCACAGTACTGTAGCGTAATATTTATTTCCCATTAGTTCTGGAAATTTCTATAACTAAGCTTGTAAACATGCTGACCAAAGACTATTTACAGATTAAAGATACTGAAACTTTGCATTAATGTAAGTTATTTTGTTAGAACTCTTGTATCACTCTCCAAACTTATGATATCACGGATTATGTGTTGCTGATTAATCAGTTACCGAAATTCCAGCTGCAAATTGCACATATATTTTCTATAAAAAGACATAATGAAATGTACCCTGTATTATTGTTTGGTGTGAGTAAATGGTCTCTGAAGTTGATCTTGAAGTTATTTAAAATGATTGTTCATGTTTTCAGGTTTGGCCCTTACTTCTGTCAACCTGTTATTGCTGGATTGAGTGATGAAGACAAGCCCTTTATCTGCACAATGGACTCAATTGGAGCCAAGTATGTTGGTTATACATCTCTTCTTGTTTACTTTCCATCAAAGAAATACTGTTTTCTTGACTGCTTTGGGAATTTGTTTTCCTTTTTTAAAGATCTTCCTAAGGGAAAAGAAAGATGAATAATGGTATGTTGACGATGAAAATGCCTCTCCCAAGGTTTTATGGGAATTTTGAGCTTAGCTAAAATGAGTTAGGATTTGTACACTGTATCCTTGTTGGTTGGATTTGTTGCTTAGAGACTCTGAAATTGTGTGCATACTTATACCCTTGTTGCCCTACTCTGCTAAACAGATGTTAGAAAAAGATGAAACCTGCTAGGAAATAATTAAATGCCAAACCTATTAACTGAAATAGCAAGTGGACCACTCTGCTCGCTGTGGCATGGAAGCAGTAGAAAGACTAAGACTTGCATCATGACATTGATGGTTTTTAGAATTTACTCCATAGTACTTACATAAATAGCCACTATTGAATCAAATTCTGAACTTTATGCTTCAAAGAACTTTATTTTCTGCAATCCTGGTTCTTGGACCTTTGTTGCACTAGTGTTCATTCTTTTGGTTGAGTTCAACATATCATCTCTAGAGCTTTGATTTTGACTTGTTTATGAATTTTTGGACTCAAATGAATTGCCAGTTCGTAGTAGTGTTCCTATTACCCTTGATTGATCCCTTTTCTTTATCTTTTGTTTAAAGAAGTTTTCTCTGTTATTTGCTTGTCATTATATAGATTTGACAGCATAAACTCAAATCTTTTTCTGTTGTGGGCAAAGAGGGGAAGATAAAAATCTTCAAATCACCCGAGATTAGCAAATAAAAATTATCATAATATGTTTTACTTATGAATTTAGTAGTTTCATATGTCATTAGTTGTCATCTTTTAGTTATCCCCTTATGCAAGTATCAGTTACATTTGTTTTTAGTCCGCGATCACTTTCAGGACACAATCATTGAATTGAAATTCTCTTACTGATGTATTTACTCCTGTTTCTTTTTAACTTTCAAAACTGTGGTTTTTATAAGCAATTGGAGCAACCTAAACCAAAATGCAGTTCAGTTTCAACAATGACTTAATTTTTTAAAAAATCAGTGTAAACTTTTTGATGTGGTACTGAGATCATCTCTCTATATAATGTGTTCTGATGCAGGGAGCTTGCAAAAGATTTTGTTGTTGCTGGAACTGCTGGAGAGTCTCTTTATGGTGCCTGTGAGGCAATGTTCAAGCCTGATATGGTTTGTAACATAAGATTTTTTTCTCTGTTATTGGACATCAGGATGCTGTTTCATGGGATTTTATGCATTCCTGAATCACCTTCTTGATTATTGGACATTGTGTTCTCATTCTATAAGGCCTTGATAACTCTTTGATTTAATTTTTGTCCAGGAACCCGATGAGTTGTTTGAAACTGTATCTCAAGCTTTGTTATCATCTGTTGACCGTGACTGTTTGAGTGGTTGGGGAGGACATGTCTACATTGTGTAAGGCTCATTAAATTGCTTTATGTTATCCTTCATACCACACATTTCCATTGCTGGAAGCAAAATTATCTTTGTTGATAGTGATAATGATGGAAATACTAGGCAATGACCCAAAATGGTGTAACTTAGTTTCCATTGATGGGTCATGTATAGTTAGTAGAGGTGACTATACGACTTAGATCTGTGAGAATTGTTGGGCCTCATTCAAATATTAGAATGTTGCCCATCTGAAGTTGGCCGTGAAAATTAAACTCTTATGTACTACGTAGTGCTGTAGACCTATCCACAAAAGGAGATCAAAGCATTCTACATAGTGTCATTCAAATATTAGAGATCTCTGAGAAATGTTTGCTGCCACTGGCTAAGTTTGAATTTGTCTTCTTTTGGAATATACTAATTGTTGTGTACTGATATTGCAGAACACCAACTGAAATAAAGGAAAGAATCTTGAAGGGAAGGATGGATTGATCTATAACTGCAGTGCTGAAAGCCACCCCTTCTCTTGTGTTCGCTCTCCAGTATTTTTCAATTAGAAGACCGTAGACTTGAACTTGACTTTCATTTGTTTATGAAGAATGTTGTTTAATAGCTCTCAAATTGTTGTACTCTGAAATAGTTTCAAACTGAATTGACCAAGTTCGTGGGCTTGCGGTTATCTGGATGGATGAAAGCGTTTCTATCAATTGAGGTTTTGATCTTTTGTGCTTGCTATATACATATCTAGTGCTTGTTTGGGGTTGTCAAACAACTGAAACTAAATTGGGTAAAGCATTTTAGAGAAGATTACTGTATTTGAAAATTGGATTCTCTAATAAAACTTTTTGCAATAGCATTTGAAAATCAGATTTTTTTTTTTTATCTAATATTGTAATGTATAATACCAAAATTATCCTCATCGGCAAAACATTTTACCAAATATAACTTAAACCACACTAATGTACAGAAATCGCTTCAATTTTTCCCAGCGAGCTGTGCTTGCCATATCAAAGTGTCTGTTTTCTATATGAATATGAACGTAGTAGTCTTGACTACTGCATTCCAAAAACATAAAATCATAGCCGTTGATCTAGCAGTGCAAAAGCTTTGAGAGGCAGTTAAGCGAGAGACTTGTACGTTATCATTGACGGTTAACGAATGAAGTGACACCAAATCTAATTGAGTTTCTTCTCCAAATCTAATTGAGAGACTGGTACGTAGAATCAGTGCTACGAATTCTCTCTCCCTATCTCAGAGTAAAGAGGAATGTCCGAGCACGCTTTTAATCTGGTAAATTAAAAGTCATACATTGTTTATACGGACTTTAATCAACCAAACTAGTTTTTGTTGGATAACTGAATACCCTTTGGTTCGGTTCACTTCAGTTTCATATTAGATATAAATCAAGTAACATCTCAATGATTCAATGAATAATGGATTGTTTGTGATGGCAAATCTGTGTGTGTGTGACAATTGAATCTCTGTTGTTAATTTGAATGTGACAATCAAATGTTGTTTACATCATCCAACAACTTGATCAGTGGCAGAGCATTTCATTTTGTGCTTCTTTTCCACTGCAGGAGCGTAAAATAGTGATCAGAATCTCCAGCATTCGGCATATAGTCTCCTTAACTTTTCCGGCATTAATTGCTTGAATCTGTATCTGTCAAGCGAATTCAAATGGGTAACATAATTAGTTCTTTTTTTTCGGGATTCATTAAAGTCATCAGTGACCTTTTTGGATCCCCACTTGATTTTCTCTCCGGAAAGTCCTGCAGGTAAATTTACATTTCGCTAATTGAACTTGGTTGCTTTGTTATTTTTATTTTTTCATTTTTTTGGGGTTTATATCTGTCTCCATTTTCATTTTACTTTGAATTTTTGTTCAGCACAGTTTGCGTCTCAACATGGGATTTTATTTGCTACATCGAAAACTTTTGTGTTGCCAATCTGCTGAAGATGGCCATGGTGTTAGGTCTATCTTACATTGGTGAGTTACATTAGTGTGCAGTTCTATCTTTCGTTGCTTCTACTTAGCATTTTTAATTGACAATTCGCATCGCCATATACGGTTTGTGTTTGCTTTTGATGACGCGACAGTTCTCTTGTTCTTCTATCTGTTATACAAGCTGGGAATTTGTTGGTGCATTGGTCACAGCCTCTGCAAAATCTTATGGGCATGCTTGGTTTCCTGGTTCTCCATTTGGGAGTATTGTTGCACATTCTTCTGGGTTAAGCTTATAAAACTTAAAAGAAGAAACCAAGTACACAGAAGGAACATTGAACACAAGTTCGATACAAGTGAAGCAGATGCATATTATGATTACGATGTCGAAAGCTATTCATTTGACGATTCACCAAGAAACAGGTCCTTGTCTTCTCGCAGCAGAGAGATTGATTACAGAGGAACTCACTTAAGGAAGTCTTTACGGCCGAGAAGCCACAATGTTCGACTAGGGATCAGCAGAGATTCAATGCACAGACACGGACATAGTCATAGAAGAAATACCATCAAGCAACATACTCACAATGGCACAATTCATGGGATCAAAGTGGCTCACAGTTCAAAATTTGTGAAGAAAGATAGGAGCAACAAGAGAGGGGCCGCTTATCGGAGTCGAAGATGGTGAATTATTAACTTGACAGAAACAATATTTCTTCATTGCTTTTGGAATTTTAAGTGTTTGAATCTGGTTATCACAATTGCTTGGCATTGACGTTGCCTTCTGTCGACAACGTGTTTGGTAGGAATTAAGCATGCTTAATTTTAGACTCTCGCCAGAAAGAAACTCTAGAGAGCAACACCAGCCAAAAAAGTCATAAATATTTTCCTGATTATTGTTTCATTTTTACGCAATTAGAGAACTATATGTAATTTCTTTTCCTTTGATTGCACTTAATTAATCGGGAGAAATTTTTAACATTTTTACTATCATATACATAGTTGCTTATATAAAGAGAGGGTATTGCCTACAGATGAGGCAAAGATTAGGCACTAGGCAGAAATCTTTGTAGTTCAAATTCCTGGATAAGGTATACTTTAACTTA
Source organism: Citrus sinensis (assembly GCF_022201045.2). Lineage (NCBI taxonomy): Eukaryota > Viridiplantae > Streptophyta > Magnoliopsida > Sapindales > Rutaceae > Citrus > Citrus sinensis. The sequence goes on along the minus strand of NC_068560.1, from coordinate 33,223,241 downwards.
CAAAGAACGTTCTTCCATTGTATGCGTAAAAGTTTATACAAGCCCTTAAGAGTTTTAAAAACTTTGCAGCAGGAATCTGGGGTTTTTGTTGCTTGCCCTAAAAGTTACTTTCCTTTAAAGAAACCTTCAACCTAATCCCTTCATATTTCTTCTCATATATGATCAAGTAACAGGCAAGAATTGTACGGTGCTTAAAAGAGACGCATCGATCAATACTCTACTCATCATCTTTCATCTTAATTTCAATGGAGAACGAGGATCAAAGAAAACGTCAAGCATCAAGATCATCAAGGGGGCCGACGCCGGCGTCGCCTCTCACTCAGCTCTATCAAGTCAGCTCAGATTTTGCAATGGCAATGGCGTTGCAAGAACAAGAAAGGCTTGCAACAATCGAAAGTGAGAGCAGCAACGAAGACGACGATGGGAGTGAAGTTAACGGTGCCAATAGTTACGATTATTTCGAATGCGATGGCTTTGATACGTTGGAGGCTGCAGGGTTACAGTTCCTTGAGGGACAAGATAGCAATTACTCTGACGACGACGATGAGATCATGGACGACGATGATGAACTTGAACTTGATGTTGATGAATTAACGTACGAGGAATTGATTGCGCTCGGGGAATTCATCGGTCAAGAGAAACGAGGATTGTCGTTGAACCAAATATCGACGTGCTTGCATGCATGCAAATCCCCGCCTGCTGATGGGACCAAATCGGGAATTGATCGCTGTGTGATTTGTCAAGTTGAGTATGAAGAAGGAGAATCAATCGTAGCGCTGCTTCCATGTGAGCATCTTTATCACTCTGAATGCATAAGCAATTGGCTTCAGATTAAGAAGATTTGCCCTATTTGCAGCACTGAAGCTTCACCACCCAAGAATCATAATACTGCTATTACTAGCAAGCTTTAGTTATTTTTAATTTTATTAATTATTTGGCTTTGTGGATTTATTGTTTAGATATTTCAAAATCTAATTGTATATGCTGATACTGGAAATAAACAGTAATAGTATTGAAGCTTTAGGATTGTTGATTCTTTAATTGATAATTTAAATCCTCCTAAAAGTGAAGGATTTGAGAAAAGGGTTGATTCTATAAAATGAATTTTTTTTTTTTTTACCAGCAAGCAATCAGCTGGTAAGGGGTTGTTCTAGTTTAACCAAAGTCTTCAGTTTGAGGTTTGGGAATGCAGCTGCGTTAAATGCTTGTTGGGAGAGCTTTCCCACCCTAGTGGTCCTACCCGACTTGAATCTGAATTAGTCGAACCCCAATGTGGTGCTGCCCTAGTGTTCATATTCGACTCGAATCTGGACTAATCGAGTTCCAATGTAGTCTTCAAATACCAGATGGTTCGTAAAAAGTTTTTCTATACTACTGTATGCACTTTGCAGTGTGGTAGCATCCTTGAAAAGAACTCACAGAGTTTAGTTTTCAGGGGAATACGTACGCTTATGTATTTAGGATGCGTTATTTAAAAGTCTACTGCATAATTTATTGAGCAATGAAATTTGACTAGTATAAAACATGTATTATTATTCATGCTGGTAGCGCTACTGAACGACGAATTGTTATAAATAATATTTTTATTTTTATTCTCGTGATGACTTCTTAGTGTTCAAATGTTATTTTTCATATAAATCTCGATGTCTTGGACTCACTTTCAATAAATTGTGTGATAGTTAGTCAAACCCTACCCGGTAGCCAGCCAAAATGTGATAATGCAACTAGAGTCATCTACTATATCATTAATTGGGGTTTCGTGCGAATTTAATTAAATTAAATGAAATCAAATCTTTTAGATTAGATGAATGTATGTCCTAAAGGTGAAGGCCGTCTCCTTGCCCTCAATGAAACCATCGAACTACAAACTTGATTACTCTCGACCAACTTTTGCCTGAGCTTAACAAAAATACTTAAAAACTTTAATAAACAATTTGCTACGTGACAATTCATAAACAAGAGTCTAGTCGCCCACCAAATTGGAGCCTGCGGCTCTGCTGGACCATTCATACTTTTCCAGTGAAATTAAGAAACGACATGAAAAATCAAGTCAAGCGACCTTTTCTTATGATGCATCTTAAGACCTTTAACACATTAAACAAAGAAAATTATTTGATCTTTAAAGTTAGCTTCCACAAGAAGGAACCACACTTCCCTATACAAAAAAACAGCCCACAGAGCATCCACTTGCTCTTGTTTTGTGCCTCCTCTAGAATGTGAACTTAAAATTAATTAATTAAAATTAAAAATCAGCGCCGCCTTTAGGGCAACAGCCGCAAGTTTCTGCAATAGGTCCGATTTTTGTCTTCACCACAGACAAAAATCAATTGAACTTCAGCATCAGATATTAATATTATATCAATTAGCACCAGAAGTTAATAACCACATCTTTGTAAATGTTGAGGACCTTCGAGTACTCTCCCACAAACCGACAAAGATTAAATAATTTAAAATGTAAAAAAGTGAAAAACGACATGCAAGTTGTAATGAGGAACGTGCACTGACAATCAGTTAAGAGCACGCGGGGCTAAGAATTTGTCGTGCAACGACAAAAATGAATAAATTTTTAAACCGGCCAAAAGAAATCACATTTTTCGGACTGACGGTTCATGCGTAGGATTTCAGACGACAAGTAGGACAGTCCGCGGAGTGGCTTTCAAAAGATCAATCTCAAGATCCATTGAACTTGTATGCAGCTTTCAGGATTTTGTTGTTTGGTTTCAACTCCCAAGTGAACGGCCGTAATTAGGGCAGTGATTTAGGGTGATCGAAAAGTCATAGCAGTGCAAAAAAGTATATTATAACACAACACATTAAAATATTATATTCAAGATTTTGTTATGCCTCCGCAGCTCTATTGGGACATGGCTTGGATATTTGGGATCAAAAGAAATCAGATCATTCTATTTTTCAGTTCATGAATGTCACCTAAACACTTGGGATGAAAATAAATAAATAAATATTATTTAGAATGTTTCACACTATATTTGTTCTAGCTTTATACAAATGAATATGAAGTTGATAGTATTGGACTACTGGAAAGTGCTTTTGACAAATCCTACAGCTTGTCCCGTAATCAAACGTGCGCTTTTGATAAAATAATTGGTAAATGCTTGGTGATTCTTTAAGATAAAACCTTGGAAAGAAAGTATTTTTGCGAAGAGCACTTTTATATAGTGGCATAATGGTGTTAAGCCCAATCCCATCAGTTGAAAGCCCGTTGAAAACTCGTTATTTTCTTGACTTTGGATCTTAACCTTTAATTTAAACATTTAATTATTGTTTAGCTCAATGATTCGCCTTTGGGTCTCACACTGTGTTGAATGCCATTTTCTTTGTTTCACATACAAGAAGAAAATAGAAGGAAAATACTTTTCAAATATTAAAATGTAATAACCCCCCAAAAATAAATGGCGGCTTAAAAGCTATTGTGAAGTGGGTATAGTTGAAAGAGAAAATTTCTTTATAATGTTCATTTAACATGGACAAAGTAAAATGTCATGTTAATTAAACTGTGAAACAAAGTCATGCTAACCCACTAGCCTTGTTAAGCAAGTATTAGCGAATATATATTTTATTTCTTTTTCACATTTTTTTTAATTAAATCATGTTATGCTAAACTCTTTGAAGTAAAATGTTAATTATTAGAGATAACCCACTAACTGTAAAGTTGAAGAAACATGTTGCAGACATTAGAAGCAAGACAGTGGTTAAAAGTCTTGTCCATCTTGAATGTTTTATGTGGTCTACGTTTGATTTTAATTTAATGCTTAAGAATTTTAATAGTCCATGTTCAGTGAACCTTACGCCATCGGATTTTATTCAAAGTAATCCTAATTGCGGATAATCTTTGATGATTTTTTTAATCACAAATTAATCTAATTCAACATCGTATCATGTAATTGATCCTAAAAATAATTTTGGCCAATAGATCACATCTAAAAATGTTAGTTTAATTCAAAGTCGATTTTTTTATCAGCTTATATAAACGTTTGTACTCTATTGTATTTAATGAATAAACAATTTTTCATCATATTAAATATCCAAAAAACTAGCCGGCTATGTTGCCACCATTGAACGATACCACAATTTTTTTATTTTGTGACTTTGTTACTGTAAAATTTCATTGAGCTCCAATGCCCTCTCCCTTATTTGTAAACCATTTAAAAGTAGTTAGTTGTTAAGTTATGTAACCATGTAACTTACATCAACCCAATACTTGCTACCACAAATACACATTTGATTTTTATTGTTTATGTTTTTATGTTAGTGGTAGTAAGTGTTGGGTTGATGTAAGTTACATGATCTTAAAAGTATTATGATACTTTCTACTTGCCTACACTATCAACATTCAATTTATCACCCTACACTCTTTTTTATTTATTATTTTTTGTAAGTATTAAAGGAGCTTTTGTTTACAACCACAACAACTTTAATCATAATAACACACTAATATTAATAAAAAGACAAAAAATACCCTTAAATTAGTACTTAAAAAAAACCATTCCCTCTCTTGAGGAATCACAATAGTTCATCTTCTGTTGATCATCATCAACAAAATTCCTCCCGAATTCACTAATAAACCCTAAAACCAAACTAGTCATTGAAATCATCAATACTCATTTGCTTAGATCATCGTATACTTGGTATGGCTGCGTGCAGCCATGGGCTTGCCTGGAATGGCCACGTACTGCCATGGGTTTGTTTAGCATGACCGCATGCGGCCATGGGTTGTGTTGGACAATGGGCATGGTTTGATGATATGTGTTGTAAATTTGAGTGGGTTTTACTTATTAGGGTTTCAATTGGAGTATTTTGATGAAGACCAAGACTTTGATTTGTAGAAATTAAGTTTCATTTATAAACAGTAGATTCAAAATGGTGTTGACGAAATTGGATGTAAAAGTGATAGTGGAGTTGTTAAATGTGTGAAAGAGGATAAGGGAAAAAAAGTGAATTAAAAAAGAAGATGAATAGAGAAAGGAGCGGGGGGAGGGAGAGAGAGAGAAATAAAAATAAAAAGGGAGAATTTTACATTTATTCTATTATATTGAGATTTTGATTTATTTTTTATTTTTTAAAAAAAGAGATTAAAGAGTGATTTTTATTGGTGATGCACATAAAATTTGAATCAGCTTTATTTTAGAAACAATAGGGATGTAAAAAATAAATCTCTTCAATAATAGGCGTAATAGTAAGGTACTAAGGTAATCTATTCTATAATTAACAATGCTACTATCATATTTTATTGAGTCAATGTTATTAATGGTTAAATTTAACAATTTTAGGGAGTAAATTGATAGTTTTATGCTTTTAATGTTAAATTGAAGTATGCCATCAGGGGATAAATGAAAGCTTATTCTTTTATTATTTTAATCAAATTTAAGGGTAAATTTATCTTTTTAATACTTATGTATAAATTCTAAATAAAAAAGAGTACATAAGGGCTCAATGGAATTTTATAGTAAAAAGTCACAAATGGTACCGTATAACACTGGCAACATAGCCGGACACAAAAAATATATATATATAAATTTTGAAAAGTATAACGGAAACTAACCCAAAAAAAAAGGAAAAATGAAAGAAGAAAAAAAAAGAATCGTCGCTAAGTCTTACCCAAATAATGTTCATGTTATTTGCAATCTTATTTCATTTTAAAAAAAAAATCAAGGGTGACAAAGAATTTATTGCTTTCACACGGAATGCAGATGTTCAAGATTTCCATGCATGGACCCGATTTATTTGCAAAAATGGCACATGTTTTCTTTTCTTCACGAATGAATTGTCATTAGTCATTGCCAGACTTTCACCTAATGTGGAACCTATCATATCACCGCCATCATAGAAGCCACCTCTCAATCATTGACTTTTCCTTTCGATTACAGCCTTTTAGCCACATTTTCTTTTCCTAGTCGACCTAAATGACAGTCACAATGCATTTAATCAGAGCAAATATAATTAATACGATTTGGAATAAAGGCAGTTGGAAATTAATGTAATTGTTGGAATAATGCAAATTAAAGATACTAAAGATTTTGCCAAAAATATTAAATAATTTATTTATTAAAAAAGGAATAATTCATTCAACAGAGTAAAGAAAGAGTGTAAAGAATAGCATATTTCCATAAAAAAAACATTCAACCAAACCTTAAAAACCAGTAAACCGTAAGCAAGTTTAGCTAAAACATGAAATGTTTTGATTAGAGAATTGGGATGTATTTGGCAAAGATGAAACACTTTGTTTGGCACAATCGTCATACGTGGACTATTCTGAACCGCCCGTAATAAATGAATATTAGTTTGACCAAATAGCCACTAGTATTGGTAGCAACGGTCACGTCATTTAAGTCAATATCTTAATTAAATTATTAGTTAGGACATTAATACTAAAAATCAATTGAAAAACCTTAGCACTTATGTTTTAACAAATGAAGTAACGATTGTTAATTAAATTATTTACTCTGCATTCTTTTGAAACTTTCCTCACACGCCCCATATCCCACCTCACACGACCAAAATAATTTCATTTTGGATTGATCTTATATTTAATCAACAACGAACTAATAAATGATTAGTACATGTACCTGTCATCACAAATTTATAAATCATACCTCTAAATATTTAATACAGTGGATTTAAAAAAAATGCCAATATCACACAGCACTTAGTTAAAGGCTGTTTAGAATTGTTATATGTCATGCTTCAACTTTTCTATACAAATGAAAAAAAAAAAATTTGAAATTTGTCAACCTAAGAGGAAGAAAGAAGTAGAACCGCATCATAATAATAGAAAGGCACACGCATATCATATATGAGTGGGATATCCCCACGTAGCTTTACTCGTCCAACAAATCAGGACTCGCCACGTCACACACTTATAATACATTTAATATTATAGTAACGACTCCGGAACGGGGTCCACTCCCCCGCCCGCAATTGATTGTAGGTCTAGGTCACCCCTGCCCTTAAATTTTACCCACGTTTGTAGACACAAACATAATGAGGGAAATTCCACTACGGTCACAGTGACGTAGCGCCTATTCTAACCATGCGTGGCGGGCTCTGATTGGTTGAGCTAAATGTTTGTTTTGACTAATAGGGACATGCAACAGACGTGTGTCATGCACGGCCACCGAAAGTAAAAGCTGCGATGGTTCCACTTGAGGATGTTAACAAATCCATGCCGTTAATTGACGTGGAATTAGAGAAAGTCGGAAGTGGAAGTAGTGGGAAACGAATACTTGGCGGTTTTGGCACTTGCCGCGTCTCTTCTTCATGCTTATCTTATTCCACGTAGGCTGTTGAAATTTTACACAAAGCGTTCAATGTTCGAACCAAAAAGTTTTGAATGACGGTCACTCTCCTGCACGTTTCTTTATTTGTTTTTGTTTTCTTTTTTTTTTAAAAAAAAAAAAAAGTTTTGAAGGTCACGCATAGAATAGTTAGGTGATTTTAATGAATCCAAGAACACAATTTAGTATGCTTATTTAATATTTATATTTTGACTTAAATATTTGTGTAGTGCATGAGTTTTAAAAAATACATTTATGTTATTAAATATTTTACACTCTATTCTTATTTTTTATTTATTTTTTTATAATAATCCCTTTACAACAATATTCATGCCTTCTTTTAAAAAATGTTAATTTTTCAAACTAATTTTTAAAGTAATATAAAAATTTTTACAAATTTTTGTGTTATTATTTTTCTTTTAAGAATAATTTGATAATTTTATAAAATGTTGCAAGGATATTAAACATTGTTTTAAATTGGCTTATATTAATTTGCAATTATTATCAAGATTACTGCACGAGTACAAAAAATACTAGTTCCTTCATATTGATATTTATTAGTTAATTTGCTAATTTAATTTTTATAGATAAATTAATTAATGTCAATAATATTATTACTATGGTATTATAGTAAAAGTAAAGAAAAATAAGGACAAAAAGTAATATATTCAACTATAAAAGTGTTTTAAGATATTATTTAAAATATATGAACTTAAGTTAAAAAAAGGACTAAAAAGGCATTGATCTATTTATATGTGTTAATTTCATATTACCTTATAAATTAATTTTTTTAAATTACTCCCTTATTTTTTAAAATCTCAATTTATTTCATTTTTATTAAGAGAACAGAAAAAAAAAATCCATCGATTACACCCTCATTTTTTTTTTCTTATCCTTTGAACAGAACTAAGGATAATTCAAGATTTTTTAAAAAATAAAAAGATGATTTAAAAATAATCAATTCATGAGATGGGCAATTCAAAATTTATTTATTTTACAATAACTCATATCACAAGAAATATTGTAGCAGGGGTGAAAATTATTTAAAAGAAAAAAGATTTTAGTAAAGCGTGGTGTGAGAGAGCAGTGCTAAAAAACAGTGTATTGTAATCTTTCTCTCCAATGATAATGATGAAGCCAAGCATACGTCAGCTAAATCATAAAAGTCATAGTTTGAGACCACACTGTTTTAGTTGGCTCATCCGCTCATTGTTAGAATGGTAGCAAAGGCAAGAACCCAAAGAATTAATTTGAAATTTACCTATCCCTCAATCTCTAAAAATATACATGAAAGAAGATTGACAATTTTTTATTGCAATTAATATATATTACTTATTCTTATTATTTTTATAATATTTAATAATTTATTTTATATAAAAAATTTAAAGAAGTAAGAGGCAAATAAATTATTTGTTTGAGGATATTGAATATTAGTATTATATGTTGGGTATTAATGGTAATTAAATGTGATATTAAAAAAAATTGTACTACGTAAGTATCAGTGTATTTACCTAACAAATATATAATTATTAAAAAATTAAATTCTTATTGGGGAAATGGAAATTACTTTCCCTTCCTCAGCCGTAGGTACAAAATACCGAGAAACACAGGATTTCCCTCACACCCATTTCCCTCCAGCTGCCACAATACACAGAACTGAGACTCACCACTGCACGAGTAGGCTGACGTGTCCACCTCATCAACCGTTAAACTACAGGCCAGAATACTGACGGAAGAAATAAAAAAAAAAAACAAATTTCTGAAAAGGCTGAAACAAACCCCGCCGACCCCACGCGAATCCCGAGAGCAGTTTTTTCTAGGAACCGACAGTGTCGAAACAAACCAGTCCAAAACTTATGTCGTAAGCAGTGACAAAATCACCCCATGTGGCTATCTACACGCACCAACTTCACTTCCATGTTCGACACGTGTCCGGCTGCTATCATCAACCTTCCCCAATACAGCCCAAATCAGCATTATCTCCCACGTGTATTCTAGAAATCCCCACCAGCCGTTCTTGCCACGTGTCCACTATTTTTCCCTATAAATTCACCGCTCACACTTGCGTTCTAAGTTTCAAGCGCCGTCATAGTTCTCAGAGGGTAGGAAGGTTTGGAGATAAGAACTAAACGGAGAGGGTACAATCAGCAACAAGAAGAAGAAATAGAAGGGCAAAAAAGTCAAAATGACGGCTGAGTTACAGTTACCACCAGGTTTCAGGTTCCACCCGACCGATGAGGAGCTCGTTATGCACTATTTGTGCCGTAAATGCCTTTCGCAGCCAATCGCCGTTCCGATTATCGCCGAAATCGATCTTTACAAATTTGATCCCTGGGACCTCCCAGGTAATTACAGAAAATTTTGTATATTCAAAAATATTTTTTTTCGCCCAACGATTGAATTTTTTTTTTTTTGTACAAACTTTAATTAAATTATATTTTTTAATATGATATTTATTCGGGAAATTTCAGATTTGGCCCTGTACGGGGAAAAGGAGTGGTACTTTTTTACGCCTAGGGATCGGAAGTATCCAAACGGTTCAAGGCCGAACCGGGCGGCGGGGAGCGGGTACTGGAAGGCAACAGGAGCCGATAAGCCGATTGGCCAGCCGAAGCCCGTTGGAATTAAGAAGGCTCTTGTTTTTTACGCCGGAAAAGCGCCTAAAGGAGAGAAAACCAACTGGATTATGCACGAGTATCGGTTAGCTGACGTGGATCGCTCGGCTCGTAAGAAGAACAGCTTAAGGGTATTTTACACCATCTTCATCCTCCTTTATGTCAGGGATAAAATAGACATTTCATTGCATGGTGCACTGCTCCGGACGTGCGGTCAGAAATGACAGTTTTGACCCTGCCTGTCAATTTTCATAATTGGCGGCCGGAATATCGTGACGCTAATGTTTTATCTAATCATGAAGGTCAAACTGTTAAATCAGATAGGGAAAATCAAAAGATCAACTGGTTCTCACTAATCGAATGGGCCCCACACAGAAAATCGTATGGCGATGATGCTGTGAGTCTAATTGAACAGCACATATCATACACATTTATTATAACCTTTCAGGCAGTGACGATGACAGAAAAGTGACTGGCCAACTCACAATTATTACATTCCTAAATCCTAAGGAAACAATAATTAGATGGAATTCGAGATTCAATTTGAGTTTTAACATCCGTGTGTTGTATATTATTAGATGTGTCTATGTCGGTAAATTTATGATTTGTGAAATTATTTAATCTTTATCTAATTGATTAACAAAATGTCTTTGTCGTTTAACGAATATTCCTTGTTATCGCTTCATGTGACGTCACTCTCACATGAAGAAAGACGGACTACAATGAATGGTCCTGATTTTGAATTCAAAAAATCATGAATCATGTGAATGGGTGATCTAATGGTTCTTATTGATTTTTGCCAGCTGGACGATTGGGTGCTGTGTCGCATATACAACAAGAAGGGATCTATTGAGAAACAACAGCAGGTCACTAATCGGAGGCCGAATTTTACGGAGACGGAGACGGAGACGGAGGAGAAGAAACCGGTGGTTATGCCAAGTGGCATGGACACGTCAACGTCAGGAGGAGCACTGCTTCCGAATCCGGCGTCGACCGTAACGGGAACGGGAACAGTGAATGATTACATGTATTTTGACACGTCGGATTCGGTGCCGAAGCTGAACACGGACTCGAGTTGCTCGGAGCACGTGGTGTCACCGGAGTTCACGTGCGAGGTGCAGAGCGAGCCTAAAATGCAACCCTGGGAAAACACCCTTGGTTTTCCATATAATTACTTGGATTCCGCCATGGACATAAGCTTCAATTCTCAGTTGCAGGGAAACAATCAGCTGTCGCCGTTGCAGGATATGTTCATGTACTTTACGAAACCCTTTTAAATTTGGGTCGAGTGGATGGACCATAGACGGGATGGGATGGGCTGGGCTGGGCTGGCCTTGAAAGAGGTAACACGAGACGAAAGTCAATGAGTGTGCCTGTGCGGTGCGGGGCCCAGTTGACGATATAGTAAGCCCTACGTTCTTTCGGACGATTGATCTGATTGATCGGACGGTTAACGCTGGATTTGCAAGCATATAATCATTAATCATTAGCATGTGTACAGCACGCGGCATGTGATGATGTTAAAATGTTTTAATTTTTCTTTTTTTTTTAGGAAGTTATTAAATTTAGTGTTCCAAAAATGTTATATCAAATCAGTAGTGTGTCTTATTTGTTTTATCAAATTATTACGTGGGGTTCTTTAAGTTACTGTTAATCAGCAGTGTGTCTTATTTGGTTCACATTCTCGCTTGTCAGTGAAACCACGTAGCCGGTGGTGACCGTTTTAGAAACTGATGTATGATTACTACTGTTGTCAGCGTCCTTTGGATCATCATTTCAACAGTTAACAATGTTGAAAAATTATAGAATTTGAGTATTGGATTGAGTGGATTTTTATATAAATTTTAAGTAATTAAATTGCAAAAAAAAAAACCTCCCCTAACATTTATATTTAAATAACCGGGCTACTATTACAATTCTTTTTGTGAGCGGGACATTACTATCATCATAATTTGCTTTGTGTCAAATAGTTACTTGGTTTGTATACAATTGAGTTTGTATAAAAATATTTGCATAATACAGTGTTTCATATTATCATTGAATTTATTTTTAAACTCGTGCAATGAGTGACGATGATTGACCTTCTTGATTTATTTAACTAAATCAAAACGACCCTAGCAAAAGATCAATTAATATTTTTGCTCTCTCTCATCTCCTCTCTCTTTCGAGCATCGCTGTCATCATCACCCCACTATCTATACATCTTTGTCACCACCGAATTCAGTATAAACTCCGCAAAAAAATAAAATTATTAATTTATGGTACCCTATAAGTTGTAGCACTTGCAGCACAGCGCTCATAGGGTTACCGAATGGGACAACTTCAATTTCAAAGCACCGTCAGTGGCGCAACACTTAAACCCGTTCGAATCGAACTCGCTGATGCGCTAATTCTTTTCCTAATAATGATGAGAATTCTTATGTGTTCGAGATTTGAGGTGGTATTTTAAAATATCAATATTCAATATTACTTAAATGAGAGAGCACAATTTGATTTATTTATATAAAAAAATTATAATGTGATAACAAGTCTGATAAGAGAAGGCTCACGTACAAGAAACTAAGTTTAAGAGAGCGGGTTATTCTTGGAATCTATTAATTGCTCGTGCCTAATTAACTCATGTGTAGGGAGGCTTTTTTTAAAAAAATATTTTTTCCTTTATTTTTTTTTATTTTTATCTATCACAATAGTAGTCACTGTATTTGTAAATAATGACATAAATAATGCCGGCAGCTATTATTCATGTTTTGGACTGTCAAGAAAATAATGTAAACTCAACTTTCAAGGAAGCAATATAGACTCATAATTTCCAACATTACGAAGGGTTGATAGAAGAAAATGTGGTGAAAGATTAAACATTCATTATTTGAAATGGGAAAATGGGTCTTATAATTTTGAATTGAACTATTGGCACCCGTCCGTCCAAGAAACTCCATTTTCAATTATATTTCAATTAATATAAAAAAAATGAACGCCTTTTTCCTTTTGTATGTCTTTCAATGTTCAGTAACTGTCTCATCTTGAAGTACTTTTGCAGGAATATTAATCTTACATGGACGGCGCTCGTGCTGTCAATCTTAGGACTTAAGAGCTTGCTCCATTATCAATTGAGTAACTCGCGTGGCAGAAGAATTGTGTGGCCCGTTTATTGCATTATGAAATTCTTATATCATAATGTATTGTAATTTATCACCTTACTTCTTATTGCAATTAATGAATACTATATTTTTAGAGTATTATGGAAGAATTTCAAATCCTTAAACGAGAAAATCAAATTTGGTTCAGTTTACATTTTAATGGCCTTCTACAAACACAATCAAAGAATCGAATGGTAAGGTCATGGCACAATGTGAATGGTAAAAATGTGTGTGTGTGTTTTTTAAATATACTCTTTTTCTTCTATAACGTTGACAATCTTTTGAGATCCATTTTTTGGATTGCTTTTAACAATAAAATTTGTCCCAATAGGTTGTTGGCTAATAAGCTTGATAGCATATTACAGTGTGCCACTTATGGTTGTGGTGCGCCAGTAAGAGTGTATTTATCTTTCAATGTAATTTCCGTAGAGTATGGGTTTGATAAGATTAATGAGTTGTTTATAGCCCAAAATTCTACGGTTGGAGGGTTGGACCGTTGCAATTGTTGGGCTACAAGATGACTATTTTTGGGCTTCAGACCCAAAAGGCACTGGTTTCAAAGGGTTTGAGCCCATTTGAAACCTAGATGATAAATGGCTGATGCTGCCAAGTGGCAACTAACAAGACAGCAATTCCTGTGGCGGGGCAGCATTACAGAGAGGTCGTCAACTCAACGACCGACACAATTCGTGTGGCTCGTAGACATAATTGCTCTGACTAATGACTGCACACGTACCCGTCGACCATCTACAGCCAACTGACAAAATTCAATCGACAATTGCCCTCAAAAGTAGCCGGCCTATCATCCAAATATCTTCCTCATTTATATTATCTGTAGCTAGCTAGGCATTGACTATACACTACCGGTCGATGAATAAATAATAATAGTGCCCGAAAGAAAGAAAAGCAGTCAGCATTTGACAAATTATTGATACTTATTATCATTTATTATTATTTTTTGCTGAACTTCAAGTACTCATGATAATAAAAATTTTGAAGGAATTGTTGAAAATTTTGATAGGATTAATTAATCATATTAATTTGCTGAGCTACGACAATATTCTAATAATAGATTCTAAATTTTAGTCATTCTACATGCACGTTTTGTTGGTCTACATTCACTGGTATTGAACTTCATTATTATTATTATTATTATTATACTTAGCTTGTGTTACAGTTCAAAGTCATTCATCTTGATCTCTACCTTCATTAAGCCAAAAGCACTTAACCCTAACCATCATGGATTTATTATTAATTAAACCTATAGCGTCTAGTGTGTGAACTGTGAAGTTAATGATGAGTTCTCAATTGCTTTAATGTACATTCCGCTTTTACAGCTAAAACTTTTAATAGTAAGTACTTACTAATTATTTGGTTGCTACTCATAAATTGCTACTAATTATTATTATTATTATTTTTACATAGCTATTATTAATGTCTCTTAGAGACGTTCCAAATTTTGAGCTGTTTTGATTATCATTAATTTACAAAAATACAAATTAAAGCATAACCCAAGTACCCAACCCTCAAAAAAGTTCGTAACAAAGTTCTGTTTCTTTGAGAACACTTTAGAAGTGGTTCAAACTATACACATGCTTGAACCTAAAGTCAGAATGATTCCATGAGATTATCGTGTATTATTTTAATCATAAAGAAAAAAAAAAGGGTTATAGAACTGTTATCTTTACTAATCACAAAACGGAGCAAAAGATAATCGAGAATCCCACTTGATGTTTAATTTCGATTGTGATGCCTGAAAAGGATGCGTGTCTTGTTCTTGATCATCTTCTTTCTACTTGAGTAACATCATTAACTTATCACTTTCACTTAAAAAGTTATCTACAGTTTCTACTTGCCTTTTGTGGCTTTTTCAATTTGGACAAATAATACTGCCGAGTTGTTAAAGGTGCGTTTGGTTTTTGGCTGTTCAAAACATATATACATTATTTTACATTTATGTGTGCATTGTGCGCACATACTTTCATTTCTTCTTCGTCTTTATCTTTATCTTTATCTTTTCTCTATAGCCATTAGCCAGTGTGTTTAAAATCTATTGGAAATCTATCATTATCACTTATCAACCCTAAACCCTAAGAAATTATTAAAGTCTAGAACAAAAACCGAAGTGAATTAGTGATCATCATTTTCTCAACCACAAGTTTTTTTTTTTTTTTTTTTTGGCTTGATAATTTATTTACCCACTGAGATATTTTCATAAGAGACTTTTTAACCCTTTTTTTTCCCCTTATTTTTTTTTTTTCATCTCTTGGATGAGACTCAATCGGAATTTAACTGTACAGATTCCAATAGACTGTACTATAAATTGTCTGGCAGCTGAATAATGCTAAGTAAAAGGAGATCAAATAGGAGTCAACCTACCATGCAGCGCTGTATCTCATACAGCACATGCATGCAACCGGTACAACCGGTTTTTAACCGGATAATATAATGAAAATTATATTTTTATTTGTTTTTAATGTGAAAAAATTATGAAAAAATTTGGAAAAAAAAGAGTAAAATTTTAATTAAATAAGGAAAAAGATTGTAATAATTTAAAATTTAAAAATAGTACAAAAAATATAAACATATCACAAAATGGTTACATTCCTACTTATTTTGTCACATTCCAATATTTATAATGCATATTTCAAGTTTACTTTTCAAATTCCTATTTCTAGTAATGATTTATCTAAATTTTTGTAAGTTGTTTCAACTCATTTTCCCACTAGCTTTTGGTTCTATATTTCCACTCTTTTCATCAACTTCCATATTTTTTGATAGATATTTCAAGTTTATTTTCATATCTCTACAATTTGTTAAACTTTATCTAGTTTTTGGTAAATTATTTCGATTTATTTTTCCACCACTTTTTTGTTCTATATTCCTACTCGTTTTATTAAATTCCAACATTTTGTTTAGAAATTTCAAGTTCAATTTTTAGATCTCTATTTTCTGTTAAAATTTATCAAATTCTTGTTAAGTTATTTCAACTTTTGGGTTAACTTCTTCTACTCTTGTTTCCACTACTTTTTGGTTCTTTATTCCAATTCTTTTAATTGATTTCTAATATTTTGGTTAAATATTTCAAGTTCATTTTATAGATCTCAACTTATTGTTAAACTTTATCATATTCTTGTTAAGTTCTTCGAACTTTTAGGTTATGCTCCCCAACTCTTGTTTCCACCATTTTTTTTGTTTTATATTTCTACTCTTTTCATTGAATTTAAGTATTTTTCGTGAATGTTTCAAGTTTATTTTTTGATCCCTAATTATTGTTGGATTTATCATATTCTTGGTAACTCTTTCCGAATTTTAGGTTAACCTCTTCAACTCTTTTTTCCACCACTTTTTGGTTTTATATTCCTACTCTTTTTATTGAATTCCAACATTTTATTTGGAAATTTCAAGTTAAATTTCTAAATTCCCACTTTCAATTAAAATTTATCAAATTCTTAGTAAGTTGTTTCAATTTATTTTTCCACCGGTTATTCGTTCTATATTTCCACTCTTCTTATTGAATTCCAAATTTTTAGGTTGATTTTTCAAGTTTATTTTTTATATCTCTATATCCTGTTAGACTTTATCTAGTTATCGTTAAGTTGTTCCAACTTATTTTTCCAGCACTTTGTGGTTCAATATTTCTGCTCTTTTTATTGAATTTCAAATTTTGGGTAAATATGTCAAATTTACTTTTTAGATCCCTACTTTGCGTTAGAATTTATCAAATCTTTGTTAAGTTATTTCAACTTTTGGGTAACTTCTTCCACTCTTGTTCCCACTACTTTTTGTATTTGTATTCCAATTCTTTTAATTAATTTCTAATATTTTGGTTAAATATTTCAAGTTCATTTTATAGATCTCAACTTATTGTTAAACTTTATCATATTTTTCTTAAGTTCTTCGAACTTTTAAGTTATGCTCCTCAACTCTTGTTTTCACCATTTTTTTTGTTCTATATTTCTACTCTTTTCATTTAATTTAAGTATTTTTCGTGAATGTTTCAAGTTTATTTTTTGATCCCTAATTATTGTTGGATTTATCATATTCTTGGTAACTCTTTCCAAATTTTAGGTTAACCTCTTCAACTCTTTTTTCCACCACTTTTTGGTTTTATATTCCTACTCTTTTTATTGAATTCCCACTTTTTGTTTGGAAATTTCAAGTTTAATTTTTAGATCCCCACTTTCCATTAAAATTTATCAAATTCTTGGTAAGTTGTTTCAATTCATTTTTCCACCAGTTATTTGTTCTATATTTCCACTCTTCTTATTAAATTTCAAATTTTTAGGTTAACATTTCAAGTTTATTTTTTATATCTCTATATCCTGTTAGACTTTATCTAGTTATCGCTAAGTTATTCCAACTTATCTTTTCACAACTTTTTTGTTCAATATTTCTACTCTTTTCATTGAATTTCAAATTTTGGGTAAATATGTCAAATTTACTTTTCAGATCCCTATTTCGTGTTTGAATTTATCAAATTCATGATAAGTTATTTCAACTTTTAGGTTAACTTCTTCTACTCTTGTTCCCACAACTTTTTGGTTCTGTATTCCAACTCTTTTTATTGATTTCTAACATTTTACTTAGATATTTCAAGTTTATTTTCTAGTTCTCGACTTATTATTAAACTTTATCATATTTTTGTTAAGTTCTTCAAACTTTTAAGTTATGCTCCTCAACTCTTGTTAAACTCTAATAATGGTTTTATGTTCCTATTATTTTTATTATATTCCAACACTACCAGTACATGTTTCAGGTTCTTTTTTTTTACTAATAATAAATTACTTGTTGAAAATAACAATAATATCAATAAGGCAAATTATGGTTGACCCCTTACTATTTTAACAAATATCAATTTACCACATAATACTAAGAATTTTTTTATTGCAACCCTTCATCATTTTCAACATTTTGAGTCCATAATCTAAGTCCTTTTTTTTTTCATCTTCATTACTTCATGCAATCTTTTGAGTTTGATTGTATGTATACTTGAGCTTTTAACTTTTATACATATCTATTCTCATTGTAATCATTTTAATTAATAGCGTTTAATTATATTAAAAATAAATCTATGCATTTATTTTCATCTTTCTCTTTACTTTTCAAATTAATTGCTTTAGTTTTTCATAACGTCAACGGTAAATAAATAAATAACAAGTAAGAAGGATTGCAATTGCTATGCTTCTAAAGCTATGATGATATAAGTTAAGTTACAAAAATACTTTAATTTACAAGATTAAAGTTTAGTTAATCTATTTTAGTTGAGCATCTCTATTTTTTTTTCTGTGTGCTTGTTGGATATTACTACAGTTATTATTATTAATATCATATCCTGTGGGATTTATAATTAAATATAATAAGAATGTACATATGTCCTACGCTATTTTTGCACTCGATGGATATCATTAACATTTTGATTATGCAATTGATTTTTGCAAGTTACAAAAGAGTGATGATGTATGACAAAACTTCCACGGATAAATTTGTTGTGACCATTCAAAATCTAAAAATTCATTTTTGTAATTTGTAAATAATATTTTCATTGAGGCGGTAGTTTTACTTGCCAAAATTTTTCTATGTATAAATTTTACATAAAAAAGATATATTTTAAACTTTTGTGCTAATATAAAATTAATTTTCTACAAATATATTGATAATTTAATATAGATGAGATATATTACTTTGTAAGTATATTAATAATCACGTTGTGGGTACTAATTAATGCAGTTGTAAATCATTTGAATTAAAAACAAAATAGTTGATGTTTGAATCCATGGGAGTAAATTTAGTTGTTATTAAGCTAAATTAGCCACTTAGGCTTTAGCCCAGTGGTGAACCATTGACCTTATGGTGCGTTTACGTCATAGAATGAGAATGTGGTAGAATAGGAATGGGCTGGGAATGAGAATGAGTTGGAATGAGAATGCGATTTTAATGTTTACTCGGCAAAAATAAATGGGAATGAGAATGTGCTGAAATGTCATTGATGTATTTACTTGACAAAATAAATGGGAATGAGGAATGTGAATGAAAATCAATTTACCAAAATACTTATAGTATTAATAATTAATAAAAATAATTAATTTATCATTATTAACAATATTATCATTATTGTTGTTTTTATTATTACTATTATTATTAACATTTATTATTATTAAATTTTATTGACTTTATTATTTTAGTTATTATTAATTATTGTTATTATTATTTTTATTAATATTATCATTATTAACATTTATTATTATTATTATTAAATTTTATTAACTTTATTATTTTAATTATTATTAATTATTGTTAATATTATTTTTATTAATATTATTATTAACATTTATTATTATTTTTAATTAATATCATTTTTATATCTAGATAATGAAAATTAGATTATTATTACTATTAAATTTTATTAACTTTATTATTTTAGTTATTATTAATTATTTTTATTATTATTTTTATTAATAATAATAAAAATAATGATAAATTAATTATTTTTATTAATTATTATTTTTATCATTATTTTTATTGTTAATAATGATAATATTAATAATAAAAATAAAAATAATTAATAATAACTAAAATAATAAAGTTAATAAAATTTGATAATAATAATAATTATCATTAATGACATTTAAAATAATAATAAATTTTTGATAAATTAAAATAATAAAATTAATTGTGATTTGAATGAGGGTAATTTAGAAAATATGAAAAAATTAGAGGAATACAAAAGTAAACATATATTTCATTCACATTCCCAACCCCCGGGAATGAGATTCCCATTCCTTATTCCCAAATTGTGTGGGACCCACACATTTTATTCTCATTCCCAAATTACATTTTGCCAAGTAAATATATGTTTCATTTTTATTCCTTCATTCTCATTCCTCATTCCATGAAGTAAACACACCATTAAAGTAAAACATGACTATGAGGGCAATAATTCGAGTCCTCATAGACTCAAACTCCCTTAATTAAACATAATTATATGGAGATTATTTGTAAAATTTTTCTCCCTTACGAAATACAAGTGGAGTGGAGACACTCCTCCTCCGTGAGGGTTATTTGTCTGGGCACTTACTTCATAGAATTTAAAATGTAATAATATAAGTCTCAGTTTGTATATCTAATTGTAAATATCAGTGTAATAATCTGCTGTTATAACAGTTGTAAATATCTGTGTAATACAGTAACATGATGCTTAATCAGTTAAAAAAAACTAAATTGAAAAAATTATATTCAAATTCAATTTCTTTTACCACTAGAATAAAAGTATATAAATTAAATTTAGCGAGAATTACAGTGAAAACATATTTCATGTGGCAAAGATTATAACAAGCTTAAGACGTATAAATAAAAATGAATTTAAAAGACTATATTTCTCCCCAATGGCATAAAATGTTTTAAAAGTAAATTTAGTAAAACATACTGCTTACTATGAAAATGAATTTATATTTTTCATATTTTTAAATAATTTAATTTTTTTTGGTTGTGATATAAATTAACTTAATTTCAAAAAAATATAGATATAAATTTAAGATTGAACATATTTTATAATACTTGCACATCATTTAGTAGACAAATCATGTACCCATATAGTGAGTGCAATGTTACTCAAATAATTTAATTTAATTTAGAAATATAACTGTCATGCTTAAATTATATAACTATAAGTATAACATAATACAACATTATTCAATATTAGTTGCATTCAAATTGTAATTATCCATGTTATGTACCATTATGAATTTGATTAATGTTTAACAAAAAAATTATTATAGCAAAAAGGATTAAATAAAATAATTAATCTCACTTAAGATAGTATGAATTAATTTGCACAAGAGATTGATTATGAGTTTTATTTAAAAATATCAAATATTAGATGCTTTATATTTTTGTAATATATGAATATTTGTTTTAGAGGGTATACATAAAACATACTAATATTGGCCACTAATAATAACAACAACAACATTTGAGGGGTAATTACGATGTTTGGAATGATAATTATTTGATAGTTGGATAAATATTGTCCTCATTTTAGTAGGTAGGGATTTAAGTCCTTGAATGTGAATCGTGAGATCCTGGAATTGATTTCTTCTAAATATCTGGAAATAAATCGATTTCGTTATATGTTTAGATACTCGGATTCTAATGTAATTAAAAGTTGATAAAATTATTTTGATAGTTTTGTAAGCAAAATATCATTATATTTATTACATAATATTAAAAATAGTGCAATTAATAAATTAAATTTTTTAATTAATATATAATTATTTCCATTTATTATATTTAAATAGTATTCTCATTAGTACATAAGTTACATTTTTTAAGGCAAAATATCATTAAATTTATAATGTAATATTAAGAAAAATAATATAATTATTTTTATTTAAATATATTAGTCCAATTAATTTTATTTAATTATGTTTCTTTTAGGATATAAGTTAAATATATTAACTATATTTTCCATGAATCAAAAGAAAAAGGAAGTATTTTTTTGGTGTAAAGTTGAGGGGGTCTTTGATAATTTACTAGTTTTGAATTGATTATCTTAATATTTCCTAAAATGAGGGAGTTCTATGATAGTTTCTTTTAACATTTGCCGCTTTAAGCGATTAAAAGGAGCGAATCGGTGGCCGGTTACATCCGCATTATTAAAAAAATAATAAAGGCAGCTGCATGACATGCAGCACTGCATTACAGCCCGACCCATCAAATAGAATCAAGTTGGCAGATTTTACATGCGATTTGTTTTCACCGAAGATGCTTGTTTGCATGCAGCCATGCACGTGCTATGCAATAGAGATATTAAGAGAGATCCAAGAAACGTTTTCTTCTAGGCAAACAAACAGAAAGTGTCAGAAGCAGAAGGGAGGAGGAACCACCCGATTTCATTCTCTCTTTCTTTCCCATCATAATCATAAATTAATGTGTATATAATAAACTTCCAAAATCAATTTATTTAGTATGTTACAAAATTCTTCATTTCAGTACAAAGATTTTTACAATGTTAACAAAAAATCTTCACTTCTATCAATTTAAATTAAATCCATCTCTGTCGTCTACCTAAATTACTATAATCTCTAAGACCCACATCAGCTCATACCGAAAATATTCTATGCAAGAAGAAAAGTGAAACAATTTAAATTTATAAGTTGCAAATTGGCTTAGATTTTAAATCGCCCGCCCTCTGGTAATAAGATAATTAATTGCTAATCATAATACATGTTTATTGATAATAAATTGACCAAATGTGCAATATGCGGCCGTGGTCTAGATCCAGACACACATATTTTTTAATGCCAATGATCAAATATATACAATCTTGCAAATAATTAAACACCGTCGTCACCAGACCCATTTCATAAATTCAGGAGTTTGACAACCATGCATTTAGAAATTCAGATCAGATGGTCTTAAATTAATTATATAGATAGACACGAGAGTAGCAAAACTCCTCTTTATTTCACAAATTTCTAAAATATTATTTTTTTAAAAAAACCGCATTGCCATTTTTGTGTTTTAAAACAATTTTTTTCTTTTTTTGATAAGTGTTTTAAAACAATTTAGTACCAAAGATGAAACCTACGAGTTAAATGATAACAATCTTTAATTTATATGGTCTATGCACGTAATTTGGGATAAGATTCATTTGGAATTGTTTTTGACAGATTTAAAAATATTAAAGATATTTATTATTTTTTAAAAAAAAAATCACTTTTAACAAAATCACTTCATTCTATAGTCAATTTTAAATAGTAATGAAGGATTAAATTTTTAAAATCTGACTTTAATAATTAGCTTCATACTTGTTACATTTCCACACACACACATATGTATATATGTATGTATGTATGTATGTATGTATGTATGTATCTTCACATATATTATAAAAATATAAAATTATGGAAATAATATCAAGAAATTTACACAAATTATTATAATTATCAATAATATTGAGATAACAAAATAAAAAATAAAGTTAATAGAATAAAATATTTATTTCGTTATCAATTATTATGTATACACAATAAAATTTTTTATATATGTTTATAAAAACATGTTAATAAGTTTTATTAAATATCATGTCCATTTCAGTTATTTGCACTCTTATAGTATTTTAATAATAAGATTATCAAACATATACGATTGATTTTAAAACTCACAACACTTTTTATAACAAATTTTACTAAATATTTAATTGATTCTCTTCACAACTAATTATTTATACAGCGCAGCTAAAAATAATTATTTTAAAAACTACAATATTAACAAAATGACCCTTAATTTGTTTGTTTATTTTTGTTTTTTAAAATACTATTTCGGTTTCTATACTTTACAAACGGATGTGTGCTACAACCATCACAATTCACAGTTGTAACCGAAGTTTGAATATAAGCATTTCATTAAAATTTTTTAAAATTTGTACTATTTATATTGTACATAAATGAAAAAAAATGTATGATCAATATTTTTTTTCCCAATATTAGAAAGAAAGATGGTGTCAATTATAATATACATATTAAAAGGTAGTTGTTCCCGAATCTCACACAGACACAGGCTATTATTTTCAACAAAACACGACCATCTGAATCAAGAATTATATATTTTTTATTTATTGAATACACAAGTGTAAAATAATTTTAAGTTTTTCTAGTAATGAGAACGTCTTTTTATTATTAATTTTAAATGCAAAATTTGTATATGATCCTCAACAAACCACACTGAAACACTATAAAACAATATTATTTTTTGCCAACAATTATGTATTAGGCTGTAAATTATAAAATAATGACATCCAGCCAAAAGTTAACTTTTATTAGTTGATAATTAGATCTAAAAGCATATAATTACAGATATTTTTTTTTCTTTTTTTGATGAATCTTTGTCAATTTCACTTGGAAGCACATCAGATTAAAAACAATTTCAGTTACTTCATAAACACCCTTAAAATCTAGCTCGGTGGAATTGCTGATTATGATCAAATTATGAAAAAATTAAAAAAATTGAAAAAATGTTATCCTTTGGATGGGCTCAATTTAGGGGAAAAAATAGGAATAATGTTTCATTATAAAATAAATTAGGAAATAAAGTTAATGTATAGCTTTTACCTTTGCTCGATTTTACAATTTTACTTTAATTTTCAACAACTCATATGGCAGTTTTTGTCTTCTAATATGTTATAAAGAAGTGAAATAAAAAATCCTTTTATAAGTCACATGACAGTTAATCTGTCACTATTTCTCATCCGTGCCTCAGTGCTCTGACAGTTAAGATGGACAAAATAAAAAAAATAAAAAAATCTCATTATCCACAAATAAATAAAAACCTGATGTTATTTATTTTTTAAAAATGAACAAAATCCCGAAGCAGTAAAGGGCGGATTTTTTTTACGAATAATAAGCAGCCGACTCTGGCGTCAATTTCTTCCACTCTCACGCCGAATTGACAGCAGCCAATAGTAGATTTCCACGTAAGAAAATCATTTACAAAAAGAGGCGATAGCATAGAGGTCCGCAGCGTTTTATGTTTTCACAAATAAAGACAAAGTTTTCTATTTATATCAAATAGGTATCCAACTCAGTAACTTCTTTTAAAATAACCAAATTCCTTCCATAACATTCAATTGTAAGTTATTTAACTGTCAAAATGTAAAAAGCATGTGACTTAAAAATAAAGAAAAGCAATCTATATACATTTTGGAAAAAATCATTCTGATCATTTGAACATAAATTCGATTTATTGAGATTATAGGTATTTGATTTGAGATATAAAAAAATTATTTAGACAAAAAATTTATTGTTATTATTGGTAAATTGTAATTTAATTTAAAAAATTTTGCGGGTTATTAGTTATTTGTAGGATAATGAATATGTCTTTTTTAATAAGGGGCATATTTGTTTATTATCAACGGAAAAATTAAATTCGTAGTCCAATATTTGTAAAATTCAGGGAGTCTTCTATTATTCCGTCTTTACCTGTAAACGACAGAGTGAGACTGAGAGTGAGGGAGCAAAATAAATGGAAAATAAAATGAAAATTAAAAATGTACTAAAAAGTGAAAAACAGAAAACACGTAACAGAAAGAAAAGGAACCGAAAAGACCCAGAGTCTCTCTCTTCTCTCTGTGTCTGTGTTGATTTTGGCTTCTTCATTTACGCTCATTTGAGTTTCTTCAGTTCGGCCTCACTGAATTTCTGGTACTTCAATTTAACTTAATTTAATCTAATTTCACGTTATGAGATTAAATTTTTTGTTTATTTTTTCTTTTTCAAATGACAGCTTAAAGAGAAGGACATGTGTCTCTTTGTGATCTGATCTCCGTAGTTTCAATCACATTATTCATAAATCAAATTCCTTTTATTCTTACAGAGTGTATGAATTGAAGATCTACATGAAGCTTTTGTGTATTTCGCCAACTCTCTTTTATTTATTTATTTTTGTTTGATTTCTATTTGTTTGTTGTTTTGTGTCAGAGAAAGCGAGCGAGCGAGTGTTTGGTACGCGTTGTTGGGTTTGGAATTTTGATTGGGAGAGAAGCTGGTGCGTTTTGAGTGAGTGTGTAATCCGGTGACTGTAATCTGGTGCTTTTTGAGCATAATTTCAGTTGGTTGACGTGGTGAAGATTGATTGGATGAGTAATGAAGTGAGGGTTGCTGGTGGTGAATTACCGATGTTCTTCAGACCAAGAAACCAGATTTTTAGTTGACAAGAAGGGGGACTTCTTGGCATTTGCATTTCGGTAAGTTTTTGATTTGATCTTCGTTAAAGTTATCACTTTTACGGTAATATTTGCTGGGTTGTTCCTTTTATGGAGAATTTGTCACCAATTCTACCGTTTTTTTTTCCTTTTGTGAATGTTTTGGTTTTGCAATCTTGGATATTGCTTGATTTTTGGTTTGTGGAATCAAATTGAATTGTAGTTTTCTGTGTGTGGGTTTTAGAAATTGGGAATTTTTCCATATAATTGATATGCATTTGCAAGTACTTTGCAGAAGTGGTTTCTTATTCTATTCTGGTTTTCCGAAATTTAGCTTCCAGTGCGGGGTTGATGAGCATATTGATAATGGAGAATGTAAAAGTTGTTAATGGGGTTTACGACTATTTGTTTGCTTTTGATGTGATAAAATTGATTTGTTTTATTTGCAGACTGCCGAGGAGCTAGCTAAACTGGTGTATTCATGCAAATGTCAAAGTCTCCCTCCCCTGAACCTCAAGCGCACGGATTCTCATCTACTTCTCAACCTAGGTTACTACATTTTTTTTCTTTTACTTTTATATACTTTTTCATTTTATTTATTTTTCTAAATGTGGCAACTGGGCTGTTCTTTTCATACTTCTAGGAAATAAAACTGTCATATGAATAATAGAAATTTTAGTTTTCAAAATGAGTGAAGACTGTCATCTGAATTGAACTTTTAACTGTCAGTAAATTTTTTTTTTTTAAAAAAAAACAGCATCTTCATTATAATGTTACTCTGGTAAGTGGAGAACTATTCTCTCTCTCTCTCTCTCTATTTTCTTTTTCCCCTCCTTTTACTATAATAAATCTTATTGATGTTAGATAATCATTCTTTCTTGTTGCCTTAAATGCTTTGAATTTGCTGTTATACACAGGGAATCTAATGGAACATCAGCAATGGACGATCCAGAAAGTACGATGTCGACAGTTGCCAAGTTTCTCGAACAACTACATGCCAACATGTCTTCACCACAGGAGAGAGAGCTTATTACAATGCGCATACTAACAATTGCCAAAGCAAAGAAGGAGGCTAGACTACTTATTGGGTCTCATGCCCAAGCAATGCCGTTGTTCATATCCATTCTTAGGAGTGGAACCCCTTTGGCAAAAGTAAATGTTGCTGCAACTCTGAGTGTTTTATGCAAAGATGAAGACTTACGATTGAAGGTGCTTCTAGGTGGATGCATTCCACCGTTACTCTCGCTTTTGAAGTCCGAATCCACTGAGACAAGAAAGGCCGCAGCAGAGGCTCTATATGAAGTTTCCTCTGGTGGTCTTTCAGATGATCATGTTGGTATGAAGATATTTGTAACAGAAGGTGTAGTTCCCACCTTATGGGATCAGCTCAATCCAAAAAACAAGCAGGACAATGTGGTACAGGGTTTCGTTACAGGGGCTTTGAGAAATCTTTGTGGAGACAAGGATGGCTATTGGAGAGCGACACTTGAGGCTGGGGGAGTGGATATCATTGTTGGTCTACTGTCTTCTGATAATGCTGCTGCCCAGTCCAATGCAGCTTCTCTGTTAGCTCGTTTGATGTTGGCTTTTGGTGATAGCATCCCCACAGTAATAGATTCAGGAGCTGTCAAAGCTTTGGTCCAGCTCGTGGGTCAGAATAATGATATTTCTGTTCGTGCTAGTGCTGCTGATGCTTTGGAGGCACTTTCTTCAAAGTCAATTAAAGCCAAGAAGGCCATTGTGGCTGCTG
The DNA here is from genome assembly GCF_022201045.2 of Citrus sinensis. Classification (NCBI taxonomy): domain Eukaryota; kingdom Viridiplantae; phylum Streptophyta; class Magnoliopsida; order Sapindales; family Rutaceae; genus Citrus; species Citrus sinensis. The sequence continues at coordinate 33,195,747 of NC_068560.1, read as the reverse complement.
ATGGTGTTCCAGTTCTCATTGGAGCTATTGTTGCTCCTTCTAAAGAGTGTATGCAAGGTCAGCGTGGCCAGGCTCTGCAGGGACATGCCACTCGTGCTTTAGCAAACATTTATGGTGGAATGCCTGCTTTAGTAGTATATCTTGGTGAACTATCACAGTCTCCTCGCCTAGCTGCCCCAGTTGCTGATATAATAGGAGCACTTGCCTATGCTCTGATGGTCTTCGAGCAAAAATCTGGTGTTGATGACGAACCTTTTGATGCAAGACAGATAGAGGATATTTTAGTGATGCTATTAAAGCCTCATGATAATAAGCTGGTTCAAGAGCGTGTCCTTGAGGCTATGGCGAGCTTGTATGGCAACATCTTCCTTTCACAATGGGTCTGCCATGCAGAAGCAAAGAAGGTGCTTATAGGACTCATAACAATGGCTACTGCTGATGTGCGGGAGTATCTGATACTTTCTTTAACCAAATTATGCCGTCGGGAGGTTGGCATTTGGGAGGCCATTGGCAAGAGAGAAGGAATTCAGTTGCTGATATCATTGCTGGGTTTATCTAGTGAGCAGCATCAAGAATATGCTGTTCAGTTGATAGCAATCTTGACTGAACAGGTTGATGACAGCAAATGGGCTATTACTGCTGCCGGTGGAATTCCTCCATTGGTACAGCTGTTAGAAGCTGGATCTCAGAAGGCAAGGGAGGTTGCAGCTCATGTTCTGTGGATTTTGTGCTGTCACAGCGAAGACATTCGTGCATGTGTTGAAAGTGCCGGAGCTGTTCCGGCATTCTTATGGCTTCTAAAAAGTGGTGGACCGAAAGGTCAGGACGCCTCAGCTATGGCACTTACAAAGCTTATCCGAGCAGCTGATTCTGCCACAATTAATCAGTTACTCGCTTTGCTTCTAGGAGACTCACCAAGCTCAAAGGCCCATGTTATTAAAGTTCTGGGTCATGTGCTTACAATGGCATTACAAGAAGATCTTGTGCAGAAGGGATCTGCTGCCAATAAAGGGCTGAGATCCCTTGTCCAGGTTCTCAATTCATCCAATGAAGAAAACCAAGAGTATGCAGCTTCTGTACTAGCTGATCTATTCAGTATGAGACAAGATATCTGCGGTAGTCTTGCAACTGATGAGATTGTGAATCCATGTATGAGGCTTTTGACCAGCAATACTCAAATGGTTGCCACACAGTCAGCTCGAGCGCTGGGTGCTCTTTCTCGTCCAACAAAAACTAAAACTACAAACAAAATGTCATATATTGCAGAAGGGGATGTCAAGCCTTTGATTAAGTTGGCTAAAACTTCTTCTATTGATGCTGCTGAAACTGCAGTTGCTGCACTGGCCAATCTTCTCTCTGACCCCGACATTGCTGCAGAAGTGCTGCTAGAAGATGTTGTTTCAGCTTTGACAAGAGTTTTGGCTGAAGGGACTTCAGAAGGGAAGAAGAATGCATCACGAGCCCTTCATCAGTTACTTAAGCATTTTCCAGTTGGTGACGTACTCAAAGGAAATGCACAATGCCGCTTTGTTGTTCTTACGCTTGTTGATTCCTTAAATGCAATGGATATGAATGGGACTGATGTTGCTGACGCTTTAGAAGTAGTTGCACTTCTTGCAAGGACAAAGCAAGGCTTGAACTTCACTTATCCGCCATGGGCTGCCCTTGCTGAGGTTCCGTCGAGCATAGAGCCTCTTGTGTGCTGTCTAGCTGAGGGACCTCCTCCATTGCAAGATAAGGCAATAGAAATTTTGTCAAGGCTTTGTGGGGATCAACCAGCTGTTCTTGGTGATTTTTTGATAGCAAGATCAAGTTCCATTGGTGCTTTAGCTGATAGAATCATGCATTCATCCAGTCTTGAAGTGAGAGTTGGAGGGGCAGCATTACTCATATGTGCTGCAAAAGAGCACAAAAAACAATCAATGGATGCTCTTGATCTGTCAGGATATTTAAAACCTCTTATATATGCTTTAGTGGATATGATGAAGCAGAATTCTAGCTGTTCCTCTTTAGATATTGAAGTCAGAACTCCAAGAGGTTATATGGAAAGAACTGCATTTCAGGAAGCTGATGACTTCGATGTTCCTGATCCAGCGACTATCTTGGGGGGTACAGTAGCCTTGTGGTTGCTTTTAATAATTTCTTCCTTTCTTAGAAACAATAATGTCACTGTAATGGAAGCTGGTGCGCTTGAGGCTCTCTCTGACAAACTTGCTAGTTATACTTCCAATCCACAGGTATGACCTATTTAGCCTTCCAAATTGTTGAGAACTCTCTCTCTCTCTCTCTCTCTCAGAGGCACATATACACCCCCCCCCCCCCCCCCCCCTCTGTCTGCTGCATGCATATCTAGAGTCTAAATCAAGAAATTTCATTGGTAATTGCTCTTGTAGTTGTCATTTCCTCTTTACAACAGTTGTATACCTTGTCTAGTTGGAACCCCTCCTTGCAGCTGGGATATTAGAGACACTAGTCCTATGATGTTAGCAATAAATTATTTATTTAGCTAATATAATTATATAAATTTAACTGTTTGGGTTGTGGTGATTTAGGGGCTTCAGACAATAGATAAGACAGATAAAAATGGCAAAGGCAGAACTTTGGGGAATGTTTATTCAGCTAATATTGTCGTTTGGCTCTTTAAACTTCAGCTTCCTACAGGAGTACAAGTTGCATTTTGAGTGCCTTTTATTCAACCTTCTCGGGGCATAGTGTAAAATGCCTCAGGGAAAACAATATTGAAAATATTACTTTTTTCATGTGGAGAATTTATATCTGCCACGCTATATGCAGCAAGTTGATGACTGCAGATGAATCATAGAATGCGTGAAGATGAGAGAGAACAGAATTAGTGACCAATTGGATATGGGACTTGCTTGCAATTTAATTCTGATATTGTGGACTTTTGGAACCAAGACTGTTACTAATTCAGTTATGCTCTAACGAATTAGGTCAAAATATGAAATTTTGAGGATTGCTGAAAAGAGCTATAGAAATGCCCGTGTTTTAAGTTGTCTTATTATGCTTACATCTAGTTTCTATTTGGATTTCCTAGTCCAAATCTGATTGCATCACACACCAATATAAGATTCAGAAACTGTTTACGACTGGGAGGACCAATAGCGAATAGCCTACGTAAAACTACATGAAAGCTGTCTTTTTTCAAGGGTGTTATTTCCTTCTTTCCCATTTCTGACTGCTTAGGAACCCCTGGTGTAATTATCTGGGTTTCATCCCTTTATCTTTCATGTAGCTTGTGTCTCATAGATGGTATTGTGAATGTTTGGGGTGTAAAACTCATCCAATTATGACCGATAGCTAAGCCAGAACTTGTGACTTTGCAGGCTGAATTTGAAGATACTGAGGGTATTTGGATTAGTGCCTTGTTCCTGGCCATTTTGTTTCAAGATGCAAATATTGTTCTGTCTCCTGCAACTATGCGCATCATACCTGCACTTGCTCTTCTGCTGAGATCTGATGAAGTGATTGATAGATTTTTCGCTGCACAGGCAATGGCTAGTCTTGTTTGTAGTGGAAGTAAGGGAATAATTCTTGCTATTGCAAATTCAGGTGCTGTTGCTGGGTTGATAACACTAATCGGTCACATAGAATCTGATACGCCAAATCTTGTAGCTTTATCAGAAGAATTTTTCTTGGTGAGATATCCTGATGAAGTTGTTTTGGAAAAACTTTTTGAAATCGAGGATGTAAGAGTTGGCTCTACTGCACGCAAATCTATTCCTCTGTTAGTGGATATCTTGAGACCAATACCAGATAGGCCAGGTGCCCCTCCTGTTGCTGTTCGACTCTTAACCCAGATTGTCGATGGTAGTGATACAAATAAATTAATCATGGCTGAAGCCGGAGGTCTGGATGCTTTAACGAAATACCTGTCCTTGAGCCCTCAAGACTCAACAGAAGCCACCATAACAGAATTATTTAGAATATTGTTTAGCAATCCTGATCTTATTCGATATGAAGCATCACTTAGTTCCTTGAACCAACTCATAGCTGTTCTACATCTGGGATCAAGAGGTGCTAGACTTAGTGCCGCAAGGGCCCTCCATCAACTTTTTGATGCCGAGAACATTAAAGATTCTGACTTAGCCGGGCAGGCCGTTCCACCATTGGTTGATATGCTTACTGCTGCATCAGAGTGTGAGCTAGAGGTTGCTCTTGTTGCTTTGGTTAAGTTGACATCAGGAAATACTTCAAAAGCATGTTTATTGACTGATATAGATGGAAATCTACTTGAAAGTCTATACAAAATATTATCATCCAATTCCTCCTTGGAATTGAAGAGAAATGCTGCAGAACTTTGTTTCATTATGTTTGGTAATGCTAAGATCATCGCAAATCCAATTGCTTCTGAATGCATACAACCCCTTATATCACTCATGCAGTCTGATTTAAGTATTGTTGTGGAATCTGCGGTTTGTGCTTTTGAGAGATTATTGGATGACGAGCAACAGGTTGAGCTTGTAGAAGGTTATGATGTGGTAGATCTCCTTGTTCGCTTGGTGTCTGGGACAAACCATCGACTTGTTGAAGCTACTGTGTGTGCTCTTATAAAGTTGGGGAAAGACCGGACCCCGCGCAAATTGCAGATGGTTAAAGCTGGTATTATTGACAATTGTCTTGACCTTCTTCCTGTTGCACCCAGTGCATTGTGCTCTACCATTGCTGAACTATTCCGCATTTTGACGAATAGCAGTGCAATTGCTAGGAGCTCTGATGCTGCAAAGATAGTAGAACCACTTTTCATGGTTTTACTTCAACCAGACTTCAGTCTGTGGGGACAGCACAGCGCTTTGCAAGCGCTCGTGAATATTTTAGAAAAACCACAGAGCCTTGTAACTTTAAAGCTTACTCCAAGCCAAGTCATTGAGCCTTTACTATCATTTTTGGAATCTCCATCTCATGCTATCCAACAGCTTGGCACAGAATTGTTGACTCATCTACTTGCACAGGAGCATTTCCAGCAGGACATCACCACAAAAAATGCAGTTGTCCCACTTGTGCAGCTTGCTGGAATTGGAATATTGAACCTACAGCAAACAGCAGTAAAAGCATTGGAAAAGATCTCCACAAGCTGGCCGAAAGCAGTTGCTGATGCTGGAGGTATTTTTGAGATTGCAAAAGTTATTATTCAAGATGATCCTCAACCGCCTCATTCATTGTGGGAATCAGCTGCCTTGGTGCTCTCCAATGTTCTGCGTTTCAACACTGAATATTATTTTAAAGTTCCAGTTGTGGTTCTGGTCAAAATGTTGCACTCAACACTGGAGAGCACCATCACTGTGGCTCTTAACGCTTTACTCATTCATGAAAGGACTGATGCTTCAAGCGCTGAACAGATGACTCAAGCTGGTGTCATAGATGCTTTGTTGGATTTACTAAGATCCCATCAGTGTGAAGAAACTTCAGGAAGGTTGCTTGAAGCTTTGTTTAACAATGGGAGGATACGGCAGATGAAGGTATCCAAGTATGCAATTGCACCTTTATCACAGTATCTGTTAGACCCCCAAACCAGATCAGAGTCTGGCAAGCTTCTTGCAGCCCTTGCCCTCGGGGACCTCTCTCAGCATGAAGGACTAGCTAGAGCCAGTGCTTCAGTTTCTGCATGTCGTGCACTGATAAGCTTGCTAGAGGATCAATCAACAGATGAAATGAAAATGGTTGCAATTTGTGCATTGCAGAACTTTGTTATGTGCAGTAGAACTAATAGGAGAGCTGTTGCAGAAGCTGGTGGCATATTAGTTGTTCAAGAGCTATTATTGTCTACCAATGCAGAAGTAGCTGGACAGGCAGCATTGCTAACCAAATTTTTATTTTCCAATCACACACTCCAAGAGTATGTTTCAAATGAGCTTATCAGATCTTTGACAGGTAAGTTACATTTTACTTCTTAGTAAAAAGAGGATGAATTCTATTAATATTAGACCCCCTCTTTACCCCCATATTGCTTAAAGTTAGGGTTTCTAGTTGAATCCTCTTTATCACATATTTTTAAATTTTCACTTAACACCTAAAAAACGTCAACTCTGCCTTGTTTTTCGGTTTTTATTATTGTTGGAGTTAACTTGTAAGAAATTAGCCATTGTCAATCAGTCATAAGTCTTGCAATGTCCAAACAGATACCTCAAAAAGTGAACCATTTTCCCATTAACTGTAAGGTAAATTATATTTCCTACCACAAAATCATGTTGAGACGGCTTGCTGCAGAACAGTAGACACCTTGGCAATCTTAAACTTACTTTTTGTTTGTTGTTGTACTAATATTTTTCTATTCTGTATATCTTCTGGTAGTGGTGATTATCACTTGTTTTGAAGCTCCTTTTTGCCATCTAAATAATGAAACTGCAAATGCTTTTTTGAGCAGCTGCACTAGAGAGAGAGTTGTGGTCCACTGCAACAATTAATGAAGAGGTTTTGAGGACCTTACATGTGATATTTATGAACTTTCCTAAACTTCATACTTCTGAAGCAGCCACTCTATGTATCCCGCATTTGGTTGGAGCACTCAAGTCTGGCAGTGAGGCTGCTCAGGGGTCTGTGTTAGATACACTATGCTTGTTAAGAAATTCTTGGTCGACTATGCCAATAGATGTTGCAAAGTCTCAAGCCATGATTGCCGCTGAAGCAATTCCTATTCTGCAAATGCTCATGAAAACTTGCCCACCAAGTTTCCATGAGAGAGCGGACAGCTTGCTGCACTGCTTACCTGGGTGTTTGACCGTTACCATTAAGCGTGGCAACAACCTAAAGCAGACAATGGGAACCACTAATGCATTTTGCCGATTGACAATAGGCAATGGTCCTCCACGGCAAACCAAGGTAATATTCACAATCTTCATAATCTGAAATTCATATTCTTGCAAATCTTCATAAAATGCCTTGATTCTACATTGAAGGAGGTGGCTTAATCCAACAAGGTTTCAAGACCAATTGCCGTGTAAATTGCTGATTGTATATAAATTTTTGAAGTACTGATTTGCTACTGTGTTTCTTATTAATAAACCATGTTGTATTATTATTAGGTTGTGAGCCACAGTATTTCTCCAGAGTGGAAAGAAGGATTTACATGGGCCTTTGATGTACCTCCAAAAGGACAAAAACTCCACATCATATGCAAAAGCAAAAATACTTTTGGAAAGGTAATTAGATATCCAAATCTAAGCTTTAAGCACTTTTGTTGCATTCAACAAGGCTGTTCATTCAATTGTTGCAATCAATAGTCTGGTGTTAATCACTGATTCACTGTTCCAAGAGCAAATATACCCATTATATCGGAAATAGTTAAAATGTCAATTACAGGAAAAGTGTTGCTTTTCTTTTTTTTACCCCCTCGTGTCATTGCTTATTTATTGGTAGAGTACATGCCCTGCATAATGTTCGCACTTTCTAGTGCTAATTGTGATAGTGGTTCTCTTTCAGTCAACGCTTGGGAAAGTTACAATCCAAATTGACAAAGTTGTTACGGAAGGTGTATACAGTGGTTTGTTCAACCTAAATCATGACAACAACAAAGACAGCTCCTCCAGAACGCTTGAAATTGAGATTATCTGGTCCAACCGGATATCAGATGAAAGCATATAAGAAAAATTGTAAGATAATTTTTGTCCATGCATGGGAGTGAAGTATTGACAAAGCTGACTGAAGAAGTATGAACAGTTAACCCTTTGATGGGAAGCAAACTTGCTTGTAAGTATTTATATCTTACAAAGGTCCAGTTTTGTAATGTCTGCTGAAGATTATGTTGCTTAAGATGTAAAGTTAAAAAATAAAAAAAGCGAAAAAAAAAGTTTGTCATGGAGTTAAAGAGTCCAAAGGAGTTCCCACGGTAGGGATTATGAAAGATGTGTAGAAGATTTTGTACAGGTCAGAATGAGTCTGTAGGTATTTAGCAAAAACACTAGTAAAAAGATGGCGTTTTGAGAAAATTATGAAATTGGGGTTTTGGCACTAAGTGCTGCCTTTGTATTGCTTCGTGTGCCTGTATTTTACAATATATTTACACAAAAGTTTCACAAAATTAAAGATGCTGTTGCTTGTTTTGCAATTGTTATTGCCAAAATTTGTCATGTTTGTACAAGCATATTACTTGTAGGCTATTTTGTTGCCATGCAAGCATTTTTAAAAAGATGATGCGCATGGTGGAGCGCTGTGAATTGCGAAGAAATAAGGACGATTTGTTGCATCTAATAACCTTTTCCCCAAAACACTAGAATTTTGAGACTGATTCAGCGTTGCGAATAAAGATCAGACTTCTTATGTGCAAATTTCAGCATCGTGGCCAAACAAGTGCGGAGGAGGAATCTCTATCTGGAAAAGGAAGCTGGACAAGTATATAATAAATACACAATCTGATCTTAAAACCCTCTACAAATATATGGCCAGACATACAACTTTACATTCTTCAACGATTCCCGGCTTCTGTAGTGTTTTAATGGTCTCGAACTGAAATAAAAAAATAGACACAAGTACATCCTGGGAAACCATTCATTGGTGAATTGTTGGAAATCAAGAGTGAAATGGTGACGGATATATGTCCAGACTAGATAAAGACATCTATTTTGCAGCAGCAACAATAGCAGATCGAGCTTGCGTGAAAGTAGAAATGATTGATCCAAGCTGTAACTTATCATTGCATCCAAAACTCAACCTATACCTGCAAATTGTGAACACAATACAATCAATGAGACTCAAACCTTTATTATATACAGCCATTTAATTAACAACTACAAAAAGGTTCGAAAGCCCACAGACTGAGAGAAAAATTATTTTCCATCCTGACAGGATACGTCATTACATAATCTTGTGGCAATTTACTGTATCACTGATACTTGAATCTAATTACATTATATTCTGGAGTGAGACAAATAATTTTCATATCTATCTCGTTACAACAAACAGTAAAGCATGGCAAACTAGTAGGAGATGGATACTCACTCTATGTCAGCCAAATCATTCATTAGCCGGACTCGAACATCCGATGGCATCTTAATCTTAAAAACAAACCTGCAGAAAAAGGCTACTGAGATGAGATCACAGAATTAAAATTACGCCTAGAAGTTTACATCTTATACAATAAAATGTACTTTACATTGTCACTTCCCTCACAATATCTACCAACGCCAATCCTTTCCTCATTTTCATTTCAGATATTCCTACAGAAAGGTATAAGTGGGAAAATAAGGAAGACATGTTACTACAGCAGCAAAACAAATAACACCAATCGGATAATAAACGAAAGATTTTGAATACGCTTGAAACTATCCGCAAATGATTCGTTCAGAAGCCAGTAAGATATTTGCTCAATGTCCTTGGGCAAAGGGTTTCCAGTGCACAAGTATACAGCTTCTTCTGTAATTTGCTGAGACGCCATATGTGTTGACTGCATTTATAAAAATAAAATCCTAAATTGATTTTGTCTCCATCAACAAAAAGATGAATAAACAGATAGGCAGCAGGATCTTAATGCATGTGTGGATAGTTAAACGTGTCTATATTGTAAACTATAAGCTGCCTGTAAGATGACAGATAAGCCAGAGAGACTAAAATGGCCCATAGCATTCAGTAAGAGTATACAACAGCAGCATAAGAGAAGTAACAACCATGTCAAGACTGCATCAGCATAAAATTAGACTTTCTATGGGCCTCACTAACCCCACTAAAGAAAGAACGAGGGAAGTAATCGTCAGTAATCATGATTCAAAGTGTGTAAGCTCTTGCTTTACAGTGACGGGGATTTTACCACAATAACATCATATATGCCAAAAAAAAAAAAAAGGCCCACATATAACATTTTACTCTTAATTTGATATGGTTACTGCTGTTAGAATTGCAATAACACTACTCAATATAAATATCCCTAACGACATAACTAAACTTAAGGATCTTAAACCTGCAAAATGTTCAAGGCCTTTCTCATATCACCATTGCAAAGCCGTACAAGCGCTGCCAAGCCACCCTCGGTTACATCAAGGCTGGTCAAAAAAAAAAAAATTTCATTAGATCAAATCATAGCACAAGTTTATGTTACATTGTCCAATCAAAAAAACCTGCAACCATACGGACACTTACTGAAGCATATAACTTCTTTATACCATCATAGTATTGCAGAGAAACCGAATATTTAATTTTTTTAAAAAAAAAGAATTAATATCTGAGAAAATTATTGAAGAAATATGTATCTCATTTTCTTATTTTTTACAATAGGATTACATAATACATATATAGATTCTAAACTACATAACGTGCAAGAGTAGGAAAGTAAACAACTAACTGCAGACCAAGAAAGTAGGAAACAAACTCTATCAAAAAACTGAAATTCTATCCCTATCTTTTTTCTTTTCTATCCCTATCTTTTTTCCTTAAAAATAGGATAGAAAACATGTGACTTTTCCACACTCCCCCTCAAGCTGGTTCGAAGATATCAATCATTCCCAGCTTGCTAGTTAGTGACTCAAAGCTTGATTTATGAAGTCCTTTAGTAAGAATATCGGCTAGCTGCTTTGTTGTTGGAACAAAGGTCATGCATATCAAACCACTTTCTATTTTCTCCTTGATAAAATGACGATCCACTTCAACATGTTTAGTTCTGTCATGATGAACAGGGTTATGAGCAATGTTTATTGCTGCCTTGTTGTCACAATACAACTTCATAGGAACATCAATAATAATCTTCAATTCTTCAAGTAGCTTCTTTAACCACAAAAGTTCACAAATACCATGTGCTACTGCTCTAAATTCAGCTTCAGCACTGCTTCTTGCAACCACTGATTGCTTCTTACTCCTCCAAGTTACCAAGTTTCCTCCCACAAATGTGCAATACCCTGAAGTTGACCTTCTATCAATAACAGATCCAGCCCAATCTGCATCAGTATATACTTCAACTTGCAGATTGTTATTTTTCTTGAATAGCAGACCTTTTCCTGGAGTTTTTTTCAGGTACTTGAGAACCTTGTAAACAGCTTCCAAGTGCTCTTTACATGGAGAGTGCATAAATTGACTAATAACACTTACTGCAAAGGCTATGTCTGGCCTAGTATGAGACAAGTATATCAACTTACCAACCAACCTTTGGTAACTTTCTCTATCCACTGATTTTCCTTCAATTGCATATCCCAATTTGTGATAAGGATCAATAGGAGTGTCTCCAGGTTTGCATCCCAACATGCCAGTTTCCTTGAGCAAGTCTAAAGTATATTTCCTTTGAGAAACAAAAATGCCTTTACTGGATCTTGCAATTTCCATGCCCAAAAAGTATCTTAAGGGTCCAAGATCCTTCATCTCAAATTCTCTAGCAAGAACCTTCTTGAGATTTTCCATTTCTATTACATTGCTTCCAGTCAAGATGATATCGTCTACATATACAATGACGATCACAACACTACCATCAGTGAAGTGTTTAAAAAACATTGTATGATCTGCTTGACTCTGTAAATATCCAAAGCTACGAACAGATTTCGTAAATCTGTCAAACCAAGCTCGAGGAGATTGTTTTAAGCCGTAAAGTGATCTCTTCAACTTGCACACTTTTTCAATACCATATTCATTCTCAAAACCTGGTGGTAGATCCATATATACCTCCTCTTCAAGCTCTCCATTAAGGAACGCATTCTTAACATCTAACTGTTGTAGTTGCCATCCTAAGCTTGCTGCAAGAGACAACAAAACCCGAATGGAATTCATCTTTGCCACGGGAGCAAATGTTTCTTGGTAGTCAATGCCGTATGTTTGTGTAAAACCTTTCGCGACGAGCCTAGCTTTGTACCGCTCAAGTGACCCATCTGCTCTGTATTTAACTGTAAAAATCCACTTGCAACCCACTGGTTTTTTTTCTTCTGGTAACTTAACTAGTTCCCAAGTTTTGTTTTTTTCTAGAGCTCTCATCTCTGCATACACAGCATCTCTCCATTCTGGAATAGAAAGAGCATCTTGTACAGATTTTGGAATTGCTATAACAGACAGGTTAGCTGTAAAAGCTCTAAAAAATGGAGATAATCTATGATATGACACATACTTAGAAATTGGATGAAGAGTACAAGACCTAGTTCCTTTCCGTTGTGCAATTGGAACATCTAGATCATTTGTAGTTTCTAAAACAGATTCTGAAATAGGATTAGAATGAACGTTACCTGCAAGTTCCAAGTTGCCTGTGTTTGGATCCGAGTCTTGGCAGTGAGGAGAGGAATGATGATTTGACCTTTTCGAATTCCGTCGTGTGTAGACTTGAAGCTCTGGTTCTGGAACTCTCTCTAATGATTTTTCATTATTCACAATTGATGGCATTGTAGAAGGAACAGGAGGTACACAAGACATAATAGGCATTGGAAGAGATAATTCCCAAAAATGATCTTCCTGAGTATGATCTTCCCCCTGAAGAGAAGTTTTGGGAAAGAAAGACCTATTTTCAAAAAATGTAACATCCATTGTGACGAAGAATTTGTTAGACAATGGATCATAACATTTGTAGCCTTTTTGAGTAGGAGAATAGCCAAGAAATACACATTTTAAAGCCCTAGGATCAAGTTTGCTCCTGTTCTGTTTATGAACGTGAACAAAAGCAATGCACCCAAAAATCTTTGGTGGTAAAGATGTGAAAACCTTAGCATAGGGATAGACTTTTGTGAAAACATTTAATGGAGACTGAAAATTAAAGATTCGGGTAGGCATACGATTTATCAAGTATGATGCTGTGAGAATGGCTTCACCCCAAAACTGTTTTGGCACTCTATTTGTGAACATAAGAGAGCGTGCAACTTCTAATAGGTGTCGATTTTTCCGTTCAGCAACACCATTTTGCTGAGGAGTATCTACACAAGAGGATTGGTGCACAATGCCATTTTCCATGAAATAATGACCAAGGGCAGTAGCAAAATATTCTCTCCCATTATCAGTTCTAAAGACTTGGATTTTTGCTTGAAATTGTGTTTGAATCATGGTATGAAAGGTTTTAAAAACTGTTGCAGTTTCTGATTTTTCTTTAAGCAAGTACACCCAACAAACACGAGTGTGGTCATCAATAAAAGTTATGAACCATTTAGCCCCCGAAATGTTTGTAACACGTGAGGGTCCCCAAATATCACTGTGTATAAGAGAAAAAGGTGCAGATTTTTTATACGGCTGTGAAGGAAAAGATGCACGATGATGTTTGGACAATACACAAATTTCACACTGAAACAAAGAAGGATTTTTATTCTTGAACAGTAAAGGAAACAAATGTTGTAAATAAGAAAAACTAGGATGACCTAATCGGAGATGCCACAACATTATTTCATCTTCAATAGAGAAAGTTACTTCATTATTTGCTGCCTGAGCTTCTCCACACAAACTAACATCCTCCTCGAAGTAGTACAAACCATCTACCTCTCTAGCACTGCCAATCTTCTTCCCCGAACACAGGTCCTGAAATTCACAATAGGAAGGAGAGAATTTAGCAATGCAATGAAGATCCTTGGTAATTTTGCTAACAGATAAAAGATTACAAGACAAATTAGGAACATGAAGAACAGATGTTAACACCAAATTTGTGGAGATAGGAATAGATCCTTTTCCTGCTACGGAAGATAGTGAACCATCAGCAATTTTAATTTTTTGACTACCAGAACATGAAATATATGAAGAAAATAATTTAGAATGGCTGGTCATATGATCGGTTGCTCCTGAATCGATGATCCATGGATCTTGTTTCTCATAAACAACTCCTAGAGCAGTGAAATTATTACCTTTTTGGGCTAAAGAACTAAAGGATGAAGGATTTGGGAGAGATTGTGACTGATTTAGAAACCTGTACAGTTGCTCTAACTGCTCTTTAGTGAAGAGTTGAGATTCGGTTTCTCCAGTATTGGTTGTCGGCTGATTCTCCCCAACAACTTGGAAACCACGACTATGTTTACCAGAGAATTTATTGTTTTTCAGATTTGGAGGTTTTCCATGAAGCTTCCAACATGCATCTCTGGTATGTCTTGGCTTATGGCAATAATCACACCAAACTCTATCCTTCTCATCACTCTTCTTCAGGTTTTTGGTTCCACCAACCAGTGGAGCTTCTGGTGTAACAGAGATCAAGGCTGAGTTCTCTGCTGAAGAACCTCCCATCATCACATTCTTTCTACTTTCCTCTCTTCTTACATAAGAAAACACTTCCCTGGTAGAAGGAAGAGGTTCCTTGCCAAGTACTCGCCCACGGACTTCATCAAGGTCTGAACTCAAACCTGCTAAGAATTCAAATACACGCTCTTTTTCTAACATCTTCTTGTATTTAGCACTATCAACAGCACATTCCCACTCGCCATCATAGTACTGATCTAACTCTTGCCATAAGCCCTTCAAAATATTGTAGTATTTAGTCACTCCTTGACTACCTTGTTTGGTTTCTCGAATTCTGGTTTTTAGATCATAAATCTGGGCAGAATTTCCCAAATCAGAATAGGTCTCAGTGACAGCATCCCACAAATCTTTTGCTGTTGGCAGAAACAAGTAAGTTTGACCTATTTCTTGTTCCATTGAATTCACTAACCATGACATGATCATTGAGTTGTCAGCATCCCAAGTTTGAAACTTTGGGTCGTCTTCAGCTGGTTCTTTAATTGAACCAGTAAGGTAACCAATCTTCCCTTTACCTCTGATAAACATCTTCACAGATTGGGACCACTGAAGAAAATTTTGACCATTCAATTTATGGGTTGTGATCTGAAGTGATGGACTATCATTAGAAACATAACTTGATGGTTGTAGATGCCGTTGCAACTGCTCTGAAGATAACTCAGAAGTTTCTTGCTCGCTATTCTTTGACATTGGTATTCAAATAGAATTGAAAACTAAACCCAAGAATCAAAGAGCGGCTCTGATACCATGAGAAAATTATTGAAGAAATATGTATCTCATTTTCTTATTTTTTACAATAGGATTACATAATACATATATAGATTCTAAACTACATAACGTGCAAGAGTAGGAAAGTAAACAACTAACTGCAGACCAAGAAAGTAGGAAACAAACTCTATCAAAAAACTGAAATTCTATCCCTATCTTTTTTCTTTTCTATCCCTATCTTTTTTCCTTAAAAATAGGATAGAAAACATGTGACTTTTCCACAATATCCTTTCACTTCAATAGTATTATAAACACATACAAGAATGCTAGATAAGTGAGTCCTAAAAATCCTCGGTCCACCACTCCATCAGTAATTCTTTGAATTCGTGAACTAGATAGGGAAGGTCAAGTGTTAAAAGAAAACAAACCTTCAAGCATTTTACAAACCCATAATTAATATGTACAATCAAAGCAATAGTAATACTTACCTTATATGCTCTAAGGGAAATAATTTGGAAAAAGAAGTACACTTTTGTTATCTAATTATTGTCACACTGCCTCGATGACGAATATACAATATGCAACAATATGATTTACAAAAGTATTTGTACAAAAGAGACTTAAGAATGGTCAGAAAATTACAATTCAAACTTTAAAGAACAATGAACTCTGGATGAATTCATGCAGAATCAAGAATAATGTAACAGATAATCCACACTATCCAGTTTTCTAATAAATAACAACAAAATGAAACGATACATAAATCAAATGGGAAAAATAAATGAAAAGATACCTAAATCAAATGGAAAAATAGAGAGAGAAGAAATACTTACCCTTCAGCCTCTATTACATGTTTGAGACGCTCAGTCACATGAACAGGTTCAAGAGGAGCAAATCGGAATCTGGTACATCTAGACTGCAGTGCTGGAATAATCTTGTTGACCTGATTACAGATAAGCGCAAACCTAGTGTTCTTCGTGTATTTCTCAATCACTATACAGAACACACACACCAGAAAGCAGGATGTCAGAAACTTAACTAGGAGACAGAAAACGTAATATAGTGGACGAGAAGGAGTTCTTACCTCTACGCAAGGCAAACTGAGCATCCTTTGTCATGGCATCAGCCTCATCAAGCAAGACCAGCTTGACTGATGCCTTTACACTGTAAAGACAAAACTCTTTTAGTAATCAGCAATTGCTGTAAAGCCAAGATCAGGGTATCACTTTGAGAGATATTATGTGAGCAGAGACATATTCATTGAGTGACAAAAATGCATGTTTAGCATCAATAAGCTATCCCCATATCCAAGGCATTTATAGAAAGGAAATAACAATCTATTCTCATCTTTGGCAGTGTTGAAAAGTCAAGATGTTGATAAGGAGTAAAATAGTAAAATAAATTGTAGTAGTGAGTAACCCAATTCGGGATAGTTGATTAGAACCAATGAATCCTCAACCAAAGTCATAGAATGTTTAGGAACCATTCAAAGTTTCCCAGTTTAGTTACTAAGGAGAAAATCTCACAAAACTTGTCCCACATAGTGGAAATTGTAATGCCCATTCTGCCTAAGTTAGCTGTTATAGAAAATTGGTATATTCTAAATTCAAGACATGCATCAGAAAATTGACTATTCTCACCAATTGTATAACGATGTATTTCAACAACTAGAATCACACACACACACATATCATAATAATACAAATGCCGCAAATCACGTGCGGATAGCAATTAGTTTACCCAAATGAGAAGCTTTGAGTGCTAGCAAAATCTTGGATCTGTTGCCGCACAACGTCAATTCCTCTATCATCAGACGCATTCAGCTCCAGAATCATATTGTGATATTGTGCTCCATAAAGCTTCCGTGCAACAGCAAGAATGGTAGATGTTTTGCCTGTGCCGGGAGGACCATACAGCAGAAGATGGGGCAGTCTGTTCTCGCTAGTCAACCTATCAACTATTTAACCGCATTAAAAACAAACAAAAAGTGTATCAGAAAAATGTGATTCTTCATTCGATTGCTACCAGCCATTGGATACGAAAACCATTGCATCCAACAATGTGTTAAAACTCAAACCGTGCAATATTTTCCGTATCTGGATTTTATTTTCTTGCAATATCTCCAGAAACAAACAGGAAATTAGAAGAAACAGTCAGGGAATGTAAACCCTAGAAAATAGATAATAGAGTTTAAAAAAAAATTACTGGTATCAACAATGTCGCGATGAGCGGCCACGTCAGCGAGGGACTGAGGTCGGTACTTTTCGACCCAAGGAGAGGCTTTAATGTCGGGTGGCGTGCCTGAAACGATGACGTTTTTCCCGTTGTCTTTTGGTTTCAAGTTCTGGTTCTCGTCTTCGTCGAAGTCCATAAGCGACACCGTTTCCGCTTCCGCCATTTTGTTTGCTGGCCTCGCTCTCTCTTGCTCTCTCTCTCTGTCTCTCTCACTCTCACACCCGCCTTTCGCTGCTCGATTCACAGTTGAGGGTACGCTCACTGCCACTGCAGGGAGTGTGGAAGCTTGGGCCGTGTTTTTTTTTTTGGGTTGTGTGACGGCGCCAATGCCCAATCAGGTTCTACGGGCGGATCGGGCGGCAATTTTCGGGTTTCCAAAACCGGGCCGGATTAAAGAGCTTGAAAATTGCCCTTGTTTTTAATTTTTTTTCTCTTTTTCAATGATTTTGATACTTGAATAATTCACTCATTAATAACTATTGAGGTTTATTAATCTATCAAATAATCAAATGTTTACAATGAGTTTGTAGCCCATTTATAACTCATGCGTCGAATAATTTTGGGAGCATGAGTTTCAGACTCGACTTTCCTTTAATAGGGATTTATTTGACTCTCAACTTTATGAGTATAATAGATTTCCCTCCCATGTTAAAGTGAGGGTTATTGTTCAAGTAGTGCCATATTAAAATTATAAAAAAAAAATTATAAAACAGAGTCCCAATTAATGTCTGATTGTAAAATATCAGTAGAGATCTGATTGTAATATATTATTATATAAAAATAATAATCAACTTTTTAATATGTCAAATTCTTTGTTCTAATAGATGAAGATTGCTTCACTTGACATTACAAATATTGCGATTTGAAAAGTGTCGTGTTATTTTTTTTTTCATATGGTCAAAATTCCGTATTTATATATTTTATTCTAAATAACGAAATCTATATCTTGTATTTCAAAACTTGTGTAATTGAAAAAAAATTAGAATACATAGTGGTAGATAATCTACACCTAAACTTGACTTGAACGTGTGTTTGATTTCCATTTGAAAAAAAAAATGATTAATGCTTAACTTCAAATGTCTAGATATGAAATTTATTGCCATTTGATATGTCAATCATCTATTGATAGTATGTGAGAGATAATTGCTTCACATGCCCTATAAAACTTTCAAGATTATTTAAATACACGAAAAACATAATTTTAGGACATTTTCATGGATACTCTAAAAATAAACATGAATTTACCAAAATATCCTTAACTCAAAATAGACATGTATTACATGATTATTGTAACACGACTTATTTTGTTTTAGATATGACTAAGATCACTTATTTTGCTTTGGGTCTCTCGTGACTCATAACATTATGAATAACAAAGTATTTAATTATGTTTTTTCTTTCTTTCCTTTTTTTGGGGAGTGAAATTTACTGAGTTGATTATTTATGTAATTATCACTTGATCATGTAATATAGGACATTTAGTTGTGTAATACATGACTTCAAAATGAAAAACAAAGTTTTTTAACTCTATATCGTCATTGCTTTTAATTGCAACAAGTGGCATTTGATCAAACATCTTAAACTTAAATTTCATTGTGATTTTACATTTTGAAAAAGTCAACGTCAATGACTCGAGATACCTTGTCCACCAATTTTGAATATGTTGTTGATTGTGATACTATTATTCTTCTAGCTTTAAAACATTTGAACTCATACTCGTCATTTTGTTCAATTCATTGTCCATTGAATATATGTCAAATATGTCAAACAATAACATCAAATATTCAAATTTAATATATAAATAATTATATGACCTACATGACGTACAAGACCATATTAATTTCATGACCTACATGATTTACACAACCTACACTACTACTCGTGTAAGTCACGCCACCACATTCCATGTATTATACGACTTCGAAATCAATATACAGTATTACGTGTAATTCGTAACATTTTCACCTTAATGTATATTTAGTATGTACATCTTCCTAAAAAAATGTAATTAAACAACATAGATTGTATATATTTTGACAACATGTAGGGAAAATAGTGAAAAGAATAGAACATTATAAAAGGGAGAAAAATATCTATATACTCACTTTTTATAAGAAAAAAGTAAAATTTAAAGACCCAACAATATTAATATATCTTCTTGGGTTATTTAACGAGTAATGTACCATCTTTCAATTAAAAAAGTATGAATGTTGAATATGTGAATAAGTAATTTGTATTTAGTTGAGAGGTTTTGAAGGATGATTTCAGTGTAAGAAAATAATGAAAGAGTAGTTCATTTGATATCCTTACTAAGGATATTTTAGCTATCCATGTAAAACAATAAATGGAGGCGTATTTAAATAATTTATAAACTGTTGAAGGGTATTTTATTAAAACTCCATTATTATTTAATGATCACATTGTTAGTGATACAAAAAAAAAATCAACTATTATTTAACATGTGGTAGTCTTTAATTAGTAACAATATATTATTTGAGATATAAATTTTATGTCCAAACGTTCTAGTTGACACCCAGACCACCATTGCTCGGATGCCTCTACAGCCCAAGTTTATACCTCTAGCCCAACAACATCATTCTAAGTTACATTAATTTCCCACCCAAGGATGTTGACAAGAGTACGCTATTGACCTATTGGGACTTTTTCATTAATAGACGTCACTGTGTTTTGTTATGAACAAAAATTCTTCGTAGAACTTTAAATTTTCAGTAATTAGACCTATAAGGAAAGAGATCGAGCTCAAGTGGTTGCCGTCATTGGACTTCAAATGGGAAAAGAATTTTTGAGTAAGATCAAGCGGAGAAGAGATGGTATTTGAAATACATCAAGGAAAATGGTTTTATTTTTATATTTTTAATAATATTTTTGCAGGCAATTTTGTAATAAAATACAAAAACTGGTAGTTCATTGATATTTTGTAAAATGTAAGAAATTTCATGCCTGTCCTGAGACATTTGCATAGTCTCTTCCTAATATGTAAATATATATACTATATAGCTCGGTACTTTTGCCCAATTGTCGTTACCATGTTTAGCATAAATTAGCAAGAATATTTAAAAGACATGCAAATATGTAATCAATGCAACATGCTATTGCAATGTCTCGATGCGTGACACCTACGACCTTTCGTACGAATGAGTAAATGACTTATTCAAATTCAAATTATCAAATCGAAAGCGTCACCCTGTGTGATATCATTATTCATAAAAGCAAAGGGGAGCTTGCGAATTGTATAGCCATGGCCAGATGGCCCATTGCTACTATTGTGCTACTGACAATTCAAATATAATATCATTTTAAGAGACTTCCCCATATTGATTGGCATCAATTTTACCTTGTATGTGGTACTTATGGTAAAAATCCGGTCAAGCCTCGTTATTGATTATATCAATAACCAGGCGTGATTTCGGAAAAAACATAAAAAAAGGCATATCTTGGCATCAATTTATCTAATACAACAAATAAAAATTACATAAAAATAAAATTGAAACCTTTAAAATGTTGAATCAATATTATTCTGCCAGCTAGTTTGATACTTTTTTTTTGGGTTATAAAGTTCTTATCGGTAATGCATATCTTAGAGTGCATGTTTCCTTTACGAAACCTATGAATTAATATTTTCCCACCAAATTGATAAATTTTAAAATATTTGTAAAATAATATAAAAACCTGGTTTGATTTCAAAAGCCGCCACTTCATCTTATTAATCTTATCGCTTGGCATCAAATCCTACCAAACTTTTGGTACCAATTATATTCTTGTGTCGGGGTTTAAATTATATTCTAGTGAAGTGTGCTCATCATGCCATCAAAATTCGAAATTGAGGTAAGAACATAGCAAAATCACAAAAAAAAGATAAGTTTAAAATAATTCTTGCCAAGTTCGAGCATCAAATTTCACCAAAAATATCTATTGATAAAGTTAACATAAATTGACAGTTATACTTGTAAATTCTAATAGTTGATTTCATCAGTGGTCTTTTTTTGTGAAATTCGATGGCACCGGCACCCTGGAATTCTGGAACGGATCCGGATAAAAGAAAATACAAACTATAAGTCTTATTTGTTATTCTACTAAAGTGTAGGGAGACAAATGTTATTGATCCATTTTGAAATTCAACGGAAACACCAAGGTCCAATTTGACATTACACTCGAATGAAATAAAACAGACAGACGGAGCGCACATTACAGTCACTGTCACAGACTCACGGACAGACCAATTCAAAGCGCCAATTAGGAAATAAAAAATTAAAGCCTCGTTTTGGAGGGAGCGAAGCTTATACATACGAAAGTCCAAAAGGCGGCAGGGACAGCCTCAGCCCCAGCCCCTTGCCGGCACGTGACTCCCACCTGACACCCACTCTTTTCTCTCTCTAAAACAAATCCCTTCCCTCCCTCATTCTCTCTCTAAAAACCAAAAAAGAAAAAAATTCACTTCCTTTCCTTTCGCCGTCCTCCAAAATGTCCGCCTCAAGCGGGCCCCGCAGGTCCTCCATTTCCCCCTTCCGTTCGCGCAAGTCACCTGCCCAACCGCCGCCTCCAGCAAAGCCGACCGGTAGGCCCGCGACTCCGTCTTCAACGACGTCGTCTCGGCCGCCCTCGAGGCTGTCTGCTTCTCCAGCAGCGTCAGTGAGCCACAGCCCCAGCCCGACCACTCTGCCTCTTGACCGGCCAGAAACCAGCAAGTCCAAAGAAAATGTGATGGTCACCGTCAGGTTCCGCCCCCTCAGGTAGCTTTAAACGTCGTCGTGTAGACTTGTGTTTGACTTTTTTTTTTTTTTGGTAGAGGGAACAAAACTTAAAGAATTTAAAAAATGTTGCAGTCCACGGGAGGTAAATAAAGGAGACGAGATAGCGTGGTATGCAGATGGTGATTACACTGTGAGGAACGAGTACAATCCTTCTATTGCTTATGGTTTTGGTTAGTATTGTCAGTTACTTTTTAATTAATCATTAATTGTACCTAGTTTAATTATTTTTTGTTGGTGACTACAGCAAATGATTATGTGTCACCTTTTAGTTTCATAAAAAAATAAATGTAATGTACCTAATCAGTTTTAATTATATGACTGAGTTTTGTGTAATGGAAATGGAATATTATAGTTAATGTATTTTATTATTATTATTAGTTATAATATTAGAAAATGTTAGTGTGAGGCCGTGAGCCAACTGCTTTTCTTTTTGTGAAATTTTCTGATTCTTGGTCTTGAAGTTTTATTGAATATAATCTTTGAGTACTGGCTTGTTTAGTTGTGAAGCATTCATGTGGCATTTGAATTCTGAAGTAGTTCCGGTACTATATAAGCATAGGCTGGTTTTTGGATACACAAGTCTTTTTGACCATTTGATGTGTTGGAAGATATGATAAATCTTGGAAAATAAGCTTTGCAAAATTTAGTAAATGAATTACCTTTTACTTCTTTCGTTTCTTGAAAGATCTTATGTTTACTGTATCTCATGGTGCTCATAGAAATTTCTTTTTTCCCCTACTTTTTGGTTGTTCTTTGTGTATGTGGTGCAGATAAGGTGTTTGGTCCGGCAACAACAACACGCCATGTGTATGATGTTGCTGCTCAGCATGTTGTAAATGGAGCCATGCAAGGGATAAATGGTAAACAACAAGTCTGGAAATATGCTGCTTTTGCTAGGGAATAAATATTGCTATTGGCATACAACAATGGCGGTCATTTTCTTTGAATGCCATCAAGTAATTATTTTTTTTCATTTTAAATTATTTGTGAACTCAATTAATAATTGGCCTATATTTGTGCAGGCACAGTGTTTGCGTATGGTGTTACTAGCAGTGGGAAGACTCATACAATGCATGTGAGTTACTGAATGGAAGGATCCTTTAACAATCTGCACCTTGTTTGGCCCATTCTTGATATATCAATTCCTTTTTCACGTTTTAGGGGGAGCAAAAGTCACCTGGAATTATTCCATTAGCAGTGAAGGATGTTTTTGGAATTATTCAAGAGGTAGTGGATTTTTTTTCCAGTTAACACTTGGATCGGATCGATTGCGGTTTTTTCTTTTTTCCCCCTCCTCATTTTGTGTTTATCTGGTTTGCAATATTTCAGACACCTGGGCGGGAGTTCCTTCTTCGTGTTTCATACTTGGAAATTTACAATGAGGTCTGTCCCATCGTACTTTTTTTTGGCTAATTATTATTTTTTAACCTTGGTGTACCTTTAGTTAAAAACGTTTTGCTTTCAAGGGGAGTTTTGATAGCAAAAAGTTCCTTCACATTATGAGTTTTCTGAAGGCTGAAGAAGAAACAAACAATTATAAGGCAAAAGTTCTCTTTGATTTGTGTTGCTGGATTTCTTCTGTCTCCCTAGGCTTTCAGTGTAAAGGTGGCTGAGTATTTTGGAAGCTTGATGCTGTTTAGGAAACTCTGCTGCAATGAAGCCCTTGAGAATGTTTGCATTTACATCTTTGGAACAATTTAGCATCGTTTTATCATTTTGCTTTGCTTTGGTAGTGGCTTCCTTGAATTTAACCAGAAATTAATTATAAATCTCATAAACAAACTTGAAGCACATATTGCTTCCTGAGTTTACAGTTTTATTTAATATGGTTCACCAAACATCTACCTTTTAGCTTTCTTGGCAAGTCATGTTTAGTTAGAAGTTCTTCTGTTAGCAACTATGGCCGTGCAAAATACACCTAAGAGTACTTCTGAATACGCATTTAGGGCCCTTGGTGCACGGAGTTGTTTTGTTTCTGTATATTGCATGTTCTTTCACTGATTATTACAATTGTTTGTCATTATTGATTGAAGGAAAATAATTTGGTATTAAATTCTTTGATCATTAAGTAAATATCATTGACTGATTTCTCCGGTGTTTATGGGGCCAAGTTCCTCTGCTTAAATGAGCTTACCTGGGCCTGCAATAGACTTCTGGGTATTAATTATTGAGGAATTGGAATGGAAATAGTTCTTCACCATACATCATCCATAACAGACACATGTCATTGGATCTTGAAAGGCTGAGTCAAGTTGAGATCAGCACAGTATCCAAATCATATGTTTTTGGTGCCACTGTTTTACCATGTGAATGATTGAATCAAATTCTACAGACTGCAGAGTTCTCACGTAAATAACTTTCTGATTACTCTAGATAAGCGAAGCAAATGTCATCGTGTCTTTAATGAACAATATACTGATCGAAAAGTATTACTATTATCTTTCTTTCAGGTCATCAATGACTTGCTTGATCCAACGGGCCAGAACCTTAGAATACGAGAGGATGCTCAGGTAATAAAGTTATACAGTCAGATTTTCTCTTCCTACCTCTCTACTTTTCCATTGCTTCCATGGCGTCGCAGTTTAGCCTTCTATTCTATTATAGTATAAGATAAGTGAGAGAACCGATGGAACTGGTAAGAAGATTGAATACATGTGATTGTTTCATCCACAGTTTTCTTTCTCTAAAGAGACATGTAAAATGATTGAATCTTACCAATACATTCTAGTTTTGGATGTAAGAATCGGTTACCCTTTGTGCCAATGACATTTGACAGTCGGCCGGAGGATTTAAAACTATAGTACAAAGTCGTTAGTTGATGTGTAACAGGTTGTCTTGAGGAAGGTCTTTGGCTTCCCGGAGGACTACTTACTCTAGATATAGGTTAGGACATGGATTTTGGAGTAGTGTGTATTTTTTTTTTTCTGTGATTGAGGGGAAAGAGAAAGCCATGGGTCATTTTCTTTGGTGGGCTTGGTTCAATGGGGGAGTTCAATGGGATACTAGGTGACAGTTACTTGAACTTTTAATGAAATTAGTATTCTAGAGTTGGATAGTTTTACCTTGTTCTGAGATTGGAATTAATACTGCCCATATCTTAATGCACTGTAATTGCTTTTTATGACTTGCTTAGCTGTAGTGTCCTGTCCTGAAAATATTTAGCATAGACTTCGACACCATGTTTGACTTTTCCATAGAAACACTAACACTACAGCTATTAAAGACCATACCTCCAGTCATTTCATGTTTGACAAAGTAGTCTTAACCGGCCGAGAATTTAGAAACACCATTATTTCAGTGTGTAGTATCTTTTATTGACAGGGAACTTATGTTGAGGGAATTAAAGAGGAGGTTGTCTTGTCTCCTGCTCATGCTCTATCCCTCATAGCAACTGGAGAAGGTATGTATTGGTCTTTCATAAATTGGTGGGTATTGATAATTTGCAGTTTTCATTTGTATGCTTCCTTTGGCATTTTTTGCCTTGAGTGTAATCCTTCACATTTTTTTTTGTTTTTGCTCCCATATTCTATGTAGAAATTTGTCTTTTACCTCTTAAAGTTCAGATATTAATTTATCTCTTTCTCTCTATATATATTTCTGGTGCTTGTGTTTGCACCTCGATATATTCATCGGATGTTTTTTGCTCGTGCAGTTTAAGAATTCTTAACAAATCATGTCTGATTTTGTTGCAGAGCATAGGCATGTGGGTTCTAATAATTTCAATCTCCTTAGCAGTCGAAGCCACACTATATTCACCCTGGTACTTAGATTTTCCATTTGAATGTTATACTTCTCTCACTTTTTTGGACTATGGTTCAAGCAAGCTCAAACCATGATAATATCCCTGATGGTAAACAATCAAACCAATTCAGCTACCTGCTCCTTTTTGGAAAGGAAAAAGTTTCTTATAGTTCGTAGCAATTACTTCGAAGTACATCTGATGCAATAGCGTTTTCTAGCAGATAGAAATGGATTATATGATTCAAAACTAGTTTACATGCAATCACAATTTAAATTTGTTGGAAAAGGGTAGATCCGATGGTATAAATGTCTATAGTTGATTTCATTTCTGTGATACTAATCAAATTGATAGGGTTCGTTGGTAAGTACAAGATCTCCTGCAACAGATATCATAGTTTTGGGCTGAATCCATTTGGATGGAGCTGCCTTTTCATTTCCATTCCTTTTTTGTGGTGAACTCTCTTAGGTTTGGTGGTCAATAATCTCATAATATCTTTAACTATTAATATGTAATTATCGTGTATTAGTACTTAGGTTGATTGCATTGGTGAACTTACCATTCTTCCTAACTGTATTTTATTCAAGCTTATCAGGCTAGTTGTAAATGCTTTGGATTTTTCAGGAGTGACAAATTCTGAGGGAGACCACTGCTTCATCTTTCTATTATATAGTTTCTTTTCATAGCCGTAAAAATTTTACTTTTCTCATCATAAAAGTGTTTTCGTTGGTTACGGTTTGCTTCTGTGTTATGATGGCTATGTCTTCAATTGGGAGGCTTTGTTTCTTTCATAACTTCTGTTTTGTTATACTAATTATATTGTTATCTATCAGACTATTGAGAGCAGTCCCACTGGAGAAAATCAAGGGGAAGAAGATGTGACTTTGTCCCAATTGGTAATACGCTACCCATAGACTAACCTATTTTATTCAAGTTCTCGTTGTCTTATGTGGTTCTTGTGGATCTGACCAGCCAACAGGGTGATGATGCACTTTTCTTGTTGGCAAGGCACATGATGTTTAGAGTAAAACAATTCAACTTCTTTTGGTGCAGAATTTAATTGATCTTGCTGGATCTGAAAGTTCTAAAACTGAAACAACTGGGTTGCGGAGAAAAGAGGGTTCATACATAAATAAAAGCTTACTTACTCTTGGCACTGTAAGATATTAACCTTTTTTCTGCCTTGTCTTCTCTTATTAAATGGACCATTAAAACACACCTGTTGCTTTATGATCTAAACAGTCATATGTGAGTAAATAAAATTGATCTTGACAACAAGCTTCTAAAATTTTATCATGGCATGCTTGAAGATAGTAAAATGCTCAGCAGTGGATTATATTTTGTGCCAAAGATTGTTTATTGAGCTTTTATTAATTATAATTGCCATTTTTTATCTGCATAATCCAGAGGCTTAACATATTAACTTGTGCCTGTTGCAGGTGATTTCTAAACTAACAGATGAAAAAGCAACTCATATCCCCTATCGAGATTCAAAACTCACTCGTCTGTTGCAGTCATCCCTTAGTGGCCATGGACGAATTTCTGTGAGCTCTATTCAATGAATAAGATTATTTTGTATTCGTATGATAGCAATTATTGTTACTATATAATTCATCATTTCATTGTTGTGCGAAATACTTATATACTTGTTTATAGCTACTTGAATTCACTATTATGTGCAGTAGTTACTATTTAATTCATCTGGAAATGCTTTATGGTTATCTACATGCTGATTTTGTATTTCTAGATTTTGATAATTGTTCAGAAATCAGAATACAAAATCTAACGATCACATCTTTTGCTTCTTCTGGA
Source organism: Citrus sinensis (assembly GCF_022201045.2). Taxonomy (NCBI): domain Eukaryota; kingdom Viridiplantae; phylum Streptophyta; class Magnoliopsida; order Sapindales; family Rutaceae; genus Citrus; species Citrus sinensis. Next base: position 33,168,366 of record NC_068560.1, on the reverse strand, counting down.
TGTCCTTAATGTTTTGAGGACAGCTTGCTGAGTAGTTTTTTCATTTTTGTTGATATGAGTCCTTTTTTGTTTCTTATTAGGAAAAAAAAAGCACAGAGATTTGGTTTTTGGTGTATTTACTTTTTTATTTTTTAATTTGAAAACGATGAATTATATATTTTTTAAGCGTGGCAGGATCTCATACCGAACCATATATTTGTTTCTTCTTCTCTCTGAACTTTATTGTAGCTTATTTGCACTGTTACACCGGCCTCTAGTAATAGTGAAGAGACACACAACACATTAAAGTTTGCCCATCGGAGCAAGCATGTGGAAATTAAGGCTTCTCAGAATAAGGTTAATTCACTGTCATTTTCAAATTTTATTATCTGATTTTGCTCTTTTAGTTGCCGCTTCATCAAATCTTCATATTTGTATAATTTTTCCTCAATTAGATTATGGACGAGAAGTCTCTCATAAAAAAGTACCAAAAAGAAATTACCTTTTTAAAGCAAGAACTGCAACAATTGAAGCGTGGAATGATGGACAATCCTCATATGGCTGCATCATCCCAAGATGATCTGGTTAATTTGAAGCTTCAGGTTTGTGTTTTGATTTGAGGACATATGACACTTCTCGTAATAAGTTGGAAATACTTAATATCGGAACCTTAGTATACAATGCTCATGTGTTACTGTTTCTCCTGTTGTCTATGTCTATGTTTGTTTTTGTCCCCATTAAGCAAACAGACCATCCCAAGCTCTGAACCATAAAACAGCTATTTCATTTTGGATTTTGTCATTGTATATTCAATCACTTCCTTTCTAATTTGTTTTACTTTGTGTGGTCAAAGCTGGAGGCGGGTCAGGTTAAATTGCAGTCAAGATTAGAGGAAGAGGAGCAGGAGAAGGCAGCTCTACTGGGGAGGATTCAGCGATTGACCAAATTAATATTGGTTTCGACTAAAAATTCCATGCCATCAAGCATTCCTGAAAGGCCTGGCCATAGAAGGAGGCATTCTTTCGGGGAAGATGAGGTCGGAACTTTGTTATTTTAAAGCTCAGTTTGCATGAAAAGCAGTTTCATGATGGTTTGCGTTCCTTAAGAATTTCGAATTTGTAGAAACTTCTATCTGACATGAGTTTCCTAATCATCTGTGAAAGTTAGTTTGTGGCTATATATTTCCTGAACTGATACCTGATTCCGTTGATAGTGCAGCTTGCATATTTGCCCGATAGAAAACGGGAGTACATCATCGATGATGATGCTGGAAGCTATGTGTCAGAGCTTTCAGCAGAAGCAAGGGATGACATCACTAATCTAGATGAATTGGTTAAAGATTACAAAAAGAGTAGGAGGCGTGGAATGCTTGGATGGTTTAAAATGAGAGTAAGATCTTATACTGATTGTCCTGTTGATTTGAAAATGGGTTTAATTTTTTTGTGGGGGCTGTCAAAAAGAAGGGACCTTGTATTTTATTTGATGAGAGTTGCGCCCACTGATCACTATTCTTTATAATATTTTTTTCAAGTAGATTTTCACAATAGAACCACCTGACTTTTCCAGTATTCTAATGACCTGAGTTTCCTGAGTTTTTGCAATAGCATAATTTGATTAGTTATGCTACTTTGCTGAGGGGAAAAATTACCAGATATTCCGGCAATCAAATAACTCAAACTGCTGATGTTGCCTCTATCTTACTTGCTGTAATCGGCTTAAATCTCTGAGCTAAAAGAGATTCAGACATTCATTGTCAGACTACTCTTACTTTCTGTTTTTGCAAGAGCATAACTAAAAATTTTATTTCTCTGGCAGCAGTAATTCATTTGCAGTTCCTATTTGTTTAACTGGACTCAAATATTGAATCTTCCTTTGCAGAAGCCTGAGAATCTGGTTGGATTCTCACCAAGTGCTGACAGTGGAAGTTCCTCCAGTGTGTCACCTGCATCTTCATCAAAGTCATTACATCATAGAGTCACGTTCAATGATATAAAGGATGGACGGAGAAAATCAATCAGTAAAAGGGGAGATGATTCTGCTGGTGATTCATTTCCAGAAAGAACCAAAGCGGGTGATTTATTTAGTGCAACTGTTGCGGGTCGCCGTTTACCTCCAGTGAGAGAAATTCTAACCACACCTGCAATTGTGCTTTCCCATATTAATAGATATGCAAAAGAAAGCCAGCGTTTACTTCCATGCTACTCAATTTTTTTCTTTCAAATGTTAATTTGCAAAAGCTTATCTCTTCTTCCTTACTGTTGATGTGTCAGTTAAAAAAAAAAAAAGATCGTATTAACACTACAATAGATTTGCAAAAGCATGCTTAGAATTTTTATTAACTTGGAGCTTACTTTTTTTTTTTTTTTGACAAGAGTGGTACTACTATCACAGATCAAATGGATCTTCTTCATGAGCAGATGAAAATGTTAGCTGGGGAAGTGGCATTGTGCACAAGCTCGCTGAAAAGACTGTCAGAACAAGCAGCTAGTAACTCTGAAGATTCACACCTTAGGGTGCGCTGCTTTGTCCACTTCTTCACTCAAAAGTCATTGAATAAATTTGTTGATGTTAATGGGTGAAAATTTAATGGTTATAATGGTTGATTTAGGAGCACATGCAGAAGTTGAAGGATGAAATCAGTGAAAAGAAGCTTCAGATACGTGTCCTGGAGCAACGAATGATTGGATCAGTCGAGAGGACTCCACATACATTGAGTACTACTGAGATGTCGCAGGTAATTATCATATGTCAAGTGACAGATGCCTAAACGAGAATGGAGAAACTTGCACCAAAGAAAATTTAAATAGGAATTACAAAATAGTAGTTTCAGCCTGACATAGATAGTTGCATTCATAAATTCCAATTCCATTATCTAATTCAAAAGTACATATAGGCATGCTTCCACTCTGAGTTTTCAAATTGAATGGGCCTATTTCATGGCTACTAGTGGAAAAACAAAGAATTCCCTATCAGGTTTTTGAATAGGTGATTTTTTTTCCTGTTTCGATCTCTCTCTAGGGAACTTCAACAACTATTGGCACCTCACTGTGTGTCTGTGTCTGGAGTCTTTTCCACCTCAAAATTGTTCCTATTGTTTTTTGTCAAACATGAACATAAGTGAATGCAGTTTTCATCAGCAACCACTCATCATATTAAGGGCTCTTAAGTGGAAAAGTAACTAATTGTCTGCTTTGACTTTTGATGACGAACAATAAAATGGGATGCACAGAAATCCTGTTAAACTTACTCTTTTAATTTGCTTGGAGGGTGGTATTCCCCTATTGCTCATCCTTGGTGATGAAAATTCACATTCTAATTTGTCTGTTTCTCTCTTGTAGGCTTTGTCCAAGCTTACTACTCAGCTTAATGAAAAAACCTTCGAACTGGAGGTTTGTTATCCTATATCCTGAGTTTATTGATTGTTCATTCTCAAATGTCAAGAACATCTTATTGAGTTGATTTTTTTGTATTGATGCATATTCAAGATTAAGTCAGCCGATAATAGGATACTTCAGGAACAACTACAGATGAAGGTAAGTTCTAAAGTGCTGTGGTCTCTTTTCCATGGTTACAGTTCTAAGATTTTTTATAATATTTTCTCACTGTGATAGATATCAGAGAATACAGAAATGCAAGAAACTATTCTTCTGTTAAGGCAACAGATTGATTCATTATCCAATAAAATGTCTGGTAGTCCAGAACAAATGGCAGAGAATGACGGCATTCCACTCAAACCTTGTTCTGAAGAGATATCACAACAAAAGAATGCATGGAGGAATGGTCTTGGGTCATGTGAAGAGACTTTTGTTGATGAACATACACCAACCAGTGTCATGAGCTTAAATAGAATATTTTCCCACGAGGAGTCTAACTTGAATTCCCAAGTTCTTATGCAGGTTAATTTTACTCGCACATCTTCTGCTATAGGTACTCAATATGCTAACTTCAAAAATTTAGGATATATGATTCTATCGATGCAATCTGCATATTTCTTCATAGGCTGCTGAAATAGAGAATCTGAAACAAGAGAGAGTGAAGCTGGTTGAAGAAAGGGATGGTCTTGAAATTCACAGTCAAAAACTGGCAGAGGAAGCTTCTTATGCAAAAGAGTTGGCTTCATCTGCAGCGGTTGAGCTCCGAAACTTGGCTGAAGAAGTAACCAGACTTTCTTATGAAAATGCAAAACTGAATAGTGAGCTTGCTGCTGCAAAAGAAGCCCTTTCCAGATCTAACTTCTGTCAGATGTCTGCCCCTTATGAATTCAAGCAAAGTAACTCCAATGGTGTTCGATGGAAAACAGAGGATGGACTTCTGGTCGAGGAGTTGCAAAAAGAACTTAGTGCTAGATATCAGAGGGAAGCTGATCTGGAAGCTGCATTATCTGAGAGAGAACAAGTAGAAGGTGAGCTAAGAAAAAGAATTGATGAAGCAAAACGGCATGAAGAAGATTTGGAAAATGAGCTTGCAAATATGTGGGTGCTGATTGCAAAGATGAGAAACTCTGGCATTAATGGTGAGGACATGTCTTCTAGAGGGGTCCATGCATTAAAAATTCCACGAACAGGGATTAAAAATGGATTTATGCCATCTAATCCGCGTTCGCTTAAACTATCTGAAGAGGATGATGTCTGTGAAAATGTGGATGGTGTAAGCTCATTTGAAGAGTTGAGTGCTAGCCATCAGACTGAGAGAAGAAAATGCAAAGAACTGGAAAGCCTTATTTCCAGACTGAAGGTATGCATTTCCTTCAGCAAAATTTTCTTGCACCGAGATTTGTATATGCAGATGCAACGGCTAGTTTTATTTATGGTGGAATTTGGTGCTGTGAGGAATCTGTTTTAATCAACTTAGCCATTCTAGAATCACCTTTTGATTCAGAAAGAATTCTGGACTCTGGATTTAAAAGATTTAGTAATGGTAAAAGAAGTTTAGAACAGTTTCCAGGTCAACCGTTTCATATGGTTGAATTTAGGGACGACCAGCTTTGGAAGATGGTGCTTTTTATTTATCTTTTTGAGCTTTGATGTTTGTCTGATTGTGGAGCTCATTGGTGATTTTTTTAAAAAGAACTATTGTTTGCGATAATTGATGTGAAGATGATTAAGAGGCAAATGATGGTAAATTTAGTGGCAAAAACATGCTTTTTTTTTTTTTTTAATTTCAGTGTTTTTGACGAACAGTAGCAGCATCTACATACATCAGAGTGCATCTTATTATAGTGTTTTCAACAAAGTGTAGCGGCACCTACATACATCACAGTCCATTCTGTGAAGCACTACCTGGTGCATTTACTCATAGTTTGTAGGTTAGGAATTTAGTAATGTAAAAAGTAGGTTCAACAATTTGTCAGTTATTGGATAATATTACAGACATTATTTGATCTAATTATCATTTCAGGGGGAAGATATCAGTGGTCTGGATGTTGCAGCCCTAGAAGAACTGCAGAATTTTCATGTTGAGGCTATAACAAAAATTTGCCATGCAAAGGTTACATTCCTCAATTTTGCTTTGTTTTCTGAGCTGCTGTCCAATGATGATGCTAGCAATGCCATAATTTTTTAACGGCCCATCTTCTTTTAGTGAATAACTTGGTTGGAGCTTTTAAATTTGCTCAAACATATTAGAAAATTGAAGCATAACTTGGTTGGAGCTTTTAAATTTGCTTAAACATATTAGAAAATTGAAGCATAACTTTATATTTTGGTTGTTTAGGGTTATATGGAGTTATATGAAATTGATTGAGAATACAGTAGTAATTTTGCAATCTAATTTTGCTATCATTTGCATAATTTTTCAAACATCATGGTGCTGAATTTTCTTTGGCTAACATATCGGTGGTTTTACATATGCAGTGTGCTAGTCATGTCTTATAGGATGCTAAGTTTAACTCGCAGTACACATAATTCCACTAATGGAGTTTCTGACCATCAAGGTTAGTTTCAATTCTCAGTTTTCCATTTGTGTGTTATATATTATTGTAAACTTTTCCTGAAAGTAGTAGGGAAAGCAAATGGGGATTAAGGCGCTGTTTGGTTTTAAGGTAGCTTAAAAGTTACAGCTGCTGTAGAAAAAAAGCTGTAATTATAAAATAAAATTTAACAATATATAGTAAGTATAATTTTTAAATAATAATTTTGATAAAATTAGTGAAGATGTAATAGTTTTTTTCATCATACAAGTGTAAAATAAAATTAATTCAGTTTTCAAGTTACTGTAGTTAGTGTTTAATAAACATTTTAATGTGATATCTTTTAAACTAGAATTGTCCAACCTCAATTACAAATACGACTTAAGTATGATATTATTAAATCTTATTATCATTATGAACGGTAATATTTGAAGAATATTGTTATGGGTGTGCTTGCATGCCATGCATGGTTGAGAAACATATAGTCAGGGATTGTATTCTGAAGATCTCTGTACCTCGTCTTGAGCATTCTCTTTAACCAATGATTTTAAGTTGTTATCATTGTCTTATAAAAAAAAAAAAAAAAAGTTATCATTGTAGTCTTACTAGGTACGGTTGCTGTAATATACTATTCATGTCAGTTGCTATATTTACTTGCTTATTACCAGAAAGAATAAGTACCCGAACTTGCAATGACAGACGGACTAGGAATCATACCCAATTCATAACGGAGACTAATGTGCTCTATGGCCAGAATCATACCCATAGATTCAGCATTAAATATGCCAATGTGGTGTATAAAGCTAAAATAAGATCAAAAGTACCTCAGAAAGACGCGGAAAAGCTTATGAGAACTCTTTTAACACAAGTAAATACTGGTTTTCTTCAGATTGCTATATGCTTCCTTGATATTACTTGCTTTGGGATCCTCAACGGCGCATCTCCTGACTGTATTTTCTCATCTTCCTATGGTTTTGCAGGCTTAATGTTATTGTACAGCCGTGGAGATATTAACCAAATCAATTCATGTCTCAAGACAGCCTTCCCTTCGCTACTTGGTATAAAGCAATGATTTTGAAGATGTACTTCAATATGATTGAACACTAACTATAACTTGCAGGAGAAAACATGCAAATGTAATGAAGGATATTTATATACAAGAATTTCTTCTGTACCATAACTTTTTTATCAGCTTGTTTACAATTGGGATATTGTACCAAAAAGCAAGACGTAATTCCTCCCAAACAATAAAAATATGTTGACATTTATACCTAGTAGGTTACAAAACAGATAAAAAAAGGATATTCTTCTATAAGAATCCTCTATCTTATATGCATGTAAGATACATTCCCATTACATAAACAGTGCATATGTGTAGCACTGTTTATATAAGGGGTATGTATCGTGCATGCATGTAAGATAAGAATTCCTCTTCTATAAACTATGAACTAGGGAATGTGTGCCTGCTATGTATTATATCATAAACTATTAATGGCTTTTACTCTATGCATCAGAGCTCAGAGTTCCTTTCATGAACCAGCCTAATGATATTCTCAGCAGTTGCTGGATAATTCTCTTCTAAAACAGATCAAAGAAGATATTCTTCTATAAACTCTGAACTAGGGAATATGTGTGCCCGCTATGTATTATACGGTAAACTATTAATGGCTTTTACTCTTTACACATTAAAGTTCCTTTCATGAACGAGCCTAATGATATTCTGAGCAGTTGCTGGATAATTCTCTTCTAGGACGCTGAAGTCAGCTGCATAGGGCTGCCAAAAATCTTCGTTATAATCACGATCCACTCTGTTAATAAAGAGTAGGAAAAAAGGAAAAAAGAAAAATGCAGGTGAGAAACTCCTGACTGCCTATACATTAAATGAATAGAGTAACAGGGAATAGCTCAGGACTTGGGAAGCCTGTTGCAGTTTGAAGAAACCCATCCTATCTGCTGCTTCTCATTGTCATATATCACTAGTTTATCTTGCAAAGAGATGTCTGAACAGCAATGAAAAATAGAGAATATTAGATTGTTGAGAAGGAAAAAGGAAGCAATTTTCATGATATTGTTGAGACTCCCTTACCCCCAACTAGATTGAAATTTTCCAGTCCAACTTCAGTGCCATTCAAAATTCCCAAGCAAACATTTCCATGTTCCTGAAACAGAGAAGGGTTTTAGCTAATCCGTTTTAAGTGCTTTTGTTTTTTCTTACTTATAAGCCATGTTCATAATAAAACCAGAGTTTCTAGATGTGCTCACAGTGATAATGAGATATGCTTCAGGTGGTATATGCAGATGGACATTTTTGGTTTTAGTAAAGCTCAATAGCAAAGGTTTGAAGTAATCCTTGACATCTTGAATGCTTTTGAAAGGTTTCGTGCCTTTCCAGCAGACTGGCAAGGCCTTTTCCTCCGCTGTATCTTCAAGCGGCTTTCCCTTCAAATCTTTTCTCATCTGAGACATGGATAATCGATCAGTATTGTAACTAAAATTTTGTTAAACGTACCCATTCCCAGCTTACAAATACAGAGAATTGTTGCCGATAGCTTCCTTCTCACCAGATCAAGGGTGGTTTTGTAGGCTTGTGAATTGAAGTAGGTGTATGAGCTGCCACTGTCAAAAATTATTTGAAGGCCCTTTATGCCAGTAGACTTTCCACCAAATAAAAGTTCCGCCGGTCCTGAGGAGTAGTGTTTCCTGAAATAGCACCAGAAACAATGGAATGCACATTAGAATTACTGGTGGTTGGGCAGTCCACTCATGTAAGAAAAAAGGCTAAAACTAGGAACATGGGAAGTTTGGAAGCACGTACTCCAACAAGTCCCGTGACATTGGTGTCCAAGCAATTCCTGAAGATGGGACAAGATCATGTCCCAGGAATAAATAGCCTCCTCCTCTCACACTTAAACAATGTCCTAACACGTTCCGTGTTAGACCCAGGCTTTGCAGCTGCGACAAGATGCTTGCTTTACCAAGGCCAAGGCCCAAGACTCCGGCTGTGGGAGGAGGCTTTGGACCAGGATTTCTTTGGTTGTATCCACACCTGCATACAATAAAAGAGAATCAAAGGGGAAGAAACACTACTTATTTTGAATGCACATAGCGCAAATCAACATGAAAAACTTTAAGTACTTCATATCTCAAGCTTTGGCTTCATAACTAAATGTAATCCGCAATTCAGCACGAGGTTATCAACAAATAATGAAAATTTTACAACGAATAATACAAACCAATAAGTAGCATATCATGTCCTAGAAGGAATGTTTATAAATAGGAAGTTAAACAAAATTACCCACCCAAAGATTAAACGAGGACCAAGGAGAGACCCATTTGTGAGTCTCAGGGGAAAGTGGTCAGTAACCAGCACACCAAGCGATGAACCATGATCAGCATATAGCACCTCATAGTCACATTGGTCATTTGCCTCACATCGGATGTTTTCTGGCAAGTGAAAAGCACTGCAAAAGGGATCATTGCATGCCACAACATTGTTCTTGGGATGATATAGAGACTCAGGAGGCTGCATAAGCATCAACAAAAACATTACACAAATGAGGAAAATGATAGCATCCACAACAGTTACCACTCTTTAGCTGTTGAGAAATTTACCAAGGTGCAGCCCGTACAAGGTGCATTACATTGAACCCAAGTGAGGTCACTGCCAGTGTCAATATCAAGTTCATAAAGCTTGGGTGGATTACCTATTTTAAGGGTGACAGAGTAGTATCTGCAGATTGAAATAACATGTTTTTACAAAAAAGGAAATATTGTGAACGAGCAAAAAGTAACGTCAAAATAAAGTATGTAGAAAAAATAAATTAGCGAACATATAATTAAACAAAGGAAGCTGCTACATTACGTTATCCCCAAAATTAGTCTACCAAGACTCCCTAGTGTTTGAGTTTGACAACCAGCACTATTATTTGATGAAGAAACTGATTTTGGATTGATGTGTATGAAACCCATCAAACCCGAGAGACCAAAAAAGGTGCAAAAGTGGGACCAACCTAAGGGAAACTTATCACCCACACGATGAAATGCAAATGGGTAATTACCTAATGCAAAGATTCAAGCTTTAATGAGAAAAATGCACAACTTAAGAGTTCCACTCTGACCTTCTACTAAGGAACTACAAACAAGAGAGCTTTGGAAAATGGGTCCAAAAAGGTTCCAAAGCTTCGTCAAAACTTTATTTTTAAGTACTCCAGTACAGTCAAGAAGCCAAATCAATTAACAAATAGGCTTACTCGAAAGATGCTTTAATCCCAGAATTCACAGCATAAAAAATTTTCAAAAAACATCAAGGAAAATATATTAGTGCGACCAAATTACACACATGCAATATGTTGGCCACAAGCAAGCTCAAATAAAAGAAACAATCAAAGATTATACAAAGATAGCAAAAACAAGCAATACGAAATCAATCTAAAGCTGCAATTGCAATGAAAATACACATACCCAAGGGGATAGACATTCCCAGTGATAGGAAAAACAGCAGTGGAGCCAAAACGATGAGCAGCCGTTGATTGGGTTGACTTTTTCTTGGACGTAGGTTGACTTGCTTCTGAGAAGCAGCCTTGAAAAGTCGCAAACATCAACAGAACCAACAAGCCCATCACTCTTTTTCCTTTTTCCTCCATCTTTTTCGCTTTTTCCGAATCAATCAATCAATCTTTTTGGTTTCGCTTTTCAGTTCAAAGAACTAAAAGGGGTTGAAGGTTTTTTTTTCCAATTAATTTTATTTGTGGGTTTTTTTAATCAAAGAAAAAGGCAAATCCTTGAATCTTGAGAACGGAGCTGAAGTCTCAAAGTGTGCTTTGGTCGTTATGAGCTTTTTTGATCTCTGTGTCACCGCCGGAGCGTGCAAGTAGAGCCGCATATTTTGTTTCATTTATTTATTTATTTATTTGGGAAGGAATTGTTACACGATGTGGCGTGAAAAATGTAAATAGCTAAAAAGAAATTATGCGAGTCTTGAAATTATGAGAGAATGGAAGGGATGAAAATTACAAATAGACAAATATTAAAAAACAACAATGAGAGTCCACTTAGAAATATGATTATTTTTGTTGTCAGTTTTGGTGTCATCGAACTGGCAACTTCAATACTATGTTTTTGTTAAATGTTGCTTTCGAGCTTGAGCCTTTCTTGGTCAAATTATTCAATAATAGATTAAAAAAAAAAAAAAATGTTGGCATTGCATGGGCTTGGAAAGTGGAGTACGGTCCCAAAAATTCACATTTAAGGCAAATTTTAAGTTTAAATTCAATATAATAACAATATACCTCGAGGTACCTTTTGGTTACGAAAATTATTACGGGAAAATAAACATGTATATAATCTTTATTCATAATTACTATATGCCCATTACACATTTTCTGCCTTTTAGCTAAAAAACAGAAAAATGAACTCGCTGTGTATCTTCGGCTAAGCAAAAATAATGCATCAGCTGTAATTTAATTGCTGAAGCCATTTTTGCCTTAACTTTATGCTTTTGTTTGGCTCAAATAAAATGATTCAGGGACAAAAGCGTATTGCAATCTTCAGGTTTCCAGCCAATCCGCTGCTTCTCATTATCATAAATCACCATTTTGTCTTGCATAAAAATTTCTATAGCACCAAGAAAACAAAAAAAAAAAAAGGCCATAATTATATTGTCAAAGAGGAAAAAGATTAAATTGCTACTCCGTTGATCAAACTTAAGTTGTGTTTGTGTAAATTACTTAAATTACCTCCAATTATGTTGTTTTCTCCAACTTCTGCTTCAGAGCCATTCAAAATCCCCAAGCACACGTTTTTACGACCCTGAAAGCCAAGTGCTTCTCAGATAAGCTCTTTTCAAGTGCTTTTGCCTGTTAGATAAGCAATGATAATAATAGAGGTACTCACGCTAATAACAAGATAAGCCTCAGGCGGTACAACCAGCCGAACACTATTCCTTCGATTGGTAAAGCTCAGCGCCAAGGGTTTGAAGTATTCTGTGACTTGACCAAGGGCTTTGAAAGGGCCTCTCCAGCAAATTGGAAGTGTTTTATCATCTGGTGCAAGTTTCAGCGGTGTCCCGATTAAATCTCTCATTATCTGAAACACGAACAGCTGATTAGTTCACATCAACAGCAATAGGATTCCCCTTAAAAGGAAAACGCTGTATAATATCCGTTAACGAATGCTGCCCTTACCAGAGAAACTATTTCTTGGTAAACTCTGCTTGTGAAATAAGCATAGGAGGCACCGCTGTCGAAAATGAGTGTAAGGTCTTTTAGACCACAAGACTTGCCAGAATATAAAAGCTCAGCTGGTCCCAGTATGTAGTGTTTACTGAAACAATTCATTTCAACACCATTAATCATATTCTGTAAAAAAATCAAGCCGTGAAAGGAGGAAGAGATCTTCAAAATGCTTACAGATCCGCGGAATTTTGCAGCATCGGTGTCCAGGCAACCCCTGAAGAAGGGACTTTACCATCTCCCAGGAACAAAACCCCGCGTCCGTTTTGGCCTATGCAGTGGCCTATCACATTTCTTATTAGCCCGTATTCTCGCAGCTGTGACACTATGCTTATTCTGCCTCTGCCAAGCCCCAGAACTCCAGCTGTGTCCGGAGGAGAAAGTGGCCCGGGATTGTGCTGATTATATCCACAACTGCAAAACGAAAGCATCAGCAAAAAGGAAAATGCAACAGTTCATGAGTTTTGCTTCAAGCACAAGTCATTTCAGTCTGTAATACCCAAAAGTCAATGGGACATTAAAAACAGAGCCATTGCTGAACCGCAAGGGAAACAAATCAGTCACCAGCGCACCAATAGATGATCCACCATCGCCATACTCGATTTCATAGTCACACTGATCATTTGGGTGTTTGCAACGGGGGGGATTCGGCCAGTGAAGGGCGGCGCATCGAGGGTTAGAACAAGGCACAATGTTCTTGTGGGGCTTGTATTGCTTCTCGGGAGGCTGCCAACTCAAAATTAATGAACAAGCTTTAGCATGCCGCCATTTGTTCATTAAAAGAGAGAAAATATTTCGCTCTGTAATGGGAAAATGTTACCTTGGTGCAACCAGTACAAGGAGCATCGCATTGAACCCAAGTGAGATCGCTGCCCGTGTCAAAGTCGAAGTCAAAAAGCTTTGGTGGCTTCCCTACGGTAAGGTTCACAGCAAAATAACTGAAATTGGAAAAAAAAAAAAATTCAATCCAAGAAACGTACATGATTTTGGTTAATGGCTAGCAAATAATTCATTCATCGATTCAAGAATAAAAGGAAGAAATGATCTTTGGAAAACAACATCTAGTTTCTGTAACTTTTCAAAGAAGTAATTATATATGACCGCATATAGAATTTTACAGTGCCAAGAATATGTAGCATCCAATGAACAAATTAAATCAGGAAAACATAAAGTAGAAAGAAAAACAAGAATTTAATTGAAAAAATGTAGATGAATAACCGCACATAGAAAAGAAATTACAAAAATTAAAAAAAAAAGTTGCATATTAAAGATTCAAGAACAAGACGTTTTGTTTTAGTATACCCAAGAGGATAAATACTTCCCAATGCACGGAGGAAAACAGAGGAGGCAGCACCACTTTTGGGCTGTGGTAGTTGGAATGAGTTTAACTTTGCTGGGATTTGTTTGGTATAAGAGAAAGTGCCTGGAAAATTTGCAGACATGACAAGAAAGAGAAACACCATCGTTGTTGATGATGTTATCTTCATTTCAACGTTCATCAGTTTGATCCTTTTTACTTTTCGGTTAATTCTATCAAAGTCGATTAATTTTAAGATCAGAACCTATATGGGATTAAGAACTTGGACAACGACGACTGGAGTTGACTGGATTGAGTTCATAGCATGCTGTCTTAAATAAAGATTACCATATATTATCCATTATCGTATTGACTACGGCACGACTACTTTTGATATTTACAACTAAAGGCATAGTTTCTCATTTGTATTAAATAGGTCCTTGAACGTAATGAATAAGACTTTATTCTAAAGATTGAGTTATATTTTCTCCCTTATAGTTTATTAACAGTGTTTATAAGAGTATTTCGTAATACTAGAGAAATTTTCAATCATTGCAGAAGTTAGTAGAAATGTAAATTAGGCCAGTCTAATGCAATTTTACAATCATCGCATGTTTATGTTAATGTTAATTAAAATTAATATAACATGATGATTGATCTGTTATTATTCATTTCATGATGTACTTGCTTTGAATAATCTTTTTTCTGATATTTTAAAAATATTTACTAAACAACATATCTTAATTTAATGGAAATATAACTATCATTAATTGTATTATTGATTTTTTTTTTAAATTATGCTTTTGTGTCTAAAAATTAAGCCTAGCTTCAGCCCCATTTGGGACCGTGCATGCCGATCTAGTATTCTTCGTGTCGTTTTAGCCAAATTAATAATCTAATAGTCGTTGCGTACTTGTAATCCAGTAGTCTATAGTTAGGACCCATTTGATATAAATGAATAAACTATTCTTGTTCTTGGCAATGTAAATATTTAATGACTCATGTGTTATGACTTCCATTAAATAATTTTTTACAAATTTGAGTGTGCTTGAATTTCTACTATGATAGAGACATGGATAATTAAACGCGCAAAAACAAAATTAGAGAATTTGTTAGGAAATTTCGCGGCTCGGGGGCGGCTGCAACCCATCAACTCTTACTGCTGTTGATGACTTTTGGAAGTGGACGCAGGTTATTTTTTCTAATGTACTCTCACAACGCCGGAGAGACTGGAAGCATCCAACTGACGGACAAGGTAACGAGGAGCCCAATAATCAAGGGATCGTTTGGGGCAACATGCAATTGCTCTATCCTTTTTTTTATTTTAAGAGAATTCTCATAAAATAAAGGGGTGGAGCAGCTGCACCGTGCGAATCCTAAGTCAAGGAATTTATTTGTTAGAAATAATTATTTGGTTAGAGTTTTAGTGTTGTTTTAACTAAGAGGCCAAGAAGATTTTATCGTCATGGGAACTTTATTGAATATCCCAGTCACATGGGTGAAAAAGAATTGTAGCATTACACTAAATAAAAAGAAAAAAAAAACTAAGCGAGTGTTTTTTTTTTCCCTATTAATTGCTTAATTAATGCAACTGACATTAATTAATTCAGAGTTCAAACAATATTAACTCTGTTTTTTTTTCTGGTTTAATCAAGATTTTCATATATTAATAGCTTATTGTCGAGCTAAAAAAAAAAACTTACATGTATGCTTACCGCTTATTTGCCATAATTTGCCCCTAATTTTAGTTATCATTGAACCTTCTAGCAAATTGATTATCTCATTACAGTAGTTATATCATATTTGTATTTAGGCAGTTATAGTTGACCAAAAGTAATTTTACATAACCTCTAGTTATTTGACAAAAAACCCGAGTCATACAAAAATATTAACTTTAGGTTAATGTAAATTACAGATATTTTAAATTAATTATCAAGACCCATTTTATTTATTTAGAATGATTCCGTCTTTTACACGTCAAGATAGTTTCTTCTTGCAAATTAATTATCTCATTATGGCATTCTATCATTTTTGTACTTATTTTTAGCATGATTCCATCTATGGTCATCAAGAAAGTTTCTCTATGATAGATAGAGTAGAGAAAGAACCACTCACACACCAAAGGCTTGTCTAAATAATCATATAGACCCCTTTAACTTTACAAATGGTTACACAGCCCCTTTTTTAAAATCTTATAAATTATTTTGAATATTAAAATTATTAATATGTCATATTTTTAATAATAATAAAATCTCTTTGACAAATTAATAATTTTATATTAATTATATTTAAACATTCAAAATAATTTACAATATTATACTCTAGTATTTGCTATATTTTTTAATTATGTATTTATTCGTATAAATCTTAAGGTTAATTTTTGGATTAATAAACTTTAATATTAATAAAATTAAGACTGATAATATCTTAGTATTAAAATAATTCTCATTATATATTTACCATTTTATTAATTATACTTATTGTCATATTTTATCAATATTATATGATATTTTTTTTATTTTATTACTATATATATTTGTGTTTATCTGACTATAATCAACGGGTATAATTGTAAAAAAAAAAAAAAAAAAGCTTTGTGACCATATATGAAATTAAAAGAGATTATCTGACCATTTAAACAAACCTTGAGATTGTAGGCGGCTTTTTCTCAATATGTTATGTAAGAGAGAATTTCACTTTTGGTCTCTCTTAGTTATTGTTTTTAACATTTAAATCCCTTATAAATTTGTAATTACCCATTTTCATTCCTAGTGATAAAATAATAGCAATAAATATATAATATTTAATGGTAAATGTAACATTTTTACATAAAAATTGATTATTTAAGACCACATATAAAGTAAAACTAGTCAATTCATTAACTTATAAAAATGTCACATTTACCTTTCAATAGTGTATTTTTTTCAATTGCGATTTTGCATTAGAGATTAAATGAGTGATTAAAAATATATTAGGGATTTAAGTGATAAAAATAATTTCTAAAAGGAACTAATATGTCATTCTTGATATACGTATAAACGTTAATTCTCTTCTATGTTTGTCGAATTCACCAAAAATAATAAAAAATAAACAAATCCACTCTCTCAACAAAGAATAGTCTCTATTTATTGCATAATATTAAAATTTCCTTTTTTTCTAAGGTATATTACATTCAAAAGAAAGTTATTGATTAAGTAATCATATCCTCAATTCTTCATGAACCTTTTCATGCCAAAAAATATATGTATGAAGAAGAAAAAGAATAAAAGGCATATATTAATTCATCATACACAAGCACATTATTAGGAGCGTCTACGACCACTTATGATCTTTTGGGATTACATGCACATGATTTAATTATTTGAAAGAATATCAACGGCCGCTCTTATGTTATATAATTATGTATAATTTAAAGTTATTATATATTTAGAATAAATAGTTGCAACTGAAAATTTTCAAGTGCATAGTTTATCAAAGGCGGATTGGAGTCGTTTTGTTTTGTTATAAACAGCTCTATATTGTTCCTTTTTTTGGCTAACAATGTGGTATACTTCTCATCAAATCCACATTTTGTGAAGTGCATGAGAAAAAATTAAAACATTGAAAAAAAAAAGTGCTATAGCATTTAAGTTAAACAAGAATGCACGTATGGGATATATTTAACATCCTTAAACAAAAGACAAAACAATGCTGTAATTGGTCATTAAAATAGCCAATAATTTTCGAAGGTTTGAGTTATTTTGATTAAATTACAATCCTAATGTAGCTATTTATAAAGTATATATAAAAAGAATATCTTCAACATATTAAACATTTGGCATTACTTTCCATTCTTCGATTTTAAATGTTCGATTGATGAATCAAAGAATAAGTTATTTCTCAACAAATCCTAGCCGTAAAGATCAAGAAACTATATATAATTACAGAGCTGTGCCCACAAATTAAGCAAACAAAAGGCCTCACAAAACGCTTCATATCTTCTTCTGAGCCATGCATTTTTCTCGTGGATAAACTCTCTTCTTCATCTTTCTCTTTCTCTTTCTTTCTTTTATTCTTTTTCTTTTTCTTTTGTTTCTAATGGTAGAAGAAAATCATCCTCACATTGGCGATCAAACAGATGCCTCCCACATTTCCGAATCTAGAAAGAAAGATTCAACACTTCGAGTTCTTTTCAAGTTTTACAAATTATTATTCACAAAATGGCGCAATAAAAAGAAAAATGACGAAAGCAAAACTGAACACCAACGCGAAACGAATTTTGAAGCTGGTGATGGAGAACCACACCCCCATAATAAGGTACATATATTTGTGCAAGTATGTATTTGCTTTTATGTTCTTATAGATTTGGTTTTTCTTTTAAGAAGTTAAAATTGTTGGAATTTTTAACATAATTAATTGATTTCTTTTTTTGATTTCACATGCATGTTTACCGCCTTTAATTGATTTCACATGCAAAAATTATTAACAAAGTATTAAGATAATATTTTTATCTTTTCTATTTAGGGCTTCTCTTTAAACATTTTATACGTGAATTGTGCATGCATGCATGATGTGATTGTCTCGAATTTCATTTTAGGGCATAGAGGATAACTCAGACGAAGAAACCATGCAAGGAGTTCACAGCTATAGATACAACGTTGACGGAATCGGAGTCTCCGATACTCCGAACTCCCCAGGGGGTCTCTCCAAACGCCGGAGCGTCGATAACATCTTTCCTCTCTTGCCATCTTATTTCTCAAGAAGCAGCAGCCGAAGGAGTCCCTCTCCTTTCTCGAGAAGCGCCAGCCGAAGAAGCCCTTCGCCAACACCGTCATCTTTATATCGAAGCATAAGTCGGAAAAGCGCCGAGTTGACTGGTCATCCCGGTGCCTCTCCGGCTAGTCTTTCGCGAAATACAAGCCGGAGGAGCACCACTCCAATCATGTATTCAAACTCAACTGGGATTCCAGTTAAACCTCCGGCCGTGGAGAAGAAGCTTGAGTGCACCCTTGAGGAATTGTGCTTTGGATGCACCAAGAAGATCAAGATCACAAGAGATGCCATTACAAGCTCCGGGTTTGTTTATTAACCCAATTATTCCTTTTTCTTTTTTTTCTTTTTTCCCTTTCTTCCAATATAACTCACATATTGTGACTTGATTCTAATACAAAGTTTGTGGAAGCACTTTCAACTAAATGGATTAAAATGGAGCGGCAAATTATATGAGACATAGTCTTGAACATCTTTTCTTAAACTGAATCAAGGGAAAATTTACTTACACACAGCAAGCAATTTTTCTATTGGCATGGAAAAGGTCTAAGCAATCGGCCTATCCTTTAAAGAATGTCATGCAAGTTTAACCAATTGATATGCGAATTACGAGAAGCATAAGTTTGATTGATGTTGTGCTGATATTATTGGTTTTGGCAGGCAACTAATTCAAGATGAAGAGGTGCTATCAATAAAAGTGAAGCCAGGGTGGAAAAAAGGAACAAAGATTACATTTGAAGGCAAGGGAAACGAGGTACCGGGGACTCAACCAGCTGATATAATCTTTTTGGTTGCAGAGAAACGGCATCATCTATTCAGGAGAGACGGCGATGATTTGGAACTGGCCGTAGAAATTCCTTTAGTAAAAGCTCTTACCGGTTGTACAATTTCAGTCCCTCTTCTCGGCGGAGAGAAGATGGACTTGTCGATTGACGACGAGATCATTCATCCTGGCTATGTAAAGATGATAGAAGGGCAAGGCATGCCAACAAAAGATCCTGAAGGAGCAAGAGGGAACTTGAAGTTGCTGTTCCTCGTTGATTTCCCAACAGAACTAACAGATGAACAACGCTCAAATGTTCTTGGTATTTTAGAGGATTGTTGTTGATTATCCGCTTATTAATTTAGTTCTTTTATAGGGGAATTGCGGGTTTATGCACTGTGTTTTGTTCTATAACAGCTGTAATTTTCTCGTCCTTTTTTTTTTTTTTTTCTTTTTCTCTCCTGTTGATGTTTAGGTCACCACCATATACCTAAACTCATTTTACCATACACCATTGTAAAATATAGGACAAAGACTTGAAGATGTAGTAATCAAACACAAATCACAAGTTTGGTTTTGTATCTTACCCAGAAGGGAAAACTAGTGCTTGGTTGAAGAATCTTAGCATTCCGAGTAAAATTGATTCTCTTGTTGCAAGTTTTTCTTCTATTTCAGAGATGACTAAGAAATTTATTAGATTTCTTATGAGACGGGCATTTTGTAGCGACTAATCACGCCATAAATAAACCTTCAGCACTCATTCAAGCCGTTGATCTCCCAAATAAAAAAAAATCGTAAAATGATAGGTAAATGTATGGTTTCAGGCTGATAACGGTTCAATCTTCAATCAAGGTTTGCCGATGAAAAGTATAGGATTCATGACATACAAATGCCTTGGGAAAGAACCCAAAAATTAGCAAAGTTTTTACGGTAACTAAACTACAATATTTAACATTTGAAAATATAAACTGAAACACTTTAACAATTCGGTACTGCTAATTTAACAGAACGGATCAGTTTCCATCATTTTTCAGCCGCTATCTTTGTTACAACTATGTCAGCGGGCACACTTCAGGCACCCGAAAAGGAGCTGTATTCAGTAAGACATCACTAAATATAAAGCCAAAACAAATACAGACAATGCAGATAATTTTAACTTTACTCTCATATTTTGAAACCAATCAAATCTTGTTCAAATAAAGTTATACAGAGAAAGAGAAAGATACTCCAAAATGGTTTTGAGTACCTAAAATTACGAAGAAAAATACAGAAAAAATAACATAAAGTCAAGACAGAAACATAGAGTTATCTTGTTTATGCCTTCGACCATCCCAGAAGGGCACGTATTATGCCAAGTAGACTACCAGATATGAGAACTTTCAGCAATCTTAGCTTGCCCTTTGTGTATGGCGGGTATCTCACAGGCACATCACCAATAAAACCTCGAGATAGAACTGCTTTTTTATGACTGAAAACATCAAAAGAGAATTTCCCATGGTATGCTCCCATCCCACTCTCCTGGACTCCCCCAAATGGCAGAGAATGAACAGCAAGCTGCATTATCAGAATGTGAAAATCAAAAACCTTACCCATCAAACAATGCTTCTATTGAAATTTTCCAAACAAATTCATGAACTGTAACCCGATTTCATGATTGACACAACCATGTCTCTAAAGATGATCAAAGCACAACCAATCTTAGCAACATTCTAAAATCTAACAAATGCTAAGTAAAATTTATACATGTCCTCAGCAGCATCTAGTAGTCACTTTAACCTTAATCACAGAGAATATCACAATCTTCAGTATGTGCAAATGCATGAACGTAATAAGGTGTGATTTTTCAGAAGAGCAAGCATAATTACATGTACAGCAGTGTCATTGATAACCAAACCCCCTGCAGAGACAGTTTCCACAAACTGCTGCTTGAGCTTCTTGTTGTTGGTAAATAGATAAGCAGCAAGTGGCTTTGTTCCTGAATTTATAATATCAAAGCTGTCCTCTATTTTGTCAACCTGCTCCAAACCCATAAAAAAAAAAAAAAAAAAATGGAAATGAAAGATCCACAAATAAAAGATGCAGACTATCTTTATTCTCGGTAACTGGTGAAACCCAATAGTCATCAGCATATTCCTTAACCAAGATTCAGATAGCTAACTAGATAAATTTGTTCGCATGAGAATTCCCAAGATTCGGATAGCTAACTAGAGAAATCTGTTCACAGGACAATGCCAGGTTAAACTTTTAAGTTGGCAAACTTTAAGGGAGAAAATGTCATGCTTTTAAGTCATGTCATTTACCGATATTCTTATATTATTTTACAGGTACAGGTGATGATGATTTTATCACTAGTGCTCTGTCCCGTGTTTGGTTTGGAGAGCAGCAGCCAAACCAGAATTGTGGGTGCAGTCCGTTGATCAATCTCATATTGCTTTTATAATTTATGCTTCAAGAGAAGAATGCAATTAAAAGAAAAATTGGAGCACTGGGAGAAACGACAATAGAGAGAAAATAAAGAGAAGTAAGGCCATTATAATACAATACGCTTAGTCCCTACCGTAAGGATGGGAAGCAAAGGACCAAATATCTCTTCACTCATGATCAAAGAGTCTCGCGGGACATCTAATAAGAGGGTGGGAGCAATCCTCCTGCCATGGAAGGAAGATTATTGTTATAACAGGCCCACAGTTTATAACAGAAACTAAAAGTAAAGCGTTAAAGAGAACAAGCATCTACACAGTAGCACTCACAGTTTGTTTTTGTCCCTTTCGCCTCCATGAACAATCTTTCCAGAAACCTTGTCATCATCTAGGAGTTTTGACAGGCGTGCAAAGTGGTTGGAATTGACTATGCGGGACAAGTCTTTTGATTCCAATGGATTCTTCCCGTAAAAATTCTCCAATTCATTTTTCAGAGACTCTAGCTGCAGAAAAAAGGCTTAGGTGGAGAATAAATACATGGATTCAGAGATGTTTCAAGTATGAGCAACCTTACCAGCTTTGGAGCAAAATCTTTGGTCGTTATAATGTGATCAGGAGAAATGCATGCTTGTCCATTATTACAACCCCACTTGCCCATAATCATCCGCCTACAGGCAACCTTTAATATATAGCAGTATGTCAGATGCAATGGTGGCAGACATGGTAGAATTAGCAGCAAGTAAATGACTATGGGATTTTGATTTTCTTGACTACACAGAGAAGGAAAGCTTTATACTTTTAAATTGATGCCCGAATCAAAGACAACTGGAGATTTTCCTCCAAGCTCCAAAAGAACTGGTGTTAGATGCTTTGCAGCTGCAGCCATCACAATGCGTGCAACTCTTGAATTGCCTACATTCAAGGATTATTTGTGACTTATTTCATTATATCCATAGTTAAGTATGAAAATATGCAGTTTAACGACATGCCAAAAAGCACCAATCTTTTCTCTCTTTCTTTCTCCCCACCTAGCTGAAACAGCCTCCTCCACTAAAAGGTTAAATATATGAAACAATAAAACCAAACTGTAGTTGTCCCATATTTTCCTCTACCATGACAGATTATTTGAATGTACAATTGCCCGACTTAAAAAGACCCCCACTAATAGGATGGTAGATTCCTAAGTAAACAAGACGTAAAAGAATTTCCACTAGATTCCTCTTTTTAAAATATTTTCCTCTACTTGGTCTAGTTAAAATCTTCAACCCAGCCATTCAGTACCTCACTGGTGAGATATGCTAGTCAACCATTTTGTGTTTGAACCGCTGAAATCCACGCCTCCTTGTTGTAGATGTGCATTTATTCCATAAGTGTAAAGAAACAAAATTGGAAAAACTTGCCCCCAAGGGCATGGTCGGGTTGGTAACAGCAGCTGGCCACCCGGATTCGAGCCTTGGGGGAGGTAAGGGAAAAAAAAAATTATTTGGGTTTGGCCCACCCCCTTACCTTTTAAAAAAAGAAAAAAAAATTGGAAAAACTTGAAGTGGGCCCAAAAATCCTATTATGTTTCTAACCATTTCAACCTTGAGCAATGCAAAAACATTCCGTCTTCTTCACATCAAAATACATGCCACCATAATTTAGAAAAAGAAAAAAGAATTCTAACCCACATTAAGATGAGCCTTATATCATGCTAGAAGAAATTGTACATAAAAGATTGATAATAAGAACCTGTATAACATATTTTATCCCACTTTTGATCAAGCAGTGCAGACGTTTCAGCAACTGCCCCTTCAACAACCCTTATGGAAGACAAATCCATATATTCACCAACTAGTTTTGCAAGCAATGAAGACGATGCTGGAGCAACTTCAGATGGCTTTAGAACCAGAGCATTACCAGCTGCAATAGCCCCAACAACTGGATCGAGAGACAACACTGGGAAAGAGTTGAAGTTATTATTTTCTAAAATATGAGAAACAAAGGCATCAGATCTGATTAAAATGCCATCTTAATCCACTGTAAAATATGAAAAAAAAAATCACCAGAATGTCTAACGTACAGAAAGGATAATTCCATGGTGAGATGATTAATACAACACCAAATGGTTCTGGCACTATTTCAGCTGATGAAGGAAAAGTTGTAATTGAAGTTTTAGCCTGCACTATGAGCAACATGTTGAATTAAATTTAATTCAAAGACTACCAATATTAGTCACAAAATGAATTTCCATATAGATAGGAGGTTCTGAACAAATTGCCTTCTCTGGTGTCATCCAGTGTTTTAGTTCCTTGAGTGCTGACTTGATAGAAGTCTTCAACAATGCTACCTGCCAAGCAAACCCTATAAATCAACACCAGAGGAAAGTGAAGTAGACTATGCTTCATATAAAACTTCCATGCAATAATGAGAAGCTCCAGGACAGTTGCCTTCAGTTTACCACCAAACCAAAAAGAGTTCCAGAATTACGCACCCACATATAACATATGACCAGAAAGAAACAAAACACCAGCAAATCTTGTTAAAAGTGCAACAACAACAACAAATGCAGAGGATTAGTACTCGTGTTAATTCTCTATTCCACTTGTTGTTTTAACTTTGACTTGAATTTCTGTTGCAAGCTTATCAACTTAAACCTAAAGGCACAGGTTTGAATTAAGGTGCTCACATGTTAAAGGAAACAGAGCACCAGCCTCTGTAACCAAGACTTGTAGACTCTAAATATCTGCTTTAAACATTGAGTTAATTAAAATAATTTCAAACATCTAGCAAAGGCTGCTGCATTAATTTCCATCGCAAGAAATTAAATAAGTGACTATCTAATTTCTAACAGTTCACACATCCAGATTCCCAACTATCAATAGTGTGGCTCCTAATTTCTACTAATTTTTGGAGTTATTTGACTCTTGTACATATATTTTCCTCTTTGTCCCAATTTTTAAGTTCATATTCCAGTCATCTACATATTGTCCCATATATTTTACAAAGTAGTTGGTAGCCCAAAGATAAAATCATCTCAATGTTAAAAAATGGGCATAAATTCATGAACATGAAAACAGAGTTCGGAAGAACTTTTCTTCATTAATAAGAGAACTATCAACCTATCAGTAAAATGAGCCAAATGATGTAACTTAGCAGCTCCTGTTACAACAGATATGCCCCATTAAGCAGAAGTTTACACATGTTCCTTCAAAAGGAGAGAGAAAAAGGGGGAAGAAAAAATGAGACCTAAGCCCCACATGTTGATTTCAAGTCAAAATGTTACTGGGTATTTTGAAGACAAAAATAAAATTGCAAAATTTTGTCAGAGCTATGTAGGTGTATCATTAATGCTCCTGATATCTATTCATAAATTTTTCACACAGAGATCCCAAACCTTACCACTTTACGCCATGATTTATAACCACCTTCTTGTACATCAATATTCCGATGTAAAGCAAAAGTAAAAAAGTACAAAGAATTAATGACAACAGAATAACAAACTGAAAAACAAATCAATACGCCGTTGAGGTTTCTTTAGGATATCAACTCTTCCACAACCCTACCACTAATTGCCCAGCCAATAATGTTTACCATAATTGTTTACAAGATTTAATTGTAGATAAAATAGACATCTATAGCAGCACCATTAATCAATCCCATCATAAGAACCGTGATCATATTCCATGGGAAAAGAAATTTAGCATGGAATCAAATCATATGCAACTAGACATACATATTAGGTGAACACGCACAACAAAGTACCCAAAAATAATACCACTCTAAATTAGGCCCACATATCTCACTATTTTTTGTTTAAGCCTTGTGTAGGCACACATAACACAAAGCTAAACATAAGTAAAACCTATGGCATTGTATCATTTAAAGCAAGCACTGCACGTCAAACCAAACGTCATATAAAAGGGTTGTTGAAATTTCCCCGTCTCAAAACTGAATCATCAATCATCCAGTTCAAGTTCCACTCCAAAAATAATGATAACAGAAACCTTCATAAATATATAGCAGACAAATTTTATTAAATTTTCTCTTCAAAAAATTTATAGAAAAAAAAAACTCCAAAATTGCATATAATCGATAATCTACGAAGATGAATTGATCTTATAATATAATCATCATGATCAAATAATAGTGATAATAATGAGCTCGAAATATGTGAAAACGTAATAGAAAGAACAGAGTCAATGTCGTATTTAAAAACAAAGAAAAAATGAGAAAAAGCTGAAACGACCTCGTAAATGGAGGATTCAAGTTCCGGCTTATCGAGATCTTGACGAAGAGCGTCGACGATGTCCGGCTCGCGCTCGTTGAGCATCTTCATCAAACTCTTCAACTGAGACACTCTCCATCCGTAGCTCTTCGTTTTTCCAGACGCAAAAGTTCCTCTCAGCTCCTTCACGAACAAGCTCGCCGCCTCCGCATCGAACACCTCATTCTTCTTCTTCGTCTCCTCCTCACTCCCCATTGCAATTCAAAAAGCGAGAGAAGGACGGATGGATTTTGGAATTCTGTTTTTTTTGCTTCGGCTACAAACAATGCTGACGAATAAAATGATGTTAGCATTTTTATACGCGATTTATCTACATATATATTTATATTTTTATAATTTACGGTTTACGCTTACGAGTGTAATAATTTAATTAAATATTGGAAATGGGGAAGCGAACAAAAAAGTGTCATTATTTTATTGATTTAAATTGGATAATGGAGAGTGAGAGAATGGGACTTTTTTTGGGAGTTGGCGCGTCTTTTCGGAACTCGCGGCGCATCTTTGGTGTTTTCCTTCGGGCGTGTTTTGATTGCTCCTCCGACTGTTACCCCGCACGTATTCTTCACGCTATGTGCTGGCACGTGGTGTTGGTGGTGACGTATCCTTGGCGCTTTTCCGCTTGGTTGCGAATTTGTGATAACAAAATGACAATGTCAGTGTAAACGTGGAACGTGGAATTAAGGTGAGGTGTAGATTTCTTCGTATTCATACGATGAATATTGGCACGATAAATAAAAGATTTCACATGAGCCGAAAAATAATCATGTAATGTTCGTATTAGACTATTTTATTATAATTATATATTTATGATATAAATATTAATTAATATGTAATAATATTTTTAAAGCATACATATATATAATATTAAATTAATTACGCGTGTTATATGTATATCGTATCATATTTTTAACTCACAATGTTATATGCTTACAAAATTTATTTATCCTTTTTTAATGTTGATGTGTTAAAATTTTTAACCGAAGAAAAAAATCTTTATGTTCAACGGTTCTTAATTTATTATTTTTTTAATTTTAATGATATTTATAACTAAAATTCTATCACACCCTCCGAAAAAATTTATGTAATTGTAGTCGCATATTTAAACTCAAAAGTTGTATTTACTAACCCAGAATAAGAATAAAAATTAAAAAAAAAGTATTTACTTGTTAAATTAAAATTGAGAATGAGAATAAGTTGCATGTGACCCACACAAATTTTAAATTAATTACTGAAGTTCTAATTCCGAGAGTGGGGTTGGGAATCAAAACTCCATTCTTTATAATAACAATTTTGCCCCCTAAAATAATAATCCTAATTTTGTCCTGCAACGATCCCCCCCCCCCCCCCCCCCCCCCCGGTCCCCGCCCCATATACTGTAGCCGATCACTCTCTCTCTAGAACTAAAGGAAAACGAATAGCTTGGGCAGCCTGTCCCCAGTCACTTCTATCACTTGTCATGTTGTAGCTCATCATCGCCGTTGTCTCCCTCGTGCTTGTCGTCAGCTGCCACGTGTTGTCATCAGCTGCCTTGAGTCGTCAGCTGCCTCCATCACGCAATTCCAATTCTGATTTGCAGCTCCGTTTTCAATTTATTATTTATTAATGCAATTATTATCATTAATTAATATTAAATTAGTATTATTAAATTTATTAATGTTATTATCATCATACTTCTTCAGTCTTATTATTATCTTTGTTGTTGTTTTATTTTATGTTGTTGTTGATATTATTATTATTATTACCACTAAATGACGATAATTAATAAAGGGTATTTTAATAAATTATAGTATTTCATTCTGGTTCAACACAAAAATAAATACATCAATGGAAATGAATTTCATTTTAATTCTGATTTTTATGTCTTCAATAAATAATTTTTTTATGTTTCACATTCTTGATTTAGATTTTAGCCTATTCCAATTAATGATTAGTGAACACACCATGAATCTACTTTCACATAAATATGGGAGAACTAGAACTCCAACTTACATTTGTGGGGAAAAAATAGTTTCATTAAATAATTAAATAATTCTCATTTTTATTTTTACATAGATATATTTACAAGGGTATATCTCTTAGGCCACGTTAAATTGCAGCAATTATTTTTAATGCAGAGTAGTACACCTCTATTATTTCTTGCTTATAAAATTTAGGGCTCTACCTTTTTCAATAAGTTGTTAGTATTTGTAAATAACAAGACGAACAAAATAATTTACTATTTGTAAATAGCAAGACAAAGTAATAAATACCAATCACAAGGGCAATCATAACCGAGCTTGCGTATGGGTCCTAGTCGCAGATCACAAAATAAAAAGTGTAGATAATATGAAGAAAAAAAAATGTGGCCAGCACATAACAGTCTAAATAAACCAGAAGTTTAAGTGATATTTGATTGCCTGTATATTGTATAGGAAAGACAAAAATTATTTATTTGTTAAAATTGCAATAGAAAAATGCACTGTTTGGACTCTTTTGTTATTGAAATATCATTGTCAGTCTAATTTGGCCTGTTTTATCAAACGGTGAGAAGGATCTTGTGTTGTTAAAAAAAATTGCATTTATTTTTCAACATTAAAGTTTGAAAATTTAATATTATAACGTCATGGATGTAATGGATCCTCAATAAGACTAAGGGTCAATCTAAAAATCTAAATCCCAACTATATGACAACTTATTTGTAATTACCGCATTTTAATGTTGAAAAATAAACTTTAATGTTAAGAAATCTAAACTAGTAAATATGAGAAATGTTAGAAGAAATTCACATTATTTTAGCTATTGCAAATCAACCAAAAGTTTGTACAATTAATCAATTAATTATTTTTTGTACTTAGGTCCTCAATATATTTGACTATTAAAGTTATTTTAAGATAAATTTTATCCGACATTTTACTGTGATAATATAAAATGACTAAATTAGCTTAAGAAATTTGAGTTATCGCATTTAATAGTTTTGATATTTAATTTTATTTGATTAAATATCCAAGTTTATTCTTTATTTGAATATTCAAAAATACTATTGTCAATTTATTGTAATTATTTATTGGAAATGGGGTGGGTTTACAAAAATTATGGGAAGAAAATATGACTACCGTTGTAATAATTAAATTTTTATACAATTAACTTCCCTTTAAAACCTTTAATGTAATATTTTTCCCCTTTCAGTTCCTTATCTAGTTGGCATGAATAAGGGTAATTCATATAAATGAGGCTTTGGCTAAGTTACATTAAACGTAACTTACGCCAGATACAGCAACAGTGCTAGTGATGGGACTTGTCACTGTTGCTGTGCCCGGCGTAAGTTACGTTTAACGTAACTTAGCCGGCTCCTATAAATGAATGGTGGGTTAACTGATTTTTGAAAAAGGGATAATTTAAAGCCAAATTTGAGGGAGCACGCCACATATTTTCTTAATGTTGAACTTTTTGGTAAACTGATTTTATCAGTTTTTTTTTACTAAATTAATGTGAAGTGATGTCGGGATTAATTAGCCACGGTAGCATGTCTGTTGTTGGATTGAATCAAAAAGTCCAACTTTTAGATTTTATATTTTGTATCACACGTGTGGTTTTCGCCATCGTAGCAATCAGTGAAACTGTGAAACCAATGCTCGCCGTCCACTTTCTGACTTTATTTTTATTTTCCCTTTCCGGTTAGGTATTTTTTGTTGGGAGACCGGTTCAGCCGGTACACCTAATCTGGTTCCTTTCACTCTCCACGCCAAATGACATGCCGTGAGTGCTTGAACAACCTTCTGTTATTCTGGCGATGAAGTCAGAGCTGTAAACAAATGTTAATTGTTTAATCCACTTCAATTAATAATAAATTTACTGTTGAATTTTGTTCTGTCACTACAAAGAATCAAAAATATCGCATTGAAGGGAACGTGATAAATTTAAAATAATCTTTGATGAGGTGGGGGAAAAAGATAACGAGTGATTTGTCTTTGTGTTTGTTCCATTATTTTCCACGATCCATGCTTATCCTTAGTTGATGACATATTCCATGCATCACGTGAAATCTTTTATTGGTTTTTACTCTACAATTTTTTTCCCAAGAAGAATCAATAGACACCTCTCGAAGACGGACCTAATTTGGTCAATGTTGAACAATTGGCTTATTAAACTTCCGTATTCATTTTATTTTTCTTGAATCATCATCAATAAATTATATTCATAACGTGACAACACAAATTTGGCTTGAATCATTAAACTTACAATTTTCAACCTAAACTTATCATGTTAATTATTGACGTCAAAATCTGATCATGTCAGTGTATGAGGTCCCTACCATATTATAACGCCAGTATTTGAATTTGTTTGTGTAGAGAGATGGTTTCCAACCTTGATCTAACAACCTGAGTAGAAGATGGTGACTCATAATCCAATCTAACAAATAAGAAATGGCGAATATGATTCTATCGTAGCAAGTAATTATAATAAGAGAAACATTCAGGAGTGCCAAAAGTTTTCTGACATTAATCCTATGATACTCAAGTCAGTATCAAGGATTTTTGTAGGAATAACAAAGTGTATAAATTTTGTATAAATAATGAATAAAAATGAACCAAAAAGAAAAACCTAAGAAGACGTTCTTCCTTAAAATAAGAGGAAGAAATAAATACAAGATAAGTGAAGATAGAGATGGGTGAGGATGAAGAATCAGTTCAAAAAGTAAATCATTTGAGATTTCATAGAGAATGAGATCAAATGGAATTTTTTAAAAAGTCTCCAACCATTAACATTCTTGGGAGATTTATAGAGATCAAATCCCTCCCTCTAGATTATGCTATAGTGAGGTTTTCATAGAGTTTCCTCTTCATCCCCTTAAATCTTAGGATTATGGGTTTTTTTTGATAGGATTCTACCTCACTCACTCCTTAGAACCATGGTATTATGGGTTTTGCAGATAAAACTCAATTCTTAGATTTTCAGATAAGGTGAAAAGATTGTTTTGACCCAATTCCAACGGCCTTTTCGCCTACTCTTGCTCACCAGATTTCCTCCAAAATATTTTAAGTGATGAGGGGAGTAGAATTAAGAACCAAAGAATGCTTGATTCTGGCTGCCCTCTTTTATCTAGGGATGGCAATGGGGAGGGGAGGGGAGGGGACCGATCTCCCCGTACCCATCCCCGATATTTTGTGTATGTCTCCGTCCTCGTTAGAATTACTTGAGAGAATCTTCATCCCCTCCCCGAATAATAACAGGGGATCCCTGAGGGTCCCCGATCCCCGAATAACTAATACATTTTTTTTCAATTTTGAGTTAATCATATTAAAATAAAAAATTCAAATAAAAGTAAAGTTCGAAATATATCTTACATTAATATCTATTACAAAAGTCACATACATTAAATTAGTAAGTAACGCAACATGCAAGGAATACAAACTTCTTTTACAAACTATCATGAACAAATTAATAGTTTAATACAAATTTATTACAAATAAAATCGAATTTAGATTCAAAATTAACTTTTTCAATGGTGGCGTGAGCACTTTATAAATGTGGACTATTCCCTTTACAACACAATAGTTAAATCGGAGCAAATCAAAAGCAAATATTAGATTAGATTAGATTAGATTAGATTAGATATTAAAATTGTGATTCGCTGTGGGCAATTATAACATCTAAAAATAAATAAAAAATAGATTTAAATTTAAAATATTTAAAGAATATTAAAATTGAAAAAATGTTTGGCTAATAGAATCTACTCGGTCTTTTTATTGTCATAAATAAAAATTTAGAACTGTAATTAGTTAATTAGGCCTAAAAGTTTAATAATATAAATATTTTGGTATTTTATATTTTTACCAATATTTATAATTTTATAATTTAAATTTTATTATTTATTTATTTACTAGTAATTTTAAAAAATTAAAATAAAATTAAAAATTAAAATGGGGAAATGGGGAAATGGGTAGGGGATGGGGATTCCACCTCATCCTCATCCCCTCCCCGAATAAGAAATTGGGTATGAAATTATCCTCATACCCTCCCCGAATGTGGAAAATCCCCGAGGGTACCCATTCCCGTGGGGATTTTTGCCATCCCTACTTTTATCACCCAAACATTAATAATGTTCATGCTTCGTTAAGTGGCCAAGGAATTTTCAAACGATTTATTGTTGTTTTTCATTATTTTATATAAAATAAGTAATTACTAATAGGTCCTGTTACGCAAAATTTACATCAAAAGATGTGATATTTGATGTATCATTCACTAATTGATGGTAGGGATGGCAATGGAGAGGGGAGGGGAGGGGACCAATCTCCCCGTACCCATCCCCGATATTTTGCGTATGTCTCCATCCCCTCTCCGTCCCCGTCAGAATTACTTGAGAGAATCATCATCCCCTCCCCGAATAATAACAGGGGATCCCCGAGGATCCCCGATCCCCGAATAACTAATATATATATTTTTTATTTTCGATTTTGAGTTAATCATATTAAAATAAAAAATTCAAATAAAAGTAAAGTTCGAAATATATCTTACATTAATATCCATTACAAAAGTCATATACATTAAATTAGTAAGTAACGCAGCATGCAAAGGATACAAACTTCTTTTACAAACTATCATGAACAAATTAATAGTCTTATACAAAATTGTTACAAATAAAATCGAATTTAGATTCAAAATTAACTTCTTCAATGGTGGCGTGGACACTTTATAAATGTGGACTATTCCCTTTACAACACAATAGTTAAATCGGAACAAATCAAGAGCAAATATTAGATTATATTATATTAGATATAAAAATTGTGATTCGCTGTGGGCAATTATAACATCTAAAAATAAATAAAAAGTACATTTAAGTTTAAAATATTTAAAGAATATTAAAATGAAAAAAATGGGCTAATGGAATCTACTCGGTCTTTTTAATGTCCTAAATAAAAATTTAGGACTTTAATTAGTTAATTAGGCCTAAAAATTTAATAATATAAATATTTTGATATTTTATATTTTTACCAATATTTATAATTTTATAATTTATTTACTAGTAATTTTTAAAAATTAAAATAAAATTAAAAATTAAAAATTAAAATGGGGAAATAGGTAGGGGATGGGGATTCCACCTCATCCCCGTCCCCTCCCCGAATAAGAAATTGGGTATGAAATTATCCCCATACCCTCCCCGAATGGGAAAAATCCCTGAGGGTACCCGTCCCCGTGGGGATTTTTGCCATCCCTAATTGATGGTATATAATTATCACATTGAGGATTGTATAAAATTTTAACTATTATTGAATGCAAGATGACAATTAATTGATGTTATTATCATTTTAAAAAATAAACTGTTGTTTGCAAACTTCACGAGTATATTATTATCTATCACGTTATAGAAAATACATAATTTAAAGTAAATTCCAGACTTTTCCGTGCAGTGGACAAAACAGTTATATATTGGATCTCACTGCGAGAAGAGTTTGGGCATTGGCAAAGTTGTTGCGAAATTAAGAATCCAGGGCTTTGAATAAGATTCAGTTACAGCTTCTTTCAGGTCAATTCTCTCTTCAATCGGCTCTCTTTGTACACTTCATAGCCAAATTCAAAATAGAAAATAAACAATCCTCCTTTGCAGCAAAATTTTCACGCTCTCTTCTTAGCAAATTCGCCAATTTTTTTTTTTTATTTCGAAAATTTTAGGTGGAACGGAAAATGAAATGAAACCTCTAATGCACATTCTCCTTGTCCGGTTTTAATTTTTGGGTTTGGGTTGGATTTTTTTTTTTTTTTGGTGTATTAGTGTCTGAATACTATAATGGGTCCCAGACTAATACGATGGCAAAAAGTCTTATAACAAGTATAGTATTTAATGTATTTACATTTCTAAGTCTCGAACTGAAAATTTTGGTAAAGTTAGAACAGTCTTATATCAATTGATCTACGCGCTTATTGTTTAAATATCTTTTAAAATGACTTCATTAAATTTATATAAAATACAAAAATATATCTAATTAAACCCACACAACACACAATACATAAGCGATATTGTTTTATTAGAAAAAAACTCTCTCCACATACGCATACTTTTCTTTTTAAATAAATTTTCAAAAAAAAAAAAAACGTTTGGAACCTTCAATTTTAGTGCAGAAAATAGCACTTACCATTATGAAGAGAAAAGGGCTGACATTTAAGAGTTGATTTAAGAAGAAATCAAAGTTGTTTGAGAAATTAATGGGAGTTTCATTAGAAATTTTATCTTTTATATGCAATTTTGATGGGATAGATTAAGCAAAGCGCCTCTAAGAGATACCTAAAGGGGTCCGGTAGTTCGGACTCTGTTTAAATTCGGGATGTTATGTCAGCGTCTGTAAGGGGGCCCATTTAGCTCATGTCACAACAGATCCACGATTCGATTGAGACTAGAAGTGGACAAGCCCACATTGACCATCCCTGCAAACTTCTTGTCTCACACCACTAAAATGTGTGTGAACAAGATGATACCAAGTTGCCGATGACATTATTCTATTACTTGGAGCAAAACGAAAAGCAGCAGTGGTACATGCACATTATCTTAAAATTGGATACACCTTCGTTTTGACCGTTCCAATGATCAATAAGATATGATTTATTTTTTGACAACAAAGGGCATATCTTTTTGACTCCAACAAAACCCGGAACATCTTAATTAAAGTACGTGTAAGGTCCAAATTTTGTAAATAACAATTTTTTTTTTTAACTAATGTGAAAGATGCAATTCAAAATTTTTAAAAATATACAATACCAAAAATCATATTTACAAGGTTTTTAGTCATACAATTCAAGTTGTAAATATAGAAAAAAGTGGTTGCATATTCAAAAATCTTTCATATACTTTTGTTATAAACTAAATGTTTAGTGCGCTTGGAGGAGCTGTACTGCCACTGCGCAGCTACTCGCCATGCCATATTCTAAAGAAATTTTTCCTAGAATATAAGGTGGAGAACAGCTGCCCCAAACGCTCCAGCTATTTATTTTATAAAATGCAAACTTGTGCGTGATTGTTATCAATTTAAACTGAACTGCAGCAATTCAACATTCTATAATTTACATTGCTAAAGCCTAAAAGAAACAATACAAAGCTATATTAAATGAGCCTATGGAATGTTATTATTTTGTTACATGATAATTGTTGGAATTTTGGATAAAATAATATCTTTTCAATCTCCACCAACCACCTAAAATGTTTCAAGAAAACTCTGCTTTTTGTGGTTGGGATAGGGACAAAGTCATCATCCTGTATAAAAACAAACCCAGCCCGATTCCCAAACACAACCAGAACAAAGAAAAGAGGAGTGGCGCGCGCGTGCTTGCCATTGGGCCTCGTAATCCAAAACAAAAGGAGCAAAAAGCGAACGCTTGAAAAAGAACCAAATGGCAGCTCGGCCAGCGTCACTGACACAACAACAGATACGACTGCAATCAAAATCACAATCACCGATGGCTTCCTCTTTGAGCACCGCCGCTTCTTCTCGCCTTCTTTGCTCCACCACCGCCGCCGCCGCAGCTGCTAAGCTTTCTTTCTCTTCCGCTTCTTCACTCTCTTTCTCTCTCTCCTCTTCTTCCTCCCTCAAATGCCTCAGATTCTCTCCTCTCATCAGCCAGGTAACTTTTATCGAGTGTGTTTTTTTTATTCTATTTTGTATTTTCTTTTGCCGTAACATGTAGTTTTATCTTCTTCTTTTTTTTGGATTGCAGAGGAGATCGTCTGTGAACAGAGGATATAGCACCGTACCTACGACGAAATGTGCGGCGTCGGATCCTGATCAGTTGAAGAGTGCTAGAGAAGATATTAGGGAGCTTCTCAAGTCTACATTTTGCCATCCTATTTTGGTACATATGCGAATGTGAACCCTCTTTGAATTTCTGAATTGCATTATTGATGTGCTGTCTTTGTTAGTTTGGAGATAGAAGTTTTGGAATTGAATTTTTGTGAAAACTCAATGTTTAGTTCTATAATTAACATTGCGCAAGAATGAAAAATAAAGCGTATACTGACCAAGTCTAGTTGATGAAATGGAACTATTCAGTAGTTTTAAGTGTTTACAGCTTCTTGTGTATGATGATATTAATAACAGTAATAACAGGTTCGTCTAGGATGGCATGATGCTGGTACTTATGACAAGAACATTGAGGAGTGGCCTCGAAGGGGAGGAGCTAATGCAAGTCTTAGATTTGAGGTTGAGCTAAAACACGCAGCCAATGCTGGTAATGATATGAACATTTTTGTGTAATTGAGCTTGTTTTGAAGATTTGGCACCTCACAACCTTGCATTTTAGGGCTTGTGAATGCATTGAAACTGATTCAACCTATCAAGGACAAATATTCCGGTGTCACATATGCAGACTTATTCCAGTTGGCTAGCGCTACTGCTATAGAGGTCTGACTGACTCTTATTTTGGAATTGATATGATTTCAATTAATTTGATCATCTAAAGGTTCTATCAATTTCTCTGAAATTCAGGAAGCCGGGGGTCCTAAGATCCCAATGAAGTATGGAAGAGTGGATGTCTCAGGACCTGAGCAGTGCCCTGAAGAAGGAAGGCTTCCTGGTAAATACACCTTTGATGTTTATAGAATTTGGCTTGGTATATTTTACCATGGCGCCTACATTAAACAAAATAACAGTTACTGTGCAGCTGTTTGTATCATGGATTATTCATAGAAATTTTGTTGATTGATTGCTTGAGCATATGAACTTGTCGTGTCTGGTGTAGGACAATCTTTTCTATGAGAATCTTGTTGACATCTTGGGGACTGAGGAGTGTAATTTGGTTAATTCAAAGTTTATCTCTGTTGTTCTTTGATGTAGGAGTGAACTTGTCTTGTCTGGTGTAGGAAAATCTTTTCTATGAGAATCTTGTTGACATCTTGGGGACTGAGGAGTGTAATTTGGTTAATTCAAAGTTTATCTCTGTTGTTCTTTGATGTGTGTTTGATAGTATAGAGGCCAAGCAATATTATTCATGGCATGAGGTTTATGTATGTGCTCAGACACATGTTTATACATTTGTGTGGATTGAGTGAGAAATATACTTAAGACACTTTGGTGGTTTGAAAAAGAATAAATAAATAAATAAATAAAAAGTTGTATATTGAAGGTTTATATCTGCTGACATTTTGGCAATTGATTGCTTAATGTGCTTGCAGCCCCATGACCTTGTCTATTCTCTGATGTATAATTTTGTGAGCATGATATCTACTGTTTTATGGATTAGATGAGTATGAGTAGCTGTTACCCCCCATACTGGCGAATTTTGAAGTGTATGGTTGACTTTGTTTATTCTCCGATGTATAATTTTGTCAGTATGATGTCTACTGTTTTATGGATTAGATGAGTATTGAGTAGCTGTTTCCCCTCATACTGGTGAATTTTGAAGTGTATGGTTGAGTTGTAGTTATTTGTGGTTTTTGTTTTCTTTCCCCTGCTTTTTTTCACATTTCGTCTTAAATGACTACGCAACTAAATTTTGAAGTACTCATTTGGCATACAGCTGCTGGGCCTCCATCACCTGCTGAACATTTAAGAAATGTCTTTTATAGAATGGGATTAAATGACAAGGTAAGATAAACTGTAGGAATACTTGGTTTTTCTTTTACCTCAATAGGTTGTGATGTTTATTAAATAGTTCTTTGATCTGCAGGAAATAGTTGCCTTATCTGGTGCACACACAGTGGGAAGGTCTAGACCTGAACGAAGTGGTTGGGGCAAGCCAGAAACAAAGTACACGGTAAAAAGCCTCTTTAGTTGTTTGGGAGGTACCATAGAGAACCTTTCTAGTACTTCCTCTGAATTGTTTACTTCTGGATGACTAGACAATCTGATAATTATCTGCTACAGAGAATATAGCTATAGCAAGCAGCTAATTATTTAAGAAAATATATTGCATGACAGAAAGATGGACCAGGAGCACCTGGTGGGCAGTCCTGGACAGTACAATGGTTGAAATTTGACAACTCCTACTTCAAGGTTTGAAGTCAGAACACTGTCTCTTCATATGCATCTGCTATAGTGAGAAATAGAGGGGATAAGTAAAAGCATATTCCGCTTGCTGACTGATTTATCTAACAGGATATTAAAGAAAGAAGGGACGAAGATTTACTCGTGCTGCCTACTGATGCTGTTCTTTTTGAAGATCCTTCATTCAAGGTAAATATTAACGAGATCTTAGTGTAAGATGGTGAAGTAGAATCATCATTTATAGCTAATAAACTTGGCGTAATTTACAGGTTTATGCTGAGAAATATGCTGAGGATCAGGAAGCATTCTTTAAGGATTATGCTGAAGCCCATGCCAAACTCAGCAACCTTGGGGCAAAATTTGACCCTCCTGAGGTATGTTAAGACTGCTTGTGTTAAGTGCTAATGTCAATGCAGCTTTTCTTTTGACTAGAAACACTCTGTCATTGTTCCTGAAAATTTTGAAAACATCCGGATTGAAGAAATTTTTTTATTGTATTTAACTTATGAACTCATATTTTTCTCTTGCGAGATAGTTCAATTGGTTCTGTTATTGGCATTTATTTGAATAATTTTCATAATATTTGGAATAGCTCAGATGAGTTTTCTTACAAACAAGCATATTTAGAGTGCCAAATAACTGCACATTTATCAATATTGCGTTTCTGGCTGAAAATGCCAAGTGAAATTTTAGTCTTTCTGTACTCTTCGGGCACGTGCATGACTGCATATTACCGTCTCCAATTATTGGCATCAGCTGACAATCAGGATTTGACTTGTTAACTTTTAAGGAATCTGCATCAATAAATCTGTTGTGGAAGATTATGGTAAAAGGGATTAGTAATCTTTTAAACTGATTGTTGAATTTGGTGATCAGGGTATCGTGCTAGATGATGGTGCTGCTCCAGAGAAGTTTGTAGCAGCCAAGTATTCGTCCGGAAAGGTTGTAATTATATATTAACTTATTTTTAAAAATTTATTTTAGTTAATAGTAGTTGAAAATTCCTTGCATTTTTTATTTCCATAGTAATCGAGCTTGTGTATGTGCAAAATGTTTATCTTTTATACTCTTTATGATTTGATGCAGGACTGAAAAAACAAGTAACTTTGTTTTCTTGTGCCGTATGTTATAATAATACAAGATGAAGGTTTTTTGAAATCCTGTGTGTGCTTCACACCTAAAACTTGGAAGTCTAAGTGAAGGTGAAAGAATAAAATTCAATTAGTGTTGGCTATTTGAATTGCAGAGTGAGCTGTCAGAGGCTATGAAGCAGAAGATACGGGCAGAGTATGAAGCCGTTGGTGGAAGCCCAGATACACCTCTACGGTCAAACTATTTCCTGAATATTATGATTGTGGTTGCTGTTTTGGCACTTTTGACATCTCTCTTTGGAAATTAGCTTGGATTTTGTAGTTTACTATTTTTTTTTAATAGCATCTTTTGTTGAATTTCTTTTTCTTTAGCCAATGATTTCTTCCTCTTTTTTTTTTTGCTATTCCGAGGTAATACCTAACAAAATTATAACATGGAAACATTCAATTTTAGGAATGTAAATTAAGTATATACTGCCGAAGTCGGGGTTAAATTTTTTACCGGAATGGTCTGGTAGCATCAGCATCATCCTCCTTAAGTCCTTTTATCTTTAGGCTGGAATTTTAATAGCAAAAATTTGATGACTCGGGTGGGAAAAAAATATGATACGAAATTTGAAGGTTGCAGGGAATTTAAAGCTTGGGTTCTGCCCGAAACCCCCAATCGCCTCCAAGTAGATTCGTGATCAAACAGGATAAGGCCTGTTTAGTATTTAGATAGTGTGGTCTTAAAGTTAGAATTATGAAATAAAAGTTAATAGTATATATATATATATATATATATATATATATATATATATATATATATATATATATATAATTTTTAAATAATAATTTTAATAAAAATAATTTAAATATTACAAGTTTATATATCTTACAAATATAGGATAAAATTAATTTAGTTTTCAAATTATAATAGTAAGTATTTATAAAATATTTTAAAGTTATAGTTTTTATGTCACAACTTATTGCCCAACCACAATATTAATTTTGATTTAGATGGTTTTATTTTTTTTTAATCTGAAATTTAAATAAATTTAAATTAGTCTGAATTTTAAATAGAGTTAAATATATGAATCTGAATGGCATGTTTTTTTTTTTGAATCACTAAAAATAAGTATTAAATTATTTTTTAATTTAAAAAATTTTAAAATCAATATTTTTACAACCATACCCTTATAAATTATTAATGTTAAACAAATAATAAGCATCTCAAAGAAAATAAATAGGATAATATATTATCATAAAATAATCATGTTTAATTGAATACAACACTTTAATATTCTAAATTAGTATATGTTAATCAGTTTTATTGTTGTTTATGATATTGTACATGAAAAATATTTAAAAAAATTATGAAGATAAATAATACTAATTTGAAGAAAATACAAAGATAAAAAATCATAATAATCTATCATTATATTATCACAAGTCATAAAGATGGGTAATAATATTAATTATTAAATTTTTATTTAGGTAAAAGTGAAAACTAATTAATTAGTTAGAGATATTTTAGAGAATATCTTTTTAGATTAAGCAAAAAAATAAAAATAAAATTAATTAATAACTTAAATAACTGGAAATTTTTGTTAAGTTGAAAACACAAACGGATTTAATAACTTAACTGATTGAAATTAATAAAAATAAATAAATAAAATAATCAATCCCTCGATCTTTGAGTTATGGTGTACTTAGAAAGCATGGGGCCTGTTCGAATCCAGTCAGCTTGGCATGTCTCGGGGCTGGGGCTACCGTAGAGCCGAAGCTGTGGATATGTTATTGAGAACTTTGAACGTGTAACAAAATGATTGCGCTGTATTATACTGAATAAAACACTACGGAAGCCTGCATAGCAAATACACACCTTATTTCTACGCATATCTACAGTAACTTAAATTGAGATGAGTTAGAGAAATCCGAAGAAGTAGATATTGTTCTTCGTTCGACTTTGCAACTTAAATTGGGCTTGGGCTTGGGCTTTGTCTGCAAATTTTTTATTTTCATTTTTATTTTTATTTTTTCGTAAATGTGAGATGTCATAATTTCATTTCCTAATGACCTCGCACGTGGATCAAAATAAATATACATAGTGAAAACAAATTCATCCTACACTTCAAATCGTGAGCGGACTCTCTTACCAGTGCAACAGCTTGAGTTTGTTTATCAAATAATTCTTGTTGGTTCATTGTGTCACCGTTTTATTATTATTATTATTATTGAGTTCTGCAACAAAAAAAAAAAAAAAGGCCTCTACTTATAATAGAACCAAGTTTCAGAGGTTAATATAAACCGGCACACGCTAGTTAAGTGGGATGTTAAAGAACTTTTAAATATACGTGTAGAGTGATTTTGATATTCTATGAAGTGTGGGTGAAGAAAAATGATATATTCAATGAAAGCTTGGTCAATGATCAAATTCGAGGCCATGTTTTGTTTGGAATCTTTGAAAAGCGTCTGGGCCGGGCTTTTTTTTTTTTTTTTTTTGGTAAAGGTATGTTGCTTTTACCGGGGGGAAATGGAAAACCGAAAAATGCTTTTTAACTTTATTTTTCCCCCTACTTTTAACACATACATGCATATATTAAAGGAAGGAAGATATGAAATCATGGTCTGCTTCCAGTAGGGAAGCACATGGGCTGTCAAGTTAATGATAGCTCTCACAGATGCATCACGTTTGGGAAGCTTTTTGGTTCCTCTAGAAATTTTTTCTTTCTTCTTTTGGGGGGTTTAAATCGCATAATTGCAGCGCTTATCTTTTTACTCAGATTTTTGTCTTAAAAGGCTTATTATTAGAAGAGAGATCCTTTTCTTTTCTGCACATTTTTGCCTTGGCTTGTTACTCGATTCTAGAAGAACCACTTTAGCTTTCAATGTTTAAATTAAAACCTGCTAGGCAAAGCGTGTAGCTTCTTCTTATGCAGATTTTTAAAAAGAGATATTAGTTATCTTAAATTACCGACCCGAAACCAAGAGCTCAATAAATTTCAGTAAGCCCAAACCAGGTAAGCAAATTACGTAATAATCCAAGATTACCGATGGATAACGACGGTAACAGAATGAATACATAAAGCAAGCCTAATCAACCGATGAAAGCTCAGTGAACTTTATTAGGGAGAGTGGGTGAATATTGAAAAGGATAATAAATATGTTGCGAAAGTGAAATGATTGTCAATCATTCTTAAGGGCAAGTCTTGTGATTATTCAAGACTTATAACACTGTGATTCAAAAATTGCTTTAATCTTGTATGGAGTAATGGCTGTAA
The DNA here is from genome assembly GCF_022201045.2 of Citrus sinensis. Lineage (NCBI taxonomy): Eukaryota > Viridiplantae > Streptophyta > Magnoliopsida > Sapindales > Rutaceae > Citrus > Citrus sinensis. The sequence continues at coordinate 33,126,451 of NC_068560.1, read as the reverse complement.
TGCAATAGTGGTTTGTCGGTTTATATATATATATATAGTCAGGTATTTTAAAGTGTGGAAAAATGTGGAAAAACTTTAAAATCACGTGATTTTAAAGACTTACAGTTGTAAGTCTTTAAAACTATATGTGTTTTTTAAAAGTTTCCTGCACTTTAAAATCGAACATTTATATATATATATATTTTAACACTTTTTGTTTTCTCTCTCAATTTATTTATGAAGGTTAAAGCAACAATTTGCAGCCGTAATTTCTTGGATCATTTGGAAAAATTGCGTAAGTTGTTACCTTGTAGAGGTCAAAAAGCTTGGTACATGCTGAGGTGAAAGCGTGACACTTCAACAAATCACTTCACCTTCTTTTTTGGATTTTACTTTGACCTCGTTGAATTTTAACAGCAGTAACTCAGAATTCCCTCGTGGAATTGAAACAAGTTGGTCCAAATTAGTTGTCGTGATTGATGTCAATAAGACTATTTACCAAAAAAAGATTGTTATTAATTGGTTGAGAAAACAACCAATGCATGCTTTCAGTTTGAATGATGGAGAAAGTATTAATTTGCACAAGAAATTAAAAAGTTCAAAAGAGTAATAATATAATTGTCGGTGGAAATTCGGATATATCTCAGTTACTTATCTAATGTCGAAATGAGAACAGTCAGTGTGTTTTTTTAACACTGCTAATGATTATTATATTGGATCAACAAATAAATGCTTCTGCATCAGTCTTTAAACTTTTCAAAAATATTTTTCAATAATCATGACTATCAAAATCCGTTCAAGCTTCAGGACTCTTTTATTTGCTTTTTATAGCCTTTTGTCCAGCAAGTTAATTCGAACGAGGCATGAAGGGCTCCAATTCTTTTGAGTGTAAAGTGGCACGGCCTCACCAAGACATGTTGAAGGATTTGAATTCAATGAGAGATGATAATTGAACGTTGATTTTTCTTTTGCAATGTCTTCAATTCAATATTATCGTTCAGATTAGGTTAACGGTTGAATGTTGTTTATGTTTGTTGAATTAATGATGTTTTATTGGATCTTCTCTTGACTACTTGTTTGGCTCCGATGAAATTTTCAAATCGGATTATTACAAGCGATCAACTTATAGAATGAATCGATCAGTGGTCAACTTCGGTAAAAAAAAAACGTGTTTAATTCTTTTCGGGATAAAATTTAGTATCTTCGGCTTTGTCCCCAAGTTAAATTAACTAAAAACTTTTATTTCATAGTGAATAAAAAAAAAAAAAAAATCTCTGGTAGCTAATTTGTATTTTGCTACGTTTTTAGGTGATCACAAATGTTGTTAGGGCCTATGGTATATTATTGAAAAGAAAAATGTAATAATGGGATTACAAAATCTTTGTACAAATTACTCTTGCGTAAGATGACGTGGCGTTATATTATTAGTTGTTGAAAACATAAAATAAGTAATTTTTTTTTTTTTTTTTTTTGTGGAGTGTTGGAAAATGATTAAAATTATTGCAGGAGCGCAGTAGGGATTAGATGGAATTTATTGAGAGAGAACAATAATTTTAAAACGTTCAGTGAATTTAACCAAGAATTGTTAAGATCTTTAAGAGAATCAAATATCATCACTCCATTTAAAATTAAATAAATTCGAATTAATTTGAGAATATTAATCTACGTATGTCAAGACGTGTAAATATGCAACATCTGTCGCGATTAAATTTAATTTGCACAATAACCATGAGCATAATCCACGCGCTGAACATCAGTCTCATGCTTCCATCCATCATTATACTTAAAATCTTCAATTAACTGCAGTTTACAGATCAACCAAATCAATCCTTAGTAAAAAAACATCCCGCGTCAATTTCAAATATTTAAAAAAGAAAAAATCAAAATTTGATATTAAATAATGGTTTCGTAAGTATACAGCTTACGGTGAAATAAAATTTATAATTAATTTATTCAACTCTACTATTTTATTTTTCATGTTTACACTTAATTGTAAGTTCTAATAATTATGACTTAGGAAAATCATTAAATAATTATAAAATTGACTTTTTTTTTTAGCTAAAAAGGGGCCAGCAAGAGGATGGAACTCACATCATGTACAGATCTATGTTGGAGCCAATTCAGTCAAACGATTGGATAGAAATAGTATGCACAAAACTGATGGCAGCAGATGGATAGCGATGAATCACAGCCACTGAATCAGAACATGAATTTTTGAGCCACTAAACGTTTAACTAAACCCATCGCCCATGCATGAAGTCAATGTGGCTCCCAGAACGAAAAATGATAAAGAATAGGTACCGGTACTCCAGGCCGTACGGTAATGCACCACGTGTCACTGGTCACCCTGTTGAGGCATGCAAATTATAGCCGTGATCGCGGGCGTGGGCTCAAAGTTTGAAGTGTATTTTCATTATTGCCCCTGAAGTTTGACTTGGTGTCCTTCATATACACCTTTTAATTCGTGAAATTTTTATCTCTAATGCCCTTACCTCTTACCAAATCTTATTTCATTTTTTCTTAACTTGGCTGCCAAATACTGACAGTACGACCATCTTTTAATGCCTCAATCAATACAGAATCAGGTAACAAATTCGTTTACAACAGCCATTTAAAGCACGGGAGCCCAATGTTACATTAAACTTAACATAAACATTTCACAACAATCACATAAATGATGGATTATATCATTTGTGTGGTTGTTGTAGAGTATGTATGTTACATTTAACGTAACATAACATTTGCCTTAAAGTATTTTCAAAATGCTACCCCACCGTCCACGTTATAAAGTTTGAAGTTAAACTTATCCGGTGCTCAGCTGTAACTTATTCTTCACACAAGAATAATAACACAGTAATGAGGTTCGTATGATTTACCTAAAATGTATGGACGAGTGAACGGCCCCACCGTCCACGTTATAAAATTTGAAGTTAAACTTATCCGGTGCTCAGCTGTAACTTATTCTTCACACAAAAATAATAACACAGTAATGAAGTTCGTATGATTTACCTAAAATGTATGGACGAGTGAACGGGTGTTGGTGCAATGGTGGCCCAAAACCTTAATTTGGGAGGGGGGGGGGGGGGACAAGAACTAAATTGGAGAAATTACCCAAGTCGTTTATTTGTTTATTATTATTTTCAAGGGATAAAATTTGAAATAACCGATATCAAATTTCCTTTCATTCATTAAATAAATAAATATTAAACAAGAGGAAGGTGACAAGACAAGTGAGCTTATTATATCTATAAATGGAGGAGAGAATCTAAGGACAGCATAAGGTCATCCAGTTTAAGAAAAGGGTTTCCGTTAAATCTCTACTTTATCAGATAACAACAACGCCACTACTTCCTTTTTGTCTATCCACAATTTTATCTCTTCAGCCGTCTGTCTTCTTCTGTTGTTTAGCTAAACGGTCCCAATATTAAAATTTGGCCACGAGTTTGGTGAGGTTTAAACAAAATAATGGAAAAATTAATGACAATAGGATGATATTAAGAGGTAAATCTTAACAATACTGTTTATTAGCAAATCTTATTATGGCATCGTGTCATGTTTATAACGTTGACAATAAATTAACAAATCCTATCATGTAATTACTATTTTAATATTTGTAAGTTCTAAATTTTATATTAACCGATTTAATTTCCTCATATTTAAGATACGATGTAGCGCAAAGATAATTATTATTAGGTATATCTTAAATTAAGTATATCCAAATTTAAGATACGACACTTAAAATAAGATGAACAAAATATGAATCATTTGATTGTACTCTTTGATGGACTTTTTTTTTTAACCTTAAATTATGTTATTTTAGAGTGTTACAAAATCACATTTAAAGTTGTGGCGTCATCGGTGAGTTTATATTCACATGATCCATGATTATCTAATTAATTAATTGGTTGGGGTACAAAGGCGGAGGTGGATGATTTGTGTTTTGTACCGCAGCAGTCCAACTTCCAAATGCGTGTGGTGTGCTAACGTGTGTCTCTTACTCTTTCGTTGATTCCCGACCAAAGGCGGCGATCATGCCACTATTAAAACTGCCCACCAAACTGTTGTTCACGTCATCACCACGCCGACTAGGACGTGTTTGAAAAAAGTGCAAAGTGTACTTATTATTAAGGAAAATAAAATAACGTACATCCAAAATTATGAATACTTTTTCTGTTGTCTGTCTGTACTCATAAGTCAATAACCCACAAATTATATACTACAGAAAAAAAAAAAATTATCTTTTTTTTTCTTCTAAATATTAAATAAAAATCAAAGTCTATACTGCTAAATATAATATATACCATAAAAAAAGAAGTTTGTGAAAATCAGAGGCGGATGTAGTGTAGGACTAGTGGGGGCTCAAGCCTCCACTGAATTTTTTTTTGTTTAAAAAAAAATAATAAATTTTTAAATAATTCCCTGTTAGATTATCAAATAGTCTTATTTTTTTAGTTTTCACAACCACAGTAAAGAGAATATTTTCAACAATGAAATTTGTGAAGAAAGAATTTCGGAATCAGATAGGAGATAAATAGATAAATAATAATTTAATTGTTTATGTAGAACAAGATGCATTTAATAGTGTTGATAATGAATCTATTACACAACGTTTTCAGAATATGAAATCGCATAAAGAACAATTGTAAACGTATTATCAAAAATTTTATATATTCAAATTTCAATTTTTATATTTTGTTGTCATGTAATTTAGCCCCCGGTAAATTATTTTTCTAGAACTGCCACTGGTGAAAATTGCAGTGTCTTGTGCGTGCCAATATTCGAAAATATTCTTCAACAACACAAATATTTTAAATTTAAACTAAAATGCAAAAAAGTTAGTTAATGATGGATTGATAAAATTACTACAAACGCTATAAAAATAGTGGAATAACAACAACAATACTGCTGTTAGTATAAAAATGCAAAGTTTGTGCACTGCTGCTTTTTTTTTTTAATATTAAACAAAGGGCATGGGATACTTTACTCATAATTTGTTCGTGGTGATAACCGGGGGGGGGGGGGGGGGTATTTGTTGGAATTCCCAAAACTTTTCTTTATTTTTTTAAAAAATATATATTTATTTTCTCAAGCTATTTCTTTAGTTTTATTTTTAGAATTGTGAACTTTTTTTTTATCTTTATTATTGTTCTAATTTTCTAATCCGAGCAGGGTATCAATCTTTATTAATTGCTTTAATGAGTTTTTAAAAGGACTAATTTCAATCCAACGGCATTTAATGAGCCACCGATGATGTCGAACACCAAGACTACACAATTATCACCGTCTAAATTTGATAGCTTCAACGATGAATTTAATATTAAATATTTAATTATAGGGGAAAAAAAAAGGGGAATCATTTAACAGTATCCAGATCTCAAAATGGGTATCCAAAGCCAGCAAGTAGTAACCAACTCCACCGATGGTATCATTCAACCACAACAGCATCCCACAGAGACAACTAGAAATGGTTGTTTCTAACTTTAAAAATAATTATTAATTGTACTCAATGCCACACACACCTCACCGCGTTTGCTAAATGGTAAAAGATTTATCCGGTCGAGTATTTACTGGAGGGGTTAAAAAAAAAAAAAAAAAAAAAAAAGTCACGTGAAATGCATCGATGACTTGACAGTCATAAATAATAGGCCCCTAGGGAGACTAGGTGCAATAACTGTGCAGTGCAGCGTGCAGGCCACCAACAAAATAAAATTAAAATGAAAGGATTAAAAAAACAAAAAAAAAGTAAAAATGGAGAAAAAGGTGATGATGACAAGGTCCGTTACCATTGGCGGGTTCCTCGAGCCTTCGTCTTCTGCTGCAATTTCTGAAACCATCTCTGCTCGCACTGAAAGAAGAGGCCCCCCCATTCTCTCTCCTCACTTTCCTACAAAATTCATTTAATTTTTAATCAGTGCAAGTTCCAAACACTCGCGAATCTCCATGCAAAATTTTATCTATTCTTCTTTTGGTTCAGAAATTCGGATTTCAATAAAAAGGAGCTTAAATTAATTAAGTAATCGCAGAGAATCAGAAGCAAAACAAAGAAAAAAAAAAAACGCGCGTATCTCATCACTCACTCTGTCGAGTCTTTCAAATTTCATCGCACTTGCAAATCTGATTTCTAAATTTACCGACGGTCAGATTTCTCTCCTGCGTTCTTTTAGTACATACATATATTTCAATTTTCGTTTTGGTGATTTGTTGAAAAAAGTGAAATCGCCCTCGGATCTACTTTTATTTACTCACAATGCCATCTTCTCTTGTTCGTTGTTTGTACGGACATCGCCACCAACGGCAGCAGGAGGAGGAGTCGCCATGAGAAGTACTATTGCTCCGCAAGTTTCTTGTCGATCACGTGACCTTCGTCTTCTTCATCTGGAAGTTTCTTTTTCAATTCAATGGGCTGCGGAGGATCCAAAGTGGACGACTTACCGCTCGTGACGCTTTGCCGAGAACGCAAGCAACTTATCAAGGCAGCCTCCGACCACCGCTACGCTTTTGCTGCCGCGCATGTTGCCTACTTCTACTCCTTGAAAGACGTCGGCGACGCGTTTCGGAAGTTCGTCGAGGAAGGGCTCGTGACCGCCGGCGCCGATTCTTCTCCGGATTCTCCCGTCCTCACGTTGCCCTCCGACGAAGGGAAGTCATCTTCGAGGCGACGGAATCGGATGAACTCGTCGTCGTCCACGTCGATTTCGCACTCGGTTGACGAGAATAAGTTAAAAGAAGACATTCAAGAGGAACCTAATTCTCATTCCCATTCGCATTCGCATTCGCATTTGCGCTTGTCTTCAGATTCGGATTTGGACACTGACTCGGGTTCGGGTCCGGGGCCGGGCTCGGGCCATATCCACATTGAAGATAGCGAAGATGAATATGATGTAAAACATAAACAACGAGAAATAGGAGAACAAGAGGACCAGCCTTCGTCTTCTTACAACAACCATTTCGATTATCCTTACAATTACTCTGAGCAGAACTGGGGCTATCCTCCAAATGAAAGTAGTTATGCTCAGCAGAACTGGGGCTACCCTCCAAACGAAAGTAACTATGCTCAGCGGAACTGGGCCTACCCTCCAAGTGGGAGTAATTACAACATGTATTACATGAGAAAATCTACGACGACTGCGAAGTCGATGGTTTACGAGGAGCCCGAGAGGCAGTTCACTGATTCGGGTTATGGGTACGGCCCGTACCCTGGTTACCCAAATGGTGGGTTATTGGGCTTTCCAATGGGTTCGCCATCGGGTCCTTATGAAAATAGTTGGCGGAGGAGTCCCCCGGCAGAGAAGCCACAGCAGCCTCCTCCGTCTCCGCCGAGAGTGTCCACGTGGGATTATTTTAATGTGTTTGATACTTATGATGCTGGTAGCACTAATTATGGCATGCATCCGGGTTCGTATAAGTATGGATACGCGTCGAATTCTAGTAGCCCGGATTCGACGGTGGTGAGGGAGAGAGAAGGGATTCCTGAGTTAGAAGATGAGACAGAGCCTGAGGTTTTTAAAAAGGGAAAAATGAAAAGCAAAATGAATGAAGAAATGAACGCGAATGATAATGTGAATGTGGATGTGAGGGATAACAATATTAACTATAAAAACAAGAATGTGAACTTTGGTGAGGGAACTTCAAGGTCAGTGCCAATGCAAAACACTGGTAGTGGGGAATCACCAAACACTGAGAAAACTGACTCTAAAGAGATTAAGAGCAGTAGTGATCGTAGTATTGATACTGTTGTGTCAAATGGTTCTGAAGAAAGGAAAAAGGAGGTGAGTTTTGAGGTAGAAGATTCGTCAATAACTACAATCGATGGTGGCGAGTCTTCAAAGCTAAGTAGTTTAACCACATTGTCAGTTCATGGGACGAGGGACCTTCAGGAGGTTGTGAAGGAGATCAGGGATGAGTTTGAGACTGCTGCTAATTATGGGAAGGAGGTTGCGATGTTGCTTGAGGTGGGCAAGTTGCCGTACCAACAACGAGCAACTCCTCTCCTCAAAGGTAGATTTCTTAATCATTGTTGTGTCTTTGTTTTGTTGTAGAGTTTCCGGATTATAGTTAAGAGGTTTCTTCGAATTGCTTGTTGATTGCTTTAAAACAGCCTTGTGAAAGCATGCCTCGAGGAATTGATTGAAACTTGATTTTATTGTGGACATGTTGGATCAATCTGTTTGCAGATTTCTCTCAAGATTTAGTGCATGCTGTATGTCCATCTTTCTTGTATTGAGATTCTAGATTATGCCATTTATTTTATTTTGATGGCTTTAACCAGTAAATTCTTTTCAGACAGATGGTCAAAATTTGTTAGTTGATAGTGCTATTTTGATATCTATAAACTAGCCATTATCTTGCTGTCTTATTGAAACTTACATGTTTATATGCAGTGATCTTTTCCAGGATCCTGTACCTGCTTGCACCTTCTGTCATATCTTCACAACCTCCACACAGGTCATCAATACGTGTAACTTCTAGGACAATAAAGATGGCAAAAGCATACTGTGGGGAACCTGGGGGAGACTTTGACATGAAAAATGGGAACCTTTCGTCTACTCTGGACAAACTTTACGCTTGGGAGAAGAAATTATACAAAGAAGTTAAGGTATGGATGCATAAATGATTTTGAAGAGTTGTCTATGATCTCTTTTGCTTCGCTTGTTAGTGATTCCTAACCTCTCTAAGCTCTTATCTTGGCTTTGCCATGGTTGAAGCTATTCGGCAATTGACTTTGTCAATTGATGCAGTAAATTATTATATGATTGAATATGTAGTTGGTTCAAGTTGTCCCCACCCTCATGTTTATAACCCTGCATAGCCACTTCATTCGCAGACTCTGTTGCATGCTGAATTTCTCTAGTCTAGATTGTCATATCAATCTCCCTTATTGCTATGCATCAGATTTGTGGCACGTGTCCTTTCAATCATGGGAACTGTGTTCTTTCTCTTTATACTATCTCTTTCTCTCTCTGAAATTCTTATTCTCAAAAGTAATTGTACTTTTTTATATTCTTTTAACAAGTGACTAGATGTACATCGAATTGGATCTGTCAATTGCTAGCTTCAACGATTTCTTCAGTTTTTAAAGATTTTGCATTGAGGTTGCAAGAGAATCTTGTTTAATTTGTCTAGGTATTTTTGCTGATTTTAGGATGAAGAAAAGCTACGAGTTATTTATGAAAAGCAGTGCAAGAAACTAAGAATGCTAGATGACCGAGGAGCGGAGTCCAGCAAAATAGATGCCACTCAAGCTTCAATAAGAAAGTTGCAGACTAAGATCAATGTTTGTATCAGAGCCGTTGATGCTATATCAAGCAGGATACATAAGTTGAGGGACGAAGAATTGCAGCCACAACTCACTGAACTGATTCATGGGTATATAATCACTTCATTTCTTCGCCTGTTAAATATTCATCTTTTTGGTGTGTGTTGATTACTTAAGAGGCTGGAGCACACCTGATCAGATTCGTGATTACTTATCTTATAGATCCATATTACCTATTGAAGGCTGTTAGATGATAACCATGCTTCATCCTTAATTACAATGGATGTCTCCAGTGATTGCATGAGGAGAGAGCTTCCTTATGATGTGCTATAAATTGCTGCTATATGACTTCTTGATCTTGTTAGGCAATTTAATTTTAGTTTTCACAATTATAGTACGTGGCTTTGGTTCAGTTGTTTTGTGAAGACCTACGAAGATACTATTAGTGCTTCTGCTGTTTATTTAGTTACGAGAATTGATGTTGGCTGTTATCATTCTGACTAAATTTCATTTAAATACTAGTCCTGGTTTTGAATAACTGGATACTGTTCAATCTTTTTGGTCATGGTGATGTTAGAAGAGTTCAAAATATATTTGTGTCTGTTTAATATTTGCTGAAGTGGAGTTAGTGAAATTTGCACCCTCTTCCTTTTCCCCTGCTGGAAATAGTCTTCAGGACTTCTTGGGATTTCTCCAATGAGAAGAAACTGATCACCGGTGAAAGATCTGCTACCTGTGATACTTCTGAAGTTTGCAATTAGTCAATGTGCTCCTTTTTGTACATTTTTTTTAAGAAAAGTATTTGTGCAAAAATCAAAAGATTCAATGAAAAGGACTGGATCTAATCTGAAATATTTGTACTTTCCCATTATATTTTTTTCTTGACCGTAGAGTTTAATTGTTAATATGATAATATGCCTTTTTGATTGCAGATTGATAAGAATGTGGAGGTCCATGCTAAAATGCCACCAGAAACAGTTCCAAGCTATCATGGAAAGCAAAGCTCGCTCTCTTAAGGCAAACACTGGCTTCCAAAGAGATGCTGGTTTAAAAGCGACACTTGATCTTGAGATGGAGCTTCTGAATTGGTGTAAACGGTTTAATAACTGGGTTAATACCCAAAAATCCTATGTTGAGTCTTTAAATGAATGGCTTTTAAGGTGCCTTCTTCATGAACCTGAAGAAACCCCTGATGGACCTGCCCCTTTCTCGCCGAGTCGTATTGGAGCTCCACCAGTTTTCATAATTTGCAATGATTGGTATCAAGCGATGGTTAGAATTTCTGAAAAGGAGGTGACAGGGACCATGAGTGGTTTTGCTTCAACGTTACATCAGTTATGGGAAAGGCAAGATGAGGAGCAACGGCAAAGGATCAAAGCAGAATATCTCTCGAAGGATTTCGAGAAGCAGCTTAGCACTTTACGCATGGAGAGGGGTAAATTAAAACATGACCAAGATGCATTATCAGACAAAACAGCTCTGTCCAAGGTCTCCGATAGTGGAGTTTCACCTCTTGATGATCTGAAAGTGGATCTGGATTCAATGAGGAAGAGACTGGTGGAAGAAAAAGCCAGACATAAGGAAGCCATTAAACTAGTTCACAATGCGGCTTCAAGTAGTTTGCAGGCGGGTTTGGTCCCAATTTTTGAGGCATTGAGCAAGTTCACAACTGAGGTGGTGAAAGCTCATGAGCAAGTCAGACTTGAAAATACTGGAGGTTCAACAGGGAATGCATAATTCAATATTTTGGCTTCGATCTGCCAAGTTTGGTCTTTACAAGAAAGAAGCCCTGCCTGTAAATGTACAGTTGTTGCTACAATAGTCACGTATATATACATAAATGTTAGATCGGCGGAGGATGAACGACGAACAATAGGAAGTGAATACTAGGCTTTAGAACAATTGAAGTAAAGCAGATGCAAAAGAGGGGGTTGTAAAATCATATGCACAATAGGTTTGCAGAATTGCTGGGAAGAAGAATTTTGCACTGCGGATCCTTAGGTGAGCACAAAGTTGAAATTCCTTTCTTGTTTCAAAATTTTGATGTATGCTATAACCCCGTTATTAGATAGCTAGGAATTTTGTACAGAAATTTAATTATTGGTTAATTGGTTGTTGGCTGCTGCACCGATTGTTGCTGGAATGTTTGAGATGGATGGTAGATAGGAGTTTCAGTGTAGAAACTTCAAAATTTTGGTTAATCAATTTGATAATGAAGAGAAAGTTGCCTCAATGCTCTGTTCATCTGAAAATTTGTGTCAAATATCCTTGGCCATTACTAAGGGGCCCTTAGCAGTGAATGTCGTGATGCATAACAGCTAAATCGAGGATTTCTTTTTCTTTTCTTTTTTTTAAATAAATAGAGAGAGATGTTTTTTAGTGGTTAATAAATTTAAAAGAGTGACACTGCCACCTCTCTATTTTTCTTATGAATGGCGTATTTGAACTCTCACTAAATTTTTCACTGTACCTTTTTTTGAATTAAAAATTTTTATTATAAAAATATAATTTAATCAATTATTTATTTGATCTTATTCTCTCTCCTTTTATCTTTTTTTTTTATAAAAAATTTATTGTAATACATGAAGTAAATATTATATTTAACAAATCAAATTATTCAAAAATAAACAAAACGAACCCTGTTGTAATCTAAAATAAAATGAAAGGAACAACATCCATAATGTAAAAATCAAAAGTATTTTACTCATCATGTAAAAATAAAAATAAGAGTTTTTATACCACTTTAAACCTAATAGAAATTTTTTGGTCAAATCTTAAGAGTACAAATTTTGAATAATAACAATAGGTAAGAACTTATAATTTTACAATGAAAAATAAGCGAGAGATAAAGTTAACTTAGTTAAAAAGAATAAAAAAGAAAAAAACGAAACAGCGAGAAATTAATTTAGCTCATGAATTCTGACTATTGTTACAAGCTTTTTATGGTGAAGAAAGCAGGTAGTAAGTTACAATTTAATAATTATTTTAATTTTAAAAAATGAGTGTTGCCTGGTGAAAGAAAATTAGTGGGTTTAAATAGCCGCACCCTTTTCTCATAAAGCCTCTTTTATTTAGTATTTACAATTTTATCCTTTATACTTTATGCATTTTTCAAAATTAATATTAAAGATAGGGTCCGCCTAAGTTACGTTAAACGTAACTTACGGCTTGGCTGTGAAATTTCATCCAGCCCCCCATATTCGCTGTTATTTATATTATATTCATAAATATTATAAAATTTTTTGATTTAAAAAATTTCATTTAACCCCTTACACTCAATTTTATTTTATTAAAATCTTAGAGTATGAATTCGCCCCCTATAATTTTAAATTCTCAAAATAACCTCATTTAATTAAAAATTTTAATTATTATTAATTGAATTATAATTATAATTATTATTTTATTATAATCATAAATATATTTATATTTTTTAAATAGATTATTATTATTATTAATCACAAGAATAAAAAGTATTACAATTAATTAATCTATTAACAATAATTAATAATAATTTTTATTAAATTAATAATAATTAACGATAATTATTATTAATAATTAATTTTTGAAAATTAATGATAATTGTTCAGAGTCCTAGGAATGCCAATGTCCACCTAGGCTTAGCTAGCAAAGTAGCAACATACCCTCATCACTGATATTAATTGCAGTACTACTTAGTGCCATAATTGTCCAAGTCCTTGTTAGTTTTGAGAAACGTGTGTTTCTGATTTTGTTAAATCTCTTGTTTGGTTAACAAGAAAGCTATTGCTTTAATTTCTTTTGCAGCTAGAAGTGAATGCATACAGTATGATATAAATATCGGGCAACTTGTTCAGAGTCAGTCACAATCTATTAACGATAATTGTTAATTATTATTATTATTCAAAAATTAATTATTAATAATAATTATCGTTAATTATTATTATTATTATTAACAATTTAATAAAAAATATTATTAATTATTGTTAATAGATTAATTAATTGTAATACTTTTTATTCTTGTTATTAATAATAACAATAATCTATTTAAAAAATATAAATATATTTATAATTATAATAAAATAATAGTTATAATTATAATTCAATTAATAATAATTAAATAAGGTTATTTTGAGAATTTAAAATTATAGGGGGCGAATTCGTACTCTAGGACTTCAATAAAATAAAATTGAGTGTAAGGGGTTAAATGAAATTTTCTAAATAAAAAATTATTATAATATTCATGAATATAATATAAATAACAGCGAATATGGGGGGCTGGATGAAATAGGACTTAGGCGGACCCTAGTTGGTTATATACACCCGTACTACCATGTCAAGTCTCAACACACAATTTTTCTTTAATTAAATAAACCAGGCCTTGCGTTACAATCTCTAAGATAAAAGAGGACATACATTGTGTATCAATCACTAAAATCAAGTTATAAGTATGTTTGATATAGTTTTTGAGAGGTTTAAAAGTAATTTTGAAAAGTTAAAAATTAATTTTGATATTTAGTAATTTTTTTAGAAATTACTTTTGACAAAATCATCTCATCTTATAGCATATTATGAAAAATTACTTTTCAAAATGTGATTCGAAAATCAGTTTTATACTCAATATAATTTCATATATATATATATATATATTATAAAAATCCAAAGTTATCCTTATTTATTAGGAAATGAAATCATTAACATTAAAAAAATTATTGTTATTATTACCAATTATATTGAGATGAAAAAATAAAAATATAAGATTAATTACTATAAAATAATTATTTTAATCATCAATTATTATATACACAATAAAAAATATTATATATATATATATATATATATATATATATATATATATATATATATATATATATATATATAAGTTTATAAATGTGTAAATAAATTTTATTGAATATTATGTCTATTTTAGTCATTTAAATTTTTACAACAGTTTAACCATACGATTTACTGAATACCTATAAATGCTTTTAAAATTCACAGCACTTATAAAAATAAATTGTACTAAAGGTTTTAACTGATTCACTTTGCAGTTGATTACTTCTATAATATAACCAACAATAATTATTATACTGGTTATTTTTACAATACAGGTAAAAACAATCATTTTAAAAGATACAATATTACCAAACTGGCTCTAATAATGGTCTAAATAGATTGGCGAAAAATTCAAAATCATAAGATAGAAAATTCGGGTTTCCAAGTACCGTAGGTATAATAATGGAAAGCTTCACAATGTAACAAAGAGAAAAATATAAACCTTTTCACAAAAAAGCAAGAAAGTCATTTTTTTTTCAGGTGATTTTCTAACCTGAGAATATTTGTTTTCTAGGCATTAATCTATAGGAAAATGAATATTCATTTTTCCTTTTCTTTTTTCTTTTTTTTTAATCATTGTATTTATAAAATTTACAAATCATTACTAGAATATTTTACATTAAAAAAAAAGGAAAAGAAAAAGAAATACACTTCCCCGGCCCTCGCCCCACAAGTAGGGATGGCAATGGGGAGGGGAGGGGAGGGGACCGATCTCCTCGTACCCATCCCCGATATTTTGCGTATGTCCCCGTCCCCTCTCCAAATAATAACAGGGGATCCCCGAGGGTCCCCGATCCCCAAATAACTAATACATTTTTTTTCAATTTTGAGTTAATCATATTAAAATAAAAAATTCAAATAAAAGTAAAGTTCGAAATATATCTTACATTAATATCTATTACAAAAGTCACATACATTAAATTAGTAAGTAACACAACATGCAAGGAATACAAACTTCTTTTACAAACTATCATGAACAAATTAATAGTTTAATACAAAATTGTTATAAATAAAATCGAATTTAGATTCAAAATTAACTTTTTTAATGGTGGCGTTGGCACTTTATAAATGTGGACTATTCCCTTTACAACACAATAGTTAAATTGGAGCAAATCAAAAGCAAATATTAGATTAGATTAGATATTAAAATTGTGATTCGCTGTGGCCAATTATAACATCTAAAAATAAATTAAAAAAATAGATTTAAGTTTAAAATATTTAAAGAATATTAAAATTAAAAAAATATTTGGCTAATAAAATCTACTCGGTCTTTTTAATGTCCTAAATAAAAATTTAAGACTTTAATTAGTTAATTAGGCCTAAAAGTTTAATAATATAAATATTTTGATATTTTTTATTTTTACCAATATTTATAATTTAAATTTTATTATTTATTTACTAGTAATTTTAAAAAATTAAAAATTAAAATGCGGAAATGGGTAGGGGATGGGGATTCCACCTCATCCCCGTCCCCTCCCCGAATAAGAAATTGGGTAAAAAAATTTCCCCGTCCCCTCCCCGAATAAGAAATTAGGTATGAAATTATCCCCATACCCTCCCCGAACGGGGAAAATCCCCGAGGGTACCCGTCCCCGTGGGGATTTTTGCCATCCCTACCCACAAGTATAATAAATATAAGAGAAAACATGAACAGAATCAGTGTACTAAAGAGAATTCGAATGGCATATTCACCCTTTTTAATTTTGTAAAGGCAACTAAATTATTAAATTGGCTAAACTTGGAAATGTATCCGAACACGATGTTTTTTTTTCATCTCATTTAACGATCACGATGGCTTATCGCCCTTACAATGAAAGGATTTGACGGTTTACAGGAAGACACGAAGATCAGAAGATGAGGTCAACTAGATAAAAGATCTCGTCCGTCCAACTTTCTTTAGATCTGCATAGTTCAGATCGCCGAACTTCGTACGTGCCACAATTAGTATTGTAATTAACTTCAAATCCTTCTTAAGACTTAAAGCCGTTTTAAAAGTACGCTTTTAAATTGGGAAAATGCAATTGCAATTTCACACCTGTCACTATCTTTCGTACGTCATTACATACAAAATACTATTGGTAATATTTCCCATACATACTTGCCTTACATGCACTCCACATTCCATATAACTATAGCCGTGACGAGCATCATCCAATGGGATGCAGTCACGTGGATGGTCACCCACATACAAAGCGAGTATATGTTTTCCAATCAATACTCGCGCGTTTACATATATAGCTCGGCTTTTTCAGGGTCACGTGCGAGTACCATGTTTGTCGCGTTCTCCCTCTAACTCCCACCTCCATAAATTCCCGCAAAACGCTGAATAAAAAGTATCAAAACATTTTTTTTTATTCTTATTTGCATCGACGATAATGGCGTCCAGTCGATCGATTTTAGCACTCGTTCTGACGATCGCTTGTTGTATGACGGCGATCTCAGCCGAAGAAAATGCCGAATCGAAGGAGTTCGTTTTGACTTTGGATCACTCAAACTTCTCTGACACTGTCAGTAAACACAATTTCATCGTCGTCGAATTCTACGCGCCTTGGTATACTTTCAATTTCAGTAGTTTTTACTTCGGCTCTTGTCTACAATTTTTTTTTTTTTTTTGTGGGTCTGCTTCATGTTGTTTGGTTATCAGTAGATCTCAATTTACAAATTATGGAAATTTGCTTTGAAGAGAATAAAGTTTGTGAAATAATTGATTCTTGTTGTAAAGTTTTCACATTTATTAAGATTTCTAAAAAAAAAAATCTGTGATTACTTAGCTCAAGTTAATATTTTGATTTGTAGCTTCTGGTTTTCGAAAAATATTTAGCTGAAATCATGTCGTGCTGTAAGCATTTAAGGTTGATTTATGTTGTATGCTAAGTTACTGTGAAATTGTCTCCAAATTGCCTCCTTGCATTGACATTGATTTTCTAATTCTATTGATTACAGGTGTGGTCACTGTAAAAAGCTAGCTCCAGAGGTACATAATTTTGTGGACAATTTTGTTTGAATTGATAATGTCTGTGTATAGTCAGCTCATAAGATGTCCTTTTTTTTCTATTATTATTATCTTTAGTATGAGAAAGCTGCTTCCGAATTGAGCAGTCATGACCCTCCGGTTGTTCTTGCGAAAGTTGATGCCAATGAAGAAGCAAATAAAGAGCTGGCATCTCAATATGAGATTAGGGGTTTCCCCACAATTAAGATATTGAGAAATGGAGGAAAAACTATTCAAGAGTACAAAGGACCCCGCGAGGCCGATGGTATCGTTGAATATTTGAAGAAACAAAGTGGTCCTGCTTCTGCTGAAATTAAGTCGGCGGAAGATGCTAGTAGTTTCATCGGTGAGAAGAAAGTGGTCATTGTAAGTTCTGCATGAATAAATTTGTTGGTTGTTGTTTCTTTGCTTCAAGTAGTTTCCAGTTTCATTGTTAATATTTATGCATATGCTTGTAGATTGGTGTGTTTCCAAATTTCTCTGGAGAGGAGTTTGAGAACTACACGGCTCTTGCTGAGAAATTGCGTTCTGATTATGAGTTTGGTCACACTCAAAATGCCAAGCTCCTTCCACGTGGGGAGTCATCAGTGACTGGGCCAGTAGTTAGATTGCTCAAGCCTTTTGATGAACTCTTTGTTGACTTTAAGGTATAGTAGAAAATAACTTTTAGATTGTATTCTGTAGTATTAATTTGGATGGAAATATGTGTTAAATTGTTTTGATTTCTATGCAAAATCAGTTATTTTACTGAATTTACATGCTTGCAGGACTTTAAAGTGGATGCTCTTGAGAAGTTTGTTGAAGAATCAAGCATTCCTATAGTGACTGTCTTTAACAGTGATGCAAACAATCACCCATTTGTCATCAAATTCTTTAACAGTCCCAATGCAAAGGTAAATAGCAAAATCTCAAGTTGTCTTTATTTATTATTTAGATTCTCTATACAATAATAGAAAGCAACCCACTTATTTGCTCTGATGGGGTAGTGTTGGAGGTTTAAGATTTGAATGATTATGTGCAATCTTAAATCTTTTTGTTCAAAATTTTCTCATTATTTTGGAAGATGTAGAAATTAATGGATTAGGTCAGACCGTGTTTCTATATCTGGGAATGTGGAGCACTGTTGCTAATAACTTATTATTTTCTATTCTGTATTTTGGGGAATGCTGCAATAAATTTCATTGAGAAGAAGATGTGTTCAAATAAATTATCTGTACCTCATTACTGAAAAATGAATTCTTGGCAGGCAACAACTCATGCTTCTTAATTAGAAGCAAATTGCTAGTTGATCATCCCCTCCCGCCCCCCCCCCTCGCTTTCAAATTGTAGTATGTTGGTGAAATTATCTATTAGAAAGTTGTTATCAAAATAGCATTTTTAAATGGATCATTTTCTAAGCTTTTTGAACTGGTACGTGCAGGCTATGTTGTTTATGAACTTCAGCAGCGAAGGAACTGAACCTATTCAATCAAAGTATCGTGAAGTTGCTGAACAATACAAAGGACAGGGCATTAGTTTTCTTTTGGGAGACCTTGAGGCTAGTCAAGGTGCCTTCCAGGTTAGTATATATTTTCATCTTCTAGTTTGCTTTTGGTTTTTCTATTAAATATGTTTCTGACATTTCAAATGTATTCCATGCATTAAAAACAGTACTTTGGGCTACAAGAGAGCCAAGTACCTCTCATCGTCATTCAGACTAATGATGGGCAGAAGTATTTGAAGCCGAACTTGGATGCCGATCAGATTGCACCTTGGGTGAAGGAATACAAGGTGATAAGTCTGCTTCTTACATTCAAAGCACTTGTTCCTCTAGGACAATAAAAGCATTCCTGATTCATATTTGATACATATATTATTTTAGTGGTACAATTGTAGGATAAGGTGTTGTGTAGTACTAGTATGTTATTGATGAATAGCTTTTGATGAAAGTAAATACTTCCAGGAAGGCAAGGTTCCCCCATTCAGAAAGTCTGAGCCTATCCCTGAAGAGAACAACGAGCCTGTGAAAGTGGTTGTTGCTGACAGCCTTCAGGACATGGTTTTCAACTCTGGAAAAAATGGTATGTTCCTAATAGTTCACTGGGTCCATTTACATTCTCTATTTTCTCCTTTGATTAGTGATCAAGTTATTGTTGTAACAAAACTGCTGGATTTGTATAAAATAGAGGTTCAATTCTTAGTATCTTGATCTTCTTCTTTCCTTTTTGCTATTGTAGCCATCTTTTATAGTGCATTATGAATTTCAAATATAAAGTTTTTACATTTTTCTCTTTGCAGTTTTGCTCGAGTTTTACGCTCCTTGGTGTGGACACTGCAAAAAGTTGGCTCCAATCTTGGATGAAGTTGCTGTCTCATATCAAAATGATGCTGATGTTGTTATTGCAAAATTTGTAAGATTTATCTCCCTTTCTCTGGCTTAATAGAGGCGTGTTGGCCTTCAGAATTTTGTACACTATGCTAAGAACTAGTTGGTTTCAGCTTAATTTTGCACGAGTCCTACACATATAAAATAGAGAAAAGATAATAGTTTGATAGTTCTCTTCCTGCACTCACTACTTATTCTTAATGCCATGACATCAATAAATTTGGTTGTTCCTATTTACAGCCGCTCAGTGCTTATTTTAAGGACTAAATATTTTGATTTCTTAAATGCATTTGGCAAGCTAGAGTCATTATCATGATAGAACCCAAGACGCCCTGAATTTTCAGGGTTTGTTTATAATTATTAATAAAATAAAATAAGTTCTGGAAACTAGCAGGAAGAATATGAAAATATTACTTCATTTTTATTTTGTTGTCTGAGATATAATGAGCTAGGATTCATCCTAAAATTCCTTTGGCTGAGGCTAGACTGTTCACTTTCTCTGATTCTTTTATCAAAATAGTTTTACTTCTTTGCAATCAATCTCTATAATCTATATATTTTGGTATAAAACAATGTATTTTATGGGACTTTTTTGTTTGATATTTTTTTTTTTTGGGGGTAGGATGCAACCGCAAATGATATTCCTGGTGACACCTTTGAAGTCCAAGGTTACCCAACCGTGTTCTTCCGATCTGCTAGTGGAAAGACAGTGCCCTATGAGGGGGATAGGACCAAAGAAGATATTGTTGACTTCATTGAAAATAACAGGGACAAAGCTGCCCCCAAGGAAACTGTAAAAGAGGAATCTGGAAAAGATGAGCTCTAAGAAGGTA
This sequence comes from Citrus sinensis, assembly GCF_022201045.2. Taxonomy (NCBI): domain Eukaryota; kingdom Viridiplantae; phylum Streptophyta; class Magnoliopsida; order Sapindales; family Rutaceae; genus Citrus; species Citrus sinensis. The sequence continues at coordinate 33,106,214 of NC_068560.1, read as the reverse complement.
CATGGGAACAGGTGTTGAAAACCTTTATTCTTATGCAGAAAATATATTTCCATTTTACTGGATTAATAATTCTTGTTAATTCTAATGTTCAATTTTGGCAGGAATGGGTATGTTTAGAGAGCCGTGCACATAGTCGGTTGGCGCGTGTTTGGCGGATGTTATACCAAAACTATCAGTGTCGACAAAACAATGCCTGATGTTCTCCTCCCCCTTGTCCTATATCCCCCCTTATAGCTTTTTCTGAGGCCATTTCCCTTTACAGATCTGTTCTGTTCCCGTGAATAAAATGGGGAGGCATTTTTGGCATTTGTAGCTGCAGTACTTTTTGGTATTCGCATAGTTGTGATATTAGTATTTTCGGCCTAGGAGTAACTTACTGCGTGTTAAATCCGTAATGGATAATTTTAATTTAATGCCTTAATTATTTCGGATTTTGCTTATTACGTACAAGAAGCTGGTGTTTGAGATTGAGATGCATATGTAGTTTTTTCTATAATTTTTGTCAAACACTCGCTTTTTGTGTCTTCTTGGAATTGTAAAAAAGCCTCATGCGCGGGGATATTACCACCACTTTGTCATTCAAATTAACTACATGTCGGTGAGTAGAAGGAAGGAATTAAAAATCATGAACTTCATTCCCAAAAATAATAACAAGAATGGTAATGGACTTCAATTCCCAACGTGGCGGCTCAAGATTGATTCAGTCCAACGGAGGAATTTCCTATGTAAGAGTAAGGTCACTTGGACGATTCTATTTTAACTATAGTCGATGCAAGAGGTGAAATTCTATCTAAGCTATAATTATGAGAAGGATTCGAAAAGTCAAACAAAAGAAAATCTCTTGGCAGGAAATATTATTATCCCGATGATATCGCCGCCAACCTACTTAATTCATTGTTGATGACTCTGTGCCGAAACGAATAATTTGGATTCGAAGTATGAAATTGTCTGATTGGGACCACGGGCCCCAGTATTGTTTCAAAATTGGTTCATCATATAAAGAGCCTAACAATCATTTTTAATCAGGAAATGTGTTATGTAGCAGCCATTGCCATAACCAGAAAACACTCTTAAGCAGATGTTTGCAGTGCTGTACAATAAACACAGCTTCCATAAAAAAGTCTGTCAACTTACATTAGCATCAATACAACACAGCTGAACGCAAGCCATGTATTTAGGAAATTTAAAATGGCACTCTTTCTAAACTTATACCACATTCTTCCATTAAACCCTAAAATTTAAAAATAATAATAATAATAATAATAATAAAAGGAGAATTACACGACAGCTACTTCTTTCATTTTAGGCCTCCTCTCTGGAGCCTCAGCCGACAATGCCTTCCTCTTGCTAAAAGCACTATTGGTGCTGCTTTTATAGTTGCTAGTCTCATTCTTGTTATCGTTGTCGCTGTCTTCATTGTTGCCGCATGATCGGTTCGGTGATTTCAACAGACGGGGCTGAAGCTTCTCCAAATCTGATAACCGAACTGGCTTCAACAGAAACTCTTCAGCTCCTTCTTCCAAGCACCTGTAAAAATAAACAAGATAATGTCATAACCACCTCACTAAATATATGAATCTAGAAGATAAATTCTCAAGTGCCGACTACAAAATGTGCTTTTAAGAATCTACGTATTAGAAGTGTGTGTGAACATGCAGACTTGAGAATGACTGTACGATACATCAATTTGGTGTCTTCTCGGAAAAGTAATGGGAAAAATGTAAAAGTAGAAAGAAGTTAATTTTCTTACATGGTGACTCTTGAAGGTACATTTTCGGAAGACATGACCACGACCGGTACGTCTTTCCAGGAGGATACCTGCATTAATTTGTGATCAGCAAGACTCTGACTTTGACAATACGTAAATTTTCAGTAGTTGATAATGTGAAGAACTACATTCTCTCAAGTTCGGGAAATTAACAAGTAGAGGCTAGTGTTTTTTGACCTTGAGTCGTTTAAGCAAATCATAGCCGGTCATCCCAGGCATGCAGTAGTCAGTCATGATCAAGTTGACTCTCGATTCCTGCGCCCACTTATACATCTCAAAATAAGATTTTCAATTTAACTAAAATAAATCACTAAACATCAAATTTAGGCAATCGCAAGCTATATCATTAATATTATCAGAAGAGGAGACCCCATTCAATGTGTGTAACCCATTGGTTCTCCCAGCCAATTAATAATTCTCTCTCGTTGATTAACATGGCATTGTACATATTTCTTGTTTTTCGGCCAATTTACTTGGAAAACAAAAGGGAAGAGAACTCGAAGGGTTTGAGCTGATTTTATGACTGCGTAGATGCTTTGAATCGTCATGTTCCAAGAAGACGCATAGAATAATTAATTAAAATTATACGTAATTACTAGCCGTATATAATATAATATAATATAATATAATATAATAATTAGTAGAGGTTTAATATATACCATGGTTAATTAACTTATAACTGAGTCCTTTTCATGGTTTTGTAATCTCTCCATGCACAGTCTATAATGACGATTCTAGTCATATGTTTAAGTTTCTTCAATCATGGAAAAATGGGTCCTTAATTGACTCTCGTAATATATCCTTGCCTATCACATTAATTTTCACCGGCATCCCGTTGATTATGGGTTGGTAGGAGCCTTTTCTATATCTTTTCCTGTTGGTTTATTATTATATTAAAGAAAAAAAAAATTACTAAAAGCTTGCATTTTAATAAACTTTGATACATCTACTTAACATGAACACTCAGTCCCCATTAAGCTAAACATACCGGCTTCAAGTTGATATAAAAACTAAAATAATCCATCTTATTAATTTACAAATAGAACAATTTTGTGTGAGCTTGATTCTCTATAATTTCTTCCTGAAAGATTTTTTTTTCTTTTAAATATATGCAAAACGGCTATAAATAAATAAATATCCATGAAAAATGGAGTTTATTTTCAAGAAGCATGTCATCAACTTTAAATGAAAGTATGTGTTGTGTGGGGATAAAATAAAAGAATCCTACCTCTTTCTCTGTTGAAAGGGTTGAAGGAGAAGCATTAGAATTGTTTTCAAGGTTATCAATTAGACCCAAATATTCCAAAGCTTTATCGCCGGAATCCACACAAGTCACTGCAACAACAGCAAGAAGCAACCAAAAATGTAAAACGAAAATGCTTATGACAAAATTCCCATATTCAAAACAAAACTAAATTATCAAAGACGTTTTTTTGTTCTTTTGTAATTGCATATTTCGTACCTTGGTAAGAAGAGACTCTAAGTAGATTCTCCAAAATCTTCCTGTCAATGAGACTATCATCAACGGCCAAGACATGAAAAGTTTCTTGTTGCTGTTGTTGCGGTTGCTTTTCTTGTTGTGGGATGTCTTCAAGTTGCCCTTCTCGTTCTTGTTGTGGGATGTTTTCAAGTAGCTGTTGTTTCTCTTGCTGTGGGATGCATTCAACTTCTGATTTCAACTCCATTTCAATTAAGCAGCAAATTCAATATATGTATCGCTCTTCTGTTTCTCACCAACTGATCTTCAGCTAGGCTTATATAAATTTCTTGCACACACTCTATAACCCTTTCTTTAAAAAAAATATACAAATATATTTACATTGAAAAGAGAAAATATATCAAAGAGAAAAGAAAGAGGCGTGCTTAGTGGGATATGAAGAGAGTGTGTGTGTGTGTGTGTGTTATGTGGGTGGCTTATTATTCCGTAGGTTTATTTCTATTCCTATTGTTATGAGTGAGGTAGGTGAGACTGAAAGAAATAGAATTTAAAGCAAACAGTTTTCTTGCAACAAATAGCGAAAAAGAAAATCGTTTTTATGTTATCTGTGTGTGTGTTTTTAATTTTTCTGATGCCAAATCTTTCACTAGATTCTCCATAACGTGTGTTGGTACAACCACTCATATTTTTTTCTCTCTTTCTTTATTGGATTTTGCTTTGTTTGATTGCTAACGAAAATTCGCAGATCTTTTGTTCCCATTTGTCTCATCATTGTGTAAGAAATTGAATTTTGAGTGTGAAGATTCGATAGGAGACTTTGAAAAAGGCACTTGACTATTTAATCTACTATTATTATTTTGATTTTTTTTGCTTTTTACTAATTATCCCATGCTGATGTACTTTTCCAGTTTCTTTAATTATTTAGTTATTTTTTAATTTGTCTACCACATTCGCTTCACATACTAAATCTTAATTGAAGGTAAAAGTGAATGCAATCGTTCGTTTTAACTTGTATTGGTAAAATATATGCAAATAAGATCTTTAATTTTATTATGTTATCAGATAAACCTATTATAATTAAAGGATAGATATGGGTCATTTCGAGTCAATTCTAAATATTAATGAGGCTTTTTTTTTTTTTGATAAAATATAATCCGACCAGAATTGGCTTAATTAATTCCATTTTTTGGGTTTCTTTATTAGTTTTAAACAATCACTTGTGTTTGTATTTTCTGATTTTTTTTGTTTTTAATTTTTTTATATTGGCTGATTGCTTTTTTAAAATTTTTGAAACCAGAACGAATCTCTTTTTTTTTTTTTTTTCTTGAGGACAACGATTTTTTCCCCACATGTAATCATCAGTATTAGATGTTAGTAAAAACAAGTGAATTAATGGATTTTGAATTCTTGAGAGATTATAAATTTAGGAGAATTTAAAAAAAAAAATTGTCAATTGCCTCATGTTATGTCCAAAAAAAAAAAGCCACATCTTTAGAGTATCTAAGACTTGTCGTTAGTCGCCCATATAGGCAAGTCATGACTCATAGCAAAATATCACTTACGAATAAATTGAGAATGAAATAAATGATCGAAACATGAAATAAATTGCGGTTGTATTTAGCATTATAATGATGGATATAGAGAAATCGTACTATTTAGTTTGGCTTTTTGATCATCTTTCTTTATTTTATATGCGGAGAATTCGATTTCAAGAGATCTTATTAATTGAGTTAAAATGCGCTCACAAATTAAGTTGTAATTACACGTTATAATAAGATTAGGTAGCATAATTTGGTTTATTTTCACCAGTAACTTAAATTATGAGATAATCAGAATGTTACTTGTGCCAAGTAATAATTTTAATCACCGTTAAATATTGTTAATTAGTTCAAAAATGTGATCCAACAAAATATAATTTTAAAAAAATCATTTGAAAGACATAATTTTGACAATATGTAAACCCTAATAACAAAAGTCTAACACCAACATTATAAAATACAAATAGAAAAAAAAAAAAAAGAAATGACGAGTCAATTCTGATAGTAAAACAAAGAAGACTAGGAACAATAAAAATACCGGGATCTCTAAGTTACAATCATTATAATTTACATCTCTCATGTGAACTATATAAAATTATGAGACTCATAATTTATGTAGTTCTTATAAAAAGTATAAATTACAATAATTATAATTTAATATTTGCCTAAAAATACCCTTGTTTTTGGGTAAACAAGCGCGCAGAAAGCCAACATAATAATCAAAATTTTGAGCACTGAAAGTGAAAAGGCTAACGAAGGTGTGGGGACCACAACGAAATTTTCTCATGCATAGGATGTCTAAAGGCCCCGGAATGGAATCAAATCATCAGTCTCTTGTAATAATTCCGAAGGGGACATGAAATAAATAAAGGGGCAAAACAATAGGGACCCACTCCGCAAATTTGAAAATCTTTGCGGGTCCACTTCTAAATATAAATCTTCCGCGGGGGGTCCACTTACCCTTAACTGCTCTAAATCAACAAAATTTCGAATCTGTCCCCATCGACGGGGGGGGGGTGTCAATCGAAAAGTGGGAAAAGTTTTTTTTTTTTTTTAATCTGTGCGAGCTGTTGTTGTGTTCAGATTTTGTTTCAAAATTTTCACACTCGAGTCTGAGGACGGGGCCCAGTGGATGTCTGCCACGTGTTGATCACTCCGCTGTGGAGTTGTTGTCATACGCCTGACAATGAAGCAGTGGATATTTTCAACTTGTGGTACACATGTACAGTCTGATGAAGCGTGACCCACATCGCTTTCATCTGCCCTCATGCTATTGCTTTCTTTGGTTACACTTTTTGATTCTTTATTTCAATATTACGATGTTTAGTTTGTTTATATTAATATGATAAATAATGTGTTATTGTTTTATTAATTTAATTAACAAAGAATTACTAAGCCTTGTTAATTTTAATTTTAATAGTAAAAATTTATTAGTGATGCTTCAGTAAAAATATAAACTAAGTATTCTAACTAAATAAATATAGCATATATTTTTTTTTATTAAAAAAAGACTTTTTTCAAAAATAAAAAATAAACTCGTCACGAAATTAAGCTCATTCAACTTAAATCTGGCGGCTAAATAGAGTATTGGTAATGGTAACAAGGACAAGTCTGGTGATTATTGGGCTATAAATCTTGAAAGATCTCTTAATTATTGAAATAATCGAAGGAAGAAAGGTTAAAAGAAGCAAACAACAAATTTATCGATTGCTTCACGTAAAAGATTGGTTGTTATACAACCAAGATTCAACAAAATTTTTTGAAAAGTCTTTCGGTAATAGCGTTAAATTCAAGTCTTGACAGATCTTTTTCATGTGAAAGATGAATTCAATAAAGATCAGAAAAAAAATTAAATTAAATTAATTAGCGAATGAAATTTTCTTTTACAAAAAATACGCAAATAATTCAATAAATCTTGGTAAATTCTTTTGTCAAAATAATTGAAAGAAATCGTGTACAGAATAACCTTCTATGGAATTACTGCTAGATCTAAAAACCTTCTAACACTAAAATGAGAGGGAAAAAAAATCTTTGACAAAATTTTAGAGTGTATTTTTTTCCAATTAAAAAAAAAAAAAGAAAACCTTAAAAGAAGAAAGAAATGATCTCAATCTCAAATCTTTCCATGCTCAATCAATCTTTTATAAAATAAAATCTTTCTTTTTTTTCCCAAAAGGAAAGCATGTTTGTTGTAGGCCACCTCTTTCGCTTATCCCTCTCGAGAAAAATCCATGACCGTTTTTAGTTATTTTTTTGACTTAGAGAAGTAATATGGACCCCTTCTTTAAAAATCAATTATAATTATAGTAAATAAAACTTATCTTATGATATTTTAATTTGGCCGGTCTTGTTATAACTATACATGTATATATACATTTACAATAAATGATAATGATTTTATTAAAATAAAGTGCGTGCAATTGAATATATTCACGATTACTTGTTCTCTTGAAACTATGTAATTTCATCTCATCTATAATTTTTAAGAGGATAAATAATCGTTTAGTCCCTTTATTTTAATTTAAGCGCATGTTTAGTTTTCATATTTTAAAAAATTATTTCAGAACACTACTGTAACTAAACATATTATAACCTTTCCAACAATATTGTTAGAGGGATTAGTTAATTTGTTAGTAACTGAATATTCATTAACTTGTTTATTGTTTTTTATAAATAAACTATTTAATGCCAATAATATTATTATAAAGATATTACCGTAAAAAAAGAAAGAAAAACAGAGGTAAGAGTATAATCTACTTAATAGGAGAAGTATTTAAAAATATTTTTTTAAATGTAGAGACTAAATAAATGTTTAAGTCACAATATAAGAATTAAATTAGTAATTATCGTTTTTAAGATAATCTTGTCCATGATAAGCCTGACAAAATGTATTAAATTTGCTGTGCCTAAAGCGATCTTAACAATGTCGTACAAAATCAACTGGGATTTTAATGAGATCTAAATAATGGGCCCACAATCGTAAATAATAATAATGGGTCCACTAAATTTGAAGGCTCGACTTTGGTTTTACACGTTGAATGAAGAAATTTCGCAAAGAGTTGGCCCGCGGATTTTGTAACTTTTAGCTTGGACTCCAAGCAAAGTCTTTGGTTTCTTGGTCAAAATAATGGAAAGCTTGCAAATCTTCTATTTAATTGATTCGTATGCGTCACGACTAACGATATTTTGCCACTCATAAAAACTATTACACGGTGTTAAGATAGAAAATCGATAGGTTAGGTCTGACATCATCACAATCTTCATCCTTTTTCCATTCTTTTACTGTTGTTTCACAATTACGATCCAGTGAATTTATTAGTTAATATTTTATCTAATTATAATCGGACTCCTTCACTGAAAAAGACCAAACATCAAGGTAAAATAAATAATGAATTTACAATAAAAGAAACGTAATTTTTCAAGCGGCGAAAATATCAATCACCCGTATTTTTAATGTACTTTTATAAAAGAGATTAAAGAGCAATAAAATAATTTTCTCATCCTCCAAATTATTCACATTACTTCTCATGATTAAGCGAAGAGAATTATCATAAATCAACTGTGTGGTACAAGTTTTCAGATTAAAAATGTATAATTCCTCTAAATACTGTCCAGTTGAAGAGGTTAAGAATTCATTTTTTTTTTTCAAGTTTAATTTGGAGTAGAATCCATGACAACTGAAAATTACATTGATATTTGGGTATGCGTACATGAAAATTAAATACCCTCTCATCATCATCATGAGCGTTGCTTACAAAGTAGCGACACATGGCTTTTAATTGATGTGTAACGTTACCTCGCTTTACACAAAATAATAAAAAATAAAAAAAAATCATGGAAGAAATTTGGAAAAAGAAAAAGAAATGCTTTTTAAGGCTTTAACCTAAAAACAAAACAAAACCCGAATATTTAATTAATTAAACAGCAGAAAGGAAATGACGTGCTGCATGAGCCGCTTAGACATCAAATATCAAATCAACGCATGTCTTTCTTCTGCAAATTAGTACTTTATATTTTAGGTGTGCACATGATCATTCAAAGATTTTATTGTTGGCACGTTACAAATCGATGGACAATTAATGTCATTCAGGAATATGTTTTGTTGGCTTGTTTACGAGGATGGCAATTGATTAAATTTTATGTAGTCATTACTATGCATGCATGAAGAAAAAAAAATTAATAAAATATTTATGGGTTAATTTATGTATATCCATCAAGTCTGAGAATGTCAATCAATAAGAAAAGAAAGAAGAAGAGAACGATCGATCATAATTAGGTAGACAAATAAATTTTAAAGAACTTGTTTGTAAAGCTTTTGGTAATTAGGACGACATTTGAATTAAACAAGTGGAAGTGAATGTCTCATAAGAGTAATTCTCCTAACACTTATCCATCAATCAATTATGTAATAATCATAATTTCGAAAATATTATGATTAATAATAGAAAGCATTTTAAGCGTTCCTTTGATCTTGGAAAATAACTTTGCTTATTCTGAATAAATACAGGAGTAAAAAGGTAATTATTTAATTATAAGTTTTAACCGCCATTTAATACATTCTATTAAAGGAAAAAAAAATAAATTAACATATAAGGGACTAGGCTATTTAACTTTACTTGGTCACAGATTTTGATTCACGTAATCCTTGGTTATTTAACTTAAACTTTTAATGACTAAACTTACATGCACTCAATTATTACTATTATTTATCAATGGAGATCGCTCGAAAAGAAATTACTTAATGGTCAAAAGACTATCTTTGAGTGGGACCACGATATTATGAATTTATAATGCCCCACTTCACACGGAATGTAATAAGTAAAATGGATTTATACACCAACAAAGTGTTGGCTCCACTAGTAATGGAGTCCCCTTAAGTGATTTGACTGGGTTTGTTTCCCAGTTTAAGTCGCAGGGAAGTCGCCTTTGTTGAGAGAACCTCTCTCGGTTCGAGCGAGGACTTCTACTCTGGATTGTGTTACGAGCTTAAAGGTGCCTCCCACAGTTGGGGCCCTCCCCCAAGATACCTCGTGGTCAAACAAAAAAAAATAAAAAATAGTGAAATGCAAAAGAGATTTTGAGGCAAAAAACAGAAAGAAAGAAAAAAATAATGCATGGTATCCCAAATACACAACTTTAATTGAAATTTAAGATCTTTCACCCTCACTCTCTCTGAATATCTCAATCTGAATGCTTCTTTTCATTAAGTCACCCCCCATGAACATGATTGTCACGAGCATAAAAATTTTCACGCGTGATAGAAGAAAAAAAAAAATGAGAGTTCCACGAGTCGAACAAAATCTTTTCTTTTATATCGTAAGGTCCCCACAAAGATCGTCGAATCAAAGTCACATGAACTTAAAGACCTTGCGTTTTCGCATATTTAGTAAGCAATTATAATGTGAAGCAACTGTACACATACACACATATAAATACGCGCGCGCGCCCACACACACACACACACACACACATATATATATATATATATATATATATATATATATATATGTATGTATTGGCATGAGAAAATAATATTTCAAGTGGGTTTATATAAACTATATTACTTTCGAAAATAAAAATAAAAAATAAAAATCAAGGGTTATTTGTTTTTTATCTGCCTGAATTTTAATTATTTTTAGATATTTAAAATTTTTACTTTGTTTATTTTTTGTAAGTTGTGTCTGACTGCAAAATATTTAGTTTTGGTATGAATAGAAAAAGTTAAATATTCTTACTTTCATCTCAACGACAAAACATCTGAATAGAACTTCAATGTTCTCTCTCATTAATATCTCTAGTAAGTACATGTATTTTCAACTATATAAATTATTCTTTTATTATTTTTTATTTATCCATTTTATTTGTTCTTTATGTATTTAACTATAAACTTGTTTTTAATTGTGAATGAGAATCTTAAATATTATTTAATACAGTAATTTTCATCCAAATGATTAGAATTCTTAGTTGGTTTATTCAATTAACAAGAAAAAATATCATATAATATTAAAAAAATACATTTGTTAGATATATATATATTTTATTTTTCATGCTTTGTTAAGGTGCACATTATCAAATTCTTTTAACTAATCAAATAATTTATTTATAACTTGTCATATATTTAACAAATAAATATGAATATTGTTAATATTTGTGGGGTTATATATGTCAAGATATCATATTGCAGATGTTTTCTTCTAAAAATCAAACAACTTAACATCTACATTCAGATATTGTAAAAAGAAAAATAAATGTGTTATTTGGATATATGCATTCAAACTTATTCAAACTTTAGTCAAATTCAAACCCACTTAAATTTCAAATAGAAAAAATAAACATTACCTAAATTCCTCCCACATAAATACTAAGATTACCTCGTGTATTACCTCAAAAAACTTTATTAACTAAATTAACAAGCACATAAAAATTTCACTGAAAGTAGTTGTGAAAAAAAATTGTATCTTAAATGATGTATTATGACCGAATAACTATCATTTATTAATTATTATTTTTAAGACTGGTATTTTTATCATCATAAATCTACTTATACATACAATTAAAAATCTATTGAAAATTATATAGGGGCATAGCTTAGATTTCTATCCGACTCATAATTAAGGGACGTATCTATCCTCAACTCACAAATAATTTATAATTAGGAGTATTTATAGCTACATAATAACAGAGACCGGAACCCACTTTCTCAACTTTTATTGAGAGGGTGGATTATCACTAGGCTCTATCATTTGTATTGATTTATTTTTAAACTTTATCATTTCATTATGGTAAACATTAATGCTTGATATCAATATATCATTTGTATTGATTTATTTTTAAACTTTATCATTTCACTATGGTAAATATTAGTGCTTGATATCGTATAATTTGGGAAACTTGTATGTGCGTAGCATGACATTTTGAATTTAATTAAGTGCTCGTAACATCTTAACAAATGGCTTTATCGTGGATTTGTTAATATCACAGCTATAAGCAACACTCATGCAAAACGCTGTAAAATTGGCCCCTTGGGTCACTTCACAATGGGTTACGCAAGTAAGCCCAAATTAAATATTCAATAGAGTGGAGCTTTTAACACCCCTCTAAAATTCTTTTAACACCACTTTTGAATTTTTTTTTCCCTTAATTTCACCATTTAGTTTATAAAACAGTAGTTATATATTAGAATCAACCATCTTACCATAAAAATTTTACTTTAAAAAGAATATTTCTTTCTAACATTTTATTTATAAAATGCACAAAAATCTTAAATTATTTTTTTCCTGTTATTTAGTTTCTATCTTCAAAATCTTAAATTCTTGTAAGTTTCATAAAAATAAATATTTTTGTAATTGAAATTTAATATATGTGTGTCTGTGTGTGTATTAAAAGAATGAAATTTGTTTGCCTTAGTTATTTAAGTAATTTCAATTGAAGAGAGATTTTATAAAATCTTAAGGGGTTGGTGTAAAAGGCCTACTCTATTTAATAAAATTGAGATTCTTCAATCCATTTCACTTTTTGAGTACACACCTTCTCAAATCCCGAACAGTGAATCCACACTTTCTCAAGTCCTTTACCCATGAAAGGGCTTTTGTTTGTGTTAGTCCTCCTTGGGCCTGAAATGGCCCTAAAGAATCTGTCGAAGCCCAATAAAGAGAAGTGGCGGCTAAGAAAGCGAGTATATAAAGAATTACTACTCACGAGAGTAGGGACAAAAAACTCGACCTAATCCAACGACAAACTCGATTGTCAGAAAAAGAGAGAGGTAGGTAAGAGCGGGAGATCCTCTGTCTACGTCAACGGCTTCATATCTCGTCCTATTGGCCACTCTACTGTCTAAATCGCAACCGGATAGATAAGCTTCTACTCTCTTAAAACTTCAAAGGTAGGATTTTCCTGTCCATTTTCCTGCGTGTTCTCAGCAACCAAACAGATTTTTATTTACATCTTCGTCATTTTTTTTTTCAAATTTGGCACGAATCTGATCGTGAATTCATACAGAGTTGAAAGTGAATTAATGGCTTCGTCGGTATTTCACGCGCCTTGTGGCGCTCCTTCGATCAAGCAATTGGAATGTCAGAAGTACGTCGGATTAAGACCATCGGTGACGTTAAGGTTCAATTGCGTCAAAACGAAAACCGTAATGGCACGTCGTTTGGTTGTTACAGCAAGCAAATCGCACGATGGAGCGTCGAAGAAGCTTGGAATCAGTGACGCTGAGTGTGAGGCGGCTGTTGTGGCGGGAAATATTCCAGAAGCGCCTCCCGTGCCACCAAAGCCTGCCGCGCCAGCTGGAACTCCTGTAGTTCCTTCTCTTGTGAGTGAGCCTCTATTCTCTATTCTATCTCGTAATCGTGTAATTAATTATGCGTTTAATTTGTCAAGTGAGTTCTTCAATTGTCATGACATCGCTAAGCTTCAAATTTTTTTTTTTTTTGGGTCAATGATAAAGTTGATAAAGTATGCACGATTTAGTATACTTAATTTTGGTTCGCTTATGTTAAATTACCATGCATTGCTTTTGTGTAAGCTTCTGTAACTAATAATGTTGTTTTATGTCAGCCACTTAGTCGGCGGCCTCGCCGTAATAGGAAGTCCCCCGCAATGAGAGCATCCTTCCAGGAAACAAATCTTTCACCGGCAAATTTTGTATATCCACTTTTTATTCATGAAGGTTGCTTCTGTCATGAATATTTCTTCTGTAGCTATAAATTCAAATTGTGAGCAGCAGCACACGCACGTGAGTTGTTAATAGGATAAATCAACTGAAAATTTTGCAGGAGAGGAGGACACGCCTATTGGGGCCATGCCCGGTTGTTATAGACTTGGTTGGAGACATGGACTTGTTCAAGAGGTGATTCAGCTGTCACTATTCTGCCTATCGTTTTCAACAAAGAGAATTTGGATTTACATTCACTGCCTAAGGCAGTAATGATTAAGCACTCTACTGTCTTTAAAATTTATATGTTGTTTCTTTGCTAGACGAGGAACTTTTAGAGTTTACGTTTCCCGTTGCTTGCAAAAAATTGTTTAGCAGACTGTATAGGAGCATCTTTTCTGTTTTACTCTTGCAATGTTCATGTGCAGAATGCTAATAGAATTGCTTAATTGCATTTGACAAAGCATTGTTTGCTGCAGGTGGCGAAAGCACGGGATGTTGGTGTGAATAGTGTTGTGCTCTTCCCCAAAGTTCCAGATGCTTTGAAGGTTTATATTCTCTTTCTACATTTCTCTTCTTTAAACCAGGGCTTCTATAATATAATTGGTATTTTGCATTTCAGTCTCCCACAGGAGATGAAGCATACAATGATAATGGTCTGGTGCCTCGTACAATATGGCTGCTCAAGGATAGATACCCTGATCTTGTAAGTCAAAATTATTTACTTGTAAGTCAAAATCATTTATGCTTCTGGAAGTAGTTATGTTTCTGATTAGGATTCTCTATGTATGGAATTGTGGCAATTTTTTTTACTAATATTTCTTTCTTTAGGTAATTTACACTGATGTTGCTTTAGATCCATATTCCTCTGATGGGCATGATGGTATTGTCAGAGAAGACGGTAAGTCTGTATCCTTATTGTTGCTACTATGTTTGAAAATAGAAATGCGGAAGCAGCGGAAGTATCTCCTTTGAAATGTTTTTCTTTTCAACTCTTTATTGGGCTAAAGAAATGAGCTTTAAGCATGTGCATGTGCACACACGTGTGTGGGAAAGAGAACCTTTGCCCATGTTTCTCGGCTACTTTTATTGGTCAAATTATGAAGTTTTCATGATTGCAGACACACAGTAACTCATTGCCGTATTTCTGCAATGTACTGCAGGAGTCATTATGAATGATGAAACAGTGCATCAATTATGTAAACAAGCTGTGTCCCAGGTAATTTCTGTTGATTTTCCACCATTAAAATTTATGGCATCTCTATTTAGTTTCTAAAAATATCTGTGATCTCCGGAGGCTTCAGAAGAGTTATTGCCTTTTTAAGTGTTGATGCAGTCATTTGTTCAGACCATATTGTTGTACAGTCTGATTTTCCACCATTAAAATTTATGGCATCTCTATTTAGTTTCTAAAAACATCTGTGATCTCCGGAGGCTTCAGAAGAGTTATTGCCTTTTTAAGTGTTGATGCAGTCATTTGTTCAGACCATATTGAGGAATACTTCACACAACTTAATGTTTGTTGTTATTTACATGTAGTGAAAAGGTGTTTTGATTGGTTCTAGTTGGCTATTTCTCTTCTCACCAGCTGCCCAATATTAACCTTGTAGGATGTTTCTAGTATTCACTGCCATATTTTTGTTTCTGACTTACCTGACTAGTTCTTGACTGTATTGGCGTCGTTACTTCTATAAATAGGCCCGTGCTGGAGCAGATGTTGTGAGTCCCAGCGATATGATGGATGGTCGTGTAGG
The DNA here is from genome assembly GCF_022201045.2 of Citrus sinensis. Classification (NCBI taxonomy): domain Eukaryota; kingdom Viridiplantae; phylum Streptophyta; class Magnoliopsida; order Sapindales; family Rutaceae; genus Citrus; species Citrus sinensis. Next base: position 33,091,060 of record NC_068560.1, on the reverse strand, counting down.
AGCAATTCGAGCAGCTCTTGATGCTGAAGGTTTTCAGCATGTTTCTATCATGTCCTATACAGCCAAGTAATTTTACCATATGATTTTTCTTTTACCTCATAATGTTCTGCTTCCTGTTACATATTGCAATGTTAATGGATATTTCCTTTTCAGTGGACCACATGCACAGACTCTGATTGTATGTTGTTCATAATTTCTCATTGTGTCATGGTCACTTGATTGTATGTTGTAATTGTAGCACATAGCACCTGATTTGGTGTAGAGAGCATAATTTGGTTGAGTCTGTCATTAATCAGAAGTGCATTTATAACAATATTGTTTCATTGGGTACACGAACTGCACTCTGTGTTCGTCTGTTTTTTATGGTTATATTTGGCCATCTTGGTGCAATACAAATACAAGTATGCAATCTTTTGTCACTAATCTAATGCGCCAATTTCTATTGTCATGCAAACAGATATGCAAGTTCATTTTATGGTCCATTTCGGGAAGCACTAGATTCAAATCCACGTTTTGGAGATAAAAAGACGTATGTGATTAGAGTTATTGAATTATATGGTAAATTTGTTATTCGGCATTTCTGGCGCTTACTTTTGCATATTATTTTGGCTTCATAACCAAAAGTTATCAGATGAATCCAGCAAATTACAGAGAGGCTCTAGTTGAAGCCCAAGCAGACGAATCAGAAGGAGCTGACATCCTTTTGGTTAGTATTGCTGTTTTTGTTTCTGATTGAATTATTTTCATGTCTGAACCTCCTTTCATGCTGAAGTTTTCTGTCCTTGGTTCACAGGTGAAACCGGGTCTTCCTTATTTGGATGTCATTAGGCTTCTCAGGGATAAATATCCTCTGCCGATTGCTGCATATCAGGTGCTCTTTTATCTGGCCTGAGCTTACTTGGTTTCAGTATTGTTTTATCTTAGAATTTATCCATACCATCTTTATGTTGAGAACTGGCATACCGTTGGATAAAAATGACAGTTATTGGAGTATTTTCTGGACAACAATCCAACGTTACTTTTTCCAGCTGCTAACTGAACAAAAATATATTGTTTTACTTCAATTTCCTCCCACCTCTCTCTGACTTTGCTATCTTCACGGTACCAGGTATCTGGTGAATACTCAATGATCAAGGCTGGTGGTGCTCTCAAAATGATTGATGAGCAGAGGGTGATGATGGAGTCCTTGATGTGCCTTCGACGGGCTGGTGCTGATATCATCCTCACATATTTTGCTCTACAAGCTGCTAGATGTTTATGTGGTGAGAAGAGGTGAGAACTGTCAGAGTAATAAGGCGTTGTTAGTTTTGATAAAGCTCTAGAAGCCCTATCCTTTTTAGTACTTAACACTGAAAAATGAATTTGAAATTTTGAAGGAAATTTTCAAAATTTATTTGCAGTGTGCTCGCTGAATAGATGAAATAAATAATGTGCTTAAATTTATGTTTGCGTCAAGGCAGAATTTCTATTTTTCTTCCTTAGACAGGAGTTGATGAATATGATGAAATATCATGTTTCCTAGACATTAAATGTACGAGTTTCCCGTGTGCATGTGAGAGAGGAGAGATTAAACCGAGATGCCATTCAACTATCTGCAATGGGCAAATGAAAGTGATACAGGTAGTAATGTCGAAACAAAATTGTATCAAGCAAGATGAATTTGGAGTCTGGCCATCATTCTGTTAAGTTTAGTAGCTAGATTAGGCATTCTCACAAATAAGATTCTTAAGTTGTAGTTGCTTCAGTCATTTCGGGTGGTCTATGTTTTACCAAATTGAAAATCTCATCGCTGCCTTCTGTCTACAGAACCAGTTCTTTTCTAGTATTTACAATAAAATAGTGAGAGCACACCCTCTGCCTTGATTTTGTGTTCAGGACTTTTTCTCCAGAATCTTATGGACAGAATAATTCCCCTTAATATAATTAAATAAAAGCAAGCTACAAACATGTAGAACATTTAGTAGGTTTACAACTTAAAACTAATGGTACCAGTAGAGGATCCTCTACTTCATCATTTACACTCTTGCCCCTTGCATGTCCTCCCCTAAACCCCGAGTACACCAAAAAACTAGGGTCTTTAACCTGTCTGCGGTAGATTATGCCCTTTAACTGCCAAGTGCACCAAAAATAAGGGAGCACAAGTTAGTATAATTCTTGCTCTTTGATTAAATACTTCCTGCTCTATTGGCTTAAGCTACAGCCAATTGTTCCAGCCTTGTCCATACTCATTTAGAAATCTTTCTGCAATAGTTGCATGAACTGCAGCACCTACAGGTAGAACATCTTCATCTATCATAAAATAGGGTGAATGTCCTGTATGTATTGAACCCAAGGTCTCGTTTTTTATTCCGATGTAGTAGAAGGCTGCAGGAACCACCTCTGAGTAAAAAGAGAAGTCCTCTGCCCCCATCATTGGTGGAACCACCCTATAATTCATAGGACCTAACAAATCAATGGCCACTTTCTTCACATGCTCATACATGTCTTCATCATTCACGGTGGGGGGATAGACTGTATTACCCTTGTCGAAGAAATCCACTGTTGCCGAGCACCTAAAAACCCTAGCCTGCTCGACAATAACCTGTTTCAGATTGTCCTAGTTGTGTTAGCTCATATTGTTCAAGGTATTGCGAATGGGTTCATTTAAAAAAAAAGAAAGAAAAAAAGAACCTCCTCTATTCTTTGTAGTAGTTGGTAGAAACTAGTGTTAGAGAAAGCTCTTAAGGTACCACCAATGACCACAGCATCGGGTATCATGTCGAGATGATCTCCGCCGTTGAAATAGGTCACAGACACAACCTGTATGTTGAGACATTAACAATAGCAGTTAAGAATGTCAATGAAGTCCAAAAGAGGGATTGAGAGCAAAATGGGTTGTAATTATCCACAAAGAAAGACTCACCTGAGAGTCCAAAGGATTTGCTTCTCTTGAGACAAGGCCTTGTAAGCTAATCACAGCTGCTGAGGCTGCCAAAACAGGGTCAACTGAGCGGTGTGGGTTCGCGGCACCACCCTTTTTTCCGCTAATTACAGCATGGAAAAAGCCACAGCCGGCTAGCAAAGGACCTGGCCTGGAACCAATGACACCGGTAGGATGCTCGTGGGACACGTGAACGGCGAATATTGCCTCGACATCTTCTAGAGCCCCATCAGCCATCATCCTTTTTGCACCATTGCCAGCTTCCTCCGCTGGCTGGAATATCAAGATTACAGTTCCCTGTCATAACAAAGTGTTAACTTGTTAAAAAATAAGTCTTTTATTTTGATTGGCACTTGAAAAAGTTTTTGAGTTCTCTTTTCATTAGATTCTTGAAGTTGGATGTCTGTTTTCATCTCATTTTATAACTGGTTAAAAGGTATATGTAACAAGATTCTAAGTTGCTTAAGAAAAGCTTAAGCTGATTAAACTTTATTTTCTCATTGGGCAAGTTATAGATTTCCAACTCACTGAAGAGCGATTGATCCATACACAAAACGATATCTTATGATAAAAGAACTTAAACAAAGCCGGGGCATTTACGGAAAGGAGGGAGAGAGAAGTGATGCAATCAATGAAAAGAACTTCAAATTTTCTATAGAATTAAAATAATATATGTTTGAAATAATAACGGTTAGGTAGACCAAGCATGCGTGCAACTATATTTTAAAATAAATCCAGATAAGCATATTTATTTTTAAATAGAAACCCAAAAAAAGGTTAATGCTACAGCAGCTAACTTAAACAAATACGTGGCAGAATATAAAAAAAAAATTAAAAAAAAAAAAGAAACACTATACATCTGAACCTAACAAATTTTCATTAAAGAAACCTGTTTTAATTTGATGAAGAAAATTTCCAACCTGTTAGCTAGCTCCCTATCCAATTTTTAATCATAGCCATTAAATAAAAATAAACTAATAAATCTGCTCAAGTAAGATCATTAGACCACAGCACCTCTACCTAAGTTCCCCCAAGTGTTTATTGCCTTTTCTATTTAAAGTATTATCCTGGCTCCACTTTTTTTTTTTTTTTAATCAGTTTTACTTTCTGAATTGAAGACGTTATCAAACATGCATTCATCTTTATTTCAAAAAATGAATCTAGCATAAGTTAATGCATGCTAGTCCACAAGACAGACCATGTGTGAGCAGTGTGGCTGCTGGTTCATTCATGTTGATAAGGAGAAGGCCATTTTGTGGGATACATTAAGCTAATATCAAAGATTTGTTAAAAAATAATACAAAGCGTAACAGCATATATTGAAAGTGCCTTGCAAAGCCAAAGCAAAGTAGATTGTAGTTTTACAAGCACATGCACAGAAAGCCCATGACCCATCAGACGCCTAACATTTTTAATGTCACACACAAATCAACAATGTATCTTTTAAGCCTATCCCTGTAATTTTTTTTTTAAATAGTTAATGTGACACCCCATTGAAACAAAATAACATGGTTGACTTCTGTACCAAAAGGAAATGAACAGACAAAAATTGCAAAAGCAAAAGCAAAAGCAAAGAACATCTTTGCCTCTTATACAAGTGATTAAGTTCAAGGAAGAGATAACATGATAGCACGTTAGCAGTTATACCACCTTACATTATCCATGACTATTGGGTTTAAAAGTATGAGTGTTCCAAATTCTCGTGTTTCTTTTTTTTCAAAGTCTTGTTCAAAGTAAATAAAAGGACGGTGGACTGATATGCGCAAAAAAGGGTTGAAAAATATTAGGTTTTTAACTTTTTTTTAAAAAAAAAAATTAACACCCCCCATCATCAATGCGATTATAGCTTTGCCCATTAGGGAAGGCAATTGACAAAGACAAGACGTGTCGGTAGCAAACCAAAAGACCTGTTATGTGAAGGCCACATGCGGCTAAAAATGAAAATTAATTATGAGGCCCATTATTATTTCCCCCACGGACATTTTGAGAAGCAATTTCTGCCCATACAAATTACAGTTCTTGAACAAAAAGCAAAGCCACCGTCCTACACACACACACATTATTCTTCTTCAATTGCCTATAACAGTTACGTTAATGCCACCACCCTAGTTTCATTTCATAAAGTGCAATAATTCATCTCCAAATTGGACATCCATGCAGAGAGAAAACCAATGTGCAAAAAGCTTCTGAAGTACTAAACAAAAATGATGTTAAAAAAAAAAAAACCATCAATTCAAACAAAGAAGGGCATTTATCTTCTTCTTTTTTTAATAATTTTTTTTTTCTTTTCAAACCTTTAAAAGATGTTCGCGGCTCTTCAAGATCTTGGCCGCACCGATGAGCATGGCAACGTGCGCATCGTGTCCACAGGCATGCATTTTGCCAGCCACTTTGCTTTTGTATTCCCACTCGACGGCTTCCTGTTACATCATTCCCACATTCAACACAATCAGTGGCATGCCAACTAATATTTGTATATTTGTTCATAAGAAGCTTAAAATCAAGGAATATTCTGCTGAGACAATTCTGACTTCAGGTGCTTTTTTTTGCCCCTCTGTCTTGATTCACATGATTTTTAAGTACAAGTATAAGTACATTTTGAGATCTGATCTACTCTGACGGATAAATTATGGATATCCATAAGATAACGTAAATGAATACAAACAATTAGTAAAACGACAAGTTTTATGAAAATAAGAGGTTGTTGTTTCAGTAACAAAAAAGGATCAAAAAACATTATGAATAATTTTATTTATAAATAAATGAAAAGTTTTTATTTTTATTTTTGTTAATTCGGGGAAGTAGTTGAAAATACAAATTCACAATAAATGGAACTAAAATAACAGGAAGCAGATACAAAATAATAATAATGAAAATAACATGACGTGAATTAAGGTTTTGGGAAAAAAAAAAAAAAAGAGAAGAAGGAGAAGAGAAATTATTTCAACAATTTCTCAAAAATTAAAAATATTCACATTTCCAAATTTGAGGCGTTCCCAAATCAATTTCCACCCACCAGTATATCCAATTACATGCATGCATGATGCAAGCTCATACATATATGTATATGACACATGCATGAATATACTAATATGTTCTTCGGGAACTAAACATAAAACTAATTATTTTTTTTTTTAAAAAAAAACCTGAATCGGAAGTGCATCCATGTCAGCTCTGAGGGCAACAAACGGCGGTCCGCCTGTCCCGACCCATGCCCGGATACCTGTTTTGGCCAACGGGTATTTGTATCCAATCTCCATCCGATCCAACTCGGCCCTCAAGAGCCTGCTGGTTTCAAATTCTTGAAAAGCAAGCTCCGGATTCTGATGAATCGTTCTCCTCACACTCCTCAGCCAATCCACCGTCTCCGGCCGCCGCGCCAGCTCCATCACCTCCTTCGAGCACGCCCTGCTCCACACTCCGCAGCTCGAAAACGGCTTCCGTGACGTCGACGATCGGTTCTTGACGCTGCCGCCGTCGGGTTTCCAAGCCGGCGTTGTTGCTGCTATTGTTGATGAGCCCAACGAGTTTATGTCAAAGAAAGCGTAGTCGTTGTTCGCCGGCGTTAAGGATTCAACTTGCAGGAGAATAATAATAATTAAATTGAAGCTCAAGATTTTAAACGCCACAGAGAGTTTTTGAAGCTTCATGTTTGCAGAGAAAGTGATGAGAGTGAAAAAAAACAAATGGAGAAGGAACACACCCAGAGAGAGAGAGAAATAATAAGATTTAAGAAGATGGGGGAATTTTGAGCACGTGGTGATAAAGGGAGTAGGCGGAAATAGTCACGTGGACGAATATGTATGAAGGAGGACTAATCAAAAGCGAAAAAGAAGTTGTCCTTGTAGTAGTAGTAGTAGTAGTAGTTCAGCAGGGCGTCGAATCGCATCAGTTAGTGTGGGGCCCACCACTTTCAGTAGCCGTTTTTAATAAGACAGATTGACACTCTGATTTTGTTTAATTCATTTCTTTTTATTTCTTTCTTTTTTATTATATTAATTAAACAAAATCAATAAAGATAACTGGCATTATTATTATTATTATTTCTTTTAACGAATTACGTGGACCGAGGTGATAAGAAGGCAAGAGAGGAGGGAAATTTATATAATGTTTTTTTATATATTATATGTGTAATTAAATTTAATATAATTATTATTTATATAATAATTTTTAAAATAAATATATATATATATATATATTATAATATTATTTACATAGGATAAAAGTTTGTTTAGTCCCTATATTATGAGTTTAGTGTCCATTTAGTTCTTATATTTTTAAAAACACCTCAAAACATCCCTGCTACTAAATATTGACACTCATGCTATTATTTTTTATTATTTTTAACTTATTTTTATAATATTACACTTTTACAATAATATTTCTTTTTTGGATATTAATAAAAAATTAAATTATCAAATTAAACTCAAAAATAAAATAAAAACAAAAAAGGTATATATTAATTTTTGTGGAAGCTCACGTATGTCTAAAAAATTAATATCGTAAAAAATTACATTATTAATTTTTTAAAAAAAATTACATTATTAATTTTTTAAAAAAAATTACATTATTAATTTTTAAAAAAAAATTACATTATTAATTTTTAAAAAAAAATTACATTATTAATTTTTTTTAAAAAATTAATATTTTAACTCAAGAGTGTGTTCCACAAAAATTAATATATATATTTTATTTTATTTTATTGTTTGGTGTTAAACTGGTAATTTATTTTTTTCTTTTTAATAATGTCTAAAAAATTATTATAATCGGGCAATATTATAAAAATAAGTTAAAAAGAACAAAAGATAATGGTAAAAGTGTAAATAATTTAATGGTAGGGATGATTTGAGATATTTTTAAAAATATAAAGACTAAACGGACACTGATTTCAAAATATATGGACTAAACAAGTTTTTACCCTATTTACATATTATATAAATAACATAATATTCTAAATTTTTTTCGAGACAAAGCCATAGTTAATAATTGATGTGATGACGATCATAGAGCACTGAGAATTTGAAGCGTGCAAGATTAAGCAATCAGCTTTTATCGTCTGTGTGTATATAAAAGGTTGGCAATTGTGGTTTTTTTTTTTTTTTTTTTGTTGGAGAGAAAGGAAATCAAGAGATTGCATGCATTAACTTATATATATTTCTATAAATTAATATTATTTTTAATGTAGAGACAGAATCGTGATTGTCGGATTTAGACTTATGCAATTCGCTTTTATTAAATATATTATTTAGAGGATTATTTCAACATGGTTGGGATGTGTCACAGTTAAGGTCTAGCTCAGGAAATTTTTTATTATTAAAAAAATTTGAATCCACAACAAACATCCGACCCTCAAATTCTAACCTTAATAATAAGGTAAGAAATTGCTCACCAGTAAGTTAAAGTTGATTGGACATATTAATTGTTTTTATAAATTTTTTTAATGACATTTTCAGACCATGAAGGCGCATATGCTTTTTTTTTTTTTTTTGTACATGTTTTATGGATCTAACTTTGTCTTAAAAAAATGAGGATTTCACCCATTTTAGAAAATGAAGTGGATGACATCATTAATTGCGATTGTTTTGGATTAAGAGAAAGCAAAGGGAAAACTAATTCCATGCAGAAAATGAAAAAAAAAGAAATGATAGAGAAACAATTAACAAATTTCTACAACAAAATGTGAATTATGTGATGTGAGATTTGAACGACCAGTGGACCAGTATGTTTGGAAGTGCAGGGCCAGAGCCACGGGGACCTCACAATCGAAATGCAACTCAGTTTCTAAAAATATAAAATTTCTTTAATTAAAAAAAAATAGAAATTTTCTTTTTGTAACTATTGAAAGCTCTTCTACGATTTTGTAAATAATCACTTAACCTTCCCAAAATTCTAAAATTAGATGCAGATTTCTTCTGAAAATTCATAAAATTTTGTTCATTTTTTTTTTTTTTTTGCATGACAGCTAACTTGATCACCTTCTTTTTCTTCAATTTTTCCAGCTTTGGATAAAACTTTATCCATCAACGATATTACTTTTCAACAATTCAATGCCAGAGATTTATGGCCGCATAAACTGCGTCAGAATAAAAATGTACAAATTCTGCAACTTTCTTTTCAGTATTTTCGCCGTGTTGTTCTGGGCATTTTGACAAATTGACTCACGTTTTTCAAACTTTAATTTTCCATCGGAATCGTGACCTTCAATGCTTTTGACTCGCATCCCACTTTGAATGGGAACGAGAAAAGTACATCGCAGCCCAATAAATAGTTGAATTAATCCTAATTTTGGTCTTTTATTCCCAATTTAATGATCAGTCATACACTTTTCTCTCCCTCTTTTTTTTTTTATTTTTTTGGTATTGTTAGGTCCTAAAAGTGGGTCTAAATTTACTGCTGAACTAACCTTTTAAAAATATAAATTTGATAGTTATTCGATGGTAATATAAAACTAATTAAATATTAACTATATATTCCTATCTACACATATGTAGGCAGAAGATTATGAAGAGTTGAGCATATATCAATTCAGATATTAGATCCAAACTACTAATAACTAAATCCTAACTTGAGCCTAATTATTGTAGCATTCATCTATTAAATACTGTAATATTAGTTTTATCAATTATAAAACTTGTTATCTATTAGATTCAATAACATAAATAGTTGGAACTCAATTATTGAGGTTCCTAACATTATTATTCTTTTCTATGCTGCGTGACAATCATTTCATTCTTTTATAGTCTAGCTGCAATACAATATTAAAGCTCTATTTGATATAACTTTTCAAATAGAGTTTATTCAAATAGAGATTTTACTAATACAATATTTATTAGTCGAGCTTTTACTAAAAAAAAATTAGTTGCTTGATTGTCAGTTAAAACTTTTATTAAATATTATAGAATTAATTTAACAAAAAAGTTTTGAAAGTTACATTATGAAAGAGATGAAATAAGAATACGAAATAAATAATAGGCATTTTAGAAAATCTCTTCGATCTCTACTCCTAAATTTGAGCTTTCGTAGAGACAAAATAGCTTATTAATTTCTTAAAAACTTTATTGAAAATAAAATCAAACAATAACAAAAATTTTGAAAATAGTTTTTGTAATTAAATAAGTATTTATATCCATTAGATAAGCGATATTACCATGTTTGAATTAAATAAACATTTACATTTTACAATGTATAAATTGTTTTAGCCATTTAGCGCAGATGTCTGCATTTAAAAGAAAAAAATTATATGGACTATGAAATGTGAAAGGCCAAAAATCGTCAACTTTGAGATTTATTAAATTATGATACATATTGAAATAAAATAATTTATTATATGGACTATTAATTTATGGCTGTATTAACAAGACTAGAAACAAATCTTATGAACAATATATAGTACAAAATTTTAATAATAAAATATTAACGGCCAAATGAGTTCGCCTGTTTTTAGCATAAATGATTTTTTTTAATTATGTGGGGGCATGCATGGTCATAATACAGCAGAAATATTGTTAGACATGTTCAGTTTGGATATTTTTAGTTTTTAGATGAATGAGAACAAAAAAATAGTAAGTGGGCAACAAAAATTTGCAGACTCCAAAAAATTTAAAAACGAAACAAAACAAAGGCCACCGCTACCATTATTTTATGCATGTGAAGCGTTTTTCTTTATTTATTTATTTATTTGTCTTCAAAGGACAAGTTTAAATGGGCATCTTAAACAAAATAAATGTTTTTTGAATTGTTTATTTGAGAAGCAGAGTTATTTTTCTTAAATTTATTTATTATTATTTTTTTTTTGGCAATGCCAAAGCAAAACTGTGTGCTGTATGGAAATATTCTTTGTTATTTACTTCAACTTTCTTGCATTATGTTTAGAAGATGCCAAGATTTTGGCTTTGGATTATACCTTTGTTATGGATTGTTTGTTGAGTCAAGCCAGAGGACTGTCTATTTTTGTCATCTATTCCTTTAAATGGTTATATAATTTATCAAGAAATGAGATCCCATGTTTGCTTAAATTAAAGACGTGTGATAATCACTTTATATATAGGTTAGGCTGTTTAGCCATTATTGGAAGTTAAGCCTAAAGCTTAAGTAATTACCCAAAAAACTCAAAAATGGGATAACCCAAAAGCTTAAGTTATCAGTGTTTATTTCTACAAGTAGTAGCAAAAGCAGAAAAATCATGAGAAAGTTACTTGACTTCACGTTTTTATAATATTGTTGTTAGATTTAAACAAATCACGAAAAGCTATAATTTTTCCTAATTAAGCTAATGCACTGGTATGGTGAAACAAACTCATTCCAACTTTATTCCTTTTTTATTTAATCTCAATTATTTTAAGAGAAAAATTTATTAAAAAGAAGCCCAAAGATGCATTACATCTCATCCTTTCAAAAAGATATCATGGTGAATGATTATATCATCATCAAGAATTAAAAACTAATCAAGTAGTAGCAACTTTTTTTTGTCAAATAGTTTGATATTATCCACTTGGAGGATGTTGTCAAAATGGTGGAACTTTACGTCTCATATCAAATCATGTTTGTTATCTCTTGTCGTGCAATTGATAAACTTCTAGGTCAAGATTTGTGATTTATTTCAATCTTACCATTTAGATCATTTAATTTATAATTATTGTTTTTGGATCAAACAGTAATTCCATCTAGTAAACACATAAGTAACAGCATGGTATTAGCTCAAACAGCAGTAGAAAAATAAAAAAATGAAACATATTTTATTTATTGATATTAAATTACCCTATATAATATTAGTTCTCTCCACTTAATTAATAAGTATCATGACCGCCATTAATCTCTTGATCAGATTTATTCAACTCCTTTACTTCATAATTTTAAAGTGAATGATTCGAGTTTTTCTTAATAGTTATGGAACTTTAAGAAAAATGGTTCGAAGTCTTCTTAATAACCGTGAGGTTTATTATTAAGCTATACTTCAATGAGCTTCAGTTGCATTGGACTTTGATATATTAAGTTGATTGTACATTTAAGAGGTCTTTGATTTTGAATTGTAGATGGTATAAAAATAAAAAAAAAATGAATACAATGAACTCTCATCTATTTTAATTAAAATCTACTATTTCCCATGAAAAATTAACTCCCGTACTAAGAAATTAAAACACTTTTGCATAATCGAATGAGTAATTATCTACCACACATGCGTGCTATCATCATCTTTTAACTGTTCACAAAGAAAATGTAGCAAGCAACCCCAAAGCAATTATTGATGTGTTTGAGTCTCATTATTTGTGGATAAACATAGGTTTTAATGTCAATTCAATTTTGAGTTTTCCGCTACCTCAAGTCATGTTATATGAATTCAGCTTCTTTAAATTTGGCTTATCAACTTTTTTCTGATTGATTTGAGTCCATTTCTTTGCCGTCAATTTGTAGCTTAATTAAAGCAATTAATTGGGGTTGTTATAACTAATAATAGCGTCCGTTAAGGCGTCAACCTTATTATGATAATTTCATCGACCGTTATAAATGCAAGAAGAGTCGAGCTACGTACAGATCCATTTGGTAGTACATACTATTAATTTTTTTTTTATAGAAAATTTACAAAAAAAAAAAAAAAAACTTGGTCAATCCGTAAAAAAATATCGTAACTTAAAATTTTCTCACTTTTTGTAGTAAGAAATAAAGTATTTGGGACGAAAACATCCTTGAATATGATGACATGCTAACTGTGGTGGTATACATGAGCGATCGATTATGTAGTGGATGCTTGCCATCATTCTTGGGGTATTATCGTCCAAAACGATTATTTGAAGAAAATGAAGCCGCATACGATATTCTTATTAGTGTTTAGTTTTATCTTTTAAGGTTCCGTGTACCTTTAGAGAGCATCATTTTGAAAAACCAACATGAATCACTCGATTGATTTTATGCCTTGTACAGCAACATTATAATAAAGTAACATACGTTTAATTTGTAACCAACACAATGGCCCCAATAGATATTGAAGTTTACAATAATGAATTTTGTCAATAACTTTCATATTCACCATATAATTTCCAACAAATTCGAAAAAGTAATAGAGAATAGAGATTGCTTTTGAGGACCAGCGTTACCGAAAAAGACAAATAGTTTGCCGAGATGAATGTGAAATGAAGAATCAAAGGAGCAATTGATAGTGAGTTTTCGACTCGACTTAGAATAGCCAAATAACAATAACGACAAGTTGATGAAGAAGGTCATTATCAAAGATTATAAACCACTTGAAAAAGAAAAAAAAAGAAAAAGAGCAGTGAATTGTGTGATATTTAGCGTTTGAAACCAAGACTTTTAAATACTAGTACCAATACGATAAAGTCGGCATATGATATGATAGATACATCACCTAGGTTTGTAAGAAAAACATTTAAGTATTATTATTATTATTATTATTTTATATACATATAGACACACACACACAATTTAATAAGGAGATTCTTTATTCTAAAAGTTAAAATGTACTAAAATATAAACAGACGTGCATTTTATTATATATATGTGTGTACTGAAATTGACTGATTATAACGGCAATATTGGATAGCCATAAATAAAATTTTCAATTCATTTAATTAATATAAAATGCTTATGTATTGATCGCTTAATGTAAGCAATACTTATTAAAAAGATTTAAATTTTGTTATGCACTAACTATTCCATGCTCAGCTAAAGCTACAAATGACTTTTTATGAGGTGAATTGATAAAGACTTAACCAACTAATTTTATTTTTTTTATATGATTATGTTTAGAATATAAGGAGATGAACATTTTCTTTTCTATAGTCTATAGCTTTTGAGTTTTTAAAGTGTTAACCATTCCATTATCTGGCTAATGTTAGAATTTTAACTGTATGGGAGTAACCGAGCAAGTGGTAACAAAAATTCCTTATTAAAAGTAAAATAAAATAAAATAAACTAAATTGTAGGAGAATGTATCAATCTTTTTTATTTATTTTGAAAAAAAAATTGTAATAAAAATTCCTTATCAATCTTTTTGTAGGAGAATGTATCAATCTTACATCAAAAGATATCTTGAAAAAGAGCATGATTGATACTTTTTAAAATCGCTTTTTTTTTAATGAAAAACAATTTAATAAAATTACTCATTTCTTTTTTTGAAAAAAAAAAAAAAACAAAGTCTATCTGTTTCAAAAAAAATAAAATTTAAAAGCAGTGGAAATCCTATAATTGATGGTGGCAGCACTACGGTTGGGCCTTTTCTTTCTTTTTCCTCCTAAAGAGGAAAATGACTCATCAATACTCAATAATCAGCGAAGGGGTATCTCTTTCTTTATTCCAATCTCCAAACAACAAAGTACTGTTGACCGGGTCAGAACCCTAATAAAAAATTGCTTTTAAATTGCAACGAGAATCGTTTTGAATTTTACCAAAATTGCCGAACATGCTTAACATTATTGGCCACGTTTCATTGACACTTAGCGCCCCTAAATTATTACCAATACAGTGAGGTCCTAAGACTACACAAGTAGCGATTGCTTAAAGCCTTTGAAAATGACACTGCTCAAATACCATACGTTTCTCCAGTACAAAGACAGGAACTCAAAATTGGGGGATTATGAAAAATACTTCACCTTTCTCTTGTACGAGCCCCCATGGCCTGTTATGGAAAATAAACTCTAGTATAGTTCTATTTAGTATTTAGGTGCTGTAGAAGTTATAATTGTTGTGGAACAAAAATTATAATTATAAAATAAAAATTGATAGTTTTCAATAAGTATAATTTTGAAATAATAATTTAAAAAATTAATAAAAATATAATAAAATTTTCATCGTCGCAGTGTATAATTAAATCAATTTAACTTTTAAATTACACTAACTAACATTTACTAAATACTTTAATATTATATCTTTTAAAATACATCTATTCAAACTCAATCCTATACAAGACTTTTTGTCTCCTCCCGTAAATCACTAACAAAAAAGTCTTCTAACAAAATAGCACATTCTTAATAATAACTATTTTGTGCGTTTGTTTAATGAATAAAACTATGGTGCAACTGTGGTACCGTGCTATAGTTGCACCCAATCGTTGTATTTTCACTTATTTAAGTAGACCCCACTTATTTAAGTGGATCCAACGGCTGGTGCAGTTATGACACGGTACCATAAGTGCACTGTAGCCTGACCCTTGTTTAATATACTGTATTATATAATATTATTAGTTGTAGTATATTATAATATATCACTGCTAAGTGTTTGACATTATTGTCATGTTGTGTTACCTATTAGAAAATGCCCATCAACTAGGCGTAGGGGCAAGCCTGCGTTGGTGCTGAAATGTTCACTGATTTTGTATTGAACACTGCTTCTGAGTGGCGTCGAATCAGCTTCCCGTTTGCAGAGGAGTAAATTCTTTTCACCGCCAGTGAGTTTTTCAATCAGACTCAAGACGAGAAGACCGGAAATTAAAGAGGGGAAGGAAGAAGTCCTGCAATCTCTAGAAGAAACAGCCATTAGTCAATATTCAGTTTGAGTGGAGTGGAGACATCGTCGGTCATCTGTCTATCAGTCGTGAGTCAATTTCCAAATTTCAAAAACGTGTAAATTCTTTTTTGCTTTGAACGATAACAGTACACCTCGATTTGCGTTCAACTGTTGATATTAAAGACGAGCAGTTGTATTATGTCGTGGAGAAAGTGACAGGACGCAAATCAAAAGCCAGAGCTTCGTCAACGTGGAAATTTCATCCACTCCTGTTTTTTCACTTCCTGATCTGATCCATTCCTGTTCTTGATTTTTTTGTGTGTTTGAAATATGTTTACGGAAAAGCCGTTGTTACTGTTTAGCCCGTGTTGTACTGGCCTTTCAAATAATGTCCATCTGATCTGATCCACACCTCACGCAATTGAGTATTGGCGGAGGATTCATGTCATTTATGATCCGATTAATATCTTAGTTCCTTTTTTTTTTTTTTTCTTTCTAGATGTATTGACTCGTGTCGTGACGTGTATTAAATGTATGGTTAAAATTTATTTTTTAATTAATTATTTTCCCCCGGCCGGCCTCTTAAACGATGTCGTTTTTCTCTGTTGAATTTTCTATCCCGCTAATTTCCCGGTGGTGCCAAAGATGATGAAATTAAAGTTAAAAAAAAAAAAAAAATTCAGTCTCGAAGGCCATTAACGGTTGATTTCTTCATGTTCTATTTGCACAAGGGTCAAATTTTTGGTTTTTTTCAGTAATGAAATAATATTTTTCCAGGTTTATATACGGTGATTTCTTCCTTGTACGCTTCTGATACAAGCTTTCTATTAATTTTCTGAGCTCATTGCTAAGTCAAATCACAAGACCTTATTCCTAGTGATTCATTCTTCTTTTTCTTTTTTCGTTAGTTGTGGCCTAGAATATAGATGAGTTGAATTTAAGCCTTTGATCTGGGACCGCACCATGAGCCTAATCCAATTGGAGAAGTAGAGGAGAAGAACGAAGAAATATGCAGGGAAACGCCATTAGTTATAGGTGTTTGTTTAATAGAGCTTATCTAGTAATTATTAGTATTTATTTAATCTCATAACCTCTTATTAAATTTTTTATTGTGGTTTGTTTGTTTTGTTAGTAGAATTTTTAAAGATTGAATAAATTATTTTAACTCTACTTGCAAAAATTTATGTTTTGGACTTTTGGAAATACGGTTGGAAAGTTTTCTTAAAATATTAAAATATCTAAAATATTATTTGTTTATTTCACGATCTTATTTCATTCATTTATTAACATAATTTTAAATAACTTGCCTATTAAAGTAATTTTATAATTTTTAATAAAAATTCTCATTAACAACCAAATAACTAAATCTTTTGGGTAAAATTCTATTATAAAATTTTTACCAATAAAAGCTCTATTTAAATAGGTTGCCAAACCAAACCTAAAAAAGTATTGTTTAAGAGGTTGAGAAGAGAGTGAAAAAATAATTTATGAAAGAGTAAATTCGGACTACACATTTTATGAAGTATCACGTGTCAACAAGTTTGAAAAAGTTCATATATAGATCAAATTATAAGAGTATATGAATTTTTTAAAGAAGTGATCAATATATACTTTTAATTGGTTTGAGTTTCCACTTAGATACTATATTATTTAGGGTAATTATCCATCGACCACCTATTTTTTCGTACTTTTTAAAAAATACATAATTCTTGGTTTTTTTTACTAAATTCCACTTAAAATTATATTATTTTGCATCTGTCCACTTCCGTTTGCAAACTGTTAAGAGAACTAACAGAATATTATATAAATGACCTTTTTACCCCCAAATGTAAAAGAGAAACTTTTCACCGACCACATTTTTTTTTGCTGAACTCCACTTGAAGTTATATTATTTTATACCTATCTACTTATGTCGTCAAACAACGTTGTTGTGAAATGACAATTTTACCCTTATGATGTCAACAAAATTCTAATAGTGTTATAACGGAAGTGGATCAGTGAAAAAAATGTTAACTTCAGGTGGAGAGTTGCAAAAAAAAAAAAAAAGATTTGTGTATTTTTAAAAAAACTAAAAAAAAGTGGTCGGTGGATAATTATCCTATTATTTATTAACTATTTTCTTATTAAAAATCATGAAAAAGTAGACATTTCCTCGATTAATCTAGTGGGTGGAGTTAATTTAATGACAATGAAAATAAAAATTTAAGTTGTGTCATAAGAGACCGAATGTAAAACAATTCATACTCATACTAATGAGGTTCAAACCTAAAAATTAAATCTTCGAAAAGCCGCTCTTTATCATGAAAGTTAAATATTAACCTCATGATTGTAGTGTATAGAAGTTAAGTTATAATGAATTATGCTTGGAAATGAATCAAATAGGACAAATTAAAAAAAAAAAAAAAGGACGCAAAATAGTACCACTCTAAATCGGAGTGAATTGGATTTGTGCCAAAATTTGTACAGTTTTGGGCTTTTCTTGAAGCGATCCAACTCAAGACCCAAGTTCAGTGGTACAAGCGTTTCAATCTAGGTTTCATTTTTCATTTTCACCAACGCAAATTTAAGTTCGATTCGATTCAGACAATCTGTAAATATCATAATCAATCTGATATCCCGTTACATTTAATATAAAAGGATATATATATATATATATATATATATATATATATATAACCACCACCCGTTTAATTCATTCGATCGATCATGAAATCGTTCTATTAAATATATAATAGACTTATATTTTTAAAATTTTTTGTTATATTTCCTAAAAAAAATTCTTATATATTTTTTTTTAACTTGAAAAATGGGAAATAAAATCTTCGGTGTCATGCGTGATACTCCAGCAGTTTGCCAAGTATCGGCACAAAATATGATTTTGATCGTCAACGCAAATCATGAGTGCACAATTAATAATAATTACTGCATTAATAGGTTTTGATTTTATTTTTGAGTGATGATAGATATTTTTTCAATTTGTTTATAAGATTTAAGTAAATTAGTTATATTATTTCATCAACTAATTTATATATATCACATCATTTGAAATAATTTTTTTAAGATAAAAATTTAGGATTGTAGCACTACTCTTTATTTTTTTCATTTAGCAATATAATAAATAATTTAATAATGATTACTGACTTAGCAACATTCTACAAAAAAAAAAAAAATTATTGATTGTGTTTGTTTGGGATTATGATCCTCTCTTTTCATATTTTGTGTTCATAATCTAGTGGCATATGTAATTTTATAAATTTTAAGATAGTATTAAAAATATAAATTTTAATAATGAATATATAATTAAATACAATGCTCAAATTTTAACCACTTATTTTATTTATATGCCACATATCTCTAGATAATAAAGTAAAAAGAGGCAATGAGAGAAGAAAGAATAAGGAGATGATTTTAATAATTTTTTATATCTTTTTTATTTTCTTAAAACAAAATAAAATAACATGTTTGTTGCATGGCAATCCCTAAGTTACGTTTAATGTAACATACAATATGAAAAATCTTATCTGTTCAAAGTTCTAAAATCTAATCCAATGGTTAGTGTTTAATTTGTCCAAAAGCTGTAAAGGACGGAAACCGGCTGAATTGGTGTGCCCATTTGACAATCTTCTCTTCCTCTCCAGTCTCCACTAACATTTTCTTGCTCCTTTATTGCCTTCTGCAGCATCTTTTCCTGCTTTTTAACACAAAAAAATTTCAAATCCGACAAGAACTCATTGTTCATTACAAATCACCAAGAATTAGACTTTTCTTGCTCGTTTTCTTCGAAGCACTCTTTCGATAACATAAAAAACAACCCTTTCTCTGAGGTGGAGACATCGGAGAAGAAGGTGAATCCATCCATGAACTCGAAGAACTCAACGACGAAGAAAATGAGTTGGATTTCGACTTCAACTTCGATTTCGAGGAAACAACGACAATAGGAACAGAAGCAAAAACAGACCCACACCTGGAATTTTCTTTAAAATCGATTTTTTAATCTGGGTTCTATTTGGACTCAAAGAAATTGGCAAAGGAGGAGAGGAATCACAACTAGAAACTGATTTTGCAGTCTCCAAGCCGAGTTTCCCATATGGGTTTTATTTGGAATAAAAAAAACTCTTAACTTTGAAGTTGGATTTGAATGATGATGATGAAGAGATTGTGTGTGTTTTTCGGTGTGACGATGATGATTATCATTGATGTGGGTTTTGGGTTTGGCAGTAGCTGGAAAAGATTTGAGCCTGCAAAATTGGGATTCTAACTTAATGAGAACTGGGAAGGATTGAGTCGTCGGAGAAACCAGAAAAGTTGACGGCAGAGACAACCGCCTGTAGAAGGGTGTTGCCTGTGTTGACTTTTTTTGATGACCGACTTCCAACCGCTTAAATCAGTTTTATTTTATTATTGTTATGTTTATCTGGCATATAATTATTGGTCAACTAATCATGTCATCAGCTGTATGTTACGTTTAACGTAACTTAGAGGGATCCTGCTTGCATTGTGTATAACTTTAATGGGATTCTAAGTTTGAATTGTAAGAGGAGGAGGAACTACTTCAATGGCTGTGGTTGAGACACGAGAATAATGGCGCGAGCGGTGGACGTAAACTTAATTAAAGCAAGCTCCGGCATGCATTAAATGGCATGCATCAAAATCTTAAGATGAAAGTCAACCAGTGCAGTGTTTCAATTAACGGTGTACGTAGTGGTAACAGATTCCCGCCCCATCATAGACAGATAGATAGATAAAGACATATTTACATCTAAATTTAAATTATTTGTGATATTTATTCCTTCAAATTTGGAAACGCCCCTTTAAACTAACATAAGTTGATGTGTTCTTTTAATTTCTATATCGCTCTTTATCAATTTAAGTTAGTTTACAAACTGTAAATATACATGTCCTTAATTAATTAAGTTAATTGTCTAATTTATGTTTTTTTGTTAATAATTTTAACATAAATACAAGTTATTTGTATATTGAATTTTCTTACAAGGTTTTATTCTATAACAAAAATAATTTTCATTTTAGTCCATTTTCATCGCACTATAGATCATTTATTAATTTTATACATAAGACAATGCATCCTCTCATTGGTAATACATAAAATAAGTTTTATCTAACCTTCAACTATCATATTAACCAACTGGTTTGCGTTTTTTAATTTCTACGCCAAGAAAATATGAAAACAAACAAAATAAAAAGATAAAAATATATAAATTAGGTAATTAACTCAAGTTATTAAGTACAATATTGTTATAAGTTATAACACAAAAAACATTTCATTTTCACTGTTTGGTTATAAGGTGAATACAAAACACCTTCTTCAAACGGCAGCGTTTCAGCTTCATAATGGCTTAAATGAAGACACGTGAGTGGCACGACTGTTGTGATGCTCTAAACGACACCAGGCTCTAGTGTTTTGGCTTCATCTGAGTTGAGCAACTCACACGAGCTAGAATGCGATTGTATAAGTGAAGCCAAGTTCATTATAACGGCTTATTGCACACGTGTCAGATAACTGTACATTCTGGGCTGTTAAATTTGTTATGAAGGCCGGTATTTGAGCTGAAAGTTTGGGGGGAAGCTGTTAGAAACAAGAGAGAGAGAGATTATGAGAGAAGTTGTAGTGAGGAAGAAAAATCTTGTTCACTGATGCATTGTTCTTGTAATCGCTGTAAAAATCATCTTGAATCATTCAATAAAAGCTTGCTCGATGGATTCACCAGTGGATGTAAGCCATTCAAAGGTTGAACCACGTTAATCTACTGTGTGTTTTGTTTTACTTGCTCACTGTTTTTGTTCATAATTCTTTGAATAGATCAATGCAGGGTTCATTGAGTTCATCTGATCTATTTGATCTGGTATATGCAACTTGATTGATCTTGATAAAGGTTCTTGGGGGAGAGGCTGGTTTTGTTGAGTGACTAATACAAATCAACCTCTACATTTACTGACGTTTATGGTTCGTAAAATAACTTAAATTGATTAGGGACACACAATATAGACTTTTTATTATAAACTAACATAATATATCAACTTTTGCCAATGTAAAGAAATTTAAGTGTGATGTTTTAAAATTTAAAGGAGATAAGTGTCATTCGAGTTTAGGGGCAAATATTTCAGACTAACATTATGAAAGGAATCTGTAGTTTTCTAGTATACGTAATTATTGGATTCTTCAATTTTTATTTCTCGAACAATAGGGGCATTAGGGTACGTTTGGTGGCATTATAAAGTTGGAGGATTGGATTAATTTTTTGTTTCTTTTAAATTAGTCCAATCCATTATTTGATGCTGTAAAGATAAGTGAAGATTACTTATTTTGGATCACACCATTTAATTCTGATTCTGAGTCACATTTCTAATTTTCTATGAAGAAAAATGAAGAATTTTTATTCGATGGGATGGTAAGAATAACTAGGATAAACTTTTTTTTAATGTAAAAATAATCATACAGTAACTACAGCACAAAATATTTATAAATATTATTATATAAAATTATCATATTGATATTTAAATACTATTTGGTTTAATTTTTTATTTTACCTAGCTAATATTATAAATGCTAGAGTTTAATAATAATAATAATAATAATAATAATAATATATTTCATTTTCTTCTAAATTAATTTAGTACAATAATATAATATACCAAACACAAAATAATATTAATTATAATTCAATCCAATCTTATTTTTACCAATTTTACATATAATTTAATTTAATCCAATCACATCTCACCCTTCCGAAGCGAGCCATAAGGCTAGCCAATGCGGCAGTGCTGAAATCAGCGATCAAGCTCAATTTTATAGGCACCATTTTCACTTCGTCAGGTGAGGGCTCCTCTAACCTTCGGAGATCGCAAGTAGGCTTCCCACCAACAATCCCGACACCCCGGTCGAGCTCGTGATGGTTCGCCTCTTGGCCGGGCATGGCGTCTTCAATTGGTTGGTTTGAACCGAAGATAATGGACTGGTTGAAATGCTGTACAGTGCGGGACCCACTCGCAAGTACCTTGTCAAGGATGCAGATGGAGGATCAGTTGCCCCCTCTGTTCTTGTTGCATCGTGATAATGTTTTCATGGAGAGCTGGTACGTCACTTTTTGGAAAAAAAAAATTTATAAAAAGAGGGTTCTAAAGGAGAAGAGCTAGAGGGACACCAAACAGGGGTGTGACACCCTATATATATCCGAATACAAAATAGAATTTAATCCTAAAGAGATAGAATAAAAAAAATGCACTCCAACAGGCAAACACAAAACATGTGTAGCAAGGAAATCAACTGCCAAATTTACTTCGCGGTAGATGTGATCAATTCGAATACTTCAATCCCTCCTCATGAGCTCCTTAATCATCTAAATTACAGTCGAAAGGTCATTGACATTAGCATTATTCTCCTTTATAAGCTGCACCACACTATAGTTATCTATTCCAACTTGGATACGCCTATAGCCAAGATCTCATGCCATTCTTAATCCATGCAAAACACCCCAGAGTTCAGTCTTTATAGCCGAACACACTCCAAGATTTGTGCTGAAACCATGAATTAACTTTTTGGCAAAATTTAATTAGCTATTTTGTCTCTAAATTTTGGATTTTGTCATATGGCAAATTGGGATGACAAAAAAGACCGCATGAAGGTCTGAACAAGGATTTAGAAAAAAAAGTCCAAATCAGGCCTAAGCTCTCTATTTTCTTAAAAAAATAAATTTATAAATTAGAATAATAAATTTTGATTTGAAAGATCATTAAAAAAAAGTTTGAATCCCTAATTTATATATCAATAATGAATCAAAATACTTAAAATTATAATAATAAACTCTCTTTTAAATATTAATTACTTAAGAAAATTCGTGAATTAGAGAATCTAGTACAAAAAAAATACATATATAAACTTTTATTTACTTCATTTTGTTTATTTATTTTTTATTCTTGAAATATTTATTTTTTAATTCATTATTGATCGTAACAACTTTATTATTGTTAATTCATTTTAAGTTTATAATAATTTTAAAAAATTTTAAAAAAGTAAAAGCTCAAATCCAGCCCAAAGCCCAACTCTTATATTTTTATTCTAATGGGCTTGGGCCTGGGCTTGAAAAAGCTCAACCCAAGTCCTTAAATTGCCAACCCTAATGCCAAGCCTACTTTTTTTTTTTTTTTTGGCATGACTAATTTCAGCAAAATGTTTAGTGTCGAGGTTTTGGGAATTTTTTCCGTAAAAATATTTTTTCTTCCATTAATTTTTACGGTTTCAATTACATATGTAATTATTTAGTAAAACAACACATGTAATTGCAAGATTGAATTACAATTGCTGTAAATTTCAGTTGGCTAATTTTTATCCCGCCTTGCAAGAAAAAATATTGGATCAAAATATATGGATGTCCAATCTTTGATTGTACTTTTCTAATTAATAGTATAGTAGAATTCCTTCCCAACAGAGATGGCCTAAATGATTGTTAGGAGTTGTGTCAGAAATATTTGCATACGCACGAAAGTGATTTTGGGGATTGGTGAATCAAAAAGTTTCAAGGGTAAATGTTTGTGAAAAATGGGGTGCTTGAAAGTTGAAACATTTCCTCATCGAGTAATCAGTTCAGTGGTAGTAAAACATGCACTATTAGGCTTACGTTTTGGATCATTGTACTCCGGTAGCATTTATGGAATGACAGCATTTGATTACCATACCAAGGAAGTGATCAAAGGCATTCGTCGAGCCACGCTGCTTCGATCGTGGAGAAGGTTCTTGATGCCTACCAAGGATTTGAAGGACTGAAATTGTTGGTTCATGTGGGTGGTGGAATACTGGAATTGTTGTTTCTCTTGGTTTCATCACTTCTATGGATCCTCATGTCAAGGCCATTAATTTGACCTTCCTCGTGTTTTAGCTAATTCACCTTCATATCCAGGTACTCCATGGCTTCTTTTATTTGCTTACTAGATGAGAATAAACAAAAAACTTCAGTAATGCATTGAATTGTCGATGGAATTCATTGTCATCAATGATACTATGATTGACTGAGGACTCGTTGTAATGTCATCAAAATTAATCCTGAGGACTAGTTGCAATTTTCGTGAAGGTAGGCCTCAAATTTTAGTGTTAACTCCAGTTGGATGAAAATGTCTCGTTGTTTAGTTGGTGTGTCATTTTGTTCTGTGATCAACTCGGGAAAAAAAAAGATTATTTCACAACATGGGTTTAGATTTCATTACTTTTCCTTAACTGCTCGGTCATCGACGGCGCGACGTGCTACTAGGTTATGATAAGATGAGGATGAGCTAAGTGCTGGCCGCGGTGCGTATAATTTTGAAAGGATATGTGAGATTGTGAGAGAGTGACTTAGGATTTAATTTGTGAATTGTAAGTTTGTGGGATTGTAGGCTTTAGACTGTGATTAAGTATAAATTATATTAAAGTCTTTAAATTAACTAATATTTATATTGTTTGTTTAAATATTTTAATATTTGTTGTTTACACCCATTTTTAATATTTTATAATTTATGTTTTATTATTTATTCACTAATAATTTTAGAAAAATAAAATAAAAATTAAAAATTAAATGGGAAAATGTGGAGGAATTGGGATTACATCTCATCCTTATTCTTGTCCTTTTTCGGAATAAAAAATTAGGTAAAAAAATATTTCCACACCTTTCCTATTTAAGAAATTGAGTATAAAATCATCCTTAATCCCTCCTTAAATAGGAAAAATCCCGAAGAGCCACTGCCACGCGTGGATTTTTGTCATCTTTAATCCCACAAAAGAGCAAACTCTTGAACTTCTTAATAAAAGTGTCATTGTCTTTAAGATCATGTTATGCATGATTTTGCTCTTATATGTGTATGTATATGTTATTACTTTTTGTAGCTGATATAGCTAAAGCAAAAAGCTACTTCGTTTATGCTAAGATTGAGTCCAATGTTGTAATTCTGCTTTGTTGCATGAAACAAAATCTCACTTCCAATGCTTTTGCCTCTAGGAGAATAATAAGATTTTGATTTGAGGGGTAAAATGAAAAAAAAATATATTATAAATTTAAGTAGGTCATATCATGAAATTTGTAAAATTGAAGATGCCAACATGGGACGCGATGGATAAATTATAAAATTTAGTAGGGTTAAATTTTGTAAAACAATGAGGCCAAAAGTAAAATTCACATAAAATAAGTAAATTTCAGACCACGTCAGCTAAAGAGAACGTGTCAATCTAGTAACCATAATATAGAAAAAAAAAAGAAAAAAGCCCATTGTAGGGTCCACAATAAATTAATAAAAATGAAAGCCTTCCGATTATTTCGGTTTCCTTGTATTTCCTTCGAAGAATAACCGCCTCTTCGCGACCATGGCTTCAGGTACTATTATTTCCACCAAATTTACAATTTCTGCCATTGGAAACATCAATTGACCGTCGAATTCAAATCTTGATCTTTCAGATTTCGCCATGACAATTCCTGCTGAGCTGGAATCTTCTCTGCGGTTAAAGACCGTACACCACTTCGTCACGCAACGGCCTTGGCTCGGTAGAGTTAATTATTACAGCTAGCGTACTTTGTTATCTTTAATTCTCTTCGTTAATTAAAATTATCAAATTCTATTTGGCTTTGTTTGGTAGCAGGGGAATTAGATTAGTGGAATTGGACCTCTTTCTCTCTAATTCATTTCCCGAATTCAATGCTGCGAAACGCTGCCTTTGTTCTTATAATTATTTTTTTATTCGTGTGATTCACTGTCAGATCTTTATGGAATTAATGTGAGGCCTGTAGCACCGTTTGGAAGCGTGAGTAGAAAACCGTATGTTGATACGGCGCTTATACACCGTTGCTTGCCGGATGAGCTGCTTTTCGAGGTATTACTGTTACATGTTATACAAGTTTATTGAAATTTAGTTATGGAATTATTTTTTCAAAGAGATAAAATGAGCTATTTTGATTGAATTTATTTTGATATGTAGTTGTAGCAGAATTTTTTTTTTTTTTTTAGTTTCATTGATGAGAAGTTGTATGCTCGGATGAATAGAAACCGAGGCTGAAGTATCTGTTCCATATATTTGATTTGTAGTGTCCGAAACTGAATATTTTTGGCATTGTAATGCAAATTGAGTGCTTTTGGCATCCCCCTTAGTGCTTTCAAACCGTGAAAAGCTCTTTTGGAGATATGTAGAAGCACTTGGAGAGCTTTTTGAAGAAGCATATGATAGGTGCTTTTCTAGCAGACACATCACACATTTTGGACGAGGAAAGAATATCTGGTGAAGCGCTTGATAGGTGTTTTCTGATGGAGTTCTGATGGAGTTCTTAAAGTGATTTTACCGAAAACTCATTTACTCAAAAGGAATTTTCATAGAAGTCCTTCCATGCTTAATCTGACTTGCTTCTTTTACTCCTATTATGTTTTCTTTATTTGATGGCTAGGGTGAAATTTTTTTGGTTATCTTAAGTTAATATATAACAATAATATATTCATGTGCAGGTCTTTGCGCGAATGAGTCCATATGACTTAGGAAAGGCATCTTGTGTCTGTCGGAAATGGAAGTACACAATTCGTAACCCTGTGTTTTGGCGTAATGCATGCTTAAAGGCTTGGCAGGTAAGCTTGGAATTGATTATGAATGTATTTTCTAGTTTATGATATGTAAATCATTCAAGCTTGAAACTGGGGTATCCTTTGTGAAGCTATCCGGAGTGGTGGAAAATTATAAGATTTTACAGTCAAGGTACGAGGGTTCTTGGAGGAAAATGTGGCTTTTAAGACCTAGGATCCGCATTGATGGTAAGATGTGCTGCAGTTTTTTGTTTTAGTTTTGATAAAAATGTA
Organism: Citrus sinensis; assembly: GCF_022201045.2. NCBI lineage: Eukaryota > Viridiplantae > Streptophyta > Magnoliopsida > Sapindales > Rutaceae > Citrus > Citrus sinensis. The sequence continues at coordinate 33,063,867 of NC_068560.1, read as the reverse complement.
AGACTAAAGTCCAGCAGCTTGATTTTTATTTAATTAAGGTTACTACTTTCCACCTGATATATCCTGAAACTAATGCAGATTTCAATCCTCAGGTCTTTATGTGAGTAGGAACACCTATATCCGAGCCGGAGTTGCTGAGTGGAAGATTACCAACCCTGTCCACATAGTATGTTTTTCTATTCTGTATTGATAAACATGTACTTCTCTCCAAAAACAATTTGAATTACTTTCACTGTAAAGTGTGGTCTCTTTGGTATATTTTTCTAAGCATTACAAAACTAAGTTTAGAAAGGCATAATACATGAAAGGTTTAATCTCAAGGGGGAAGCAAAATCTATCCAAGTTTTTGTTTAATAGCATTCTATTCTATATTGAACTGTTCATTTAAGATCAAAGCCCAATTTGGCTTCTTGCAATTTTCGTTAACGTTATTTGTTGGGTAGGTTATGTAAATAGTAATGTGCTACTGTATGAATGTCAAAACAATGAACTATAAAACACATGAGATGTGCAGGTAATATGTCATAACTAAATGTGAAATGTTTGTGAAGGAATGGCCGTAAAAGATTTGCAGGGATAATGGCCTCAGATAGTTCTCTGATTAAAGTGGTGCTAGAAGAAATTAAATTATTGAGAGAAAAGAGTAAATTTCTGTGCATTATTTACTTTTTTGTCAATGCCTTTTCAGGTCTGCTACTACCGATACATGAGATTTTTCCCTTCTGGCAGATTTATTTACAAGGTTATTATCTTAAGCCAGTATCACTCTGAATTGTCGAAATAATCCTGTGTTTCTCCACTGACTGCTGTCTTTTTGTTTCTTTATTGCAATTGTCAGAATTCTTCTCAAAAGATCAAAGATGTGGCAAAAATCATGAACTTTCGTGCAGCTAAAGCAGACTGTGTATTTACCGGCCATTATACATTGTCAGAGGACAAGGTTAGGCCATTGTTTTTTGCCATATTATTACCCAGAAATTCTGCTTGCTGAGTTTGAAATACATAATTTTTCCAAATCATATCGCCGTTGCTCAATATGTATCGTGAAAGTTCTTGTGGGAACTTGTTGCAGGTGGAAGCTGCTGTTCTGTACCCTGGTTTGCGTCCAACTGTGCTAAGAATCCGCTTAAGGTACAATTACTGTTTCTTTAGGGCATTAGTTCTGAAGTTTGATAACAAAAACTTGGCCAACTCATTCATTTCTTCGTTTTTTCTTTATTATTGTTCTTACTGTTTCTTTCTTTTGGTGTGGGGGGAAGATGTGCACCCATTTATTTTCAAATGTGATTATCTGATGACATTTTCCTAAGTTAACTTCCTTTAATATTCACATGAATATAATGCATGAACTTAAAAGGGTATAAAAACTAAAAAGTCCTTAAAATTTCAGGCTCAGTCCACCTAAAAGGAAAAAAAGGTTATGCTGTTTTAGGAAGCCTGTTGTTACAGAACCAGAAGAATATATGTATTTTTGCATGCTGTAAAATTGTGGGTATTTTATATTGTGCCCAATTTAGAAGCTTCTTTAGTTACTCACTTCACTGACCTCCATTTTCTCATAGATTACGGGGTACAACAGCTGGGGCTAACAACCGGATGGATTTGCTATCGCTTGTTACCAGTGGTATGAATGATAATGAGCTCAATGGCCGTGATGAGGACATTCTTGGAGTGGTTGAAGGGTGGCAGGATGATGAAACTCACAACCCTGATGTGCCTGCTGTCTCACACAAGAGGGGTCTAACACCTTTTGTCTTTGTACCATTTGAAGAGGTATGTGACTTATTTTACTTTGGATCATTTGGTAATATTTTTTCTGGAGTTAACAAAAAGTTGCTGCTGCTGCTTTTTGTTAAGCATTAATTTGCAAATATTCAATCATAATTTGTTTTCTTAAGGGCAGTTGTATGCCCAGGCTTTTAATTCACCTTCAGTGTGGGTGTGAGCCTCAAGGCATGAAAAGTCTGTGCTTAAATTTACATTTTACATGTCAAGTATGTGTGCACAGTCGGTCACGAATTACTATAAGACATGAGTTGGGTCAGGGTGGTGGTTCAGTGTGTGAAAGGGGTTGATATCTTGATGTGATTTGGGTGGGATTCCTGCATGGAAGGGAAATTTGTTGAAGTCCTGGGTTGAGAAATGAGACCAACGGTCCAACACGCTACACCTGAGATTTTGCAACTAAGTCAAGAATTATAAGCATATTTGAACCATAACGAAGTCAGTGAATAGCTGTTCCTCTGAGATTTTCTGCTTGATAGGGAAAAGTGTAAATTAACTATAGTATAAATCAGACTACCATTTATCGAACTTTCATCATTAATGTTGGTCCCTTGTTTCTTTTTTATATAGGTTGAAACATCAGTTTTGAACCTACCCGTGGAAAAGATGGATTATTATGTACCTGGCTGATACTTGAAGCATCGGAGTATTGCATTGCTGTAAATATTAAATGTATCCACCCAGCAGCTGGAATTATTGTATCACTGTATCATATTTTACCAATGTGAGCCCAAAAAAAAAAAAAAATGCAGTTGTTCAAGAAGCTTTTTGACTTTGAAACTCCTGTAATGGAACATGACCGATCTGTGAGTGTAGTTGTGCTCTATCTTGTTTGCCTTGCTGCTGGCGATACTTTTGCTATGGAATATATTGTATTTAATCCATTTTATGTATAAGTTCGTTCAATGGTCACTACTCACTACTTGCCGAGATTACCATGATTAAGGGAATGCCGCGCAAGGAAAACAGAAGCCGTGAATTCGTATTTAAACGTGCCAATCAATGACCCCCAAAAAGACCAGTGGCCCTTTTCTTTCAAATCCAATCCAAAATTTGTAACACATGCATTTTTAAAAAAGATTATATCTGATCTGCATAAGATCAAAGGAATTTGGTAATTATTCACATATGGACGATAAGGTATATATGACTTCAAAAGCTTAGCGTAAGCCTGCCATGGAAGGCAAAACAAGCCAAATTGGGTGTGGCAAAAGTTTGAGAGCAAATGGCAACCCAACATAAATTATGATATCACAGGGATGTGCACTTTTTTAAATACAGTGAGTGCATATTATTTGCAATAGGCAAAGGAAAATGGCTATTCTGTATCTGCAATAATTATAGGCCTCAATAGTGTGAGCCTGAGAGATAAGAGAACAGAACCTTCACTTGGATCACAAACAATTACACAGGCACCTGAAAAGTTAAAGATGGCGACATTTATATGCTAGATCTGGGATCTTCTGAGTATATGATAGAATTCCAGGTTGGATTCCGAGGAAGATAAGTGTCCTGTAAAAATAAAATAATAATAATTAAAAAAAAAAGGAAAAAGAAAGCGAACAGACATTAGCTCAACCGAGCAGTGGGTGCAGTGATGAAGCTTGATTTTCAAAGTAATGATTCATAGTAATGAAACAATTCAGCTTATGAAATAATAATAATGATGATGATGATGACATGCAGTGTTCTGTTACCCAAATGATTATGTAAGTTCATTCTACTTCCAGGCAATTAAAGCACACAAATATGCAGGCAACTCAAAATGTGAAGGATTTTGAGGCTTAATACTAGACACAAATCACTACCCCAAGATCATCAACTTGCATGAGCAGATACACTCAAGGTAAACCTAGCTGCTTAATCCACTAAAGCATAATAGGAGAAGAAAAATTCAGGCAACCATATTACTTGGATACACATGGGACTTACACAATGGTGGCTTCCAACGAGTAAAATACAATGACATATGGAAAATTTATAACATGACAATTCAGGACATGTTCATCAAGCTCGGCTTAGAACATCCAAAAAACCATTTATGGGCATGCACTCTCTTTAAAGAAGAGGAAAGCAAAATTTTGAGAAAGTAAGAATCAAATTTATGATATCCAGCTTCAATGTCTGTCCTAAAGTTTCCGTTCTAATTGATGATAAGTAGGTATAAGAACCACTCCACTTTATAAGTCGAAAAATTCACCATTCATTCTATATTCAGGATTTGCACAATCAGTCCACCAATCATACCAGCAAAGTCATAATACTAAAATGATTTGGGAACTGAAAAGATTGGTGTAAAATGCTATCAAAAGCATTTTATTCCTTTCTAAATACAAACATTTGTTTATTGTGGAGCAAATTCCTTGAAATAATTCAAACCTTGTTGCATAGTTAATAAAAATGAACCTGAGTAACAGAGCTATTCAACACAATGGATACAGAGCCCCAAATTTCAAACAAGAATCAAGCCTAAAGAGAGTTGTATAATTCATCCTCTAAGAATCAGAACGATCAAAGAAATGGTAAACGAAAAAGTAGAAATATAAAATTCAATCAGACCACAATCAATTTTAAACAAAAATTCATTCGTAATCAAGTAACCCCACCAACAAATTAAAAAAAAAAAAAACCATGAAGAAAAGGAAGAAATGAAAAGAGACCCGGGAAGGAAAAGAGAGAAAAGAAGAAGCTTACAGAGACGTAAGAGCAAGTGGGGATGATGGACATGGAGTGAGATTTGGCATGATTGAAGGCAGCACGACAGAGATGAGAAGCCAAGCCTAAGCCTCTTTTTGAACTTGGCACGTATGTGTGAACCAAGTCCATCACTTTTCCATTTTCTCTTACCACATATTCAACGTAAGCTTCTTTGTCTTCCGTTTCGAACCTCCGCTTGCTCTCGTTCCACACGATCTTTGGTATCTCCTTCTCTGATTTCGTTGCCATCTCCCCTCTCATCTCCTTTCACTCGCGCGTTGCTTGAAATTTATAAGCGATTTTTATTTTTTTACAATTTATTACATTTAGGTCCTTAAATTTTTATTTTTTCATGAAATATGATAACCTTTTGTCATTTACGTTAAAAGGGTCCCTGAAGTGACGTCATGTGATTGCTTTGATCCATGGAGCCACGGAGGTGATTGCGAACTGTTATGTATAATGTTTTCTTTTTGTTTTGTTTTTAAGTGATAATATGAATGCAAATGTAAGATTGTGATACTGTATTCGGAATTTATAACTGCACAATATGTAGCATATGTGAAGTTTATGTCCTTGTGTCGTAGATTTAAGAATTAACAATCATCGTTACCAGAATGGCGGAGAAAGCTTAATACAACTGGCACTTATTTAAAAAGGCTACACAGTACCGACCGGGATCATTTACATCAAAGCTCCAAGTGCAACAAATACTCAAATCATTAGTGAGTTTGAGGCGCTTTCAATTTTCAACAACACAGCGACTCTTAACATTCCTCACATGCAAAAGGTCGATGGTCCATGTATCATTATTAACAAAATCAGTACTTCATTGGAATGGATATTCCTTTTGACTCTGTAGCTACTCAAGTTGCATCATATCTCTTCATACTGACTGAACAATTGCCCTTTTGAACAAAAGAATGTGAGGTAAATGCATTTTATGGACATTACTGATGTCAGAGAAGTTGCAATCTGAGCAGCTGATCTGCTCTTTTTCAATACAAACCTGTGGGTCTATGCTTAATGCTTCACTGTGTAGTGCGTAGACATCATTTGAAATGTATATTCTGCTTTCACTAATCCAAAGGAAAACCAAGCCTGTGACAACAGAGTATAATTCCATAATACTTAAAGGAATCCATCATGTACACGAGTTTATCAACTAAACTAAACAAATCCAAAAAAAATCAACTCATACAGCTTCAATTTTAATCAGACTGGATAAACGTTACAAGATAACTGTTTTGACCTTTTCTTTTATTCTGCCCGAGATTGGCCTGCTCGAGATGAGAGGATGATTCCCACGATGAGACCATAAAGAGCGAGAGCTTCGGCAAAGATGAGAATAAGAATCATTCCCACAAACAACTTAGGCTGCTGTGCGTTAGCCCTGAAAATAATACCAAGAGAGGATTTTTAGAGCAAATACGCGTCAGTATGTTAAAAACAATCAACTTAATACAAATCATACAGCATACAGCTGAAAACACCAATCCAACTGCTCTACTGCTATTGAATCACAACCAAGGAGGGGCTGGTATTTGAAAACAAACATAAACCAACGTTTCACCCTAACAAGAAAAAGATAAATCACACAAAATTACATGCAGTCAAGCAATGGATGAATAGCCAAGCCAAATGAAAAAAGAAAGAAATTTCCAAGCATGTCCACCTAGGTTAGTCCCACCCAAGGGCTCAAAAAGAGAAAATTTGAAAAAAATAATAATTTGTAGCACTTTTTAAAGTGAAAATGCTATCTCATAATTCTGCATCTCGTTACATGGAAAGAATTATCCAAACATAACATCGACGTTTAGCAACTACCCCAGCAATCTAAAAACAACCTTTGGGAATTAAATCCCTTTGAAAGCAATTCATCTCTTCTTATCCAAGTTTAAATCAGGCATATCCACATAGTTTCTCAATAAGAAATTACTTTTCCATGCAGAAAGAATGGTGTAGAAGAGGGAGCTGGGGGTATCTTACTCTTCCTGCTTCATTCAAAATTCAAAAGCTATACTACTATGATAGCATGAGTTGCACACTGACACATGCATGGATGATTCAGAAATTGGTCATACTAACAGTGGTTGCTTTCTAGCTAACAAAAATGGAAGAAAATGAGGTCCTGAATTCAATGACAAAATGAAACATGGCTCTTATTTGTAGAGAAGTAAAAGCATGAAGTGTTTCAAATAAACAGACAAAAGTCCACCCTTTTTGTTAAACACACAATGCTTAAAGCCCCCTCAAAACCATAGATGCATAATGATAATTCAACAACAATACAGGATAAATAAATCATTAAGTAACATGATTGAATTCATATTTCTATAATCTCATGACCTGACCATGCCATCAACAATTTAAAACAAAAAAAAAAAAAGTACCAGCACAAGGACTACTTCTTACCTAACTCCCGCATCACCAACAATTCCAATAGCCATCCCAGCAGAGAGTCCAGCAAGACCACAAGCAAGCCCCGAAGACAAATGTGCATACCCATCAAACAAATAATAAGACTTAGCTTTAGGGTTGATCCCAGTACTAATAATAACAGCAATAATCAACCCATAAATACCCAAAACTCCAGCCATAACCACTGGAACAATCGATTTCATAACAAGCTCCGGCCTCATGACACCCATTGAAGCCACTCCAACCCCACTCTTTGCTGTCCCATAGGCAGCACCCATACCTACAATAAGAAAATGCAGCCTTTTGTTACAACAATAAACTCTTCTACATGATTTTCAGATAATTTTTTTTTCCAATTATAGACAAGCATACGAGTGCACAAGTTTAATTTTCCCGCCTTTACAAATCCAAAAATAAAATAAAACAAAGGATTTTCAAAAGTAATTGCATATTTATGCAAAAAAAAAAAATTAAATACAATCAAAAAGTCAAAATCTATCGAATATTAGATTTCAATGAGATAATTGTACGAGCAACTGAGAGTCAAATTAGGTCTGCAATGAATAAAGTCTCGTGAAGCCTGATATGATATTTAGCTATTTCTGTTGATTTTCTCGGGACGAGGATATGACAAGGGGACAAGAAAACGAAGAGTAGGAGAAATTACAGGAGAAGACGAGAGCGGCCGCTGCTCCAAGGAAGCCGAAGAAGGGAGCAGTTTCGTCGCCGGAGAAAGTCGATGACATGGCGATGATGATTTTGCCTGTTTGCTACGAAGATCTGAGTAGTCGTAATCGCAAGTTTTAAGTAATTCCCGGATAGCACAGAATTCTGCTCCCGATTAGCTTTGATTACTTTGTCTCTCGTGAGAGATGTGGAAATGCGCGAAGATGAGATCGATCGGGGTCTCGGAGCTGGCTACAAATTAATGATTGATGGTTGATATAATTTAAGAGGATCATGATCGCGATCGCGATCACGGGGCGTTTGTAGTCATGTGTTTTTACGGTAATACCCTCATCTTTAATGAGTTTGAGTCACGGGTAGGGATGGTAAAAATGGATAATTTTTAAAAACCTCCGGTTTGGGCTTGTTGCAAGTAGATGGCGAAAATTTATTTATTTGTAAAAAATCTCCTACTATCAGTTAACTTTAACATTGACCGTTAGTTAACTGTGCAAAGATAATATTACCCTTAATAACAGTTTGTAAACGAAAATAATTAAAAAAAAAATTAAAATTGTTGGGGCGAAAAGCACAAACCCTATTTTTTGATAATTTTATCCTTGTCAATTCTAAAGATTTATAATATTATAGGTAAAGATTATAACTATTTCATTTTCAAGTTTTTAATTTTATCTTTTTTGTAGGAACTTTAAGAAAATATCAATAATTTAAAGAGAATTTTTCAAATTTTTAATTTTATCTTTCTTGTAGGAACTTTAAGAAAATATCAATAATTTAAAGAGGGTAAAATAGCCAATAATTTTAATTTTTTTTTAGTTATTTCCATCTACAAACTGTTGTTAAGGGTAATATTGTCTTTGCACAGTCAACTAACGGTCAATGTTAAAGTTAACTGACAGTAGGGGGTTTTTTACAAATAAATAAATTATCGCCATCTACTTGCAACAAGCCCAAACCTCAGGGAAGGTTTTTAAAAATTACCCTGGCAAAAATCCCTACGAGACGGTATCTCAGGGATTTTTTTCATTTAGAGAGGGTATGAGGATAATTTCATACCTAATTTTTTATTCGGGGAGGAAATTGGAATGAGGTACAATCTCCATCCCCTATCAATTTCCCCATTTTAATTTTTTTTAATTTTTTAAAATTATTAATAAATAAATAATAAAATTTGAATTATAAAATTATAAGTATTGGTAAAAATAAAAAATATCAAAATATTTATATTATTAATTTTTTACGCCTAATTAACTAATTAAAGTCTTAAATTTTTATTTAGGACATTAAAAAGACCGGACATATTCTATTAGCCCAAAACTTTTATTTTAATTTTAATATTCATTAAATATTTTAAACTTAAATCTATTTTTTATTTATTTTTAGATGTTATAATTGTCTATAGCAAATCACAATTTTAATATCTAATCTAATCTAATATTTGCTCTTGATTTGCTTCTACTTAACTATTATGTTGTAAAGGGAATAGTCCACATTTATAAAGTGTCCACGCCACCATTAAAAAGTTAATTTTGAATCTAAATTTAATTTTATTTGTAACAATTTTGTATTAGGCTATTAATTTGTTCATGATAGTTTGTATCCCTTGCATGCTGCGTTACTTACTAATTTAATGTATGTGACTTTTGTAATGGATATTAATATAATATATATTTCGAACTTTACTTCTATTTAAATTTTTTTATTTTAATATGATTAATTCAAAATCAAAAACAAAAAAAATATATTAGTTATTCGGAGATCGGGGACTATCGGAGATCTTTTGTTATTATTCGAGGAGAAAATGAAGATTCTCTTAAATAATTTTAACGATGATGGAGAGAGGACGAAGACATACGTAAAATATCATGAATAAATACAAAAAAATTGATCCCCTCCCCTGCTCTCCCCATTGCCATCCCTAATCACGAGTCGTGCGGTGGCTCACCAGGCAAAACTGTAAAGGCCCAGGCAATTCATCTGAGTTCTGACGTGGTATAATGGCTTGTGTTGACTGGACATAGTACTCGGCTTTTTCTTTTTCGAAGTTCGTGTGTGAAACTGAGGCCCAGCATCAGTACACGTACTTTTTCTTGAAGGAATATTCTCTTTTAAATTTTACTAGCTTAATTTTTGCCTAATTTGGTATTCAATTTAATAATATTACAACAAAAAGTTTGTGAATGGAACTCAATCGATTTCAACAGTTATATGCAGATAATGTGTTTGCCACTAGCTCTTTTCTTTGTCTACTCTTTTACTTGGTGGTTTTTCAGTAATCATGAGGCCATTTCTAATTCTCATGAAACTTCTTAATGTATTGGAGGACAAATACAAAAAAAAAAAAAAAACCAAAGAAAATGAAGCAAAATTAATATTTAAAGCTATCAAAATTAATACAGAAAACAACCTCATTATAACAATGATAGATTAAATTGAAGTTAGTTATCATACAAAAGAACCAAAAATAAATAAATAAATAAATTAATAATGAACTGAACAAGCCAAAATTATTGAATTTTGTGTTGAATTGCTAAGATTTATTGCAAGGTAATTTTGTAAGCAATTAGATCCTTTCTTATTATAAAGGTATGATGGTCAAGTTAAAACTTATGTTGAATCAACGTCAACAATTAAAAATAGTCCATAGATCTAAGTGACAATCCAAGTTTTGAAATATGAATGATTTAATTTATTTATTGTAAAAACTAAAAACTTGTTTGAGTTATTGACAAATAATTAATACACTTCTATAAATGATCCTAAGGGATTTATAATTATACAAAATATGAGGGTCAAAATATTACTACCTTAAGAATTTATTTTTGTAAAAATACTCTTAGTGTAGTACAACCTACCATCTAGATCTAAAACAAGTTGAATTTATAATAAATCACTTATAAGTTTATATTATCACCTAGTAGTGGGGTGTTTCTCTATTTATCATCTTTAATATAATATTATCAAGACTTATTATAGCTATATTGGTAACTTTTTAGTATGGTTAGAATCTGTTTGTAAAGTATTACTCCAGCAATTTTTTAATTTCTTTTTTTTTCCCAAATTAAGCCTTTCCAACGTGTTGAATACTTTTTAATGACATTTATGTACCAATTTGGCCCAAGTTTATGTCTTTATTTAATATTTGTAATGGTAGATGAGATCAACGAACTTGGGAACATTTTAATCTGAAAATCAAATCAAATCACATCGAAATATGATTATTTATAAGATGTCGGTTGTGTTTTTGTGGCAATCATGCAGCAGCAGAAATATAAAAAGGTACCAAAATTAATATGTAATGGATAAATGAAAGTGTAAGTGGGAATTTACATCACCAAGATAATTAACTTTCATAAATCTAAGCGAAGTGTCATTATCTCTGCCCTTTTCTTAATCATTCTCTATTGCCTATGCTTCGCTTGGCTAAATTAATCTCTTGATCTAGGACTTAATATAAGCTTGTAACCATATTTATTTTAATTTAATAATTTGAAATCAACTTAGCGGCTGCCTACATAAAATATCAACGAAATATTGGTCGATCAACAATTGGAGAAATAACATACAGACCCCTGAGTTTTAATGATTTCTTAAGGAAGAACATCATTTTACTGTTCATGTCGAACTTCAAATAGATATTCTAGTATTCTACTAACAGGGCTTTTAACAAAACGAGTGTTGGTTTTTTGATTATCAATTATAAACTTTTAGCGGTAACTATATAATTATTTATAGGTTTTTGAAAATAAAATTTATTAAATTTAAACAAAGTTCATCTAAAAAATCTAACTCGTTAAAAAATATTAAACAAACTATATTGTAAATTATAAACTTCTATATTTGTGGGTGCTACTTTGACTAAGCTGTTTTAGTTAAGGTAGTACAATATCTTGGGTTGAACCCATTGACATTAGTGAGAAGGAAGTTGGACTGCTATTGCCTAAATAATAATGAAAAAATCAATATTTATTCTTTTTACAACAAATAAATTTTTAAATTATTCATAAGCTACATATCTTTGACAATTGGTTTCATTGTAAAAATGTCATGCTAAAAAGAGGGTAAGCAGTAAGTTACGTACTACCATAATGCCATATCGAAATTCAATATCGAAAGATCAATTAAAACTAACTAGAAAATATAATCTCACGCCTTCAACAATTTATTAAACAGTTAAATGAAATAATTAGTCATTTAAGATTTTACGATAAGAGAATTATTTACTTTGATAAAGTAAAAGATAAGTAAAGATATTAAAAAATATATATTTTAATATTATATGATAAAATATGTTGCATTAGAATATATATATTTTTTCTCTTAACTTATCATTTACTTTGATAAAATAAAAGATGATACTGTAAAGTTACTCATTGGGATATTTTTTTAAATTTTACCTTTATATCAATTGATCAACAAAAAGTTAAAGCCTTTATTACCATTATTATTATTATTTTTAACGCATCCTTCATCAGACTTTGCGTTCGTGTCCCTAAAGTGAGCCTTTTTTAACTTTGTATGAAAAGTTGCGTCAAGTATCTTCAACAGCAAGTACCCTTTCTTCTATAAAAAAAAACAGCAAGTGCCCTTTCTGTCTGGACTGAGACAATCTGCAAGGCAACTAAACGAAAACAATGGCCGATTCTCGCGTAGAAACGATCTCACGATTAGCTCAATGGAGAATCGATAACTTCGGGCCTTGCTCTTACAAAAAATCCGACCCATTTAAGATCGGTATCTGGAACTGGTACCTTGTTCATTCAGCTTACCAATTTTATTATATCATATAACAGAATCTTTAAATTTGGATTAACTTTTATTAGCATGCATACAGTTTGAAGTTGTTTACTGGGTATATTGGATTATTGAATGTTTGGGTTTTGATCAGGCACTTATCCGTCGAGAAGAATCGGTATCTGTACGTACGTTTGTTTCCGGAGCCGTCTCGTTTGTCGAAAGAACAGCCGCCGTTTGCAAGATTCATTATTCGTGTCTCCAATGGCGGCGCCAATCGGAGACTTTATATCTCTCAAGGTTTCAAATTCTCATTCTCTGGCTTTAATGTTAATTCAAATGTGTACGTTGTTATAGTGTATTTACATAACTGACTGACTTGTGACAGCGCATGTTAGTTTGTATTTAATGATTTGAAAAAGAAATCAACTTATTATGAGAATACATAACTTGACCAGGTATTTATGTTTTCTTTTTTTAATCTTTTTTGTAACAATAAATTATGTGTTGGGAACCACAACATTTGGCTAACTGTTTGTTTTCTTGATTTTTCGTAGCCATCAAAACAGATGGTGATGAGGCATAGGGTGGTATAGTATGGCCATGAATATTGAGCCTGGAATGTTAATGTTACTGCTAATTTAAGAAATAAATGGAAGTAAAGCATGTCCTTCAGGAACAAATTGAGTTCAATTCAATATAGGCTCACCCTCTTGATTGTTGGTGGATGTCCTTATCTAGTTTTATGAAAAGATCATAGTAAATTTTCTTTTCTCCTAGATTAGGTCACTTGTGTATTGAACCTATTTTAATCTTCTAAAAACTACTGAAAGATAGCAAGTTTATGCTGTTTCCTCTTAAATTTTACTTTAATAGACAGTTCTCAAATTTTTTGTAATCATAGAATAGGTTTCATGTGGTTTCCCACCACACAAGTTCCTTTTTCTCCATGTTTACTTCATCTGAATTAGGTGATGCAGATAGTTGGCACTTACTGCAGTTCAAGCTGTGGAAACTGTGAAATGATCATCCGTGCTATTGATCCAAATATATTCATAATGATGTAATAAGCGATTTACTTTTGTTCTATTGGACCTAAGCTGATGAGTGTACAATCTGACACGATGTCAGCACTTATTTTATTAACCACTTGTCATTTTTTTTCCCGAAAGGCTTATTATTATTTTTTAATTTTATCCTGCTCACTTCCATAGTTAACAAGGGTGTATTTGTGATGTATATTGTGTCTTCAAACTATTAGTAATAGATAATTATAACATTGTACACTTCATCCTGCAGTTAATGAGCGATTGCTTCGGACGTGTGAAGACTTTGTCTGGTATGTCGATTGCACCATTCATGGCCGCTTCATTGTTGATGTTGAGTTTCTGGAGCTGAAGATCTACCCCCTGAATGTGAGTTCTTTCAGAACCACTTTAGATGAAGTGATGTTGGTGTGCTCTAGTAATTTGTGTATTTGATGCAACATGGGACATAAGTAATGCTGTTTGCTCTTTTTCAGTGTCATGTGTCTCTAAACCTTTGATTTGAACACCCTTAAGGGATCCATAAATTGTTCTTTTGCTGTTAAAACTTAGGGTGGTGATGCCAGTTCTGTATGGCCCAGTGATGGAATGATGCAGTCTGTTTCAGCCCAAAGCACACTTCGATGCCTCGCTCGCATGCTTGATGAGGGCATCCTTGCAGATACTGTTATCCATACTGCTGACGGCACTCTAAAAGCTCACAAGGCAGTTCTCTCTGCAAGTTCTCCAGTTTTCCAGAGCATGTTCCATCATGACCTCAAGGAAAAAGAGTCGTCAACAATCTACATAGAAGACATGTCAGTCGAATCTTGCATGGCCCTTCTTAGTTACTTGTACGGAACCATAAAACAAGAAGATTTCTGGAAACACAGGCTGGCTTTGCTGGGGGCAGCAAACAAGTACGACATTGCAGACTTAAAAGATGCTTGTGAGGAAAGCCTTTTGGAAGATATCAATTCGGGGAATGTCCTTGAGAGGCTGCAAGAGGCCTGGCTATATCAGTTGAGCAAGTTGAAGAAAGGATGCTTGACGTACTTGTTTGATTTTGGCAAGATATATGATGTTAGAGATGAAATCAATAACTTCTTCAGGCAAGCAGACCGAGAACTGATGCTGGAGATGTTTCAGGAGGTTCTCACGGTCTGGAAACCGGTATAATTTTCCGATCGAGATCCCCTAATTCAGATTTGCTTGCTGTTGAAATAGTTTTTGTATAGTAGTTCGATCTTTTGTCATATACAAATATCTACATGTAATGAATCTGTTACTAAATTAGATGGTGTGATTATCATTGTGTTGCACATGATGTAAAAACTTTGCCGTATGTTTTGAGAAGTGTGTGGTTGAAGCTGATGGGAGGTTTCCTCTGTGAAATTTAATGCAGAAATTAGGAGACCAAAATGGATTTGTTGTTCTGATGGAAACTTAGCTATATTAAGTACCTGCTTCAAGATTAATTGAAAGTGTCACTCTATAAGCATTAGCTGGATCCCACAGTTATCATAAATTACCCATTTAACCGCATAAAGCCTAATCAAGTCAGTGTAAAATCATATAAATAGTGAATGGTCTACACTCTACACTATCGAAGTTGTTTGTTTCCGACTTTGTTAATCCATTGCGTAGCGAGACAACTAAAAATTAACTATATAAACTTTTGAAATCAAGAATTAATGATACTTCAACGCATGGGATTGAAAATATTAAGGTATCATTTGTAAACATACTAATGAATAATTTTAACATTTAGCTTCTTAGAGCTAATCTTAAAAATATTTTGTATAATGAAAGCTCGAGAGCTCAAAGTTATTTTTCTGTAACCTGGGAAAATAAAGTATTCGGGAAAAGACAAGCAAAACATGTTTAAAAGCTGAAAAATAATTTCCATGCTTTTTAAATGCTTTGTTTTTTAAAACTTTTTTTTTTTTAAATAACTTTATTTGTTTACATTTCTTAAATAGTATGTTTATTATTATTATTATTTTACATTTTTTTTAATCCACTATGAAAACTTTGAATATTATATATGGATGCGTAACATTAAATAAGTCGTTCAATTAAGTCCTTTCTTTGAGTGCATCTAGAGGTCCTCCGAGCAATGAGGTACCAGTGTTTGCTAGGCCCCGAGTTCCTCCAGCTACCAATGCCCCACAACCACCTGTTGGACCACCACCAACAATGGCGTCAGATCGGGGCCCTCCTCAGGCACCGAGCATGCGTTCTGTTATGGAAAGTTCAACTCTTAGTGCTCTAGAAGGTGCTCCCCTGCAGCAGATGTCACCATTTTCTGCTGCTGCTCAAGGCATAACACCAACCCCCGGTTTGGTCTATGGACTACAGTCATGGCCAATGCAGCCCCAGCCGGTAATCACATACAGTTGAAAATATCATTTTCTTTTATCTATTGGCTTCTAGTTAAAATGGCACATCATTAATAATATTTCTTCTAACTTACATATAGAATTTGGTTTTGGACACCGTTTACTGTTTTAGGTGACTCCACCTCATTCAGTTCCTGGTTCAGCGCAATCCCCGGGAACTTTCGGAGTGCCTCCACCTCCACCAAGTCAATCAATGACTACCATATCCCCTGGTATGGACCAACCAAACGGTGATCCTCGCCGAATGCCGAGGCCTGAACCAAGCTCCTCTGTTAATCATATATGAAACAAATCATGTTAACCAAGCTAATCCTCCGCCGGTATATTGTCTCCTCTCACTTAAGTCTTAAGTAAAGGGAGGTTTATTTTGCGTCTTGTTTATATGTTCTGAATATTTGTCTGCCGTTAGCTATTCCTTTTTTCAAGTGGTTTATTTGCTTTGAACTACATTTTGCCCTTTGTGCTTTTGTTATGGTCTGCTACAAGTGACTTCATTGTGATGGACAGAGGGAACTGCAGTCCGCGCTACATGAGGTGCACAATCGGTCAGGTAGAGATCAACTTCATAACTTGCATGGGCTACAGTTTTTTTTTTTGTTTTTTGGTGTGTGTGTTCTAATGTTTTTCACCAAACACTGATCTGTATATCATTGAACAACTAAAAGAGATCAATTTTTATTGAACATCAGTAAATAATGTTTTAAAATTTTTCTGTTTGATACAACAGGTCCCACTTATTAATGATTTCAATATAGATCTTTAGCAATATTGTATTTTGTAAACCTTTTGTTTGTTACAAGTAAGTACTTTGGCAAGTCATGTTTTATCAGCAAAAGCTGGGATAAGTTTTCTGCTGTGTAAACCATAACTTACATCTTTTATGTGCTGCAGCAGTATGACAATCCTTTATCGAAGAAGTTTAATGATGTTGTGAATGAGATGCGGCGTGAAAGATGTTCCTACCTCCGGTACTTTTTATTGGTTTTGGTTTTGTTTTTGTTACGTTTTTGATTTTTCAGAGAAAGTTTTGATATCTCTGCATTTTCAATCTTTTCACTTTCTTGCAGCCCGAGGTCGTGTCAGGAAGGAGATCTTTCAGGTCAGCGCAAATTTTGATATTTTAATCTGTTGCTCCGTAGTAACTGGATAAAGACAGAGAGAAATGCAGTGTTAATACTTGTTCTCTGAAGCGGTAAAGGGGCTTTAGTTGGTCAGGGTGAGACTGATGCTTGCTCTGCAAGCTAGGGCGTGATGATAGAGATTGCTAGTCAGCGGCTTGTTTTCATTATAAACTTCTTAATGCTGCGTCTCGTTTGTTTATCATGTTTCTCTGTCCTGTTGTCTTAGTTAAATTGGATTGATGTCGAATGGAGATGAATTTATGCTACAAATTTTTGGTCGTTTAGATTGATTTTTTTTTTTCGGTTTCTAGGAATGTTTTCTTCAAAGATGATAGAAGACAAAAATCCGAATGGCCCCTCCTATTTTGAATTTCTTGTACAGATCCATCGAGAGATTCAAAAGAAACCGTCACTATAGTCGAGTTCTTAGCATCGCGAATGTCGCAGTACTCTCTAGTTTACAGCATTGTTGACGGACCCAAGAATATAGATAGATAGGGGGGTCAGTGGGGGCATTCTGAGTAGAAAGAACAACTTTATTTTGAAGAGGAGATTAATGGTTTTTACCCAGAAAGAAATAATTTTATTATTCATTGAGAATGAATGGATTTGGAAGTAATTGACATCTTGATTGATGCAGGTACTTATTGCTCTTTACTTCTGATGTTACCATAACCAAATTGTATATATTACTATATTGTTGTTCAATTAATTGGAATTCTCGTTTGGTTGCTTTGACATTGCACAGTTAATTTGGAGGTTATAAAAAAGATAATAACCATGAAAGAAGTTTCTACCTCTACGATTATGGGGATCCTTTTCATGTTGATTATTTTTTGTGAAATATTATAAGTTTAGTAATTGTTTTCTCAAGATCTAAAATTCCTTTTCTTACCCTCCAATGGGCAGCTAAATAAATTTAGTAGCAAATATAAACTAAAGAAAACCCAGAACCCTCTAGAGTCTACTCCAGCTACTGCGAAAACCCCCCACCGCCTCCTCTTCTTATTTGGATATCTGCCTGCCAAGCCAAGTAAATAATTAGTTGAACCCCTAACAAATAATAAATAGCAAGGTATACGAAATAAATAAATAAATAGAAAGTTAGAGGGGAAAAAAAGAAAGAAAATGTTCTTCTTCTTCGTGGGAGGAGTGAACCAACAGGTGAGTCGGGTGCTGAAATCAGGTGCGGGCAGATGCATAAACTGCGGATCAACAGCCGATCTCGTTGAGTACGAAAAGGTGTTGAAAGCGTTCTTCGTTCCGGTGTGGAAATGGCCAGCGAAAGAACCGGCTCTGTTTTGTAATAATTGCAATCTCCTTTTTCCTTCCTCTCTGCCTCCGCCTCCGCCGCCGCCGCTCGTTTCGGATGTTTCCAAGTGCCGTTTTTGTGACCGCCTTGTTGAGCCTGACTTCAGCTTCTGCCCCTACTGTGGTTCTGCTCTGTAAATAACAAACACTCTGGTTTTATTTTGTTATGAAGCTCATCATTTTTTCTTTTCTTTTTCTGGGTACCGCTGCTGTTATGGGGTCTGGGGTTTCTGTAATAAATTCAGTTGATGATTATCCGTTTTATTATTAGTAAACTGCTGCTTTTTCGTATCAGCGACTCAATGAAATGTACATTCTTTTTCTTTCTTTTTTTCCTTTTTGGTGTAGTTAATCAATTATGTAAAAACTTTTTTTCACATCAAAATTGAAAATGATAAAATATTTAAATATTTAAAGAGTTCATAGAACTGAAAGTTATTCTGTTTTTGAAAAAAATATTTAAGTGATTGCAAATTTCCGAATTTCATTGTACATAGTGATGCTAGCATAAAAAAAGAGATCACTCATCCCATCGAACGCAGGGTGAATATCAAAAGGAGAAAAAAGAAAAAAAAATGACTGTACACAAACAATAATAAATGTACAGTTTCACTAATTATACAAAAACCATTTTTTCTTGCGGAGACTGTTTCTGTTCTCTGCCTCTGATAAATTCACAGTTTCCGGGGCGTCTCCTGCTCCTGGGTTTCCCTCCGAGAGCGCTAAAACCAGACTGCACAATTTCGCTATTCACCGGCTAATGGCAAATGGTAAATGATTATTTGCGAGTCTGCCTGCAAATGCAGTTGAGATTTGAGACTCAGGTGATTTGGTTTTCAGAGGGTATGGAGAGAGAGTCAATTTATTCGTTGAATTGGGGGAATTTACATTGGTTCCATAAAGGGTAATTGCTTAGCTCCTCTCTCCAAAGCGTCTCTCCATAACCTATACCTCACCCCTAGTTTGTCGTAACCTACAGGCAAGTTCCAGACATTTGCCCCGTTGTTCATTCGTTCTTGCTGGCCAAGAACAAGTCGTAGATCCTCGTTCAACACCTGTGTTGATCAAGCTTCAAGAGGTTAGGCGAGGATTTCCATGATAGAAATCACAGATGCCGTACGATGAATAACCACACATGCATTTGTTATGGACATCCAACTGATTGCAAAAGGAAAGGCTACTACTACAACTTTATACCTGTTCTGCAAAGTGCCTCCATAGGTATTGCATGAATGGGACATGTTTGAGCACAGAAGCAAAATCCAGGGACATTCTGTATAGCAACCTGGTTTTCTTTCTTGATGAAGGTAAGCACACATGAAGCTGGTGAAGATGTGTTGCGCACTGCCTGGTATTCTGTCCTTCCAGTTTTCCAGGCTTTGAGATGCCAATGGTTGATAGCACCATACATGGTGGTCGAAATTCCATATCTATTGGATAAGGGTCCCAGTATCCTTGTAGGCCAGATGCAGGTGTCAAAAATTTCACCAAGCTGAGGATTCATTCCACGCATAACATACAAAAACAAAGTCATTTCTTCTTCTTTCACCATTTGAGAGTAAGGACAGATTCTCAAATCCCTAGGTATCTTATTTTTTAGTTTTTATTGTTATTTCTTTAAACTTCTTCTTAAGCACTCTTAACCCTTTCTTTTTCACATGCTATATGATCTCTACCTCTCAAATGTTCAGGAAACAATAAAAAGAATATGCAGTTAATTCATGCAAACTGATGAGATTTCTCCCATTTCACTCTTTTTTGTGACTGATTAGTCTTTCTTTAGAAAATTGAAACTGATTATAAAAACAGATTATCCACCCCCCCCCCCAAAAAAAAGATCTTTTAAATTTTCAACAATTCATAAGCTACAGTGATTATCATTAATTTAACAAACCTGGGAACGCTCCATCCCTTGGCGAACGTGGAAGTGTGAGTAAATGGAGCATGTGCAAGATCCAAAAGGTTATCTAGAAGTAGTCCATGTTCAATTGGAAGTTCCATGACAATCTGCCAGTAAAGAATGCAGGGACATTAGAAGCTCTTTGTTAAATCAGTCAACGATGATTTATAAGCTTTCTGCATTTAGAATTATCTGAACTACAATCAATGCCTTTATATGATACCTCGGCATGGATTTCAAATCCTGAAGGAGGAAGTAAACAAGGAATGGTGGCTGTTGGAGGCTCATCACCAGGCCAAATCCATATCATTCCTTCCTGTTCAAAACATGGTAATGATTTTATCTTAACGTTACGTAATTGCGTAGATGGCATTTTCTCGCATTTCCCATCTGTTGAGTATTCCCACCCTGATGTTTATCAGCAACAAATTTTTAAGATATTACTATATTATAAGACCTGTTTAAGATATATACTATACATTTGAAAAGTTGAGTGGATAATTCTCACTGACCATGATATGGGCATTGGATGCGACCCTCATTTACTGAACCAAGGTGAAGAGGGCATGCTCTATGTGCACACGTATTCTGGACACATCCAGGTATCCCATCTTTTCCACGAAAAATAACCCATGGTTCCTCAAAGCAATCAAATGGAACCTGAAAGAGGTGGTAAGGCACTTGCAAGAAACATCCAGTAACTGGACAATAAACTTTTAGTTAATTAAGAAGCAAAATTTTGAAAGACTTACCATGGTATCATCCTTCAGATCAGTGGAAAAAGCAACTGGGAACCAAAAGTTCTTTAAACGGGTATTGTAAGGCTGCACTGGACCAGAGACATTCAAGCTTTTCCGAGGCAACTTTCCTTTTACAATATCAAGAGATTGCTTGGAAGTACTAGGAGAAGCGCATGTTTGATCAGTTCCTGAGGTGTGTCTATCTTGCAACAGCCTATCATTAACCAATGCTTCCATGTAAGCTAGTTTATCTAAAGCAGTTGCAACCCTTGCTTCAGATATATGAACCTGTTGTTGTTCACGGGCAAATTGGTTATAAGATCAGTTGCAAACACATGATTAATGGGACGATCAATAGGTTTATTTGGCTTCTCATCAATAGATGTATTCTGTGATAGATTAATGAAAATGAAAATATTCCACCCCAATCACAGGGCCTATAATATATAAAGCATTTAAATTTTTAGTTTCCAAACCTGTCGATGGGCTTGAGCTAGGTCTTCTTGCAACTCTGCAAGCTCTTTCTTCATGGTGCCGATGGACTTGTAATCACGTGCTAAAGGATTTAAAACTTCCACAACCTACACCAATACCTATAAATGTGAGAATTATCCAAATGAAGCAATAAAAATCTTAAATCCTTTTATTCTAGTTCTAAGATAAAATCAAATCAGATCATCTCTTTTAACTCATTTATAGACATTTTGTTTTGGCATCTTTTGTTTTTCTGAATGATTTAGGATTCAGGGACAAAATTCCACAACATTAAGCATAAGCATAAACATAAATGCTTGTATAGCTATATGATTTCAATTAGTTATTCTTAATAATTGAAGAGTCCAGAAATTACTGAGACCTTTTCATGGAGGAGCATAATTGTGAGCACATCTTGTCGAGCCCTCCAATCACAGTACTGAATATCATATCTAGCCACCTCAAGGGCTTGATTCACGTCCAAGAACTTTCCTTTACATTGTGGGACTTTAGACCTCGGATCCTCCACATCGAAGAGCGTACTCCATGCGCTCTTTTTATCTACCAACCCTCCTTCCTCCCCAAATAGAGCAAACACCCTAAATCCTCCTCGAACACTCTGAAAACCACTCACCAATTAGTATCCTGATTAAACATTACCACAGATAAATTTTCCCTTATCACAGTGGAACATAACCTAACAACTGCTCTTATCTCCTTGGGATAAATGAATATATAAGTCGTTTCCAAGAAAAAAAAAAAGCCACTTTAGTAAACAGATAAAATTTAAGAAGAGAAACAATTAGATTTTCAAGCTGCTCAACCAATAAGAGGCATCCAAATTTAAAGATTTAAAAAAAATATTCCTCTTGTTAGTAGGGAGCAGGATCAGAATAACAGCACAGGATTTAATTACAAATGTATCATATGTTCTATCATTATTTTGTTGCTATGGAACCAATTACTGAGTTTAATTTCGCTCCATGTTAAGTAAACGCCTAGATGAATTCAGCTAAAAATCAAATCAAACACGCATTATAAAAAGATCAGTTTAGCAACTGCCCACGTAAACTTAACAAAGAAACATTTATAAATACATGAATAATGAGCTTTCAGGCTTCAGCAGCACAAACATACGCTAAATATTAAACTAAAGCATTAACTAACTAAACTGAATTTCCCACCAAATTTAGAAACTACCCAGACAAAATAAATCATTTAAAAGTTCCAATAAATAAAAAATAAAACCTTTTTCGCATTAATCTTCGCTGGTCTGTACAGTGAGATTGGAAGTGACAGAGCTGCAGCAGTAGCAATGGCGGTCATGGCGTTTGAGCAGCACGCGCTGTAAAGAGAGAAGAAGAAGAAGAAGAAAGAAAGAAACGCAAGCAAATTTAGTGTGACATTTAATTTTTGTGATTTTGTTGATAAGAGGTTGCCGTTCCCCGCGATCTCAGTTCGCCTGCCATGGGGTGCCACGTGTACAAGGGTGGACACTTCGGTTGCACGCGTGGCGTCTTGGGCAACCACATGCTCTCTTGGTCTGAGTGAGAGTATCTAGGAAACTTGTGGGGCCCTTCATATCTTGATTCATTTGCCAGCTCGGACGTTGAGATATCTTTCTCTATCTTTAGTATCTGCTTTGTGGATTTGTTTGTCGCGTTTTGTTTTTTTTATTTTTCAACATGTTTTTGATGAAAAAAAATTCTTATCCGCCCGCTTTCCTCCTGTCACGCTATTGGATGAAAATTTGATTTAGGGATGGCAACGGAACAGGTTGGATTTATTCTACTCTAAATTTAAATTTATAATAAAAATTAGATTTGTATTTATTTTAGATCTATCATGAATTTATATTTTTTACTTTATATTTAGATCTAAAAAAATATATATCTATATTTGCTCTAAATCTGAAAAAAAAAAATTAAAGTCCAAATCTGCTCTAGATCCGTAATGAATTCTTAAACTCAGTAATAAAAAAGTAATAATTTTTTAGAATGAAAATTGAATGTTAAAATTTACTAATAACAAATAAATTATATAATTTTTCTAAAAAATATAATAAATATTGTAGTTTATACTTTTACACCAAACACAACAAATAAGAAATATAATAAAATATCATTCAAAAGTAATTGAAGGAGTAAGATCAATCTAATATTATATTGTTTGCTTCATCATTATAATATTCACGACACACCTACCATCATTCTTACAATATTAGATAATGACATATAAACTAAATATGATTTATATTCAGTCCTTTATTATTTTTATTATAACCATATTTGACTAAATATATGAATAATTATATTCCTTAAAAATTATTAGGCCAATATAATAAAATAAATTGTCAGGTTGTATTACTTGGCTTGCAATTTGAATATTGCATGTACATGCTTTAGGGTTGGCTGACTTTTAAATTTAAAAAACTAACATTTAAGTTTTAAAAGTTTAAATGCACAATAAATACCACTAATATGCTATGAATAAAATTCATTATCATTATAATTTCACAATTGTTAAGAAACGTTTAAAAAAAATAAAATTAAAAGATGAGTGGATATGGATATGGATTTAGATATTAAGATAGATCCATACATACTCCAGATCCGTCTTAGATCCGCACATTAATATCCAAATCCGATTCAAATTAATTTTAAACCGATCCAAATCCAATCCGATTGGATTTGGATCACGTGGATCTTGAATCAGATCCAATCCATTGCCATCCCTAATTTGATTATGATTGATGGCTTGATTTTGGAGTAAACTTATGTGCTGTCTCAAATTGGGAATATGCTTAGATTTGTCTATGGGTAGTTTGCGCAACACTTGTTTTTGAAAAACATGTGGTCTATATGTTAATACATTAGTAAAATATCTTTGTCTATTAGTACTTATAATTTATTTTACTAATTTTTTCAAATAGAAAACTAAAATGCATAAAAAGGAAAATTGTCCTCAAGATGAAAAAATATTGAGAAATATATATTGATGATTCTTAGGGTCAATTTAGTAATGTTGTAATTATTAAAATAATAATTATTAACTGTGCTGTAAAAAAAATAGTTAAATATTTAATAAAATTTATTTTTAAAAGCATTGTAAATTCTAAAAATAGTCATATATATCTAGTAAATCTTACTGTTAAATTATTTTAAAAATAATGATGACTGAAATGAACATAATGTTATTTCAAAGTTATTTACAGATTTATAAATATGTATAAATAATATCTTTTATTTTGAATATAGAATAATTAACAACTAATATAAAAATATTTTTTAGAGAATGACTGCTACACCCTCAACATTTAGTAAGAAGCTACAAAACTTTCTAATATTTTGAAAAAGATATTTAGACCCCCATTTATTAACGGAATATGTTTCTTCAACTTATTAAAATGTTAATATTGTAATTTCGTACTAATAACAAGTGAATTTATCCAAAAAAAACCCCTCATCCCCTTTTGAAATATCCTAAACAAAACCTTTCTTTCTTTCCAGACATCATAGACGCTTAACACACATCGAACCCACCGCACGTTACCACTGCTCATGCCAAACAACCCAACTTACACACCCAAGATCTAAGTGCAAACCACACTGAGTTCCATTTGCACAGTGGCAGCATAATGGACAACTTCTCCAAGGAAAATTGACGGACAACAAAATTTTCAATCGTTTGTTTACGTGGATGCATGGTGAATAATAAAATAAAAATACATGCAGAGTTCTACTCATATGAGACTATATAACCAAAATCTTCAACCTATCTTTCACCCCCTCTTCAAAACATGCCAAGCTTAGATTGAATGGTCATTGCAAGTTGTTAAAAAAATAAAATAAAATAAGTAAAATAAAAACAAAAATGGTAGTTATCTTACTAATTACCACGACGATCTAGCTCAGGCAACTCTTGAATATTGAGTTTTGTATTGTAAATATAATAATACCAAAAGATATGTAAAAGCTCAAAGCACCGTTGAATTCCATCCTAATAAATTTCATTAAGCCAAGATCATTAAACTTTAGTTTAACGAGACAATGAATAACTGAACAAAAACACTAAATTAGTATTACCTGAACAAACTGCATGGCCTCATCAACAAGCCTATCACTGTGAACCAACATTAGAAAAATAATGTTGCAGTTGTGAAATATTAACCCAATCTTTAGATGAATGCCAATGATAGAGAATGCCAGGTGCACGACTTCTATTATAAACTTCAAGCATATCAAAAGGAAGTTTTTAAATTGGTACTAAGTTTGGATTACCTCGATCAACATAAGATAAATCATAACTGCGTCGAGAGGTAGAAGATCAAAGGTCATTAAGTTTGGATTATCCCAATCAACATGAGATAAATCATAATTGCGCCAAGAGGTAGAAGATCAAAGGTGATAAACAGAGACGGGATAAAAGGTGAAGCTTTAGTTTTTCTATGGAAAATCATATTAAGAGGATTTGTAACAAAGTCGACTCTACCAGTAGTTAAATTAGTTGATTGCCTAGAGCTTTGCATTTAGAAAGATTTCAATCTATAGAAAAATTATATTACTTAAATAAATAATATAAAAATTTAAATATTTTATTTACTTAAGACTCTAGAAATCCTATAACTAAAAATTTACCTATAATAAAAGTGAATAATAACATGTATACCTAATGAGTACTAACACGTATACAAATCAAACATTTAATGAGCACTAACATGTATAATGAATAAAACATTTAACGAGCACTAACACGTATACTGAATAAAATATTTAAGTTAGAAGCATAAAAATTATTGTTAGAATTATAAAATTTCACCTAAATAGATAATATAACAACTAGTCATCATTGTGCTATTATTTAAAATAATTTATTTTTTTAATATTGTCATTCCTACTCTTTACCAAATTTAATTAATTTTTTATTGATGTACCAAATAAAGGACCGTTGAAATACATCCCAATAAATTTCATTAAGTCAAGATCATTAAACCCTAGTTTAACGAGGCAGTGAATAATAGAACATAGACACTGAATTAGTATTACCTCAATAAACTCTGTCGCCTTATCAACAAACCTATCCCCGTGAGCCGACATCAGAAAGATAATGCTGAGGTTTCGAAATATCAATCCAACCTTCAGATGAATGCCACTGATGGAGAAAGTCAGGTGCACGACTTCTACTATAAACTTCACGAATACCAAAAAGAGTTTTTGGAACGGGTGCTCGGTTTGGATTACATCGCTCAACGTGAGATGAATCAAACCCGATTGTGGATGAGGGGCAAAATGGTCTGAGAATATTAAACCCATATCTCCCTGAACAATTAGTGTATTCTTAGCTTTATCCATTGACGACTTTGCATTCAATGTGATGTGAAGTATGTTCGGAAATCGGTGACAAGTGATATGCAAATCACGTGACAAAAAACTATTAATGTGCAAGAAGATTTGGTACGGATGATTCTCTTCTTAGGACTCGTGCAACCTGATTTCCAATTGGGATGACTACGTAGCAATTTGATGCATCAAAAAATCAAAACTAACTTCATCTTACAAGTCTTCCAGGGCTTGGTTGCGTTATATCATTTGAATTATTTTTAAAAATAATTTATCATAAATTAATATTATATAATTACTTTAAATATTTGTATAATACACTTATTGTTTTATTTATAATTTTCATACATTAAACCCTAAAGCGTTTATTTCCAACTTCTTAATTAATATTTAAATGAAAAACAAGAAAATCAATTTTGAGAAAAATTTTGGCTATAAAATTGCGTGATACTTTTTATTTTTAAAAATAAAATAAAACAAAAGTACTCCAAAGGAAACTTTTTTTTTTTAAAAAAAAATTGAGTTTTGACCCTTTCACCTCATTGTCTTCTTCTTCTTCTTCTCTCAAGAGTATTTACGGAATTTTTTTAATTATTGCATTGTCACTGAAAATCATTTTAGGTGCAAAATTTAATATTGAACATTATATTCTTATTGCAAGTTTTTGGGTACAAATTCAATATTTGTAAGTATATGTTAAATCTTGACTTAAGTATATTGTTGTAAGTATATGTTAAATCTTTTATGATTAACGTGTTGAATAGCTTTATTGGTGTCTTAAGCAAATAAAGTTAAGTAACTTAAATAATTTAAATGAGGATATTTTTAGAATTTTAAAAAATTTACACAATAAAACCTAATTTTTTATAATTAGTGTACGAGTGTGTTGAGTAATAGAGTGTTCAAAGTAATATTTAGAGTGCAAGTAGCCCCCATAAAATATTAATTAAGAGATTTTACGTGCCTAAACTGAATTTTAAATAATTGAATCAAAAACTCACACCATTTTTATTCCCACAACTTTCTTCCACTACAACTTATAAAATTTTCTATTAATACGAAAATATAAAGTTCTCGTCATCATAAATGCACAATAAAACAAATAATTATATTTAGACGGAAAATAGTAATTGCACGTGAAATTAACAATTTGGCTTCAAAGTTTTAGCCGTAAAATTACTTTACACTTGACAATTAACTTCTTGTACTTCGAGTAGCTATTTTGAGTAAAAGGAATTTTTATTAAATTATTAATGATAATACATGTTTTTTTCATACAGGGTCAATTTAAAAGTATTGCTGAATAGCTAAATTAAACGGTGCCTAAAACTATTCGGACACAATCGTTTAGATTGGACTCGCAACATTAAAAATTTCTAAAAAGAATGTCGGTTTTAGTGACAAGTTTACAAATTAATAACCCAAAACGGCTTGCGGGTGACAAAAGCAAAAGCATTAACGCTCGCCCTCTATTGTTTGTCATTAACTGTCAACTCCCACCTAACGAAGCCAAGCAGCAGAAGAAACTTCCTTTAAGGCTTAAGCTCCATCGGTGATTGATTAATTAAAAAAAAATATGCACATTTCATTCAGTCACTGATACAAAAGCAGTACTTTATTAATAGTGAAATAGATAATCATAAACTGAATTTACAAAATCCACGACTGGCTTAAGCAGTACCCAAAAAAAAAAAAAAGGATAATAATGATATGACAAAATAAAATTAGAGTCTTGTTCTACGGACCAGAGCAGAGATGATCCAGTTCAGTTAATTACTTGTGTATTGAAAAAAGAATACCAGGACGCGGTGGGTATTGGCTAGTGCCAGAGTCAAGACTCAAGGGACCTGTTCGATTGTTTTCATTGTTGTTTGATTGGATTAAAAAAAAATTATAAAACAAATAATACAATTTCTCTTTTATAGTTATAAAATTGAGAAGATATTTAACTGGTTCTCAAAGAATTGAAAATTGAATTCTAAAATAAATTACAAAACAAAATCCACACGGTCTTTCGTCTCTCTCCTAAAACCTTATCTCTTTATTTATTGGGTCCCTTTTTGATGCTGTTATTTTTTTACAGCATTAATAGTGTGAGAAATATATACCGTTAGATCTAATCAACAGTACATATTATTTTTATTAATAAAATAGTTTAATTATTTTAAATTTATGTTAACATGTTAAATAGGTAACTTTAAATTTAAAATTAAAAAGAAATAGAGATATAGTAAAATACAATCTCTCTCTTTTATCTCTCAAATTCATGTATTTACAATTGGATTTTTTAAGAATATCTTTGTTTTCTAATAATTAGATGAAAGAGATTTGATAAGTTGTTCTCAACAAATATTGCGATAAGTTGTTCTTGAATTGATTTTATCATTTTGGTCGTATTTTCAAACTGGATTTTTTAAAATAATGTAATAGTCGTATCTTTATTGTATTGTCAGTTTATTACCGTGAGTATTTGCAGCCATGGTCTAAGGTCTGTCCTACTCTACTTAAAATCGTTCTTTAATATGCCTAGAGGCACCATGCGGCTTAGAGGCTCGTGTGGTTCACATAAATTGCCAGCCATATAGAAGAAAGTCAAAGGGGAGAGCAACCATGAGGCAAGGTGCACCTAGGAAGATACCGAATCTGACTAAGGTGTGAGGCTTTGCAAACTCTTTCATGATGTTTTCTTTTTTATATCTTTGGGCAATGAAAAATTAGTTGGTTGGCCATGTTGCAATTTTGCTTTAGTCTGGATTTTTTTTTTCGAGTTTCATGATGTATAAATAAACAAAATATTTAGAGTTCTATTTTTATGCCAGCTGCAAATCCCTTTAATTTTTTAGCTTTCTAACTTTTTAATTTAGGAAAGATTTTATTGTTGGCTTATTGTTATATATATATTTATAGATTTGATCCTTGATGAGATACTGTTTATTGTTTGCAAAGACGAGTTTGAATTGTGTTTTGCTGATAAGAACTTATTACCAACAGTCAAAGTGGCTAATTTGTCAAAACAAAACCGTCTGGATCATGTGGTTGGCTCAATTCCGAGAATTTTCAGTGACCACCCTTATAATTTCAAATATTCTCACAATTTCACTTGAATAACATATTTTGTTTAATTCCACAAAATTCATGGGAACGTTTAAATACATTTTAAAGTTTATTTTACTATGTACCATACGCCATTCATTATTGGCTTTTCGTAATTTTATTAAGTTGTTGTTTCAGGCCAAACATGAAAGGGTTTCAACATTTAATTAATTTAAAAATTCAATGTGAAACTCAAAATTGCTAAAATATTACTTAAATCATATCCTTAATGTTATAAGATAATATAGTCTATATTGTTAGATTATTTTATTCTAATGTGTGGCCATGGAATAGCCTTTGATTTCTCATGGTATTTTTTATTGATTTACTAGCTTATAAAACCATACATAAATATTGAAAACTGGACTACTATATGAAATATCATGTGATATATGTATCAAATGCCCATAAAGGATGGTTTACTTCATCAGTCTACGAATTAGCTTTTATTAATATTTATATTTCACATATCAATTCATAATACATGAGGGTAAATACGATTTTAATTTCCCACCTATCAATAAATAGAGATAAATAGAAGTACTGAATATGTGTGCGTATTACTTCATATGTTTGAATAACTATAAGGAAAATCACCTCTACTAACTTTTTTCCATACTATTTTTATTACATTTTACCAGTTGTCTTTTATAATACTATTTTGTAAAAGAAAACTAAAATTGACTACTCGAAAATGTCTTTATATTTTTTATTGCATTTTACATTAAAGTTGTAGTACATTATAAACGCTAAGTTTAATTTTTAATAACATTACACCTTAATAAAATCAACATCTTAAGTGCGATCTATGATATAGAATGATATAGTACTTCAAATAGGCTACAAAATTAATAGGAAAAAGACCACCTACGCCTCTAAATTTTATTTAAATGGTCATACAAAACTCCTTAAATTAACAAATATAATACATAAAATAAGATAAAATTTTATAAAATATTTTCAATATTAAAATTTTTATTTTTAACGTTATTATTTTTCACATTCTTTTATTATTAGTTTGTCATATTCTTTTTACTAATATCAAAATCTATTTGACATACTAATAAAGTTAAATAATTATACCTAACATTGACAATAATTTATAAAATTTAAAATATCTTATTTAATTATGTCCATATTAATATCAATTTTAAAATCAATTTTTGGATTAATAGATTTTAGTTAATTCGTCAGGATAGACTAATAATAAATTTTTATTGTACATGTTATTTTATCAATTATACTTATTGTAACACTTTATTTGTATAATATGATATTTATTTATTATTTTTATCATATTACTGTATTTATATTTATTTAGATTGTTTTAATCAAAAGGTATAATAGTCATTTATGAAATTAAGAGGGTCTATGTGACCATTTATAAAACTAAAGAGATCTGTATGATTATTTAAGCAAATCTTAGGGGTGTGGGTGGTTTTTTTCCTAAATTAATATTGATCTAAAATTAAAAAATTAATATTGGCCTGTAACCTGTAAGTTACCTACCATATTAATTAATTAATTAATTATCTAATTATCCATTATATTAAATGAATGATTCATATTAAAACACTTATATTTAAGGATCCACACTAGTCCCACTATCAATGCTGCAAAAATATATATAGCATCATAAAGAAATCCTTATTTCAATCTAAAGTCACAACTCTCTCTCTCTCCCTGGCCGTTGCTCTCATTTTTTCAACAACAATTCACCATCCCAGCTCTCTCGTTGCCGCCGCTGCTCTGTCTCTTTTGGTTACTTTTTTCCTGCTAGTAAGTTGACACCAAATCGGACCTTACTTGCATAAAAAAGATTTTTAAAACTCGAGGGAGGACTTATGGTTGATGAATTCAACAAATTTTTTTTATCTTTTTTTATTTCCTATAAAATCTTATGCGCCTTTTTCTTTCTTTAGTTTATATTTACTAAATTTGTTTGGCTGCTTTAAAAAAAAAATTGGATTTTACCGACCACATAATTTTTTTTTTGAAGAAATTAACTGCTAAATTTATGAGCTAAGTGGTTGATTATCATGTCAATGTGTAGCATTGATTTATTCTATTACTCAACATTTGATAATATTACAGATATACAGAACATTAAAATGCCGTTTGTCCCCTCTAAACAAACTCCTTTTCTAAATTAACCCAAATAAAATATTTAAAAAGTATATACAATTTTATAACACACTGCTTATTCCTAAAAAAACTCTAATTAATTATTTTAAAAGATATCGTTCAGCCCCAATACTAGGCTAGTAGCGGTGCGATTATATATATATCTCTCGTTAGCCACATTAATCGGCCACCGCACCAGAAGCCGCAACCACCGTTGATCCAGTTCGCGAGGCAGCCACTGCCTGTTAAAAGCTACAGAGCATGGAAGAATTCTAAATGCTGAGAAGAATTTTCACTGTTATTAAAATGAGAATAACTTTGGCTATTAAGTAGCCTTACATAACGAACCAAGCAACAAAACAGGAACCCATGTTTAACGACTTTTAAAGACATGGAAGACTAAAATCAACAAATAACGTCATCCTTAACAATGGAAATTTTATTTTGACTAAGTAGTAACAAAATCAACTCAGCATTGCCAACAACACTCCCAAAATCAACTGTTGCACTTCGAGTGGTGCTAATTGATGTATGATGACATCAACTATTGGATATAAATTATGGTGTTCAATAATAGCTACCATAACTTGTGATTAGTAGTTTTGTTCGATATATAATGAACAATGAACTATCCTGAGTTTTAAAATGTGTATAAAATAAAAATAATTTTTTTTTTAAAAAAAAAGGCCAAAAAGATATTATTCCGGTCTGTATCTGGAAACAAAAATAGATAGGTCAAGGGTACTTTAGAAATAAAAATTTAACTATATTTGAGGATAAGTGGCTGTTATAAAATTGAATTTCTTATTTTAACATTTTAATGGGTTAATTGAGAAAAATGGTTCTAAGAGTTGTTCAAAGAGGTACTAATAGTTTCTTTCAAAATAGAAATGTACTAATTTGTTCAAGAGTAGAGATATTCGAACCCAAAAATTTCCTCATGACACCAACCATCAAAATTTTTACCTTGAGAGTTTACTCAGTAAACCCTTCGCTGTCCCAGAAGCAACCCTAACTGCAAGTTCATTGCTTTACTCTTTAAACCCACAAACCAGCAACCGGTCCTCATCTTTTACTTCTTTTTTTTTTTTTAATTTTTTATTTAAAATTCATATCCTTTAATGCCGTTTTTGACGATGTATTCCATATGAAATTTCTAATTTCGATCCCTAACTAGTAACCATTCTTCTTATACAGAAAATTATCAACTACGTTGTATAAAAGACAAACTAATAATTTATCCCACGACAATTAAGACCACCTTGTTATTGCTAACATCATTATAATCTTTTTCCTCTTGACCACTCCCAATTTCTCAATTACCAAAGCATAATATTCATATGTAATAAGATCCTTATAATTGAATAAAAACCTAGTACAGAAAAAAGTTTTGATTCCTGAACCTATTCCGCACGTTTTTATTGAAAGGAACACCCAAGATATAAACATAATCCTTTCAAAAATTTACCATGAGAAAGTCACTTTGCCTATGCTTTTATATTGTTATCAGACAAACAAATCACTGAAAGCTAAATTTTTTTTTTTTTTTTTTAGGTATTGTAATGTTATAGTGAAAGAAATCATCCTATCTGTATTCCTTTGTTATCTAATCCCAACCATTATAAGAGAAAATTTATTAAAATGAAGCCCCAAGACATAAATCTAATCCTTTCAAGAAGTTATCATGGTAAATGATTATATACCATCACCATCATCAAGACCAACAAAAAAAAATTAATCAAATGCATTAACAACTTTTTATTTTTCCAAAAAAAATTAAAAATCAGGGAGCTGCACAACAAATATCATGCCGTTTGTATACTAGCAAGGGTCAAGATTAGAGTTTTAAAAAAATTGAGACGAATAAGAAATAACACAATGTCACTGCCAGATGCCACCAGACCAAAACCGGTGGAGAAAATATGGAGAGTATTTGGGGAGATTTTATAAGAAATTTTAAATATCCATTAATCAATACATATAAAATGAAAAACACAAACATATACAAATAGGGATGGCAATGGAAAGGGGAGGGGACCAATCTCCCAGTACCCATCCCCAATATTTTACGTATGTCTCTGCCCCCTCCCCATCCCCGTCAGAATTGCTTGAGAGAATCTACATCCCCTCCCCGAGTAATAACAGGGGATCCTCGAGAGTCCCCGATCCCCGAATAACTAATACATATATTTTTTTTTATTTTGAGTTAATTATATTAAAATAAAAAATTCAAACAAAAGTAAAATTCGAAATATATTTTACATTAACATTGATCCATTATAAAAGTCACATGCAAAATACAAATTATCAAAATAATTATCTTTGTCAATCTTCATAATCCTACAATAAAAAGAAAAAGAATTTACTTTTATATCGACAATAAATAAATGAAATAAATGTAGATACTTAATTAATATTTTGAATTAAAAAAAATTAAAATAAAAATAAAATTTTTGGACTAATAGAATTTACCCGACTTTTTTAATGTCCTAAATAAAAATTTAAGACTTTAATTAGTTAATTAGGCCTAAAAGTTTAATAATATAAATATTTTGATATTTGTTACTTTTACCAATATTTATAATTTTATAATATAATTCAAAATTTATTATTTATTTACTAGTAATTTTAAAAAATAAAAATAAAATTAAAAATTAAAATGGGGAAACGGGGAGGGGATGGAGATTCCACCTCATCCCCGCCCTTTCCCTGAATAAGAAACTGGGTAAAAAAATCTTCCCGTCCCTTTCCCGAAAAAGAAATTGGGTATAGAATTATCCACGTTCCCTCCCCGAATGGGAAAAATCCCCGAGAGTACCCGTCCCCGTGGGGATTTTTGGCATCCCCATATACAAACACATAAACACATATAAAAATAAATATATAAGTTGTTTAACCAAGACAAAAAAATAATAATAATAACTTATCATGTGGTTTAGAAATATTATCAAATCCCCACCTCCCACCTAATTTTTACACATGTAACCAAACACAAACAGCTTTTCGAAGGCGGAAAAAAAGAAAAAAAAAGGCCAAACAAAAACAGAGTTTTAGTCGACAGCTAGAATTCGCCAACTATACCTCCGAGGAAGGTAGCTCCCAAAAATCAACAAAGGGCTGCTCCTTGTGAAACAAAATAAAAGAGAGAAGGTCAATAGAACATTCACCCACTAACAGATTTACCTTTCTAAGACATCCTACTTTTAACAGAATTTAGGCGAGCTTTTTGGCTGGTTGGCACCCAGAGAGCCAAGAGAGTAGGAGGTGCATAGGTTAGACACCCAATGAAATCCAAACTAATCAAACATACAACGAAAAATTGCAGAGACATGAGTTGAATGATTTCAACTAAGTCCATTGACCTCCGACACTCGTCATTGAAGCTTGTCATTTGACAAATGATGCTGCAAGTGTGAAACATTGAAACTGCTTTCAAATGAAATCCTTTCAAGGAAAGAAAGCATTGCATCACTGCTGCTATACTCTTAACCATAACCATTACCCCCTCATTTGGTCGATAAACCTTTACTTTAACTGGATCATGATAGCAATCAACAAGCTGCCAAAGAAAAGACTAGCACCACGCTAAGACCATAAAAACACGAGCAGCAAAATCCCACACTCTTATTGCCATTTCTGTTCACCTGCGTAAAAAGTAGGAAGAACTAAGAAGAAAGAAGAAAAATGTCAAAAAATTAGAAAATAACAAAGAATTATTATTGAAAACAAGAAAAAAAAGCCCAAAATAATAATAATTGGGGTTTTACCTTTTCTTTCAGTTCAGTCTATTCTTTTTTCTCTCTCTGTGTCCGTGTTTGACTGTTTTTCTACATGAAAAATAATTGAATCAGTAAATTTTATAATCTGACAAATGAATTTGGACAAGTTGTGCCACAAAGCTACATGCAACTTCTTGTGTGTGTTTGCAAGACAATGTGGCCAAATTATTTATGAAAGTGATCTTGTAGACCGATGTGAGAATCAGATGCAGGATTCAATTCTTACTGTCAGTAATTTGCAAAGAGGAAAAAATTGTTCAAAGCACAATTTAAGGCAATTACAATAAAATGTTTTGTATTCACTCAACACATTTCACAGGCATTTAATAATAAAACAAAAAAACAAGAACAAAAACACCCGAGCTTTTCAATTCTTTCAATATCTTCAGATCCAAACAACAAACAAAACCCAAACAGACACACCATATCACTAAAACCCTGGTGCTAGAAATCCCATCATTAGTAATCAACGAACACCACCTTTTGGCGACTAAAAAAAAAAAAAAAACCTACCATGCAATTTGAGCATCTAACTCAATATGAGGAAGACCCAACGGATATAAAAGATTAAAATCTGAAATCGTGGAAAAAAGACTGAACTGACTTTGGTCGACGTGGCCAGCAGCGACGGACGGACACCGGCGGCGGCGAATCGAGACGTGCAAAGTAGGGGCTCTAACGAATCGAAGTCGTGAGTGAGATTTGGAGAAAAAATGAGGCGGCCGACAAATTATGCAATTTTACGTTTTATGGTTTGGCGGTTTATACTTGATAATCACGTATATGGTACTCGGATACGGGTAGGCACGGGGTGGGTTGGCACTCAACCCACCCAACCCCCAAAGAGTATGGGTTGTAAAAAATCAACCCAACGCAACCCACATAACTTCGGGTTGGATTTAGTTGGGTTGAGTGCCAACACTTAACTTGTTTTCATAAAATGAAAATGGCACTCAGATTTCATTATCAATAAGGCCATGAATTTCTGAAAAGAATTTCGGATTCAATGTTTCAGGTCGGGTCAAAAGTTTACAAATTAATAACCCAAAACGGCTTGCGGGTGACAAAAGCAAAAGCATAGACGCTCGCCCTTTATTGTTCCCCATTAACTGTCAACTCCCGTCTAACGAAACCAAGCGAAAGAAGAAGCTTCCTTTAAGCTCCATCGGTGATTGTTATCTCTCACTCTCTCTCAAGTCAGATTCAATGGCAAGGACAAGCACCAAACAAAGCGATAAGAACAAAGTAGGGGTCTTCTTTTTGGCCACTCTGCTCCTCTGGTCGGTCTCCGTTTTGTTCGAAATAGCGTTCAATAAGCGCAAGGAGCTTCTCTTTATCGTCGCCGGTGCTTGCTTTTTCCAAATAGCCAACTGGGTCATTCGCCTTTTGGTCTCTCGTGATCCTCTCTTCGTCAACACCTCCGTCTCTCTTCTCCACTCCACCATCACTTCCGTCTCAGGTTCCATTATTCTTTCCTTTTTAACATTTTTTTTATTATATTATATTTCATTTACTGAAGTGCGTATCTGGTTATTTTGTATTTTATCAATTCTTTCTGTTAATGCTGTGCTGTTTGTTAATTCTTAGTATTGTGTGCATTTGGTGGTTAACATAGCTGCATGATTCTGGAAATTGCTGTCATGATTTTGTCCAGAAATGTAGTGGTTGATGTAAGATTTTCGCTGACTCAAATAGAAATAAACTTTGAGTTGTTAAGTTGTATTAATGAAGCCGTTGTTGCCTATATTCTATTGGCCACAAGGAACATAAAGTCAAGTTTGTGGCAGAATGTATATAGGGGCAATGTTTGACACATGAAATTGGTTCAGGTGTGAACGTTGTCGAGTCGTTAGAATCTGTGTTCATGTTAGTTCAAGCTGAAACTTTCTAATTGTGTACATCAGAAAGGCATATTATTTTAACTTTAGTGGACAGCTGTATGTATAGAAATACAGAAAATTGGATGCTGAGAAGAGTGGTTCAAGCACATATCTAAAAGTTTGAACCCTGATCACATGTGTTATGACTTGAACTTAGTTTGACACAAAGACAGCAAGCTTTCATCTTCAGATTACAAAATTTGTTTGTATTAATTTCTTTTGCTAATAGTTTTATTCAAAGGTTTTCGTATGAGGATCCATTGTCTTGTTACCAGGAGTAATTTCAAATGTATTTCTGTGTCTTTTGCAGTGGTGTTCATAGTGGTTAATCAATGGCTAAGAAATGGATTGAATGGAATGTTTGAGCACTCAGAGTTGGTTGGCAGTGCTTGGCTGTGGGCATACCCTGCTTTATGCTTTTCATGTGGTTACTTTGCTTATGATCAATGGGATATGCTGCAGTATCGATTATACAGTGGTTTGATCCCTGGAATCCTAGTGCATCATCTGTTGCTGCTGGTTTGCTTTACTCTTGCTTTGTATCGAAATGTAACCATCAACTACCTAATTCTCACTCTTATTTGTGAGGTACATTTCAGTATCTTTCTATAAGTTTTCTGTCCCCGAATCTCTCTTTCTTATTTGTGTAGAGTCTTCCTAAAAGTTGTCTTTTCATCCATCTGTTCCTATTTTCTTTCTATTTTGAAATGAATAAATAAATCCCTCTTCTTAACGTGAATTATCCGCCTCATATTGTTGTGCAATCTTAACGGTAAAATTCATTTTGGTGATGCAGCTACATTCCATCTTTTTACATGTGAGGAAGGTGCGACGGATGGCTGGTATTCGCGATAGCAAGAGCAGGATTGTTAGGGTGGAATGGGTTCTCAATTGGATCACATTCTTTCTTGCAAGGATTGCATCTCACCTTCTGATTACCATCAAGCTGATCAGAGATGCTTCCAAGTTTGAAAAGGGTATTGAGTTGCCGCTTGCCTTGTTCGGGATGGCTGGCATGAATTTGCTTAACATTTCCCTTGGAATAGACCTCTTCAATGCTTTCAAAAGGGAGAAAAATCCCCAGCAGACGAGTTATCATCGTCGTGAATGACAGAAAGAAGACCAAAACCAATTTGGATTGCATCTTAGAAACTTTCATTTATTCCATTGATTATGTACAGTTGTTATACTTTAGCTTACTACTACCAAAAAGGGGAATAGCTCAGGCACCGCACTTCTGTGAAATCACTGAATGTATTGACTGATTTCTAACATTCCTCCAAGGCGCCATACATGGTCGATAAAGCAATTTGTTATTTTCCGCAAAACTTCTTTGTAGCCTTCTACTATATTTGCTCAGAGGATGCAATGGTGTTTTGATGGTTTTTATCACCTTTCGTCCAAGGATCCAAGCTTGGTTTTCAGTCCCGAAGTGCAGAAGGTTGGAATTAAAACAAGGTCCTACCGGGAGTTGAGCCCAGGTAGAATGTCCAGAGTGCTAACCTCTACACCAGAGAACTTTCTTGTAGTTAATGCAGACATATTTCTTTATATCTCAAAAGAAAACTAAAGAATGGAGCAAACAATCATCTTTTCGAAATGACTGAATCAAAACCTTTGAGTATGATTTCGGTGCTTTCATCCTCATTTTACTAGTTGCGAGAAACCAAAACGTGGTGGTTCATCTTAAGTTTTAGTGGGCACAAAAAGGCACGAGCCACTCATTGTTTTTAGAAAGTAGCACAGATGTGTTTTTGAATATTTGTTTGAAGGGAGGTTCTACGTAAATCAATTGATTGAAATTCTTATAGGCTCATGGTAGAGCACAGACCACAAAAATTTATATAATCACTACTCAGAATCATACTCAAACCACTTCGTGCATGTCATGGTAGCGACAATGTAGCCCATATTATTTTATCCTCAATTCAATACAATACAATCTTCTCGAAAAGACAACTAAAGATTGTTCAACTTTACAATAACAGAAATAATCTCGTTATTTTATTCTATATATTTGAGTAGGAAACACATTAGAAATGATAAAATTGCTGCATATTTAAATAGTGAAGTTGTTGCCCAGTGTCTCCATATTGGCAATTGTTGAATGTTTTATGGTCATAAAATTTTCCACTTCCCGAAGCTTCGAAATCAATTGGTGGCTACCAGTCTAAAATAGTCGGGTAATGCAAATGCAAAGTCATTACCCAAAAAATTAAAAAAGAGGCGGGGGGGGGGGGGGGGGGTGTCAAACATAAACAAAAAAGCGTTTAGTATGTTTAATATGCTTGATAACATCAACAGTGGGGTGGTGGCGCAGTTGGCTAGCGCGTAGGTCTCATAGCTTCTGAGTGATCCTGAGGTCGAGAGTTCGAGCCTCTCTCACCCCAATTCTTTCTTTTACCCCTCCTTTTTAAGCTATTGAAATGAGAGCATTCGTACTTAAAAAGCAAGTAGATCTAAGATTCTAAATGGCCAGACCAAGAAATATAAAGAACTTGCATGTTCGAAACTTTAAAGGTACGCAAAAGTATCCAAAGACAGCATCAAATTCATCTAATCAACCAAACAAATTCCTGTATTTCCAGCTCTTCTTTCATTTTCTATAAAATTTTATTCTACTTTTTGCAATTTTATAACAGGCTGAATGGCGAATGCATCCACCCTATGATTGATCAACACCTGGAACAAGGAAATAATGAAGACAGCTCTAACATAGCTCTTTCCATTTTCTTTCAATATTCATTGATTGCGATCACAGGAAACTGGTAAATAAGTAATGATAACATCTGAAGTTCCATATTTCGATCATGATTACCGGGACCAAAAAGAAAACTAAATATTATAAAAGAGCAATTAAAAATCCAAACTTTGCTTGAAAGTTTTTGATTCACAGACTAACAATCGTGTATAAGTGAAAGAAAAAAATTGCCGGGGATTAAAGAGCATTTAATCAGCAAAATCTAAGTGATATGAACTCTCTTTTAAAGCTCAGAAATTAATTTCGGTCTTCTGTTTTTTGTTCCTACATGACTAAAGTTCTAATTGTATTCCATTCTTAGTCCGCGAGAAGAACTTTGCAAAACCATTTCGGTTCTTCTCAGGATTGATTTGATTTGATGGCATGGCAGATGATGTAGATGAAGACGAAGATGGGGGCGTGTTCCCATCATTCTTACTTATTGAAGGACAAGTGGTCCCAGCAACTACACCTGGAGAATTCAAGTCTCTCTTGTGTGAAAATGTTACATTAGAAGGTAACTTCCATGATTCTCCGACAGTTTTGGGAATCGGCAATGCTGCCCGAGAGAACTCTGGTATGCTTGCAGTGTCAATCAGAAAGTCTTCTAATGTTGCCAGAGATTTCAGTTGCTTCCCCAGAGATTGTATTGTTTTCTGGCACTCAGCAAGTTTCCCTGCTGCCACTTCCAGGTCCTCCTGCCATAGGCAAAACATGAGGTCAGTGCATTTAGGATATAAAATTTCTGATTAGATGCTCTTTAAAATCTGCATCAGTAAATTGGTTCGGTAAGTCCATTATGACTTACCTGTTTTATCTTTACTTCAGCATTTGACTTGGCAATTTGTTGAAGCTCAACTTCTTGTTTCATTCTCCATTGCTCTTCCTCCAACTTCTGGCACTTGACTGTAATCTGCATTGACAAAGCCCTCTCCATTTCAACCTCTTCTTCTAATGAGTTGATCTTTGCAGTCATTGTTTGAGCTTCCATTTCCATGCTACTCACATTAGACTCAACAATCTGCTTTGATTCATTTACCAAATTCAGCTCCCTTTGGAGCTCCTCTAACTGCATAGTAGCCTCCCTCAGCTGAAGCTCTGACGCCTCAACAGAGTCTTGACTTTTGGCTAGAGCCATCTCCAGTTCAGCTTTTTCTGCTTCCGTCTTTTCTATTTTTTCTTCCAGTTTAGCTTTCTCTGCATCCA
Organism: Citrus sinensis; assembly: GCF_022201045.2. Taxonomy (NCBI): domain Eukaryota; kingdom Viridiplantae; phylum Streptophyta; class Magnoliopsida; order Sapindales; family Rutaceae; genus Citrus; species Citrus sinensis. The sequence continues at coordinate 33,022,409 of NC_068560.1, read as the reverse complement.
TCTTGTCTAGTTTTTCTTCCAGTTCAGCTTTCTCCGCATCCATCTGTTCTAGTTTTTCTTCCAGATCAGCTTTCTCTGCATCCATCTTGTCTAGTTTTTCTTCCAAATCAACTTTCTCTGCATCCATCCTTTCTAGTTTTTGTTCCAGTTCCGCTGTTCGATGAATCATGGCTTCACGTTCAGCTCTTAATGAACTTTCTGCAAGCGTGGATTGCGTGGTAACATTTCCTGATTCAACATGTTTTCCACTCTTATTATTGGGCATTGCAGCTAGCTGCTCCATTTCAAGAAAATCATCCATTAGATCAATTTCAGGAGATGAGGCCGAGAGATTTCTATTAACAGCCTTTTCATTTTTGAACTGATCAAGCTCAGCAATTAGAGCTGATGCCCATGAGTCAGAGCAACTTGGCTCAGACATGTTCGGCTCTGTGCCACCCATCTTGCGGATATCCATCTCCACAGCATTAAGCCGCTCCCAACTATCTGATTGACTATCCACTAGAGATTCAGCACAATTTGAGGAGGCAGCAGCAGACTTGTGATCGTTAGTCGATGAAGCTCTACAAGCCATTGCCTTTAACCTCCGACACTCAGCCTCAAGCTTGGCCACCTTCTTTATGCTGTCTAAATGTTGCTTGCTGGCTGTTTCAGCAGCTTGGTTACTCAGGTCCCTCTCAATCGCCCTAATTTCTAACTCCTCAGACTGTATCAGGAGCTCCATCTTAAGAGCTGAGTTCTCTTTCTCCAAAAATTCAAGCTTCTCAAAAAGATCAGGGTCCATGTGATAAGAAGGTTCAGATTTAGCAGTCTCTGCTTTGCTCTGGAGCTCAAGAAGTCGGCTTTCAAATTCAAGCTTCATGGATTCACACTCACGTGTTTTTTTCTCTACAGCTTCATGAATCTTCTGCTCCTGCTCCTCTTTTGCTAGTCTCAACTGCCTAACACATTCCTTTAGGGCCCCATCAAGATGGCTCACCTTGTCTTCCAGTGTTGAGTTCTGCTGTGCAGAAGCCTCGAGTTTATTCTTTAGGAGCACTGCTTCATTTTCAGCTTTTTCCCAACCTAAAAAATTACATAACTAATGAGATAAGTATTATGATAAAAGAATCATAGAAAAATGCAACAATTACACTGGCTGGTTGAGAAAACTTTTCGTGCAAACTTTGCATTTTGCACCAAGTTACTACATGATACCTGCAATAGCTTCTTCAGCAACTTTGGCATGCTGCTTCACCAGGTCTTCTTTAGCACTAACATTCACTAGAGCAGCAGATAATTTTTCTGTCAAAGCCCTAACATTATCACGGATATCTTCTCCATTAGCTACAGCTTTTGAGGTCACTTCAGGTGACTGGGCATTGTCATTAGGAGATGCCTTTAGAGCTTCCTGCTTCAACATTAGAAATAGTTAAAACTAATAATGAAGTTTGGACTTCTTTACCATGAAATTTTAATTAATTCTGGTTAGACTAACTGTATCTTCCTTACATGGAAACAACATCATGATTTGTCCCTAACAAAGACCAACGAATGCAGTAATAATTTTAGGAACACAAAGGGCTCAGTCTTTATCTAAAAAACCAACATTAAAGGATTGACGGGACAATAAGCACTCAGACTACACTGCTTGCCAATTTATATACCTAAATCTTCCTGCACTTATGCTCTCCTGCTTTTCAACAAGTTTCAGTTAACTGTTAGCTTTCTGTACCCACTCTTCCTCACATATTGACCAGGACTCTAAGAATCCAACTTCAAAAAAAAAAAAAAAGTGAACAAAGAAGGGTAATAATAGACCCACAACCTCCTTGTACAAATAAATGTGTACAAACTGACGAGGTAAGAAGAGATTGATTGTACAAAACTATCATGTGTCCACATAATTAAAAAAAAAAATTTGTTATTACTTTTTAGTCAATCTCTTCATATCACATCAATTTGTGCATACTAATCTGTACAAAACTGTTTGCTGCTCTATTATTATTGAAATACTCGTAATCAACTAAATTCATCCCCGAACAAAAAAGAATGATGAGGAAGTTCTTTGTCGTAGACAAACTGGAGTACAAAACAGGATATAAGAAGGGAATCAAACAAAAAGTTTGACTCATAACATATTATTAAACCCCAGAATACTGAAGACCAATAGAACTTATAGAAGAATATAGAGATTATAACAAGCATTTGAAATTCTTCAGCAGAGCAAGACTAAAGTAGAAAGAATTGAATGAATATGCGGTAATCCAAAATTTCTTTGAACGACCCATCAAGCAAAGCAGACAGCGGTTTCAAAGGTGCTTGAGCCAATGTCAGGTAATTTAGTAAAATGCTTAGAGTCGAACATTTCAAGTTCTTGCTACGGACATAAACTGGTAATAGAGATGTGAAAATTACCCACCTGGTCATCAGAGTATCTCTCCGAATGTGAAGAAATCGATCCTGAACTGTCAGTTTCTCCAGGGCTTCTCTCAGAGGACCTCCTCTTCCATAACCATTTTCGCTTTTCCATCGCAGGCTCCAGTATCCTACTGACGACAACTAGCACATCACAGACAGTTCATCTGCAAACCAGTATCCACACCGTCACCAAGAACCAGTCATAAACCAATTTCTAAGTTGGCAAGAAGAACCAAATAAGGAATCATAAGAAGGATTTGATATGCCAATACTAAAGCTCCACTCTTATAACCTCATCCACAATCTCAATCATTAGACAAAAAGGTAACTTGGCTTAATAGCTTATCATTTTCTCAGCTTTGCTTGAAATCCAAACCTTTAACTAACCAACTCCTCAACAACAAACGATAAGATTTTTAACTAAAAAAATATAGCACATAAAGAAACAAAAAGGGGAAAACTCAACCAGCAACACAAATATTTGAACCAAAAGAATGAACTACAAGCTCCAATGGTATCCTAAACTCCATTTATTTGTAAAATCTTAGATACCCATCACAAAATGGAAACTACCCACGATTACAAACCACTCAAATCTTCCAAAAATCGCACTTAGAGAAAAGTAAGATCAAATCTATGAAACAGTAACTAGTAAACAGAGAAAGATCCCAGATGTGAGTGACCCGTCAAACCCATAAAGCTCAAAACTTTCCATTACTTTCTCAATATTCGATACATTAAACTAATGCTGACTGCTAAAATGACGTGTAAATACTATAATAATAAGAAACCAATAATAATATAAAATAAAGAAACAGAAGAGAAGATACAAGACCCAGATCAAATACCTTTGACTGGAGACCAGAACAAGCCCAGAGATCAGATGGGAACCAGAAATAAATGAAAACAAAATGTGTTTTCAAATTTAATATTACAATAATAGTTTTATTTGACAAGAAAAACTTAAAACTGTAACTCTGCAAAAATCTGTTGAATAATGTCAGAAGACATAATCACATAACAGCGAAAACAAATAAATGTGTGCAGGTTTCTATTTCTTGTGTTTTCTTTTTAAATTTTCAAATATTAGAGAGCATGTGAGCCTGTGAATGTGAAGCTGTGAGCTACACAGAATGATAACTCAAAAACAGCTTTTCAGCTTTTTGCTAATTGGGAAGTAGCTTTTGCTTTATTGATTTTTTTTTCTTTTTAATAATTTTAGATATTTTGAAAATCGAAGCAGCCCTTATTCCCGCCTAATCAATGCACAAAGATTACTGCGTAACCACTAATTTTAATTAATAAAAATTTTGAATTTTTTCCAGGCAAAATCTCTCTCTCTCTCTCTCTCTCTCTCTCTCTAGTCTCTACAGTGTTTTGAGTTCGTCAGTGGTTTTGTCTCAGCTTTGTTTTGTCTGTTTGTCGAAGCTTTCGTGGAGGAATCTTATGAGAAGGCGCCACTCAAGGCTCTGTTTGGGTGTTGGGGTTCATTATTTCGAATTTTGAGAATTCTGAGTCCTCATCTCCTGATCGGACGGTTGACCTTACGTAGGATGCTCCGCTGTCTCCAATCAAAAATTGTTTTCTTTTTTATTATCCCAAAGCCAAATGAATATTAAATGCCTGTATTTTTTTTTACTGATCGATGTTTATAATCAGGATCCAGTTTAGGGGTGTCAAAAAGCCCGCCCAGACCGGACCCGGCCCGGACCCGGCCAATCCGGTCCGGGCAAAACCCGGACCGCATGCATATAAAAACCGGATCCGGGTTTGAAATTCTCAAACCCGGACATTTCCGGGCCCGGGTCCGGGTTCAACACAAAAAACCTGGAACCCGGACCGGACCCGGTTTTTTAATAAATTTAAAAAATAAATATATTATATATAAATATATAATTATGAATTTATGATATGTTAGATGTTATTTAAATTTATTGTGTTGTTGAATTTAATTTATTTATTTTATATATAGATTGAATGAGTTTAAGTTAGAAATGAGATGAATTTAGGTATTAGAAAGTAGATTGAAATAATTTTTATTTATCATTTGTGCAAATTTTGCATTATTAATGTGTTATATATTTGTATTTGACTATTTTCTTTTTTAAAGTTTGAGATTGAATGAGTTTATTTGATTATTTTCTTTTTTAAAATTTACATTGTTAGAGAAATGAAAAAAAAAATTAAAGAAAAAAATTGAAAAAAAATTGAAGTTATCACATGCGGGTTTTAAAAACCCGGATCAAAACCCGGACCCGGAAGGTGCCGGGCTCAAGCCCGGACCGCACCCGGAAAAACCGGGTTTTAACCCGGGTCCGGGCTTGCATTTCTCTCATCCGGTCCGGTCCCGGGCAACACCAAAACCCGGACCGGACCCGGATTTTGCCAAGTCTAATCCAGTTATAGTGTAACTATGGTATTATACCATAACTGTACTTAATTATTAAATTCAGTTATAGTACATGTGTGCGGTTAAATTCAATGATTAGGTACAGCTGCGGTATGGTACCACAATTACACCATAGTCTTATCCTTATAATTAATAAATACTACAAATGAAATAAATTAGATAATTTGGAATATAATAATTTAGTGATTAAGTTTGCTCGTAAGGGCCTTTGCTAATTTACCCTGTCATGTGTATAGTAGTATTTCACAAGGTGAGTAATGTTGCTCAGTTTCTCATTTTAGTTAACGTAATGTAAGATGATATTCATCATTCTTCGGATTTATAAGGAGTTTTCTATTTTGGTTATTCAATTTAAAAGTTAGTAATTTGACATTTACTTTTAGGGTTCATGAAAGATTATATATACATATCGAATTACAGAAATTGGCTGTTAGGTCACGTGGATGACGGTTAAAAGGGGTGAAGGCCCAGGCCCCAGAGAAGTGTAACCAATAAGTAATTGACGTGGGCCCAATTATTTTACATTAAGGGCCCTTCAGCAAGTTATATCTTCCCGTTTTGTTGGATAAATTTTGTTTTGTAAATTCAAAAAATATATATCCTGATTTTTATCTTAATTGCATCAAAATATTTGTTTTTGTATATATTGTATAAAATTTACACATGCTGTAGAATTTTGAACATTTTTAGCATATAATTCAGTTTATATTCATGTTTTCTCACAGAATTATCCGGTTTCCAACACATTCTGTTTCATTTTAAGTAATTATTTGATATTGAATCAAATGTGGGTCACAAAAACAAATTGAGACGCTTGGACCGAGATATATCATGCACGATTCGTTTTAATGATGACACAAAAAAGGGAAGTGTTATAAAGCCAGAGAAAAAAATAATTATAATGAATGAGAATTTCACAAGATGCGGTAGTGCTTTATGTTATAGAACTGGCTCCAGATGAAAACTTTGTCCCTCTCGTAAGTCATAATAATAGTTGAAATGAGCTGCTATTTGTTAATGACTGTTATTAAAATGGAAATTGGAAAGATACAGGTATTCGGAAGGTAACAAACAAAAAGAATCATTATATTATGATGTTAAATCGCAGGCTTATTATTCTAAGTGATATATATATATATTTTTTTAATATTACATTGCAATTAATTAATTGATAATACAATTAGAGTATGTAGTCATCATCTGTGCAATGGTGTAGTCCGAAAATATATACTTCGCGGGGGGGGTGGGGGGGGGGAGGGTTATCTGCACGAGGAGCGTTTTCTCATTGATATGAATGTGCAATCTTATGATATCGTAAATGTAAAATTTCTTATGTAAAAAATATCAAATAAGTAACACAATTTATAATAAAATGTATAGGCTAATTTCTTTAGCAGTCTAGTCGACTTGTATCGAATCACAATAATTCATAGCAATTATGCCCCCATCTAATGAGTTATCTACAAAATCAAATTGACAATATTTGATGATGGGGATCAAGATGTTGGCCCTTCGTTTAGAGCTAGTGGACGGATGGGGTCAACATCTCATCATTTTATCTCACATATGGTAGTGACTATGGTGCCAAGCTCATGTGATGGTCGTGCCGTATGATCTGTTCCCATCATAAGATCAAAATCACATCAATCATAATTCATGCATTAATTAGAGTGAGGTCCATAAAATAGAAACTGCAAATTATTTGATGGGGTTCATGTTGCAACGTTGTAGTGCAATTAATTGAATACAAGAAGCGAAAAAGGGCCAAAAAAAAAAAAGGATGGTGTGGTGGGAAGACATAAGATATAAAAGATAATGTCACTAGAATTATTGGATGGCACGAGGTATCAATCATGTAGTAGGCTGCTGCTCAAAGATGTATAGGCAATCAATTATTCAAAAAAAAGTCAAAAGTTATCTTGAATTTTGCCTTATATTTTCTGGACCATTTTTTTTGAGATCGACCCATATGAAGCATTCTCGACTCTTGCGAATTTATTTTAGTAATTAAATGAGTAATGATACAGCCACAAACTCTTGTACAAACTTATTTTGTACAAATTGATGTGGCATGATAAGATTGGTTGAATTAAATATCACTTGGCCCATATAATTTTTTTTATTAATTTATATTTTCATTCAACTAATGAATTAATGCCACGTCAGTTTGTACAAAATAAGTTTGTACAAGAGTTTGTGGCTGTATCATTACTCGTAATTAAATATCATTATATTTCTTTGTTGTTGAATAATTTTCGGCTGTTAGTTTTGAATTAGTGGCTACCGAGGAGCTGGCAATGCATGGCGAGAAATTTAAGTAGGAGCCTTTCAGCATTTTAAATTGAAAAATTAAGCAGTTTGGTGAGTTTTTTTACTAAGGCAAATTTTTTCAAATATGAACCACAAAGCTTTTTAAAGTACAATAAGGCTGTTTGTTTATGGCTTACAATTATTGATCTCATTTGTTCTAAGTACAGATATTGAGACGGCATCATTGGAGAGTTGATTTAGGAGGTTTTTATTAACCTATTAATTATAAATACTAATAGAGCAATACAATTACACAATTTTATATTTGTTTTTTTAGCTCAAGGAAGCGTGACGTACACATTCGGGCATGTCTTTGAACAGCGGCCTAAACCAGAACCCAACCCAATAGCCTATGGGCCTGTTGGGCTTAATTCTTCAAGCAAACGAAAGCTCAGTGAAACAAGGGCATTTGAAGCTAATGCCATCAAACTGCTCTTTAGTAGTGTTTAGTCTTTCAGAATCAGGGGCTCTTGTTTTCTGTGTTTAATATGATATGATGATAATAAATTCGTTTCTATTTGTGAAAACACGATTAAACAAATGGAATTTTTCCCATTTGGCTAGAAAAACCTATAAAGATAAGATATCTTTTGACAAATCACTTGACCCACATTTGTTAAAACACAGAAAATTAGAAAAACAAATATGCTAAAGTAGACAAAACTATGGTTGCACAATAATGTGAGGTTTTTTATTCTGTTTACTGTGAAAAGAAACTATGCAACGATGATTCGGCATTAAAAGTAGTGCTTTTATTTTTTTTTAAAGGGAAGAATTTAATAGGTTTGAATCGTTGAAGGTGTGAGCTTAGAAATTGGTTATCAGGCTGGCATGGTGTGATTGGGCCGAAATATGGCTCGGTTCTTTTGCAAATGCGACCCAATCGGGGTTAATTTCACTTGGCTCCAATTATTTATGGATAAGCTTTAATGTACCCCTAAGCTGTTGCAACTTGAAAGTCTAAGGAGTAAAGAACAAAAATTGAAGCCTTCAAACCAAAATCATTTTTCACAAATCAGCAGTAAAAACAAACCAAATAAAATCTAATTAAACACATAATTGATATTAAGCAATAAGTTAAGGGAAACTGAACGAATTGATGATAATTACATGTAGGCACACGAACTAATAAAGATAGAGAAAGTGTGTGTTGTAAGAGATAGTAATAAAGATTTTTTTTTAATTATTTTTATTAAGGTGATAAATTAAAAAGAATTTTCATACCAAATCTTGTTAACTTGAAGGGTGGAGGAAATAACGATGTGGGGCGTTCAATAAACTTAGGAACTTATGGATGTTTATTAATAAATAATGGGGGCAAGGGTGAAAAAGGAAAAAAGAATTGAGAGCTGCGACAGTCATGAATCTTGGTTGGGGTTGACGTGTCAAATCAGGACTCGTCAATTAAGATATCATCGTCCCTGGATTGTATTTAGCACAAAGAGATGGTATTACACGTGTCACTTGCCAGAGCAGTGCGTGGTCAGACATCTCCGCTGCAACTACTTACAGGCTTTTTCCTACAACCGGGCGGACGCATTTCCAGTTTCTAAGGGGGCATGTAACTATCTGAGTGCGAGTCTTCCGAAATCATATTCAAGATTCCATTAACACCATGACATGTGTTTTTTTCTCTCATACTTTCCACTTGTGTCTGTCTGGACCTCATAATCCAATGGAGAATTCACTAAGCAAGCCTTCTTCTAAACTCTTAATCTTATGCAATTAATTAATTAATTAGCATCGCCAAATGTTTGTTTAACTTAGCATGTAAGCCATTGGCTGAGAATGGTAAATAAAGTTTCCCCTTATCATGGAATTTAACTATAGGCCAAACAATATTAACAATGAAAAATATCTTCTGTGCTCTATGTTGATTTATTTACTCCTATGGATGAGTGTCTTAAAAAAACTAGTAATATATGTAACTTAATTTTGTTCATTTTATAATTTTATGGAAAATATGTAACTTATGGTAAATAATTTTATGGATGAGGGTCTTAAAAAAAACTAGTAATATATGTAACTTAATTTTGTTCATTTTATAATTTTATGGAAATATGGCTTGAATTTGTACTGTAAATTTGAGGAAGCGGTGTTGCCACCTGGTTTGAAAAGTTTTGCTAAATGCTAATAGTAGTTCCGTATTTGTATTATGAAATTTTGAGCTGAAAACATTATCTACAAAAATTACAAAGTTATGGAAAGACGTGGCCACTCTCTTTGCCCATCGCTAACCCTGACAATTCGTAACCACACTTGCAATGATCCCACTCTCTGTGCTCAGCTTACGATATAATATAGATGGTTGTTGCATTAGAAGAAAATCTAGTGAATCTGAAACAGTGAAACTAGCTTTGCTGGCTTGAGAAATCTAGCAGAGTGACAACATATTCATTCAATATTAATGGCTCAAACTATGCTGCTCATGTCTGGGGTTTCCACTAGCCACGCAGGAAACTTGAAAAGAGACTCTTTAGTCACATTTCAAACGCAGATGCTGAGACCTAAGCCATTCTCTCATCTTATGTTCAACCCACTCTCTAATGAATCTTTAACTGCTGCTGCGGCTTCTTCATCATCTAAAGCTTTTTCTACTGTTGCCCTCTTCAAATCTAAAACCAAAGCTCCACCCAAGACCAAGAAGGTTTAATTTGGTTTTCTTGTTTCCGTTTTTGTTGTTGGTAAGATTGTTTTGATTTAATATTGGCCCTTAGCTAGTTGTTTATGGGTATATTTTAATTTAAACTTACAGGTTGAATCAAAGCCAAAAGTTGAGGATGGTATCTTTGGGACCTCTGGAGGATTTGGTTTTACAAAGCAAAATGAGCTCTTTGTTGGTCGTGTTGCCATGATTGGCTTTGCTGTGAGTACTCAACTACTTTTTTCCAAATTCTATACTGAAAACAACATCTGTCGCTTTGCTCATCAAAATTGTACATATATCAGTTAGATTTAGATTTATCATTTTTCTTGAAGGCTTCCAGGCTTCCTTTAGGATTTGTACCACAATTCGGACGGAGGCCCAGTAGACTTGAAAATCTAGGAGAGAAAAAGGAAAATTAAACTTCTGTTAAGATCATATTTTCCAAGGGTTTTATTAATTAATTAGCAAGCTATGTTTTGTGTAGGCTTCCTTGTTGGGTGAGGGAATAACTGGGAAGGGGATTCTAGCTCAGTTGAATTTAGAGACCGGAATTCCAATCTATGAAGCAGAGCCACTGCTTTTATTTTTCATCTTGTTCACCTTGCTTGGAGCAATTGGAGCTTTGGGTGACCGTGGTAAGTTCGTTGATGAGCCAGATGAGCCCACTGGGCTCGGAGGAGCTGTCATTCCTCCAGGCAAAAGCTTAAGATCAGCGTTGGGTCTCAAGGAAGGAGGTAATTCCAATTCCCTAGTCCCTGCCTATTGTGTTTATTAACCTTTTCAGTTTATGAATTTATAATGAGTGATGCAGTGTTTATAAAGTTGGGATACTAAATTTGCGTGTTGACATCTAATGTGTCTTGGCATTAATAATTAATACATTAGTGATGGGGTTAAAAATTAATTATTATTTAATATCTGACAGAAAATACACATACCAATACTTGAGAGTAAATGCGGCTCTAAATGAGTAAAGAATTTTGAACGGTGGTATGTAATAGAATTAATACTAGTAGGCTTTTGGTAGACACCAGCACAAAAATGTTAAAAATTCCCACAATTAAAAAAAGAAAAAAGAAGAAGAAAAACCAGCATTTTTAATGAGCAGTGGAGCTCAATTTTAATAAACCATTATTACCACTACTACAGTTCTCTTAAGTAGCCTGCTTTCATGAATCACGATTTGATGAAGTCAAGAGTAATATATTTGCTGTTTGAATGTGGAAGGTCCCATATTTGGATTCACGAAGTCAAACGAGCTGTTTGTGGGAAGATTGGCTCAGTTGGGTATTGCATTCTCTTTGATTGGAGAAATCATAACAGGGAAAGGAGCTCTAGCACAACTCAACATTGAGACTGGGATCCCCATCAACGAAATCGAACCACTTGTGCTGTTCAACGTTATCTTCTTCTTTGTTGCCGCATTGAATCCTGGAACTGGTAAATTTGTCACAGATGAAGATGAGGAGTAGATGAAACGTGGAAGCTGTTCCTGTTTACTTTATTATGATAAACTTGAATTTCCATTCAATGTAAAAGATAATATTTTGTCGTCATCTCTCTCTCTCTCTCTCTTTCTGTCAAATGAATCCGTGTTATTATTACTAATTCAAGCAGAAGAACTAACGCATTCTTGCATTTCACCTAGTGGGTTTGGGCCTTTCGACTTTAGGCCACGGCCCACAGTTGGGCAAGTGATTTTGTTCGTACTGACGCGCTTTAGTTAAAAAATTTCCAAATATATCGTAGTAATCTATAGAGCCGACAAAACATGTCATCGGATTGTGTTCGTATCGTGTCAGTTTTGAGTTGTGTTAAATTTAACTTGATTTAAACCCAACTCATTTAATAATTGTGTCAAAATATTGAGATCCAAATTCGATACGGAAAAATAATCGGGTTACCCAATAACCCACTTAATATCTATATATTAAATAAAGTTGCGTTAAATATTTATACACTGTCATACATACGTACATACATACATAATTTATCGATATTATAAAATATATATATCTACCAAAATATTATGCATTTACACTATTGAGGTTTTAATTATATATATGTAAAAATATTATATATCAATATTATAAAATATACATGTCTATCAGTATTTTACGTATTTACACTATTGAATCTCTAAGTATATTTAAAATTTTATAAATAAAACACTGTTTATATTCACCGTTTTAAAGAATAAAAATAAAAGAGAAAATCATTTCCAATATTTGAGTTTTAATGATAAAAACCTGTAAATTATTTTAAAATAGAAAATATAATCGGGTCATTAATCAGGTAAATGGGTCAAGAATTTTAACTCTAACCCGAGACGGAAAAAAATCGTGTCAACCCAGACCCGACTCATTTAATAATCGTATTAAATTTGACAATCCATACTCATTTATTTATGTCGTGTTCGTGTCGGGTAATTGGGTCGTGTCAAATTTTGTCAGCTCTAGTAATCTAGCATTTAATTTTTTTTATTATTAGCATTTAATTTTTTTTAAAACAATTCATGATTCTAAAACTTTTATCTTTTTCTGGGAAAAAGAATTAGATAGAATTATGTGATGCGCTTATATGTTGTCCCGTCTGCAACTTTCTACATAAAACAGTAAAAATAGTTCATTTATCCAACAGTATCAGTTGAATTATTACTAGTCAAATTATCTATCATATCCTTTTTTCTTTTTACTTTTTTATAAGAATGCATTTCATTCGAAATCACAATAATAGCCAACAATAAAAAGATTACATTTGGCTTAATTACAATATACATGATAAGACTTAAAGACTAAGTTTAAGTTATGATGATTCCCAATAATAAAATACAATTACATAACTGCAAACATTGCAAATCTCTAATAACTAAGAGAAGAAAAAAGATTTCACAAATTAAAATAACTTAAGCATCAAAGGAATTTTGTAGAATTTGACCCAATTTACTTATCTCAGTTAATACGAGGGAAACAAAAATACGAGGCATATTAGATTAAGTACAACAAAAATACAAAGTAGTTTAACCCTTCTTACAAAATTAAATCTTGTAAGATCACATTAGGGTTTTTTTTTTCTTAAATTGTAAAAACTAATTATATTCTGTCCTTGGCTCACCCAATGACCTAAATGGGTCCTAAAACTGCCCTCAATCATTAAACTTTGAATAAACCAAATGAAAAATAGAAAATTTGAATATCAATCAATATACGAAACTTACCCCACTGATCAAGTTTTTTACAAAGTCGTATGATGGGCAGACAACCAACCTCATTAATAGAAGACGATCATACGTGTCACATAAACACAGGACCACCGACATAAATAAACAGATAATTAATTTCATAATCCGAAAATAGTTCAGCAATTAATTTGCTTTTCCTTTCTTTTTTTTTCTTTTTTTTTTTTTTGGGATGGACAAACCGCATAATTTTTTATAATGAAAAGATATGATACTTCTTACTATTTGTTATTATTATTATTTTAGAGAAAAAAAAAATTATAATTAGAAGCTTCAATGTTTCCGTTATAGCCCCCGTGAAACTAGCAAGTAAAGGATAAACAAAGAGCCACCTCCATCTCCGCTCTCAGCTTTAACTTTCTGTTTACCCCTGCAATATTTCGAAGAAACTGCTTAAACTCACCCGATTCAGACGGTTATGCGTTTTTTTTTTCCCTTTTCATCCGCTACTTAACGGTTGCCTCCTCAGTTCGGGTTAGCTTCGAGGCAGTTGATTCAATTGTTTTGCTCAGTTGTTAAGCTTTGCTCGAGTCACAGACACGATCAGAGCCGTTGATTTGTCTGTGGAAACCAAAATAAGAAAAAAAAATGGAGGAATCTGTGTATGTTAATGGAAGTCACCATCACTCCTTTTCTTCATCGATTTCTCAAAGACATGTTAGCTACAGGTCTCTATTCTGTCTCTTCTCCATTACTCGCGCAATTTATGTTTTTGGATTTTTTTTCGTTTAATTTAATTGGGAATTTTTAAAAATCTGCTTTGTGCAGTAATTTCTGGGCCCTGTTTGAATGGTTTAATTAATGGCTTAACTCGGTAAAGCTTTGCACTTTAAGTTTAGATTAGCGGAACGGCTGTGCTGATGGCAATATTGGCAATTGAATTGAAGTATGGAAACACAAATGAAGAGTAAAAAGCTACTTTTTGTGATTTCCCACTAAAAAGTTTTTTACTAGTTGTAAAACTATTTTAGCTAATTGGGGTTGAGTAGTTTTGATAGACCCTGCTCTCTAGTTTTAGATTGTTTGAACTCGATCAAGCTCGAAATTTCTTGATATCTGCAGTTTTGGTGATCTCGTAAAAGTTCAGATGATTTGCAATTTGAATGTTTTAATTGATGGCTTATGCAATATATGGCTGATATTCTTAATTGTTGGTGAGAATTTCAAGTGGGATGTTTGAAGATGTTGTTTTCTTTACCTGATTGACAAAGTATAGTCCTTTGTTTCTTGACTACTCTGTTGCTTAAAATGTTCATAGCTTAAAGCTTATGGGGTCAATCATTGGTTACGGGTTTTCCGGATTAGTGAAAAATGGTTCCATTAACTTTTTGATGACCGTGGAAAGGTGCCTAGTCATTTGTGTCTTTGATGGGCTTTGTGGTAGTCTTGTTTGTCTGTAGAGATGTTTATTTTTATTAGATGCTTGACATATTGGTACCTTGAGCTTTTAGTGAGTAGTAACATGGTGCTAGGATCGATAGCCTTAATATTTTTCCGAAATTATAACATTTGATGCGTATTTAGATATGTTGATCTTGGGAATCTAAGTGTATGTGTAGCAACTTAATGTTCTTCAAGTTACTCTGTAGTTTATGTAAAATAAAAGAGGTTTATATGTGTTCATGAATTCTATCTTGCTTTTGTATTGATTACTTATATCTAACCTGGTTGGTGGACAACTATGTATAACAAAATGGAAAGGTTGAATCTCCAAGAAATGTCAAGCTTTAGCATAATCAGATAATAGATATTTTGAGTGAAATGCAGTGGATACTGGCTGATTTTAGGCTTTTGCAACTAGTTTCCCTAAGGCAAGTTACTTTGTTCTTTTTGGCCAAATGATTGCCATTTGTTAACATTTTGTAATTTACAAATAAGTAATTTATGTTCCATAGCAGTATTGTTCTGTAAAGGGTAGTGTTATTCATTTATCTTGTTTACCAATTATTCTATATTTCTATTTAATAGCTGAGTTGGCATTAACATGAAATTCATTACAAATTCTGCAGCATCCACTTGACAATGTCAAATTGGTTGCGATTCATTGGGATGAAAATATTGGTAATCAGAAAAATTGTATTCTTTTGAAAATTCAAATAATCATATTGAATGTTTCAGGATTTCATAGCTTATGTAAATTGTGCATTTTTTCAAAATTAAACTATCAACAACCTGTAACAAATGGAACCTGTCACTTGATACATGCTTCTATTTGGACTTATCTGCAACTTTTTGTGATTCTTGGTTTTCAGCTTCCCATGTTGTGATGATATCAATTGAAGGCAAGTTGGGGAATCAGAGTTTTATTATTGGACCTTTATGCTTGATAGGACCACTTTAGAAACCACATAGAATCGATCAGTTAATCAACTGTTCTCACTGTCTGAATGCACATACTTTTCATTTTTGCTACTGGAAGCTGTCATTAAATTCAATATTTTGATATTCATTAGGAAGGGAACCAAATATTAGCAATCAATTCTAAGGTGTCTGATGATATCTTGGAACCCAATGTCTGTATTCAATGTATCACCTACTTTCCTTGACGTTATGATGCCTTCCTTAGCTATTATCTTATCATCTAAAGGGAAAGTATTAAGATCAATTGTATTTCTGTTTCTTGCTTTGAATGACTGGTAGACTGAGTTAGAAATACCAAGAAAAATTGGGTATTCTAGATTAAAGTTGAATTTTCTTTGGTTTTTCAAAACGTAGTTGGATTTATTTTATTTTATAGAAAATCTTGATTTTATTTATAAAGAGAGAACATGACACCGGGTTTTTCATGCAGCTGTGGTTCTTGTGGGTATGAGCTAAACCTTAGCTCTTGTAATAGAAACATCTCATCTATTGGATTAAAATACGGAAAATCTATGAAGCGAGGGATAATATCGTTCGTAGACATAGATGAGAGCAGATTTACTCAAGTTGATGAGTTGCAATGCATACCCCACTTCTCCAAAAACTCGTGGGGCATTTTGCGCCATAGAACCAAACTTCTCTGCCGTAAGTGTGGTAACCCTATTGGAATTGCTTATACCGACAAAACCTCAGCATACTCACCCAAATCAAATGGATCAGATTCACCTTCAGTCCCTGGTGCTTCTGGTCGTAGGAAATATGATGTTAGAATACGTGCCTTACAGCCTTCATCCAGTGAGGAATCTGGCATTCCACTCTTCTCATGATAATACGGCTTGAGCTTCTTCTTCATCATTTGTGATATATGAATGGCATTGGCAACGTTATACTAAGAATTTTCTCTGTGTGGTTATTTTTGTATAGATGCTTTTGAGTCCTTTTGTTTTATATTTATTTTTGTCTTTGTATTTACCTTGTTCTATAAGATCTATATACTGAGGTATCAGAAACATGAAGTGAGAGAAAAACTGTGGAGTTAGAAGGGAGTTGAATTAATTGTCGATAGAAGTTAGGAAGCAGCTTCCAGTTCGAGTGTAAAAGATTGTGATATATGTTAAATTTGAGTTGAATGACTGAAGAGCTTGAAGGAGCATTAGCTTTTGCAGCATTTTTCTTTTTTCTTTTCACGAGCAATTAGCTAGTGGACTGTGGCAAATTGCCAAATTCATGATAACGTTCTTAGAAATCTGCTGAGGGTTGGAAGAAAATTTCTCTTTATTAACGCGCATGAGTGGACTTATACTATCCGATTAGAGCGTAGTTAGCGGATTCCGAAACTCTTATTATGATAGATCACAGCTGGTTTAGGAATGAATGTGAAAATGCTGTGTGTGTGTAAATCTCATTATTCTAAAACGAAAATTATTGCGAGGTCCCTGCTATTTTAACTAGGATAAAAATGCCCCCACTCCTTGACCGGCTGCTATAAACAATTAAACATTAACATTTACCTTTTTAGAACATGAAATATAGATATGAGGTGACGCTGACAGAGGTTAATTCTAATTTTGATTTTTTAGAGAAAGAGATCAATTCTGATAGAAATTGATTGATACAGCTTAGACGTGTGGGTTGTGGATATAGTATTTTAGGTTTTGATATGACGAATGATGAAATGTTTGATCTTCAAACCTCACCGACTCACCGTTAGCGTTAACAGAGGTAATCTAACAACTCTGATCAAGAATAAATGGATTGATCCGCGAAGAATGAACAATCTTTGAAAGCAATATTTCTTGTGCACCGTTACCTCTAAGTCAGCGCGGCGGATAATATGTAATTGTCTTACAGAACCTTCCAATCATTTGAACTTAAATATAAAACTAGCATCCGAAAATTATACGAACCAAATCTTCAAATCAAATAAACCACGGCACTCAAGCTCTAAATTGGAAATTGAAAGCACGACAAGTCGTCCCGTCCCATAGCATACCACCAAACAAAATTTGCCAAGTAGGTGATCGTACATTTCATTGCTTGTATGACTGCGTTTTTTTAATGGACTGTTCATTAAGTTACGATAACATATGTCTGGAATTTCCGAAAATGTCACCAATATCAATAGTAGTTGAGGAGTATACGTTAGGTAAGATGAGTTGAACTTGCAAAGTCAATTTTTCCAAATTCTAACTTGTTTTAAGAATAGTCAGGACTACAGTGTAGGCGATGCATCAATTTTTCAGTGTAATTATGGTATCCGGCTGCGCCTTGCTCCTACCAAAGATGAATATAAAATATTTATAAAACCAAAAATTTGTATTTTGACTTGTCGTTGCGCCTACTAATCAATCAATCAAATATCAAGTACCTTCCCATACTTGTAAAATTCCACTTTTTCATCACTATATATATTTATAAGGGGAGGGGGTAAAGTTACGGTACCACAATTATATGTTATTATAGTTAGATTCAATCATTAAATTTAGTCTACAGTTGTCACTAAAATTAAATTTAATGACTGAATCCAGCTTTGGTACCATACAACTATGACACTATAATTAAACCCTTATAAAAAGTCTATATGTAACATACATACTTCACAATAACCACACAAATTATGAGCCATACAATTTACGCGAAAATGTGTATGTTACGTGAAATGTAACATAGCATTCGCCTATTTATAAACCATGCTTCATCTCTCAATAATAATTTCTCACATCAGGAGTTTATCTTCTTGTCTCCATGATGAAGCTCCCTCACCCTCACATCTCTTTCTTTTGCTTGTGTATGCTATTGTCATCTTCGTGTGCTAGTATTATTATAATCAGCCCTGTCTCTGCTGAGAAACCTTGTGATTTTCCAGCGATCTTTAACTTGGGCGACTCGAATTCGGATTCTGGTGGATTGGCCGCCGCTTTTACTCCGCCAAACTCGCCTTATGGCGAGACTTACTTCCACATGCCGGCGGGTAGATTCTCCGATGGACGTCTCATCATCGATTTCATCGGTACCACTTTGCTTTACCTTCATTTTCAGCTGATTTATCACAATGCCTTGAAAATTTCGTCCACTGAATTTTTGCTTGACGGATAATTGGTTGGAGTAAGAGTTAAAAATTAACGATTGTAGGCCCGCGGATTTTAAGTTTTTGCAACATGTTTTTCCCAAACTAGCCTCGAAAAAGCTACTTTATGCACGTGGGGGAATTGTACCAAAAATTCTGACATCAGTTAAAATTTTTTAGCGTCGTTGATACCGACACATCGCTAATATATATATATATTTATTTTATGAAAATCCCGACCTAACATGCATGAAAGATAGAAGGATCTTTATTTTATAACATCTAGTTACTGTCCCCCACTTTCACCAATCATATTTTGTATATGCAGTAAAATTTCATTAGAGGTGCCACCTAATTTTGTTGCGAATTAATTTCTAAATTATTTATGATAGTTATTAATAAATTATTTATGATAGTCTATCAGGAGGATGAATGTTTAAATTTTAAGTCTCTCAAATATTTAAGAGATGTTATTATTTTAATTTTAACCCTTTTAAATATTTAAGAGACGTCAACTCTTTTCTTAAAAAAAAATATCTTTACTTAAATTTTGAGAAAAAAAATTAAATTAAACTTTTATATCGCATCTGCGAAGACTCAAATCACTTTTTTCAATGGTGTGAGGAAGTGGTTATAACCATTGGGCTAAGCCTAATGGTTATAACCACTTGGCTAAGCCCAAGTGGTTAGGAGACTAAAACACCTTTACTTTAGCTTATCTTATTGGCCATCAATTCCAAAAATTTAAGATAATCAGTATGTTATGTGTGCGTAATAAGTTGCATGCATGGCATATGTCCGTAGTTTTCAACATGTGAACTGGAGCAATACTATCCGTGGATTTGTTATTCCATGTTGCTCCAAAGTCATCGCTACATCGGATTATCAGTACTGCTCGGCTTACGTAACATGTGAATTTCGACAATAAAAAAACAGTACTATAAACTAAAATGACTAGTAAAATCATGTCACGTGTTTGTAACTTTCTACACGATTGTAAATTCAAAATAGATGCACATAGCTGAAGATTTTGTTGGATTAAAATATGCACCAACGGATGTGCTCTTGATTTTTTTTTTCCTAATTCTTTCCCTAGTTTAATTTTTTTTTTCTTTTACTTGCGAATTGAGCCTTTGCTCAAGAGAATTTGATATTTCACCAATTTAACTGAAAAAAAAAATGGAAATTTCAGCTCAGAGCTTTGATCTGCCATATATCAGCGCATACCTTAACTCTCTAGGAACCAACTTCAGTCATGGAGCAAATTTTGCCACAGCAGCATCAACTATTAGACTACCAACCAGAATCATACCCGGTGGCGGATTTAGTCCTTTTTACTTGGACGTGCAGTTGCAACAATTCAGTCAATTCAAAAACAGGTCACAGATTATCAGAAATCGAGGTTAGTTCCATAAAACATGAATTGTCTTAGATATCATCCAACTTGTTTTATATATTATGCCTTGATTGGATCTTTTTTGCAGGAGGAATATTTGCAAGTTTAATGCCGAGAGAGGAATATTTTTCCAAGGCTCTATACACCTTTGATATCGGTCAGAATGATCTTGGTGCTGGCTTCTTTGGTAACATGTCTGTGGAGGAAGTTAATGAATCTATCCCTGATATAATCAACAAGTTCTCAGCAAACGTTAAGGTATTTTGGCCAGTAACTAAAGCCAAGTTTATGACTATACATAGTATGCTTCAGTTTAAAGTACAACAGCTAAGATCTTTGATTACTGTACATTTGGGCTTGGGCATCTTGGTTTTACTTTTACTTTGCATTAAAGGTAAAAAGCGTGAGCACCTCAATTCCTAATGGGCTCTAATAGTGAAGTTGTGTTGATTTGCAGAACATATACAACTTGGGGGCTCGATCATTTTGGATCCACAACACCGGGCCAATCGGCTGCTTGCCCTATATTTTAGCCAATTTTCCCTCAGCTAAGGACTTTGCCGGTTGCGCAAAGCCTTACAATGAAGTAGCCCAGAATTTTAATCTCAAACTGAAAGAAGCTGTAGTTCAACTGAGGAAAGATTTTCCTTCAGCTGCATTTACATACGTGGATGTCTACTCCGTCAAGTATTCTCTATTCAGGAATCCCAAAAGATATGGTAGTTAGTCATATGAAGGCTTGGGTTACAAGTTTAATGCGTCAAGTTGCATGTTTTTTTTTTTTCAGTCACGTGTTAAATTGTTTATTACTATAATGAACCGCAGGATTTGAGCTTCCAACGGTAGCTTGCTGTGGCTATGGTGACAATGAGTACAATTACAGTGGTACTGCTGAATGTGGACAATTGGCTACTGTCAATGGCACTCAATTCATTGTTGGTTCTTGTGATCGTCCCTCAGTTCGTGTAAACTGGGATGGAATTCACTACACCGAGGCTGCTGCTAAGTTTGTGTTCGACCGAATCTCAACTGGAGCTTTCTCAGATCCTCGTATTCCATTGAAGATGGCATGTCGCAGAGCTTTGATTGATTAATTTAGAAGCCATATGCTGGTGCATATGCACGTGAATAAACAATATGCTTTCACTCTCATCGAATTTAATTAATAAATTGTTGGACGGCTATTATTTTTAATAAACTGCACGCACTGCTTTGTACCCAACGAAAATCATATAAACCCAGGATTTTTTTCGTTGCTATCAAATAAAATTTAATCGTTTTATATACTTTTAATTATTATCACCCAAGTTGAAAATTGGACTTTACCAGCCATCTCACCTTTTTCAAAAAATTAATAATTAAAAAAAAATATATTAGGGTAACTACAGTCTGCAGGCATACCAAAATTGATCAATAATAAAACAATAAATGGGTTGATCCATGAAGAACAATCTTTGAAAGCAATTTTTTATGTTCACCCGTACAAAGGTAAGTTAGCTAATGGATAATATATAATTGTCTTGTAGTAACTTTCAATCTTTTGAACTTAAAAATTAAAGTTTGAATATTAAACTATCATCCACTAATTACGTAAACCTCAGCTCCAAATTAAACGACGACGCTGTCGAAATTGGAAATTGCAAGCACGACGAGTCGTCCCGTCCCTAGCGTAAGTGCGTAACCCCAAAAACAAATCCAAAACTTGCCAAGCAACCGTCGTTTAATCGTACATCTCGTTTAACGGGCCCTGGTTGGGCCAAGCCTTAGCCTGATCTTTAAATTGAAATGAAGGGCGTTGATCTTCGAAAAGTTTGACCCTTCAAATTAAAAGTCGCCTCTAACTTTGCTATCATTGGTTTAGAAAAATTGAAGTGAATAGTGGTAAATCCCACAGTGACAAAATAATTAAGAACTAAAGGCTTGATATATATACTTACAGATTTAATTTCTGTTAACGCTTTTGCACAAGGGAGTATGAAATTGGGGTCAATTTGGCCTTGTCTTACGTGCGCTCGTGTTCAGCGTGTACAAATCGATCTTGGCTGGTTTGGGCGTTTGGTGAAACCGTACTCTCCAAATTTGAATTACTAAAAGGCTGTTATAAGGATGAACGTGGCTGGTTTGATTTAAATTTCAAAAATTAATTTAGGATTTTGAATTCTGAAATTAGTGCATGTTCCTGGACACAAATTGCCAGCCGCTAATTCTATAAATTGGCTTCCAACTACATTTGCAAAACATACCAAAATCTAAGTGATTTTTCAAGTAAATACTCTCTAGTTTTATGTTTTAGTATAATAAAGTTCATTGAAAGTAGTGAGGTTGTGCTGCCAACATTGTTAAGATACGTTGTATTTTGGTAGACAAACACCAATATAATCTAAGTGTCATTGAGAAAGTAAGATGTTAATAGGGTGGGAATCGAAACAAGGACCTTTCAACCACGCTCGTATCTATCTTCTGTCAAGAATGTTCCCCAAACACAGATTAGGAAGTATTTTTGGGAAGATAAAATATCACTACACTGCGAATCTTCTTTAAGGATATTGTATCTTTATAGGCTTTGGGTTTATGTTTTGTCTTATTTACTTATTATTGATCAATTATCTTTATAGAAGTGAATAGTTGTTGTTTGGGTGGCTGCAGCAGCGACAACCTTTAGACTTTGCTCTTGTGGAGGTAAAAGTGTTGAGGATTGATAATGGTAAATTGATGATAGATCAGGCTTTCGTGTGGGGTCAAATGTGTGAGTGTATACGTGAATTACACTGTGCTCGTTTTATTTTTGATTTCTTTATAATTATTTTTTAAGAGTCGTTTTCAGGACTTTTAGGTAATGTCCTGGCCCTAGCATTAACAGTATTAAGCTCGCCCATTGTGAGCCTTTGCCGAATCTTTAGCCCCGAAATTTATCCAATCGATTTGGTTAAATTTGATATTTGGTTTTTCCAACTAATATTATGATAGATTCTTTTTTTTAATTTTTTTTTTTTTTTTATAGAGATTGATCATTTATGGCATGAAATATCCCTTATCTAGACATCAAAACTAACAACAAATATCCAACCGACGCAATTTTGTAGTTCATAACTAGTGATTTTATCCCACAAGTGGATTAAAAGATTAAAGCTAACATCGCATTTAGTTGATATTTAGACACAAATAATTATAAAAATACTTTTGTACAAATTAAATTTGCCACGTAAAAAGTGGCTTAGCCCGAGATTTGTCGAGCTCAACTCTGGCCCAGGCTTTTGCCAACACTAATCTTAGCCATGCCCCATGGGCTGAAATTTTGATAATAGAAGAAAACCATAAATGAATAACCAGGAAACAAATGACTGCAATACTAAAAATAAACAGTGTGATTAGTTTGGAGGTGCATCAGTGCATGAGTTATGAATGCCTTGTAGTTTTTCAAATGGTAATATCTACAAGATGGCCGTTGCTTTCGATTTCTAGTCAACAAGTGTCCTCGTGTACTGTTCATTTGTAGCTAAGTTTGTCTATTATCTATCAAAAAGATCCAAAGAGTACACTGCTAGATAAAATATGAAACTAGAATGACAAATGCAAAGAGAAAATTTTGAGAATGCAAAGCTAGAATTTTCATTCCTTGAACTTAGGATAAGAACGCATGTATCTTGCTCTCTGTTCACAGCTGTTACACTAATCCTATGGTTACTATTGATTGAATCCAATGACTGATACTGCTTGTGCTCCGCTTAGTCGCATGCTCATTGTCTTCATATCTCTAGGTTCTTATCTTCACCGCATTCTGGCGTGTTCTTGTGAGCTAGCTTACTCAGGGTTCCATGTCACTTGATTTGTCTATGTCATTCGAACTGCAGCTTAAGCTTATTTGTCATGTCGGATTCATTGTCGTCATTCAGGCATTTCATCGAACAATTTTGCATTAGCATCATACATCTTGTTTGGAAAGATATTGTTCTGAATCATTCAGCTTAAAATTGGAAAAAAAAAAAAAAAAGCCCTCATCCATTTTGTTTTATGTACCTCCACCTAAGCCACTTGTTTTACCTAACTCCTAGACGTTATTTGATGTTTTGCTGGATCCTTTTTTACCATATCCGTACTTATATCTCAGTAATTCCTCACATCAAGACTTATTTTCTTGTCTCACTTCCATGATGAAGCTTCCTCACATTTCTCTCTTTTGCTTCCAGCAATCTTTAATTTTGGACTCCAATTCAGATGCTGGACGATTGGCTGCTTTTACTCCCCGAAACTCGCCTTAGGGAGAGAACTACTTTCACAAGCCATCTCAGAGTTTTTCCAATAGACGCCTCATGAGTGATTTCATTGGTATCACATTGCTATATATACTTCATTTTCAGCTTATTATTTAATTTTGGTTGGTTGTTCAGGCATTCAAAATTATGCATTTTGACTTGAAATGTCGGCTTATTTTGTTGGTAATTAATTAGTAAAATTATTTATGGTACTTCTATTAGGAGTCTGAAATGCCTTAATTTATTAACCATCGATTCATTTCCAAAAAAAAAAAAAAAAGTGCTAAAACGTTATTATCTGTCAATAATAAGTTGCATACATGAAAGATCATGCAGAAAATACGTTTATACTTTACAAAATGCGGATAAGAGCAATACACAAGTGTTTTGGTGCAAAACCATCTCTATATCAAATTATCGGTGTTGCTTTCAATATGTAATGTCTAGTAATATCATGTCATGTGCTCGTAACCATATATAGGATTGAAAAATGAAAATAAAAGTATACATATAAAGATTTTGGTTAGATTGAAATATTGATCACAGAGGTGTTGATTTTTACGGACCACTCTCCTTCTCAATCTAGGACGACCCGGGTCACTTTCGTTGCGAAGTTTTCCTGTTCGGTCTTTTTCAATAAGTGGTCCGCTGCAGGCTAACAATCCTCGTTGTCAAGACTTACGATTGATTGAAGCAGCCAGGGGCGGAACAAGCCAAGCCAATCTTGACTGGAGGGGCCAAAAATTTTTTTCAAGCCTATAAAATAAGTATTTTTTTAATATATGTTTATTTTAATATAAATATTAAGCAATAAATTATTTTTATTATTATTATTATTATTATTATTATTTTATTTTACAGCGGCCATGCCCCATGGCAGTCCCTTAATAGATCCGCCCCTGGAAGCTGCTATTGAACATGGTGCAAATTTTGCCACAACATCATCCATTATTAGACTACCAACTTCAATCATACGTGGTATCAGTGAATTCAGTCCTTTTCGCTTGGACATGCAGTTCCAATAATTCAAACAATTCAAATCCCCGTCATAGATAACCGGACAACAAGGTAATTAATTAATTATTTGAGCTAATTGCATGAACCCTTAATACTGATTGGAATAATTTGTTTTCGATATTACATCCTTAATTTGATCGATGATCATTTTTACAGGAGGAGTCTTTGACAATTTAACGTCCAAAGAGGAATATTTTTCCGGAGCTTTATACACTTTTGATGTTGCGCAGGATGATTTTACTTGCTGCTTTATTTGCTACCATGTAATAAACAGTCTCTTATCAAATATTGAGGTAACCGTCAGACGAGAAATGCTACATTGTAGTCGCTCTCAGATTGCTAAAGTCTACAGCGGGGTAGTTTTGTTGATGCAAAGTATATACTGATATACAGTTCAGGAGGTAGGTCATTTTGGATTCACAACTTAAGATCTTTAGATTGTTTGGGTTTTATTTTCTGGTAAGGTACTGTTTGGAATTATGGTGCTGCGCACAAAATTATAATGATAAAATAAAAGTTAATAATATATAGTAATTATAATTTTTAAATAATAATTTTAATAAAATTAATAAAGATATAATAAATTTTTCATCATATAAATATAAAACTAAATCAATTTAGTTTATAAACAACAATATTAAGTTTACCAAATATTTTAATACCATAGGTTAAAAAGTTATAGCCGTCTAACATCAATTCTAAATAGGGCATAATTCTCCCTTATCATCAATATTGAAGGATTATGGGGATTGTGTAAACCGCTTACAATGAATTAGCTCAGTTTTTCAATCTCAAGTTGAAGGAAGCGGTAGTTCATCTCGGGAAAGCTTTTCCTTCAGCTGCATTTACACTGCAACAAGTAGTACTGCGTGTTCAAAGAACCCAATAAATACGGTAAGTCAATAAGTCACACCTAACATTAATTTGTTTACAAAGTAATGCAAACAAGGACACGCATACTATCGATAAGAAGAGTTCTTTCTTTTTTTTTCTTTCTTTAATATATATCTAGTAACTGATATATAGTTGAAATATGTATTTATAAAACACGTGAAACCCCTGCACTGGAAAAGTTCTGTTTATTTATATTTAGCTATCATATGCCTGATCCTACAGGTTTCTGAAAAATTTAACGCAGGATTTGAGCTCCCGTTTGTAGCTTGCTGTGGCTATGGTGACATTGGGTATTACAACTATGGTATCAAGGCATTAACGTTGATTGTGGAGGAGCAGGTAATGTCAATAGCTTTCATGTTGTAGTCGATACGTCCAGTAAACTGGGATAGAACTCACTACGCCGGGGCTGCTAACAAGTTTGTTTCAAGAAAAATTCTCTGAATCCTCCTATATTCCCAAGAGTGGCATGCAGGCCGGCTCAAGGCTGATCCAGTCGAAAATATTTTAGTTAAGGCATCTTAATTTTCCAATAAAATAAGAACAGTCCTACCATCACTCGCTGGCTATAAAGAGGACACGTATACTAATATTTTGCAAACCCATCCAAAGTTCCGGTTGAATTGTGAATTTTGGCATTTGGTTTTTGACGGTACGGGGAATTATTATTCTGCTATGACTTAATGGTCACGGATTCGGGCATCATTTGCTGTTTTAATGAAAAGTGTTTTTTAGATATAAAAATATATATCATTATTTTTTAACGCATATAGGAGAAGAGACTAGAGACAGTTGTAGCCAAGATTGGAGTAAAACGCATCATATTTAAGGCTGGTAAAGGGGAAAAACAAACAAACAAACAAACAGATCCAAAATCCCATAAAAATTATACTAATTTTTGCACTTGACAGCATGGCGATTAGCGATCCCTGCCGAGGTAATATTTGTAAGGAACCCGTGGCAATTAGCATCTAAGTTATATCATTAGAGAATGGGATCAAAATGTCAAACATAATTGAAGTTAAAAGAAAGAGTAATGATGCACGTACAAAGTGAAGGTGATTTATGATATTCTCTTCAAAAATAAATAATAATAACTATCTTTCTAACTGAGTCTGTTGAGTAAGTAAGAAAGATAAGTAAGTGGGAGGCATGTGAAAAATATATATATTATTTTAAAGCCCATTATTTTTTACTTTTGAACATTACTTAGCTTATAAATAGAGGTTTCGTTTGCACTCTCTTCAATTCTCAGTCTAATTGAAAAGTGAGAGAGTAAAGAATTGGAGATTGGGTGTATTGAGAATTTAGGTAATGAACTAAAATACTTCAATATTTGTAATAAAGTCTGATCGCTTCCATTATGCAGCAGCTCCCTAGCAATGGCATCTCTCTCTTTTGCTTCTTCTGTATGCTACTTTCTTCTTCTTATGCTAAGCCTAGAATAAGTAGCCCCGCCTTTGCTGCAAATAGTTGCAATTTCCCAGCAATCTTTAACTTCGGGGACTCCAATTCAGATACCGGTGGGATCTCTGCTGCTTTGTATCCTATTAACTGGCCATACGGCCAAACTTACTTTCACATGCCGGCCGGCAGATTCTCCGATGGCCGTCTCATCATTGATTTCATTGGTATCCTTTAGCTTATTTCATTTTTATCCTATATAAGCTACTTTAATTGCACCAACTATAGAGTGTATCATATTGCTTATTCATACGTAAATATTTTGATTCTATACTATTGTATATTATGATTCAAAATTCTCTAAGTGATCTGAGCTGTGAAACTAGTAGTTGGTGATTTCATAGTTAATAAAATAAAACGTAAGAAATATATTTTATTAACCGCAGATGAGTAATAATGTACGCGTATCTGATTTTTTTTTTTTTTTTGCGGAGCCCAAATTATAATTAAGTTTATATCAAGATTATAAGATCCTAACCCTTTTATTTCATTTTATTTTATTTTTCAGCTGAGAGTTTCGGATTGCCGTATCTCAGCGCATACCTTGATTCGGTAGGGACCAATTTCAGTCACGGAGCAAATCTTGCCACCGGAGGATCAACAATTAGAGTACCAGATAGAATCCTACCAACCAATGAAGGATTCGGATTCAGCCCTTTCTACTTGGATATCCAATTATCACAATTCATGCTGTTCAAATCCAGATCACAGATGATCAGACAACGAGGTTATTTAATTCATCTAAGTGCATGAACCCTCAATATGAATATTGGAATAGTTATTTTCATATATTAGAGCCTTAATTTGGTCGATGATTTTTTTGGCAGGAGGAATCTATGCAAGTTTAATGCCCCAGGAGGAATACTTTTCCCAAGCTTTATACACTTTCGATATTGGTCAGAATGATTTTACTGCCGATTTGTTTGCTGACATGCCTATAGAGAAAATCTATGCCTCTGTCCCTGATGTAATCAACAGTTTCGCATACAACGTTAAGGTAACCTTCACATGAGAAATGCTATGCTACAGTTTATTATATCTCTTTATTTGATGATCATATCTGTAAACAAAACATGAGGTGTGGGTTAATTTGTTGATGCAGAGTATATACAATTCCGGAGGGAGGTCATTTTGGATTCACAACACAGGACCTTTGGGTTGCTATGCTTTTGTTTTTTTAGATTCTCCTTCAGCACCAGCGTTGAAGGACTCTGCGGGCTGCGTAAAGCCATACAATGAATTAGCTCAATATTTCAATCTCAAGTTGAAGGAAGCTGTAGTTCAACTCAGGAAAGCTTTTCCTTCGGCTGCATTTACTTATGTTGATGTCTACTCCATCAAGTACTCCCTATTTAAGGAACCCAAAAAATATGGTACGTCAGTAAGTCACACAACCTACGGTATCGAAGAAGTGCGCATAAACACAACACTGCATTGAAGATCTTAATTTGTTTTTTTTCCTGTTTATAACTTCACGTATTTACATAAT
The DNA here is from genome assembly GCF_022201045.2 of Citrus sinensis. Lineage (NCBI taxonomy): Eukaryota > Viridiplantae > Streptophyta > Magnoliopsida > Sapindales > Rutaceae > Citrus > Citrus sinensis. The sequence continues at coordinate 32,993,463 of NC_068560.1, read as the reverse complement.
TCAGGCGTCCGTACTTGAGAATGTGTTTCGTCCTTTTTCCTTTCTGAAGAATGTTGTAATGCAGGATTTGAGCTTCCATTGGTAGCTTGCTGCGGGTATGGTGGCATTGACAAGTACAACTTCAGCCTTAATGCCGTATGTGGAGCATCAGGTCTTGTGAACGGCACCAAAATAGTTGTGGATTCGTCGTGCGACCGCCCTTCTGCTCGAGTAAGCTGGGATGGAGTTCACTTCACAGAGGCTGCTAACAAGTTTATTTTCGACCAAATCTCAACTGGAGATTTCTCAGATCCTCCTATTCCCCCAAATATGGCATGCCACAGAGAGGGCCAGCTCAAGGCACTTGGCCAAAATGCTTTAGTCAATATTTCTTAAATCTTGCTCAGAAAAGAATGATCACGTCCATGTACAAAAAGCACTAAAAACAAAGTGTAACTTGAGTGCTTCTTAGGGCATTAATGATGCCAAAAATAAATAAATAAATAATCATGAATAAATAAATGATTTAAAGCCGTAAGAAGAACTTTATTGCCATGGAGAAGATCATTCTAAGTATACTATTGTCTCATTCTAAGTAAATTAATCCTGCAATATTCATTAATAGGTCTTTGGCCTAGTGGGTAGGGATGGCAATGGGGTGGGGTGGGGGTGGGGAGGCTTACCCCATTCCCCACCCCGTTAGAAATTTTTGCCTCCATTCCCCACCCCATTCCCCAATAAATTTAGTGGGCCGGGGATGAAAAATCCCCATGTGGAGAATGATTTCTCCATCCCCACCTCATTCCCCATTTATTTATTTTATAATATGTATAAATACATTATTTTAGTAAGTTAAAAATTAGAGACTTAAAATAAAATCATCATCATATTGTAAAGTATTTAAATTTTTTTTAAAAAATATCTAAAAGTTTGAAACAATATCATAAAATGATATTAAAAGTGGAAAATATTTAAAGAGCGTAGCACCTTAAAAGAGAAAAGAAAATATAACAATGTTTCAGAATTGAAAAATATTATAGGATTTTCTTTCATTCATATATTGTTTATATTGCATAAAAATTAAAAAAATTATTAATTGACATTATAATTGATAAAATAAAAATTATTAAATAAGAATTAAAAATATATTTATATATAATGGGGATTGGGGTGGGGGTGGGGTGGGGAGTACAAAATCAAACCCCACCCCATTAAGAATTTAGGGATTATTTTCCCCTCACTCCCCACCCTATTCCCCAAAAATTATTTAAAAATTTATCCCATATGGGGTGGGGATCCATGGGACCCCAAACCCGTGGAGAATTTTGTCATCCCTACTAGTGGAAGAACTCTTGCACTGTTCGAATCTCCATAAAAATATTATGAGGTTAGTTTCAGTTCTTTTTCAATTATCAATAATTGAGTGGAGCGGACATACAATTATATAATATATGTTTGTAAATATTAATTATAATATTTGATGTAATATCAATAATAGTCATGTATAACAGTATTAAAAAAAATCCCCCAATATTCTAATCAGTCTCGCAAATGGAAAAAATTCTTCTAACGTAAAACTTCATCATAGATTGCGGGCGATAAACCATTTTCAGTTTCGGAACGCCACGTGGGTTAATGAAACAAAATTAATGTACCACCCTGAGTTCTGACCATACATGATAAACCGCGTTTTTTTATTATTTTATTTTTCATAATTGAATTAAAAAAATTGAATATATTGCAGGTGAAAAAAAAAAAAAGTTTTGCCCATTCAAATTTCATGGCATGTTACAACTTATAGTTTTTTATTCTTATTTCCAAAACGTATCCTAATTTTTGTAGTGGAAGCATGAGGTCGTGGGATCAATTCAGAGGAACACTTTTACGTTGAGGGTGGAAGGGGTGCAGTGTGAAAAATATAATAAATAATATGACATATCAATATTTTTCAATGCTCATACATAGAACTTAATTAAATTGAATTATGAACATAAATTTGGGAATAAAATTTCTAGTACAAATAATAATGCAATAATTCTCATATTTGGCCTTGCACCAAATAAACTAGGATAAATTCCCTTTAGTCATAGGGTTGGGGATCAATTCCTATTTAATCCTTTCTGTTTTTCCCTCTGTTATTTTTTTTTAATTCTAAGAAAGACTATTTTATTTTTGTTAATCATGAATCTGATGAGTAATGGCTGGATGAATTTTTGAAAGTACGAAGATTAATTGAGAATTAATGCATAACCATGGAAAATAAAAAGATAATTTTCAGGCAACTAAATTTATCTGGGCTGATATGGGCATAATCGTGTTTTAAACATCCAGTCCAATAACTAGCCTGGCCTTAAAGCCATAAATTGAAAGTTTTTCAGCCAGGGGGCTATACATCAACATAGTCGGGTGGGTCGGGTGGGCCTGTTGGGGTTTTTTTCTTCATAAGTAATAAAAATTTAAAAAATGAGTCGGAAAATTCTTTTGAAATCTTTTTTTTAATTACATTAAATTTAATGTTAAAAATACCCTTCTTTCTAAATAAACACAATTAAAAATCATATAATTTCTTAAACTGGGTTCTATTCATAATCATTCTATTGTATTCGTTATTGAAGAAAAAAAATTATGTTTGTGAGTTTTGATGAGAAAGAAAATATGTGTGAGATTATAATACAATATTTATACTTAAATATAATTTTTAATTGTAAAAGAAGGATTTTAAGAGGATTGCGTAAAAATGAATCAACGGAGAAAAAGTGAAAAAAAAGAGAGGTGCAAATCTAAATGGATATCGTCCAAAAATACAGATAAAATCAAATCAATGTCTGCCATTCCATCATGTTTTGAAGCCCAGCGGATGGAGTAAGAGAGACGTGTCGAGTCAAAAAAAAAAAAAAAACAATCAAACCAAATGCTGTCTTTTCCAGTCTCTTGCATGTCTCTCTGTTTAAGCACATGGTGTTGATTGAATTGGCTGTGATTTTGCATATTTTATACCCAGAAAATAAGAAAAAACAATTGAATTCATGTGGCAATAAGTGAATGAATACTCGTTTTATCACATCAAACAGCACAAGCAACAAAAGCGAACCCCACAAGATGAGTTATATTCCACCCAAAAAAAAAAAATAAATAAATAAATAAAATGAAATGAAAAAAAAAAAAAAAGCCACCACATGATGTATGAGTCGCATTCATAATGGTTATTAATTTAATTTACTCTATGTTCATGTTCGGAGTTGTTTAATTGCCAAAGTTTCCGAAGCAGTTCTCAATTTTCGAATAAAACTAAAAATAATTAATGTCACATGCAACTTTACGTATTTTAATTTCTTTCTACAAAATTTAATTTAAATACTAAAGTTTTTTTTTTTTTTTTTAATGGTATGTGTATGCGAGTGTGTGTATTTGCATGTATCTGAGCGCGGACGAATTAATTTCTTTTGTAACCTTTCCTATAATTTCTCATCAAGAACAAAGAAGCATAATCTTCTTTAGATGCCCATATCCCATATGGTAGGGTCTGTGTTTTTGTGTATCTGAATCTTTGTGCTTTTGCAGCAGTCTGAGGATAGAAGAAAAATAAAGCAACAAAAATTTCTTGGCAAACAAGCAGGAAAGGAAAGAAAGTTCAAGCCCCCCGAAAAAGGGGAAAAAAGAAAAAAAGGAAAAAGGAAAGAAGGCATGTTGAAATCTGCTCGATGGTCTTAAAGGATAGAGATATTGTCACGTGGACTGTGTTCCAAATTAAAATGCATTGAAGGGAAGAAGAAAGAAAGTGTGAGCTAGTCAGCAGAGCCTATCAGGATGGCTTCGAGTCTAAAATGCTACAATTTTTATTAATGCTTTGGACCTCTCTATGGACAGCAAAATTTTCTCTCTTTATGAACAAGTGTAACAAAGCAATGTGCTTATTAAAAGCTGGGTTGACCAAAAAAAGCTTCCCAGAGAAGCGCTTTTATCTTGTAACCAGATCAACTGAGCAAATAATTCAAGCCGCTCCCCTTTATTATTATTATTATTATTATTATTATTATTATTGTTCTGAGTTCTAACCAAGTGAACTAACTAGCTCTTCAATTTTGGTGGCTTGAAAGAGTCAAGGGGTTTTCATGCCAAACATTCACGATTTCCAATTTATTTTTATGTAGATTATTATATATGCAGCATGCATGTATAAATATACATACATACAAATAGTTAATGGTGGAACCAGAATCTTTAATTAGGGTTATTTTGTCGTGGGTGATAACTCGTCGGGGTTTAAGTATAAAAAGACTACCATAAATGTTAATTCATAAAAATGAAAAGTAAAAAAGGATTATTTTGTGGTAAGTGATAACTAATAGATGCCGAAATATTAAAAAAAAATTAAAATTAAAATTTACAAAAACTTTGTTTTATCATATTTATTCTGTCTTCATGATTTTTTTTTGAGATCCTCAATACTAATGTTTATATATTTAAGTAAAGCAACACTTATCAATTAAATATCTTATGCGATGTAGCATTTATTCATTAGATAATGGTTAAATAAATAATTTAAAAAATTATAAATATTCACTATCTAATGAATAAATAAAACATCACTTGAGATAAAATCTCTTAGGAAATTACTTAACAAGTATAATCATTACATTATTCATAATTCTTGCACACGTGGTTCTTCCCCCTCATATGTACGTCCACACTTACGCAAATACGTGATATTTAAAGGAACGTAGCACTATTCACAATCAAACAACAAACAACATATTGATCAAACTGACTGTCTGTAAAGAAGAAAATCTCAGCAATTGAAATCTTTGTTCGGTGTATTAAATTATTTAGTATACGAAGACCACATTAGATCCCGACTAATTCAGATTTAAGTCGGGTAGAACCACTAGAGTGGCAAAGAAATTTAACTCTGAATGTTATTTAATCTAACGTGTCTTAACTTCAAAAAGAGAAAAATGAAAAGGAAGGTATAATTCATAAGAGTAATGATACAGCCACAAACTCTTGTACAAACTTATTTTGTACAAACAGAAGTGGCATTACTTGATTGGTTGAATGAAAATATAAATTAATAAAAACAAATTATGTGGGCCAAGTGATATTTAATTCAACTAATCTTATCATGCCACATCAGTTTGTACAAGAGTTTGTGGCTGTATCATTACTCAATTCATAAATATGTGTTGTCTTTATAGCCATATGAGTTAAATAATAGTAGAAAGTAAGGGCACATATTTAGCAGGTGGAGTTTCTCATTCCATCCAAATCTTTTAAAATAATTTTTTCTTAAAAAAAAACATTTGACTACCTTTTTTTTTTTAGCGACAAATTATGCGAACCTTATTCTATATGCAATAAAATTAGACACAATAAATCGACTTCAACAAGTCGTATAACTAATTAACTGCTCCAGTTGACAAATTAAGAGAGTTTTTTTCTTCTAGATGCGAAAAATCTTCTACAGATAACACTATGTTTGTTGACCTATTCTTGTACGTGCGTCAAATTTGTATGGGTCAAGATGAACGAATTTCAAAATTAGCAGTCAACACATTGATGTATTATGAGGATTAGAAAAGCAAATACAGAATTACTCATAATTACTAAACAGAAGAATAAATAATGAAAATTAATAATAATAATCGCTCATCACAATAGAATTGTTGGCAAAGAGTTCAATCACAATTATTTTATTTATTAATTTTTTTTTTTTAAAGGCGACCAATATTTTCTTCTATTTGATTAGTCTTTTTCCGGCGTTTGGTAGTCAATAGAATGGAATTCCAATTACGCAGGCAAATGCAATTAAACGAATGCAGCCATGGTTTTATTGATTTTTTTATCGGCATCTTGTTAGTGTATTGTAGTTGTTGATTGAGTTGGGTGATTGTTTTTGTCTTGTCATTTTCGTCCACTCCATTTCAGCCTTTTCTCAACATCCATTAATGGTCCTATTTTTTAAGAGAAATGGTCCTATATTGCTTGATCTTGGCTTAGGACAGCTTGTTCTAGCCAAAGTAACTAATGGCTTAATAGGCCCTTATCGGCATGTGGGGCAAAAAAATTCAAGCATAATCATCAAGATTTTAAGGAGACATATTGTCCCTGGGTGTTTGAAAATTCATAATTTCGAGATACATGTTAAATTTTGAAATTTAAATGTTAATTAATTAGGAATCATATATATATATAAGTATGTGATTGGTGATTTTGTGATTATTAAGTAACAAAGTTAAAATAATTAAACTATAATTGACACAAAATCTTGAAGAACTCGAAGGTTCGTAAACATATTATTGGACGAGTATAAAACAAATGCTACCGATACATAATTTTTTGGCCCTCATGGGGCCCCGAATGTTTCCAACTTTGTGCCACTAACATGGGGGCGTGGCATTAATAGCATGGGAAGAAATATAAAGCCAATTTTTTTTTTTTTTTTTTTTTTTTGGGTTATGAGGTATGTGTGCCATTTACCATGCAGCAAAATTTTGAAGCCACAACACATTGCAGCAATGTAAGCTACCTAGAGATATTTTCACAGCCTGTTCTGTTTACAAGAACATATTAGAAAAAAATAAAATAAAAAATAAAAAGAATCCAATGAGTTCTTTTAAAAGCAAATCACTTTCTATAAAGCTATTTTGACCCTTAATTAGTTAACCATATGCAGCATACACGATCTCAATAATAGCGAGTAAACATGAGTGGTGAATGGGCCAAATGAAAATCCACAAGCAAGCACCACCAAGCCGAAAGTCCTTTTTCTTCTATACAACAACCCCTTTATTCTTTGGTCCCGTTCCTCTCTTTGTCAGAGTCCTCATCCAGCCTTTCCTCACCTTGACTCCACCATCCACATTGCCCCTGTTACTGGACCTAGCCTTCCACCTTACCAGCTGAAGCAAGTGGCCAATCCGCTTTCGCCACCTCAGCGTCGCGCCACGTTGTTTGGCATGCTCTATCACACTCTTGTTGATCTCCTTCTCAATTGGCTGTTTGCCCATGGTTGAATTATCATTTTTATTGTTATTACTACTATTGTTGATGTTATTCCATGACATGCTGCAGTGGTCAAGCGAGACCTTTGAGACTGTGCCCTTTTCCCATGATGCCACACCATTGTCTTCAAACTTTATTGAGATGAAAGAGTCTGCAAAAGCTAAATAATATTGGAGTGTGAATTATGGCTGATTCCAGCGAAAAGTAAAGAAAAAAAAGGCACAAAATAAGAAAGCAACTGTAAAAATTTTAATAATAATGATATGGATTTTGATTAGTGCTTACTGTTCAAGAAAGAGAGAGAAAGAGAGAGAGAGAGAGAGAGAGAGAGAGAGAGAGAGAGAGAAAAAAAGAAAAAGAGAAGACATCTTCTATCTTCTATCTTCTATGCGTGTGTTGACATGAATGACAAGGACAAACACGTAAACACTCATGCTGTGTTTATTATTAATTATAAAATTAGAAATATGATTAGCAAGAAATAATACCTATTACATGAATTTTCAAAAAGACCATTATTCTTTTTTTTTAAAAAAAAGACCATTATTACTCTTGTTATTATTATTAATTTATTATTATTTTTTCTTTTTGGCAGAAAGCCTATGGAAAATCTAGATGATGTAGTGAGTAATAATTAATGCCGCTCCCTCACCAACTTCGGTTGAAATTTATGAATTTTTAAGTTGAAAACAGAGAGTTATGATGCAACAAAGAGACCAAATCTCAACTACCAAAACTAGGACAAAATTTCTGGTGTTATGAAGAGTTTACGAAATTATCTGCAAATATTCACCATCGGCCTGATTCCTCAGTCTTTATTTTTTCATTAACTAAAAATAATTAAATTCTGAAATATGCTCATCAGTTATGCAAAGGAACAGAAAACTGAAAAAAGATTCTTGATCTCTAAATAGCACTGCTGCTTGACTGAGCAACAGCCGGCGAGCTCATCTTTGACCATTCTTTTGTCATTATCCAAATAATAATTCCCATTTAATTAACCACTAAATATTAGCAAAAACGTAAGAAGCCAACCCAACAATTGATAGATTTCCCCCCCCCCCCCCCCAAAAAAAAGAAAAAAAGAAATGTTACCTTCTTGGCTGCTGGTGCATGCATCACGTTGATCAGAAATATCAGATTTCCAATGGCGAAATTCGAAGCGATTGAGAAGTGAACCGAGAGCAAAGATCTTTGGAATATTACTAATACCGGTTTGCTTCTTATTGTCTGATACGACTTTACTTCTATGAGCTGAAGAAGAAGAAGAAGAAGAAGAAGAATGGCCTTGCTTTGAAGCCAAGATTAGAAGCCTCTCATTCAAGCATAATGGACAAACCCCAATTACAACTTGTTTGGGATGAAAGTAACAACATGATGATGAATCCGTGTCATCTCCATAGTCATTCATGTTGTTTTGGTGAAGCGGGTGCATATTTTTTCAGAAGAGAGTCATAAAGCTAAAGAGGAAACTCATGAATATTTAAAAGAGAGAGAGAGAGAGAGAGAGAGAGAGAATTTGTAAGAATGTGTACTTGTATTTGTATTAATAAGGTTCTAGCTAGTCACTTTGTATTATTGGGAAAATGTATATGTAAGATCAATAGATGGCCCACGAACATATCAAGTAATTTGGAAAATACAACATGTGGGTATGGGTAATGTTGTTTTGGATAGCCAATTAGGAACATTTTACTGCTTAATTAAACATATATGCTTTTAGAAGCTTATCTGGATCACTGTAATGTCATACGTGTGATCATTTGTATATAAATATGTTATCAAACACTTAATATTTTGGTTTAAATCTCTTTTAAATAGAAATAAAATATAATCTCTCCTAAAAATAGATTAGAAATCACTTTTTTTAAGAATTTATGTAATTGATATAGCATTTTAGTTATTAAAAATGTCAAAATTAAAAAAAAAATTGAAATAGTATTTTGGTTACCAGAAAATTTAACTGTGTGATTTTACTTTCTTTCAAATCTTCTTCTCAATGATTAAGTTTTCAATATAAAAGAACTTTTCTTGCATTGTAATCCTTCTATCTTTTCTGGTTAGGTCTAAGTTAATAGATGGGTCAAATGATGTTGATACCCCCATGTTCTGTTTACTTTTCTCCTAAATTTTGTAGAGATATCCAACCAGAAAATTAATGAAGATTTAAATGATTAATTTTCTTGATATTCTTGGCTAGATTTAAGCAGGGATCAAGTTAAAATGAAGATATTATGGGGCTGAAATCAGGCAAATCCAGACCAATTAAGCAAATGGCAAGTGGTGGGTTTGGTTTTAATGGTTTCCAAGTCAATATTTGCGATTCCCAACTTGATTTGGAACCATAAAAATGCAAAGGGGCAGAGGGATTGGGTGTAACACAAAGCACAGCCATGTTGTTTGGCATGAATCTTGCAAAATGTCTAGTGGGGTTCCAAAAAATTTGTGACTCCCAATTGATTTTTTTGAATATTAATGCACAGGGGTAGGGCGCTGATTTAAGTTGTAACCCAAAGCACATCCATAGACATAGTTTTTGATTGGCAAGAATCCTGTAGATCTAGGGTTTTCCAAACTATATGCATGAAGCACATGTATCATTTTTGGTGGTCCAAATCTCCTTAAAATTGTGGTGTCCCGCCATTTCCAAATCACATAACATTTAATGGGCTTACTTAAAAAACACAGATCTTCAAGCTGAGAGAATGTTTGAGAGCCTTTTTTCCTTTTTTAATATTTGGGAGTGTTCTTAAGAAAATACTTTCAAATCAAAACTATGTGAAATTTTTCTTGTGAAGTTCCTTCACTTTCAAAAACGTTCATTTGAAACTTGACACATAGGAAATATCAGGGTTGAAAAGGAAAAAAAAAATTGTATTATTGTTATCATCATGTTTTTTGGGATGAGTTTGAACCAAAGTTCATATTGCTCTAATTAGTTGTACCATTCATCAAATTTTCTCGACAACATGAAATGCAAAGTTCCATAACAACTGAACCACATAGTTTTGTCTGTATTTTGAGAGACTACACTAAGAATCCATCATCAATTATTTCATTGCCTTTTCTTTTTAAATTCTTATGTTCAAGCCTGTTTTCCTCTCCAAACACACGGACGCTTTCATGGACGCATCTTAAGTGCTCGTGTGTGTCAGTGTGTGTGATGAACAATTTTATAGTTATAATAAATGGAAATTTAAAGGGGAAAAAATTAAGAAAGAAATAGGAAAAGAGGACGCTTTTATGGAGTGGCCATGAAACATCTAAAAAGGTTTAAAAAGTGATGGAAACAAACAAACTAATGGGCACATGGGGAGAAGAGAAATTGTTTCCGTTTTGGTTGGCTTCAAGTCAAGTTCACATCATGCACCAAAAAAATTATGGATTTTGGGGTTGTGGGTCTCCTCTTGCCATCCTTTCTTGTTTAGTTTTTTCCCAACTAACAATTCCACCCACTTAATTCTCTTTCCATTTCTTTTTCTCTCCTTTTTTTTGTAGCTTATTTTTCACCATTCCGATAGCCTTTCGAGCCTCAGTGTTACCTAAAAATAATGCTTAAAGTTAAAATGGCTCTGGTCAATGGTAATCTAATCTATAAACAAACTATCTTTAAAGTAGGGTCATCTGGCTTATCTATAACAGTCAGGGCAGTTAGTCAAAAGAAAATTAATTGAGAAGACTTGGTCCACCGTAAACTAATATTAGGCAATGACTGAGCCAGTAATTGGATCAACAAAAGAAATAAAGAAAAAGGATTGTCTAGGTAATAAGATGAAACAGTGGGTTTAATTCACTAGACAAGATAAAATTTCAAGCCAAATTTCACCGACCCTTTTGCGTACTTAAGGAAGGTCAAAGTCCAAGCAACAAACTGGTTCGTGTATCAGTTAAGCATATGGCAAATCAAGGCTGCTTTTTTCTGCATTTCCTTCTTTTACTTTCGGCCTATGACGTAGAGTGACAGGCCAAGGCCAGTAAACCAAGCACGTACTTTTCCTTATTATTTTTTCGTTGAAAATTTTTCTCATCGCCAGCCTCATAGGCAGGCCCCTCCCCGTCCATGATCCAACACCAGAAGCTTTGATTTTCAAACAGCAATTTCAATCAGCACCAGTTGCTATAGCCTATTGCGGAGAGGCTTTTTAATAATTCAGTTTTGCCTATAAAAGTACCAACCAAGTTGAAGCGGCAACAAAATAGCTTTACAGCTACTGTGACAAATGCACCATAACGCCCAACATTATTCACTGCTCCAAAAAAGCGAAAAACTTTCCTAGTTTCATTGCTGTAAATATCCACGATGTTTCAAGGGAGTTGAAATTAACACAAGCATCCTGCTTAAGCCACTGATGCTCAGCGCTTACAAGATATGATTATACTTCCCATCACTTCCTAGGACTAGTTCCAAACAAGCAAAAATAAAAGTGAAAAAATAACTTTTAAAAGTACAGAAGTCACTTAAGAAAAGGAAAAAAAAAGGCTTCCATCAACACTCTGCACAATAACCAAATCAAATCAAAATTTCTCATCACTCGTATAACCTCGCAAGGTCATCAGCAAATGCTTTTCTAATTGCCTCTCTCTTAATCTTGAGAGCTGCGGTAACCAAACCGGCTTCAGAAGTCCATGGGTAAGAAAGCAATTTGATCTTTGCAGGGATCTCAAACTTATCCAATCGTGCGTTCTTCCCCACCTGTGAGTTAAGAAAGAATTGCAGTAACACAAGGTAAAACGTAGCGTCCACATTATTTTTTAATGCGTGTTAAATTCCAGGTTCATTATAATTTAATCTGAAAGGCATACCTTTACAATTGATGCATAAACTTCCTTCACGGTTTCTTCTTTTTCACACAACTCTGCAAAATCATTATAAACAATCCCTTGCTTTGCAGCCCATTCTTCAACAGCAGGCTGAGAAGCCACCACAAGAGCCACACAGTAACTGTGGAATGGATCAGCATGCATCATGATATTGTCTACATATGGGCTCACAATGAGAGCTGCCTCAACCTGCACAAAGAAACGTTAGTCCTGAATCGATGTCTAAAGAAAATTTACATACTCAAATCCACATTCAGACCTTCCCTAATGAGACATATTCTCCATGCTGAAGCTTGACAATGTCTTTTTTACGGTCAATTATCTCAAGGCAACCATCAGCATGAACCTGTCCAACATCACCTGTATAGAACCACCTCATTCCTTTGTCATCAACCTTCAAACCATATAAAATTGGCATAGTTAGCAACTCCCAAATGCCATTCTTCTTTATAAGGAAATCTACATACAGGTATCAAAGCTAAGAAACTCTACCTTGTACACTTCCTTTGTTTTCTCTTCATTTTTGAAATATCCAACTGTGACATTTGGACCAGCAATGACTATTTCCCCACGTTGCATTGGCGAATCACTAGTTAAATAACCACCTTCAGGCCAATCTATTAACTGCAACAGGAATACCTTGCATCAATATGATTGATATCCAACCACTGAATATACCATCAGAATGTGGTTATCAAAACGAAACTACACAACATTATCTTAAGAGAGGGAATCCCATACAGAGAGCACCAGATTAAAAAGGAAGTAAAAAATGAAGGATACATGTGAAGCTTTACTTGAATAATATATAAAAATGTATTTTAAGGGTTTACATATAGACTTTATAATTCAGCAAATTAGATGTATGAACACAGAGACAAACTCATGCAAGAGTGAGCAAGCACATAGAGAGGAAGGCAACGAGATGGTAGACAAGGGAGCCATTGGGGGCAGAACTACTCACTTCATACTCTTCTGTTGTAAATTTATACACGTAAAGGTAAGTACTTTTAACATGAAACACAGCCAAGCAGATGAACTGCTCCTAGGACTTGATCATTAGCAGAGCAACCAAAGAGATGAGCATGACATTGCTCTTAAGTTTTCCACTACAATGCACAAAGGTCAAATAATTTAATCATTTTCTTACTTTAATGAATGAGCAAGGAAGTGGAGCACCGACACGACCAACAGATGAATCATCCACCTCAGAAAAGGTACCCCCAGCACACGTCTCAGTAAGCCCATACCCTTGCCCTATTGGAGCACTGGAAACAACCACCTAATTAGAGAATTAAGCTTACAGAATAAAAACAAAAAGGAATCAAAACAAAATGTGCCCCAGAAGATAAAAGAGAAATCAATGTTTTATTGGTGATATGATTTTACAGGCATAATGTGCAAGAAAGGTATGTCCCTATTTAATATGGTGATACAGATAACTAATGAGGGCTATAGTATCAACGAAATGGTCCTAAGCCAATTTGCTATTGTCTGATACTTCCTAAATACCATCGTACTTCATTTCTAGTTTGGAAAAGCCAAATGTTCTCTGCATTTCCTTTCCACAAAAGGTGATCAACTTTAATACATGACAATTAATCAACAACACTAAAAGGTATTCCTATTTTCTGGTCTTATGAGGCATTGCATCACTTGTCCAACTGAGCATGCCTCCTGGTTGACTCACATTAATCCAATTATATAAGGTCACATTTAAATGATCACCACAGCATTGGTCCATTTGTGAGTAGATAATTTATGAACAATAATAAAAAATAAATCATCAAGGCCAGTCCTATAAGAAAGCAAAATAAGAACTAGTCATTACAAGAATTAAGGAAATAGAGAGCTTAAAGGACTAGTCCTAAACTCAAGTCAGCACCAGGACTCCAATAAGCAATGATACAACTACCTTCTTAGTAGTTGGTACACTGGTTTTGAACTTTGGTGGGTTTTTATCCTAGTCAAATTTAAATGTAGGCTATAAATACACAAGTATAGCAGAAACATGGACTTGAGGTTTATAACTTCTTAATTAGAGAAGACAGCTAAAGTGCACCAACTATTCACTTACCCAAGGCAAATGTTGATAAATCTTTGAGTATCAGCAGAAAGTGGAGCACCTCCAGAAAGTATAAACCGGATCCGACCTCCTAGAATTGCACGAACTTTCGAAAACACAAGGAGGTTCCACAAAAGTTTTTCCAGGCCCCATGCCCCAAACCAGCTACCATTTATTGCAGACAGTCTGCGAGCATATGCCAAGTCAAACAATTTCTTGGAAAGTCCACCTTTTGCATCTACCTGATATGTTAGGAAGATCTCAGCACTGGTGGTAGAGACATTATCTCAGAATCAGGTTTCAAACAAACAAATATATGTATCAATTCAAGAAATTTACTTTCTTGCGTACACCATCTCGAACACGGTCGAGTATTGCTGGGACAGAGGCCATCACAGTTGGCCTCAAAACAGATGCATCCCCCTGGGTACCCCTTTTTATTTTGCTTGAGGTATCAGTGAGAGTCAAAGGGGTACCATATCCTATTGCGCTTCCAACACCAGCAATTAGGTTCTGCAATGGCGACAAAGAATTTAATTAAAATAGAGTAGGAAAAGTGGGGAAATTACAAAAAATAACTGTGAAAGCAATTAAATTTCTATTGAAATTACTTGGTTCAATCAATCAAAACAGCAAGAAAATGCTCTATACCTCAGCTGCTAATTCCAGAACATGAGCCAGAGGTAGGTATGCCAAATAAACATCCTTGCTTCCCAGGTCAGGAACAATTGTCATGACTGCAGAAACTGTGGCTAAGACATTGCCATGTGTCATCATTACACCCTGTTCAAAATTAATATAATCGAAAGTGATCAGTTCAGAAACTTAAATCTGAATTTTATAAAACAAAGATTGTCAAAAACTTAAAAAATATTGAACATCAAGACAAATAATTGATGCTTAGTTGCTTACTTTAGACAGCCAAATGGCTAAACGCTACTTCAAACTCAATACATTGATCATTGTCATTATAAACATTAAAAATAAATAGGGAAGCTTGCAAATGGATAACTGGATAACTGCCAATCCCTAGAGGTTGGATGGGGTTTCAATGAGAAAGGCATCAGATGAAGATGCTTAATGATCATTATGGTTCCATGAAGTAAAACTAAATAGTCCAAGAATTCTTTAGAAATTATACAACCATTTAAAAATCAAAGAATTAATAACTCAAGGTCTAGCTTATAAGTTATAAAGAAAAGCAATGTTTACAGCATTTAAGATGCTTCTAACCTTGGGCAAACCAGTACTTCCACTTGTATACATTATAACTGCAACATCAGCTGAAACAGGATAGTCAGCATCAACAGGATTTTCTCTGCCAAGAATCTGCACATCAGCAAACGAAGTGATCTTCCAGCGACCACTCTGCTCAACTGATGAGGCAGTAGATGGAATATCAGGGTCCATACATATCACATGTTTCACAGTGTCAAGTTGTCCACTTAAGTCTACCAACTTTTTCAGTTCTTTGCTCCCACAAATCACAGTTGTAACCTCAGTCTGGTAATTGAGAAGAAAAAATGGAAAAGATATATATTAAATACTGGATGGCATAGAGCCAGAGACACAGATTAAGGGGATGGAAAAAAGTTATAACTCCAAGCTAATTCAAGCAGACAGAAGAATCAATTCAATTTCCATTCAATAATATGTTCCAACAATTTAGATGCAAGTTTCTGAATGAACTTTACGGAAATTTTCAAGTATCAACAGACAAAGGAGCAAGACTTGAGTGGTACTTTTCAGCATTGGGTCGTACCTAGAACTCATGAAATTGGTATCTAGACATGACAGCTTTAATTCAAAAACTTAATCAACCAATGTAGAAGGAGGAACTAGATAAGAATGGCTAGAGTTAAAGGATATTGCTCAACAAAGCTGAAACACAAATTGAGAGACAAATATTATTTTTCTTCTTTAAATTTTATAATTCGGCATAGGCTCTGTTACTAGAATTACATAAATTCCATCGTAAGTTCACACGTCCGACTACAACTAACAATTTAGAATTCTAAACAGACAGCATTTTGGATAACTTCCGACAGTGTTCCACTTTTTACAACGCACACACAGAGACAAAGAAAGGAGAGAGAAAGAAAGAAATTAAACCTCATTCAAAGAATAGCACAGTGCTTCCTCCCCTAAGGATGCATATATGGTCACCACTGTGACATTGCGTCTGAAGCAACCCTGTCAGAAGGAAACCACATCACCCATACTGCATTATTGACCAAAATACTCCCAACACAACTGATGCGGCTTTTTAGATGGAACTTATTGTTATCCCTATCACTTTTATACACGGCCAAGAAAGCATGTACCATGAGTAAGATATAGTTCAATTACATTAAGTGTTATATTAAAAGGTTTTGGCTGAATTAGACGAGATTTAAAAAAAAAAAAAAAATCCAACATATGTGATAAGGCAAACCTGCAATGCAACAAACCATTCTGCTCGGGTATCAGCGAAAATTGCTACTCGTTCCTCCTTCTTGTGCCCAAGCTGAGCTAAGCCAGAAGCAAAGTTGCAGATTGTTTCAAACGCCTGACCATAGGTTAGCCACTCGTACTCTCCTAAATGAAGTTTCTCGAAGGACCTTCCATTATCAGCGACTTCAGTCTCCCTTGAAATCAACTGCCGGGTTCCAAGCAAGTATTTATCTCCATGCTCCTTGCAAGACTGCTCAAAAAGTTCTGCAAGAGTAGAGATGCCTTCCCAGGATGTGCTCACTAAGGAAGTAAACCGACAGTTTCTAAGCGCATGCCCCGGTTCCCCACCAACATCAACCGGAATCCCCCGTTTCTTTTCCTTCTTTGAATTCCGAAGAAGAAGAGTAAACACGAGGGGAACAAGAACACCAACAATATAAGCACTCATCTTTCAAGGATGGTATGGTATGGTATGGCCCCCCAGCGGAATCTACCAAATCAATGCTGAGTTCTAGAGAAACCAATTTCCTTCAAAGGTAAACAAACTATCAATCTTCTTACAGCCCAAATGTAAAAAAACTTTCAATACAACAAAAAGCAGCTAAAGTCATAAACGAACTTTGCATTGCGTGAACTAGTTTTTGTTTTTTTTTTAAGAAAAAAAGGACTTTAACAAACAGAACGTAAAAATAACGAACAGAATTTTTAGGCGAGCGGGAGGGAGAACTGATTGAAAAATACCTGACAAAAGGGTAAACTCAGATTAAAAGCAACCTTAATTTATCAGCATTACAAGAAGAGATGCAGGGAATCGAAAGTTGAAACCTATTATGGGCTCACGCAGAACTCAACGACGTAAAACGTGGCCGTTTTAAATACTAGCTGCGGGCGGAAAGAACGAGAGTTGAGAAGTTGGAGTTTCAGGAGGACAGGAAGTACTTTTTTTAACTGAAGTAGTTTTTGTTTTCTTGTGTCTTCAGTGTTTCTGGTCTCAGTTACGAAAACAATTGGACTCCTATGGACCACACACGTGGCTCATTTCGCTTCAGTTGGTCTCAATCTGGACCGTACAATCGGATGACGGATGCGAAGCATGCGGCCCAAATGTCGTGTTACGTGGGTGGGCCCCATCTAACGGATCATCCTTTTTTCCTTTCTGCTCTAAATTTCTCTCATGAAAGCTGTATTGCAATTTTATTAATTTTCATTTTTTTAGGTAATTTAATAAACGATAAAAACAATTGTTCCAAAAATACCCTTACTTTAATCAAGATGCGTCGGATTTTATTGATTATATTGTTCGCGAAAAACCCAGGAAATATCCAGAAAGAGTAAGACGACGTAAAAGTTGTTTAGCAATAATTGGTTCATGCATTTAACTTTAAAATATGGAGCACATTAAAAACATAAGATTTAACCCTTGATTTAAAAGGGGGTAGGAAATAATGTTGATTTGCACATGTCCAAGGTGCTTGCATTGCGCCCCTATCCTTGACCAAAATAAAGTCCAGTAAATGTTGCGGTCAGCTTTGATCCTAAATTAAAACCAAAAAAAAAAAAAAGTAGACAGCGAAATAATAACATAGGCCAGACGGACCTTCTGCCTCCACATATACGGAAAAAAGATATTCTCCCAACGCACAGGAGAGACTTGATCTCCCATTTTATCAACCACTGGGCGTTTCCCCTGAAATCTTGTAAATTTAATATACACGTACGGTAATGACCTTATGTCCTCATGAGCACAAGCAAAAACTACACAACATTACCCCCCAGTCCCTAACAAACCACTGAAACAAAAAATGTGTAAAACCAATAACAGCCTGGTTAAGCAGGCCATGTAAAAATTTTCAACCCACATAATCCATAAAATTATGTGGTGCTGATTATCTGTGATTCTGCCGGTATGGTGAAAAATGAAACCAAACCCTCAAAAGAAAGGTAATGGTACTGAGTTGTATCATAATCTAGTGTGTTGCCGATCTTCCATTTGTGGTATCAGTATCATGAGGATTAGGATTTCCCTGAGGGGACGGCCCTGAAAACATTTCCATCATTGATCTCAATGCACCGGTTATGTCCTCAGGCATATTTTCTCCGAAATTTAGATTGATATTACCGCCAATTCTAATTCCAGGCTCATCGAATCCACTCACATTACTATCTTCTCCTTGTCTACTTTGAGAAGGCTGTGCCTGAGGCATATTTGAAGCCATGTTCATAAGCATGCTTGCGATATCAGTAGGTAAGGCATTAGTGTTGAAAGGCATTGTAAATGAAGGTGGTGTTCCATGACTTCTGAACCCGCCCGTTGACTGGTTTGATTCTTGGCTATAATGACTGGAGCTCGTAGTCTGCATAGGAACAGAGAAGAAACAGTAAGCTTTATCGTACTGTTTTGTTTTTGGGTGGGCCAAGTTCCAATCTCCCTCAGTGGAAAAAAAAGTTCTACAATTAGATTGTGCCAAATCATGAGAAGCTTTCTGATATCTAGTATGACTTGGAAAGGAAATTTGATGATCATAGCATATTACCTGATCCCATCCTGTCCGTTGCCTCTCTTCTCTCAACTTCTGCTCAGCCATCTATGTTTCATAATGACAATGTCATCATCGATAGCATGATAGCAATAACAACTATGGCAAGAAGAAAGAACGAGAAGCAAAACCAACCCGAATATTCTCTTTCACAGCTTCATTATTTGGATCCAATTGCAAGGCTGCATAGGCAATACAGTAAAAATACTCGCATTACTGCATCCAGCAAGGAATCATTGATCTAATGGATTTACAGAAATAACTTCATACCAACCTTTCTTAAATCCTTTTTCAATAGCATCGTTGTAGTTCCCTTGTGCATAATATGCTAAGCCCAGACGGCTGTATGCCTTGCTATAATTTGGGTCGATATCAATGGACTTGAGACAGTCTCTGACCGCTTCAGCGTATTGGTGGATCTGGGTGTAAGCAGCTGCCCTGATAAGCAAAATCATAGGAAAAATAAAAATAAAACTTCACAAAAAGGAGAAAATTATAAAAATGTAGGAATTAATAAATAAAGAAGAGTTAAAATTAATATAGCCAAGCCAAAAATACAATTAATCATAATGTTAACCTTTCCTTAATTCTCAGAGACCAATTTGCCATTAATTTTATACAGTAACAGGATTATTATTCACCTTTTCCCCCTTTCTTAATTAACAACTGAAAGATATGAAATATCAGGATTAAGTTGTAAGCTATATTTTCCTCCTCCTCTGCATTATAACATTTAAAACAAAAAATGGAATATAACTCATAAGAAATCTTAAGCCAAATGACTAGGATGCCTCCTGCCTGGCACAATATAACCGCCAATCAGAAAAGCTACTGCAGACTGCAGTCTTGAAAAGGAATTTCTCTAATTTCTGCTAATCAAGGGGCATATATTTAGCATACATAAGAAATTACCGAAATGTGAATGTCAGTACTGCACCTGTTAGAGTAGTAGACAGCATTATTTCCGCAAAGTGCAATAGCAAAAGAATACAACTCGATTGCATCAGAGTACTGCTGCGACTGCATGACCCTATTACCTAAAACAAATAAAAAATTACACACAATCAGCTTTAAAATCAAATAAACAACATAAGATGTTATCAATGAATTATGTATTCTCTAAATGGTTATTGGCTTCAATCTTTGTGTGAAAATGAAATTATGTGTGTTTCCATTAATAAAATCTAGGTGTCCCTATCAATAGTCATTCATTTATTCTATTTATATTGAGGCATTAAAATACCTCATGCCAAGTATCTTATTGAGAAGAATTCATGATAGACAGTGATGATATATTAGACACAAACAGATTTTTCTCAAATTTCCAAGAGATCGGTTATGTGTATAAGAACTTCAAGATTTAGGAGCACATCAATTGTCGACCTAATTGAAAACATATAACCTTACAAGTACCTTGACATTTAAATATCTCAGCCAGATTCTTCTGATTATATGCATGAGCACCAGATTTTTCCATCTCCTGACATGATGCAGCACAATAACTTTCACTTGTCAATAAATATTCTTTTGAATGTTTATTCTTTTGTTTCTTAGCAAAAAATATAGTGTGTATGTGTGTGTGTGTGTGTTCTTTTGTTTCAAATATAGAAACAAATAACAATCTTCCACACACACCCGCCTAATAGTATACCCAATCAACTAAAGGAATTCAAGAGAAAAAATAAACAAATAAAATAAAAAAGACAATGCCTGGTAGGAAGCACTGTGTGCAACAATGTTCTATTCAATTTGCAGGAAAATATATAAGACTAAAAGGAAAATAGCAATCATCTTTAACGAGTTCAGATTCACTGAAAAGCTACTGAGATTGCAAACAATAGCCATATCATCCCTCCATCAAGATATGCCTCAAAATCATTGCTTTACTTGGAACTAAGCTCTAACTCATATGCCTCAAAAGCATTACCTTAAACCAATACTGACCCAAGTCTCTTTTTCTTAGTCCCTAATTTCTTACTTCATTTGCTTCTGAGCTACAACCCACCTTGATTAATTTTACCTTGAAGGAAATAATTTGTCATGTTCCCGTTACAGTATGACATACAAAGGTCGAAACATGGCACTTCTAGAAAGAAAATTATCTCAGCTTAAATCCAAGGCACCAAACTATCACCACTCCATGCCCTTCTCCAATAACATCAGGTCTTCTCTTGTACACTATCACAGGGCATTGACCATTTCACCTAAGAGGATGAGGACGGGTACTTCGAAAAATTTTCATTTCTGATGTCCTTCCATACAGTCTAGAGTGGGAGGGACTGAAAATTTCATTGTGCTGGCAGTTCATCTTGTTCAATCCAAGTTATGCAATTTTCAGCAAGTGGTAACAGCTTAGCCTGCTACTTAATTTTTGCAAAGTAAAAATTATTCTTTTTTTTTTCTCATTTCATTTTTAAAAAGGTAGGGGGGTGGGCAAAGTCCAAATCGATTTTTTAGCCCCTACCTCCCCCAGGATACAAACTGAAGTACAATTATTCTTTAAATATACTCAATACAAGGAAAGTGGACAACCAACCATTAAAAGAAGCAAGTAGAAAAGCAAAGAAGAGAGAACTAAGTAAATTTAATATTCAGAAGAAACAACAAAAGAAAATAATCGAGAACATATGTCATACATTAATTGCATCATGAAATATACGAGAGGCCTTATCCACTTGGGAAGGGTCATCGTTCCCATCAGGCATAGTCCTGAAATAATGAAATTTCTCAAGTGCAGCAAAAAATTGGCCAAATAGTTCATCTTTTGAGACCCCTGCAAATCAGAGGGCAATTGAGAAACAATTAACAAGCAGATAAGCTAAAGTAACATGATTTTTAAGAACAGCTTTAATCACACTGGAAAAATGAACACAAATCTTCAATCCAACAACCTTGCAAAGTAAATGTCCAAAATATGAGGTTTTCAAGCCTGTTTTATTCATACATCACCTACTCGTTTCTCAACTAAGTTAAGATAATTCAAACCCTGACAAATCCACCGTTATTATGTCTTTTAATAACATTTTATATCATTCACTTTCCTGAATATAGACGGAAAAAAGCAACACCATATACGAACCTGTAGAGTCAGGTTCTTCTGTCCAGTCTTCACCCTGATCAAGTAGAACAAGGAATTGCAGTCAAAACTTGAAAGCAGCATTTCATTGTAGAAGATTTAAAAAGGAAATAGGATCTATATATGATGATGATTTTAGTAAGAGCAACAAATGCACAAAGTAAAAAAAAGAAAAAAATGAATGATAGAACTGAGAAGGCTAGAACCATGGATTTTGAAGCTTCTGAAAACTTGGCATCCATGTTCTGGGCAGAGGATGAACTAGGAGCATTATCAGATTTGATCCCTAAAGCATCACTTGCTTGCTGTGAATTGAAAATATCAATCAATGAATCGGGTTTTCTTTGACCGTCAGCAGAAGGTGAATCAAGCTTAAACACCTCAGTCAAACATTCTCTGGCAACCTCAAGACCTTCAAGATCAACCCCCGGAGCAGGTTCAACTATCAAAACACATGTAGCTACCATCAAGAAGAGAATTTAACAAGCTGAGCGACAAAGCTTCAGCAGTAACCACATATAAGCATCAAAGTAAGGCTGGGAGAGACATGGCATAACAGACAGGTACTCTAGACCAACAGGAACTTTAAGTGTTTATTAACACTATGTTAATAACCCCAGGCACCACCATCATATGCATTATCACAAAATAGAAGTTACATCTCTTTCCCGTCCGTTTCAAACAAAAAAGCTTCCCCTTTCAACATAAATGTTAAATCCTTCATTCAATTTACTATGAGATAATAATATAAAAGAAAATATTGAACGAAATAAAACCGACATTTAATTAGATTCTAAGCATGAGAACAGAAAGAACTAATTGAATGATCGTTGACCTAAAGAACAAGAAATAAAAACATGAACTTGCATGCAGATGATAAGAAGTGAGAGAGAGGGCGAGGGTGGGACCAGAATCGAGGAAATGGAGGAAAGAGCGGACGATGCGGCGAGAAAGCGGGGAATCGGTCTGTATCCGGGAGTTCGCCATGGAAATTTGATAACAGAGGACTCTAGCAGCTGCTCATAACGGCGCCGTATTAATTTGGTGTCTTGCAGTTGCAGAAAGCTTTCTCTGTGTCAGCGAGCAAGTCTTCTCTGGAAAGCTGGTGTTTGGTTCAAGGAACAATAGTGTGGCGTACTGGGGATGTGTTGCTTTTACTTATTTTTATTTTTTTGAGCTTATCACAAATATTTTGTATATATTATCATTAATAATTAATAAGTGCAAGTGCTTTTTCTTAAATTAAGTAATATTGTGAATACCAAGCGCATTTCTCAAATAAACAATTTAACAAGATATGAAGTTAACTTTCAGTAATTGAAACAAAAAAAGTTAAAATAAGTGAATAATGTAATATCATTCTTCTTATTATTCGATGAAGTAAATGGAAAAAAAGATTTTCAGTTGATGAAAGTTATTTTTGTTTGTTATTCGAAATTATCCTTAATGGTAAATTGTGTTGTAAACATCATTTTTGTGATATAAAATATTATTAAAATTAAGAGTGTTGGAAGTAGGGGCCAATAAATTCAGATTCGAATCAACCAGATCATATTTTGGATTAATCGGATTAGGAAAAATATAACCCGAACTCAACCTGAACATGTGATTATTTGGATCGGATCAAAGATTTATACATGTTTTAGCTTTGATTTTTTCAAATTTCAAATTTTTGACTCGATCCGATCCGATTGGGTTGGCCAAAATCCAACCCGATCATATTAGAGCCTTTATCCGAATTCGATTCGAACCTAAATTTTTCGGATCAGATTGATTCGGGTCATTTGCCCACCCTTAATTGGAAGTGCGATGCAGGCTCTGTTTGATACAGTTTTTCAAGTAGAGATTATTTAAGTAGAGTTTTTGACAATAGAGTTTTACAAATAGAGATTTTACCTATAAAAAATTAGTTGTTTAGTTGTCAATAAGAGCTTGTATTAAAAATCTATTAAATTACTTTAATAGACAAGTTTTTTAAAGTTATGTTATGAAAAGAATAAAATAAGATTATCAAATAAGTAAATGATATTTTATATATTTTAACATTAAAAAAAAGTTTTTCAACCTCTACTCCTAAAAGTCCAAAACTTGAGTTTTTGTTAGTAGAGATAAAATAATTTATTTAAGCTCTCAAAGCTCTACTAAAAATACAACCAAATAATAATAAAAATTATAATAAGAGCTTACGAGACTAAATAAGCACTTATAGCCATTAGATAAATCATAACAAACAGACACGTAGTCCTAAGAGTTTTTGTATCCAAGTGTAGAACAAACACAAAATTCAGCTACACATCTCCTTTATCACCACCTGTAATAGAAAGAAAAATAAATATTAAACATTAAGCATTTACAAATTTACCCGTATCTAATTTTAGAAGAAATATAGACAAGTTTATCGGGAGCAGCCAGGAAAAAACAAGGCTGTGACATCTGCCAGCCCTAATTAATATATGTGTAATTTTACAAATATAGGTGAACAAATAGATAACAGTAAATGACTGCTAATGCATGCTGTTTTAAAGGCTATAAGTTTCAATCAATTTAGAGAATTCAAGAGTACGTAAATAGCCACAGATTATTACAAAATCATTCTTCCACAATACAGCCCGTGCTCCCGTTCTGATAAGGTTTTCAGCTGCTTGCCGGAATTATCTTCGAATGCATCAACAGTCTTGTGTAGATTACTGCAAGAAGAATGCGGCACATGTCCCCATAACAGGATGCCAAGCTTATATATAATGATATACAAGAACAGTTAAATGTCGTGATTTACGATGTATATGCCTTAGTTCAAATGTTAAAAACTTAAAATGCTTTTGGAGCTAAACGTAGAAGACTTCCAATTTAAAAGAACTTCTATCACCATGAGCAAAAAGGAGTACATTTGGAGCTTCTTTGAGCGCAGGGAAGAATGATAAAGAGATTAAAGACCTTTAACTAATTAGAAGACGAAAGACAGATATGATAAATGGCAATCAACAAAACCCACTACGTATCTCTTATATTATCCCCAGCCCCCGCCCCGGCCCCTAAAAGGAAAAATAAAATGTAAAATGGAAACAAAATTGATAAATGCTGATTCCCAGCTCGGTCTCTACCTCCATCTCCATTATGGTACATTATACCAAACACACAGATGATATAAACGTAAATAGAGTTTTGCTTGGACAAGAGTAGAACAGAACCAGGGGTTCTGAAGCTTCTGAAAACTTGGCATCCATGTTCTGGGCAGATGATGAACTAGGAGCATTGACCGATTTGTTTTCTAAGTCATCCTTTGTTTCCAAAGAGTTGAAAATATTGATTAATGAATCGGGTTTTCTCAGATCGTCAGCATAAGGTGAACCAAGCTTAAACAACTCAAGATCAACTCCCGGAGCAGGTTCAACCATCAGAAAGAGAAAAACATGTAACTATCATCAAGAAGGGAATTTAACAAGCAGAACAACAAATCTTAATCAATCATCACGCATAAGCGCAAAGAATTCATTTATTAATCGTGTCAAAATATCAAAACATGAATATGACCCGTTTATTAATTATGTTAATCGCATTGATTCATTTAACATATTTGATAAAAAAATTAAAAATTATTTTTAAAAAAAATTACAAATATGTCAATATTATTCTTAAAAACAAATCTTAAATAAGTTAACATGACATATACATAATTTGTATAAATTTATAACATAATATGCATATGGCATGCATAATTAATTTAATGTTGCACATATATATTTGTTAATTTTTCGATAATATTACCACATATTAATTGATATTCGTGTCATAAACTTGTAACCATATTAAGGTGATTCAACATGTGTACAACACATTTATTTATCGTGTTGTGTTTTATCAACTTATTTATTAATCGCATCAATATTTGTCAATCGAATATGATAAAATAGTATCGTATCCATGTCGTGTAATCATGTATAAATCATTTCATCGCCTTTAGTTATTATAAATATTATAATAAAAAATGTCAGCGTTTATGATAACTTTAAAAATACTATAGTAATTACAAATGTATAATACTATCCATCTAAAAGTTATATCATAATTTAGAGAAAGATTTGTGTAAAACCATCTAAATAAAACTATGCAATAAACTAATGCCATGAATTTTAATTAGATTAATTTAAAAATAAAATTATTTGATAAATTCTAGTGTATAACGTTAAGAGTTTCGCTGAGTAATTTTTAATCAACCAATTTTCTTTAGTTGGCATTGAAGTTCGATAACAATTGAATTCAATAACTTAAAATTTATGCTTAACAACTAATTCCAGATTCCAAAATAAGAAAGCATTTCACCTGTTTTCCATGCTATGGTATTTCATAAATACGGATAAAAGAGACAGTCTGCATTGCAAGAAAACGAATTCAAATGGCATCCTTTTCATCTTCCGGACAAGCACACATACAGATACAAAATTTTCTGATTATAAGAGCCAAGGGCAGACTCACAATATTTTAACGAGTCAGTTACATTGGTCAGCAAAATTTTATGCTAATTGTTGCATTAAACGTGCCTTGACGATATACACCAATTTTTTTCTGAAATATTTACACGAAGCTGATATGAACTGAATTTGTTGGATTATTTTCTACCCTAAAGACGGCCAAGAGTCATATGGTAATGATTCCCAACTAGTAGATCAAGCACTAAGTTAAGGAATTTTCAGTTTTCCAATAAACATAAACTATGCAGTAGGTGTACTAAACTTTGCGCCTCTGCGATCTTCTGGTAACCTGAATAAGAAAAAGTTGCATGACCAAAAAGGAGATGTGAGTGTTTATGTTAAAAGATTTTTTTTTTTTTAAAGTTAAAACAAAAGCTCTCATTTTTAATTTTTATGGCCGAAAAGGATATGCTAACAATTACTTCAGATAATCTCTTTCTGTTAAGTGGAATCCAAAATCATAAAACTTTCATTGCAGAACATAGCTTTTCACATACGTTTTCTGAAAAATTCCACAGCAAGCAATATTAAAGAAAAAGAGCTAAGGCTTACAGCATCATCATTTATATTGATGACTTCCGAGGCTGATGTGTCTTCCCAAACTTTCCTCCCCCGTTTCCCCTTTGCTGATCCTACATATTAGCCAATTAACAGCAACAAAATAGCGATAAACTTAACCAAAGAATTAAGACACTCCTGACTTGTAGAAAATTATATAACACAACTTCTAGAAAGAATAACAATAATAGAGGATGTAAGTTGCACGTAGTGAATCATGCTTGACCCAGCAGGGGAAGACACTTCAAAGAATCAAGCAAACAGTTCTAGTAGTTAGGCATGCAAACCCTTCATCAGAGTAAGGAGTCCGTAATATTAAAAGAGGAATGTGAAAACTAAATAGCTCATATAATGGATCTGAAATTTAAAATCTAGTATCCACACTCCACGCCAACCTGGTCTGCCTCTAATGGAGGTTCTTAGGAATATGTCAGCCAACCAATAAAGTACTAAGAGAATGTGCCATCACTCAATAAGTTACAGCCTAAACATTTAATGAACAGTTTGTGAAATGCTTGAGCTAATGTTCAATTTTTCAAATCCCGGTGCTACCCATTAGTATGACCACCGCAAATTGTCACATTACTTTTATGTTAACACTACCAAAAGAAAAGAAAAGATTTAAAGAAAACAGAAAAACAGAAGCTGTTTAAAATTAACTTTCATGGCATCTAAGTGTAGAACAAACTCAAATTGCGGCTAAACAAGGTTGTGACATCTGACTGCACTAAAATAAGGGTAATTACAAAATATGCGAACAAAAACATAATGAATAGCTAATAACGTGCTGTTTTAAGGCTATAAAAAAAATTCAATCAATTTAGAGAATTCAAGGGTAAATAAATACACCGATTATTACCAGTCAAAAGAACTGTTCTTCCACAAAACAACCCATCCTCCTGTTTTGATAAGGCTATTAGCTGCTGGGCAGAATTGTCTTTGAATGTATCAACAGTTTTGTGTAGATTACTGCAAGAATGCGGCATGTCACTATAACAGGTATGTCAAGCTTATATAGAATGACATCCAAAACAAGAAAAATGTCTTGATTTACAATGTATATGCCTAAGGTCAAATGTACTCCTGCAGAAATCTCAAAACAATTTGCTAAATGCTAAAGCAGCTAAAAATAGAATACTACAAAATTAAAAGAACTTGTATCTCAATAAGCAAAAAGCAGCACCTCTGGAGCTTCCTTGGGCATAGGGAAGAGAAAAAAAGGAAAAGAAAAAGAAAGAAAGGAAAACTGAAAATGCTAACCAAAATGATAAATGTTGAGTCCCAGCTTGGTCTCTTCTTCTGTCCCATTTATGTCACAGGATACACAATGACACACACACACACTCACACTATGTTGACACAAATAGAGTTTAACTATCTCATAGCCCTCCATCAACAGTAATATTACTAAAGAGTCTGAATTAACATGAGAAGAATTCCCACTAAAGCACTCACACAAACAATCATGAAATATATATTCAATAAAAATAAATTTTGTTTGTAGGTAAAATAAATTGACAAAAAGATTCCTGAGAGGCAGGGACTAGGTACACAAGTAATGAGTAACCATAAAAGAAATTGAAACAAAAAATAAAGACTCTTGCTCAAGTCTCTAACAAACCAAAGAAACAAACCATAGTTAGCAAAGGGAGGAAGGATGGTATGCCTGACAAATAAATTTGGATGAATTATAGCACTCAAGTCCAAACATTCAAGAGAGAAATTATTAGGAACTCACCCATGCCGTGAATGTAAGGTATTTAGGTCCTCTTCCAACAAAACCTCCTTACAGCAAAAATCAGTCAACACATAATAGCATCAGGATATAATTTACAAGTGAAACTGATAGAAGACAACAATAGAAGATAGATTAATTTGAATCAGAAATTTAAGCAACAACCAAAACCCAAAATGGCAATAATAATGGAAAAGGACATAAAATTAGCAATTGGGATTTCTTTTTAAAAATTAAAAATAATAATAATAGCCCTTCTCAAAATCTCGATTGAGGACTCTGAAAAAGGGAAAACTCATTGTATGGGATTTTTCTTTAGAAAAAACAAGAGGGTTCCATGGGACTGTATGGGGACATTTAAAAAGGTATCAACTGGCCTTAAACCCCACGTAAATGTCCTTTAAATCCATTTACCCTTTTGTTGCTAAAGAATCCATAGCCACCCGGACCTTCCCGGGACGAGGGCGGGTCTTGCTCTAATCTTCCACCGGGAAGGTATGGAAGGGGCTGTTTTTTATAGTTTTACCGGCCTAAACTCCCTACAAGGGCCACAATAGCAAATTCTTGATATTTCATTCTTACCCTTTCAGACAAGGAGTCACCACAAATAGTCTCACAGCTCCTGCTATCCAAGCATAATAACTCGAAATCTCCACTCCCATTAGCAATCTGCATAGTCAAGGAGATATTTTCAGCATTGTTCCAAAGAAAGTCAGGGCAAATACAAGAAAAATGGAATACCAAAAAGAGTTCAAGTATATTTACAGCATGTGATTAAAGTAAACAGCTAGAATTAAAAAATATATATATACAGACTCACAGGAGAAGTATTAAATGTTTCAAAAGTTAGGAATACAGACACATAAACAGCAACAAATTAGAAGATGGAAGTCTGTTGGTACAGAAATCCATTTGATTTCCCTTCAACAAGCTAGATCTTTGGCCATATACATAAAGTTTCACAATTTTCCTTCAAAATAAAATAAAAGGAAAAGAAAAGAGGGTGTAGGTATATGATCTTGAAAACAAGATCAGAAAACTTCCGCAGTTTGTCCCATAGCTAGTAAGAGAAAAAGCAAAAGCAACAAAGATGCAGCATAAACTTTAGATTCCAACTTCGTACAACTTTCCTCATTCTTATCCAATGATGTCCAATTCAAAAAACACGTTAACCTGGAATCTGGACAAAGACCAAATAATACCATGGTGATTTATCTATGAGTACAGTATACATACGTTCACACCGCAGGGTTCCTTGAACTTGGCCCTGTTGTTTATTGAAGGGTCAGCGGTAACAATACTACTGACTGGCCTGACATTTTCTTTCAAAGAAATAGTAGTTCTCTCCATGTTCTGGCATGAAACTTGTGAATCTGTAAAAGATAATTCCATAGCTACAGAATCACAGGAAGAATGTAATTCCTTCTCCGGAGTCGTGGCCGAACCTTTAGATGCACCATTTTTGCACTCAACAGTAGAACACTGAATGGGTTTATCTACAAGTGCAGTTGCTAAATGGGCCCCCTTTGTTTTATATCTCGTACTGTTTTCTTGCTTGACCTCTTTATTTTTGGGCTTTATCATCCCACTCGATGTCAAATCAAACTGTTTGCATGCTACCAAGTTTAATGTGGGGTATGTTGCAACAGAGTGTTCGCTACCCTCTTGACGTTTTTGATTACGTTTTGGAAGAGTCTTACCAGGCTGAAATATAAAGTAGAATCAACGCACACCAAAATGAAAAACAAAATAGAGAAATTCTTTACATGATAATTATAAGAAACATATGATCAATTCAGGGAAAGAAAGCTTCTGTAAACATACCAGAGAAATATGAGATTTGACAACATGAACAACTGTCTCAACAAAACTTTGTTCAAAATAGCTCTGAGAAAGACATTCTGAATTGGCCTGCACAGAAACATTAAATAAGGTCCATTACAATGTTTTGTGTGTTAAAAAATTTTTAACACCTTAATACTTACCTCTCCATTCTTCCTGGCAAGACTAACTTGATATAAGGATAATGGCAAAAGAATCCTTCCAACAGCTCGTGAGGCGATGACATTATGATTCAATTCTTTTACAATGGAGATTCCAATGTCTGCTAGCATGTGCAATTTCTGCGTTCTCATATCCTCACAATCAATATAACATAAGCAAGGAATCATGAAAGAAAAAGGCATCTAAAAGGCTCAATGCTTACTGGAGTTCTGTGAGCATCAACAGCATCCTCAGCTTTTTTAATAGCACAAAAAATTGTAAGCAAATACAACACAGCATCATTAACAAGACCCATGTCACCATCAACAATGCTAGGATTGAGTAATGTCTGCAAGAGAGAAAAAAGTGGACTGCAAAAAGGAAATTTTCCAGTTAGTGTCACTTCTAGTAATAATTACATTAATATTCAGAAAACTAGGCAGCCCAGGCTCCAAAGAAAAACTGTCATATGATTTACACCTACCAAAAAAACTGAGCAATGATCCCTTCATCTTTGCAGTCTTCAGGTGGGAAGCCTCTATCATGTGCAAGAATATGGATCAAGAACACCACTACATATGCTGGATAATCAGTATTTGATACCCCTTGCACTGCAGAATTTCGGCGAGCTCGAGCTTCTATGCTGTAATCCTTGATAAATTCGGCCATATATTTGAAAGACTGTATGAAAAGTGTCAGCACATAAAACATGATAAAATTAGGATCAAAGAATGAGAGTAATGATACAAAAGATATTTGCACATGATAGACATAAACATACATCATCTCGCAGATCCTTCTGACAATCTGAGGTGGCCAATGCAAAGGCACATGCATATTTAATAGGTATAGCATGTGCTTTCAACCATTTGTGTGTTTTATCAAGGAACTTTCTCCTTACAAATGCAGAGGAGTCCTGGAACATGATAGGACTCAACATAATCAACCAAGAAAGCAATGGAATAGATAGATACGAAAAAACTTGATAATCAAAGAGCAAGACATTTTTCAGTTTCTTATATAAAATAATAATAATAATAATAATAATAATCATCATCATCATCATCAAAAAAGAGCAATGAAGGGAAAAGACGAAGGTAATCAGATAATTTGCACTGTCACTCCATAGTAATCAGTTCAGGAGACATAACAAAGCTCTAAAGTTCTTCAATAGAGGCCAAAGAACAAAATCTAAGTACATATATTTGCTGCTACTCTTTACATAATGAAAATCAGCATCAGAAACATTGGTATAATTGGATATCAAGGATCACAATTTGCATCCCACTGACTTTTTCAATACAATTAACTAGGGTTTGGAAAAAAATCTATGATCAAATATTTTCCAAAATCAGAGTCTCCCCGCTATGTCATGGTAACACCTACAACCACGTGTAATTACCAGAACTTTAAACATCAGAAAAACAAATTAGAAAATAAATTTCAGAAAATGGTAAACTTCAAAGCTACTTTTAAGTGCCATCAGGAGAAGCAAATTATCAGCTGAATGTGACTTTGAACCTTTAATATCCAATAATACTTCAGGGATCAAAATTTGTTAAATCTATTGACAAAAAGAAAAAAGAAAAATGGTTCAAACTATAAGGTGCTTTTATGATACATAATTATGCAATTTCTCTTCATTTCTTTCATAGAAAAAAGAAACAAAAAGCAAAAAGCTAGGCATCATACCTACTACTAGTGTTCAAAAGAAAGTCAGTTCTACTACATGTCTTTCTCTAAAGAGCAATTTCTCTCCATTTTTCGGATAGACAAAAGAAACAAAAAACAAAATGCTGGGTATCATAACTACTATTAGTGTTCAGAAGAAAGTCAGTCCTACTAGATGTCTTTCTCTAAATCTTGTCTATAACATTTCTATAGTGTAAAGTTTTCAAACAAATTCATATGCAACAATCAATCTGTGATCAACTACTCTGGTACAATATGAGAGCTTTGAAAGGTTAAACTACTAATATCGATATACATCTAGTGTCAGCATGCTAGCCTCTTCATCAGGCACATAAATTGTTGGAAATTAGGTCTTGATTTTAGCCTTAATCCTAGAGATATTTTAGGATCCTTTCCTCTGTAAATATAGATGATAGCTGTCAAATATTAGCTCTTAATTAGTTTCCTTTTCTGTTATAATTGCTCTATTTAAAAGGGATCCTTGTACTGATTGTAAATATGAAGGATACTACTTTTTCCTCATAATTTCTAAGTTGGTATCAAAGCATAGGGAATCGTGTCTGCAACCATGTCAGAAGTCACGTCTGAAACCACTCCAACCCCTGCTGCTGCCATTCCAGAAAAAACATATGAGACCCTGCGAAACCACTCCAACTCTCATTCTGTTCAAATCACCACCATCCGCTTAAATGGCGACAACTTCCTCCTCTGGTCGCAATCTGTCCGGATGTATATCCGTGGGCAAGGAAAAATTGGTTACATCACTGGTGACAAGAAGGTTCCTGCTAATGATGATCCGCTGTATGGCACTTGGGATGCTGAAAATTCCATGGTTATGACATGGCTGGTCAACTCCATGGAGGAGGACATAAGCTCCAATTATATGTGCTATCCTACTGCTAAAGAATTGTGGGACAACGTTAGTCAGATGTATTCTGACCTGGGCAACCAATCTCAGGTTTTTGAGTTAACTTTAAGGTTGGGAGAGATTCGTCAAGGTGATGATTCTGTCACCAAATATTTCAATTCTTTGAAAAGGTTGTGGCAAGATCTTGACCTCTTCAACACATATGAATGGAAATCCGCTGATGACTGCAACCACCACAAGAAAACCGTGGAAGACAGTCGTATTTACAAGTTTCTTGCCGGCCTCAATGTTGAGTTTGATGAAGTACGAGGGAGGATTATTGGCAGACCTCCTCTACCACCCATTGGCGAAGTCTTTGCTGAAGTCAGAAGAGAAGAAAGCCGAAGGAGCGTAATGCTCAGAAAAAGGAGTACCGGTGAGTCAATTGAGAATTCTGCCTTAATTACTGATGCAGCAGCCTACAAGACTGCAAATTATCAGCGCAGGTCTGATGATAAGTCACAGGCCTGGTGTGATCATTGCCACAAGCCTCGCCATACACGTGAGAAGTGTTGGAAGCTTCATGGCAAACCTGAAAACTGGAAAAGCAGCAAGCAAGGAGAGAAGAATTGTGGGATTCCTTCGGCCAATGAAGCCAACTCAAGCCACTTCAACAAAGAGCAGATTGATCAACTCCTGAAGCTGATAAAATCCAACTTCTCGTCCGGTATTCCTAGTGTTTCTTAGGCACAAACAGGTAGAAATCCTATAGCCCTTTCTTGTTTAAACTCTTCTCCATGTATCATAGATTCTGGAGCCTTTGATCACATGACTAGTTCTTTTCATTTATTTAATACCTATTCTCCCTGTTCTGGAAATCAAAAAATTAGAATTGCCGATGGTAGTTTTTCACCTATTGCAGGAAAAGGACTTATCAAACTGACCGAGAAAATCAATCTCAATTCTGTTCTTCATGTCCCTAAATTAGCCTGCAATCATTTGTCTGTTAGTAAATTATCTAGAGATTCTAATTGTCGTATTACCTTCTTTGAATCACATTGTGAATTTCAGGACCAGAACTTGGGGATGATGATTGGACGTGCTAGGATGATTGAAGGTCTTTACTACTTTGATGAAGTACCTATTAGTAATAAAAAAGCTCAAAACTTTATTAGTACTAGTTCAATTTCTGTTAGAGAAAAAATAATGCTATGGCACTATAGACTAGGACATCCTAGTTTTCTTTATTTGAAATACTTATTTCCAGAATTATTTAAAGGGATTGATTGCTCTTCTTTTTATTGTGAATGTTGCACTTTTGCAAAACTTCATCGTTCTACTTATTTGCCAAAACAGTACCAGGCCTCCAAACCTTTTTATTTGATTCATAGTGATGTTTGGGGTCCTTCCAAGGTAGTGATGGTTTGTTACTTTTATTGATGACCATACTCGTTTATGTTGGATTTATCTCATGCATAAAAAATCTGACGTAAAATATTTATTTGAAAATTTTTACACCATGATTGAAAATCAATTTCAAACTAGAATTGGTATTTTACATTCTGACAATGGAACATAATATTTCAATGAGCACTTGGGTGAGTTTTTTAATGATAAGGGCATTTTTCATCAATCTACACGTCGGAATACCCCTCAACAAAATGGCATTGCAGAACGGAAAAATAAACATTTACTTGAAGTAGCACGTGTCATAATGTTTTACATGCATATTCCTAAGTATTTATGGGGTGAAGCGGTTTTAACAGCAGCTTATTTAATAAACAGGATGCCTACCAAGGTGTTAAAATACAAAACACCTCTTGATTGCCTTAAAGAATTTTTTCCTGCAACAAGGTTGTTTTCTGATTTACCTGTCAAAGTTTTTAGGTGTACTGTCTATGTTCATGTTCCAAGTCAATTTCGTTCAAAACTTGACCCACGTGCTATAAAGTGTGTATTTTTGGGTTATTCATCGAACAAAAAGGGGTATAAGTGTTTTAACCCTCAAACAAAAACATTTCATGTGAGTATGGGTGTGTCGTTTTTGGAAAAAACTCCTTATTTCATAAAAAATTCTCTTCAGGGGGAGACAAATGGAGTAGAAGACAATTTTTGGGACATTTATATCCCACTTCCAAAAGTTATTTGTCCTATTCAAGGACCACACTTTTCTGATAATGATCAATTGAGAAAAACAAGTTCTTTAGAGCCTAGTACAAGAGATTCTCGTTCAGGGGGAGAAGTACTACAAACAGATCAACATGATCTAAATTCTGAACTTCAGGTTTATACTAAGAAGAGATTTCATCTGAGAAGTAAAGACTTGAATGTCAATCCTACACAAGCCCAATTTGAAAAACTGAGTTCCGGCACTGAAATTTCAGGTAATCAAATCCCAACTCCAACTTTGATTCCTTCAATTGTTTCCAATAATTCACCAATTATTTCTGATCTTGATGCCCCTATAGCTATTAGGAAAGGTGTTCGAAACTGCACCAAACATCCTATTGCAAATTATCTTTCCTATCAAAGACTGTCAAAAAACCATAAAGCTTTCACATCTAGGATTTCACATTTGTTTGTTCCAAGAAATGTACAGAAAGCACTAGATGACCCGAATTGGAAATTAGCAGTCATGGAGGAGATGAATGCCTTGAGGAGAAGTGGTACTTGGGAGATAGTTGATCCACCTAGAGACAAGAAAATAGTTGGGTGTAAGTGGGTGTTTACGATAAAATGTAATGCGGATGGAAGCGTTGAGAGGTACAAGGCGAGACTGGTGGCTAAAGGCTTCACTCAGACTTATGGGATTGACTATCAGGAGACTTTTGCTCCTGTTGCTAAAATAAATTCTATCAGAATTTTGTTATCTCTTGCAGTGAATTGTGATTGGCCTTTACACCAACTTGACGTTAAAAACGCATTTCTCAATGGTGATCTTAAAGAGGAGGTGTTCATGAGTCTACCACCAGGATTTGAGAAGAGTCTTGGTAGTGATAAAGCTTGCAGATTAAGAAAGTCATTATATGGTCTCAAACAGTCACCAAGAGCATGGTTTGAACGCTTTGGAAAGGCAGTTATCAGTTATGGCTTCTTGCAGAGTCAAGGAGATCACACAATATTTTATAAACACTCAAAAGAAGGTAAAATTGCAATTTTGATTGTTTACGTTGATGATATCATTTTAACCGGTGATGATGAAACAGAATTAGCAACCCTCAAGAAGAGACTTGCAAAGAAGTTTCAAATTAAGGATTTGGGAGTCCTTAAGTATTTCCTTGGAATGGAATTTGCAAGATCCAAGGAAGGTATATTTGTGAATCAAAGGAAATATGTTCTTGATCTCCTTGGAGAAACAGGTTTGCTTGGTTGTAAGATGGTAAAGACCCAAATTGATCCTAACTTGAAGTTACAACCTGCTAAGGTTGAAGAAGTAAAGGATGGGGAACAATATCAAAAACTCGTAGGGAAGTTGATCTACTTGTCTCATACGCGACCTGATATCGCCTTTGCAGTCAGCATGGTAAGTCAGTTTATGCACTCACTAGGGGCAGGGCATTTTGAGGCAGTCTACAGGATCTTAAGATACCTAAAAAGAATCCAAGGAGGGGCCTAATGTTCAAAAAACATGGACATCTTCAAGTTGAAGTCTACACAGATGTAGACTGGGCAAGAAGTGTCACTGACAGGAGTAAAAAACAGATGTGGTTGCTAGAAGTAGTGCAGAAGCAGAATTCAGAGTTTTTGCCCATGGAATCTGCGAGGTTATGTGGATAAAAAGAATTCTTGAAGAACTGAAATTTACTTTCTCAACTCCTTTGAAAGTCTATTGTGACAACAAAGCTGCTATTTCTATAGCTCATAATCCAGTTCTTCATGATTGAACAAAACATATAGAAGTAGATAAACACTTCAGTAAGGAGAAACTCAACACTAGAATAATATGTATGACATATTTTCCAACAACTGAACAGTTAGCTGATGTATTAACAAAGGGATTGCACAAGAAGCAATTTGATAAGTTGACTAGCAAGCTGGCTATGGAAGATATCTTCAAACCAGCTTGAGGGGGAGTGTTGGAAATTAGGCCTTGATTTTAGCCTTAATCCTAGAGATATTTTAGGATCCTTTCCTCTGTAAATATAGATGATAGCTGTCAAATATTAGCTCTTAATTAGTTTCCTTTTCTGTTATAATTGCTCTGTTTAAAAGGGATCCTTGTACTGATTGTAAATATGAAGGATACTACTTTTTCCTCATAATTTCTAAGATAAATCAATCTGTGATCCACTCAATCAGTAGAATATGAAAGCCTTAAAAAAACTAACTCTCATATCCTTATATAACTGTTCTGGGCATGCTGGCCTCCCATTCAGGCACAGTTAAACCTGTGCTTACCTTGGACATCAAAATTGTAGAACAAAAGATATCCGGGGAAATATGCAAGTCCCATCTTCTGGAAAGCTGGAGAACAGATTTTGCAGCAGCGAATCTGCAATGGGGGCTTTCACTGTAAAAACATGATAACTAAAATGCAAATAAGAATTAAAAAGTACAACTAGTACTGGAGGAGGGAAAAAAGAGGGAAAGGGGGGGGGGGGGGGGGGGGGGCGCACATAAACTTAATTTACAGTGCTAACTAATGAAGTTAAGATGATGCAATGTAACTATGAAGCCTCCTTAGAAGTGCAACTATGAACCCTACTTAGAAGTGCAAATCCTTACTTTTGTATTCTGAATTCTTGTTTTTCTTCTGATAAGCATCAAATATGTTCTCAATTATGGGTAAAAATGCTATCATTTACAAGGGGTAAGCTGAATGTTCTGATTTTTATTCTTTTCTACTACCTAGGAGTCCCTGGAGTTCAGAATTGTGCATTTTTGACAGTGGATATTACATACCTCTTCAATGCTTTGTAATCAACTCAAATATACAAATATCAAATAATAATCATTTTATCAAAAAAAATAATAAAAATGTAATATTGACAGCTGTTAATCAATTCTTAAGATGCACACACTGTATAATGATGTAATGTTTAAAGCTAACCCAAACTCCATTCTAGAATAATACAACACTTGCCACACTTGCCAAAGGATGAAAGACCAAGCCACAACAAGACGCAATCAGATTTGAAAACAGCCAGTCAGCTTTCATATGAAAATTTAAGAGGAAACAACCAAGATTAACACCTCCCATCAACATCATGAATTATTAAACCCAAAAAGTAGACATGCATAAATTAATGACCAGAAAAATGGCAAAGACCTAATTCCCAGTTTCACAATTCAGATAATAGAGGGCGAAAGCACTAGTTAGTCATCAGTGCAATGAAACTCAGTTTTGGTGTTGAATAACTCCAGATTATATATAGAATTCCACTAATAACAAATAATAGTTAAGTTAAAGATGCTTAAAGATATTGGAGCTGTAGATTCACTGTACATATTAGCATTTAGATTTTATTTATTTATTATTTTATTACCTAATAAGGAGATTTAGTTGTTCACTAATTCTAATTTTAGTTAGTCTCCTAATTTAGTGGGATTCCTGATTTGAAGGAATTTGCTTCTGATTTAGTGAGCTGGAATACCGGCCACCTTAATATATATGTACTCATGTAGTTCATTGGTATTAGACCTAATGAGAATAACTCTTTTTCTCTGAAATTAACATGGTATTAGAGCCTCATACGATCCTCCTCTGAAAACTTAATCTTGTGAATTTCATTCCCTATTCTCATTCCAATCAATACCCTACAGGTCTTCTATCCTTCAAGCCTTCATCTGCAATTTTTTTTTTTTTTCTCGATTCCTCTGAACCAAAACATGACAAAAATAGGAGCAGCGTTGCAAACCTCCTCCTCTGAGATCACGTCTAAATCAGATTCAACCCCGATGACAGTCACCCATGGTAACTCCAAATCTGGATCCATTCTCATTACCAGCCATAAATTAAATGGACAGAACTACCTCCAATGGTCCCAATCTGTGTTAATGTTTATTTCC
Organism: Citrus sinensis; assembly: GCF_022201045.2. Classification (NCBI taxonomy): domain Eukaryota; kingdom Viridiplantae; phylum Streptophyta; class Magnoliopsida; order Sapindales; family Rutaceae; genus Citrus; species Citrus sinensis. The sequence continues at coordinate 32,954,257 of NC_068560.1, read as the reverse complement.
GGGAAAGGTAAAGATGAATATCTCACCGGTGAGATTGAAATTCCTGAGAAAGGAGATCCAAAATACAGGCTGTGGAAGAGTGACAACAACATGATTATGTCATGGCTGATAAATTCCATGAACAATGATATAGGTGAAAACTTTCTTCTTTATGGCACAGCGAAGGAAATATGGGACGCAGCAAAGGAGACATACTCAAGTTCTGAGAACACAGCAGAACTATTCCAAATTGAGACTATCTTGCACGATTTCCGTCAAGAGAATCTCTCTGTCACACAGTATTTCAACACTCTAACAAGGCATTGGCAGCAACTTGATATGTTTGATACTCATACATGGAAGTGTGCAGATGATGCAGTCACTTACAAAAAAATCGTAGAGCAAAAAAGGATCTTCAAATTCCTCTTAGAATTAAACAAGGAGTTGGATGAAGTAAGGGGACGAATTATGGGGACGAATTATGGGGACGAAACCACTGCCCAGCATTAGAAACGTGTTCTCTGAGGTTAGGCGTGAAGAAAGCAGGCGCAAGGTGATGATGGGATCTCAAGAAGTTACAACAAATTTGTCACTACTTGACAGTTCTGCGCTTGCTGTCCGAGGAACCAACACTAGTTCCAATGACAACCGTCAACAACGAGGAAGGCCCTGGTGCGACCACTGCCGCAAGTCTGGACACTGGAAGGAAAGTTGTTGGAAACTTCACAGGAAACCGGCTGATTGGAAGCCAAACAAGCCTAACCGTGATAAAGAAAGCCGTGCTAATGCAGCTTCATCAACGGAGGAGAAAACTTCAAGTGAAACAAGTGGATTCAGCAAAGAACAAATGGAAATTCTGCAGAAAATGATCTGCCATAGTTTTTCGCAATCTACTAGCCAACTTCAAGCAACCAGTATGAAGGCACAGCGAAGTAGTTTTCCTATTGCTCTTAATACTAGCAGTGACCAAGGTGAATCATGGATTGTAGACTCTGGCGCATCCGACCATATGACAGGGGATGCAACACTCTTGCACAATTACTGTCCTCAAACGGGTAATTCTTCTGTTCGTATAGCAGATGGTTCTCTCTCCATGGTCTTGGGAATAGGATCTGCTCATCTAACAGAAGATATAATTCTCACCCCTATTCTTCATGTTCAAAATCTGGACTGTAATTTACTTTCAGTTAGAAAATTTAGCCAAGATCTTAATTGTGTTGCTAAATTTTTCCCACGCTTGTGTGAATTTCAGGGAATGGAATCGGGGAAGACGATTGGCAGTGCTGAGTTGGTGTCAGGTCTCTACTTATTTAGAGCCAATAATCCTCCAAGTAGACAAACTGATTACTCAAGTTGCAACGTGTCCACTAGTGTATCAAAGAGTCTATCGTCACTTCATTCTTCTATTTTCAATTCTAGTGTCAATAATGTGGATGAAATCATGCTGTGGCACTTTCGCCTCGGCCATCCCAACTTTGTGTATCTAGGAAAAATATTTCCTAAACTGTTCATCAATAAAAAACCAAATTCATTTCATTGTGAAATATGTCAATTTGCTAAACATACACGTGCAAATTTTCCTTCAATTCCTCACTTACCTACCCGTCCATTCACCATGATTCATAATGATGTATGGGGTGCATCAAGAATTAAAAGCCTCACAGGGGCTCGCTGGTTTGTGTCTTTTGTGGATGATCACACTCGTCTGACTTGGATATTTCTCATGAAAGAAAAATCTGAAGTTAACCATATCTTCCAGAAATTTCATATGATGATCCAAAATCAGTTCAATGCTCAAATCCAAGTCTTTAAAACTGACAATGCTAGAGAATACTTCAATTCCCATCTTGAGTCATATCTTTCACATCATGGCATAATACATACCAACTCATGTGTAGATACCCCTCAGCAGAATGGAGTGGCTGAAAGAAAAAATCGCCACCTTCTTGAGGTAGCTCGAGCACTCTTATTTACATCCAATATGTGAGGCAGTCCTTACTGCGGCTTACCTAATCAATCGGATGCCTTCTAGGGTTCATAAATTTCAAAGTCCTCATCAAGTTTTCCTTAAAACCTATCCTCACACCAAATTTATCTCCTCAGAGGTTCCTATAAGAGTTTTTGGGTGCTCAGCCTTTGTTCATAATCATTCCCCAGATAGATCCAAATTAGATCATAAATCCATCAAATGTGTCTTCCTAGGTTATTCATCAAACCAAAAGGGTTACAGATGCTACTCTCCCATTACCAAAAGGGTCTACAATTCAATGGCTGTCACTTTCTTTGAACATGAACCTTATTACCCAAAATCTGACATTCAGGGGGAGAATGTAAGGGAATCTCAATTTTGGGATGAACTTCTCATCAAAGAATCCTCTGAAATTCAGCATGCATCTTCACCTATTGTCCTTCTTCCCTCGGATTCAAACTACGCACCAAACCCCAACCTTGAAATTCCATCGTCTAACAGTCCATCATCCTCAAAACATAGGTCTACACAACTTGAATCTTCCCAGCTCCGTGTCTATACTAGGAGGAAAAATGAAAACAAAGAGAGTGAGAACCTTGCACCTCTCATGCAATGCCATGACTCCAACCCGAATTCTAATCCTGCTCAAGTTCACTCAAGTAAGGCTGATCATTCTCCTAAGTTAATTGTGCCGGTGATTGATGATGTTGATGTTCCTATTGCTCTAAGGAAGGGTGTAAGATCATGTACCAGTCATCCGATTGGAAATTTTGTGAGCTATAACTCTCTTTCTCCAGCATACAGGGCATTCATTACTTCCCTTGACAGTGTACAAATTCCGAGAACTATTCATGAGGCCCTTAAACATCCAGGATGGCAGAAAGCTGTACAGGATGAGGTCATTGCACTTGAAAAGAATAGAACATGGGTAATCACAGATCTACCAGCTGGAAAAAGACCAGTAAGTTGCAGGTGGATATTTACCATCAAACACAAAGCAGATGAAAGCATTGAAAGACTCAAAGCTCGGTTAGTTGCTAAGGGATTTACACAATCTTATGGTATTGACTATCAAGAAACTTTTGCTCCAGTTGCCAAACTTAATACCATCCGAGTACTCCTTTCACTTGCTGCTAATTTTGATTGGTCATTACATCAACTAGACATTAAGAATGCCTTTCTAAATGGCGCCCTTGAAGAAGAAGTCTATATGGAAGTGCCGCCTGGGATAGAAAGTTCTCACACTAAAAGCAAGGTATGTAAACTGCTAAAGTCTCTCTATGGACTCAAGCAGTCTCCTCGTGCGTGGTTTGGTAGGTTTGCCAAGTTTGTGACCAAATGTGGGTATAAATAGTGCCAATTAGATCATACCTTGTTTGTTAAGTTCTCAACAAAGAAGAAAATTGCAGTTTTGATCGTCTATGTTGATGATATCATTTTTACTGGTGATTTTGAGGAAGAATTACAGTTTTTGAAACAAGGTTTAGCTCAAGAATTTGATATTAAGGACCTCGGTAATTTAAAGTACTTCCTTGGCATGGAGATAGCAAGGTCAAGAGAAGGCATTGCAGTGACCCAACGGAAATATGTATTGGATTTGTTGATGGAAATAGGGATGCTCGGCTGTAAACCAGCAGATACACCCATGGACTCAAGCAAAAAGTTTGGCACAGAATCAGAGAGTGTTCCTGTGGACAGAGGGAGATACCAGAGACTTGTTGGACGACTAATCTATCTCTCCCATACACGCCCAGACATTGGATTTGCTGTCAGTTCAGTGAGTCAATTCATGAACAATCCAAGGGAAGAGCATATGGAGGCCGTGTATAGAATCCTAAGGTACCTTAAGTTGACACCTGGGAAGGGATTAATGTTCAGAAAAAACAACAAACGGGAGATTGATGTATACACTGATGCAGACCACACAGGGAACATAATGGACAGGCGCTCTACTTCTGGTTATTGTTCATATGTTTGGGGAAATCTTGTTACATGGAGAAGTAAGAAACAGTCGGTTGTCTCTCGGAGCAGTGCAGAATCTGAGTTCAGATCATTGGCAATGGGTATTTGTGAAGGTATTTGGATTCATCGATTACTTAGAGAGCTGGGAATTATAGATAAGCAACCTATCAGGCTATTCTGTGATAACCAGGCAGCAATCAGCATTGCTAAAAACCCAGTGCACCATGATAGGATGAAACATGTTGAGATTGATCGCCACTTCATCCTAGAGAAGATCGAAAATAGCACTGTCCATATTGTCTACATTCCTACTTAACATCAAACTGCAGACATCCTTACTAAAGCTCTTCCAAGAACTAGATTTGAAGAATTGAGTTGCAAACTAGGCATGTACAATTTGTACAACCCAGCTTGAGGGGGAGTGTAGATTCACTGTACATATTAGCATTTAGATTTTATTTATTTATTATTTTATTACCTAATAAGGAGATTTAGTTGTTCACTAATTTTAATTTTAGTTAGTCTCCTAATTTAGTGGGATTCCTGATTTGAAGGAATTTGCTTCTGATTTAGTGAGCTAGAATACCGGCCACCTTAATATATATGTACTCATGTAGTTCATTGGTATTAGACCTAATGAGAATAACTCTTTTTCTCTGAAATTAATAGGAGCTAAAGTTAAGACACCTAAAATACCCAAAGATTTTAGATGTTCATACCGCGAAATGTGACCATTGGGAACATCAGCCGTTTGCAGCATCTCTGACAAAGAATCGAGCAATTCATTAATTTTACGTTTGAGATGAGATCCTCGATGTGGCAAAAAACTCTTGACAAGTGTTTTCAGACCATAACTCTGCAAAATGACAAGTAATAAACAAAAACAATCAAAAGAGTTAAACTAATAAGTTTACCAAAAATATATAGCAACTACAAGTTGATAAGTCTTATCCAAACTCACCCTCAATTTACAAGAAGTATCGCACCCAGAAGTCTCATCAAATGAAGCTAATACATCTGATGGTTCCCCCTACACAGATATAATCCAGATTTTCATTAACCAATTATCCAGAAGCATATGAAACACACAAGAAAATCTGCAAGAAACTCTCCATCCAATGTATTACAGCAGAGTTAAAAAAAAAATTGCAAAATGCAGTAAAGTTAAAAAAAAGTTACTTTTATAAGATTCTCATAAATGTATCGGGTGATATCTTCACTTTGAGATTCAAAAGCCGAAACAGAATACTGTGCAATGCAGCCCAAAGATTGCAAGACAGTTGGGATGTTCCTCCCACAATGTAGAGAATCCACAAGTCCCTGAAGAGAGACAGAAAACAGGTTGGATTATCTCTTCAAGCAAGCATATTTGACAATTCAGCGACAACCAATTGACATGCATTTAGAGATATAAAAGAATATGAAACTTTAGCACTTTCACTTTCATAACAAGACTAGAATTAGTATGAAGTTAGTAATAGTAAGAGTGTCAAAAGAGGTGCAGTGGCCTTAGAATGCTTGATATAAGCCACTGATTCAGCAAATGGCAGACAGTTTTCTTCCTTTGAAGATAACTATCTACTCATGAACATCAAAGAGTGAATAACTTGTATGGAAACAACTTATGGAAGAAAAGTGAAGTATGAAATCACACACAATGAACACTTAATTACGAGGGGACAGCAGTAAAATAAGGATGAAACAGTCAAAGAAAATATGTGCTCCTTAAACAAGCAGATTGCTGATAATGAAATGTCATTAATTTCCCCTTAGTTCTTCATGAATGAAATGTCAACATTTGGGAGTACAAATAGTAGCATCAACTTAACCCACAGATTTCAAGAAGAAACATCTCATAGCAATTGCAAGTCAAAGCACATCTTCAGTAAATATGCATAAATATATTACTACACTTTCAGGAAAATCAAACACATAACTCTAAATGAATTTTCATCACATATTAAATAAGAAAAAGTCAAGCACAGCACAATAATTTATGCAAGTCAAAGCATATAAAGAAAATTATTATCCAGCAGTACTTAATTCAAAGAAGTTGAGAAAAGTACACCTTGCATAATTCCATGAAAACAAATTGCTCAGAAGCACCACTTAATGAAGCTATAGCAGAAACAGCGTGTTTCGACTGAGCTCGAGTTCCTTCAAGACACAGCCTCTCCAACAAAGGGTAAATATCACTGGAAATAAATAAATGAAATAAACTCAATTTCAGTACATAGAATTAAAAAAATACCGATGTAAATAAACAAAACGAAGCAAAACCAAGAGTGCACAACACAGCAACCAAAAAAGGTTTCAAGAAGCCTGAAATAAACAAAATTAAACCATGACCGTAGCAGTTCAAAATTTTTCCTGTACCTTCAAGATTAAAAAAATCTACATGATTCCCTTAAGAAGGGCTTACTGTTATAGTTACTATTGATGCATCTCCCCTCTAAAGCACAGTTACCTTATCCATTAAAATCTCTTTGTTTCATACCAAGCAGCTAAGATCAAAGTTCCGCATTCACCAAGGATGGTGTTGAAGGATGGGAGAAGGTAAATTTGGTGATACAGTTCCTCCTGTATGTATTCATACAATACCTCCCATGCATATTCACCATAAATTTGGTGGATGAAAAAATTCAACAGAGAAAAGGTACAATACAGTCAACCCTTATTTCAATAAATGAACCTTTCAAAAGACAAGAAACAATATCTCTAACTAAATGTTCTTCCAAAGGTGAGCAAGCGATCCGATAACCAATTTATGTGGTCCAGAGAGATTAACCATAATTTTTCAATCCTTGTGTCAAACCAAAAATAAAAAAAACAAAAAAGTTGGAAATGCCTACCCAACTAAGTTCATAGTGTACATAACAATGCACACCATTCCAATGAAAAACTGTTCTTCAGCGTCCACAATCAATGAACAGAGGACTGAGAGGTTACCTATATTTGATTGAAATATGAGGACCAGCTTTTGCCAAAACTTCAATCAGCTTATCATTAATCAGGCCATTCCTCTCTAACAACTTTTGAAATTGCACTTCTGAACCTCTCAGTAATGAAGGAAAAATGCTGATAATGGCCTACACAGGTGAAATGCAGCAATAGTTAGCAAACCAAACATACAATATCTAACTGAACAAGTTTATTTTCATGCAGGGTACGTTCAAAATTAATTGAAATGTCATTGTTATTACAACATCAAAGGCTGACTCCATGAGAAGCATGTTATGTGAAATTACTGCAGCCTCAACTTAAGTAAACGATTAAGATAATTTTTTTCTTTATGAAAAATCTTTTTTTTTTCTTATTCACATGCCAAAGGTCTTTAATATAATCCCCTCATTTGACAAACTACCTCAGCTGAGCTGGGCATGGCACAGTTGAGTCAATGCCGAAATTCAATAAAAAGTGTTGGACATACCAAACAAAGAAAATCAAAAGGTTTATGCTCTGGCCAGCACTCTTACACAAATACAGGCTCAGAGAGTTGAGATCTGAGACTTAAGCTTGGATAGTAGGATACAAATAAGGTGAAGGAAACATGCCTCATGTGCAAATCAATAAGAACAGCCCTTTTCCCCAATCTGGCGGGATCATTTTGTGCACAACTCGTCCCACATTTTAAGTTTTTCTTTAGCATCTTGCAGCACCAACAAGCATACAATGGTTTAAAATCTATATCTGAACTCAAACTTATTTAAAAAGTTTTTCACTTTTGTTTCCAACAATAAGTGAGAGAGCATAAAATGCAGATGAGTTTTGACTAATTTGGTTGGTTTCTGACTTGATATTTTTCCTCACTGTAGATCTGAAGTTAGAAAACTAGATTGAGAAACTTTGATGCTATTTTAGACAATGGAAATGAAAAACACCAGTAAAATCTTCTGAGCATTACTCTTACCAGAAGAAGGTTAATAGAAGAATCCTCAAGATGCTTATCTGCATATCTATTGCTGGAAAGCCCATTGACAATACAGCAGACAAGCTCTGAATCAAATATATACAGGCATTTTGAGGTGAGCAACTGCAGAAATTCAAATTCTGGATGCTTATTTCCTATCAATTTCAGAAATTTATCCTGAAAAAGAAGAATAATGAAATTTTAGTGAAATGGAAAACCAAAGAAGGCTAACATATCACGAATAGTCATCCAAAGAAAAAAGGCTAACCTTGATTTAGACTATACTTAGAATAATCAAGACTGTTGAAAAAGCTGACCCTATCAAAATGAAACAACTTCTAACAACATTGCAAACAATAAATGACAAGGACATAGAAGAAATGGCTTTAAAAGTATGTAGAGAATCGCTTGGTGCAAAATAATCCAATCTTTCATCACTCTGAACCAATTAGATAATGTCTAAGATTGAACTAATTAAAATCAATCTCAGGCTTCTCATTGACATTAAAACATTTTTTTAACTAATTTCAGTAGCTCTTGACAACCATAAAAAGTATCAAAATTAAGGCCCAACATCGAAACTTTACACAGACAAAATGATTTTTCCAAGTTCCAGTACTGCAACAACCTGTTTACAAGTGAGAAAATAAAAGCCCATTAAAAACTGATTTCATTATCTTTAGATAACACATGAAATACATTCTGCACTTCGTGGCTTTTCATACTGCAACACAGTCCAATTATTCTTGTAGATCCTATCGTTATCATATAGGCATGAGATACCCTGGTTCTCTCCTGCCTACCATGTATTTCTTTTCGGCATAGCAAAGCAAAAGAACAAGCAATACTTGTTTCCCTCAGTGTAAATTGAAAAATTGTTCCAATTTCCAATCACTATAGCAAATACCAGACAATCTTAATTCACATTCAATATTTACAGAAGAAAATTTCTTTGGGTCAATTACCAAATTAGGCCTGATAATTAATGAAAAGAACCAAAAACAAGTCCAATAAGATATTCTTGTTTCATATGTAACTTAGCTAATAGTATGTAATCACAAGTATTTCCAATAGGAACAGCATCTAAAGCATGTAAACTTTTCAGCATAGGTACTGGATATATACTCTATAGAGAATTAAACAGTATCTACACAAGCATGCAATTGGTACACGATTTCTTTTGATTAAGGTAAAACAGGGAACAAGTAGAAGACGCACTCTCAAAATCTCAGCATTTTTTATTGTCATGTTGTCCAATAATTCCTCCAGCGAATTGAAAATTGTATTATCTTTCATCTCGTTCAATCTCTGAAAGCACCCTTCTGCCTTAGAAGGATCAGGAAATGAAGCTGACATTTTCACAAATGAATTTTTCATTTGTTCATGTGTTTCTTCATGACAACTCCCCTGCAATACATGTTTATCATGCTTCATTAATCAAAATACAAGATACAAGCCTGTAACATGCTAAAAAACATCACCAGATCACATAATAAGTATTTACATATCAAGTCTTTACTGTTTAACTGTATTATCTGGAAAAATTGCAAATGATAAGAATAACATCCTGAAAACCCCATTTTTCTTCTTCTTCTTCTTTTTTTTTTTTTTTTTTTCCCCTGAAGAAAGAAAATTTTTGTGGGTACATAAATGAAGCCAAATCTTCAAGGTGATATTGATCACCTCCAATGTTTTCTCATGAGAACAATCCAAGATATCTGGTTAAGGTTACTATTCAGAAACGCTTTTATAAACAGAATTGAAAGTGCAACACCCTTAAAAGTGCAAGGACTAGAAGGCAATGACAGTAAGCAACATGCACATAGAGTATTATTTAATTTTTAAAACAATGCACCATACCTTCTCTTTCTTTCGTACGGATAAATAATATCGTATTTCTGAACGAAACCTGAAAACAATTATAATTGGTAAGAAAATATTATTTCAGCCAAATTACAGCACTAATTCAGTAACGATACCTTTTTTTCTGAGATAAAACACAGTTCAGTGCCTTCAAATGAAGAGGGGTGAAAAGAGAAAACAAATGCACCCAATGTCTTGTACTCTCCTCAACTTCAAGAACAGGAAACAAATCCTCCACAAGAATTCGCTCAATGTTTTGGGGCCTGGATTTATTTTGGGATAGGAACATTGAAACTTATATTAAAAACGAAGAGATAGAGGGGGTGAAAAAAGAAGAACAAGTCCGCAAAAAAAATCCATACAAATGTACTGCATATGAATATTTGAATAAAAGATTTTTTTCACATAATAAAAACAGATAATGATATGATAAGCCTTAGGTGCAGATGAGCAAACCTGAACTCCTTATAATCTTTATCATAGCAAAGCATCAAGATTTTACAAGGAATCTGCTCAAAATGATCGCATACTGTCATCTGGCCTTCGCAACACTTTTTACAATATTCACGATATACTTCCAACAACTTTAACAAGGCCTTCTTTCTAATAGATATCTTCATAGAAGGAAACCATAATTGAGTATCAGAAATCCTAATCCTCTTTCAGTAAACCAAACTTTCTAGAGTAAAATTACCTTCTTATCCCGAAGTCTTTCAGTAGCTTCAGATATTAGTTTCTCTGGAACAAATTTCAGGTGAGACCTGGCAAGATCACAGGCAACAATGACTGCTTCTGTTCTCACTCTATCATCAAAGTCTAACAGTCGACTTTCAAGGGCAGCTGCTCATTGACAAATCATAAACATAAGATATCTGTAAATTAGATAATCAAAACTTTGGAATCAGGGAAAATGATGTACTAAGAATCAAGAAGAGTTGTAAATAGCTTACCGAGAATTTCACGAGATTCTTTCCTAAATGGACCTCCTAAGTAGCATGCTTTAGCACAACGAAGAGCATTTAATCTAACTTCAGCAGATTTGTCAGAGAACCTTTTCAGAAACTCTACAAAAAGTTCAGGATATCTATCTGCAAGACAGTTATCTGGTTGTGCACAGATTTTTCCAATTAAGTTAACAGCTTTTATTCGGACATCAACCTGATCAACCTACATATAAAATTCAATTTATGTTAATAAATACAAACGAGCATGTGTTTCCAATTATAAGAAAAGAAGAGCACTATAAAGGTAGTAACAAGAAAGTCACTATGTCTATTCCACATTAACTAATGAGACAGCACCAAAGAAAGAAAACATAAAGAGGGAAGTGATACCAGTAACTCTTGGATCAAGTTTGGGATGACAGCAAGAAGCATCTGAGGAGAACATTGAAAAATTTTAAAAATAATTTCATGGTAAAATTCTTTGAGATCACCCTCTACAGCATCTCTATCCAAGAAACATGATGTTAAGAACCCACAAACAAAGGGCTCAAGCTTTTCTGCACAATTACGGATGACAGAAACAGCAAGCTGAGGAGCAGCATATGGTGAATCCTGTAATAGATGAAAGAGCAAAAAAATCATACTGCCAGACCAACAAAAAAACAAATGCATTTTTCCTTGAAAGTCACGAATTAAATACACTCAATAACAAAGAAATCACCATGCTAGAAAGCTCAAAATAAAAGAAATCTCAGACTAAAGTGCAACAACTAAAGAAAAATGGGTCAAAAGAAAGCTCATTTTCCCTTGCACTATAGTGCAGAACATCATTGGACTTTTGAAAGTTTTGATCATTATACTTAACTGCATAAAAGTACAACCATGGAAACAATTTCCACCAGACTCTTACCTTTTCTTGCTTAACCAGATTCGACAAAACTACTTCCAAAAGTGGGAGAGAAGTTTCCTCATTTATAATATGAGTCATTATAGACAACATGTGATTAATCAAACTTGATAAATGAGGTTCACTGCAGAGCCTGAAATGCAAGGCAGTCACTATCATTATCAATAGGACATATAACAAATGAAACTAATAAAGTTATTTGAAAACAAATTACACGAATTGCATTGAAAGAAAAAAGAGAGAGAGAAAAGACCAATGTTAAAAGAACACCAAAGCTAAACTCAAGAGACTAAACTAAGTGAATAACAAATGATTATTCCAACAAAAGCTTCAAGCTGGAATATTTTAACAATTCCAGTGAAGGCTCTCAGCAATCATCAGAGACAATTATCTTACTGAAAAATCAGGAGTTGCTAAGCAAGTTGTAGGCATCAAATTGTAGGGAAATGGATTTCTGTAAGAATTTACATGTAGCAGGTTTATCTCTGATGACATAAAAGTGGGTGAAATCAACCAACTTTAGGTAACTCAAGAACGCATAGCCAAGTGAAGCCAAAATGTCATATTTTTAAGAATATTACTATTCAATCCAATAAAAGTTATTCACTTTGTCCAAAAATAAATAAAACAATTTACCCTTGTTTGATGGAGTGGGTGAGGGGCAAGAAGCCCATCATTCTAATATTTAATAGGTTTATCTAAAATGTTTCAATTTGATTGCAAAGGCATCATCTGTTTTACTAGAATACAGTCAAGCAAGCACACATATAGCTTTGCAGTATATTTCATGAAAGATATCAAGTTAAAGAAAGGTGGAAACCAATTGTTGATTGATACAATGAGCATGAAAATAGTTGTTTAATAAGACGGCAAGTTTTCTACTAGAAGTAAAGAGAGAGAAGAATTGACCTCACAACAGAGAAAAAATTATTAAACATTTGGAGAACTAAATCATTGCAGTCAATGTCCAGCATTATCACAAAACATTTAGAGCGAGCAACGATCTCCAGTATTTTAACCCTCTTGGAAAAGAAAGGGCACCCGGTATTGCCAAGCTCTTTAAACAAACTGATAATAAGTTCAAAAACTCCCTGAAAATGAAAGAATTTACATAAATTACAAAGAATATAAATGTAACTAGAGCACAAAAATAGAAGCAAAGACTCACAACAGATTCACATTCAAAAAATTGTACCCTAAGATAGTTGTCTTCAAAGGGCGGTTCAGGAGCCAGGATCCGAAAGAGTTCACTGACACAAGTAGCCACAGAGAGCCTAATATCCTTATCATTTTGATGAAGCAGTCCATGCTTAATTATAGATTTCCTCAGAGGCTTCGTTGCAGCTTCTAACTTCTTGAGAGCTTCTGCCTTTTTGGAAGTTTCAGGTGACAGAGGCTGTTCAATTTTTGACAAAGCATTTTCGACTTGCTGCAAAGAAAACATCACGTAAATTAAAAAAAAAAATCATATTGCAATTTTTTTAGTAACAACTGTTAATCATCTTCTCATCAAAGAAAGCACATCCCTAATAACGATTTATAAAGTAAAAAATAAATAAATAAATAAACAAACACACACACACACACATCCCATACATGCTTGACATAACAATCAAACAAAATTGTAAGACAACTATATGCCATATCTGAAACTCCTATTTAACCAATTTAACATAAGATAGAAAATGCAGTCCAAACTATAATTGAAAACAAGATTTAGAAAACGCTGAATTCATTTCAAAAACATATTCAAATTAGAAAAACAAACGGCTTAAAAAGTTTTTCAGTACTTAAGAAATGAAATAAGAAGTAGTTCTAGACGCGCTGACATAACTAAAACTGTCTTTCTCAAATCTTGACATACAAAATTCAAGTTCCCGTTCTCATAATACAAAACAGTCCTTCGGAAACAACTTTACAAAATGCATGATGCAGAACACTCGCCTTCACACTCGCACAATACAAGTATAGAATACACAGGGAAAGAAGGAAACTAAGCCGCGAGTAGACGAATAACGGTTTACTTTGAGGGAATCGAGGAACAGGCCTTTATTGAAACGAGTGAAAGAGAGTTTGGCGAGTTTGTCGCCCATTTCGGAGACGAGTTGCAGCGGTGACTCGGCCATAATAAAAATGGGGAAAAAGGAAAAGAAACCTTAGATTCCAGTTAGTGATTTAGGCATTTAGCATTCACTCGTCTGTGAGTGAGGGTTTTGGGATCGTTTGGTATTCTCTGTACATTTGCTCGCAAGGAATGTGTGTGAGGACTGAAGGGGGTGGGGGGCAATGAAGTGCGCGTGTTTATGACGCGCGATTTTTTGCTTTATATTTGGCGGTGATGGTTCTGATGGAGATCTAACGGTAAGGATAATTACTGGCATTATTTGAATATTCAATTTTTGGGAGCCCGGGCTTTTCTGAAAATTAAAATTTGTTCACGCCACTGCTTCGGTGTGTAATTGACTGTTGCGATGGACAATGATGAGCTTAATTCGAAATATGGACCGTTCGATGCTAGTACCCGTTAAATAGGTATATATCACAATAATTTAGTTTATGAGAGTTCCCTAAATTTATAAATTTGATACAAATTTTTTTTTTAGTTGATCTTGTAAAACTTACTAGTGAATCATTCAATTGAATAACAAATTACTTAAGAAATTGATATCATGTCGTATGCATATGTGGGTGATGTCACTTCAGACTTTCTCATCAATTTTTTTCTTTATCAGATGGTGATTATAATAAAAATTATTTGGATTCATCACATGAATTATACCTTTTGCTCTTGTCCTCAAATAATAGCTCAAGAAGTTATGCCTAACTTCCGAATAAAGGACGTTTTTTTAACTTCGATTATGATGGGTTGAGGTAGGGCTGGACAAATAATCTGATCCGATCTAATCTGAAAAATATTGAGTTCGGATCGAATCGTATTATTAACTTAACCTAATCAGATTTAATTTAACCAACTCGATCGGATTGTCATCGGATCGGGTGAAATTGGATCCGATCCAAAAATCCAATCGGATTTGGCTATTAAAAAAATACAGAAATAGGAAAACAAAATAAAAAATACACACATGGGGTGAAACACGCACACACACACACACTCTCTCTCTCTCTCTAACACACACACATACACACGCGCTCCGACACACACACCCTCATTCACATTCACACACACACACACAATCGCACAAGATAGCTTTAACTCACACTTTACAGTCACGTGCTCTCAGTCTCATCTTCAGTTCTTCTTCGGTCTTCACTCTTAAATCTTTACAACCTCACTTTCTTTTTTTTCTAGTCTTCTCTCTTCAATCTTCACAAATTGGGTTTCTCACACAATCAAGTTTCAGTCACAAAACAAATTGATGCTGACGCACATACTCAACGCAGCCATCGCCAATCATTTTCAGATGTAGCCATTAGATCTGATGCTATCCATCACCAAGTTCTTCGCCTCCAAAGTCCACTGCAACCCAAATTCTCCAACCTGGCAACTCAAGCCTTGTGTTTTAAAATTTTGATGGTATTTCTTCATATTGTGATTATTATCGTATATAAATTGTAAAATTTTAATGTTCAACAACTAATGATAAAGAAAGCCAATGGCAAAGAAAACTATAATATATTAATTTTTTTCCAATAACGGGGATAAATTTATCATTTTCCAATACAAATCGTTTTTAATTCGAATTTGATTCGAGCTAAATTCAACTCGAACTTGTAACCCGATCCGATTTGATTCATATATATTTGGATCAAATTACAAGATCAAATGGATTTATGCCCAACCCAACCAATCTGAAAATTTAATCGGATTGATTAAAATCCAATCCAAATCCGATTTTGACAAGCCCTAGGTTGAGGTGCATGGTTAAAAAAAATTAATTATAAAAGTAATATTAAGTGGTATCCAATATTTTTTTGTTAGTATTATAAGTTTCATTCATTCATCAAATAGATAGTTTGATAACTTATAAATTTATTATTGAGTACACCTTATCATCCAACAAATGGATAGTACATTATTTCTAAAAATATTTATAAACGAGTGCCATATAATACTTATTGGGTTAATGTTTTTATTTTTTTGAATTATATGAGACTATTGCTCATATTACAACTCATATTACATGAGACTAATACTGATATATTTATAACCAAATAATTATTGAGACTAATTTTATATTTAAATCTTATATAATGCTGTTTAGATTTTAACATTCTTTAATATTCGAGAGACATCTACTCTATTTATATTATTTTAGCTCTCTCTAATAATCGAATAACATGTACTCTACTTACATTTCAAAAAAAAAAGATTGTCTTTACTTAATTATTTTCCATAATTAAAGAAGGAACTTTGAGGAAGCAGCCCTGCCAATTACTTAATTATTTTCCATAATTAAAGAAGGAACTTTGAGGAAGCAGCCCTGCCAATAAGCCAAAGGGCGAGTATGGGTTTGTTATTTTAACTATATGAATATTACATCATTTCAAAGATGAACTACATTATCGTCGTTATTGTTGTTATTATTAATTTATTATACATTTTAAAAAATATTCAATGGACGGGGCTATTTGTTAAATAGGTTGGGGGTGCATAACGTCCAAAGCCCAACCCAATTTTCTTCCCATCTTGCGGTTGCGCAACGTTAATGCACGTGTAAAAACATCGTCTTCTTCGAAGCCTAAACTCCAAACCCTCAAAACCATTTTGCAGCAATGGATTTGGCAAACAAGCTAACGAACTTAGCAATCAAGGCAATAAACAGCAACACAGTGGTAAACACGTGCTTAATTGCTTCATTCGCGGCCTTGACATTGAGATCGGTGAAGCAACAAAACGACATCGAAGGGTTGGAATCGGAGAAGGAATCGATCGTCAAAGCAAACAAAGACTTGAAAAAGAGAATGTGGGATTGGAAACAACAACTCTACGCCGAAGCAACCACTGAATCTGCTTTGGTTCCGCTGGCTAGACTTAAAGCAATTTACGGCGATGTCCCTACGCCCACGCCTCATGCTGGTACTTTTTTTTTTCACTCGTTTCATTTTTAATTATTTTATTTAAATAAATAAATAATAATATTCTATAATGAGTTATTTACAAATATTATTCTTCTAAATTATTGGATTTTTATGAGCACCTTATTTCACTCTAAACTCTTGTAGCATGAAAAAATATTCACAGGTGACTTTTTGTTTCTTAAAAGCTTTATGCCAATTTTTGGGTATTATGTAATGTAGTGATGCTCATTTGAATCAGTGGCATTTGAAATCGAACAAAATGATGTGAAGACATTTATGTGCGTGGATCATTTATGAATTACAGTTACCACTTCACTTTCTATTTATACACGTGAGCTTAGTAGAATATTATATCAAAACTAACTTGCTGAATTAACAAACTCTTAAACAACTTGTTGACTGGCCGTCCACATCAGCTGCTGACATGGCACTGATACTTAGTGAGGTAGCTTTTGATCATCTGGGCTAACACTCTGTAATTACTTTCATTTTTGTGTTATAGCAGGAGAAGCTGTGAAGGAGGATGCCAAATCATCAGCCACCAAATTGGTAATCTGAAATTTTAATGTACCGAAACTTTTGGGCTTTGGTTTTGATGGTGATAGGCAATATAACTTCAAAAGCATATTGTATCGATCGTAATTCCCTACATGTGTAGTAGAAAGAAAATGGATAGTTCTGTACAATGATCCCCATTGAAAGATGAATAATGAATGACCTTTTTGACCAATGATTTGTTGTTGAACCGGTTTAAATCTTGCTGATTATTTCTTTCAATTATGCTACTATTTTGTTCTCTTCTCCCGCTCTCTGTCTGAAACTTTTTTTTTAACATTATATAACATATGAAATAGGTGATATAATCTTATGAGATGTTACCAAAAAAGGCACACTATAATCTTCTTCCTTATTGTGTGCAATGTAGTGGGATAAATTTCGATTGTGAGATTTGAAGCATTCTTTTTCGATTGGTAGTTTAAGAGTAGCTTAACTGTTTTGTTTGTGATCAAATGTCATCTGTAGAAGTTCATGTAACTTAATAGGTTTTGAGTCATGAGCTTAGACTTCTATGATGTTAATACAAAATTTACAGGAATTATAGGTTGTTAGTATACAAAAGTTAAAAGGTATTTTGTGCAGATAACTGGTTTGATGAAATTTATCGAACTTGTATATGAAAACTCTAAAGTATCATTAGTTCTGATAAATTCGTTCTGATGAATCAAATCATGATCAACCATCCCATGATCTGCATTATTGGTGAATTATTAAGTTCACTAGATGAAATTTGTAAATTCATATTACTCATCAGTGGGGGGCTGATTTTGCCTTCCTGATTGTGACCCAAGTGCGAGATTCCACTGGTTATGGATTACACCCACAGCTTTGGTTGACCAAAAGGCAGCAATCCAAGCTTCATTTACCAGTCCAAGACTGGCCTAATTTTCAACTTGATACCGACATAATTTTGAATAAATTCCAAGATTATTTGGTTGAATGATGTTAAGTTGGTCATTTTGCTATTTAAGATCAACTTTCTACTTATTGTTCATGGAATCTTTTCACTTTTTTTTTTTAGTGGTGTCTATGATGTCATACTCTACTATACTTTTTCGAAAGATTAATCCAATACAAAATAAATTTTTTTTTTCTCTTGTAAATGTAGTTTTCACCATTTATTCTTTATGGATCAATTTATCAACCCGATAAACTACTCAAGACTTTTTCCATAGTTTAAGTAAGTGATTCCTTTGAGTCTTCCTTAAAAAAATAAATTTGGCTAATAAGTAATAAGTAAAGGTTGGCACACTAAAAGAACAGAGTAACTTTCGTTACCAGCTGTCCAGCTTCGAAATTTATAAATCAATTGTGAAAGCACATGGATTGTGATGTCCAATGTGCCGTGTTTGGTTGTAAGTCAAGTGTAGTCAGCCTTCTCTTCATAATTTAGCAGTGCTAAAAGACTTTCCAATGGGCTGTTGAGTGATAATTGATATTAAAACATAAATGTTATATACGTTATAATTTAGTTGAGTTGTCTAAATCCGTTCAAGACATACAATTACACATACATACATATTTTCAAATTTAAAAACAACATCGTGGTGCTAAAGATTTTCATTAATGTCATTGTGGGAATCATTTATTGTAGGAAAGTAATTCTTTGAGCTAAAGGAGTGTGGCAATGGCAGCATCGATCTCATTATGGACATTTAACACGACACCGTGTTTTAATTGAAAGAGAGAGAGAGAGAGAGAGAGAGAGAGCGTGTTGAGAAAATATAGCAGACTAGGCAGCCTTTGTGATTTACGGCGCAAATTCGGCATTGGATGGATGCATTTTGAAGTCGTGAGCTATCCGAAGAAATGCCACAAGAAAATGTTTGTGTTAATGTAAAATGAATAACGTCGCACCTATCTGGTCAGGTGGTCCGTGCATCCGTAACAGATTTTTCGCATCTGTAACGTAGTTTCGTTAATAGTACCTACATTATTGTCTTACACAAACTGCAAAAAGTAATTGTAACAATTAATTATATATAACAGGAAAAATTATTATTAATTAAAAAAATAAATTACTAAAAAAAATGGATGTAAAGTACAGCTGACACATCATAGGATTTTTGTTTATGTTACATAATTATGTAACATATGTGATTATATAGCAGTCATAATTATGAAAATAATATTATTTTATTATCTTATATTTCCACAATCATTAAATTTTCATCCGACAACTGGCACATAATCATATATGTTACATAACAATCTCTCACATTATAGTAATAGCTCCAAACTTTGGAATAATATATAACAATAGAAGTGGGGAATCCCCATGAATTGGGAAAAAGTTGCTTCAACAATAAGGAAAGCCAAAACGCTGCAATTCTTAAACAAATGGTCCAGCAGCTGATAGCTGAAGCCCCTGTGCCGTGCTTGCCGGTTGCCACGACGGGGTAATAAGACGTAACTTGTGCGCCACTCACTGCTGCTCGCTTTTCCTAAAATTGAATCCAAAGTCTTCTTTTTTTTTTTTTCTTTATATATATATATTATTATTATTATTAACACTGCATTTCTCTTTGTTTACTCCGCTTGTCGTCATAATCAATTCGTGACTTTGTTCTGTGCGGTAATTCATAAACCGGTAAAGCATTTCATGTTACAATGAAATAATTAGGAAAAGGAAAAAAAGAAAGCAATCAAATCTAATGGAGTTTGAACATGTGATGGCATTAATAGGGCATTGAGTTCCTCTATGCTCGTCAATATTGTCATAAAATTTGTTACTAACAAAGTGTTGGTTCCACTATTAATGGAGTCTCCTTAAATGACTTGACTAGTTTTGTTCCCCAGTTCGAGTCGCAGGGAAGTCGTCCTTGTTGGTAGAATATGTGCCTTCCAGTTTGAGCATGAACTTTTAATTTGAGTTATAGTACGGATTTAAATGTACCCTCTCTAGAATATCTCGTGATTAAGATAAAAAAAAAATTTATTAAACCATCTTATCTTGGTGAGTAGCCTATAATAAAATCTAAATGTCTATTATGAATCATCTATATAAGATGAAAAGTTCATTTTTTAACTTAGTAGCAGCCGTTCTATGATTATTTTATTTTATTTTATTTTTTATTTTAGTTTGTTTTATTTCAATGAAAAGGATAAGCCGATGTATTAATTTAAGGACACGAGGTGGGTCGCTGCCGAAAAGCATATTTTTTATCCTCCTACGCACTATTTCATGGGTGGTAAAGTTGTTTAACATTGGAAATTGAAGATAAAATATATAGATAAATAAAGGTTGGATAATCTAGTTGTATAAATACCAATATCTGTATTTTCGTGCAAAGAAGTAAAAGTTGATAGCAAAACCCCATTGCATTTATGTCTCAACAACATTAATTCAATAAATTAAATTGGTTTTAGATTTTATTTCTAAAATCACAAACGTAATTAACTCATCTACTACGATGAAGCCAATGTTAATATTTCTCTTTACCAAATATAAATGTACACTTAAACCTCCTCATTGCATTTTTATCAAAAAAGAAAAAAAAAATCCATTTTCTTCAAAACTAATAAGAAAAATGGTAAACCATCGTATGTTTTATCTTCGTTCAGGGTACACGCAAACCACGCACCGGCCCCGCGTCAAATCGATACCATCTATCCGTCAAAATTGAAGAAAATTTGGGTCAATGCCACTCATCTGAAAAGTATTAATAAATTCCCAAATTCATTGAATGCCTGCGATTGCGTGAATCTGCTACATTTTTAGTAAGTGTATAATTAATTAAAAAATACATGTACATTTTGGAATTTATAAAAAGAATTTCATAACGAAAAAGACCCAATTCTAATTTCGTATTAAAACAAATATTTTTTTAAATAAAAAATAATAATATATATTTTCATCTCTTCAAGGATTCCCATATCAATTTTTTATTAAAAAGAATAGAAAATAAACATTTTGGCCCAAACTTTTTATGATGAGGCGAAGTTTTAATTAACTCCTTAATTTGTGTTTTTCCTATAAAACGCAGCAAACAAAGCATCATAATTTAACACGAGTTTGAACGAGAGAGAGAGAGAGAGAGAGAGAGAGAGAGAGAGCCGTTTTAGAGAAATTGAAGAAGACGAAGAAGCACAAAATACAAATCACGTGGCAGCCAAAAAACCGTTACAGCCTGCTGTGAAAATTCCCAAATCAAAATTAGGGTTTCACTTTCTCTCTCTCACTTGAATTAATTTCTTATTTAATCTATAAAATCGTTACGCTCATCCCATGTATTTTATTCACCTTCCGCTTCTCGCTACCTTGTTAGCAGCAGCTGCTAAAAGCTGCTACTAATAACTCATATGAAATAAACTAAACCCACCAAATTTTAACTGAAAATTTGAGGTGGGTTTTTTATAAAAATTTATTTGTTTATTATTATTACTATTTTTTTTTTTGTTTATTTGGTTGATCTGTTTGGAAAAAAATGGAGGCGAGTTTGTGTACTTGGAGTGTGTTCAGATCTCTGCTAGCAATTCTTCAATGGTGGGTCTTTAACGTCACTGTTATTATCACCAACAAGTGGATCTTTCAGGTCTGTTTTCAAAATTTTTCCTGTTTCTTTGTTTTTTTAACTTCGTTTATCATGTTTTTCACCAGCTTCATTTTGATTGTGTCATTAATGTTGTTAATTTAGTGATCTTGATTTGTTCATTGGATCAGCTCTGTATGTTGTTTTATTTATTTTAATCATTTTAATAGGCTGTAATTGATCTAAGGTTTTGTTTGGCAGCATGGAGATTTGTTCTCAGAATTCTTAATTCCACTAAATTATGATTTTAATGGTTTGATTAAGTACTGCCAAGCGTAGCTAAAGGGATTCTTTTATTTTTTAATTTTTTTGGGGTTTGCTTTTTATTTCTTTCTATTGTTACTTAAAGAAAAGAGTAATGTGTTGATTAGTAACGGTTGCTGTGAGACACGGAACAATATTTGACCTAAAAAATGCCAAATTTGGTGAATATCCATGATTTATCAATTGATCTGTTTCTAATATGTGATTTATTACATGTCTCTATTACTGCATGCAGAAGAAAATTGCTTCTAAGCAATTTGGTTTAAAAACTTGGGTTTTTTTGAGAACTGAGTTACAGATCTAAAAGTATCAATTTGCTGCAAGCCTGCAACCATTAAAAAATTAATGTGGAATTAGATAATGATTTCTCTTTTCCTTTTCATTTTGTCTTTTTACAGAAATTAGATTTCAAGTTTCCTCTGTCGGTGTCATGTATTCACTTCATATGCTCATCCATTGGAGCATATCTAGTGATCAAGGTTCTGAAGCTTAAACCCTTGATAACGGTCGAACCTGAAGATCGATGGAGAAGGATATTTCCTATGTCCTTCGTGTTCTGTATCAACATTGTGTTGGGGAATGTGAGCTTACGCTACATTCCTGTTTCTTTTATGCAAACAATAAAATCGTTCACTCCTGCAACCACAGGTCTGGTTCAAAATTTAGAATAATAAATTATTTTCTCATTACCCTTCATTCTAGTAACTTTCATGTGAGTAATTTGTAATGGCACCTTACCTCGATGAATTTGAATAGTTGTTTTGCAGTGGCTGGTATGGAGAAAATATTTTGACTGGCGAATATGGGCTTCTTTGGTGCCCATTGTTGGAGGAATACTGCTTACATCTGTGACAGAGCTTAGTTTTAATATGTTTGGATTTTGTGCTGCATTATTTGGATGTCTGGCTACTTCCACAAAGACTATCCTCGCAGAATCTCTGCTGCATAGTTACAAGTTTGACAGGTAGCATCTTTGTTCGTTTTAACCCTCTCAGAGACTCAGACTAATTGACCAGAGATTTAATTTCATAATACTCTTGCATGATATATTTTTAAACTGTTTATGCTGACTTTTTCTTTTTTTTTTATTTGCTGCATTTTTTTACGTTGTCAAGCATTAACACAGTCTACTACATGGCACCTTTTGCAACCATGATCTTGAGTATACCTGCACTGTTACTCGAAGGGAGTGGGATTATGGATTGGCTTAGCACCCATCCTTCTCCTTGGTCTGCCTTCATCATTATTTTCAGCTCAGGGGTGCTGGCATTCTGTCTCAATTTTTCCATATTTTATGTGATTCACTCCACAACTGCTGTCACATTCAATGTTGCTGGAAATCTTAAGGTGAGATGAATTAAGAGGAATTTTATCCTCAGTCTTTTTGATTTATCAAGAATTGCTATAATTATTATAGTCTCGTACAAACTGTAGCTGAGTACTTAATCAGTTTTGAGGACCGACATGGTGTCTACTAGCTTTCATCTCATTTTCCCTAAACTTTCCATACTTGATTGTTGCATTTTTTTTTTTTTTTTGATAGTTTCATTATTGCATTTAAGCCTTCATTTAATTGTGGAATGATGCAACATATATCCCCCAGTTTTTGTGTTGATGTTTATTCTAATGCAGGTTGCAGTTGCTGTCTTGGTTTCATGGTTGATATTCCGGAATCCAATCTCTGGTATGAATGCTGTTGGATGTGCAATTACACTCATAGGTTGTACATTCTATGGATATATCCGGCACTTGCTTTCTCAACAGCCACCACCGGGTACTCCAAGAACGCCCCGTACTCCTAGAAATCTGATGGAACTGCTTCCCCTTGTAAATGACAAATTAGATGATAAAGTCTAGTCATGAGGGCGCGCTCGAAATTCTAAAGCTTTTTGAAAAGGGGTTATAGGAAGAGAGAAATTGGAACATAAGCAAAGAAAAAGAAAATTCACATTATGTGATTTTCGAAGTAGATAACTCTTTGATTTTTTTAATATATAATTTTTTTTTTTGCCCGGAAATGGAGAATATTTTCTGGTTCAACTTTATGAAAATGTGATTTTACAATTGCAAAGCTTCCCCTGCAGTTTCCACGCCCTCTAACCTAAAACGCGACAAACTCAAAGAAGACTCGAGATCCTCATCTGATGAAGAGATGGAAACCTGGACTCTTTTTAGGGACTAAACTTGCTTAATCATTTATTAAGGGAGGTTATTTTGGTTTTCACTTCTTCGTTTTCAATTATATGAATGAAAACTAAAATTAAAAGCCAGTTATGCTGCAACTTTTACTTGTCAATTTGTAATGAGTTGAGAAAATCACAACTAAGCCGAAATGGGTTCAAATTCAATCAACTTGATGTGGGACTCCCAAGTAAATATAACCAACAGATAATGATATCATTTTAATTCATTTCTTGTCATTTTTTTTAAGAAATGAAGTAAAAAATAACATCAATACTCAATAGAAATAAAACATATATTCGTTGTATGAAGAGCCAACGATTTGACCTTTTTAACATATATATATATATATATATATAAAGAAAACATACGATAAAAATGCATTTCCAGATATCACATCTGATGTTTTGGGAGGCAGAAAAGGTGGAAAACGAAATAAAAAAAATAGTTCATTGAAATTTTCTTTTCCAGTTATCTTTTAATTCATCTGAAAATAAACTAATACAGCAGCCAATTTCAATTCGGTCCAATCACCAGAAATTAGATGAAAAATTAGAAGATGATTTTAAAAAATAAATAATGAAAAATGGAAAACAGATCCATAAACAAATTAAACGATAGTAACACTCCATTGTAATGCTGTTTGTTGGCAGTGCAGCAGATCCTTAAGCGATGGTAATATTCTGTGAACATTTATGCATAAATCATTTCATTAAATGCTTCCGGAGCAAAGCTTTCTGCAAGCTGTACTCTACCTATTTGTGAAGTGGGAATGAATCAAATCCGAGTATTCATTTCATAGTTCAGATATAAAAAAATCCAATTTTACGCACCTTATTCAGAAACTTACCCTTTTACTTTCCATCTTCCACCAGAAGGGTCAAATATGGCAATAGGAATTGCCGACTATTAAGTACAGTTCAGGACCATGCTTCAACATGGTATCTACCGGCTCTTTGTAATGCTTTAAGCCAGTTTGCAGCGGAGTCCCTTGAAGCCTCCCCCTCTTTTGATACAATTTCCTCAAAGGTTGACCAAACATCTGAGGGCATTTTGGTTGCAGAGCCTGCAACATATATTGAAGCTTTCGAAAGCAGCAAATTCCAAATCCTCTGGCTCTGTTCCAGCATCTTATGCTGAACATAAACCTTTTGTGGTTGCTTCCTTGAGAAGGCAACATAAAAGCCTCCACCCTTTGCTTCCGGGAATACTCCATCATTTAACGAATGAGACAACCAAAGCTCTCTATATAGAAAATCATCTTCATTGCGGCAACCAAAGAAAAAGATGATTGGAGCGGCTGGACCAGATGAACTCTGTATGGCTCTTTCTTCCACAAATCCACGAAAAGGAGCACAACCAGTTCCAGGTCCAATGAGAATGAGGGGAACTGATGGTGGTGGGCGAGGAAGGGAACCTTTCTGAAACCATGCTGGTATATAAATTCCTGCACACAATAGAACATATAAATTTACACGTCAACAGATGATATATGGTTCCTTAACTGTAATGAGCTTGATAAGATGAACTATTTTACAGTGTCCATACCCTGTTGAGGATCAAGTCCAGCAAGCCATGCAGAGCACAGACCCGTACGCTTCCTTTTGTAAGGTGTCGTCCATGACACTACACTGACAGTCAAGTGCACTTGATTGGGGTGAGCTAAAGGGGAAGAAGAAATGGAGAAAGCCCTTGTCTTTAATGGAGGAACCAACTGCACCAACCAATCAAATGGCATTTGCACTGACGGGAAATCCTCTAAAACCTTGTACGAAAGAAACACGAGAAAATATTTCAAACAAGAAAGAATGGGTGTGCCAAAGAAATGAACAAAAGAACTAAAGATTTTGTTGGCAATTTTTTTTTTAATAAATTTTTAACAATAAGAAGTTTTGAGAGGCATTCTATCTGTAACAGCTTGCTTCTACAGAATAATATTGTCCAAGGGGTTTTGGATCCACCAAAAGGTCTCATGCTATTTGAGAAAAGGCTCTACATATATAGCTCAATACCCATTCTAACCAGAGATTAGAATTAGATGAAAGGGCACATATAATATATTCTCCAAAACTTACCTCCAGAACAGTTCTACGTTCCTTCTGATTGTATTTGTACAGATCATCTCTTCCTTCAGGTGAGGCAAAATATTGAAGCCTTTCCTTTTCATGTTCAGCTGTTGCAAAATAACTCATAACCTGGGAAAAAGAACTCAGAAATTCATTGATCCACAAATGCATGTTCCAAAAGCACAAAAGACTATGACATGAAGGGCAACAAATATATTTAAGATGATGTCCATAATTTTCTTAATTTTTTTCCTTCCAGCGTTGAGTAGGACTGAAAGAACAACTATATAATGCACCACAATGAACTGCCCATTCGATGTTTTATGCGATTTAAGAATCTGAATTCTTCACTTTTTTTTAAATTTTTTTTAATCTGGGGGAATAATGTGCGAACTTCACAGGGTATCATTAAAAATTAATGCCATAAATTTGTAGCCTTTTAATTGAAAGTACAGCTACCGGAGTACCAATATAAAACTTTTCTTCCATTCCAATGGTTTCTTCAAATCTGACGTAATACTGTGCATGAATAAAAATTATGTCCAAGGATACAAAAGCATTCCACATAACTTAAGCTGGCGAGGTGATCTAATTGAGATATTCTACAATATAACCAGATAGTCAAAGAACAAGGATTCTTGCCTCAAAGAAATAACGTCGTGGAGAAGCCGATGTAACATCCATTGTCAATTCCACAAAAGTTCTTAACTTTATGGGCACTTCTGTAGTATTTTTGTGAATGTCAGGAAGATAATTCTTCATCTCTTTATGTTGAACCTGGGAAACAGCATGTTTCAGCATAATTACTTAGGTTTGTGTAATGCAAAACCATAATTTCACTAAGTTTCTTCATACATGTGAAATCCATAACGTTACAAAAAGTTGATCCCATACAGCATGCACAATCATAAAATTATATAACAGAGACAGCAGAATCATGATGCGATCTATCAATACAGCAAAATGCATCTAAATGCAAGGAAGAATTTAATGAAATTAGTCTAAAAGCAGAAGTACTATTTACAGTTATTAATGCGTCTGGATCCAAGTTACAGCGCTGTATGAAAGTATCTACTGCTGCCGGATCCTGGCTAGGAAGAACCTCGAGGACATCTCCAACTTCATATTCTATGGCCTGAAAAGCAAATAACAGAACTTCACCAATGAAGAAAAAATAACAGGCTTCACCAAAGAGGGAGAATAGCAAGATATAATAATAACAACAACAACAACAATAATAACAATCCAAGGAAACAACTTACTGCAGAAACAAACTCAAACTCAAAGTGATGGACGTCTTTTCCACTGCCAGATTTAGTCAGTGGTTGATTTTTTATCTACAAGAGAAAGTGAATCAATGAATTTGTGAGAACATTATAATAAAAGCCATACAAAATGAGCACCTAGAAAACAAAGACCACAGACCCAGCTAGTAGTTGGAAAGAAAAGAATCATTAAAAGGAATTATTGCTAAGACAAGGAAGAAAGAGGATTTTAGAGCGGTAAGTCTTTACTGATTTATCTTTGGAAAAAAAAAAAAGGGAAGGATCCTGGGGAACAAAAGTACGGCATGAAAGCAAAATTGTGTAACATGTGACTTATATCATAAAGATCAGCAGCAACATGCATTGCACTATATATTGGTCGCTAACTTGCTATTGTTGAAAATTGGTAGAAAGAACAATATTTTCTGAAACAAATAAATAATCCACACTGCAATATATCATGCTATCAATACCATTTTAAGAAAGCACACAGCCTTATTATTGTAATTGGACAATTTTCCAGCAGACATGGAACGGGCTGTCTCAAGTTGCATCCGGATGCCTTCCAAATCTGGGATAACCAAGAAAGCATTTTGCTGTCAGCTCCATTTTTAACTACAGCTTCTAAAATCAATGTAAATGTTTGTTCATATCAAACTATATTGGATGAATTAAGATAATAGCATCATCACTAATGAATGAGGAAGGTCCAAAGTTTTCCTGCAACTCCCAACTAGACATTTGCAAAAAGGAAGCAATTCGTTCCTTTCGACTTGACCCTACATAGATTCAGAAAATAATGTTGACATCTCAGAGTACAGATCATTATCATTTTTTAACTCAAATTGAAAAACTAAACACCATCTTAGCATGCAGGGACAAAAAATAACTTGCTGTGATTTGGTAGAAGGCAGCAACATTAAGAACGGTCGATCAAGAAGAAAGTTCCCAGATGACAGATGAGTACACAAAAATGATGATTATATTGCCAACAAAAATTAATTGACAACCCAGCACAGCAACAATTAAAAGACCACAGTGAGAATGTAAAACATTTCGCCTAAATATTGCTTTCTGCCAACAAAATACTCCTCACATGTGTAATGACACTATGCCACACATTATTTCCAAAGAGCAACACATGGAAGACCCACTCTCATAGTAATAAATACGGCTATAAGAAAATTATCCAGGACGTCAAAAATAAATTTTCAATGTCAATTCACCTAGTGAGTAGTCAGAAACCATAAATGGCTTTAGTTACCCGAGGCATTTGATAATCGGGAAGCTGCATTGTCAATGCTATGATATGTTATATGAACTTTTGGCTGGTCAATCAATTTCATTTCTTCAATCACATGATCTGGACCTTGGGGGAAGAATGAGGGATCAATCTGATGCAACCTCCTCCACAAAGATCGCATCCATGGATCTAAAGCACCTTCATACCTATGCGATGAAATAAAGTTATAATCAATTACTTTTTCATCGCAATCTAAACATCACAATTGATCATTCAAGGTTCAATTCAAAATTGCAATAAAAAATAGTAAAAATTGAAAATACAAACTTTTGGACCTTTATTGAAGATAACTAGGAACCCTTTACTTTGAACTAACTTCTAAATAGGCTGCCTTGGAAAGTATCAGTGAGGAGTGAGCACAGATAATAGCATAAAAGTTCCAAAATTGTGTATATAACATAAATGGCTACTAACTTCAGGAAAGAAACTGCAACATGAGGTTTGAATTAAATTTACTGATACAACATGTTTTAAAATCATACGATTATACTCGTATGCCAGTTGGTCATAATCAATTAATCCTATGACATTTGAAAAAAACACAAAAGATTTTAAAAAATGGAAAACTAATAGCAGAATATATTGAATCAAGCAATATTTTCTTTACTGATAAATTATACCATGGTCATACCCAGAAGGGTGCTGATCATCTCCCAAGCCCCTTTCAACTACAGCTGTTGCTCCAAGATCTAAAAGTCTATTGTCAAGCTTTTTTGCAACAAACTGCACCCATCAAAACACAAGTGCAAAAACTGAAGTGTTAAACAAGTTACCACACTATGAATCACCAAAAGAAAACATAAAAGCATGCTTCAGAGAATATAATCCTAGTAGATTTAATAACATAAAGGATTAAACAGACAGCTACACACAGTTCAAAATCAGCCAATAAGAAAGACAACAAGAGTGCAATTTCGGTCCGATAACTAATTACTCATTTTGAAGGTACACAATGAGCACAAGATTGGTTTCAATGATTTTTTGAGGCCAGGACAATTGGAGAGAAGTATAATTTTCCCAATTTGCTAGTTGGTACCAAGAAGTCTCTTTGGATAAAGCATCCATTAACTGCTTTTCCAGGTTACAGTATAAGAGAAAAAAAAAACGAAATAAGACTACTGCCTTCTGGAAAGACTTTAATTTCAATAAATAAAGATTGAAAAATCTACAGAGGAGTGGTGATATATCCTGAATGACATCCAAAACCAGACGGACAGGAAAAACGTCTATATCATTCAATAAATTTCTATAAGTATTAGAAAGTGAAACTAGAAGCAACTTCTCAATAATCAAAAGAATGTAGAACGGATTACATTAAATTTCTGGTAGCCAGAATCACCAAGTCCAAAAACAGCATAGCGAACACCTTCCAGCCACTGCTTACTTAAGGATTTCTGAAGAAGAAACCTCCAAAATACCTACACAAATATAAAAGGAGACATTAAGAAATATAAACACTAAAAACTAGCATGAAATTTGTAAGTCAATAGCATCCATGATAAAATTCAAAACCAACCTTCATGGAATCTGGTGTGTCTCCCTGGCCTGTCGTTGAAACAACAAAAATGACAGTGTCCTCCTCAGGCAAGCATCTCTGAGTTCCGAACCAAAATTGCAAAAGTAAAGCATCACCATTAAGCGGTAACCTTTTTTCCGTGAGAATCCTTGCTTCAATTATTTTGTTAAGGTGATTTTATTTAATTAATATGATGAAGTGATCACTTGCTTCCGTAAATGCATGACAAGTGATACTAGTTAAATTAATTTTAAAAAAATAAACAGAAATTGAAGTTTCTGGAAACAAAAAATTGACTTACAGCATCGTAGTCATCCACAGGGCGGACAACGACCGGGCAGCCTCGGCGCTCGGATTCGCGGCCAATACGTTCGGCAGCATCTAACGCGTTGCCGGTTTGCGAAGCGTAAAATATCAGTAGCTTATTTCGCTTCTCCTCCCTCATGCCGAGACGGAACCAAAAATTGGAAAAAAAAAATCAAATTATCTGCAAAAAGATTAAACTAAGAAAAAAAAATAGAGACAGAAAGCGGCTAGCGTGAGCTGTAAGTGCTACTTCGGTGTCACAGTGTTGATCGATATTTGCACCGAGGTTGAAGAGAAGAAGCAGAGTTAAGTGAGGGAGGAGGTTCAATTTAATTCCTGAGGTTTTTATTTGCCGTTGGATTTATATCTGATTCAGGTGGAAAGGTCTATGATCCGCGGAGTATTTGGGTTGTCCATAAGCCCAATTAAATTTTCTCCTTTGGGCCCTTGGCCTTCGACGCCTACGAGACCTGTCTGTCTGGAAAATTCCCTTCCCCACAAAATAAATTTATGCTTGATCAGGTGGTTAACATAAGTTTTCAACGGTGTATAAGAAAATGTACTGTACTGTATTACGTAAAGAAATCGACCCACAGGTGCATTTGGTATGCATGATAAGATTCTAATATGATATAGTGATATTTAATAATGTCTTGTGTTTGGTGCAGTTTAGAATTAGATTGAATTGTATTATAATTTTTTATTGATATTATTAAAATAAATAAATATTTATTCAATCATAATTCAATGCAATTATTATAACTGAAAATTTCACTTACTATAAAATAAAAACATTTTTAATTATATAGATTAAAACAATATTATAATTTAATGTGGAAATGAATTATAAATATAAATACATCATATAAATAAATTGACTAGTTATTTTTAATAAATATTATAGTATATTAAAATATTATTTTAATAATTTATTAATTAAAATTAATAAATTTAATTTTAATTGCCATTAAAAATTAATAACAATATTTTATTACAATTTATTAAAATGATTTTTTTTATACATGTATCAAATATTGATATAATATTAAAATTTATAAATTATTGTATTTAATTGACTGAACGATATAATCCTAACCGAACTAATCGCATGCGCTTTGGGATAAACTTTTCTTCTTCAGCTGGGATTATGTGGTGGTCTAAGAATAAGCAAATCTTTTAGACATTTTGATTCACCAAACATGGGATATAATAAAAGAGAGAGATGACAAGATTTGTTTCAATTCTTTCAAATAGTCGAAATCCTAAGCCTTCCCACTGCCAAAAATGCCCTTAGCTTTTAACTAGTGAAATTTGAATCCCTCCTTGTGTTTGGGATATGCCTCGAGAATTGCGATTTTAGATTTTCGACGCCAAAAGTTCCTCACTCATCTTCAATGGTATTGAACCAAAACCAATGTCACTATGATTTATGAACGCATTATGATATACTTTTAATATACCTAAGCATTTTGTAACATGTGTTGGAAGAAAAGCATTAGTGGTACTCTTTTTAAGATCACAGAACTTGGTTTATGCTTCTTTCTCAAAAAAAAAAAAAAAAAAAATCAAAAGGAAAAAAGAAAAAAGAAAAAAAGAGAAAGAATACGCCAAATATTGAAACAGGGAATGTTTATTAGCTTCAATTTCGTTCACTGCCGCATAACTCTAGATTTTAGGTAGAAAGAGGGAGATGGGAATACATACTGGTTCATTCATACAGAGGAACCAATTGAAGACCTAGAGAGTTAGTCGTTATTGAGATTAATTAGATTAGATACTAATAAAATATAGCAGACTCAAGCTTATATATGCTGCTCACATGCTTTATAATTAGATCTAATAAGGAGTAATAATATAATCTAATAATTAATATAGTCCAAGGCTCTAAGCCAAGAGCCAGAAATTCTTCTGCCATCTGGTGCTGATAATGTAACCACCCATGCCTTTGCTCTGCTTCCTCACTCCAACAGTCAAGCAATCTGCTTTTTTTATGCACTGATCCACAAACTCTTCACTGCTGCTGGTTCCACAGAAGCTGCAAAAGCAAAAACAAAACAACCCAACATATAATTAATCAAGAGATCAAAAAGAGAGAGAGTGAGATCTGACGGTGAAGATTGCATGATGGGGTTTACTTAAAATTTACCCACCAGTTGATGAATGCAGAGTGTTTCTTTTGACCCAGAACCAGCACAGAAACCTCTAGCTTTCTCACTTGGCTCATCACCGTGCCCAGCTTTGGTCCTTGAATCACTAGTGCTTCCACTTCCACCTGAAACATTGTCCCCCCAACAACAAGAAAATTAAACACAGGAGACAGAAATGTGTGCATGCATGCCTGCCTGCCCTCTCTTTTCCCAGAAAAATCCAAGTGATGAAAAGAAAATTAACTACTTGAAGAGAGACAAAAAAGAAAAAAAAAGTATACGAAAAAATCACATTCTTTCTTTTTGTGAAGAATGTTAATGGCTTCTCTCTAAACACTCAAAAGAAAAAGCGAAAGATCAAATGGGATCTAAATCTAATTAACAATAAGATTAAGAATGTAAAACAAGTACGCTCTTTTGAACAATGTAGGATCTGTGAAACACCAAATTGTATACCTCAGGCTTGCAAGCTTTACAGAGTGAGCCAAGAGAGTTAGCTAGGTAAGGACAGCAAGCAGAGGAGTCATGGTGAGAGGTGTTGGGTTTAGGAGGAGGAACGACGTGAAGCAGAGTGAGCAAATCACCCTTGTTGGTGACATGGGTAAGTGCCCACATCATTGCATGCTTTGAATGTGAAGTTTGGTCAACCACTACCATCACTCTCTTCCTCATTACAAGCCCTCCATTTTCGCCGCCGCCGTAAATGTTGTTAAGCCCTTCCATTTGCCGCTGCAAGCTTCCCTCACAGTCGTAGATGCTTCCAGCACCGCCGCTGCAGCCACCGTAGTAGTTGTTGTTGCTGCTGCCGCCACTAGTACCCCACCTCCAAGATGTTGATCCCCAAGCTTCTCTTCCACTTAGTTGCCTTAGAAATGAAACTGAACTTGGCATTTTAATTTGTCGGCAAAATGCCAAATTTTGTGCTGTATATATGAACAGAGCTTGAATAGGCTAATAATTGTCCACCATATAACAGAGAGAATCACTTCAAGGAATAGTCTCTGGAGAGAGATAAAGAGAAATGGTGGGGTGCTTAGGGATGTTGTGAGTTTAAATATTGAGTCGGTCAGGAAATAAAAGAAGTTTGGTGTCTGATGGAAAATAAATTAATTCATAAAATAGGAAAAAAGAAAGAGGTAGTATAACGTTAAGATCCCCAATAGTTTAATTATTAATCAAATAAGTACATAATGTTCTATTGGATTAAATAGGTCCCTATATGCTATATGACATATGCTATTTAAATGATTGGGACACTCTGTAGCGTTAAATTTACATGCTCTTAATTTATAATCACCAAAATTTAAAATAGTGAGAGTCTAAGGGCCAACTCAGAAATATTGTAACTTTTAAAATAATTGTTGTTAACTGTGCTGTAAAAATAATCAGTTGTGAAAATAATCAGTTAAATGTTTTGTAAATTTTGTTTTAAGAAATACTGTGAGTTTTGAAAGTAGTTATAAATGTTTGGTAAATTTTATTGTTAAACTGTTGAAAGAAAATAAATTACTAAAATGTATATAATGTAAGATAAAATTTACTGATTTATAAAAATAATGTACATACAATATTTTTAATTGTCTACTAAAATAATTTTAACTAAAAATAAAATCTATAATATATTGATTTTAATTTTTTATTCTTTTGTCTTAAAACAATTGATAATCAAATTTATAATCTAGTGAAACAAATTTAATAATAATTTGACCAACAAATTAATATTAATAAATTAATATTGATGAATTATAACAAAAATTTATTGAAAATTGATTTTATTTCCAATTTGAATAAGGATAATTTTGGGTTTAGGTAATAATTTTAAGAATATTTATGGAATTTTATTAAAGAATAAAATTAATTCTCAAAATCAGAATATAAAAGTTATTCATTCTCTGCTTTTTAAAACAGTTGTAGGAGGAATTAATTTTAACAAAAGTGGTTTTGATTTTTTTTTATCAAATACTAAAATTAACTTTTAAATTTTCAAAATCACTTTTAAACTTTTCAAAAACAATCCCAAACAGACCCATGGTTATTTAGATGGATTGTGGATCTATTTAGTTTAAGAGTTATATTGGGAATACAATCTATCGCACAAAAGAAATTAAAAAAATTGTGAGACATGTGCGAGGATAATATGCAGAAACTGAGAAACCCATCAGTTTGTTTTTCTATTATTTTTGTTGATTTAAATGACAAGTTGCGTCTGTATTTGAGAAAAAGTAAGAACTTAGAGGCCTGGATGTTATTACCCCAAAGATAAGTGCCAACTGAATTGAAGGTAAGTTAAGAGGAGAGAAAGACAAAAAGGAGATGATGAATGGGGGAGGTGATGATGCAAAGGCATGATCAGTTATCATCTTTTGTGCAGGTTGCAGTCACGGGAATCACTGCCTACTCCTGTAGCTTTATCGATATCATCTCTGTCTAGATGATGCTTAACAATGGCTACTCTACATGCAACGGACAGCATGGTCAGTTTTTGATGATGAAAGAGGAGATTCCTTTTCTTTGTACTTCATCTTCTCAAATCTAATCATCAGATTCTGTATGTGGGCGATCTGATACTTTATGAAATGTTCATTACATTTATTTAATAAATAACCCATTATGGTATGTAGTTATCATGCCATATGGGCATGCTGTATATGTGCACATGATATCTAGTGGAGTGGTCCATGTATGGAATGGGATTATCAAGAGTGAAGTCATTCAACTTGCAGCGCCATTTATGTGAAAACTACGAACCAGTCATCACTTTTTTGATGCAAAATTCATATTGATGGATATCATGGTGTAATCCAAACTCTCTAGTCTCCTTGTGATGACTTTAGCAAATTTCCATAAATGGGCATTTTACTCTATGCATGGTCCATCCAGCTGCTATCTCTGCTTTGAGACTCTTCAAAAGCAGACCCAAGTGAAAGAAAGAAAGTAAAGGAACTCAAGTTTGGTATTCTAAGTAGACAAAAAAAATACACCAATGGGCCTTTGGTCCAATGGGAGAAGCCTTGCACTTACAATGTTGAGTGCAAGGGTTCGAGCCTCCATAAGAGCATTATGGAAGTTAGTTTCAGTCCTTCCTCAATTATCAATTAATTGAGTGGAGACAGTCTCTCCCTTACGAAATGTGAGTGGAGCAGACACCCCTCGAATATTAGAGAGGGTTTAAAATATATGGGCATATACTTCAGTGTGTCAATGTATGATGGTGGTTCCAGTTATATAGTATGATTGTAAATATTAATTGTAATGTCTGATCATATACTTCAGTGTGTCAATGTATGATAGTGGTCCCAGTTATATAGTATGATTGTAAATATTAATTGTAATGTCTGATGTAATGTCAGTAATATCTGTGTATAACAGACTTTAAAAAAAAAAAAAGTAGACAAAAATACGATGGCCTAGACTTTTAAAAGTAAATTCACCCAACATATGAGAGCGTGAGCAAATGCACAAAATTAATCAAACAACGTTGTATAATAATAATAATAATAATAATAATAGTGTCACTTACTGGAATAATATAAGCAAAATCAATCAATATATCATTAATTGGTTTAAAAATTGGTACAAGATGAAGTCATTCGAAAACGATGAATCAAACTAGATAGATTCATGGAGATTGGAGCGCAATGGAATGGACTAAGAGAATTCTAAACCAATATCGGAATTAATTAAACTTGAAAATATAGCCACAAAGAACTGGATTGGTTAGGTTCGTTCGTGTTACCTCGTTGAAATACAGATAGTAAATTTGGAAAAAGTGAAATAAAATAGTAAATCGAAAGCGGTAAGAAGTAATAATGGGGGACTGGTGGGTGGGGCTTCTGCATTGCTTCTTCATTCGTTCATCAGAGATTCAGACCACAGTAAAGAATCCTGATCTGACAGACAGCCTATAATTACTTGTTATTTTTTAATTTTTTTGAAAATAATAATTATTTATTAATTAGAAAATGCAAAAAAAAACAAGAAACCAAAAAAAAAAAAAGTACGGAGGGGAAATGTCAGAATTGGGGCCCTCGTGAATTGGGCTTTCTTGGGGTTAATCGAGTCAGATAGTCGTACTTCCAAATAATTGCTCCCGAGTTAATCGCTGAGACTGACCCATCATTAAAATTACAACAATACCCTCCCGTTGTCCTCCTTTTTCTCCGTTTATTTTTATTTAAATTATATTAATAACCAAAGCTTATAGTTATAGGATCACAAATTATCAATTATATATATGTAAAAAAATTTAACCAAAAAAAATAGCATGGATGAGCTGATTTTGAGTATAGTTAAGACATTCACTAAACAACCATAAATTCTTTCTAGAAAATTATTAACGATTTAACATGAAAATTACAAATTTCACTACCAAATGAATCCTACATCATATAGTCTCTCCTTTATACTGAAGTTATTATTATTATTATTGAGACAACTAAAAATTGGGATGTGAATTTTGAGACTACCAATTGAAAATTTTATGTTTGATTTTAATTTTGTCAACGCGTCTGTCAATGTAAAGTTTTCCTTGGTAAAATCACACATTAAATTCGCCTCATTTTCAAGCTAAAAGTCCACTTTCATAATCATATAATGCAGAAAAAGAAGTAAATGTCAATAAATTGTTAAAAAGATGCCACAGCAATACCATTACTACACTTCAATTTGTGGTCTCAAAGACTCCACCATAGTCCGTATAAAAAAAATTAAAGCGTTCGCTATTCGATAACACGACGCTGCAGCGTTTCAAAAATTTAATAAACATTTACTGCGTGGTGGTACTAATGTACCTGCCACGAGTAGAGACCATGTTGTTTTCACTTGCATTATGTGTTGAGTCTTGCAGATAGCTTTTGTGACGCTACAACGCTACAAATTAACGCGCTGAAAGTTGAGGAGAGAAAAATCCTTTGTTTTTAACCCCCCAAAAATGATTCAAGAGCTCAGTCACACGGATCTCCATCTTTCCCACTGCTGATTGATAAGGCTTCACAAGCCAAAATCTGAGGCGTCACGGCATCGCCTCACCTGTGACACCTGCAAGTGCAAGCCACTTCCCTTTCTGGTTTAAAATTACATTACATCAGGTCCTGGAATTCCGTGCAGACTCGAGCAAAAGGCCACTAAACTGCAAATTTCTCGACAGTCTTTTTGAAACTTAAAAAGCCAAAGAGGGAATTGAATAGGGACGAATTAGCATTCACCGGCAGCTTTTCTTTTCCTTTTGTAACTATTATAATCTCGTGAATAGTGGAACCCCAACTCAACCAATGAAAGTAGCCGAAGAACAAATCCATTGCTGACATCAAAATCGATGGCCGGTGCAGTGGCTAATAATAATATAATTTGTTTTTGTTTTCACCGATGCCGTGGACCCATCTTCTTTCTTTCTCTTGTTTTATCATAATGGTCAAAACCGAAACGAAACCCCTCGACTAATACGATATATGGTTTGGTTTGACAGGTTTGTGATTAATTTTCTCACGTGTTACATTCGTTTCACAGCTCATATTGCATGTAATAGTTAGGGATGGCAATGGGCACCGCCCGCAGCGGGTTTGCCATTACCAAACCCAAACCCGCACAAAATTTAAATTACCAAACCCACCCGCAACCCGCAGCGGGTTTTAATTTTTTTAAAAAAACCCACCCGCAGCGGGTTTTAACAATTACCAAACCCGCAATGGTATCCGGCGGATTTTTTGCGGGTTTCCGTATTTAAAATCACAAATATTTAATATATAAATTTATAATAATAACCTCAAATTCCATATAAATATTCAATTTTATATTTAAACAATGTAAATGAAAAATTAAAATTTCCACATCAATTCAACACAAATTCTCAAATTTAAGTATAAATTATACAAATCTATTTAAAAAAGACAAATTAATATCTAAAAATAATAATTACATTTCATATTATCATTTAAAACAAGATCAAAGAGAATATATTTATTTTATTCATCACCATAAGCACCCATCTAACACAATGCCTATAATAATAATTAAGATTAATATTTTCAAATACTAATTCGAAGGGAAATGCCTTTAGTTTTCTTTAGGTTATGATTTTAGAATAAGAGATGAGCCATATACACACATACACAACTTTGAGCCTTTGGCTATTTGGTAATTTGATTAATTACATTATTTTCTTTATATATTTTTATATTTAAATTAAATTAAAAATATTTGAAAAAAATTATTGCGGGTTTGGTGGATATCCATGCGGGTATCCACCGAGTATAAGGTTAATACCAAACCCACCCGCATCCATGTGCGGGTTTTAATTTATAATACTAAACCCGCCCGCAACGGATAAAATTACCCGCAACGGGCGGGTTTTGGCGGGTGGGTTTGGACGGGTTTGCGGGTTTGCGGGTACAATTGCCATCCCTAGTAATAGTATACATGTTGCGTACTTGCTTTTCAACTAATTACTATTAAGTAGTTACGTTAACGTGGTGGTGGTCTGACAATTTGATCGTATTTGAGTCGTTATGGACCTAAATATGGTCAAGCAATTACTTGCATCATGTGAAGAAATTACCCCCAAAATATATTCAACCTTAGGAAGCATAATAACCCATACGCGTTTATTGCATTTGAGGCCATTCCCTCTTGCATCATGAACTCTATTTATTTTTTTTTCTTTTGGAAACAATTTCAATTGGCTTTCAATGCTAGAATATACAACAATACAATGGGTGCACTAATCTTTACAACGAGTTAAATGAAAGTGAGATGGAATCACATCCTAGATTAGCTAAAAAATGTAGCCACTCCAGGCAAACTCTTCATATTGATGGCCAATTTTCCAATACTAGCTATATGCATTTCTTTATTCTCTTGACAATTCTACCGAGCCAAGAAAATTGTTAGTAAAATTGAGAAGGTTAGTAAGTCTACTCAGTTTAAGTTAGCTTTCTCATATCACTCTCCATCTGAAAGCACTATCCTCTGATTGGGATGAACCCTTCCCGTATGAGTTAGATTGAACCAACACTGAGATATCCTCAGGGGACAACATTAAAGCACCGGTACTCAAGTAGTGCCCAGAACCTCAACTCCTGCATAAGAAAATTGTGCAAATAAATTGACGACCAACCATAGTGGATGGGCAAGAATGATTTATTAAAAAGTCACTGAATACCAAGCAGATATTACAAGGGCATACCTCCTTTTCTTTGTATTGTTGCTACTTTCTGTCAAACGGAAAGATTCAGATCTTAAAATGCAGCCCAGTGAAGAAAGGTATTCGTGAAATGCATAACCTTTCAATGCCAAGTAAGATCTTGAAGGAACTAGGGACTTAACTCTATTGAAAAGACCTGACTTCATCTCCCTAAAATGCAAACAGCCAGAGTAAAAACATGCATGGTTAATCAATGAAATTACTACAAGGAAATATATGCGGAAAGTCAAGTGTCATTTTGGATGAAAAAATTTATTAGCAAGAGGGTTAAGCAAAAACCCAATATTTGTTCCACAATTTATCCAATTCAATATGTTCAAATCATCCTATACACACAATGAGCATGACGAGCAAGAAATTTGAGGAATTCTTACCGTTCTAACAGTATGTTACTCACAGTAAGTGAGATCCCAGTTGTTTCTTGGTCCTGCTCGCATAATTTACCAGATTTCATATTATTTGTGCAAGCCAGTATCTCCCAGGACAAGTCTGTCTTTGTATTGGAACCCATATTTGATCCTTTATTGGAAATGTCTTTTGCATATATGGAGAATCCATGTTGGACAATTGAGGAAGTCAGCTGCAACTGCTCATCACGCCAGGCGCATGCATCCAAATCCTCATGAGGAAACATCGGCAGTTCCAAAAAGTCCTGCAGAAGTACATATTCATTATCCTGGACTATGCAAGGGGAAAAAAAAAGAAGTAAAAGAAAGGTCCTCAATAGCAATACATGTAAGTGCATGTAAGCTCATGCATGAGTGTGTGCGCGTGCATCTAAAAGATAAAACTCACCGGAGATTGACACTTAGAAAGCAACAGATCAGCCTCTGAAATTAGATCGCACATTCCATGAGTAAGTTTTATGATTTGAAAAGCATTCGGCTTTTCTAAGGTTGCATACTGCCTCAGGTCTGTGTTTCCATCACGGAGTTTCCTCCATGAGTCTCTCACTAAATCAATGGCTTCCTGGGACCTAAGCTCCTCCATGGGTTTGGATCTCCTCTTAAAATCCATACGGCTACACTCATCCATCAATTGATACACTCTTGGTATGGTCTCCACATGTTCATTTTGAGAATCTTCCACCTCCTCCATGTGAGATGATTCTGCAATAACAGCACAAAATTTTTCCAACATGTCAGGATTTCTATGCATTTCGAGCATAGAATTATTGTCTGCTCCAACTGGTGGAAGGTTGAGATCAAACTCATTGGCCACAGAAACTTCTACAGCCTCAGCAACACAACCACTGCACTCTTTTCCAGATAACAACTCTGCCCCATTATCAATGTCAGTCTCTGGAACAAACGATGATTCTGGCACACAGGATATATCAACTGATACATATGTACCTATTTGTAAGTCATTTGCTACTTCTGAACAAAGATAATGGCTTCCCTCCAATTTTTCTTTTAAAGGATAATGTAACTTGTCAATTGGTGGATTTTTGCAGTTTTGTGCATTTGAAAAGTGGGAAGGAAACCTACTATGATTTTCAGAAAGAAATTTACTGTTAATATCCCTCTCTGCAACAGGAGATTTATTTCGGATGAGCTCATCTTCAGAATCTGATGATGCAACTACTTTGAATTTTCTCCTATTGTTTTTCCGGGAGAATGAAACTGGGGTGTGAGGGAGATTGGAAATCTCACATTCATTACCCAAAGGATCCTCAAGTTCATTGTTAGTGTGAACAGAGGAATTCATGTTTAACATTTCTTCCTTTTTGGCCTCCACACTATCTGCTGGGTTATTGTGCATGTCTTGATTACTTGGCATTTCATCATGCCCTTCCCCCTCACTTAACTCCCTCAAGGTTGAATTTTCTTCCATCAAAGACAATGATTTCATAATCTCTTTGACAACTAGCTCAGATAACTGAGATGGGAAACCCCAAGGGATTTTCTTGGGAAGCATATGATGCCCAGCATCTGGATCAAATAGCTCTGGAACATATAGTTTCTGCAATTTTTTATCTGCAAAGTGAAAAGCTAATGTTAAAACACTAAGAGGTTCTAGAGAAAACATAATGGTTGTGAGTTAGGAAAAACAACTATGCATGCAAATTGTAGAAACAACAGTATCAAAAAAATTACTGAACATGCGTCATGTATTGTGTGATTAACCTTTTCCATATCCTTTATTCTGGCACCAGAACTGAAGGTGCATAATGGTTTTCCGAATATCTGCC
Source organism: Citrus sinensis (assembly GCF_022201045.2). Lineage (NCBI taxonomy): Eukaryota > Viridiplantae > Streptophyta > Magnoliopsida > Sapindales > Rutaceae > Citrus > Citrus sinensis. Next base: position 32,912,153 of record NC_068560.1, on the reverse strand, counting down.
CGACAACTTTCAATTAATTGCACTAGAAGATGCTGCTGCAATTCAACTTTCTCTGCCGCACAAATCTACAGCATAAAAGAATGAATTTAAATTCCATAATTTGAAAGGAGAGCCAAGAACTAGAATCACATTCACTTACCATTTGTAAATGGGAAAGCAGGTCCTTTGGCATAGGCATTGTGAATGAAACCTCTAGCCTGTCCAAACTGTCTGGTAGAGTGATATTGTTACCTAGGCATTACCACAGAACAATGCTCAACAAAATGAAGCTACGTGTAGCTGATAAAAGAACTAGTGACACAAAAAAAAAAAATTAACGAGAACATCTTACTATTGCTAGTCAATATGACAGGCCCTTTTGCCTTTTCAGCAATTTGTTGTATGCCAGCAATAAAACCACGGTCTTCAGGAAAAAAGACGTCCACATCTTCAATGAGAATTAAGGGTTTAACATGATTATCTGATTTTCCCATCACTCCATGAGAATTTTCATCATCTGGTATGTGTATCACTTCGACCACCTCATCATCAGCATGCTGTGCTGCTTCACAGAGAGATACAGTATAGGAAGATTTCATGATATTCTTGTTCGGTGAATCCCGAGGGTTTCCTATTGACCTGGAAGAAATATACTGCATAATGTCAACTAGATGATTAAGTTCTTAATGCTTGATCTTCTAATGGCCACAAAATAATACCCAATAGATACAACAGAAAGAATAAAAAATTACAAGCATCAGTATCATATACAAAGTGGCAAACCTTTTAAGGCAATTGGATTCCAAAGCCCCTCCAAATTTCTGCTTCACAATTGTTCCTTGTCGACAATCTGATGCATTATTCTTTGGTACACAGTTCATCACACTCAATTAGCATTTCATTTAATTCTAATTTTCATAACAACAAACTATCATAGTTCAGTAATTATCCTTTTCTCTCTCTCTCTCTTTTTTTTTTTTTTGGGCCAAAACATTGCCAGTCATATGGTAGGAAAGAAGGATCAGTTATCAGTAATAAAAGGGGCCCAGAGTCAAACCATGTGCAAGGTTTCACTTTGTTTGGTCAGGAAATAAAGGGACCATATTTTATTAGCTTAGGAATTTAGTTCATTTCATAGTACGTAGAAATTTTCCCCCCTCTGCTGAGCAAGATCCTCCAAAATATAAGTCACATTCTGAAAATCATTCTATCTTTTAGATAGCATCTTAGTTTCTTGTTATCTAGAAAAAAAGGCTCAAAATATATATCACCGATTGTGTTTTTTCCTGTTGCTGTGTTCTTTGTGCTAAAAGGAATCTCACTGCTAGTTATTCACAAGGTAGCAATCACAACATCCACTACGCACCTAAAAGGATACTGCTATGTTCAACTTGTCTTTCTATAGGTAATTAATTTGATCTCAACAAAAGAAATCAATCAATGTCAATAAGAAAGTTGGTAAAACAGAACTATGAACTGGTTAACAATAACAATATTAATTTAATAGCACCTCCAGCACTTTAAATCCCCTCTCATTTGCACAAGCATGGATAGCTGCAGATTTCCCACTCTGCAACAAGAGAAACATACTATTAACTTCTTATATAAATCAAATCATTTAGTCTGATTGAAATACTAATTTGACACTCCATTACAGAAAGCCATTTCAAGAATATAAAGAGGATGTGTAAACATAGAAAGGCAGCAGCACACTGTCAATGCACGTAAAACTTAGACAAAAAGGTGACAGGATGCACTAGAAATATTTGATGGGTGTGGTCCAGATGCTATTTGAGGCATAAACATGCAAATGGACAAACATTAGCTGAAAGTGATTCATATGTTGAAAATTTCGCAAGCTCGTGACATTTGTGAGCATCAATAAAGCAATTTCTTGAAACCTAAATAAAAAAATAAGACAAAATCCAGTAGATGAAAGAAAGCTGAAGAAGCACCTATCATAACATACAGAAAAAAAAAATTGATATTTTATTCAGAATGCAATAATGACAGTTCCTATTATAAGTTCGCAACAAAAAACAGTTCAATACAAACTTTAAAGTGATTTTTAACAAAAATATATATAGTACATACCCCAATAGGCCCTGTAACTAAAAGAACATTCTTCAGGCTATCCCCTTCATCTATATTTTCTGAATCCGAGTCAGTTAAATAACAGTCATGATTATCATCTGGCGCACTGCACTTCTCACTACCAGAGGAATACTTGAATGCTCGAACATCTCTTTCATGCCAAATATGCAACCATTCACTGATAAATTTTACTGATTCACTATTCCCACATACCTGCGGGAAGTTGTTGCCAAAGGAACAAATCACAGGAGGGAAATAAAAGGCATGCATAACATAATTCTTGAGATTGTGTACTTTATCTAGCATCAGTAGATCAGAAAATATATGTTTCATATAAAAGAAGTTTATTCGAACTCGCTGACCTCCGTGGCATTTTTTGGCCGGTACTTGTCTGTCCATAAGCTATCCCCAGGCCGATGAGCACAACCATTGTAGTATGACATCATCCTGCTACTGCAGCAAAATTGTACATGGATAAAACTTTAACGTATAAAACTTGCTAAAAATACAATAAAGCTTGTGTACAATATTGAACACATTATCAATCAGAAAAAAATACAACTTGAGACAAGTACCAAGAATTAGGAAGGCAATTGTATATCCATACATATCATTTGTAAAAAAGGAAAGAAAAAGCATTCATCTTTACCACCAAGCAGTGTTGGCAACAAAAAATTGGCAAAAATTATATTGGCCGATTTTATACACAAACTCCATGATGAAAGTCAAAGATGGAGGAACAAGACCATGTACTCAATCTAAAATAAGAATTTACTAGTTTTTTGTAGTTTTCTTCTTTTGAATTATTTTGTTTCACATTTACAATTTTCCTAAGTAAAAGACACTGAAATTCAACAGGCCCAAAAACAGCAACGCATTTTTTAAGATCTATGGCAAACACTTGCAAAAGAATCCTCGTAATTCTCAAGCCATGACAAGGTTTCTGTGTAAAGAAAAGAACAATATTAAAAGCATTCTTCTCACTAACCAAATAGTAACATTGACACACTGTAAAGTATTTGCATGGTCAAGATAAATTAACAGACATATTGACAGTAAGTTTGTTATATAAAATCCCAACCTTTCCTGAACAGAAATACTTTTTTCTTCAACTTCAGATTTTTTCATAGATACCGCATGCTTGGGAAAATGAGTAACTTGCTCCAGCTGATGGTCCTGCACTCAAAATCTCAACATGACTAGGAAAGTACCCAAAAAAAACAAGAGGCCAACAGGAAATCCTTTTGAAAATGAAGTCTGAAAAAGAGATAAAACAGAAAAAGGAAAAATATGTATTTAAACTACGATGCTGTCATAAGACCACATACGAGTTGTTGGAGAACTTGGAGCATACCTCTTGACCATCAACTAACAGAACAGAGACTTCTGATGGGTTTTCATTCAAATGTTCTTCACAATGACAATGATCTGAAGATGCATTACTAGGATATGGAACACATGAAAACTTATCAAGTTTCAAAGACTCAACAGAGCCATCAAAAGCTGATGAGATTATGCCATCCAAACAATTTCTATTGTCAACATTGTCCTCATAGAACGTCCAATTACTCCAATCAATAGACACAACTTCATCCTGACTCCTGTCAAATACATGAATAGGACTAACAGTATTGCTTTTATCCTTTATTCCACTTGAACAACAATTACTATCTACTTCTTTCCCATTCTGATTTTTCTTTTCTGCTTTCCATGATGAGAAAAAAGGATGCAATTGCTTTCCTGTGAACATCCGTGAATATTCCTGATCAAAGATGGTAACAAATGTTAATGGCAAGTATTATATTCACAGGCCACATCTGTACCAAAAACCTCATATGATAGAGCCAGGCCTAACTTGCAGAAATTCACACAATGGTACTAAGACATTATTATTGCATGAAGGTGTCTTGAGTGAAGTGACAATTAATATAGAACTACCACATGACTAACAAAATGATGTGATAAAGGAGATGATATTATTAACATTTACCAAAACAATTATCACATCAATCAACATGAAAATTTTTGCATAAATTTAAGGAGTCAAATCACTCTTTCCAAAGCTACAATAATGAAATTGCAGATACCTTAGACATTCATACACACGTGGAAATTTGATCAATATCCAACCAAAGGAGCTAAATAAAATAATAATAATACAAAAATAAACAAACTCGAGAAAACAAATCAAATCAGAGCACAGTTACTGACCTCAGCCTTCAATTTTGCTTCTAATCTTAAATTAGGGATGGATGGAGGAGGTGCATCTTCACTCTCCACTGAATCTTTCAATATTTTCCCATTTTTCTTGGGCGTCTTGTTCCTTGGTGACCTCTCTTTTAACTGTAAACGTACGGTAAATTTAGAGATAAATAAAATTTTCTTAGGCACCATATCCCCTCTCCAGCACAAATTATAATATATTTCAGTAATTCCAACAGTTAAACAATAATTTGAATTAATCAAAATTAACCCAATTAATAGGAACTTAATGTGTAACTCAATATCAAAATTGCCTTATTGGGTTCTTTCGTCACCGGAGGCGTTGTCTTTCCCTTGCGTTTTCTAGTCTTCTTGCCTTGACTTCCACAGCAGGAGTCTTGATCGTCTTCATTATCACCGTTGACTTCGCAGTCCTTATCCGCATTGTGATCTCCAACCTTGGATTCAGTTTCTCGCAGTTTCTGCTGGAACAGCGTCGACTGAACCAGCCTCCGCCTTACACTTTTCTTCTCCGGCGTCAGCTCGTCTTTCTCGGCTAGTTTGCCCATTCAATTAGATTAATTTGATAAATTAGGTTTTTAGAGATTTAGGGTTTTTGATTGATTTGGGATTTTTTTCCTTTATTTTCCCCCTCTTTTCTTAGTGGAGAGAGTGATGTGTGTCGAACAAAACGTGATCTGAAGGGAGAGAATTATGGAGGGAATTAGGATTTTTGTTCCCGCCTTAAGATGGAAAAGTTCGTAACTTGTAACCTGACGGTAACTTTTTACTGATTTTTACTGTTACACTGAAACTTTTATGGAGTCCGTATTTACGTAGGAATCGGAGCGACCGGTACCGTGAATTTGAATTCTACCTTTTCCCGCCTTGTATTGGGCCTGAGTTTTACTGTTTTACTGCCAAATTTGGTATCTCACACTTTAAAAATTTATCCATGAGCATAATGTGATACACATTAAAACTTTTTTATAATCATAACATTTTGACCAGAATTAATTTTATTATTATGAGGAGATAATAATTTAATAAAATACAATTATAAAACTATTGTTTTGATTTAGTTATTTTTAGTGCAAGTGATATAGATAAAGTGCACTCTATTAATAAGTAATGTTAGGAATATAAATATTTAAGTTCCAACTAATATAATGTTCATCAATTGAATAGTATAATAGAGTAATAAGTAATTTTACATTTATTATCCAGTAAATAAGTGACATGTAATACTAATACTCAAATATTGAGATATCTATTATTATTCCTACAGTAATAATTAATTAACTAAGCATGTCAAATTCAATACATACACCTGGTAAAACTATGTAGTGTTGGGAATAACTCTTATTCTTTGGTGACCTCTCTTATAAATCTAATTTTTTACATTCTCTTTAATATTTTTCTCTCAATGCAAATTCTACAAGCATTGTATAATGATTTCGTAAATTGTAAAAAATTTGTACAATGATTTGGTAACTACTTTAAACAATGAATTATTGTGCGAAACAACTTTTGAAAAAAATATTTTTTTATATTGTTAACCTTTAATATAATATAGCATTTTTTTTACAACATTCAACAAATTATTACTATGTGAAGGTAAATTTCTTTAGATAGAATATGAAAAAATTATAATTTATTATAATCTGGAATTTGTTTTTATTTATAATTAGTCAGAATCAGGGTTATAATTTTTTTTTTATTACACGAAAACTATTCTTATATAAAGTATTATTACGAAGAGATTTTATTGTAATCATAATCATAGATAAATTTGGTGCGTTCCACATGTTACTATTTGTGCGAGTAACTTTTATGCATGGTAAAAATATGATGGAAGACAGTTAAAGAGCTCAACTATTCAATTTTTGCTCGAACAATAATAATTAAACTCACATAAAATAGTTCATGATTAAAATATTACGTCTATGATGGGGCGATGAGGGAATAACTGCAACCCATTTTCTTTTAGGTATTTATTCGTGAAAATGAGCTTACTTTTTCTATACTGACGAGCTTCAAATGTGGACTACGTAGATACATGCATGTTCGTGCGAATAACTAAATAATTACGAATTATTTTACTTTTTCTAAAAATATATAACTAAATTATACTACCGTGATCATTTTTATCGTTCTAATTTTTTATTAAATAACACCGATAGGAATTTTAAACTAATATTATTAGGGTTTTGCTGAGTTACAATTAATATAATTTACAATCCACTTAAAATATAAACTTTTCTAAATAGATATTTGTTCGGTTGTTAGTGAGTGCTTTTATTAAAAATTATAAAATTACTTTAGTAGATAAATGTTTTAAAGTTATGTTATGAAAAAATGAAATAAGATTTTTAAATAAGTAAAATATATTTTAATATTTATAAAAAAATTTAATCTCTACTCTAAAAAAAATTAAAATTTGAGCTTTTATTAGTAGAAGCAAAATAACTTATTTAATTTTTAAAAGTTTTATCAAAAAAGAGAAACAAATAACAACAATAAATTTGATAAAAATTTATGAGATTAAATAAACACTTATAACTATTATAAGTTAACAAAACCTATTAATTAGTAGGGTTCGACTATATTGGAACAGCTCTATCTTAGAGTATGTATTAATGACCACACGATTAAAATTATAATATATTTTTTATTATTTATCACTTTATATATTATTGTAATTTGTGTTCAACCTTGGAGCAGTTCCAAAATAGTCATTGCCTAATTAATATTACAGGTCCAGCTATGTTGCAACTGTGGTATTTTACCATAATTACTTTCAGTCATTGGATCCAATCAATACAACTGTAGATTTAATGACTGATTCTTAATTACAACTATAGTAGCATACTACAGTTTTAACATAATTTTGCCCTAATATTACTTAGTGTGTGTATTAGTGTATGTATTGAACTCCTGAGATGCGGGGGTGGGAATTATTGTGGGTACCGGCCATTGACGCCCAACGCCAAGTGCAGCAGCCAAGTCACGTTATATTGCAACTCACGCGCTGTCGCCTCGCGTGGGTTATCTGGTGATGTCCGAAACAACAAGAAAAACCCGAAATTCTTTGCCTCCTCGCCTGAAAAGAAACCGAAATAGAAGCAAGTGGGGTACAATTAGATGCTCCCAAATATGAAAAAGCAAACAACCAATCACCAAAATACCCCTGTCTCAACTTAAGTAGCAGAAAACGACAAAAATAAATTATATTAACCGAATATTTACGTTATTTGTGACAAATAAACATTATTTCGCTCATATATAACAAAATGGATGATGCATAAAATATTCTCATCTCATCGCATTCACAACGACACCGTTCAGACCTCGGACCAGCCAACATCAATTTGCAAAAGCAAATGATAAAAGAAAAAACGAAAAGGACAAATTAGTCCAATTAAAAAGCAATGTTACAGTCTACAGTCTCGAAGATCGAGAATCTGACTAATGTCTGCAACACAGTTGTCTCCTCCCTCAAACTCGGCTCACTCTCAAAACTTTCCCCTTCCCTCCTTACACACTCCAAAACCCTAACCTGAAGTTAACAACAACTCACCAACAATGCCCAAAACCCTACTCTATCTCCTGCTCCTCTTCAGCAATGCAGCAATGGTACTGGTGACGCCCAAGTCAACAATCGAGCCCTGCTCCAATTCCGACTCCTGCAGCGCATTGCTCGGCTACACTCTTTACACCGACCTCAAAGTCTCCGAAGTGGGCTCCCTCTTCAACGTCGACCCCGTCTCCATCCTCACCGCCAACGCCATCGACATTTCCTACCCGGACGTGGAGAACCACATCCTCCCTTCTCAGCTCTTTCTCAGGATCCCCGTCACCTGCGCCTGCGTCGACGGGATTCGCAAGTCCGTTTCCACCCACTACAAGACTCGCCCTTCGGACACGCTTACCTCGATTTCGAACCAGGTCTACGCGGGTTTGGTCTCTGCTGATCAGTTGAGGGAGGCTAATGATATACAGGACCCGGATGTTTTGGACGTTGGGGATAATTTGCTTGTGCCGTTGCCTTGTACCTGTTTTAATGGCACGGATAATTCGTTGCCGGCTGTTTACTTGAGTTATGTTGTGAAAGATGTGGACACGCTTGCGGGAATTGCGGCTAGGTATAGGACTACGCTTACTGATTTGATGAATGTTAATGCTATGGGAAGTACTGCTGTCAAGGCTGGTGATATTCTTGCTGTTCCATTGCCAGGTACATACTTTATTTTTTTTTTCTTTTTTTGGTGTCATGGCAATTTGTGTTGCTGATACTGAATTTGAACTTTATTGTAAAATATGCGAGCGATTATCTGTGAATTGATAATTATTTTCATTTGCGATGTTTCAAGACTCAAAGCTAGTGCCCTCTTATTATTTTGTGTTAAAATGTCCATATAAGTTATACAATTTTTTCAGCTCTAGTTACAAAATATTGTCAGTTTTTTTATATGATGATTTGAGATCATCCTAGCTAAAGCATATATGATGACTATTTGTATTAGCTTAAAATAATTTATTTATGATGGTTTTGCTTGATATGAGTTGTTTTAGTTTACATTTTTCTTGTATTGCAGCCTGTGCAACTAATTTTCCTAGATATGCTTTGGATCATGGATTGATTGTACCAAATGGGAGCTACGCAATCACAGCAAGCCACTGTGTGCAATGCAGTTGTGGGCCAGGGAATCTCAAGTAAATAAGTAGTCTTGCTTCCATTTTAGTTTAAGCATAATTGCTTTCTTCTTTTTGCCCTCTCTTGCTTGTAATAGTCTGGTGCTAATCAGTTGCGGTATCTGTCTTGTACAGTTTGTACTGCATGCCTGCTTCATTGGCAGTTTCTTGCTCAAGCATGCAATGTAAAAATAGTAACCTCATGCTTGGGAATGTTACCACTCAACGGAGTAGTGCTGGGTGTAATGTCACTTCGTGTAGTTATGGTGGTTTTGTCAATGGCACCATTGTCACTATGTAAGTTATTTCTTCCCAACTTCTTGCTTTGTTGATTTTATTCTGAATTATGATTCTGGTTAGTTAGTTCTGGCTGATGGTTGAACTCTTTAATCTTTGTGGGGTTTTTTTTTTTGTATTTAACCTACAGGTTGTCTACATCTCTTCAACCTCGATGTCCAGGTAAATTTTGTCAAATATTTTGTTTATCTAGCTTTTAGAAGGTTCGTGAAAATCTAAGATTCACTCTTTGGGGTTCTTTCTTTCACTTCTTTTGCATAGTCAATGATACCAAAAAAAATAAATAAATAAATTTAAAAAAAATCAAAGACTGCGGTAGATGCTTTCTCAATTTTCTTGAGTAATGATGGTATTGTTTTTGCATGTAATAGTTGTTATGGCATGCCTGTGTTCTCCTGGCTCGCTAAACACCTGCTCTGCTTTTGGTAGGATGTAGACTGAACAGTTTCCAAAAAGTAAATATATAAACACGAATGCGTTAGGAACGCAATAGATTGTCTACGTTTATGCATTATCTCCACTGTTCAGCTGATATTCCCGACAATTGCATGATGGGCCAATAAGTTTAAATGATGACATCTGTGGTTACAATTTCATTTCCTTGCACAATCCTGTAATGTCTCATAATTTTCTTCTCACTTTTGTTGGTGACATTTGGAAATGATGCAGGACCCCAGCAATTTCCTCCTCTTATAGCTCCACCATCATCAGTAACCAGAGATTCCACATATGCTCCATCACCTGCCCCGCAGTCAGATGGAGCTGGTCCAGCTGGAGCAACAACCCCCAAGTCTTCTGTGGTGCCATCATCTGGGTCAATCCCTGGTTTGCCCCCTGCAAGCGGTCCTAGCGGGAGTGTTTCTTCTGCTTGCTCCTTAACAAATTCATTATCCACTTTTCCCCCTGCATTCATGTTGTATTTGTTTGTCAAGTTCATCGTCTCTATTTCATAGTAATTTTGATTCTCACCTGTGTGCCTGGATGGTGTGTTTTTTGCCAGTGTGGTTGCTTGGTTTTTTGACCAGTTCCACATATCTGTTGTATGTAACCTGTCTATTTATGGCTATGTTAAAACAGTCCGCGAACCAGAGGATTCTTTTCCACTTGCATCTTGTATTTTTCTTCTAATCATTTGCTTAATTATGAAATGAGAGGGCATATTGTCAGTTTCCCTTGTTATCACTATATGGATTTTGATTTTTGAGTGGTTGCCCGGGGCTCGTTGCCTTCGGGGATGCTTATGATTGTGGTTACAGCAATTGCACAATTCTTTAATCACTTCATGTACTCTCTGTAATTACGGTATATTCAGACATTTCTCTGGGTTTGCTGCAATATTTCCATAATTTAAACTTTTAAGCAAAGGCTTTATAGCACAACTTATTTAAATATATTGATCAACTTCAATTAGTGAAATATACAACCATAGAAGATAAATTCACCCAAATCAATTAGTGAAATATACAACCGTAGAAGATAAATTCACCCAAATGGTCAAGTTTCATGTTCATTTTCCTTTGCATACATTGATAGAAGAGAACACACCCATCATGAACGGCTGGAAACGCGAAAAGGAGAAATAAAAGCAATAAAATGACAAAAATGCCCTTAACATGTTAAAATATTTAAAACATTTATGTGTATGTGTGTGCGCGCACATCCAGAATCTTTAATTAAATTAATTCCAAACAAAAGCAAAGACGTTATGGTCTTGTGGAGAATTGAGTAGTGATCAGTGGGTAAAGTGGCGCCGGCGGTAACTTCTGGTTTCGGCGGTGGTGATCGGTGAAATTGGAAGGCAGAAGAGTTGTAATTTTCTTTCAATTTTAGTTTAGAAGTTACAATCTTACCCTTTTTTGTTAGGCTCTCTTAATTAAGTCTAAGTACACTGTATGTAAAAGATTCATGGCTTCAGCTCCCTCAAAGCTCTACTCAGGTCTCTCTCTCACTTTCTCTTAGTATATAAAGTCACTTGTTCGTTTATTTATAATTATACAATGCTATTAATATTTGATTGTGTTGTGAGTTCGCAGATGATGTTAGCCTTGTGGTCGTGTTACTAGACACAAACCCCTTCTTCTGGAGCTCTTCTTCTTTATCCTTCTCTCAATTTCTCACTCATGTAAGCCCTAATTTTCTCTATTTTTTTTTATTTTCTTAAACTAATTCAACTATTTTTAGTTACTATTTAATTATTTATTTCATTGTAAGTTCATTGTAATTATTTAATTTTAACAGGTTCTTGCGTTTTTGAATGCAATATTGACTCTAAATCAGCTTAACCAAGTTGTGGTTATTGCCACTGGGTATAATTCGTGTGACTATGTCTATGATTCGTCCTCAACGGGCAATCAGAGCGTTGGAAATGGTAGAATGCCCTCTTTATGTGCGACTTTGTTGCAAAATTTGGAGGAGTTTATGAATAAAGATGAGCAACTTGGTAAACAAGAGCCAGAGGGGAGGATTGCTTGTTCCTTGTTGTCGGGCTCCTTATCCATGGCTCTTTGTTGTATCCTTTGTTGATTTGTTCGTGTGTTCAGTTGTGGGAGCTGAATGGCTTTATTGTATGTTATGTACCACTTGTTTTTGCCATAGTTTTTAAAATGGGTCATCTTAATAGATAAATTGAACTCATTAACACAAATGATTCTGCATGTGTCTTTGGTGTTGATGATAGATGTTCTTGCTGTGAGATATTGACATGGGTTTGCATATGAAATTAGTGAAGAGAAGGATACAACATGACTTTGTTGAAATTAACTTTCCAGATTGTTTGATTTAATTCTACAAATAGACATACAGAGAGTTTTCCGTTCGGGATTGCTCCATCCGCAACCTCGAGTGAGTATCTATTGAAATTACCGATCTTCTGGCTTTGATAAGTTTAATTTGTTTTACATCTATTGAGAAATCTATCATAAGTTGCCATATTTAGTTAGTTCTCTGATATAGTATGAATATCTGAGGTATTATCCTTGTTTTGGAAATATGATCTGGTGCGTGCCGTTGCACACAATTATGTGCTCGACGGGCCACACGTCACGATTTCATTGGCTGGACCTGATCACAGCTCCCTTTTTCTCTATGCAATGGCTGTGGCTGTTAACCTTTGGCTGTGTTGCAGTCTTTCTTTTCATTTATTTTTCTTGCCTCATTTTGTTTACTTCTTTGAAACCTGCACAACTTTATTCTTGTGACTTCTACTTTACACAAAATATGTTTGTAATAACGGTTCTAATATATGAGAGCAGATTTTATGCTTGCAGGGATCCCCAGATGGACCTGAACAGTACGTTCTTTATGATAGTTTGAACAGTTTCCTTTGGTTTTGCATTGACTTCCACACTGAAAGATTTTCTTCTTTTCAGATATGTTGCAATCATGAATGCAATATTCTCTGCCCAACGCTCTATGGTACTTAATGTTGCATTTTGCATTTTTCAGTTATTTATGCTATAGTTATCTTTACGTTTATCTTCTTAATTTCTATTCTGTTTGCTACTGTTGCCTGATTAAGTTCGCCCTTTTGGGGGGGGGGGGGGGGGGGGGGGGGGGGAGCAACTACATGTTAAATTCTTTGTTAGTGGATAAGAAATTGCCAGATCCTTTCTGAGATTGTTACATGTTAATGGATAGCAAATTACCAGATCCTTTTAGAAATTAACTTCTTAAAATGTTTCTGTGTAATTTTGTGTATCCCCCTCAGTAGGAACAGGGATTCTCTTTAAGGGATCTTAATTATCCTTTGAAAAATTTGTTGCTTTAGATGCACCAACAGAAGTAGTTTTAGACATATACATTTGTAAATTTTCAAGGAGGAAGCTATGATCCCGGAGTAGCAAAATAAGAAATATGGTTAGGTGATGTGTTGTGAAAACCTAAAATACTCATTCAAGCAGTGACTTTAGTCAATTAGAAAGCACAAAATGGATAAGGGGAAGGCTTAAAGGAACATTGATCAAAACTTATAAAGGACATTACCTTTTGGGACTTAAACAGAGGAAACTGCTGTAATCGCATATGATGATGGAAAATAATTTATGTAGCTAACCCATCTAGTAGAGGTTTAAGGCCTGTTGAGCTGATTTGAGTATATAAGCCATACGCTCAGTAAATGGTCACTCAAACCAAATAGGGAAAATGTTGTTGAATATGGTCACGGTGAACAAACATGTCATGTGAGGCTAGTTTGGAACTAAACCTTTATAACTGTGGAATGTTAAGTTTGTGATTTGGATTTTTTGTTTTAGGTACTACTATTAGTGCTTGGATTCATAATATTTTCAGTTTTGAAACTGTTTATGATTTATTAGTTTTTTTTTTCCTCTTGTAGGTTCCTATTGACTCTTGCTATTTAGGGGCTCAAAATTCTGCTTTCCTGCAGCAGGTAACTGTCTTTCGTGCATATTTTTAGTTTTTGTTGTAGTGGACATAAGTGTCTGCCCTCCATCTGTCCTGATTGCTTCTAGTGCATGAGTGACAGGCTTCTTACATTACTGGTGGAGTACATCATAAGCCTCAACAATTGGATGGGCTCTTTCAATATCTCTTGGTAAGTCATTTACCTTATCTTGGACGTAGTAACTGTTAATATTCCTTATAGTTGCTGATGGAACATATCAATCAGTGGTCCGCTAAGATTTAAATTAATTTCTAGTCTTTAACATCAATGTTTGGATTTGATCTGAAAACTGGATCTTTCATTCAAAATAAAGATATGTAGTTTGATGATTTGAAATCTAGACAAGAGGATTTTCAAGCTTGAAGCACTTTTATTTTTGCTATTGACTTTCTTTGAATTGTTGGAAATGAGCTGGGTTGTCTAATGAAAAATCCAAACTCTGTTAATGGCACGCGTTTAAACGTTCTTTGTTTCTATTGTGTATGGCAATTTTCAATTGACTGAATGGAAACTCATTTGTCTTAAGTCAGAGGGTCTTTGTTCTGCTTTCAGTTTTGGGTTCATGAATATAATTTGATGTGGTTGACACACGCAGACAATTTTTGGAACTGATTTGCATTCCCGCAACTTTCTACAACTTCCTAAGCCTGTTGGTGTTGATTTCCGTGCATCGTAAGTTAAACCATTTACAGTAATTTATTTTCTTGTCTGTTGCCTTATTAATATTATTTATTTGCAACTTCCAAGCATCTTATTTGAAATTTATATTTACATCTAACCAAAAGCTCAAACTCTAAAATTCTTTTCAAGTGAGCTACGCCAAATAATGTCGATGGCCAATGTAGTTTACCTTTGAATTTATTACCTGCTCAAAAAATTGTTTAAGTGCTGCTGTTAAGTTTAGGTGAATAACATCATGCGTTTTATTCAGTGTTCGATTTTTGGTATGCTTCTAGAAATCTTTAATTAACCTTAAGTGACATGCCTCAAATGCTTATCCACACTTTTTATCTGATAACATTCTCTTCTTCCTTGCTTCTGAATTCAATTTGTAATTAATGTAGTCACAATTGTTCATTTTGCAGCTGTTTCTGCCATAAAAATACAATTGACATGGGCTACATTTGCTCTGTGTGTTTGTCCATATATTGTAAGCATCTCAAGAAATGCTCAACGTGCGGGTAAGCTGGAATTACATGCACAGCTCTTCAGTTTTTTCTGATACGTGTTTCATCATCATTATGCTTGCTTAAGTTATTGATTGTGGGTTTATGCCTGTGGGGTGCTGCAGGTCAGTATTTGGTCAGGCACAAACCCAATCAGACGAGCCTTCTGCAACTAATCGAAAGAGAAAGACAACGGATGCATAAGTCATATTCTGCTTTGAGATTTAGCATTGGTACAATGAGCTTTGAAATTTAAAAAAAAAAAATTGTGTTATAGAACTAATTAAGCAGTTTCTTTTTTAGGATTTATGTTTTCCAACGAAGCGTACTTTATATGTTGAAATTTTTTTATTCAAAAAAGATAAATCCTCAATAAATGATTCGCAAAGTACCTATATGATAAATCTGCATCAAAGTGATCTTCTAATTAAGTTAGTTGTAAGATAAACTATATATATATGTGTGTGTGTGTGTATAATTTTTCTGTTTGTTGTTGACTTTAATATGATTAAAAAAAATTTATTGAAAAATCATTTTTCTTCACTAAGGTTAAAAATGAGTAAGTGGTTCTGTTTTTCTGTACGGTTAAAACCAATGAAGTAATGATTGAGGGATCTTCAATCTTGAGACAAACATTTGTTGATCTTTGAATCGCTTGTCATTTTCACATTTCAATTGTCAATCAACTTGATCAATTGTTTCCAATAAACAGTATCATCGTGAATCAGTGCCGGTGATAATTATGGCCTTATGAACTATTTTATAAAGCACATCAAATTGCGTTATGAATTATAGGCTTCGTTCACACTCAAGTTTGACAAATCAACTCACATAAAAGCATAAAAGATTTATTTTCACTCGAAACAACTTGTACATTTGACAAATGATTCATAGAGTTTTTCTTGTGAAGATCATGAATGGATCGAAAACAATTAATATATTGTTCAATAAAACAGCATGATACAGAAGCCAAATGATTTACAATATTTACAATAATCCACACTCAACACTATATGAAGAACCACTAAGTTAGCCCACATACTAATTGAGAATTCAGTCCCAGCATTTCTTACAATTAGTATTGCCATTTCAATGGGGCTGTCATCTTCAGAGGGTCCTAAGAACAACTTTGCTGGTTGTTTGAACACCCATTGCAGCAAGTCTCAGCACGGTACGACTTCTGTACAATCTGCACCCAAGAAAGTCATATCAAGGAAAAGTAACAGAAAGACGGATAGAACATATTTGAATCTTTTCCTTTCTGTTTCCAGAACAACACAATAAACTTGTGTAACGTTGGTTTGGATCCTACATATTATTCATTCAGCTTCCTACAACTAAAAAGGGGAATCATTCCTCATAACTCATAAAACTAACTTCAGCTTATAGAAACTACCTAAATAACATATCCTGTGTGTTGCCTCATAAAGATTACATATCAAATATTAAGGAGGCATAATCATAATTTATATAATGGCATATTAATTTATCTATTTTAAAATCCATTTTCATAAATTAATCAACAATTGAAATAAGTAAAATGACCAAATTTAGAGCGCATCTGTACATTCATAAAGAAAACCCAGACAAACTCACCCTGCAAGAGCAAGTCCCCAGGTTGAGAGGCAATAAAACATTTTCCCACCATGCCAGATATTTAATATCTTCTCCACTTTGCTCATGCTGCCCAATGCTTTTGCCAGAGCTGCAAATAAATAATATTTACTAAGATGAGTGATGATATCCTTCAATACCATCACACTGAGGTGTTAGTTGTTTGAAGTTAAAGCCAGGAAACTTTAAAAAATAAAAAATAAAAAAAAATTTCAGGTCATCAGACTCAGAAAATAGATGAATAGTTCCCATGGTACCCAAAAAATAGAGGCACCATTTCAAGAAAGGAAGAAAGAAACATCACAGAGTGAACAGCAGACCGAAACAAACATCCAGATTAAACACCATAAGATATATTTTCCATCCAAAAGCAAAGTTATGCTATATGAACCGACCATTCTTCTGCCTAACCGAGTCACATTTTATCAAAGCTCTGTAATCACTTTCAGAAACAAAAGAAGATTTGTGATTAACTTCAGGGTAGGTTGAATTCCTTCTTTTAAAAAATTAAGACATAAGTATCACTATTTAAGTCTTTGCCAACCCCAAGGAGCAATTATGGACACCAGGAAAAAAAAAAAGGAGCCATATGACCTTCAGTAGTTTTGCATAAAAATCAAGGCGAGTAAAGCTTTAAGATAAAACATTAAAACTACAAACTTACTTTTCTGCAATTCCTCCGGCGTCATATTCTGCAATTCCAAGAAAGCAGATGGCTTGAGATACATCATAGAAAGCAAATCAAAACAATTTACATCTCCTAGCGCCTTACCTGAGCTTTTGGGTTTGACAGAACACATTTAGCCATGAAGTTGGCAACCCCATCAATGACATGTTCCTCGCTAACAACAACATAGTTCTCATCATCAATTCCGCTCCATTCCTCAACATTGCTCGGGACCATTTCATCCGTCACCCATACCCACCAGCTTGGCTCTTCTTGGTCAATGTTAACTAAAATTCCAGCCGCACGCACATCATCTCCTTAACACGATACCAAGACCAAGTCATTATCAAGTAACAAGCAAATAACACTACATACTCAATAGAAAGTAGCAGATGCAGACACCTGTAGCTTCCTTGAAAGGAAACATAATCCCAGTCCCATCAACCGATTTATCATGTAGAGATTTTAATTGAGTCAAGAATTCCTCAGAATCCACCGTTGCCACTAGGCGAGCATGCAGCTACAATTACAAAATAGATTCAAGCTTATTTAACCGCGTTTTATATTGAAACAAAATGATTACAGAATTAAGAGAAACCAAAAAGTAAAAATCAAATTTTGATCTAATTGTACCAATATAACATAGAATAATTATAATTAAAAATGAAGAAAAAATCGTTCCTTTCTTTTTTTAATGTTTGAAAATTAGCACAAAAATAAAGTGCATTACGAAACCACAAATACACACATCGGGAGGGCAGTCGTTTATCAAACAAGGCGATTCAGACAAATTCTGAAGCAACTTGAGGTTCTGCTCGAGCAACTTCCTTAAACGATGATTCTCCGATTTCAGAGACTCCAGCTCTTCCCCAGATATAGGCTTTGTTTCGATCTGATCAGCGTCAACCGACTTGTCATCGTGGTGGTGGTTGTGGTGTTGGTGACCGTGGAGGTGGTGGCAGCATTCGACGGCTGTCCACGCCACGTCAGCCACCTCCAGAACGGTCTTCGCTACCTCCATCGCCTCGTGGCCCCCCATGATGTTTTGATCTAAAGAAAAAAAGTTTCACAGGAGGGAACCCTAGGTTGCCCGGTGGCTTCTTTTTTTTTTTTTTTTTTCCTCCCTTTTTTAAATGTCGTTTCGCGTTTGTGATGGTTGTCGTTGCGTGTGCGAAGGTTGTGTTGTAAAGAGCGCACGCAGATGCAGGATAATGAATTAATGATAAAAACTTAAGTTGTATTTTTTTTTTTGTTTTTTTTTTTTAAATTTTTTAGTAACTGAAAGTTCGTATTTGTAAAAAGCGCCTGGGGGCTGAAATGAAAATTAATTCCAATATACGGGGTCAAACTGTAATTCAATAGTTTAAGCTTAGATTTCTATTCAGTAACGTCAGGCGAGGTGAATGTGACATGCGCATTTAAATCGATCAATGGGAAAAAAATGGAAAACTAGCAAACCGACGGTCGTGATTGCATAGACAATACCAAGCCAGGGTATGGATGCACCTTAACATTTCCTTCGCCTTATTTCGGCTTTCCCACTACGAAGACCTTCTTCATTCTAATTTCTAAGCTCATTCGCACAGGAACTAAAACTGAGCTCACTGACGGAGCCGACCGACTGAAAACAATGACAGAAGAAGCGCAAGATAGCGAGGCCGTGAAGAAGAACGATCCGCACGATAGCATCGAGCCACAGATTAAGGCGGCCATGATCTCTCGCGTTTCTCACTTCAAAGAACAAGCCGAGTAACGCCCGCGCAATTTCTCTCCTCTCTGTCTCTCTTTCTCCATCCCTCTCTATAATATTTTGCCTTTGTTCTACAAGTCATTACAAATTCAATTACTCCTTTTTGTTTCTTTGATTAATTTATCCTGTGCTGTAGCTTTTACTTCCCATTTTAAAATTGCTCTTGAACGTATTATTTCTGTGCTTTATGAAGTGAAGTGCGTTTTCTGTCTAGGGTTTATTTGTATCTACAGTAATCTACCTTTCAAATTAGGTTTCTTTCTTGGTTTGTTGCTTGATACTGGAATGAATCCATGCCTTGGCTTGAATTATTATTATTTTACTGATTTGAAATGATTTATAACAGTTCGTTTATAATTGCAGTTCTTTGACTTTTGAAGGGGTCCGGCGATTGATAGAGAAGGACCTGGGGTTGGAAACACATGCTTTGGATGTTCATAAGAAATTTATAAAGCAGTGTTTGCTAGAGGTACCTTAGTGCTAGAAATTTTTTGAACACTGGTTGTCAATTAAGCTAATAATGACAGGGTTCAGTAGCTTATCTTGTACACACTGAATTTTTTTTTTTTTAGTAATGTTTAAAATATGGCCTCTGAAAAAGGCGGGATTGGGTTCAGGAAAAGGAGGCCAATGTTTCTTATGCACCTTAATATTTATCTTTTGTAGTCAATATGGGATTTAGGCATGTAAGAATTCACCGCACCATTTATTAGTCTTTCATTTATTGTATCAATGCTCTAAAGGTATTATATTTCTAAATTAATGCTGTGCAGAATCTTGTCAGTTATTTGGGAATTTAGTGCGAGTTGGTATTGCATGCCATTTGTTCCATTTGGGGTATTCCTTCAGTATTATGATAATCCCCTTAGTTTTATTGCCACTAGTATCTTCGTCTTCGTCATCATTAAGTTAGACTTTGCATGGCTAGCTTCTCTTTCACGAGATTTCATTGCTGATAAAAGCTGTTCAAATTGTTCTTAAGTTTGGTATTTCATTGTGCTTTGATAAATATTTAATGGCAGTGCATGGATGGTGCTGGTGGTGTCAGTGCCTCAAAGGATTCTGCAGAAAGTGCTAAAGAAAATGTTTCTTCTACAAAAGAAGAAGAAAAATCACCCGAAGGATATCAGTCTGCAAAAGATGTAAAGGAACCTTGCCCTGAAAATTATGAAAAAATGGAAGACTCTCCTGTTTTGGGCCTTATGACAGGAAATAAAAAAACTAAATTTGAAACTGAGGAAGCACAAGGTGATGGAAATAAAGAAGATCCAAGTGAGAGCGCTATAAAAAAAGCTATTAGAAAAAGAGCTGCTTATATCAAAACTAATATCGAGTATGCTACTTCATCAGTTCAATTGTCATTAATTGTATTACTGTTACATCCTTTGTGCACAGTTGCTCTTATTAGTGTGAACATGGTTTCCATGTCAATTTGAGTCTTTAGTTGATTCATTTCTTTTCTATTCATTTTTATGGGGTCCAGGCAATTAAACAAATAGCTGTCACTTTATTTTAGGAAAGTTACAATGGCTGGGCTTCGTCGAATTTTGGAAGAGGATCTTAAACTTGATAAGTTTACTCTTGATTCATTTAAGAAAATGATTAGTCAAGAACTAGATGAGGTGAGTTGTTTAGGAGGCATTATTTATCTTATAGATGTACCTCAGACAATCTACTTTTCCTGTAATTATCTCTGTTTTCTGATAGGTATTGAAATCTTCTGAAGTTTTGGAACCTTCAACTGTGGAGAAGAAGAAAAGCCTTAAGAAAAATTATCAGAGTAAAGCAAAAGAGGTCAGTAGTGAAGGAAGTTCTGATTCATCAGATGGCGAAGTAGATGAGGAAGATGAAATGAAGCCCAGAAAGAAAATTGTTTCGAAAGGAAAGGTGCAGAACAATGAAGGACTTAAAAAAAGAAAAAGACCAGAGAAGGAGACCAAGGCATCTATCAAGAAGAAGACCAAGGCTGTGAAAATAGCGTCAGAGGACAATAATGATGCAGAAAGTGGAAGTGTCTCTGACGATGGTCGCTCGCAGTCATCTTCTGAAAAACCTATAAAGGTCTTCCTTTTTATTTGTCCAAGATTTCACCAAAATCTAAAACCTGATCAGATTCAATCTTATATTTTGTTATTGGATGCAGAAAAAGGTAGTTTCAACTCCAGCTTATGGCAAACGCGTAGAACATCTGAAAACAGTTATAAAATCATGCGCGATGAGGTTCTATTTCAACTAACCATATTAGAGCTTTGAATTTTGTCTCGATTGTTGCCTTCACCTTTTTTTTTTTCATTTACAGTATTCCTCCCTCAGTTTACAAGAAAGTCAAGCAGGCACCTGAGAACAAACGTGAAGCTCAACTAATAAAGGAATTGGAGGGTATACTTTCTAGGGAAGGATTGTCTTCAAACCCTTCAGAAAAAGGTAGGTTTGATATGATATTTCTAGCTTTAGTGCACAACCTATCAATAAGTAGCATATTTTGCTTGCTGACAAAAGAAGTTCGGAAAGGTATATATATATTTTTTATCATCAAGTCACTTGTTTCAAGCAGTAAAAGGGGGAAAATAATTGTAAGATGAAATCTTGTTTGATGTATGGCCTGTAAATTTTCCCTTTCTCCACTGACTCTAGTATGGGAGATGATGATCATTTGTTTATTGTATTTAGCAACCCTTAGTGCTTGGATGTCTGAAACTCCAAGCTTGAAAAGAATAAGAGGATTGACTCTATTAAAATAGTAACTTAGATATCAGATGGTCAAATGACTGGATGATAGATTTCTGAGGCTGTGATGTTCCTCAAGAGTTTCATTTTATAATTTCCCCAGTTGAAAGGGTCTATAACCTTGTCCCGGTTGTCGAGGCCGCGGGACTATGACCTTGAAAAGGAAATTGTCTTGATGTGATGGAAAATATGATGATTTATAATCAAACTATCCTCTCATTCCTGGGGAGAGCTTGCAGTCAGGTAATCATTCTACTGGGATAGCTGAATTCTACAATTGCAGTACGTAATTCATAGTGATGTATGCTTTAAATACCACTACCTACGTACGTATGATTTTGATTACTATTACATATCAATATATCATTATTCCTGGAAGTTGGTTATCAATGCACCTTTAGAGTCTTGTTTTGGTGTTTACATAAGTAGGTTTCCTGGTTTACTCATGGGTATGCACGGACAGCCTCACACTTGTGCATCAAGGTTCACACACTAATGTTGACTATTTGTGGTTTTGATTTCATGATATGCCCTCAGAAATCAAGGAAGTTAAAAAGAAGAAGGAAAGAGCAAGAGAACTTGAGGGCATTGACATGAGTAACATTGTATCAAGTTCACGTAGAAGGTCTGCGACGAGCTTTGTACCTCCTCCAAAGCCCAAAATACCAGATGAAAGTGAGAGTGGTGATAGTGAAGATTCTGATGATGAGGACAATGATAGTGACGACAGTGATGACGAAGATAACGAAGAGGATGATGGCAACGATGATGGTGATGCTGAAAGCAAGAGTGAAGAGGTAAAAGAAGGTAAGCTTTCTACGTAATTTAAAGTTTTTTTTTTTTTTAATGTTTATGTAATTTAAAGTGTTGATTGGATTGCGAATTACCAATTGTCAAGCCCCTTGCTTGCTAGAGGACTTGCATCGTCTGATTATTGGTCCTTTACTGTGTTTTGTTTGTTGCTTATGCCCATGCTGTCTTGGACCAATCATAAATGAATTTTAGTATCCATATGTTGCTGGAAGTTCTATGCCTAACAATTCATCAAGTCATATTCATTGTGTGGCGTATTCTGAGACTGACTGAATTTTTATTTGGTCCATAAAATAAGATAATTATGTTCTTCTTTGCCTCCATAAGCAGAAATTCCTTTGTTTCTTAAAAGATCAATACCACCCCGCCATCCCCTGCAAAAAAAGAAAAAAAAAAGAGTAATAATAATTTTTTTAAAAAAAACTACTGACAGACATTTTTGTCCGTTGATTCTTACACGATTATCTTGATGCTCTCAGTCGATATGGATAACTTTTACACTTTTGAGGAATTGGAAGATAATGAGGATACACGTATGAATAGATCTGAAAAATGAAAATCATGAATTGCCCTTGCAATGTTGGGCCTATAAAGAGTCCTGCAACTTTAAAAAATGAGAGTGTGCAATCTGCTCTGCAATTCTGTATCGGTAAGCACAGTTTGCAGGATAATGTTAATCATTGAAACCTGAATGATGACCATGTAATTTAATATGCACTGAGATCTTTACCATGTAGAAGCTAGATTCACATAGAATAAGATATGGAATAAAACGATGAGATTATCTTTTTATTATGCAGTCGTTTCATACAACCAAAGCTGTTTTGTGGAACGTCTTCTAGGACATTTGTGGAAGTGTGGTTTTTCTCCTGTAGGCTATGTTAAAAGCAACTTGCATATTTGCTTACACGACCTCTACGCTTTATTTTGCAGAGGATGAGGCAGAAGACAGTGATTGATCCGGCATCAGCAGACATGGAGATAACTGATTTAACAGAGTTTCAATCTTAGTAAATGACACTGTATCATGTGTTCAGTTCTTTTTTTAATTTAAATTATTGTAGTTTAATTTGGGCGTGGGAAAAGGTGACCTTCGATCAAGAATCAGCTCTCCGGGTTAGCCTTGAGAGTTTTCAAACTGTAGTCAATTTAATGATTATTAAAGTTATCGACTTCTTGGAAAGTCTCTCTTGTAGGTTTTTTTAGCCATAGTTTGGATGACAAAGTATGTTATATTTGATTATAAGTGTACAATTGGTTGACCTTCTTGTTTGGTGTATCCCCATAATTTGAGATAGCTGATCTTGGTTTTGACTTTTGGAACGTCTTCAAATAACGTCACTTTTTTTTTCTTCTCTATTTCATAATTTGCTTCAATGTGGCAGCGTTAATTTTACAAGGGCAAACAATTTTTTGTTTTCTGGGAAAAAAAATTGGATTCGTCAAGATTGCTTTCTGTGTTTGATACTTATGAATAATGTTCACTACAAACCGTAGTATAAGAGCACAAAAATGCCATCTGAGCGACCATTATTTCATAAAATCTCATGAATAGAGTGTGGCCAGCAATTGTCGCTTCTGTAGTAGCTATAACCCTAGAATGCTTCCTCACTTGAGTAAAGAAACACTAAAAAATGCAGGAGCCAAAGTTGTATACGACGGAATATAAAATTATGAACCAATAATTGTAACTACGATGAATGGGATCTACCAATAATAGTTGCTTCTAATGGATTCATATTCAGATCACTTTGAGGCCGAGTCCTCCTCTGAAAGAATGCGCCTGACTGTATTCGCAAGATCAATGACATGCTTGTCTTCACATCCTGAGCATTCTTATGATGAACAACATTAACATTATTGTAAAGTAAAAGAAATACGAATAATTGGAGTTCAGGTAATAGTAGATAATTTCGAGGGATCCTCAAGGAAATGTACCGAGTTCAAGAAGAGCCTTCTCAAGCTGGAAGAGGTAATCTCTGTTGGGTCCTGAGGGGCCTTCAGCTTGAATAATTTGTCTGCAAAATTCCAAAAAGGAAAAATGCACGAGAGAATGAAAGAAAGAAGCTGGCCCCAAAATCAAATTGTTATGGGAAATAATAAAGAGATTGTTACTCCAAAATATTAATAAACATGATCTCATGGCCATTAATATTTGAATCTACATTACACACAAGGATTAACCAATGACAAGAAAGATAATAAACTAGATAGTCTAGGTTTATCCGATCATCTAACACATGCCGTTTTTTATTACTAGGCAGCAAGATGCACACATATCATGTAATTTTCAATCCCACCAATTGGTCACATGTACACAAATCAAAGGTGCTAATATTTTCTAAAGAAGTTCATTTGTTGAGATTCAAAACTCAAGGAATTGAATAAAAAGCATGTCACACATAATGGAAACTAAAGTAAATAGGCAGAAGACACATACTTGGCAATATCTTCAAGAGATGCAGGGCCCAAATAGTTACTGTTGAGCTGTTTGTTTGCAGATGCAATGTATCTAAGAATAATGGTGTCAATTTAATCTGGTTTACTTTTGGTAAATGTAATGCGTAGAAATTTTATGGTTCAACACTTGTTTATTCAACTTACACCATTACTCCTGAAACTGCTGGAGTTGTAGCCATGGGATCCTGAAACAAATTTCAGCAGATGTTACATGAGCAGTAAACTTAAAATATTCGCATTTATAACTTACAGAGATATTGGCGTTTAAAACTCACAGTGAACAAATCAAGATAAGCTTTCTTGTCATATTGTTTCTCCCTCACTTCTAAATACTGCAAGCCATAGAAAAACAAAAACGATAGAGACTTATTAACAGTGTAAACAAGCAGATACAAGCACAGAGTTAAAAACCAAAACCCCCAAAAAAAAAAGATATTTCAGAAGGACCAATCAGATTATAGCTGCAACACATCAGGTAGACCTCAGAATTTGAGAAGGACAGGTACTATGCAAGCTTATAAGTTCTAATTAATTATGGATTTGATAACTAACAATTGATTTCTTGTGCCTCTAACAAGATGATTTCACCATCATACTCACGACAAGGTACTTCTAGAACAGATCCAATGTGAAATATATGGTAAGACAAAGGTTTACTAAGACATTAGTTGTCCAGTTTTACCCAGAAAATGAATATTTCATCTTGGAACAATAGTAGGCAAGAATATTTAGTCAAATTAGGACTTCAAATAAAAGCAAGATTTATGATTTAAAGTTTATCAGATAAATAGCTGAAAAGGCCTAGGCTTAGTTGATTTGGTGGCAATATGTCATTACGGTTATTCTTTGCTGCTAAGTTAACCAAAGACCATAAATATTTCAATACCAAGGAACGATTAAATAATGAATCATGAGTTACAAATATTGAGCACTAAAATGATGGAGGAAAGTGCTGGTAATTCAATGGGAAAAGGTTGTGACAAAAAGGATCTTACTAATTCAACAAAGCAATTCCAGTAATTAACTTAATGCACATACCGTCACCGCAACTTCTTTATCTTCTTTTTTGGTGATCTTGTATGCAGCTCCCCACTATGAACTCGCAAACCAAAGAATTTGTTTTACAAAATGATCTCACTTGATAATCTTATGGTTATAACAAAGAACACGACTCATTAAAAATCTAAAGCAAATAGAGGACACAATATAGCCTGTCATTCACATATAAATGATAAGCTTGCCTAATACACTCTATGGATCCAAGTTCATATTCATTGAACTATCAAAATCAATTGTTTGTTTCGTTGTCAACGTGTGAGAACCAATAAATAGCATAGTTTTGACCTATAAATTAAAAGAAGTGAACTAGAATAACCTCAGAGACCTCGGTTCTCACAAAAATCATTGCAGTAATGCACCTTAAACCCGTAAGTCAATTTAACCATTAAAAAAAAAATTTGGAGAATGACCAATACTTTTTTTAATCTCCACTAGTGGAAACATATATAGAGTAAATTACAGAGTGACGCTGACAATAAATCAAAGTTCCCGCTTCCCACGTCGTTGGAGCATCATTAAAGGGGATTTAAAGATGCTCCATTGCTCCAATAAACTTTGACCATTAAAATCATTAACTGAATAGAAAAGAAAAGGGGGCAACAGATGAAAACATACACAAACTTCGCCCTCAGCAGGCTCCAATGTCACTGTTCTTCCAGGAAACTTTGGTGTCCCTCTGTGATCCGTACTTCCTGTTCACAGACCCCCAAAAAAAAAGACAAAAAATGTATATAAAATTCATTTGCGTAGACATCAAAGTTCAAAGAACAAATTGCATATGCATTCATTAAAGAATTCGTTAATTTATTAAAGGGTTAAAAAAAAAAAACCTTGGTGGAATACACGGCGGTATCCTTTGATGAAACCAACAACACGTTCATCAAAATGAAACCCAGCTTTCCATATTAGAGACCCGTAACCAAATACCCACATGGCCTTTTTTTTTTTCTATTTTAACTCAAATTCTGATCCTCTTCAGCTCAGTTCATGTATTGCCTCAAATAATAAACCTGTAATGTGTTTTTATTAATTTTTTGGAAACGAAATTCATTTGATTGGATAAAAAATAAAAGAACTAATGAGCGTCGCACTTTTCTCACGTACAATGTTACGTATTTTGGGTTTTGGAGGCCTGGAAGGTCGCATTCGGGTCGGAATACCATCTTGGACCCGTTAATCTTGTTCTGAATTGGGCTTCTTCTTGTTAAGCTGCTCAATTGGGCTTTAATTAAAGCCCAAACAAACAAATACACCGACTTCTTGTTTTTTCTAATAAAATTTGTCGGTACACAACTGTATATTACGAATTAATATCTCATTTGAGATAAAAATTGAAAAGTGAAGCATGAAGCATTTATCAATATAATTTGTTGAGCACATGCTTGATAAGCTAATGAAATAAAATTTTGATTAGATTCTTCAGTTTAATAGCTAACCCAATATTATTTTGTAACTTTATACGACTTGTTTGTGAGTGGATGGTGTTAGTGAGCATAAATCAAATTGAGATTTAAATTTAGTAAGGAGATTGATTCCATAGGATTATATTTAGTATGTTTATAGATTTTTTTTTTTTTGGACAGAATGTCAAATTACTTATAAGGAGAATTTGATTCTTAACTTTTAAATGGTTTACTAATAGAAAACGTCACTAATATCATCATGATATGATATATGATATGATAAAAAATCCCCAGATACAACTGCATTCTGTCTTTGAGATTCGAATTAACACAAGGTATCAAACTATTTTTGATTTTAATAACAAAGAGAAAGAAAAAGCAAATGTTTTCTGTAGAGCTGAACGCTGCAGATTCTAAAAATATGTGTATCTAATTAAGAGGAAGGATTTATTCCAATTCCCTTGTTATATTCAGAAAAATCTAGTATCTCAATTCTCAAACATGACATGGGCAAATCTATTTTCCTTGGAATTTGATTCGTACTATTGTAAGGTCCATTAATGTGATTGTGATGTGAAGTAATGGTCCAACATGTTAAGTGATTCCAATTAATTTAGACTAATTAATAAACTATATATAAAAGCAAATACAGGGAAAAGGAATATTAGAGCACCAAAAAGATATAATATATTATTGTAATTTGGTTTTTGATCACATTAAAATTTCAGCATACACTAATTTGAAACCAAAAAAAGGACACAGTTGGGGGGTGGAGAGAGAGAGAGAGCAAAGGCTTTGAATAGTATTATAATTGATCCCTTTTGGAGAAATTTCTGCTAAATTTCTTCAAAAATTTTCGATGTCATTTTCAAGCTCCTTGAGTTAAGGTACTCTTTGCTTGATTAGTCTTCAGCATCCCACCTGGCCCATCAATGTTATTATCATCAACATTAATTGATTTACATGTGATGGGTAACTCTTGTGCAGCTGCTTTCTCATCAGTGAATGATGCTGCTGAGCTTGGAGGATCTTTGCTTTTGCCCCACACAACAGTGTATAGTCCAAACACAATGAGAATTGCTCCAAGTATGCTGCAACAAATTTTATCACAACAAGAGTTAATATATTTCTGGGAGCAAATTAAAAATTTAAAATTGAAGCATTGGGTAAAATTTGAAACAAATTTAGCGAGTTTAAAGTTACCTTCCAAGATGGACTAGCTCAGCCAAAATAATGACTCCCAAAGCTGATGTAATAATCATGCATAAAGGGCTAAAAGATGTGACAAAAACTGGCCCTTTTTGTTTACTGACAAAACCTTGCACATAATATGCAATGCCTGAGCAGACCACTCCCTGCAAATTTAGATTAAATTAATCAATATGCCCAGCTCGGTCAAGTTCTTATTGATTTCTAAAGCACTCACTCACCGAGTAAGCAGCAGCGAGGAGCCTTGAGTCGAAACCAATTTTCCAGGCACTCATGTCACGTTCCATGATCAAAGACACTGCTGCTCCTTCCACCACGCCCATTAAGCATATCAAAGTTGATAGAGACAGCTCCGCTGGGTACTTTTTTAACGTAAATGACTGTTTCACAATTACAGTGACAGCGAATATTTAGTACAATAGATTAGGTGTTCGAAATATTTAGTACAGATAAATTTATTTATCTGTGCTTACTTGCAATATGAAGAAGCCGGCCCAACCAAAGCAACTGCCTATAAGCATTAATGTGCCAGTGAAAAAATGACTGTCACTGGAATCGACACTACTTCCATGGTGGCTACCTGCTCCTCCGCTTGTGAAATTGATAATCGGACCTTTGTACAAAGTCATAACCATGGCTCCCGCCACCGTGACGGCAGTTCCAATTACCTTGGCCAGACTCTGTAACCTCCTCACATTTACAGTCTCCAACCTGATCATGAGATAATGATAATTATCATAAAATCCAAGGGGGAAAAAATAAAGTGATAATTATTTGAGGCTGTTTTGTAAAAAAAAAAAAAAAAAAAACCTAAGTTGGGAATTGATGCTAAATTCTAGGAATCACTAAAAGAGAATATATTCGTTTAATTTATATTTTTAAAAACTTCTATTTATTTTAATGGTAGGATGATGATGTTGGATCCGCAAATTTAAACTGTCACGTAGTATGATGTAACTGTCACAGTATCCATGGTAGTGAGATTTTTATATGTCAATAACAAGTAGTGGCTCTAAAGCTAGCTTTATTTTATAAAAATTGCTGGCCCTGGTGGCCATAAAAACTACTTTTAGAAATGCATGATTGGGCACAAAAGATTATGATGCGTACTGAATTTGGAATCTCCCAATATATACCTGAATATAATCGCCAGTATAAAGGTAACGGCTGGAAGGATATTGACAGTGGCAGATGCAAATGTTGCTGTAGTGTATTTCATTCCCAGGTAGTAGAGGTTCTGATCCAGCACTGGCCTGTTAAATCCATCGTTAATATATCAACTTATCAGAGAAATTTTAGAATACATAAGAGATTCTTAAGTTAATATACATTAAACTTTTATGAAAAAAAAAAAAAAATTATTGAATACTGTTGGTGTATTGCACCCTTTTTTTGTTACTTAGTATTTCTCTTGTGTACACTTAAGGCTCTTTAGCTAGATTCAAATGAATGAACCTCTTTTCAGGTTTCGATTATAAGAAATAGACATTAAAAAGATGTTAGAAGTATTACTCGAGGAAACCAAGAGCCATTATTCTTAGAAAGACCGGGAGTGTCAGCTTCGGCCTTATTTTCCTGTAAACAAAACAAAAGCAATTAAGTTCATCAATTAGCTAAAAATCATTTGAATCGTATTTGCCAAAGAATATAATCATATACATATTCATGAACATATGTATGCATTAATGCATGTACGTAAATGAAAGGTTAAATAAGATTAAAACCTTTCGAGTACGAAGGCGAAAGGTGCCAAGACAATCGTGGCAACCACGTGCCGATAAACAGCAAGTACGTAATGACTCATGCCATGTTTCAAAGAAACCATGGTGATTATGTACATGCCTGCATAACCAAATTGCAAGGAGATTATTGCTAGATAGGGTTTGAATTTGCTAAGAGCTAGGCAAAATGAAACAAATGGTGTTTGGTCGCCCATCTCTCTCTCCTTCACAAGCACAACTAGTGCTTTTCTCTCTCAAGTACTTCTGTGGTTTGCTTAGCACTCAAGGGGAAGCGTCCTTCTTATAGACTTGTAAAAAAGCTAAAATAATTAAAGCAAGGAAGCATTTCAACACTACACGCATACATGCCCCTAGGAGAAGCACTTACTATCAGTCCAGTTCTAGATTCCCTTATCCATTAACAAAAATAACTCATATTCTCATCAACCAACTAGAGAATCCTCGCCTTGGTGATAGAATCAAAACAAATAATAAAATAAAAATTAATTAAAAGTTAGACAAGAGTTTCTGTAGATCTCTGTGAAGTGATGCTAGCTAGCTTTCAATTTCTTTTCTTTTTTTTTTCTTTTTTTAATTTTTTTTTAAAAATTAGAAGTGGGGATTTGATTCATTGACCACCAAATGATTTTTAGGTTTAGTGCTCTTGGTACAATGATTTTAATGCAAAAGCTTAGTGGTTTTTCGTGATGTATCATGTGAGTGAAATGAAGAGTGGAAGCCATTTATAAAAAAGACATTTGAATTATTGAACTCATGATTTAATCGTGGCACCTCATTTCACTTGTGATTAATTACATTTTGACCTTTATTAAAGAAAAAGCTTAGTTTTAATGACGTCGGCAGTAATTTAATCTGATTTATTCGACGCACTCGGAAAAGAAATTGATCATGAAACTCATAATTTAATTAATTGGTACATGTAAAAGACAGTTTCCAATTTCACATATATATACCTTTATTCTCAATTTTTTTTCAAATTCTTCGAAGTTATCATGATTTCTCTAATCTAACATCATTCAAGTAAACATTTTGTTTTTCGGTGAGAGCGAGAGAATATACAGTACTGATGGCAAAAAAATTAATGAAATTGTCCTTAATTGAGGAATCGTACGTAAATATATACCTTTAGAAAAGCAGTAACTCAAAGAAAAAACATGAGGAGACAAAAAGTCCAGCAATTTAAATAAAGCTGGTGCTTTCACGTTAGGATTCCAATGAGAGAAATAATCGAAGTTGGTGGAATTCCATCTTACAAATGGGAAGCATTGCAAAGATATGTCAAGCAAGTGCTTGTGGCTGTTAGGCGAAGCTTAAAGAAAATAATTTTTATTGTGCAAAAAGAAAAATTAACAAA
Organism: Citrus sinensis; assembly: GCF_022201045.2. Classification (NCBI taxonomy): domain Eukaryota; kingdom Viridiplantae; phylum Streptophyta; class Magnoliopsida; order Sapindales; family Rutaceae; genus Citrus; species Citrus sinensis. The sequence continues at coordinate 32,880,520 of NC_068560.1, read as the reverse complement.
ACGTTATTTTACTAAATATTTTTTGAAGACATGTGGTTAGGAATAATCTACTGTTTTAAATGGGTAGTTGCCTCATCTTTGCATGCTTACTCACCAAACAAATTAAACGACTGGCCATTTCATGAGAGCTTTCTCCATTTTCATCTATCCCTTTATAATAAATCTCCTATTTTCACCTTTTTTTCATTTTCTTGTGCTCCTTTCTTGAGTCAACGCTTTTAAATGGAGATTGTGTTTTAAATTAAATGATGTAATAAATCAAATGTAAACTATAAAATGAAAGTTAATATTATGTAGTAAATAAAACATTCCTTATCAATCGGGGTCATTCATCATTAGAAAAATTTAAACAATCTATATTATAATAAAACACACACAATGACATGTGAGATGTTATGCCTACAAGGTAAGTTTAGAGTATTTGAATGTATAATGTTTGGCCCCTCAAAATTTCACTATTCTCAGATGGTTCTTTCAAGTTTGTGTTTTCTATATTTCGAATTTAACCTAGTTCAGTCACTGAACAATATGCATTTACTTCTTAATTTTTTTTATATATTAATTTAACATCTCATATGACAAAAACGAAAATGTAGGATAATATTTGTTGTAAAATATTGTTAAAACCGTTGGTATCGTCGATTGAGTTCTACCAATGATTTTTTAATTTGTTGTGCGCGTCATTCATATTCTTCTTCTTCGAGAGAGAGAGAAAGAGAGAAGAAAAGAAAAAGAAAAAATCTGACAAAGCTTTGCATATTCCACCGTCCGTATCAGATATCAAGGTTGACATCACTTGAGGCACTCAGAGGCAAATAATTGCTTTATTCTTCCCTCTTCATGTGAATCAAACCACAACCGAATTTTTCACCCAACTTAATATCTAAAAGTATAAATTAAAGAACTATCCCATATGCTTCATTTTGATTAGCTCTTTACACACGTGATTTTCTAAATTTGTTTTAATTTTCGCACACTTATGATTTTACCATATTATTACAAGAAAACTCAGATTCAGCTCATAATGGATATGATTTTATTCTTGGTGCGGTGTGACTCGTGAGCATCAATCCTATAAAATTAAATGTGCTTGGTAGATTTAAAGTGAAAAAAAAAAAGGATTCATTACAATCGAAAGGGAATAGAACTTAATTCCATACAAAACTTGACATATATATACTCCAGTACACCAATTGGTACTAAGCTGATAATAATTTGGAATATATTTTATACTTGGTTTAGGATACATTGCAAACAACCCAACCCCAGAAACATTATGTATATGACCTCACGTTGGATTCCACAACTCCTCCTTTTTCCCAATTAATAAATTTAATGCGTCGCACTTGTATAAATTGATGATGCCGTGATTGTGATTTGTCAAGGCATGATGCATGTGTTTGGAGAACAAACAACTCTTCGATGATACTGTCGGCTTGAGAGATGGATTCACGTCAGCGGCTGAAAATGAATATCGGGTTAAAAGTATATAAGGGTTGAGTTACGTTTAACTATGTTATCTACTTAAAACTATTAGTTAGTCTCATGGACAGTTTTAATTATAAAAAAATACTTGGTGTAGAGAAAGATGAGAGAAATAAATAAGAAAAGGGAAGAGAGAGAGAGAGGACAAATTTTTCTCATCTTTCTCTACACTAAGTACAACTCTTTATTATCAACGTCAAACTCGTTCATAGGAGAGTCGCATGCTTGGATTAAATATATAAAAGAAATATTACTATCGAATGTGATAAATCAACTGAATAGAAAGGAGAAAATAACAACAATTTTATAGCAAACAGAGTAGGTCTTGCCCCCATAATATATGTATAACACTAAAACAAGAAAATTTACAAAAAAACAACCAAAAAGAAGAACACACAATTGATGGCAATCAAACTAACTAAACCTATATTATTGAAAGCTATTGGCATCAAGGCAAATAATCATGTTTTCCCAACTCATTTAAAAAAAAAAAAAAAAAAGCATCATGTTTACCCAAACACCTATCAGGTTTTAGTTGGACAGACAGATGTTCTATTGCACAACAATTGTGACTTAAAAGTCACCGACTTCACAGTACCAATTACAGAGTCGTAGTTTGGACCAACATTATCCATTCACATCACACATTATTATGAATTTCCCAGATAAAATCAAAGAGCGAAGAGCCTCAAGAAAGGCTATATATGTACACGGATTTTTAAAATATGATCAGCACCAGGAAATCGTGGGGAAGATAGTAATTACTCTCCAGCTTTGTGATCAGTATTGTTAACTGTGTCAATCGCTGATATTCCAGTAGCACCCTTACTTGCTGTGATTGGTAATTGCTGGGCATCATTGTTTGCGGTACAGGATGGTGCTAAGCCTGAGCCTGATAATCCCTCCAATGATACTTGCTAGAAAATCAAAAAGTAAGATAATAATTATTGAAAGATTATTATTTTATTAATAAAAATCATCTCTTAAAACTTAATGATGTTATTTCCCGTTATTTGGTTGATATATGTATGCATGCATGCATGTACATGTAGAGGTATAAATTCCGCCGCCTGGTCTCATGTTGTGTGATCACCCGACTTCAAAATAGTTAGGCTAATTTAATTTGCTGTGGAGTTTTTGCCTATTTTATTCTTAAGAGGTCGGTGCAACATGGCCCGTTACTTTATATAATGTTTTTGTCTCTAGTTCGACTTCTTTTTTAAAAATAAAAAATAAAAAATATTAAAATATCTCTCAACTTAGTTGTTTTTAAATTGTTTCCTAAGATACGTGAAAAATTAATTAATTAACCCTGATTTTACAATTGGCCCTTAGTGTGGTGGCACTTTTAGTTATTATTATTATATTTTCTTTTCTTTTTTTTCCCAATGCGGCACTCTAAGTCTTACAGAATCCGATCTAAACTTGAGCCAACGGGGGTTCATATTTTAAAAATCCAAAATGTCAGTTTTGGCTTGTAGAAAATGTATATATGTTAGCTTCCAAGGTGAAGTTTTTCAGTAACGATGATGGAGCCAACAATAGCAACGATGATCATGCAAAGAGGTCGAGGGCAGTGACAAATACTGGGCCTTCTGTCTTCGTCACAAGTCCTTGCACATAATTATGTGATTCCCGAGCTAACTATTCCCTGTAAATGCATTTTTACAAAAACACAAATTAGTGAAGTAATATAAAAATAGTAAAGTCTTATACATGAATATATAGAGGAATTTGACATTCCAAGATTGTAACCAGTAAAGTTTTTAATAAGAAATTTGACATTCGTATTAAAAACACTAGTTAATTTATGGGTTAATAACATCTATAACCCTGACCACATGTAAGGAAACACTTTATATTATTTTCTACGCAGGTCCCCACCGTGTAAAGTGGGGCAAAGAGCCTAGAGTCCCAGTCGACTGCCCATCCACTGGAGCGACGCTCTACAGCAACCGCAATCGCTGCACCCTGCAAGAGTTCCGGCCAAGCATATAATCGACGACAGAGACAGCTCTGCCCGGTATCTCTTTATCGTTATCGACTGAATTACCATGCATGCATTCAAAATATATCATAGAGAAGAAGGGCTTAAGGTTAATTTTGTCAAATAAAAAATTATATCAAATTTATGCTTGTAAACAATTATGGTGCCACGCAAGAAGATTACTTGAAGTACGTAAGAGGAGGACCAGGAGACGCAACCTAGAAGGATTAGGAGTGTTCCAGCCACCCACTGTTTATCGGAGTCGTCGCCACCGCTGCTTTCGCGGTGGCTTGTTGTTTTTTATGACCATGCATGGGAGATGAAGGACAGGGGTTTTGAGTATTGTCGTCAGCAAAGCTTCTCCAGGAGTCACTACGAAGACCTTAGCTTGACTATGCTTGAATCTCTTTCATATTTACTCTCTCTAATCTGTTGGTTCACCAGATTTTTTTTTCGGCGTCTTTTGAAAAGATTCACTGGATACGATAATTTAAAAGAGAATTAACTCTGCATTCATAATCAATTGCAGATGCATATGTTGCTGACGTGAATTTCATTCCCAAGTACGTGAAACTTCGATCGAGGATTGGTCTGTGAATCAAGTACTATATACTTAGCATAAAATATAAATGTTATAATTTCACCTGAGACTTTTAATTGAACGATAAAATATATGTGCCATGTTATTTAATATTATCAATAAACTTACGTTTAATTCAAAAAAAAAACAATACACTTATATATTTTGAATATTTCCAGTATTTTAGTATACATCCTTCTTGCTAATAAATTCTTTGTCATATGTGCTACACCATCGATTGCGGAAAAATAAATATATGTACGACAAGAATCCTAGCGAGATTTTACATCTAAAAACTCACCATTCATTTCATTAATTTGAGTGTATAATTTAAAAATTGCAATTATCTGTACATATTTTAGGATGAGCATTCCATTTAAATAAAAAAAAAAAGAACAAAGTGCACCTCATAAAAGTGATTTTTTTCAGATATATTTGTGTAAAGTTTTCTTTTAAAAAATAAAATAAAACACTTCTGTTAAAGGGTAGTGTTTGGCCCTACTTTTTGTTTTTTAAATAATCCATTATCACCCTAATATTTTAAAAAACTAATAGTAATAACCAATTAATACCCACATGTATTTTGTAGTGTAAATATCATTATACTTTGAGCTAATTAGTTGTGTAGGTATATCTGTTTAGTTATCATATATTTCTCACCTGTTGCATGTTATATTTATATGAATTATAAATTATTTAAGATAAAAATATTAGAGAAAATAGTCCACATCGACTGAGTATTAAAACTTGAGTTAGTATATAAGACTTGAGTAAACCCCAAACTCTTAAACTAGCTTTTAGGTTGAGTTAGGTTTACATGCTTATATATGTTACCAGAGCCAAATTAATGTACGAGTGGCCTACACTATCTTATCATGTGACAAGGACCAATCAAAAGGATGGTATGCACGTGACAGGGGGTGCTATGGAAAATATCTCACATCAACTGAGTATTGAATTTAGGTTAAGTATATAAGATTTGGACAACTTTCAACTTTTGAGTTAGTTTTTAGATTGAGTTAGACCTATAAACTTTTATGAAAAATATTATTTTACCCTCGAAAGGGTCAAATCGCTCAGCCATGAAAGCATCAAGATGTCTTCTTCAATACTCTTTTAAAATATATGGACTGAATGAGTTATTAATTTAAACTATTTGAAGGAGCGTTTACTCGTTATTTTCTATTTCAAAGAATAATAATGTGCTCTTCCAACTCTAACTAGCTAAAAACATGTCAAAATGTAAAGTGTTATGTGGGTGCATGAGAAAACATACTTAAGAAATCCCACGGTCATTATTAGTAAGAAATTTGAAATCTTCATCTTAGGCCCTATTTTCCTGTAAGAAATGAAGAAATGGAGACGCATTAAAATCAACAAGGAAAAGGTTGAAAAAGTACAGAGAATAGAGTAATCTTTTGTAAGAAAATATTTAGTAGAGAGTTAATTTCAAATTATCCCAAATAATCAGACTACCTTCAAAATATCGTCCAAATTATTCAAAACTTTAAATTACTCCTAAGTTCAGTCTTTTTTAATAAATTACCTTTCAAGCACTAGGGCAAAAGGCGCAAGGACAAAGGCAGCAATAGCATTGCCATAAACGATTGGCACATAACGATTCATGCCTTGATTGAGAGTCGCCATGCTAATTATGAACATTCCGGCTGAGCCAAATTGCAAGAAAATCATAAGCAAATATGTCTTAAGATTTTCGAAGACCGTTCTTAATTACTTAAATTATAATTTGATGAACTGAAAACTCTATACGATTCGCACGTGAAATAGCGTGAATGGTCTTTCTTATATAGAGCAAAATCATGAAGCACGCTTAAATTGTTCAGATAATACGGTTGCTCTGGTCATCAATTTGCACTTTTAATTCAACTGATTGTTTTTGTCTTCTTAATCGTTGGGAAATTCATCTTTTCATTAAAAATAAAGGAAGCGGAACATATCAATCAATGTTTCAATCTAATCTTATATGATAATCTAGATGACTATTGCAAATTAAAGGTTTCTCATGCATGTAATTCAACATGAATAGTACAAGTGCTATATAATAAAATAAATAAATAGTATTTCTATCATTCTCTATAGAAGAATACACATATATGGGAATACATAAATATGTAATGGATTTCTTAATAGTTAACCACATTCTACCAACTATTGGTAAACTAATCAAATTCTGCCACTGATTGGTAAACTATCAAACATGTATTATTAAGCTATCTTTTAAAATAATAACTTCTTAATCGAGTTTGTTGGCACTCCATTCTTCCCATCTACAAAACACTCTTTATGATAAAAGATCCAACTAACAATAAAATTATATATCATTATTGATACAATCCAAGAGTACATAACAAGCTAAAAATTAAATGATTTTTCGTGCTTCGGCCTCCATAAAATTAACCAGACTTCAATTTCAGTTAATTAAATTGGATGGAAGCAGTTTCTTGTCGTGCATATAGCGAATTGATTAATCCACCATGACATAATCATATCCATTAATTTTACCTTATCACATAGAACTCAATATACAATAGACTAGCAACATTTTGCAAAACCAAATTAGAACTTAACATCTGGCATCGATCAGTACATATAGTTAATTTGGATGCAAGATGCGGAAAATAGAAACAGCAAACCTATTTATATCAGGCCATGCATATACGTATATATAGAGTACCTGATCAAGATTTTTTTTACCCGGAGATCACATTTAAAAAGAATTAAGTTTTAATTATTAGTTATTAATCATAGGTAGTACATTAGTATATATGGTGTATAAATGGAGAAAATAACGAAAGTGCGTAGTGAGGTAAGCCCATAATGGGGTGGTGAGTGCTTCATTATTTGTCTTCCAAATTAAGTGTTAGTTAATTACGTGTCGTTTTCATCCTCAAAACAAATTTAATCAAATATGTAATAAAGGTTTGGGAGTAGGAGAAAAAATGATATAGGACAGATGAAGCAACTATATACCGTGTGCTATTATTTTGCATCATCATCAAATGATGATTTCTTGTTCCAAAAAATATTAATTATCCAAAAAAATTTTTACACTAATGGAGCCGGTACACACATCAATCAAGCATGAATCGTCATATCCTAAAAATGTGTAAACATACATTTATCGGCTACGAAAGAAATTGGGAGCAAGCAAAGCAATTGGGGATAAGTTTCCCCCAGACATTGGGATGTGTCAGTGATTTCAGCTTTTCTTAATTTTCTTATAGCTGATTGGTAGAAATAAAGCAGCGGCTGTTAATGAATTTGCGTATAGTTGCTTCCCAATCAGCTTGCATGATATTGATAGGCAAAAGAAAACAAATCTTCGCCTCAATTCTGAATTCTGATATTCAAAAACTAATTCCCTTAGCATCAATGACCAAAATAAATAAAATATATGCGAAAAGTATTTTTTTTTTTTAAATCTCAGTTACCATTAATAATAGAAAGAACATAAAATATTTATCAAATACAAAGTCTATTAGTCTTAAAGCAACAACATCTTAAAGGCCACAGTCTATCTAGGTGTATGGATTTTTATTGTTTAAAGTTGGAGTTGATTAACAACAATTATTAGATTGATACGATGTCATCCACTTTAACCTTAAAAAGACCCACTCAAAGTAAAAAGACCCACTCAAATTTAAAAGAATGAACTCTTTTGTTAGTTTAAGAAATTCATTATTAAGAAAAAGGAAGAGGAGTTTTGTGGGGGAAGATCACAGAATACAATTAGGAATTAAATGGTCGGACAACAGATCGATACAATGAAAGAGCCAAAAGATGATAGAGGGTCTTACATAATTAAGTGGAAAGCAGTCAAAAAGTGGGAAAAAGGTTGTTCTTTTCTTCAATGTTGTTTGATTTGCTTTAGAATGATTGAAGAAGAAAGGTACCATTGTGATGAACTAATGAAAGAGTTGTTTTCCATTTGCAATTAAACGGAAAACGAAACTTACAGAGAAGTTGTGCACATTTGCACGTCATATGCTCTATAATCGATCTTATTTTTCTAGTTGCCTTAGTTAATCTGCTACTTAATTAACTGCTTTATTGAAGCACTCACAAATTAAACAATAATAATTGAGTACATATATGCACCATTCTTATTATGTGAGTGAGATATTTAACCATTCTAATAAATTTTCTAACAACTCCATGCACATTCAAGCTACATGCATGGACACGTAAGTCGATAAAAAGGATCTATATACTGGTCTTACACTACTTTAGAGTTCTTTTCATTTTCAAAAAAGAGAGAAGAAAGCGTTAAAATGATTAATCAAATAATTTGGCCATTACTAGCTAGCCAACTACATGACTGTCTCAATAAATTATTGCTTATCAGAAAGCTGCTTTAATGGTCAGAAAAGCGAACTAGCCAGCCAGCTAGCTAGGGATCCATTGATAAAGCAAGAAAACAGCTTTGACATGATTCCAGCTTAGTGATATCGAGTCCAATCCGCAAACTTTAACCCTACAATCAGCCCGTGCATGATTGATAGCGATAGAATATTCAAGATTCAAGATTCAAGATTCAAGATTCAAGATTCAAGATTCATGATTCATGAATCATGAACAAAAGGCCACGAAGCTAGTTTGATCCAGAACGTGTGCGTACACGTACTCATTTATTAATTTGTGCACGGATGTTGCAGTCATGCAATGCTTAATCCATGGGAATACAAATTTGGATAGGCTTGGAACTAAATAATTCCTCTGAAAAAGGAAAAAGACAAATTAAAACGTGGGGGGGGGGGAAAAAAAAGATTGTAACATAACGCATTGATTGAGAAAGAAAGAAAAAAGTTAATATCAATAGACTACGTATCTTCCCACGTCCAAACCCAAATCGTTGATGGTACCGTTGCCAACCAATTTTGGCAAAGGAATTGTTGGCAAGAACGGCATAATCTATGATGAGCAACAACAACCCAATATTGGTTAATTTCCAAATTAATGTAAGAATTAATTAGCAACGCGCTTTCCTCTCTAATTTTTGTCTCTTTCGTCTCTTATAAATATCTAGATCAACATCCCAAGATGAATGTTGAAAGATAAATAATTTTTTTTAACCACAAATTGATATTAAATAAAAATCTGACGCATGCATAAATCCAAAGTTTTATAATTTATTTGATCGTATTATATAAAAATGTACTTTATCTTTTATTGTTTTAATGCTAGTATGAAATGGGTATTATACCGAAACCAAAAAGGTAATCATAATAAACAACGATTTGCAAATAGAAGAAATATCTAGCCTCTATTTCCAAATACTGTAAATGCGTTTATGACAGAACTTTGGCTAGACCAATGTATGAAAGATGTACTTAACACTTGTCTTAATATTAACGTTGAGTTCTTAATTATCAACCTAAAGCTAAGGTCTCTCTCATGTTTGGACACACACATGCTAATTTTGTATCAATTAGTTTTTATTTTTTCAATCTTGACCCATTTTTTTGGCGAAGCTCAAGTCCTTTCACGTAAAGAGATCTACTTAAAAGTTTTAAGTATATCCTTTTAATTTTGGCCCCAATTAACTACAATGACTAAACTCAGTGTCTGGCATCCCATAAGATAACGTTGTGAAAGTGAAGCGTTATTTAATGGAGAAATTACATCTGTTGATAGTCTTGAGTTCTCTTTTCCTCACACGATGAATCCACGGCATCGATAATGGTTGTCACTACCAATAACAGCAATACTAGCATCTATCAAATTTATAATTTGCCACAATCTTTTGGGTTTTTGGCTCATTCAGCTGCTAAGTGACATTTTTTTTTCTGTAATGCAACAATACTTGATCAAATTCGATTATTAATTAATTAATTAGTAAAGCATTACTTTCCAAAGTTTAAATAAATAATAAGAAAAGTAATCTGAAAGAATTGCATTATGTAGCAGTTTAATTAGAGTCTTGAAGGATATTTTTCAAAAGTGCCTCTAGAGAGTTGTAATTTAAATACATAAACGTGGATTTCTGATTGTAAAACCAAAAAGACAAAAACTGAATGAATTGAATAATCCTCTTCCGAAAATGCGACACCATAGTTTGAGAATGGGCTGGGCTTGGTCTCGAGTAAAAAGTTCGTTTTAAAAATAAATACAATACTATTAATATTTTATAATCATAACTATTGAGGAGGAAATTATTCTGTTTTCAGGGAAGCAACTAACACTCTTTAAGTACTGGGAGAAAATCGAGTCCCTATAAGAATGAGTTGTTACAACTGTGCTCGAAGTCTATCGGAACCTAAAGTTAAATGATATTAGTTTTATCAAGTACAATACAAATACAAATACAAAATAGGGAAACAAATTTCATTCAGTGATAGATGATGACAATGACATAACACAATACAAAACCGATTATCCCAATTTTATGTGTCAGTAACCTCCTATGGGTCCTGGCCTCCTGGGTGTTGATAAAGCAGAAAGCAGTCAAACAACATAAAGTTATCTTTGTTGCCTTAGGTTTTCTGATGATTGGATTTAAGAGATCAAACTTAATGGATTGGTCAAAAGAGCAAAATGAAAGCACATCTGCACCTTGTCCACAAAAGCAATGGAAGAAAACAAATCAATGTCTCTACTTCCATAAAAATCACAGTGATTGGCTATAAAGATACACTTTTTCGCTAGAAAGAACAAAAACCAGAAAATTGTTGCCACCATTCATCAGGAGTTCAAGTTGATAATACATCACAATTCAACCACACAACCAGCTGTCACCTTCAAGATACTTCCTCCGGATAAAGCGATTTTAGTTGAGTTTTAATAGCACATATGCCAGTCATTGTCTTAAAGCAGCTGCAATCTTCTTCTGAATTAACTCCACCCCGATCCGAGGAGATAATCTAGGTAGAGCTTCCTGAAAGAAAGAACAATTTTGTGTTAGATATTTAAAAAGATCATGTGAGTTCACCTCCAAAATTGATCAGATAATAAAGGTTTATAAATTTTATACAACCAAACAGGTTTAAGGAAAAAGTAAAAGCATAAAGCACAACAGATGTCAAGAATGAAACAAGCCATGACAAAGGTGATGACATAAAAAATATTTTGTTTAAGAATCAAAACCGCACGTTAAAGAGAAACTGTAGGTATCAGTCATCAATATCTTTTAATTGTGAAATATAAACTTTTTCTAATGTTGGTTATATATGATCTTAATATCTGGTCAGTAGGGATAACGAGAAAATATACATAAACAGATTGATCAGTGATGACAAGAAGACCTCAACTTGTAGAAACTTTCACCACAAAAGATATAGGGTCAGGAACAACTTGAAATATGCGGAAGCAGAAGATCCATCATCAATTACTGATTATATATATATATATATATTTACTGACCACAATATTTAAGAAACTCAATTGCTGATAAGCCATTACACAGTCGAGTGACATTTGGCTCAACCAAGCCTCAATCCTAAACCTGTTGATCCAAGCCATCAGCACCTGCTCAACATTTACTTTTGGGAGTTATCAACTCTCACATGATATTATTACTAGTGAATATATTGCAATGATCATTGGAATATGAAAGACATCTATTACCATCCCCCGTCACAACTCACAAGACAGACTTCTTAAGTTAAATACGGATGTGATTCTCATTTGAAAAATGATCTATGGTCGTCTAGTGAAAGAGTCATTCATGCACTGTTCCACATGATTTAATCTCAAGCCATCTGTTTAAGATATCTTTGTACATCAAGTTATACAATCTTATCAACTGTCACAATGACTGCCCAAATCCTTGTGAGCCTGAGCGTAATCATTCACAAAATAAACCCCCTGTAATTAGCACATTTCTTTCATTTGTAACCTGCCACCACGAAAACAAAAATGAATATAACTCCAGAACTCACATTCTTCGGTGGTCAAATATGACCTTGTCCAAAGCCATATAAATGGGGGGAAAAAAACGTCATCTTATTCTCAGTAAGAAATTACTCTTATCATTTTCAATGAGCAACTGCTGAAGCAGTTGATATCTCCTAGGTAATTTGTATACAGAATCAAAATTTTGAGTTCTTAGAAAAATAAATTTTTAAGTCAACGGTGTGTTGGACTGTTAGCCTTTTAAGCTCCACCTTGATTCTAGTGCTTTTCTCTAATGAATTCATTAGTGTGATAGGAATGTGTAAATTAATGAATCTTGAAACAGAAATCAGCAGACAAAGCTAAAGCTTAAATTTCAGAACAAATTGCCCAACAGAAAATCAAAGAAAAATAAAATAAAATAACCTCGGTGCCATCAGAAAGTACTCTGGCCAATACAGGTATCTCATACTGGTAAGACTTTTCCCACTCAGGATTGGTTGTAATATCTCTCACCTGACAAAATCAACAACACACATTCAACACAATCAATCAAATTACTACACACAGACAAAGAGAGAGAGTGTGTGTGGGAGAAATGGGTAACCTGTAAATCGACGTCGTGAAGGGAATCAGGGCCCGAGAGTAAGAAAGCGGCCTGCAGCTTTTCTTTGAGGCCATCACACAAACAGCAACCGGGCTTTGAGTATAGCACTAGCTTTCTTGTCGAAGATGAAGAAGATGATGATGATGATGAATAAGCCAAAGGAGAAAAACCCCATCTGGATCTTCGTCTGCTAACCAATGTTAATGACAATGGTCGCGCCACTACCGTTGCTACTGTTGCTGCTGCCATAATAGCCATTATGTTCCAGTTATTCTTAGCCTCAAGACTCTTTCTCGGGCCCGTTCTGTTTCCTCTTCTTTTTTTTTTCATATTAATTAAAATTACGTAAATAACTAAATATAAATTATTTTTTATTTGTTATTTTTTATTTTAAAATGAGAATTCAATGAAATATTTAAATAATTATTATTTTAATAAATTTTTTACACATTCATTTTATAATTTATATTTAAAATTTTTTGAGAAAATTATAAGAGTTTAGAATTATGAAAATAGAGATTGTGTAATAAAAATATTTTAAGATTTTTATTATTTTATAAATAAAAAATTAAAAGAATTATTTTTTGAGTGAGAATTCATGAGAAAATAATTGATTTTAATATAAAATTTATTTTTCACAAATTAAATTGAAGTATTTTAAAAATAAAATTAAAAAAAGGAATTATAAGTATTTTTAATTGACGCAAGAAGCTCGGTCCAAATGGTGTTGGTCTAATCGCTTATTATTGGGCCAACAATGTTTTGCACAAAGAAGTGATATAGAATCCCCTTTAAAACTCCCATGTAGGCATGTACCCCTGTTTGATTAAATGGGAAAAAAAAAAAAACCATTAAACAATTAAAAAAGAAGGCACATCATCATATACCATTTTTTTCTTCTTAAATCCGACATTCAAAATTTTAATTAACAATTAAATACAGTTATCATTAGTTCCCAATTTTCAGATAAAGTGGAGCAAATTTGTATGGGCTAAATAAATACGGGACAAATATAAATAAAACAAAGGCCAATGTTTAGAGTCTTGTAACACAAATAAATTGACAAATCAAATTTCATAAACTATAAATAGGGGGAAAACTTCACAAGAAAGAGGCATTTGAAGGAGCAGCAACAAGGCATGAAGGAAAATTTGAACATGAAAATTTATCCAAGGCAAATAGTAGCTACAGACTGCAATTAACACTCAAGACAAGATCCTAGTTAATCGAAACTCAAGATCTTAATATTGTAAAGCAAGCTTCACAATTTTAAGTCAATACAATATTTGCTCAGCCACCATTATGAATGAAGGATCTTCTACTCATTTTGTTGCGTGAAGAACAGACACTCAAAATGTCTGCCCGCGTATCTCTCAACTAAAGTTAGTAAACTACGTTAACACTCCTATGTTAATGTTCACGAGTCCCTTTTAGTACTGCTTCCGCCCATGGGTGTTCATCACTTAACAGGGCGTTGAATAAGATAATTAAAATTTTAAAAAAATAAATTAAAGGGTGCAAGTAGAGAATTGTGTTAAAAATAGAGATAATTATGCTAAGGCCCATTTAGAATCTAGGTATAGCAACTACTTGTATAGTTACTATAATCATACAAGTCATTTCTCTCTCTTTCTCTCTCTCTATACGTTTGAAGTAAACATTGTATACCTTCAAATTTCAATTTCATCCATCCAAGACACAACTCCCATCCACGATTCTTATGAGAAAAAATAATAATAAAAAAAAAATAGAAGAAAAAGAAAGAAACTATGGTATGGTGTGAACGAATGGATTTGGGCATTTCAGTTCCCCAGACTGAGGCAAGCTTTCTATTGACAAATAAAATTCGACAGCATACTCTAGATAAGCTTCTTCTTCTGAAAGTATCGTGTCAAGTACCACAGCTGCAATGAGGAAACTGCAATGCAGACACCAAGCGACAAAATACTGAGCCACGCCACTCTAGAATTGGTTACTTCACTGACTTCCCTCATCTCTGCTTCCCTGTGTGTTGCGCATATCACAAAATGAAAGTTAATTCGAAACAATTCTAAGTGCAAAGGTATTAAAGTTACAGCACCGAAGAGTTTTCAAGCAAAAGCACAAATTGGTAATAGTAGGCCCTCTAACATGGTAAATAAATATCGTTACAATACAACCGAGATTTCATGTTTTGAGTTAGGGCTTTCAGGTAAGGTTTTCAGGTTTGGTATTAGAGATTTAAGTTAGGATATCAACTACACAGTTGGAGATTTCAAAGTTCTGTATTGGCGGTTGTAATGTTGCATGCATGCATCTTAGCCAACTTATTGTAAATTAACTTATCATTCTAAGATATATCTACATAATATGAAAATTTAGAATGATATTATGCACATAGTATTACCAGAAACTGGTCCTATACATGTTTGTAAATTGATGTCCCCGTACGAGAAGATAATCTCACTTTTGAAAAATGACTGATAATTTTTTTTTTCCTAGACGAAGTAACTGATTTGTTGATATAAGTCAATACAAAACAGTATTCTCTTAGTTATTTTCCCTCAATGTATTAAATAAAGGTTGTTTTTACCTTTTAGTAATCACACTTCAAAACTGTCCGACCGGAGGAGATCCTTGCCAACACTATGAAACTATCCACTAACCAAGGTTAAAGAGTTACTCGAGAGTCAAATTTATATTTTTCATATTCACATCATATATATGCTTAGGAATCACACAGTAACTATACTTGTTGAGACACCCTCAGGGTTTGACTCGAGTAGCAAAAGGATGGGGAGGATAGGCCCTAGGTCAAACCTTCACAAGTGTATTTAGCGAATCAGAAATAATGTTAATTGTAATTGTATCTGCACCAATACCTATATTAGGAGCCAGAATCAGCAAACAGCTCAACTCTTTTCACTCTTGCCAATATATCTAGTTATTGCCACGTTGTACATTAGAGCCCGAAACAATCAATGATAACGCAAACTTCATGTTTCTCTGACTCAAATTTTTATGAATAAAAGTTACTAGCATACACTAATTGTAGTAGGTTAATATTCCAGTCTGCCAGTAATCAAAATGGAGGGAGAAAGAGGGAAGACCTGTGCTTGAGGAAGAGCAGATTCTCATGGATGGACTGCACTTGCGCTTCAAGTCTCTTCAAGTGAAGCTCAACACCCTGGAGGCATGCAGTATAGACATGAACAGAAAAACAAGAAATCAAGCGGAAATCTGTAAAAATCTTAGTCCCGATTCTAGCTTCAGTAGGAATGAATAGTTTAAGGAACTTGCCTCAATCTTATCTTTCTTTGCAACTGATTCCCAATCCTTGGCAGAAAATCCAATTCTCCAATCAAGGCCCAGAGTCGCGTCTGCAACTTTCTGCGGGTTGGATCCCAGCCAGAAACATGCCATATAATTGCCGGCCTCAGTAGTGGTAAATGCAAATTGACCATGAGTTACATTTTCATTGTGATGAAGATTGTTCCCATAGGGAGATGTCACCTAAATAAACATACGCAGAGCTTATAAGCTGCTAAAGAAATCACACCGATCCTGAAATTTGAATCTTCCTTCATACTCATCGTAAGAGAACAATTCATGACACAGGTACAGATGATGGAGAATAGATCCAAACTCACAGATTTTTTTTATTTTTTTTTTAAATTTATGTACTTGGGAATTTTTAAATCTACCTTTGCCGCGAGCAAGTAAAATCCAATTTTACACAACAAGTGATACATACAACTATCACATGTCAATCAATATACAAAACAATAATAATAAATAAATAAATAAATAAATAATTCATGAACCATACTGATTTAATCAATAATTAAGCTTATCTCATGGGTGAATTCAACTGTTCAATAACGGATTAAGAGGTACCTTGGCAGATACAGTGGGAGGGTGTTCGGGGTGAGCTTCATCGATCACGTAATAATCAGCTAAAACGACGACGTTGCTATTTATCTCCTCGGACACACACTTGGTCCCCGAACTCGGTATCTGTAACCATATAGCTTCTGTTACTGGTACGACGCAGATGTAACACGCTAAGCATAGCAGCAGTATTAGCGGAAGCACCGTCGCTCGGTCGAGTGAAATTAGAGTTTCTCCCATGCTAGTTCCACTGTGAGACTTGTCTTTTGTTTTCGACGAGATTTGTTCTTGTTGTTGGTTTTGGTTGTAGAAGTCGAGAAGAGGAGTTAGTAACACGCGAAGCGGGCGCGTGATTTGGTCGCTTCCGATGGGGTCGGTATCCGCCTATCCGGAGCTTTTGACGCGACAGGTCTTGAGTGACTGTCCAATCGCGTTTGAGTTGGACGGTCCAGTTAGGACATTGATGGTTGCATGTCAATTGGACTATGAGATTTCCCACGCGCATCCACGATCCTAGCACTGGGAAAATATAAATATCTTTTCTTTTTGTGTACGAAGTTTTACCCTTTTTTTTTATGATTAGCCTATGATTGAAGTATTTCGTCTCATATAAAAATACTCTTATGTTGACAGACGAAAATTACACAATTACAATCACGGCAAGAGAAAATGTTTTGTGAAAATCTTTTTGTCTTTTTTTTTTGAAAGGTTGTGAAAATCATTATAACCAAATAATTAATAATTTATCTATGGAAGGAAGAAATATACATGCTTTATAACATTGTTATGTTATACTAATTTGTATAAAAAAAAATTATGGTTCTATCATTATTGATATTACTATGTACTTTGAATCTAAATTTTTTCTTTACACAAAAATCATCTAAAAACGAAAAATTGTAGTAAAAATAATGATTATGAAGAAAATGGTATCAACATAGATTGTTACTTTACAAAAGTAATATGAAACAAGAAAAAGATAATAAATGAAAGTTTTTCTTTGGTGATAAAATGTTCTAAAAGATTTTTGAGTAGATTTTATTTATAGGATATATATGGTCATAGTGGGATTGTGTATCTTTTTGTAATATGATGGTAATTCTCTTTTTACTCTATATGAGCTATGATCTCTTGTATCACTAAGTAAATTTTTTTTACTTAGCATCCATTAAACATAAGATTTACCCACAATTATAAAATATATTACCCAAATTCCTTCATATCATGTGATGTGTGAATGTGTATTAGGATTTTATTTATTTTTACTAACTTGGAACAGAAATCTGAATTAGATTTGTTTTTGAAATTAGTATGAATTAATTTCGATAAAGAATTATACTGGCAGGTTAGATAATTTATATTCAAGTATTAACATTCAGATCCCTACACTTAAAATAATTTCTCAACTCTCTTAAAAAAACAAAAAAAGAAGAAGGTAATAATCAAGTGAGGATAAGATTTTACAATGTTTTCAAAATAGGTCCAAAAATTGAATACTACGAAATGACAAACATTAATGCTTTGTGTTTACAGTTTCCCACTCGTCGAGTTCTTTGCTACAGTATCACAGTCCACTCTATTACAGTCTACAGTCACTTCCATGGCCGCCGGTCGCCATATGCTTCTGATGCTCGCAGCCGCGATCCTCTTCTCCTTCACTTCATCTGGAAAATCACACGAAGAACGAGAGCCCATAACTCGCTTCAAACAATACCTCCGATTCAATACCGCCCACCCGAATCCCAACTACACAGCTCCGGTGTCCTTCCTCGTATCCCAAGCTCAATCCATTGGCCTTCAATTCAAGACCCTAGAATTTGTCCCGAATAAACCCGTCTTACTCCTAACTTGGCCCGGCTCAGACCCTTCTCTCCCTTCTATCCTCTTGAACTCCCACCTCGACTCCGTCCCCGCCGAGCCAGACAAATGGTCCCACCCTCCCTTCTCCGCCTTCCACTCCCCTGAAACCGGCCAAATATTTGCCCGTGGGTCCCAGGACGACAAGTGCATCGCCATCCAGTACCTCGAAGCCATCCGCAACTTGATACTGGTCAAAAACTTCAAGCCAATCCGTACCGTCCACGTGTCCTGCGTGCCCGACGAGGAAATCGGAGGGTTTGACGGGATGGCGAAGTTCGTTGAGTCTAACGAGTTTCGGGAACTGAATGTTGGGTTTGTTATGGACGAAGGACAGGCTTCGACGAACGATGATTTTAGGGTCTTTTACGCGGACAGGTCGCCGTGGCACTTGATAATTAGAGCTAAAGGTGCGCCGGGGCATGGTTCGAGGATGTTTGATAATGGGGCGATGGAGAATTTGATGAAGAGCGTTGAGATGATTACCAAGTTCAGAGAGAGCCAGTTTGATGTGGTTAAGGCTGGACGAGCGGCGAACTCTGAGGTCATTTCGGTCAATCCGGTTTATTTGAAAGCTGGCATTCCGTCACCAACTGTGAGATTTGTCATTTGAAGTTTGGTATTGGTTGTTTCCTTCTTTTTTTTTCCTCCTTCCGTGGGTGATGCTATTGTTGGATTGCTTGTGCTTTTTGCAGGGGTTTGTAATGAACATGCAACCTTCGGAGGCTAAGGCCGGGTTTGATGTTAGATTGCCACCTACGGCAGACCCTGATCTTATCAGAAGGAGAATTGCCGAAGAATGGGCCCCGGCTATAAGGAATATGTCGTATGAGGTGAATTGTGATCTTTCAGTTATTTTGTTTTTAACTTATACAAATTTATAGTGCAGCTCATTGAATTTGATCGGCTATTGTTGAGAAATTATTGTTTAAGTGCCTATAAATACAGCTTCATCAAGTATATGCTTACAAAATTGGGATTCAAAGATTTTACGTCGTTTGATTACAAGAGGCATTTTAACTTACTTAGAGGAAAGCTCTGGGTGGCGTTATTACAAATTGTCATGCATCAAGTGATTACTTTTCTTATCATCTCACTACCACACGGTGCATTATATGAGGGCCCTGGTATATGCCACATTATGTGTACTGTTGCTCAGTAATGACACAGTTTGTCAGTAAGTGATTACAAGGCTCTATTGAAGATAGATTACAGTATTGGAATTACTAGCTCTTTACATTTTCTTCTGTGAATAGAGGTTCCTTTGCATCCTTCTATAATACCTATCTTCTTCTTTGTGATAAACATTAGAGATGTTCTGCGTAAATGAACAAGAATTTTGCATCTCAATTTATGTAAAAAGTTGGTGCTTTATTGAGTAGATAGGAATTGCACATCCACGGGCCATTGTAACATCAGGACATGTAATAGTGGTGTGCCATTTGATCAGACTCGGGGATTACTGGTTTGAAAAATTAAGTTGATTATCAATAATCATTAGGATTTGGACTTTGCATTCTATACCTTTCTGCTGTTTGAGCAGTAGGTGAGCTGGTGAGGTACTTTTTTCTCTCTGTGTGTGTATGTGTGATTTTGTCTGTATGAATATGGGTTTCTTAGGAATTTGTTTCTTTGATCCCAGACACCTGTGTGTTTCTTGTGCTTTCAACTTGTCCTTTGAATGCACACTCAAAAGATATTACTGGGTGTCAATTAGGAATCAAGCAATAATAAACATTCATGCCATTGTCTCTGCAGGGTAATATAATCCTGTAATATGTACAAAGGTGTGTTGTCTTTTTGACCTGTTTGCTTCTGGAAGTTTTGATTTGTTAACTTATGTTTTTCAAAGCTTTTGTTCTATCCTGTTATTTGTGAATGAGCAATAAGATTTCTTCATTTTGGTCCATATTATCCTAGAAATCATATAGCTGAAGGGTTCTTGTTTTTTCGTAGAATTCTCGTTCCTTGTTATTACGCAAACAATGGCTCTGATAAAAATTATTATGATCAAATTCTCATTATCTGCCCAAAAAATTTTTGTTCAGCTTTCTAAGAATTAAGTTCTAACAGAGAACTCCAGTTTTATTTTGTTGGCCTTAGTTTCTCTTCGAAGATTTTAGCAAATAAGGTCAAGACTAGGGAGACTAAAAGACCCTGGCTTACATCAAAATAGAACTGGGATCCTTCATTCAAAAGTGCCTTGATAGTGCTAGACTCAGTGTACCATGTGTTATCAGCTGGATATTTATCACATGATTTCAATGAAATCTTCAAACCTCAGAGAAGCATTTTAAAATCTTTTATGGAAATAATATGCATGTTTGGTGCAATTCAATTATGTTGCTATTTGGTTCATTTTATCTTTACATTCTAGTTTATATTGGCATGATAGACCTCTGTTTGTCACTTGATTATTTTTGATTCACTGGTACAAACATTTTATTAACAATGAGTCCAAAGTTGCTGACTTCAAGTTTTCATATGTTTTATCATCCTCCTTTGTTTTCTTGGCAATGAAAGGGATCAGCTAATTCTGCTCTTTTTATGGCAGATAATTGAGAAAGGACCGATAAGAGACTACAAGGGCCGTCCTCTAATGACGCTGACTGATGATTCCAATCCTTGGTGGTCGGTCTTTAAGCAAGCTGTGACATCAGCTGGAGGAAAACTTGGAAAGCCTGAAATTTTGGCTTCAACTACTGATGCACGCTACATGAGACAGTTGGGAATTCCTGCTCTTGGCTTCTCCCCGATGGCGAATACCCCTATCTTATTGCACGACCATAACGAGGTTAGACAGATTTGCCAATTTTACTTAAAGGTAGCGTGTGCATTTGCTGCCAGCTCCTTTTCTTTTTCCTGACTTATTTCTTCTGTCTTGCAGTTCCTGAAAGATACCGTATTCTTGAAGGGAGTCGAGGTATACGAATCTGTAATCAGTTCCTTGAGTTCTTTTGTGGAGCCATCTGGTTAGACATGCAATTTGGTTGCTGATGAAGACAATATCACACGCTGAGCGTCAACATGGCTGGTGGTGATGTTACCCTGATATGATAGTGCATGCACTTCACCACCCTGGGATATATGTATTTTTATATCATTTGGTTGGCGTACAGTTTCTGTACTATATACATGTTCATTATACTTCCAGTTGGTCCACAATAATGTGTCTTTTCAGCAATTTGCATGAGCAATAAATTTTGTCCATGAGACTTTATTTATAATTAAATTCCGTGGTAAACCTTCCATAGAGACTTTGCTGCCTGATTTCCCTTTTCCCTCTCAACTATTTGGAGGCTGACTGCGAGCAAGGCAAGAGTAGAACTACCATTGTCAGCTTGGCCGGGCTGCAACTTTTGACTATTTCAGAGCTTTTACTATATTCATTGTAGATTTGACTCCTGATATTGAAAATTTTGTTTGCAAACCCCACGTGGGTGACTTTGTTGTTTTTTTTTTTTTTTTTTTGGGTGTTGTGGTTGGGGGTTTGGGTTGTCCTCAGTTTTGAGTTCTAAGCAGTTTCCAATGAGATTAGATTTTCACTGAAAGCAACGTCACATGAATCAAACAATGGTAGTCCTGTAGATGGCATTTTTTCACTGGAACCAGAGAAAATGTTTACGGCATCTGGAGGGATTTCCCTTTGTTTTCCAGATCATATATGCAAAACAAGATGATTAAATACCCAGAAATGAGGATCACATGTCCGCAGATTTGCCCTGCGGAAAAGATTCAACACAATCTCAAAAAACATTTAAGAATCCACATATGCAAATAATAAATAACACAAGTTGCTGAAAAACATTTTTTTCATAAATCTCGTAAACTCTAACTCACGTCACGCACTGTTTCTAATCTATCCCTTCAAGCGTCAGCCTGCTCGTCATCTCATCTCCCCTCGTAACTTAAAAGCACCCACCTAAATGATAAATAAAATAAACCAATAAAACAACTGTACCTCAGCATTGCCCGAGCCATTACTATGGATATGGTGGTGGTTGTTGATACTGTCATACACTTTTTCCTCGAAGTTTCTCTTGTCTGAGAATAAATAAATAAATTAAAAGAGGATTTGATATTCTTACAAAGGGCTAACCCCACATGGATTTTGCCCCTCTATCCTCCAGCAAGCTTCAAACTTCGGAATCCTTCTCTGCAATTTCGCCCATCCTCTCTTCTTCATTTTTCCCATTTCTATAATAAATGCAAGTGACAATAAGTCTCAATTATTTAAAAGAATTATATCGCCGTGCGACTTCTTGTTTTATGCCTCAACAAACAGGCCCTACTTCCCGCTGGCTGGACTCAACACCCTTGAAATATGGTATTTGTATGTTTATGCGACGATGTACGGAAGCTTATCGGGGTACGGGCTGCCAGTTCACCAGAGAGCGTCCTAATTCTTGTGAGAGATAATGTACGTAGTACAATTAATGTACAAGATATGATAAGAAAATGAAGAAGTGTTCATGCATGCATGTTCATTAATGATTGTGCATTTTAATCATCAGGTAGGGACTCTGAGTTGGCGGTGTGTATACGATTGACAAGTACAAACTAGTGTCAAAAAGGGACAATTCTTTTGGTTTAGTAGTGTAGATTCAAAGGTGTATTTGTAATTGTTGTGCTTCAATTTAACTTTGAAAACTAGTAGTTAAAGTATTCGATAAACAAATACTTTTACTTAGTTTCGTAAATAATTTCGCAATTGCACGTTGAGAAGCCAGGCATCCTCAATTATAAATATACCCTCAAATGTTTAAGCAAATATGTCCAATTAATTCGCCCCAAGGAATCATTCAATTTAATTAGAATAAGTTATTGATCAAACATATATTGAAATGAACTTGTGACTGCTCTTTTCCTTCAATAACCCCCCAGCTCTAGCTAGGTAGGGTAATCAAATAACAAGTCTTGTTACAGTAACAACAACGACGACGACGACGAATGGCGAGTAACACAAATCTACAATATTTTCAAACAAAAGTACCCTAGCTTGTTTAGAATCTCTGTTAAAGCTCACTTCGGTTTCTAGTTTAGTTTTACAGCTTGCAGCCAAAAAAAACATAAAGAAATTGGTAAACAAAACTTTCCCAATAACAAGCACAATCTTGACTAATTTCTCAGTTAAAAGTATAACTATATAATGTATATATATTGAACCACAGTCATTGTTAATTGTGCTTTGAGTACCCATTTGGTCAACCAAGTAGTGCCTAATGCCCTTTCAAAAAAAAAAAAAAAGAGTAGTGCCTAATGCATGCTAGCCGTAAGCAAATAACCATAAATATGACGATGAAATTTCCTTCTCAGTTTCGGTCAAACAAAGCCCTTGTTTCATTCCGACGTTTCTGACACAGGCTCTCTCATAAATATTGAAGTAAAATGGAGTGTGGCTTGAACATGTGGGGGGAGCAATAAAAAATGACCTCATACATGGGGCGAATCGGAGTGACAGCCACCTGATAATAAAATAACAATATAGTAACGTATAATTATTTTTGGAAGAATTAATAATCCAATTTATTAGAAAACGAAAGAAAGAGATGCTTCGCAATTATTATGATTCTTTGTGATTTTTAATTTATGTGTGTTCATATGAAGGAAGGAGGGACGAGGGAGACGACTCGTACGGATTGACGACACTATTCTTTTCACACATGGATTATCATTGGCAAGTGCAAATTTTGTCTGCCAAATATTAATTTCTCTCTCTCTCTCTCTCTCTCTCTGTCCCCCAAGAATTTCTTTTCCCTTTTCTAATTGGGGTTTACACTTTTAACTGGTTGAAAAATTGAGTTTACATTGGGTGATAGAATAAAATTAGTAAGACTAAGAGAGCATATAGAAAATTTGCATTCATATATTGTCTAGGACTAGGATTGCTTGATTTTCTGAGAAGTGTAAAGTTTTTCGTTAGTTTTGTAACTTTTTATAGTTAGAGATCAATATTCTTGTATTTTAGAAAATGATACGAAATTAAAATATCCTTAAAACAAAACTAATCTAATGTCTGTTGTGATCTGTGTGAGCTTGAAATCCAAAATCAAGAAGAAGTAGTAGTAGTAGTAATAATAATAACGATAATGATATGACTTGAATTCTTGATTTTAAAATAGGCTGAGGCCCTAACCAATTTATTTGAGAAAATTGTTGGTCTAATCCTACCCTACTTACCAAGTGTTACAAATTAAACAAAGGCGATGTTCCTCGAGAAACTATCGAAATTCCAAAGCTTTTGCCCAGTTTATTTGGTTGAGGCAAATGCCAAAGGTGAGATTGGAAAACCGAGAAGGTATTTGACTTTCTCCCCGTAAAAAAGCCATGAAAATGCAAATGTTAAACATTATCTGACGCATTTATGAGCTGTTTTGGAAAAGTAAGTTTTGAGGAAAGTTGACTGTTGAATTGCTTCTTATTGGTACCAACCAGACAACCAAAATTTTATAGCCAAGAGACTAGGAATAGTAAACCTAGCATCATTAATTTTCTCCCTGGCCCTTGTATTTAAGAGTTTGATGTAGATGTGCTTCAGGAATATTAGAAGTACTTGAACCAAAATTTATATCTCTAACGGTAGTACTGTACTGTCATGCTTATGAATTCTAGTGAAAATCATATGATATTTTAAATATGAGAAAGAATATATAACTAAATGGGATATGGCACGGTCCAAGATTATTCTAAAAATTTTAATAAATATTTTTTTTTATTATGATCATTATCAGAATCATAATTAATTAATTTCAAAACAAATGTGTTCATGTGTTAAAATTTTATTAAATGATCGTGCCGACATGATGTGTCAGTTCTACTTAAATAAATTGTAATTTCATAATTTTTTCACCTTAATTTATCTTGAAAGATCATTTAAACTGCCATGACATGATGTCCTAAACTCTTCAACAGTTCGACAAACAACAATTGTCCTTGCAATTTTCATACTTCACCATTAATTATCAACGGCTATCACATGATGAACTTTTTTTTTTTTTTTTGATAAGGAAGTAAAGCTTTCCATTAACAGAACTTTGACAGTAACAACGAAACATGAACTGAGAAATTTTCCAGCCAAATACACTGATTTTCAACGTCTAAAGCTTTCTTTGCTACAGAATGAGCAGCTATATTACAGCTCTTTGGAGCAAATTGGATTGATGCTTGGCTCTGGATCCTAAGCTTTGTCTGGATTTCTGCAATAATCCATTCAATTTCTATCTTGCTTTCCTTTCTGTTTAATAAAAGATCCACCACCTCCTTTGAATCTGACTCAATGACCATTGGCACGCAAGCCACATGTTGAGCAGTTTCAATTCCAAACAAAACAGCTTCAGCTTCCATACTAGCTACAGTGCCTCGAAATGGACTTAATTGTGCATGATGAACTTAATTGTGCTGGAAAGTTGACAAACCCCTATCATCTCCATGCTGCCAAGTATGAAAAAAGTTACAATCAAATTTGTCACTCTATGACTCCATCGATCTATCTCAATCAAAGTGTGAAAACAAATATGTCGACCCGGCTTAGAAAGTTTCTCTTGTCCTTCTTCCAATGCATATATGGATTATGCAGCAGCTATAACATGGTCAGCATGCATGTGACCGTGTGTGCTGGCAATTTGCAAAAGTAAATCAAAGGCGTTCAATTTTAGCATGTTACCGTACCGAGCGAATCCCATCGAATTCCGCAATGAAAAAGAAGATTATATATGATATTACAGTGAGTGACAAGTAGCTAGTTAGAAAGAAAAAAAAAGAATAAAAAAAAGAGCAAGGTCAATTCATGCAGGCGTAAGCAGCTAAGAAAAAAATGTCATCAACACGGTTGAGATGTGTGTGTCTCAATTTATTATTATCACTTTCGATCGACAGAAATTGAATTGATTTTGGCTTAATTTGCACGATGGGAGGGCCATCAGCTGCATGCCATAGAGCCCATTACGCGGTTTTAGAGCTGCATGCAAGACAGTGAAGCAACAGCTGTTTTCATTTTTTTTTTTTCTTTTTCTCACTTACAATACGTATTCTCACTATTTAGACTGCCCGTACTGATGTTTAATTCTTGCGTGTTTATTAAAATAATTCTGATATCTTTGCTTAGTTTTTGTGTTAATTAATATCGTTAACTGCAGATCCCTGGAAGTTGCCTCTAGGATGAAGCATCCAATGTTTGTCACTCACTCTCATAATTTCATTACTCATTTTATTGTGAGATATGCACACCCTTACTAAATATACATGATAAATCTATAAAATTACTAAAACCCAGATGGTGAAATTTCTTATTTGCCCATGGGTTTAATTCTCTCACTTTATTTAGTTTTTTTTAAAAAAAAAATAATGAGAAAGTAAGCCTTTCCATTGAGTTTAGATGCATATATACCCTTATTCACCAAAAAAAAAAAAAAGACAAGGCGGGTGTCAGCTGGGGAGGGGAGACTTGCTGCTTAAGTTAGAAAAACTCTAGAATCAACAATCCTCTTGCATAGATATGAATTAAGTTAATAAACGAATAAAGCCTTTCTTTGCTTTTCTGGTCTTTGATTGGTGCATATGGGTTCTAAAATGTTAGTTCCATGTGCTTTTTTTTTCCTCAAAAAGTTTGCAGTTGATTTAATCTCCTTCAGAAAATTTCACACTTTTAAGCTGGATAATAAAAGTCTTGTCAGTTGTATAATTACCACCAAGCAAAAGTAAAAAAGAAACAAAAAAAAAAAAAAAAAAAGGTCGTGCAACTATTTTGTGTACAACTTTAACAGCAACTTTAGTCATCGCATGCCGCCACATTGTAAACTTAAGCACCTTTCACTTTTTTCTACGGAAGTACAAAGGAAGAAATTAAATTTTGTGTAAACAATAACGACATAATGTTGACTCTGTTTACATTTCAAAACATCCCAGCTGTAAGTTTTTAAATATACAGATATTTGATATTTTAAAATTTTTAATAAATAGTTTTTACCGCGGATGGAGCGTTGTGTCATTTTGGAAGAAAGCAAGAAGCAACATATTTTTCTGTTTTTTTAAAACCCAAAAATATCTGTCATGCACCCATTTTTCATATTTCATACTATCTTTCCTTAGACAGAGGGATCCTCCTGTTGCATTAAAAAAAGAAAAGAAAAGAAAAGAAAAATCAAACCCCCATCTATAAATAGCAACCTTGCTCCTGCCTCACCTTCAGTTTCCGACCTCATTGCTTTACTCAGCTAATCAACAACAAAGAAGAACAAGGAAAAGAAAAACAATAATACCCACATAATAAATAATTTTTCAACACCCTCTTTTCATCAAAGCATATTTTATTCGTTGATCTATCTTTGTTGGTGTCTGCTTACAATGGTGAAGACTGAGCAAAGGATCGAACAAGAGATATCGTCAAAGAAAATGCCATCAACATCAAAATCAAAATCAAAATCATCATCATCACCAGCAGCAGCAGCAGGGTGCAAGAAGATGAAGAAGTACAAGGGAGTGAGAATGAGGAGCTGGGGTTCATGGGTGTCAGAGATTAGGGCGCCAAATCAAAAGACAAGAATATGGTTAGGTTCTTATTCAACGGCAGAAGCAGCTGCTAGGGCTTATGATGCTGCACTCATATGCCTCAAAGGTTCGTCAGCAAATCTCAACTTTCCCATCACTTCCTCTCATTACATTCCTGATACTGTTATGTCTCCTAAATCCATCCAAAGAGTAGCTGCTGCTGCTGCCAATCGTTTTGTCAATGACAATATTATTGACAATAATGCCACCACTATTGATACTACCACCCCACCAATATCACCTCCTCTCCCTTCCTCCTCCTATTTATCATCATCATCGTCATCATCAATCTCATCGCCATCATTGTCCTCCTCACCGCCTGATCAAGTTGATGATGATGTATCCCTGATGCATTCCCTTGGGTCCTACAGCGAACCCATTCCAATGATGGAACAACTCTCATGGTACAACTTTGACGGGATTCAATCACCAAAGTATGTTGATCAAATGTTCTCGTCTTTTGATCAACTACTCCCGACGATCGATGATTTTTTGGAAGATGGAGATATTCGTTTATGGAGTTTCTGCTGATGAAACAATAATATCAATATATTCTTTTTTTTTCCTCCCCAATATTATTCATTCATGATCTTCAGTGCTCTGTTGCTTGAAGATATTTCTGACAATGACATAAGTTCACATATGTTGTATTTTGAGTTAGATTAAGAGAGAAAGAAAAGAAATTCACATGAAGATGAGACTTTTTCCTTTTTTTTTTTCGGTGGACTCTTTCATGTGGGTTTCTAAATATTATATATATTGTTGTATCAATTATGCAAATTAAGTGCGTTACATTGTAATAGAAATGATAAATAAAATTTCAATTAGAACATTATTGTAATTGATGCTTTTGTTTTTGTCCTAAATTGTATTCAAAGAAACTGTAGTCTCGTGGCTCATGGAAATGTGAAAAGTATTGATCTTTCTTGTGAGATGTCAGAAATGGTTATCTTACTGGGAACAAAGTACAGAGAGTTGTGGAAACTTGAAACCATTTGCAACAGTGCTTTCTTTTATTATTGGTACTCAAATTTGGCTGCCTTAAAAGGCCAAATTTAACCCCAAATATTTGTTGCCAACATCAAAATCTAAACAAGATCTACCTGCTGTTTTACTTTATGCTCTTTTCTGGAGAATCCAGAACTCCATCCCATTTAATATCAGCCAAATAACTTTTCGCTTTACTACAACAAGTGGTAACATCTGATCATGGGAAACCATATTGAAAGATGTCGCATAGCCTCAATCAGGCAGATTTCATTTGTCAGGGTTGTTTACAACATCGGAATGTTATGCTCACATGAGCATTCGTACAAGTTGACAAATTTCATCTACTGTTTATGATCTTTTGCACCACCATCTTTGCCGTAGAACCCAGTTAGTTTCATAGTTTGTTGATCCAATAATAGTATTAGCCTTTGGAATCTCTTCAACAAAACTGTACATTCTTAATCACAGTTATTTTTAAATACTCCCAGTTTTAGCAGAGGCATGTATTGGAATTCATCGATATCAAATTTATTATGTCATTTAAAATATTTTGGACTAACCGAAATTTCTTAGAAACTCATGAGATAAAGTATAAATGCTTACGATAGGTCACATCAAGTTCATTTACGGTCTGATAGATTGACAATGTTTGAAAATTTTGGGTTACTTCGATCATGGTCAAGGGGCTGAGCCTTTGGCTCAAGCCAAGATTGCACATGACCTGTCCTCTTACGCAATGGCTGAAGGGCATGGGGTGACTGGGGTCCCATTCTCTATTGTTGCTTCTACATTGTATTCGGCCTCTTCATTACGCCTTACATGGGCCACGCCACTCGTTCCAGAAAGTGTTTGTTGAAATGCGTCGTTCAGTAGAATTTCAGATTGCGGGTCATAGAAATACTACTCCCGGGCCCATATTGGATTATGGTCCCACGTAGCCATGAAATCGTATATGTATGTGGGTGTGATCAGTGATCGCATGGGATTCCTAATTAACACGACAATTCTAGTCAATCAAGTCGCCAACATATCATGTGGTTCCAAACAGTCAATCAAACCAAGATTTCTTAATATACTATACTATTGCCCTAATTTTGTTCATTTCGATAGATGATTGTCAAGTTCAATGCCATTATCCCAATCAAAAATTTGTTGTATCTCGTGATATGCATAGTATCTTATTTCATAATGCAGAGACAGTGGCTGCTTCAGAAAATGAATGCATTTTAGAAATCAGATCCAACATTAGGCATGATTTTGAATGATCCGGGTTTGGTCCTATTAAGACACATTAATCATGATAACTTATAATAATAATTAGTATCTTGATTTCTTTAATAAAATACTTCCCAATCACACAACCTTCACGTATAAAATTTGACAAAAAAAGGATAAATTTCAATCTACTCCAGATAGAATGATAATTTGCAGTTTATACTCAAAATTATAAAAATTTCAATCTATCTCTATTTTCGTTAAGAAGATGATGACAAATGAGGGCAAGCCATTAATAAAATTTTCTTTCTTTTAATATTCTTAATAAATTAATATTTTCACACTTTAAGAATAAATTAAAGATTGTAGGTGATAAATTGAAGTTGACCCTACTATAGCAATATATACGTTAAAACTTATGTAAGGTTAAGGTAACCGTGACTAAGGGTGAGTTTGGAATTAAGGTTGGACAACTATAACTTTTAAGTTACAACACTAAAGTGTTAGGTAAACACTAACTGTTGTAGCTTGGGAGTTATGTTGATATGATTTTTCACTTGTATAATAGAAAATATATTATATGTTTAATAATTTTATCAAAATTATTTTAAAATTTATACTTATTATATATTATTAATTTTTGTTTAATGATGGGCAAAGCTAAGGCCCAAGTGTTTTACAGGTAGGTTCCAATTATGGGCCACACCACTCTTCAATAACCCATTTCTTTTACAAGGCCCAAGTTTCGAGTCGAAGACCCATGACTCAACGAGTTATTAAGGAAACTGAACCCGGTGGCTAGCCCCCGGAGTTCTACCATTTTCTCTGCGCCGTAGGCTGTAGCTCCCTGCTGCGACTTTACTTGGAGACGGGAACTGAGACGAAAGAGAATAATGGCTTATTCGAAGGACCAGTTGCTTGCTCGATTAAAGGTTCCCTCTTTCGTCTTCGTCAATTTGTTTTAGGAGCTAGGATCTCAATTTTGTTCTATGATTTTGTGTTAAATTCAACCTGGTTTCTCATTATTTTCCCGCTAGATTATATGCCACGTGACTATAATTGCGATTATAATCAGTTTAATTATTTCATGATTTTAGGCTGATATTGTCATAAACGTCCCATTTCTATGCAGTACATATTTGGATGTGAATTTGTTGAATTATTTGTTTATTATTTTTTCATCTTGGAAAAGACTACACTGTTTTAACTTCTACTTGTAAAGCAATATGTCATTGTTTAGTTAGCAAGCTCCTTTTTTAAATTGAGCTGGCTGTAAATGTATAAATTTTCTTAGGATATTTGTTGTTCGCATGGGAGTTAAAAGTTATCCCACATTGGTAATTGGTTTAGTCAATGATGGTCTTGTGCCTAATGTGGAGAGTTATTGCTTCAATAATTGTTATATTGGTGATAAGAATGATATAACCGGATGATACGATGCTACGGTAATGCCCTTAGATGTAGCCCAAAGATTGTACTAAACTAGGGTCTAATGCCATTAGCTGTTGCATGATAGAAGTTATGCATTTGAACTTGGTGAAGAAGAAACTTTGTTAATGTCGGTTATTGATTGTTGACAAAAGTTAGAAGCTAAGGGTGGGTCATACAATGTAAAATTGAAACTTGAGAAAGTGAAAAATAAAATAAAATAAACAATTGGAGAAAATAGTGGATACTAATATCCCTCAATATGATTGAAATGATTCTACTGGACCACTAAATATTTACAACCTTTGTCTAATTAATAGGAAAGAACAACAACCTCTCTCACGGTCAAACGCATTTAGTGGGAAAAATTCACAGGAGACTAGATTTATTTTTGTTTTGTTTGGGCATGCTAGGATTTTTTTTTTTTTTCCTGAATTGGGTTCTGTTATTCGATGGCTTCTATGGTGTCATTATCCTAGTAAAAAAGGGGGAGGGGTGGGGGGGAGGGAGAAAATGATCTATTGGTACCTTTGATTGGTAGATCAATTTAGACATGTTTTAATTAGAGTATGGGGATATTCTGTTGAACGTTCTATGCATCACATAGATTTCTCTGTGCAGTCTTCTTTATAGGTTGCAGTGTCTATCTTTTAAATTCTGTTAATAACATGCATATTTGGATTTTTAGGATCTTCAAATTGAATTTTCTCAATATGAGCACCCTGCTGTTATGACAGTTGAAGCTCAGGTAAGACAAGAATGCTGAGGTTGGCTAATATATTTTCTAACACCCACACCTTGCATGGTCGGTCATAGACACTTCAGCAGGAATTTTGTTTCTCTTTCAGGCAAAGTATGTTGGGAACATAGGAGGCGGACTCAGTAAAAATTTGTTCTTGAAGGTGCAATATAATACTCAATATTGATGTGAGACTGTTATTTGTTCAATGTTCTAGCCATAGATCTTTCTTTTTTTTTACCTTCCACATTTCTGAAAGAATGATTTCAAATGCTTGTTTTTGCAGGACAAGAAACATAGGTTCTATATTGTTTCTGCATTGGCAGATACAAAAGTAGATATGAAAGGTATAGAGTATAGTATCACATAACAAGCTTAAACGAGCACATTGAGGCGGCATTGACACGCACATATTTTTCTTTCATGTTATTAGTTTCCGCTCATGAGTGGTTAAATACTTCCTGATAGTTAATGAGAGTTCTTTGTGGCCCCCATGTCTGAACAGTTTTATCTCAAAGACTTGGTCTGGGAAAGGGAGGCTTGAGGATGGCTCCTGAGGAGACAATGCTTGAAATACTTAAGGTGGGTGTGTGATTATTGCGCAGTTTTGGTTATAACTTTTATAAACTGATGTTAGATTCTAATTTCTAACATATAAATTTTACCAGTTTGAAGAGTGAACGCCCTTATTTACCTGTTTGAGCAACAAATTTTTCTTTTATTGGAAACTATTATCAAAGGAAAATAGGCTTTCTTCTCTTATCTTTTCCGATGTTTCGCTCTTGGAAGAAAATTGATCGGAACATGTTTCCTTCGTTGACTACAAGTAGAGGCCCAAAGTTACTGGTTGCTTGATCGAATTCTGGGATAATGTGTAATCCATTAGTTCAACATATTAAAATTAACGCTATTAGACTTTGTTGTCAGTTTGATTATTATTCGGTTGGGAGTAAAGATGCTTGCAGAGAATTTCCACGTTCTTTAGACATATTGTACTTTGATTTTATGCTTTTCTGCTATATTAATATTAGGTTATTGTATTAAGGGAGAGTTTCCATGTTTTGGCTAAGTGATATATGACTTGTTATTGAACTTGGAGGAAGATAAATCATAATGGCTGATGGTTTGCATGTGCTTACTGTTCAAGGTGCCGTTGGGAAGCGTTACTCCATTTGCACTGGTGAATGAATCTGCACGGTATGCATTAACTCTTCATTTTGACCAGACTTTGCATTGTACTCCCTGTTTTTATGGTTGATTTTTAATCTGTTCAGAATACAAATTGTTTTGCTTGCCTCCAATTTGAAGTTTTGTTTTTAGTTTGAATGGTTTCAATCTTATGCAGTTCATATTGTTGGCATGGTTGCATGTAGTGTTTGTTTAATTTCTAATAAATTAAAATAGCTTCATATTTGTAAAGGCAAGATCCGGCAGTTTCTACTTTTTGCTGCTGCTTTCTCAGTATTTAGATACACCATGTTATTCAATTGTTGACTCACAGTTGAATCGTTGTGTAATGGTCAATTTCCTCCTGGCTGTAGAATAGCTTAATTTCACATATTTTTTAATAGCATGATAGATAAGTTGTTAGATACATGAGAAGATGAAATAGAGGGTGCAAGATTACCATGTAGAAAGGCTACGGTAAAAAGATGCTGGTGATGAGAACCAAGCATGCTGGTGGTTATGAGAATTGAGCCTGATTTATCTTTTATGAGTTCTTAGGCTTATTTTTTTTGTTTCCAAAAGACCCAATGTAAAAAGTCTGTGTTTTAACATAACAAAAATTGGCATGCATGTCTTATTCTAATAGTTTTTTTTTACATGCTTATCTAATATGCATGTTATCTTATAACTTTCTCATGTGAAGAGATGTTGCACTGTTGTTGGATAAAGGATTCAAAGCTCAGGATCGATGCTTCTTCCACCCATTGTCCAATGACATGTCAATCTGTAAGTGAAAAGTATTTCTATAGGCTGTCACCGGTTTAATTGTTCTGAGTTAATTCCAAATTTTAGTTTTTTAAAAAGCATCTGATTTCTCATGTATCTTTGCTGTTTCCAGCTCTTAACACCAATGATCTTGACAAGTTTCTCAAATCAATTGGCAGAGACCCAGCATATGTTGACCTGGAGGTGACTTCAGTAGTTTGTTGTCCATTTTACCAAATAGTTGTGTTAGATTGTCTATTAAAGTATATCTATATTGCTTGTAGGCTAACCCTGCAGTCGGGAAGGACCAGCCTCCCGACCTCGCTGCTTTTGTTCCATCTGCTTCTACGGTTCTGCCTGATCTTCCTGAGCAAGCATCCGCCGTGCAAAGTGCTGGTGGAAGTTATGTCAATGCAAATAATAACTCCAAAGCAGCCACAGGTAAATTTGCACCATGCTCATCTGTGGACATTGAAAGAATCTAATTTTATTTAGCCCAGTTAGGTGATATTGATGTCAATAGTTCTATCTCACAATAATAACAGGCTCTCTCATTTGTATGTACAAGAATTGTAATGCTTATGCTGTGTCAATTGAGCTTCTGAACCTGCAGTTCTCTGTTTTCTTTTTTGATGCAGAGAAAGCCATGAAGCCAGCCAAAGATGTACAGAATGTCAAGGACACATCGGCCAAAGCTGTAAATCCGTCAAGCTCTTTCACGGATGCAGAGAAATTTGTGGAAGAGATTCTGGACCGAATATCTGCTAAACTACTTTCAGAAGTATGTGAAAAAATATTCTATGTTGATCTGTCTCAATTGGTAATCTGTTGTACTCACTTTAAGAAATCGGTAATGTTTTCATTACCTTTAAGAAATTATTTATGCAGACCAAGGAAGGAAATATCACGCAGCAAGGGCAAGAGCTCGGAAATGAAATAGCCAACAGATTGAGAAAATGCTACTACCCAGAGTTGAAGAACCTTGCTGTAAGTTTTTTTTTTTTTTTTTTTTCATACAACTGAACTTTTCTTTTTCCAATACTTCCTGTGGAAGCTGCAATTAGTTTCTTAATGATTTAGCGTAGTTCATGTGGAGCATTTTAGTATTTTTCAAGCATGGGTTGCAGCATTAATACTTTTTACATTTGGTTGGGATGTGTGCATAAGCATCTATATTCAAGAAGTTTGGGTTGCCCTCTGGTAATAATGAAATTGTTATTGCAGACAATTTTCAAGAACACGGCGTATACCCAAGGGTTTCATGCTGGCAAGGCATCTTCATTGACACAATGCCCAAGAACATGAGATATAAAGAACACTTTCATGCTGCTACTTACAATCAACTCAAGCATGTGTGAACTGATTCGTGATGAACCCTTTCGGCCTCCTACTCATCTTCCGACTCTTTGTTCCCCAAACCATTGAAACAAAAAGGAAAACGACGTCAATGTTAGAACATTTTTATGCCATATTGGTGAAAACACATATATGCACTCATTTAAGCATTTAGTTCCATATTGCTCGCTGCAATCTGAGGTGACATGTTATTAACGTTCACTCCATTTATCAATGCATGATGAATATTGAGTTCATGGTTCATGTTATCTGGAAGCTAGATAATTGGTTGGATCATATTAAAGACGGGAAATCTGGAGAAAGAATGAATTCTCAATCTCGTTTGAGTATATATTCTGGTGTCGAAATTCAATTTGACGAATAAGGACTGACGCATACAAAGCTGAAAACCCAAATTACACCATGAATGCTTCACAAAGAAATTGAGTGTTTCTTCAAGTAAGTATCCATCACCGTCCCATAATTAGTTTACGTACTTATGAATTCCGTATATTACATCTATAAGAAGTCAATATAAGTCGCGCCGAGCAATAACTGTTGCATTCAAGGCTACAGAATACCGCAATGGCGCCATCCTGAGTTTTCTGCTGAAAAATTCATGATAATTTCAGTGTCACATCGCCGTCACACATAGCCTTTTTTTTTTTTTTTCATTTAGAAGATGATCAATCTTAACATCCCAATCAAATCGAAAGCATGAAAGTAAATATTACCGATAGCAATAGTTCAATTTCTCCTACCTTGGGAAGAAGCAATATTGTCGCCCTCCGGATTAATTCTTTGATTATACCTTGACCGAAATGGCCATAAAAAGGCCAGCTGCCGCAACCTCAAACACCTCCTCCGAGCACCATCACCATGTTCGTCATCACTGTCAACATCGTGGCTGCTGGATGCACTGCTAACTGGCACCTCATGTCGACAAACGGGGCAAGAATTATGCAGCCTCAGCCAGGGAACAATGCATTCGCTGTGATAAATATGCTTACAAGCCAACTCCCTCGCTTCCCCTCCAACCTTAAACTCCTCTTTACAAACCGGACAAGTGTTGTCATTGGCCAAATGTGATTCCATGATCTCTACCGTCGGTATCGCCTGGATGGCAGCCTCCGGTACCGGAGGTGGTCCAGGCCGGTCATTCTGTGTTATTTCTTCAATCAGTTGCTGCATTCCCTGACCAAGAAAGTAGTCTCTCGGATTAACAGCAGGAGGTAAAGGATTTTGACCGGGGCGCAAGATTGGTTCCAGCAGATTTGGAGGCTCCGCATGTCTAAGAATAATCCAAGTCCGAGGACGAGGCAGAGCATCCGTTTCTTCATTTGTGTTGCCATCAAAACTACGATTTCTCCGTGGTCTCCTGTGAACATTGCTGCGTCCAATACCAGGTTCTTGGTCGATGTTAACGTTTCTGCGGCGAAACCAGGACCGCCTTCGAGCTTGCGTGGGTTCTTCTTGATCATCAAAAAGACCATGATCGAATCGCCTGATGGGAGGGTCGAGAATGAGAGAGAGTGCTTCCAGCAAACGTGCCTCAGGGGAAGGATCAAAAGCAGTGAAATCAACGACTAGTCTTGGTCGAGATATCTCAATTTCGGAAACAAAGTGGCCCGAACATCGAGGGCAGGCGATTTCTGATGGGTTGGTGGATGAAATTCTGACGGCTCTGTGGCACTGGTAGCACCAGTAAAGCGGGTAGTTTCTATTGGCGCCGTTGCCATTGCCGTCCCCATTAGCATCGTTGGCGCCGTTGATTCTTATTCTAGGTGGGCTCAAAGACATGACGTTTCTTTGAAATTTTTAGTGTGAGGTAACGAATTTTGTTGGTGGGTTTTGAGATTAAATGAAGGGGGAAATTGAGTGCACATAAGGAAAGGAAACATTTATGAAATAGGAATGGAGAGAAAGGGAGCAAAGTATATGTGGCTTTCTGGGTTTGCAAAAAGCGATTCTCGCTTTTTTATGTTTGGTTTCGGTAGGGGCAATTTTTTGCCGGCTCATTGTTCGCACTGTTGTCGTTAAAGCTAAGGAAAGGATGAGTGAAGGTGTGGTTACAATTTTACAAAAACCGAAATACTTTTGTGTTTGATAGAGGCTTTTTCAGAAAATTGAAATTTGGAGGGAATGTAACGGTTAACTACTTTCTTCCTGGGAGGACGCGTTAGAGTCTTTGTGTACTGACGTAACTGCCCATTTGGTTCTTCGATAGTTGACTCCTCCTGATTACGGATGCATTTGGGAATTAGGGCCTATATTCTATGAGAAATTCTCTATGTTCTTCAAAAGTAAATCTGGTATTTTTGCATTTCTAGTTTGGATTGGGGTTACGAGTCATGAGACCTAGCCCAAGCCCAATGGGCTGGCCCATTTTGCAGAATTCGATGGCTGAAACAACCTAAGACAATAGTATTGAAAGTTATATGTAGGCGTTTTATAACATGATTTCGCTTTTGTTTCTCACTTCTCAGCTTGATTATGATGAATTATGATTACATAACTGACCTCTGAATTATAATTGCATGGTTTAAAAATATACACTAAGAAATTGATCCTTTTTTTTTTTTTTTTTTTTGAGAAGAAAGACATGGATCTTTAATCTTTCTCTATCATTCATTTACAAGTTTATGCTCAAAAGATTTTGATAAAATAAACCAGACCCTCATCTCCAGCAAATGGTATATATAATTAGAGAAATGGTCACCTCAGCATTTGGGAAGGAAACGTGTCTTCAGTTAACTACTTCATGTGCATGTGGAACAGTGGAAGTGGTAGACTTTAAAGTTCAAGGTATTTATGATTCCAAGGAACGATTCATCATTTTCATCCCAATTCAATATATATATATATATAGATTTGCTAGTGTTAGGTGAACGGCTGAACGCTGATCTGTCCTGTCCTTTAGTAATTGACCAATCTATGCTCCAAATCGTACCATAATTTTGAGCTGTTTCAAATCTTCAACAATCACCCCAACGGTTGTTTGCTTGTGATCCCTAAGACACTTAATTTGTGACCGCATCTCCTGTTCTGCTGATTTATATTTATATATATGCCTGCTATTTGATTGAGTACCAACGACGATGTTTGATTCTCGTCGTCTGTGAGGTAGATTTTTTTTTTCTCTTAATATTGAGGCTAAATGAAAACCATATGAGCATAAAAATTCAGATCACAATATACCTAAATTCAATCTAGATTATACAGAATTATAACTTGTTTAACTTCTGACTTGTAGTGTAATATTTATAATTTTTTTTTACTAAAAAACGAAAATATAGATATTTATTTTCCTAATTCAATATTTTTATATTGTAGGAGATAAGAAATTAAATATACACCAAATATGGGACATAATAAGTCTTACCTTCCAACATCTTTATTATATACAAATAAATTACCGAAATACGAAACCTAAATTAAAAAAAAAAAAAAAACTGCAATGTAAATAAAAAGAAATATTAGAGTGGGATGAATTCTAACAAGAATTTAATGATAGTTGAGAGGCGGCGTAATTAATTAATATGATTATTTTTTTATAAGAGTATTTTTGTAGTTAAATAAAAAAAAATTTGCAAGGTCTAGCCCGGGGTACAGCCCCATTAGCTTTGCGACTGGTTGTGTGTAAGCAAATCTAACGAGACGGCCACTTCGGCCTTGGCCGAAGTGGTGGGCTGCTGCCCTCACAAGCATTGTGAGGGCAGCGGTTCTAGCCCCCACAAAAGCATTGTGGGGGCTAAATGTTCTTTATATCCTTCTCCCTTGCGAAATGCAAGTGGAGTATGGACATCCTCTCCTGTGAGGGTTTATTTGTATTGGGCATGTACTTCATAGAATTTATTGTAATAATGTAAGTCTCAATCATGTATATCTGATTATAAATATCAGTGTAATACCTCTGCTACAATAAGCAGTTGTTGTAAATATCTGTGTAATGCAGTAATCTGATGAAATCAGTCTAAAAAAAAAAAAAAATCTAACGAGACGATGGCTAGAAAAAGACAAATAACTTAATTATGTGAGAAGATAAGTGAAAAATGATCATGATTCATGAAGAGCTAGCCAGGATAGGGAGATTAATGATTAAGTATACATTTCACTTATTCTTTATAATTGCCTTGTCATAAATAGTAGTGCTACTAAATAATTTTGTCTACTAAATCATAGTCTTTTAATGTAAAATAGTTCCTCTCGAAAAAGAATAAATATGTGTTGTGTAATTGATAGCATGATAAAGGAATAATAATATCATAAGCAGGCGCAAAAATGATAGATATCACTTGGGTGGGTTTTAGTAATTAAGAAGATGCCTCACATCAATATATTTCACTCAATTCTTTTGCCAGAAATTAGAGAGTAACACAACCCAACCTCCTAAATCAACTAATTTTTTTTTTGCCCCAAAATAGTTCAGATATTGAGCTACGAACAGTCGGATCTTACGTTATATATTTTAAAAAAAAAAAAATTAAACCTACATAAATGCACATATATAGAAAAGCTTCGAATTCCTTTCCCATGACTGAAAAAAAATAAATGATTTACTTATCAAACTGTTGAACGATTTCTATAAAGAAAAGGCTCTTTTGATCAATGTATTATGCTGATTAACTATACTATATTATGTTAATAACCAATAACTTTTTGCACTTGCATGTAGTTACACAAATAAAATAACAATTACAACAGTTCATATAGTTAAATTATAATCATAAGTAATTACATTTTATTTAAAGTTAATTGTTATGATCATCTTAGTTATATCATTTGGACGAAATTGGCTCGGGGATCTCGTGTTCGATATCCATTAACGATAATTTTTTTTGGTTACATTATGAAGCTATCAATTCAATATACACACGCAATTATATGTGTATTAAAATTATTTCTCCAGCGGATTCAAAATGGTAACGTAAAATTAGACAACTATTCTAATTAATAAAATGTTAAATTATAACAAGACGGCAGTGTATAATCAATCTAAAAGGGCGAGAGGAACGTTGAATGTTTATTGTTTAAAAGGCCGGAGAAGAAGGAAACGAAGAGTGTTTCGCAAGCAAAAGAGAGGCTGACGATATAATGATAATATAAAATATATAATAATAATAATAATAATAAACAAAAGCCGACCACATCAAGATTTTATAGACCGTGACATGGAGCTACCCTCATAAATGTTGCTGAATCATCGTAAGCGCCGCGCGTATTTTTGAACAAATCACACGGTCAACCCTTCGCTGTCAGAAATTTCGGACCCACCAACTCATTCAATCGTACGGTTGTGGGTGGGAATTATTTTCAAACCCATTTAATTACTTTTATTATCATCCATGGTTGACTTCAATATATATATATATATATACAGGGTATGCCAAGTATTTCTTTTTTTTTTTAAGGAAACATTTTATAAAAAGAATATGCATGAAATTCAAGAAAATGTTAGTCTATAATTTAAAAACATTCTATTTACAAACAAAATTAGGGAAACCAAAAAAAAAAAAAGTATTGATCGTTTGCTATTTTCTAAACTAATCGTTCAGAAGAAAGATTTTATAAACATAAATAATTAGGTTCTTTTTTTTTTTTAAGTGTAATATTCGGTGTAGAGAAAGATAAGAAAAAGACGAGAGAAATTTGCTTTCTCTCTCTCTTTCATTTTTTTTCTTTAGTTTTCTCATTTTTCTCAACACCAAATATATATATATATTTTTTATATGTATATGCAAAAGGAGTAAGCGTGGAGAGATTTGATCCATCTACTAAATTAATGAAACCTTACATTATTATTGAGTGCCCAACTTTCCTCAAAGTCAAAAAAGGAGACAGGATTAGGTGACTTAAACCAAGCTCACAGGCTCCATAATTGTGACGGAAAAAAGAAGAAAGTTCGTCATACTGCAGAAAGAAAAAGAAAATAAAGAAATGTAACACATTTGGCTGCAACAGTTAAAGCTTTTTAATGTGCGCGAGTATGTATATGCATATATATGTATAGATATATATCATGGTCAATTTGGACTTGTTAGGATTTAAAAACTTAAAATGGTCTTGATTTGAAAAACGTTTAAAAGCTCAACAACAACACAAAAGGAATGAAAACGACGTTGCGTGTAAAGTCAGAGCAAAGTATTTGCTTGAACCCGCTAACAAAATTTGAAAACTTGTTAGAAACCCCTTGTCTTGTGTCTCAAGCCAATTCTAAATATTCCGTCAACAAACCCAAAGTCAAGTTAATATATATATATATATATATATAGGCAAGTAATAATTCAATGAAATGTGTTGTTTATATATATATTATGAAAAACAACATTACCACGTAGTGTTAATTGTAAAAGAGCTTGTTCCGTACGGACTTTTGTACCACGTAGTATTTTCATAGAATTTTTGTTTCCACTCCCAAAGATTTTTTATATAGTGAGATTATAATTGCTCAGTTTTTATAAGGGCTTTACTCATCATGGTCTACAAATTTAATCTAGCTTTAAGAAAGACCATTTCTGATTGTGGATTCCCACCTTAATCAATAACACCGAATATTTGGAACAACCAATTTCTTTTATATGGGATAAAGCAAGTTTCCCAGTTTATGCAGCAGCCAAACAAATTGCACCTCTTATAGAAGAAAGTAGTTTTTAACAATGCACTTAAAGAAGTGGTTCAAACAGAGGGGCTTAGCCCGGCTAATTATGGAACCACAACAATTGGCCAATAAGGGTCCAAACACTTTTATCAATTGTTTGATTAAATTGCAAGCAAAAGAGGGAAGCTTCAATGGAATTGTCTGTAGTTGGTACATTTTACTGCAGCTAGGACAACAATTGCCACCTTGCTGCAATAATAATGTGCCATATGTATATATATGTATGGCCCGTGAAATAATTAATTTTCAGGCGCAAAACCAACGTCGAAGCAAACTTCATCATCATGATGTGGCAGCATATGACTTGCAGTATATATCACTTGTCCATAATGTCTTGAATGTTTATTTATAAATCTTGAACATCAGTTTCTTAAAAGAAAATGCTGGGGAGATTACGCATAATGAATGCAAGAAGCCAGACATGCCTGAGTTTAGAATATTTCTCACGAGTCATTAACTCTCAAGAACCAATAGAAAGTTTGATTTTAACTGAGATTTGCTTAACTATCACTGATGTGCTCTTTGTTTATTTATTTTTTTTCACGGAGGCGAGCCCTTCCCTTAGCTTCATTGTTTTTAACGAGCATTAAATGGGGATTTTTCCCAAGAAATAATTTGACCAAGGTTAGAAAGTCCATACATTTGAAACAAGCCCTAGAAATAATTTACTCAAGCATCCCGAAAGGTGTCAGCTTCCCAAGACACCACCCAAACGAATACTGTAACTTTGCTATTAATTAAACCTCTTACTTGGCCAATAATCGCTGCAAATAGAGATTTTTTATTTAGTAGTGGTGGGGACCATGTTGCCACAACCACGAGACCATCATAAACACAAACAAGAACAATAAATTATAATACATGAAGGGTAATTTTTAAAAATCTTCCCTGAAGTTTGAGTTTGTTGTAAGTAGATGGCGAGAATTTATTTATTTGTAAAAAATTTTCTACCGTCAATTAACTTTAACATTGACCGTTAGTTGACTATGCAAAGACAATATTACCCTTAATAATAATTTATAGATGGAAATAACTAAAAAAAAATTAAAATTGTTGGCTATTTTATTCTCTTTAAATTATTGATATTTTTTTAAAATTTCTACAATAAAGATAAAATTAAAAATTTTAAAAATCCTCTTTAAATTATTGATATTTTTTTAAAGTTTCTACAAAAAAGATAAAATTAAAAACTTGAAAATGAAATAGTTATAATCTTTACCTATGATATTGTAAATCTTTAGAATTGATAAGGATAAAATTGTCAAAAAATAGGGTTTGTGCTTTTCGCGCTAACAATTTTAATTTTTTTTTAATTATTTCCGTCTACAAATTGTTGTTGAGGGTAATATTGTCTTTGCACAGTCAACTAACGGTCAATGTTAAAGTTAACTGACGGTAGGAGATTTTTTACAAATAAATAAATTTTCGTCATCTACTTACAACAAGTCCAAACTTCAGGAGAGATTTTTAAAAATTACCCAATATATGAATAATAAATTAAAATCAGGGCTTTATGTTGGAAACAAGGGTTTGGCCGTCAGGTCTGAGGTAAAATCAAGCGTCCAAGCCTCCATGGGATTAGTCAAAAAAGAAGAAAGCAGAAATGAACTCACCACACACACAACCCCAAAATGAATCTAAATAAACACTGTACTTTTCTTTCTTTATTTTTTTAATATTATATTAGATAATATATTATAAAGTGGCCGATAAGGATATAACAATCTAAAATATGTATTGGTGTACTATAACTGAAGTATAATTTAAAATAAACTCTCAAAATGGAAAAAAAAAA
Source organism: Citrus sinensis (assembly GCF_022201045.2). NCBI lineage: Eukaryota > Viridiplantae > Streptophyta > Magnoliopsida > Sapindales > Rutaceae > Citrus > Citrus sinensis. The sequence goes on along the minus strand of NC_068560.1, from coordinate 32,836,645 downwards.
TTACTCAAACTCTGCATCTCAATAACAAAATAATAAGATGCTTTCAAGTGTATTTTTCGTTGGTGGACTTGCCTTTCTCTCTTTTTATTTAAAAAAAAAAAAAACAATTTTCCTATGCTGGTGAAATTGCATGTGGAGTAGTTGAAAGTTTCAGCTAGAGGTTGGTAGATTTGAAGCTAGCTAACTATAGGAGAGATGATCCAAAATAATAATAATAATAATAATAATAGAAGCAAGGAGGAGAATCTACAGAGTTGCATTTTAAAATTCAAACATAAGAAAAGAAAAGAAAAGAAAGAGTTCTTCCATGGTGACTCTTTTTTAAAATTAAAGATTGTGGATCCAGCAGCTAGCATGCATGCATGAAAAGTAATAGTATTATCACAAAGACAAGAACCCACCACATCATGTGCTTTTGTGATTGAATAATCTCAAGACCCAACATTATCCTACACAAAGAGAGATGGCACATGCCCTCCTGTTGTTAAATTAACGAAACAATTATTAATTATACATGTAGTAGGCAACTACGTAATCCATATTTTAGCTGAACTTTTAAGTAATCATCTGCAATCTGCATTAGAGCCTGTCTGTCCTTTTAAGTTTTATTGGGTTTGTTTGAGAACACATGCTGATGGCGATAGGGTTTTGACTAAACGAGCAAAGTATCATGGTCATGGATACCAGATCTTTTCCATCACCATGTTGCTACTGTCGACATTCTCTGATCTGGGTATGGGCATGTATGGTGGAGTTATTCTTTGTACGGATAGAGTTCAGCAAACACAAATATCTGGACATGTATTTTAAGCTTTGAAAATGGAGAAAAATTTATGGATGAATGATCAGTTTTGTGTCGTGGTTTAATTTTAAAAGTACAGCAATTCACATATTTATGAGTACGGTTCATGATTCTCTTTCAAAACACAGGTGAGGTAATTAATAATAATTAGCATAGAAAGATGTAATAACAAAATTTTAGTCATATATTATCACTGATGAACAAGTGGCGCAAGATATTTCTCTCACGTAATTTCAAAATAAATATGTTGATGGCAAAATTTTGTGTGGATGACAAGCATACGACGCAGCGCACTCTCCCCTTCTTAGTTTCGCATTGTGCACCAGTCCATACTCCATCATTTAAGAGTTTGTAATATCATTTTATTTAATTTAAAAATCATGGCACCTCAATTCTAAGCGGACTCTTAAGTCAATCTTGGTTGTTCATTTTTATTGGCAGAAAAAACATGGGGGAGCTCTCTAGAGATGACTCGCACAAAGCTAGTGAAGCTCAAAAGAAACGTTTTCTGTCAATTTATTGGCCAAACCAAAGCTCATTTGATCAAAAGCAAGAATATAACTGGCATCACACATGGGCTTAATTTTCCGTTTTCATCTTTCGCAATCTTTTTCTTTCCATATTTGGGGCTTAATTACGAGTTCAATCTCTTTTACAATTAACTTATCAAGTTTTAGTTGCCCTGCCCAATTATTAGAGATAAGGTTACCGAATTTGCAGATAAGACTTTCATATTGTACAAATTTGCAGATAAGGATTTCGTATGTATTACAGTTTTTGCTGATGATGATAATATTATGAAACAGACAAGAAGTTGGGATCAAAAGTATGACTCATCATTATTGCAGCTTGCAAGACATAATAATGGAGTTCCAAGAAACAAACCCACACAATTCTGATCAAGTTGATGGGGCAAGAGACAAGATAGAAACAAAACTATGGAACATTTTATCTTCCATTGATGATATACATGGCCTATGTACAACTTACGGATTGATCAACAACCTCAAACACACTCTCCTCAACCTCTGATAAGCATTTTGCCAATCGGGTTGAACTTTTCCAAGTACATAAAAGTAGAAAGATTTACATTTTCCAGCAAAGCTAAAATCCTAAACATCTATATCACAAAATTTACCGTCCATCCGGTTCTGGACAGCTTTGATGGCGGCAACTCTAGCAGCAGTTGCAGCCCTATTAGCAGCCAAAACAGCCTTGTTCACCTGTTCATCTACCCGGGTCTGTTGAATAGCATTCTCGGCAGCTTTCCTAGCACCCTGCAATTTACAAACCAACATATACCATGAGAGACTGAGCTGAGAAACAGGGGAAGTCAAATTACTAACATGACGTGTCAAATAAAATACCTGAACTGCTCTAAGGACTGCATCTGTTAGCAGAGGTTGAGGGGTCTTGAGGGTGCCGCCATCCCATTCACCACATCGCGTATCCCTATTTCGGAAAGTATACATTCCATAGCCTTGCTTACGACCTTCATGCCATGACCCCTCATAGCAATGCCCATTAGCAAAGTGATAAACACCAAACCCATGAATTTTGTCTCCAAAATACTCTCCAGCATATCTATCCCCATTTCTAGAACACAATAAAAATTTACAGTCAGGAATAGGATCTTTCAATATGACAAAATCTAAATTCAATCAAAAAGGGCAAGCCTAATGAATGGATCCATCTCAATCTCCTGATATACAAGCAAACAATGCATGAACGTTAGGAAGCTAACAAATGAAAAACCCTCCCTTTCAAATTCAAAGAGTAACTGGTTACACAATAATAAATAATAATACAATTCCCCTGTTATATCAATCAAGGAGCAGAGCACCTCCAAAATAGTGATTTCAAACATATCAAAATCATCAAGAATTACTAACGAAATTTAAAATTATACCTGAAATGGTAAAAGCCAAGGCCATGTTTGACTCCGCACTTAAACTCGCCAACATAGGAGCTCCCATCAGCACAAGTCTGCACACCAATGCCATGACTCTGGCCATTACACCACTGCCCAGCATAAGAATCCCCTGTATAAAACCTATAAACGCCATAGCCGTGCCGCAATCCTTGCCTGTACTGCCCTTTATATCTACTCCCCCTCGCCCAGCTCTCAATTCCGTAGCCATCGTATTTACCATCAATCCACTCGCCCTCGTACCTCCCATTCACAAAAAAATTATACACCCCGCTTCCATTACTCTTCCCTTTGTGGAACTCCCCCTCGTAAAAGTCCCCGTTGCTGTAAAACTCCACGCCTTCCCGTATTATTTTCTTTTTTTCTTTCTCATTTCTCTGCTTTAAGCTCGAGTTGGCTTCCCCGATGAACCATTGGATGGGTTTTGGTTGATTTCGACAGGAAAAATTCAATCTTTTAGTGGTTTGTTGAGTAAGTTGTTTGAGTAATCTCTTGTTCTTGTTGGCTAAAAACAAAGTGATGGCAATGAAGATCAGAGCTAACAGCAAATTCTCCGATGTGGGTATCTCTTCTCGTTTGAGATTCAAGAAGTAAACGAGAAGGAAAAGAGAAATGAGCGTGAAAAACGAGAGGGAAGCCATGGCAATAACAGGGACAACGAACCGGCCCGAACCGGTTCGTCTTTGGAAATGGAAATTAGACGAACCGGGTGGTTTTCGCTTCTTCTCTTGTTTTTGAAGTAACGGTTCCTCTTCTCTTCTGCTGTTGCTGTTCTTGTTGTTGTTCTCTTTTGCTGCTTGTTGCTCTTCATCCACGTGCTCGTGGCTGTGGTCTTTGTTAATCTCACCTTCGGTGACGGAGCTCAAACTCAAGCTGTGGATGGAGGATCGGATGGTGGGTGACGAACGGAGAAGCCAGGACTGTGTCCTGGTCAGCTTCGCCTGCGATTTCTGGCCCTCCATTTGGATATCTTCCAATCTCGACCGTTGGATTAATCAAAATCTTCTTTCTGATTTTTCCTACTGGGCCCTCCGGTAGCGGGAGATTCTTACGAGTATAGTTCTAATGAGCTTGGCTAGCGACATTAAGAGAAGTGAAACGGTGCGCACAAGCTGTACAAACTTAGACAAAATCAAAAAGCAAGCGCTTTTCAAGGAAAGAGAAAGAACTGAGAAGAAGAAGAAGAAGAAAATATGAGAGAAATTTATCCGAGTTTTTTTTTTTGGTTTGGAGAGAACTGAGAGAAGAGATGGCGAGTAGTTTTTCTGGCTATTTGGACCGGGTTTTTGGGTATTTATCTTGTAATGGGAGAGGCTACGTAATTCAATCTTGACCGTCAGATTAGAATCCGACGAAGATTATACGCTTTGATTTAAGAGGGAAGATTATAGTCGTTGGATCCGGTCTTGACGGTAAGGATACGGTCGCCGGATCTAGATTCCGCCCCGCTCCTTTTTAGCTTTACCGTGGCAGGCCGGCACGTGCCACCATTGTTTTGAAATTGTGCTACGTGTTTCACATTCATACGCCAGTCAATTGCTTCGGGTTCTTCTTCACCGTTGATCTGAAATTTCTGCGGTAACTGCTAGTGGTCCCCGAAATGAAGGGTTAAGATTGATTGAACCCGTCTCTCTCTTATCATAATTGGATATTGTATTTACCCATATGATTTTAAAATAGAAATTTTAAGTTACAAAAAGCAACTGAAGCCATGTCGTTTTAGGAAATAAATTTCTTTCTCCTCCTTTTTTTTTTGGATGAGAGTTAACATACATAATATTTAATTTAAGATAAAATAACCACTTAACAATAAAACAACCATCATTATATTTTATCAAAAACAAAAGAAAACCATGATTATATATATAAAAAAAAATTTTGTGTTGAACATAAACGATCTGGATTTTAATTCCTATTTACGAGATGTTTGGATTGCCATTAAGACAAATAATAATAATAAAAAGAAAGTGTGTGTGTGTGTGTGATTATAAAAAATAACAAATAATTTTATGCTAATGCAAATTATGATACATTAATTAAAGGAAAATTATCATTGCACCACCTTTATTTTGTCTTATGTTCATCCAATTACTATAAAATTTTAATATGTACTTTGTACCACCTTTTTTTTTTCACATTTGTGTCAACTAGCCACTTTTGCATTCACACTATTAAATAATTTTAATAAAATAATAATTTTACCCCCAAATAAATTAAAAGACCATTTTATTTTATAAAAACTTTAAAAAATAAAAAAATATATAATGATAAAAATATCCATAAATTTAATAAAAATAAATCCCAAAATTAAAATTTTATTTTTAATAAAAATTATTTTAATATAAAATTATAATTATAAAAATAATTACAAAAATTTGGGATTTAATAAAAATCCCCTAAATTATTAAAATTTTAGGATTTATTCTTTTAAGAAATAAATTCAGTTATTTTAATAAAATTTTAAAAAATTATAATTTTTTAATAAATAAATTCATTTATTTATATTAAAATTTTGTAAAATCTAAATTTAATAAAAATCAGTTGAGCACCTCTATTTGGGATTTATTTATTTTATTAAATTTAGGGATATTTTTATGATTATAATTTTTAATTTTAAAAGTTTTTATAAGATAAAATAGTCTTTTTAATTTATTTAGGAGTAAAATTGTCATTTTATTAAAATAATTTAATAGTGTTAATATAAAAATGGTTAATTGATACAAATATTAAAAAAAAAGTAGTGCAAGATATATGTTAAAATTTTATAATAATTAGATAAATATAAGATAAAATAAAAGTGGTGCAATGATAAGTTCTCTTAATTAAATTAGTGGTGCATTTATTCTCGCAATCTTACTATACGAAATTATTATTGCTTCTAGAAGGTAACGGGGTTCGCCGTGGTATTGAAAATATTTGACAATCTCATCACCGTTGATTTGGACATCATTTAAGGAAAGGGTGATTGTGGAGTTGAACGGCCACGATTAGCTGGTTTTGACAAATTTTGGAGGGCTTTGACGGGATGTCGCGTGGGACAGGGATCGGTTTCACGAAGTAATAATCAGAGGGCGGTGGATATGGAGGATTAAAGTGAGTGGAGTAGACAGAAAGTAACAGATTATGATTTGGGCATAATAACTTCAAGGTCCGTATTTTCTTACATTTTTCAAAATAGGGACATAATCTATCTATTTATACCAAATTTGTCTCTCTTCATTTTATTATACATAAAATATGTCTTTATTCTCGATTGGTTGATAAAAAATAAAAATATAATGGTTGTGAGTTTGTCCAATATAAGCTTTCCTTTTGAATTTTGGTTCAGTAAGAACCTATGGGCCACTTCATACAAAATGCTAAACTTTGCCACTATTTATGAAAACATAGAAAATAGGGATCCATTCGTAATTACGTCATTTAAGAAATGCAATTTTCATTATATAATCAAAGATCAAATCCGTCTTTTTGAAAAGTCATGTAATGTGAAAGGCTAGATTCTTGCCTGTTCAGTGTATGTTTCTTGGAAGATTATTATTATTATTATTATTATTATTTTTAACCTAAAACTCACAAAACCTCCATTGAAATTTGAAAAGCAGAATTATCCCATGCAATTTCAGCCATACATCATTAAGGAAACCAGGAAAGAAAAAAAGAAAAAAAAAATGTTAATTACCTCTTTGGAAATTCAACCCATCTTTACTGTTAACTGTTTTCATGTGATCCCTTACTCGTATCCACTTCATTACTTTATTTGTTACGTTATATTTTTAACCTAAAAATTAGTTCCATTATTGAGAATAAAATCGAAAAGCATTCACTACTGACTTTATAATCAATGGACGTACAAGAGGGCCTAGTTACCTAATAACTAATATTATTTTTGTTATTGTTTTTATGCATTTTCAAATATTCACTAAATGACTTTTTCGTTATAATTTTTGGAGTACGATTTTTGAAAAAAAAAATAAAAATAAAAGGTTTATGCGCAAGACCTTTTTGGGCTAGTCTTAAATCACAAACTTTTTGGGCTTGTAAATTTTTTCATAATAACATATTTGTTTATTGAACAGACACAATACTTCGTTCGCCCATGTTATAATCAATAATTAAGCATAGAATTGTCCTGATGAGAAATTTTAGAATGCATCATATATATTACAATTAATTAATATATATATAACATGTATAATTAAATTTAATATAATCACCACTTATATGATAATAGTTTAAAATAAATACACACATGTCATAACATCATTATTTATTATATAAATAACATAATATCTCTGATATATTCTAAAATTTATCGGTCCGATCTAAAATCTTAATTGCTTCCTCATTGCGAATGTCAGCGTCAAACGAGAAAAGTAAAATATACGCCATTACATAAGTAGCCTTTGTAAGCGATTGATGTTTTTCAACATTTGCGGACTCCCACGTTAGAGGCTAACCTATAAACTATAAAATAAAATAGCAAAATATCGACGGCATGATGTCACTTTCAGAAGGTGAACGAATGGTGATTTTTTTTTTCTTTGTTTTTTTTTTTAACTCTCTAAACAACAAAAAATTTTATTTTAGCGTTGTTGTCAAAAGTACTTTTCAATTTTCATGTGCGACAAAGCAGCAGGAGGGTGCAAGTGGGGATTTTGTGTGGCGGCATATCTTAAACTGAGATATTTGATTGATGCAGTAAGTTTCAAGTACAATTTTGATAAAAAGTAAAAAATTCACTAATAAAGTTTTTATGAATTCAATTGTTGGTTTTTTTGACCATCGATGGCATTATAGGTAATGTTAATAAGATTTCACGCTGAAATGCTCTTTGAACAATTCAATGGGAAATTTAATTTTTCATAACTTCTAAAAAAAAAAAAAAGAAAGAAACCAAAAAAAAAAGGTTAAGACAGACAGAGTCCTTCATTTTTATTGAATACCCTATTCAAATGACCAAATTAATGCCCTCCATTTGTGAATTACTTACTTGGTCAGAACTCAGAATTCAATGTTATAAGGGCAATTTGATGATCATTTCATTAGGGATGACTTCGCATCAGGGACCTATTTGATACAAATGAATAAACTAGGGGCTACGTTGTTATTAGCCAGTTCAAAGGTCTAAATTCCATTGTTGAGTGTTGACCCAATTATTGAAACTAATCGTATAGTAAAGAGATTATAATTATTATCATTATTATTTTCTTTTAAGTAGAGGGATATAAGACTAATAAAAATATAAATCATAAGATTATTATTGTTATTCTTGTCCCAAATCTGTATTAAACCTTCAAAACGAATCCCATTTAGGGCAATATATAAGATCTAGGTTTGAAAGTAAAGCTAAATAATAATATATGAAATGCAATCTGTTATCTGCCCGGAAATCCTGATGGCCCAAGTGAGATTTTTCTTGGCAACGGAAGGATCAATGAGGTTTGGAGGGACGTGCAGGACCTGCAATTGTCAAGGAGTGTTACTTCAGTTTTTCAATTCACTTTTATTTTTTTATATATGCAAATATCAGATGGCTTGTCTTTGGCCTGCTGTGTACGAAGGGCATTTAATTATCTTATCGAATATATATATAAATGTGTATGTTGAACAATCAGAACACAAAATATGTTATTGACCCCACTGCCCATTGGGAAAATGGAACCCCGTATGATATTTCACCAGATTGGGTAAGCCCAACCAACAGACCAGTACCAGTACTGGTTTCATTTTTAACAGATGATGAGCAAGTAAATCACCATTTTGGCACATTTACAAATATGTGCTGTTGGCTTACAGTATATGGTATTAATATTATGGTTAGTTTCGTTGGATTGCAAACAAATCATTCAATCCGATATGCTTGAAACGAAATTAAAATTCAAGACTTTGTAACATTTCGAGAGAGAAGGCCGGAATCTCAGATCGTCGAGGAAGAGGAAGTTGATGATTATATATAAAGAGCTTCCTCTCAAACAATATGAAACTCTTTTAGCGTAGGGGTTGTCAGAATCTCACATCATCAAGAAAGAGTCACTGATCAATCATATATTTATGGAGCTCCTCCTTAAACAACATGAGACTTTTTAGCCGAATTCAAAAGCAAAAAGTGGAAACTCAACCCAAAAAAAAAAAAGAAAAAAAATTGTGTCCAAATTAACATTAGAGTATGCGACTATTTAATCAGTGAAAGTGCAGTGACTAGTGAGAAAGAAAGAGAAGAAACATTTTATTTAAAGCAGAGTTGTTCAGAAGAGTGCTAGAATTACCCATTTGATGAAAGAATAAGAAAGGTATGTTCAAGGGGGAAAGCCAACAGTCATAAATGTTGGTAATTAATTGCCTACTCTATAAATTTGTATGAGAAAGAGCTTGCCCATACATCAGTATTCTAAATTGAGGAGACAATGCTTTGGCAGATTCCATCAAAACCCTGCCAGTAATTTATTATGCTCTTTTGATGACCATGAGCAAGCAGCCCTTGCTGCCCTGCTGCTCACTGCCTGCCCAATCCAGATTTGGATCTAGAAATTTTAACTCTATAGGGTCATTTTAGAAAACAATAATAAATATAGAAGCTATATCCTTCATTTGTACAATTGCCTGTGACACATTTCCGTATATTTGATAACATTGTTCATTTGTTTCATTATGGATTAGGACAGGGCCATTGGGCTTTGCCAAGGATTAGGGGCCATTCTGTTTTGCTAACTTCGGTAGCACAATTCTGACCGTCACAATTTGTATACCGCTATATAATGGCAATTCATTATCATACATAGAACAAGTCATGTTAGGGGCTTGCCCGAGTATCCAACTGAATCTTATTTATTAGCACAAGTGAATTATTGTTACTAAATAATGTGAGATATGGCTAAAAAATTCTCCTTCCGTATACCCCCCCTTGGATGGGAATTATCGTTGAATCTCAATGTTTCATCTAATTGAGATATCTAAATATTGTTTTACCATAACTTGACTGTTAGAGTTTGACCCTAATATCATTTGTTGGAGGAGGAGGTTGGACTTCAGATGCCAAAGTACCTTACCCAAAAGACTAGCCTATTGTATCGAGGGACTCATGCCACTAGCTTATACTCCCTAGTAGCTCTTCGTTACTAACTACTATATAGCACATAACTCAACAATTGATCATACAATTACAATTAGTATTAATATTTCTTAATTAACATAACAGTAAAATTAAATATATAGATTCACTGACACGCCACAATGTGCAACTAAATGAAGAAACGAATTACAAAGAATTAAACAATATTATTAAATTTAACTCTAAACTGGAAGTGATACAATTGAGCTTTTACAGTGTTTAGCTAGCTCAAAGTCTCAAGTCATTTTGAGGTTTTCTTTAGCCATGTCTTAGTGGTGTTAAGAATAGTTACTGAATCAACTAATGAAGTCAGCTATTATGTCAACAACTTATTAAGCAAGTTGCTGAGTCAACTGCCATGCTGGCAAGTTGTTATGCAGGCTATTCGTTTATTGAAATTTTTTTTATCTCCCTCTAAAAAGGCGGTTGACCTGAGCTAAGTTTGAGCTCACGTTTTTGTTGCATGTAGAAATTTCCAGATAATCATGTATAGGGGTGGGTAAATTTGAGTTTGAATCGAGTTTAGATCAATCCGATTGAATTTCAAGTTAATCGATTGGGAAAAAGGTAATTCAAACTCAATCCAAATTTTGTGATTTGGTCCGAACTATGTGTCATAAGCGGTTTGTGTGTGCATGGTGTTCCGATTGGATTGGTTCTGACCCGATCTGATCGAGTTGTCTTCATTTACATATGATCGGAACCTAAATTTTTCAGATTGGGTCAAATTAGGTTATTTGCCCATCTCTGCGCATATAAATATCTTTGTAATCTTAGTAGACAAAATTCGGATTTTCTCTATGAGTAAATTATTTTCTCTTCACTTTCTTGCATATTACTTTATATTCTTGCAAAGAAGGATTCTTGATGCGTGCAGTTTTTGGTATACTACTACTATCATGGCTATATTTTATTACGCTGGATCCCTGACTTTTTTATATGTATCAAAATATTGACATGTTTTGTTCATTTGTATTAAAAAGGTCCTCGACTGCTATGTATATTACCACCGTACCATAATTATCACTGGATATGAAAGGTATTTCAGTCATCTCAAACAGAAAATAGGTACCTACTTGATATAAATGGATAAATTATGTCCTCAATTGGAAAACAACAAAGGAAAAAAATGAAAAAGAAAATAGGGAGCCAGGCGTTGTTTGTTACTCCTGTCAAAATTGGTAATCTGAACTCTCAAGAGGAAATGAAAACAATCCCGCGTTTCGCTGGTTACTCTATTTTCCTTGGGCTTTTCTTCAAGTTGCGTTCACGTCTGCCCACGGGCTTTTTTAGTGGGCGTCAATATTGGGGAGCCCATGTTTCTTTCGCGAATTGCCCAGGGGACCAGCGTGTTTAAATTTTAATGGCGCAATGTGGCTTCTAAAATAGTTGGGTATTGTTGAGATAAACAGCACCCAGCCAACTACATGGAAAAAAGTTCTGCATGGGGCCATTTATTCATAAGTTTGGTAGTTTCAAATATTGCTCTCAATGCCAAACTTCTGTTTGACATTGGAAGAGTAAATCAAATTTAGCAGGACATAATAATTAGTTCTCAAAATATTGCAAGCCCAGTTTCTGCCATATTCATTAATTCAAATAATTTGATTCATTCATAAGTTTGGTAGTTTGTCTTCAAATTGTTGGGATAGTACCTACCATTTATCCCCACATGCTTAACATCACACTACTCAAATCTTTAATCCACTACATCAACTGATTCAAATAAAATAGCCTTTAGCACTCACTTTGATCATTTTCTCCTCAGCTTCTCCTTCATCCTGTCAACTGCAGACCTCAAAGTTCCTTCATCTTTGCAGAAGGTAAATCTCACCAAATTCTTTCCATCCTCTGGATTCATGTAAAATACGCTGGTCGGAATTGCCACAACCCCAACTTCCTTGATCAGATATTCACAAAATGCAATATCAGTTTCGTGCCCAAATGGGGTGTGATCTACAACCACAAAGTATGTCCCACTAGATGGGAATACCTTGAAACCAACAGCATTCAATCCCTCCACCAAAATTGCCTTCTTTGCCGAGTAATCTCTCTTTAGCTCCTCATAGTACGTCTCCGGAGCTCTAAGGGCTGCTGTAGCTGCCCACTGCATTGGAGTGGATGTGGCAAACGTGAGAAAAGAGTGTGCCTGCCGCACCCCCCATGTAAGGTGCGGTGGAGCTATTGCCCACCCGATCTTCCACCCTGTTAAAGAGAATGTCTTCCCTAAGGAATTCATGGTTACAGTACGCTCATACATTCCAGGAAGAGAGGCTATGGAAATGTGATCCATTTCAAAAGCCAACTTATCATAGACCTCATCACTAAAAACCAACACATCATTCTCAATGCAAAGAGATGCAATAACATTAAGTTCCTCCCTAGTGAACATCTTTCCAGTGGGGTTATGTGGAGTGTTCATAAGAATTGCACGAGTATTTTTTGAGATTGTAGACTTGAGCTCTTCAATGGGGATGGCAAATTCTGGAGGGCGCAATGTGATGCATTTAATTTTAGCACCAGCCATGGAGAGAGTAGCTTCATAGGAATCATAGAAAGGTGCAAAAAGGATCACCTCATCTCCAGGATTAATCAAACCTAAGATGGTTGCAGCAATGGCTTCGGTGCACCCAGAGGTAACAGTAACTTCCTTTTCAGGGTCAACCTCGAGCCCAGAATCTTTCTTAAACCGGGAAGCAATGGCAGAGTTGAACTCTGGAACCCCATGTCCACGAGCATATTGATTCTTCCCATCCCTTATGGCTTGAATCGCTGCATCTTTAACAAAATCTGGGCCATCGAAGTTGGGAAAGCCTTGACCAAGATTTATAGCTCCATGTTTGATGGCAAGCATACTCATTTGTGTAAAGATTGTAGTTTTAAACTTCTCCAAGCACTTAGCAACCTGAGAAATAGAGGCATATATATCAAACAAACAGATAAACAGATCAAGATCTGTTTGTTTATGACACGACTGATTAAAGGTGACAGGACTTCTGAATTATGCAACGCTAAGCCATGCCACAATCATGCACATGGAGGGAAATAGAATAGCTTGCTTCTGATGACTGATTAAAGACAGCGAGAATATAGAAAGCGTTTGTTTAAAGTTAGAAACTTATTCAAGTGCAGATTTTTGACCCAAGGCAATAATGTACTGCTATTATGATTGCACGACTCTTGGAACCATAAAGTGATAATAAATTTGGTTATAATTTGTCCCACCATTTGGAAACGACAAAACGAACTTCAATATTTGGGGGAAAAAAAAAAGAATCAATTGGCAAAACTAGAGCACAAGGTCAAAGAAAATGCTTTCTGGAATCATGATAGTGTTCACGTCCAATAATGTATCAACAGAATTCTCTCATTCACTAAGTTAAGCATATAGGGCAGGAGACAAATATGCGCAGAAATATAGAGCTCCAATTTCTCAACTGATTCCAACCTTGGCGTGAAACCATCGCCACGTCAAGACAACTAAGCAGGTTAATTGCATATAGGTAGGGATGATGTTATGCTACGCCAGATATTAACCCTACACGGGTTCAAAGTACCCCCCCGCCATTTCATATTTTAAACAAACGAAAATAAATAACCATAGCTATCAATAATTAGTGAAAATAATAAATTTCCCAGCTGAAATTAAATTCACAATTTAACTACTGATTTGACCAGTTATACCAAAAGAAACAAGAAATCAGAAAATGACTTAAAATCTTGACACACACACAGAGGCAGAGACAATCCGGATCAGATGACACAGACGTTGACTAAAAGGAGCTGAAAATGAAAAGATTGGAAAATGGGGAAACCTGTTGAGGCTGAAGATTGGTCTTGTGGATGGTGTCGCTTTGATTGGTGGAAACGGTGGACAAGCTCGCCATGAGAGAAGGGTACCTAGGGCAAGCGGTACTGATTCCTCTTCTTCTGGTGTTGACAGAATCAGTAATGCTTATTGTATGCAAATGCTTCGAAAACGAAAGCAGAGCTGAGGAAGAAAAAGAAGACCCGAAGGCGGACGGCTTAAGCATCTTACTTTCACAACATGTCCAGGTGCACTGACACTGCATGATTCACGACTAATTTTGCATTCCCATTTCCTTGATATTTCCGAATAAACAAATGAGGGTAAAAGAGATGATGGATCTTGGATTAAATGGTTAATGGATTGTTTACTAGTAGCCCCCGCTTAGCACTCAGCTGGGTTGACCACTAGAATTGGGCTTTTCTTTACCGTTCAGATTTAAAGCGGTCCAATAACAAAAAGAGGGGAGCCTGTAACACTCCCCTCCTCTCTAAAATTATTACAACACCGGTTTTAAATTTTATTTTTCAAAATATTCCCCCTTTGTTTAAGTTATGAAATTAAAATTAAAAAAATTAAAATCAACCATCTCACTATAAAATTCTAAATTTTATACAAATTTTAAATTATTTTCTTCTCATCAACTGGTTTCCTATCTCCATAATTCTAAATTCATATAAGTTGGTCCATGTAATTTCAATTAGTCTATAAGGGGCTTAATGAAAAGTTTAGATGGGTGTAAAGACGCAGTCATGACAAAATAGCTACTGATTGGGCCATGCAATCGTCTTGGGCCCGTTACGGAGTCCCCATTTGTTGCGCAAGTCATACGAACGGAACCACCAAATCATGAGACACCCATTATCGATTTATTTATCCTTAATTTCCTGGAGTTCCACATCAAAATGTTACACTAATCGGTGCTTACGCCGAGATAACAGACTTGGTCCCCTCGAACTCTGATTTTATTAACTCTCCATTTGCATCCTCAGAAAGTAGAAACCTATTTGCGTTTGCTCATCATGTTCAATATGTGAATCTTATTTAATAATTTTCTCAGAGGCAAAGCTTCTCCTCTTAATAACCTGGATTTTATTTTAAAAAATTGCATTTTGAAAGACCTTAAACACGCTGCAAGTAGCAAATGTTTGCATCATCAAACAGGTTAAATATTATTAATCCTGAACTGGGTCCTGAGTTGAAGGAAAGGAATCTTAATTTTTTTAACCAATACCAAGAAGTACAAAATTTAATATTACAAGTTAAGTTCGTTCATATGATAAGTAACGTGTTAGGGTTAATTGATTACTCTTAAAATCATTAAAAAGGTGGTGATGAGTCTGATGACGTCGCGCACCGATACCGACAATGCTTCTGTGTGATTATTATAATTATACAATTAAGAATTATGTCTTCGCATTTTTTATACTTGAATTCAGAATTGTCATCAAAGAAAGTAGATGCCATTTTGAGCTAAGACGATGCGCAGAGAAGAGAACTTCTCTTCTAAGTGAGAGACAGACAATATGTGAATATGTCCGTCCGACGATGGTGGTTAGGTTCATTGTTGTGAAAGGCACCGACAGTACTGCGCCATGAATTGATGACAATTGACTCGGCCCATTTTGCATGTCACAAACGCTCTAGCCGGCCTTATGTTAGTGATCATATTTTAGATTGAAAAATTGTTTTGGGAATTTTGTTTTTAAAAAATAAATAGAGTTTTTGAGACGTTAATGGCTAGCTATTTGATGTTTTTTTCAGACTTTTTTTAAAATATTTATCGGTGAGAAAACGTTATTAAAGAAATTTTTGAATCTGAAATCTGATTTCAATAAACTTATTTGAAACTGGCAACTGGGCCGGTCGCATAAAACTTAAAAAATAGTTTCATGCAGTATATTTTTTCTAAAAATCTTATTATTACAACTGCAAATAAAAAGTTTCATCTCATCATAATATATTTTGATGAAAATAAGGTATCTCCGCTTCAATTTTTATGCAGCAGATCATCTCTCCTCTTGGTCAAAAATTCATTTTCTTTCAACAGACCCTCCTTTTCTTTCTGCTTTTTCTCAAGCTCGGCACTCAACTTGTCGTGTTCTTCTTCAGCTTCTTTGACCTTGCCTTTCAACTCGGTCAAATCGGATACCACTGGCTCTTCTTCCGAGGACTCGGTTGTTGCCACGGTGCTTGATGAAGCCACTTCTTCGGACACTTATTAATAGACAAACAATGTAAAGCAAGGATATCAAAATTCATTATAAAAAATAAAATATTAACCATCAAAATGATTATTTAATATATTTTTAATTTAATTTAATTTTTTTTCCCACTATTATACTTACTTTCTGCTAGCTAGCTAGGTCAATCCTTGATTCCTTCAGTTTCTGATCGAAGATCTTCTTGTTTTTAATATCTCAGCCTACGATCACACTTAAACAACATTTGAAAAATCAATCTTAAGCAATTGATACATTCAATTAAAATAAAATGACTCATATACGCATATGATTTTATCAACATATAATTTTTTTTTTAAAAAAAAAACCAGTAATTTTATGTTCCTGTTATTCAACGCAAACTAGTAGATTAAAAATTAAGCAAGAACCTTTGCCTATTGAGTATTGCCTAACCTTCTTGTGGTATGAAATAAATAAATGCATAATGTTTTTAGGAGCTTTTAATAGCCTTACTCATACAAATTGCATTTGCATGATATAGCCATGAGCCTAACTTATTTATTTACTTTCATTTTGTTTTGTTTTGTTTTGTAATTTTACACATGACAATACATTAAATTTCTTCGGGTGGCGTTATTTGTATGAACTCATCAAAAGCTTTCTCCACACCCCATTTCTCGTGAAGCATATGTCTTAAATTTAAAACTTGATGTTCTCCTTTAGACACCCCGCTTTCTCCAAAAAAAAAAAAAAAATTCAAAGATTTATAACATTAATCGTCGTTTCCACCGTGATTTTAGATCAATAATTAATGTTGGAGGGGCTCCCAAAGAGCAGCTCAATTGGTTGAGGGCTTAGGATTTGATGCTTGAATGTATGGAGGTCTCATAATTGACCCTTTTGGTAAGTTTAAAATTCTATCATTTATTGTCTTATCATGGGATGGCCATCAAATTAGGGTGCCTAACTAATCCCCTAATTTAGAGTCTAGGTAAAACAGACCCATAATCTGAGTTAGTGCAAAAATCTAGATTATTAAAAAAAATTATTATTGTTGTTGAGCGGGGATGGGGGAGTCGGGGAGGAGATATTTTAAATAATTTAAGCTGGAGATACTTTGATAAACACACTATATATGAGATATTTTCACCTGTTCTATTAAATTAACCATAACATCTTTATTATCCTGCCTCGAGAGTAATTTCATTTATTATAAATGCTCACTACTTACAATTACCAAAGATTGATATTTTATGAGTACTTTTTATCTCCATCTAAATCTTAAATAAAGAAATATAAACTCCACGTACCTCCATTATTAATTAGTATTTGATGCAATTGGACATATATAGAGCAGGCTCACTGAGCATTTGTCGATGGAATCCTTGGTTTATTAGACCAGTCATTTTACAGTTACAAAGTATATGATTAAGGGTAGTGCTACACATTAGGATTAAAATTTATTAAAAAGAAAAGGATGATGCATCGAAGATAGGGAGGAATTTTAAAAGAAGCAAGTCTATTTGATTTTTTCAGTTCAATTTAAAAAATCAGCGTAGTGAATAGATACCACTGATTGTGAGAATGATATACAAAAAAATAACTTTTTACAATGACGCCATGCTAATATCTTCAACGAGGGCGGTCTAACTTTAAACTAACAAAGAAGAATTATACATAATTGCTGCGAAAGATGCATTCTAAAGGATTCGTCCACAGGCTTAATATGGGTTTTATACTTCTCAGAGGCAAGTAATTATTCTACTTAATCATCAGGAGTTTATAAAAGAATTTACAAATTCAAAGTCCAATGTCAAGGCCTTAACTTGCTACAAGTGACAAGTGGCCAATTGTTGAATCATCAAACAGGCTAAGGCTTGCTAACCGCGAACTGGGTTCTTGATGGAAATCCTTAATTTATTTACTAGATACAAAAATAAATTATAATCCTAATTACTGTATGATTAATCATACCATTTGTATGATAAATAATGTATTAGGATTATGTGCGATTACTCTTAAAATCATTAGAAATGCGATGACACACCGACAATGCATGTTATTATAAAGGGTTATTACTGTTAAATACCGTATTGGACACATAAATGTAGGTCTCTAGCTCATTTTTAATACATGTTTATGACAATCTTGCAATACTATGTCAATACAATTCTGTACCACGTACGTGCGCAGTTTATTTTCTTATACAAGTTTATCTTAATAATCAATAATCGCAGCATTATATTTTACTCAGTAGAACGTTACAATTTGAGAACCAATGCGCTGCAGTTTTTTTTTTTTTTTTAATATTGATTACATATCAGATTATTGTATTATGAAGTATATGCCCTCATATATACATAATTGAGACTTACATTATTACATTAAATTTTATGAAGTACACATCCAAATAAATAATACTCACATACGAGAGATGTCTATGCTCTGCTCGCATTTCGCAAACGAGAAGGACTTAAGAATATTTTGACCGAGTGGCAATGCGCTGCAGTTAAAGTCCAAATTATTTACTTCCACCATGACGATATGGAGGGTCGCATGGCATCTTCAAAAGACAATGTTTGGAATCATTAGACATCAAATAAAGCTTTACTAAAACTATTGGTTCTTGTACTTTCAAGGCCTTGACTTCCTCCAAGTTGCCTGTAGACTGTAGTTGCATCGTCAAAGGGGCTCATACATGACAATCGCCTGCAATTGCACAACGTATCAGGCTTATTCTTGACAGGGAACTGAGCTTTCGTCGATGGAATCTTGATTTATTAACCAAATACAAAAATTATAAAAATCATCAATAACAACGTAACTGGACCAAAATATATTAATTACTGCAGATTACATGATTGATCATACACTCGGATTTATTCAAATTTATTAAAAATTAAGCTGATGACACGCCGACGCTTTATATGGAGAAATAATAATTAAAAAAAAAACGCATTCATATGAACAAAATTAGCAGATATCAGCAGAGAAATTAGATGCCATTTCTGAGAATGATGTACAAAAGAGAACTTTTTGGGATGACATCATGTTAATTTTTTCAACGATGGTGATCTAAATTATCATAAAACCATGTCGATTGTCTATGTTTTTAAATTGACGAAGAAAAGTTATATAGAATTGCTGTGAAAGGTACATTCTTAAGAATCTTCGCCTCTTAATCATGTGATTCAGCAAAGCTTATACGTACAAAGATAGGGAAACGTGAACCACCCTTCAGCATATACCAAGATCTTCATTTTGTGAATTTTATTATTATTATTTTGGGTTGAAATTTATAGATTATAGTGGGCCGAACTTAAAGGGAAAATGACAATTGCTGGAGTAGGTGTAAATGATGCTATAGAGAATCGATTACCTTTTAAAGTTAATTTGATGATATGTGCAGAGAGGTAGTGGAAGAAATGGAACATTATTATTAGAAAAAAAAATTCACAACAAAATAAATTTTTTAATCTTTTGTGGCTTTTGTTCTAAATTTTGTGCTGTTTTTGGTGCATATATTATTATTTTTTGGTGAGTGATTATTGCTTTGACTCGAGTAATTTTTGTACGAGAATTGATTCTAACACTGAAATAATTGTTGACATCTTAATATTTAGGAAAATTATTCGCCAATCACCTCAAAAATATCGAAAGTTCAAGCAGTCACTCTGAGTTTTTGATAATATTTTTACATCACCTCAAGTTTTAATATCAACTAGATACTTTTCAGTTTACCCCTTAAGTCATTAATAAAAAATTTAAGATAAAATATTATTTTATTCCTAGATTTAGTTAAGATGGTAACAAAGATTTTACTCCTTTTTTTTCATTTTAATGGAAAAATGGTCTTTTAAATTATATTTTTTAATTGTGATTGAAGTTAAAGGAAAAGTGGTTGGTGGATATAAGACTAAAACTTGAGGAAATACAGAGATATTATCATAAACTCATGGTGGTTACTTACACTTTTTGGATAAAAATAAATAAAAATGAATCAATCAATCTTTTTTTTTTATAAACTTTACCTACATTTTCAATATTTTAAAGATGTTTGAGGGATAATTTCCCATAACTATAATAAAAAGTGATAAAAAAATCATCAACTATCAAATTCAAAGATAACCTGTATTTTTATGTACATTCCTTTCTTTTTTGTTGCAACTAATTTGCATATGGAGTAAACGATTAAGTTCATAGTAGAGATATAACTTATAACCTATAAATATTTGTTTTTATAATTTGGGAATTCATGTTTGTCAACCAGCAATCCATTTTTACATGACAATTAGTCATTTTATTTTAAAGTTGTAGTTGTTTAAAAGTTACGACCTCTCAATTTTATACATACATTCATAAATGATTTTTGGTGTAAAAAGTTACAACTCCAATTTTATACTTATCATACTACATCCAATATATAATGTAAGTAAGAATTCTAATAGATTCGTGACTCCTTACCAAAAAAAAGGAGAGAGAGAGAGGCGCACAGGCATACACACAGTTAAACAAACAGCAGGTACCCAATTTTTAAACAAACAACGGTATGTGTACAAGTACAATTTGTAACATCACCTAGATGACTGTCATTGTTATATATTCAATAATTTTTCTTTGAAATCCACCTAAAATAAAGCACAACTTACATCTGAAAGTGAAACACTCAAAACTCAAAAGCTTATACAAGCCGCATTAACACAAAACGAATCAGCAAAATCAAATTGAAGAGTAAATTACAACATTTTAGTAAGATTTTGGTTCATAATTTTGCTGAGAAGGTTCAAAAACCATAACTTAGTTCTAACAAACACACAATACAAATAGGCCACCCCAAAGAAGCAAATGATGCAACTAAAAATGAGCAAGCTAATTATTAATAATATTATTATTATTATTTTTTACAAATTAGAATCGAGAGAAGAAGTCCACACAGAAGCTGAGAGCAGACGCCTAGATTTCCACCCTAAAACAAGCCTATTGTTGGCTAGTTCCTCCACTCTATAGCCATCATTAAATAATCCTAATAAAAGCTTTGCTTGACAATGATTGGCGAAGCTTATATTAACTGGCTTGAACCCCACTGCACCCAACCAATCCCCCCAAGAGTAAACCTCCTCCTCTCCGCATGTTCTGTAGATCCGAGCCAATGACCCAGATATTCGGGGGCCCAAGAACACTCTTTCCACTAAAGCCCGAGCCCGGCTCTGCATTGGAAACCCGGCCTCCAGTGAATCATAAACCGCTGAGTAATGGTGCAATGAGTCCATGAACCGGCTCACGAACCCGCCATCTCCAATGGGTCCGGTCTCCTCTTCGACTAGAGTCACCAATTTCGGATTCAGGGTCTTTGCTCCTGATAAAAACGAAGCAATCGAATCGGGCGCCCGGTAACTAAAGTGAGGTAGATGTAACATGCAGTTGATAATCAACGCTTCTCCTCTTACCAATTTCAAGGCTGATGCCTTAAACGTTTCATCAGAGTCCAATCTACACTGATGAAAAGAAAACGGTTGACCGATTGATGCTGCAAATGCAACCAAACGACGCCCCGTTTCTTGAACGGTGCTGATCGAACGTCTACCACTGCCTCCCCTAGATAACGCCGTGATCCTAAGATGTGGGGCTGGTGGGCCATCCTTTCTAGAAACCAGCGCTTGCATCAACGACGCCCATTGAATCCCTTCCATGATGTCATAGTCAACTATGTGGACTCTCCTATCATTGGCTACAGCCTCGAGAATCGCCTGATTGGCTGTGAAGTGTCCGAACTTAACGTATGGTGACATGTCTTGCAACAATTGGAAAGCAGCGAGCACGTCCGTGTGATGATGGTCATCACGATGGTGGGGTCCGTTGCTGGTGTTATGTTTGTTGTTGCCATGTACGCCCCCGGCACCTTCTAGCAAGCCTTGCAAGGCGTCGGTAAAATACGCCGCCAACCTTTCCATGTTGGATCCGTCGTTAGGGGAAACCAACTCCTTGAGCCGAACCAATATCACCTGAGCCAATTCACGGCTTTTGTTGACGCCGGTTAGGGCTTCAGCTGCAGCCATCAAGAGATGGACTAACCTCAAGCCCTTGAAATCCTCGCCGTTGGTTTCTTCATCTACGGCCATGCTGCTGCTACTGGTTTCAGTTGACACAGAGTTGCATGGCTCATGGGCAATATTTGCAACTCTTGCATTAGGATTTAATCCGCTATCGTCCATCATCGACTCGATGAGGTCGTGAAAGTCATCTTGACCTCCAGATAGAGCTTCCCAGTCTACGACCGGAGACCAGTCGTTCCAGTCACAGGCATAGTCGTCGCCTGTAGTGGTAGTGGTGGTGGTGGAGCTGTAGCCGGAGAAATCAAGATGGAGGATATCATCGAAGTCCATGGCCATGGCCATGCTGGCTGAAATCACTGAAGAGAGAGAAAGAGGAGAGTAGTGTGTTTATTTGTCTTAGGTTGTTTATTTTTAGGGGTTTTTTTATAACGTTAAAATAGAGTATATAGAGATGCATATATAGAGGGGGAGTAAGGAGAGAGCAAGAAGCTGAAGCAAGAGACAGTGAAGGCAGAAAATGATTTAGTCTTAAAAGTTTTATTAACTGATTATTGAATAAGATGGGCTGCACATCCCTTTGTTGGTTTGGTTTTAAATATTTGATGATTAACCATTAGGGTTTGTCCCAGTGGTTAAAGTCATTTCCTCACAACTGTGAGGGAAGTGGTTTAATTTTGTGAAGATGTATTGTAGAAGTTTAATTTAAATTTTTTTTAATTTAAGTTGTTTTATATTAAAATTAATATAAATTATTCTCAATAATTATATAATTGTAAATATCACGAACAATAATTTCTTTAAAAAAAAAATACTCGATGATTAGGGGGTCTTAATTTTTCCTTTATGTAAAATCGAGTGGGCCGTAATCAATTAAACAAATATTGATGAACAATGTTTAGGAGTACCCCAATCTTTACATCAAAACCCTTCTATTTTGGAGTTATTGCCCTAGAGTACCCCGAACTATTTTTTGCGTACTATTCAATAGGCGCCGCAATTGGTTTTTTAAAAATTTAATCAATTGTAAACTAATTAAAGTCTTAAAAAACAGAACACGATTAAAGTCATATTTTAGAAAAAAAATATTCTTTTAGTCTAAAATTTTTCTCTTATAAAAACCACTTATTAGACATTCAGTACACTTAAAAAGTACTTTTACTTATACATAAGATGCTTTTCTAATTCAATTGATGCTTACTTAATTATTAATAAAACTACTCAATAATGTACATTCAGCATAAAAACTTTAATTAATTCTTAATCCCTACATTACCATGGATACATTTCAACCAATCATTAAAAGAGCCAAAACTTTAGTTATGTGCATGAATTTTGATATAGAGATTGCAAAACTTCAGCATTAACCTCTATCATTTACGGGTTACAACATTAAAAGCTGGTGGTTATGAAGGAAATTGAGGCAAACTAATGGGGGGTTTATAACTGATATCAGAAAAATCCGATCTACAACAGCAAAATCTCCAAAGTTGAGCAACTTTAATGGAAAGGACAGATCGAATCAATTTGCGTGGAAATCATCGGAATGAGAGCTCAGCTAGAGGAAAGCGCCATTCTTCTTTTTCTTTTTTCTATGAAGTGGAAAAGTGATTTTGAGTTGGACATTTTTTAACCATACGCCATAACCCACACTTGTGGCTCTTACGATTCAGATAAACCCTAAAAGATGGTGCTTCCAAAACTCAGTTAAGTTGACTGGTCTGTATTTGCTATGACTACGTGTATGACCACGTCAGCATCTCCGCCACGTCACTCTCACTGCCGGCTCCACCGTCTCACCTCCATTTTCTCCCATTACTTGCTTGCTCATAACCCACCAATCATATTTCTAGAAAAAAAAATAATAAATCATTAATCATAAATTATATGGATGCAGCATGCTGATCTGAACACTCAGTTTATAGGGAATGTTTGCTTCAGTTCTGATAATCGCCATCAAAGGGCTCCACAATTTCGACAATGTTTCCAGTCAAATGTATATTGATGGACGTGATTGGTTGATTTGAAGCCACACCAATGGGCCCCATAGAACATACGGGATGACTTTCGGCCGGATCAATTCAATTTTGTACGTTAATATTACATTATGTAACAATAAGTAAAATTTGATGAAACCAAAAAAAATGCGACAAGGAAAAAATAAAATGAGATAAAGCTCATCGTAAATTTTGGCATGGGGTACTTGATGCATGCATGTTTGTTGCAAACTTTATGCCATGTTTTTAGTGGTGCGATGTATAAGTACACTACTTGATATTTGTAAAAGATGTCCACAAAAATACAACTAAATCTTATTGTAATAATTTGAACGGGTGGTTTAATAATAAAAGTCCAAGACGACACAAGTAGTGAATTATGTGTATGTATTTAATAACTTGTCCGAGGTTAATTACATATGAGTTTAACGTAACCTAGATTGTTACGTTATATGTGATTAGGAAATATAATTAAAAAAACTGTTATTAATCCCATGAATAAATTTTTTTTCCCATTCATGTTTTAAAACTCATCAACATTCTCCTGTCACTGCAAAAATTAACTGTCAAAGTTAATTTATGGCGAACAATTTAGTCTTTTGAATAGAATTTTGACGAGTGTTTATTGTCTTTTGAAGAGAATTTTGTAGAAGATCTATTACTATATTTGCAAGTTACATAAAGTCATTTCAATTGAGTAAAAAGATTACGATTTTGCATAATTAAGAGTTATTATTCTCTACACCACAAGGCATATCATATGAAAGTGCATCCAATTTTTCACAAACTTAAATGACACTAATTAGAGATGTGTGGTTTGCAACTTAAAATTATTATTATTGTTGTTATTGTTGTTTAAAGTACAAAATAATTAAACATTAGTAACATCATTTTAATTGGCAAATGAAAGGTATAGGATCCTTTCTGATGTGGGCTCTACTAGTTTTTAAAGATTTCCTACCATGTGTTTTTCAATGATAGTATATATGTATATGGATAAAACTTAATTTTTTTATTTATTAATTACCAATCAGTATTTGAATTATTTGTCCAGTATATGATTATATCATCAGAAAATCCTTATCCCAAAAAAAGATTGCCTCAAAGAAATGTCAATTAAATGGATGGCTGAGATCGATCACAATTAAGTGGGATTCTAGGATCTAAATGCTAAATTAGTCAAAAGTCAGCTTGCTAATCATTTGATAATGACAGTGAAATTCTTCAAGACGAAAGTGTAAAACAGAAATTAAATAGTAAAAAGCAAGACTGAAAGTAAAAACAGGGAAAGCAAAAAAAAAAAAAGAAGGAAATTTGTAATGTACAGTGAAGGATTGCGTAGTGTATGACCTAAGACGTGGCTATATCTGAGGCGCTTGATTGAATCATTATAGTTTTTTAATGATCCAAGTCCAACGGCCGGCGTGCAATATGTAATACTGATACAGACAGGTCCGCGAAAGCGAGGCAAGCTCACGCAGTCCTCTACTTTAGACGGCAGTTAGGGTGCAGGTCAAATTCTGATCCCTAACCCAGAGCTAAGACATCTGCTAATCTGTTAATTTAGCTATTAATCGCAACTTGACGCCTCATATCACTCAATGAACGCTACCTATAATTTTGTGCTAGTGACAAATTTCAGAAAATATCAGTGTCAATTATCCATTTACATGCGATAAGTAAATTGAAGTCGGAGCCAGAATTGGAAGTCTTGTCTCTAGAGGGCCAAAATGTTAAAATATTAAAGTTAAAAAGCTTAAATGAATTGTCTAAGTGTGTAACATTTTACATATGCGTATGTTACGATTTTTTTTATATTAAGAATTGAATGTACAGAAATGAAATTTTGATCTTCCTCGCCTAGTCGCCTTTCCAGACCCCTGGTACCATACAAGAAATTTTATAATATGAGCCGATTGGCATTTGATCTTGCAAAGTTTTCTTTTAAAATTTGTTTGATATAAGAAGGTAGAATTCAAGCACGATTTTTAATACTATATTATAGCAACTTCTGAAATTTAATGCCGATGGATATTTCAATGATTTAGATAGAAAGAATTTAGCTGTTTTAAGTATATAAAATATATGAATTTTTTTTTTGCCTTTTTGGTATGTTACACACACATATATATACACACGGATGCTCTTATTATTAATTTTTTCATGCGGACACGCTTTTAAACTGTGAGATTTTAATAGAGTTAGATTTTAATATTATTAAACAATATGACTTTATAATGTATTGAAAATTAATTGTACTAAGCCACACTACTTACCAATGTATCTTGCATTAAAAAAATAAGGGTGCCTGCATTTGAGAATGATTTGTATGTGAACATTTATAATGGAACACGAATATCACCACGTAGAGAAATGTTTTAATCTGGAATTTTAAAATGCAGGAACGTCCGGAAAAATGTATAAACCGTGTGGTTTTAGCACTTTAAGTTTTAAACTTTTAAAATCTCGCAGTTTTAAAGTTTTTTCGAACATTTCCCGCACTTTATAATTCCGAATCAAAAAACTACTATCACCGAATATTTGAACATTTATGATGTCCCCAATCAATAAACACCTCAATCTTATATTAATTGTTTGAAAAATATTTGCTTCATCACCCCCCTTTTTTTGGATTGAAACTAAATAACCTATATAAATTAGTTTACTTATTATAGCAAGTTATTATTTAAATCGATGGTCAAAACTCTGCCAGATTCATGTACATTTACCAATTGGGTATTAAATATGATCTATTTATAATATCAATTCTATTACCAATTAATCCTTGGTATTTATTTATCCTCGCAAAGAAAAAACCATCACCATCAAGACATTAATGGATGCTGATGAAAGCTTAAACATTAAAACTTTCATTATTCGAGTCAAAGCACTCTCTCATTGGCCAGTAACACACGCCTTGTATTTTAAAAAATAAAGAATTATAGATTCCATTAATTTTGACCATATAATTATAAAAACCCTAGTTGTCAACCGTACTTAAATTTTTTTTTTAATTAAATATAAATATCTACTCGTATATAACAAGAACACGTATGAGATTCCCTACGTAAAAAATAATTATCATCAACGGCTGCTGCTGTACGAAATTTAGTACATTTCTTGTGCATTGTACTATTTAAGCAAAAGAAATCTCTCAGGGTTGGCGTAATCAGACCAAGAGCCGTAGAGTTTTTATTTATTTTTTTATTGGAAAGAGTGAGCAAAACCCTAGTTGAAAACAGCTGCAACTTGAGCAAACTTAGGTCATACATGCGTCCTGACCAGCATAAACAGTAAGATAATTTTGCTTACACTGAGTTCATATACATTTACAAACTCAAAATACTGAAAGAGTTCTGGGCAGCTCAAAGTGAATTGTGAACATAAATTTATCAATTAAGGTGACTCAAATTGTTAGAAAGATTAATTTAACTTTGGTTAAAAATTAATCACGGGTTTTGGTTGTTGCAGTGAAGGAATGACTCATTGGTCATTGCCGGTGTTTTGTTCATTTAACAACCGGCAGAGATTTATTGCAGCTTACACTGTTGGGCAAATCGAAGCATTTGGAAATTTGTGCTGGTTCGTTTTTCTTGGTGTCTTTCTTTGACATTTATTTGGCCCAGAATAGATTGAAGTTATTAATAAACACTGTTGCTTCAGCTAACAATTGGATTGCAGTCTTGCAGAGATAAACAAATATTTCTTTTGAACGAAGGGGGTGATGAATATTAAAAATTTGGTTTAATAACGTTTTGGTCCCTGAGTCTTTTTTAAATGTTTACTCATACGTTAGGAAATTTTAATTTCGAAAATATCAAACAGATAATAAATAATAAAATAGATGGAAAATAAAACCAATCACACAACATAATAATTTATGTGCAAAACTCTTATACTATAAAAAAAACCACAACCATTAAGGACAATGAGAGAAAATTTACTATATGAAAAATTATTATAATTACTTTATAATTTTTCATCACATTCAAAACCCCAATAACACCTACTCTCTCAATGGACCTATTGTTTTTCTCACAATAGAAGGTAAAAATTGTCTTCTTATAGAGAAAACTAATTGTTGTGTTAAGTAAATAAGTAAACCCAACTTCCCTATATATGATAATGATTTCTTATAGAATAAGTATTCATTTTCTTATATAAGTTATATTTCTCCATGAGTAAATTAAGTCCTAAATGGAAAATTATTTATTCCTTAAATAGGAATTCTTTTGAATAAGAAAACAACTAAATAAGAAAAGAATATGAAATATCATAATTTAGAATTTACAAATCCTTATTGAAGAATGAGACATATTTCCTAACATCATATAAGGATATAACTTTCCATTTGAAACATATTGGTCGATAATCATATTGAAATTACCCAATTACTCTAATAACATGAATAACAATAAACCTCTATAAAGTATATCTCAACTTTGTCCATTCTAAGGAGTTTACATTCATCAATTTTATGATACAAAAATAATAAATTTGATCGATCCCATAGGTTAGCTCGATGCTCGAATGATCACCAATACATTTTTTGTTTGCAGTCACCAGAAAGAAAAAAAAGCCTTGAACGACGAGACCAAGAATACTGGCACCCGTAACTGAACTAGCGGGACCTATAGCCTAAAGTAGCACAGGCATCACCTTAACCAGTAGAGATACTCTGTATTCCTATCAATGAACCCCCAACGGGAAATGTTACCATGCAAATTTAGAAAAGCAAAAGCCAAATAATTAACTTTTGCTAAGTTAAAATGGCTAAACACAAAAGATAACGAAACAATGAAACTTTCCAAAATCATCTCTATTGTACTTTGCCATGATCTTTTGGTTATTAGATTATAGAATATAGACTAGTAAAATAATTATAAATAAAATGAGGTCGGGAATGATTCCTACTTGTTTTAAAAGCGCTTCTTGGGCACCGGCAGACCGTCTAGTAAGCTTCCACGTGGAGCGATAATTTCAATTTTCCTGTCTCTTAATTGGCAAAATTGACCTAGTTTCATACTTTTTTGCACACGTCATTTGCGAAATAAAAATTTTTATCAGGTACGGTCAAGAAACAATAATAAATAAGTTAGAACTGAAGGCCAGTGATGTCACTGCCTCAGATCCATCAACTGAATAAAAATTAATAATGAACGAAAAATGAATGATTAATTAATTGGAAAACTAAAAGAGGGCTGTGATGGGTACACAATTGTCTGGTTAGAAGAGAATCAACTTAATTTTTTATGTTTAATTCTTTAAAATAGTGCTTCCGTGGAAGCATCATTAAAGATTAAATTATGGAATTAAGATAGTGACGTTATTGTTAAAGAACATGCAAACTGGAACACTTAAAGAGTAAAGAATAAACAGAGGGTTGTTGCTAGGGTTGTCTTTTCTTTTTGAATAGAGCAGCGATGATGAGTTTTGTTTTTGGAAGTTTAGTGATAGCGATGACAATAATTTGGTTTGGATGTTGTTTTCATGGCTTTCAAATTTTATTTAGAGAGTAATCACTTAGAGATTAATCATTCTAGGTGGCGTGACAAACTTTTGAGCTAATTAAAATTTCCATTTCAATAAAAAGAAGAAATTTTATATTCAAAATTAAACCATGGAATGTTTTCATGCAGCAAGAATTTATATTTTTTTTGTTTAAAATTAGATATAAATTGATTTTATACACACACACACACCTTCTCTAGTGAGGACATTTTCATTTTGTTATATTGAGGATGCATAACTAAAATATAAAAAAAAAATACATATTTCAATACATTGGAGACTATGTTTTTTTTTTTCTCTGTTAGTGTATTGAAATATGTATTCTTTTATCTACTAATGACATCCTTACTCTATTAAAATGAGAATGTGTGTGTGTGTGTGTGTGTGTGTGTGTGTAAGGAATAATAAAATTATAATGAGAGATCCTTATGTTATTAAGGTAAAGAATAAGTTAAAAGACCCAATATATATATACTCTAATAACTTAAGAAATCCCTTACTATGGAAGAGAGAATTTTTTGATTTGTTTTGCCTTAAAAGGTAAGAATTCAAGAATTAAATTAGAGTAAAAATGCGTCCTTCGGGCCTTCACCTTCACTTGCCTTTTTTAACCCCTTAATTTATTATTATTATTTTGTTTTATAAAATCAAGTTAGAACCTGAGATAATTTAGCAAAACATGGCTAGAATGACAATCTATTATTGAGGAATCTATTTTGAAGTAAATAGTACACAAAATGGTGGGGGGGAGGTGTATATAATGGCGGTAAAATAATCGATAAGACTCCTTCAATACACACACATATATATTTACTCTTAACGAATTTTTATAAGAAGTTTAATACAGGTATTCTTTCAAAAAGAAAGGAACTCCAAGGGGAGATCTACTAAATTTAAAAATATATTATTTGGTTAGTATTTATTTATCTCTCATAAATTTTAATAACTTTACGCGTAGATAGATTTGTCACTACAAAAAGTTTTGGGAAATTTACACTAATAACCATTAAAGTTTTGGTTTTTTTCATCTTAACCCCCCAAACAAATTTCTATCAACATTAGCCATAAAACAAGCTTTGAGACTAAAATACCCCTCTCCCTCATCTCTCCCCCAACACTCCCTTTCACTCATCTCTCCCAAACCGAACCAACTCCCATCATCGGCGGCAACATCAGCCCTCGTCGGCGGTGGCTCCATCTTTCATCGACGTCCGATCTACAATCTACAACTTTCAACAAAACCTAGATTAGCCATTTTTTTTATTTTCATTAATTTCAAATGAAATTTTAGAATAATAATGGTTGTAGTTTGAGAATAATGGTGGTGGTGGTGGTGTTTGTGGTGGTTGGTGGTGTTTTGGGAGTATTGTTTTTGGATTTTTGAGTGTTGTGGGGAGGGAGGGGGGGTGGGGGGCAGCGCGCGCGGGCGCCCATCGCTGGGCAGCAGCGCGGGCGCATGCGCGCCCCACTGTCGCACCAATTTTGGTGCGACAGCGCCCTACTGCCGCACCAATTTGGTGCGACAGCAAGCCTCTCGCACCCTATATTCTTTATGTTTTTGCATCCAGTTTTTCCAAATTTTGAATTTGTTGGTCTGCTTACGGGGTAAATGTCAGTAATATTGGTCTGCTTACGGTTGCTTCAAATTTTCAGGATGAT
This sequence comes from Citrus sinensis, assembly GCF_022201045.2. Taxonomy (NCBI): domain Eukaryota; kingdom Viridiplantae; phylum Streptophyta; class Magnoliopsida; order Sapindales; family Rutaceae; genus Citrus; species Citrus sinensis. The sequence goes on along the minus strand of NC_068560.1, from coordinate 32,805,597 downwards.
ATGTCTCGTAAAGACTGGAACTTGGTTAAGGTGCTGAAGAAAATTTTTAAGATACCATAAAGTGATGAATATTGTTCTATGAACGATTGGGCAGTTGAGTACTGCTCTTGGAATAATGCAGTCAATCTTTCTTTCATGCTAAGTTTTGTTAATAAATTTTTCATAGATACTTTGAGATAATCGATAACATGAATCTTTTAATTTCTTCGGATACTGATTCCAAATTCTGGGATTTTCTTCATCTTTCATTTGTTAGAAATTGGTGCCTGAAGCCTGAAGCCAAACGAACATATTGGCAGTTTTAAATCAAGTACCTTGGACAACCAATGATTCGTTTAAAATAAATTTAAGAAAGAAAAAAAGAGAGAACAGTAACATATGACATCTCAAATACGGCCAAAGGTTCAAGCTACAAAATGTGCCAAGCCATGTTGTTGAGCAAGCGTGCCTCTGGAACTTCCATCTTCATCAACTCTATTTTCTTCCAGCAAAATAATAACCAAGCAAATGCGATTAATCCTCGAATAAAACTTGGTGCGACAGGTTGCCTGTCGCACCAAGCTAAGTGCGACAGGTTGGTTTGCAAATCGTTTTACATTACAGAATCAAAGCACTGCAAGAAACTGAAGCCTCTTCGCCAAGAGCACTTACCAGTTGTTCTCATTCGATATTCAAACACAACTCATCTTGATCTCAGTCTCTATCCACGCATAAATGACCATTCTTTATTTGCAATATCGAAAATCACTAGCTTTACACTTCAATCTATTGATCTTTCACGTTCTTGGGGCTTTTCAAGTTCTGGGTTGCTGAGTTTGACGTTGAGCTATAAGAATTTGGAATGATTTATGGCTTCGAAGTGACACAAAACCGAACTTGTTGAAGGCTGGACCCTCTGTAGCTCGCACTTATGGAAAAGCAAAACTTGGTGCGATTAATCCTCGAATAAAACTTGGTGCGACAGGTGCCTGTCGCACCAAGCTAAGTGCGACAGGTTGCCTGTCGCACCAAGCTAAGTGCGACAGGTTGCCTGTCGCACCAAGCTAAGTGCGACAGGTTGCCTGTCGCACCAAGCTAAGTGCGACAGGTGCCTGTCGCACCAAGCTAAGTGCGACAGGTTGCCTGTCGCACCAAGCTAAGTGCGACAGGTTGCCTGTCGCACCAAGCTAAGTGCGACAGGTTGCCTGTCGCACCAAGCTAAGTGCGACAGGTTGCCTGTCGCACCAAGCTAAGTGCGACAGGTGCCTGTCGCACCAAGTTTTTTTTGCGACAGGCACCTGTCGCCATATTCACCCACGACTCAGTTCACTGAAACTCTCGAGCAAGTTCAAAAAATAACTCATGTGATGCCGATTAGTGTTGGATCCGGATAGATTATGATCGGATTTCACTTTTATCGTTGTCTTTTGCCGTCGCCGTTGGTTGATGATTAAAGAGTGGAAAGCTGCCTTTGGTTTGACGATATGTGAGAAAGAAAGTTGCTTTTGGTCTGTAAAGAAGGGTAATTTGGGGAGAAAAGCGTGTGTTTGGCTAATGTTGATAGAAAAAAGTTGAGAGGGTTAATTGTGAAAATAACAAAATTTTTATGGTTATTTTCGTAAATTTCCCAAAAGTTTTGGTTAATGACTTTATGTGGTGCACCCATAAAAAAATTTTAAAAAAAAAATGTCCGGAAAACTCGGCACTTGAGTACTTGACTGTATCTTATTATACATAATAATAAAAAAAAAAAGGTGCAATAAAAGTAATTAATGGGTTTTACAGTAACATTACTAGCAGTCGAAATGCAAGATGAAGACGGTGAAAATTTTTCGACTTGGCCCGCCCAACACATTGTCAGGGGACAAGGTCGCCTTGATGCATTGGGACAAAAAGTTGATGTCTTTGTATGACCATGAAACTTACGAATTCTTCCGAATACACCCCATCATCGGGATCCAAGTGCGTAACTGACAAAGTCATGAGCGTTTTCATTTAAAAGTGGAGTTTTAACATCACTCCAAAATCCTTATAACACCCCTTTTGAAAATACTCCAGTTTAATTTTATATATATACAAATTTATATATTAAAATCAACCATCTTACCATAAATAGTATCCTTCTTCAAAAAGTATCTATTTTAAGTTTTTATCTATAAAATATATACAAATCTTAAATTATTTTCTTCTTATTACATTATTTTATTTCCATAAATTTAAACTCTTGAACTTTTCTAAAAATAATATTTTTTAAAATATAAATATAAATTATATAACGGGGTAGTGTAAAAAGTTTGTGAAAATAATTATTTATTTCAGTGTTTAATTGATTTCCGTTCAAAACATAAAATGAATTCATTTGCATTTGATCATTTAGGTAATTTAAACTAAAAATGAATTTTATGTGAAATTTTGTCGTGTATCGAAAGACCTACTCTTTTTTAATGTTCAACCAAAGATAACTACTTATAATCATTCGATCACAGCCCTTAATTCCGTAACCTAATTTTAAACCATATATCACAAATATTGACCATTAATCGAAACAACACTCTTAGACAAACATCAACAATAATAAATAAATAAATAAATAAATCAGAATGTGTATCCTTAAATTGCGAATAGCTGCTTTAGAGATGTAGATTTAAAATTTCACACTGATTCAACCTTGAGGTTAACAAAATTATTATGTTTTATGGCTTGAGAGTTGAGAAATACTAATCCTAATGTTGTGAAGAGTAAATTTTAGTTAGCCGTAAACTAAAAGTTGTTAATTATAGTAAATACGACTTATAATTAGTAACCTTAATAAATTAGAAAAAGTTATTCATCTAGATTTTTCGTAGAATAAGAACCAAATGAAGCCTAAGTGATAATAATCAATCCTGGATGGATGGCATGGCGCTTGTAAATGCAAACACTGACACAGTTTTGAGAGCTAGCTGATGAGTGTCGAGTAGGACACTGTCCACCAGCTAGGTTGTAACAGTAGGGAAGGGAAAGCTACGCAACACGACGGTATCAACAGTGACACCAGCACCAATTCCGAACATAACGCCCCACTCGAGCCCTTCACCTGTGGTGACCTTCCCTTCCTCCGCCGATTTCCTCCTGATTTCATCTAGAATAAAAAACACACTCACCCCACCCATGTTTCCGTACTCGCTTAATACGTGTCTCGTGGCCGAGAGCTTCTGTTGTTTCAGCCCAAGTTTGGCTTCAATTTGGTTCACAATAGCCGGGCCACCGGGTTGAACAATCCAGAACAATGAGTTCCAATCTTTGATTCCGAACGGACTAAACGCCTCATCCAAACATTTCTCAATGTTTTCGGATACCACCGTGGCTACGTTTTTGGACAAATGAACTGTGAGTCCCATTTCCCGGAATTGTCCCGCAACATCTGAGTCGGAGCCCGGCAGAATCGTTTGTGCACCCGACACAATTTGGAACAATGGCTTTTCTGACAATGTAGTGTCAGGATTAGCGCCAATGATTAAAGCTGCGGCGCCGTCGCCGAAGAGGGCTTGGCCTGCAAGGCAGCCTAAGTTGGCATCAGAAGGTCCACGGAAAGTACCAAGGGATAAGTCAGAGCATACGACTAGAACGCGGGTACCAGGGTTGTTTTCAGCAAAGTCCTTGGCCATTCGGATGGCTGTGGCGCCAATGTAACAGCCTTGAAAGTATAGCATGACTCGTTTGACAGATGGGTTGAGGCCCAACATTTTGGTCAGCTGATAGTCAGCCCCGGGCATGTCTACGCCCACAAGTGAGCAGAAAATGAGATGCGTGATCTGGGATTTTGATTGGCCCCATTCTTTGATTGCTTTTGTTGCCGCTTCCTCGCCAAGTTTCGGTACTTCCCTAACCAATATATCTTGACGGCTATCGAGGGAGGAGCCGTCGTAGGCACATATATTTGGGTTCTTTTTGAGAATATCTTCGGTAACATGGAAGTAGCGTTTCTTCACATTTGATTTCTCGCCTGTAAACCACATACAATAACCATGCTGAGAAAAAGCATATGTTAATGTTAATTTATTAATGTGCATGCATGAAATAAAAATACGTAATAAACTCACAGATGCGTTTGAATTTTTGTTTGAGGAGAGTCATGTGGTCACTGTTGGTGACACGGAAGTAATAATCAGGGTAGTCAGCTTGGTATAAGCAGTTTGGTGGATTTGCAGTGCCGATGGCTAGGATCGTGGCTAACCCTCCTCCTTGCTGTTGGTTCTTCCCATCTTTAACTTTCTCCATTATATATTCAACCTTGATTTTGATGAACACGGCATGCTAACCAATTTCCAATACTGGTATTTATAGAGTTCTTTTTTTTAAAAAATATTTTAAAAAGTAGGGGAAAAAAATGCTGGTATATAGTTGTAAATTAATTGATAGATTTTCATAAATTGAATGCTAATCATGTAGATCACGTGATGTATATTTTTCTTCACACATCCCTTACCAACATGTAAATTTTTGTAAAAGTATATATGATTAACTCATATACAAAGATCAACTCAAGAGTTGAGGATTGCTTTAATTTTATGATACTTAATTCATAATTGAATTTGTATTATTAATTGATATGGGATTTTTTAAAGCATGGTATATTTTATATATAATATTTTGTATCCATAACATTGTGTTTGGAGCATTAGTAAATATGACAACGTTATGAATACAAAATATTATATATATATATAATATACCAAGGCCCATTACCAAATGTAGATACTAATCTATAACTTTATTAATTTTATTCATTCTTGTATATCAGGGCCTCCTATATTAAGTCTATTATGACTAACCCAAACAAATAATGATATGGTTGATTTGCTTAAAATTTAAGGGGATGGTTTGCGATTTCGCTCATTAATCTGCTCTATTCTTATTTATATAGGTCCATTATTGAATATGACATTATAAGAGATGGGATGAAACGTGAGTCCCATGACTACATTATTAGATGTGGATAGAGATTTATAACTTTATTATTCTTGTTTGTTCTTATCTCCTGGAACAACCTAAATTAAATCGACTATGAAATAACCCAAACAAATAATGATATGGTTAATTTTTTAAAAAATTTGTGGGGGTGTTCTGGGGCTGTGATCTTTAACCTACTTTGTTATTTTATATATATGTGTCCACTATTGAATATAACTTAACAAAAGATAGGATGGAAAGCAAGTTACTTTATTACATTTTGGATAGAGTTATCAACTTCATTTAATACTAAATTGACCTGGGGACATATATGATACAACTATTGAGTTTGTCAGAATAAGCAAGTCCCATTACTAGACATTATTGATAATATGCCTCCATTTTTTGCTTTCCCCAGAACGTGTATGTGCTCTTGATCAAGAAGCTCCACGTACCAAAACTGTGACAGCGTTAGAATGGTCAACATTGATAGGCTGGAGTTGATAAAATAAATGCCAATGTGTTTCAGCTCATGCAACAATATTGAGTCCCATGACTACATTATTAGATGTGGATAGAGATTTATAACTTTATTATTCTTGTTTGTTCTTATCTTCTGGAACAACCTAAATTAAATCGACCATGAAATAACCCAAACAAATAATGATATGGTTAATTTTTAAAAAAATTTGTGGGGGTGTTTTGGGGCTGTGCCTTTTAACCTACTTTGTTATTTTATATATATGTGTCCACTATTGAATATAACTTAACAAAAGATATGATGAAAATCAAGTCACTTTATTACATTTTGGATAGAGTCACTTTATTACATTTTGGATAGAGTTATCAACTTCATTTAATACTAAATTGACGTGGGGACATATATGATACAGCTATTGAGTTTGTCAGAAGAAGCAAGTCCCATTACTAGACATTATTGATAATATGCCTCCATTTTTTACTTTCCCCAGAACGTGCATGTGCTCTTGATCTAGAAGCTCCATGTACCAAAACTGTGACAGCGTTAGAATGGTCAACATTGATAGGCTGGAGTTGATAAAATAAATGACAATATGTTTTAACTCGCGCAACAATATGTAGTCCCATGACTACATTATTAGATGTGGATAGAGATTTATAACTTTATTATTCTTGTTTGTTCTTATCTCCTGGAACAACCTAAATTAAATCTACTATGAAATAACCCAAACAAATAATGATATGATTAATTTTTAACCTACTTTGTTATTTTATATATATGCATCCACTATTGAATATAACTTAACAAAAGATAAGATGAAAAACAAGTCATTTTATTACATTTTGGATAAAGTGATCAACTTCATTTAATACTAAATTGACATGGGGACATATATGATACAACTATTGAGTTTGTCAGAAGAAGCAAGTCCCATTACTAGACATTATTGATAATATGCCTCCATTTTTTGCTTTCCCCAGAACGTGCATGTGCTCTTCATCAAGAAGTTCCACGTACCAAAACTGTGACAGCGTTAGAATGGTCAACATTGATAGGCTAGAGTTGATAAAATAAATGACAATGTGTTTCAGCTCGTGCAACAATATTGAGTCCCATGACTACATTATTAGATGTGGATAGAGATTTATAACTTTATTATTCTTGTTTGTTCTTATCTCCTGGAACAACCTAAATTAAATCGACTATGAAATAACCCAAACAAATAATGATATGGTTAATTTTTAACCTACTTTGTTATTTTATATATATGTGTCCACTATTGAATATAACTTAACAAAAGATATGATGAAAAGCAAGTCACTTTATTACATTTTGGATAGAGTTATCAACTTCATTTAATACTAAATTGACGTGGGGACATATATGATACAGCTATTGAGTTTGTCAGAAGAAGTAAGTCCCATTACTAGACATTATTGATAATATGCCTCCATTTTTTGCTTTCCCCAGAACGTGCATGTGCTCTTGATCTAGAAGCTCCACGTACCAAAACTGTGACAGCGTTAGAATGGTCAACATTGATAGGCTGGAGTTGATAAAATAAATGACAATATGTTTCAACTCGCGCAACAATATGTAGTCCCATGACTACATTATTAGATGTGGATAGAGATTTATAACTTTATTATTCTTGTTTGTTCTTATCTCCTGGACCAACCTAAATTAAATCGACTATGAAATAACCCAAACAAATAATGATATGGTTAATTTTTAAAAACATTTGTGGGGGTGTTCTGGGGCTGTGCCCTTTAACCTACTTTGTTATTTTATATATATGTGTTCACTATTGAATATAACTTAACAAAAGATAGGATGAAAAGCAAGTCACTTTATTACATTTTGGATAGAGTTATCAACTTCATTTAATACTAAATTGACGTGGGGACATATATGATACAGCTATTGAGTTTGTCAGAAGAAGCAAGTCCCATTACTATACATTATTGATAATATGCCTCCATTTTTGGCTTTCCCCAGCACGTGCATGTGCTCTTCATCAAGAAGCTCCACGTACCAAAACTGTGACAGCGTTAGAATGGTCAACATTGATAGGCTGGAGTTGATAAAATAAATGACAATGTGTTTCAACTCGCGCAACAATATTGAGTCCCATGACTACAATATTAGATGTGGATAGAGATTTATAACTTTATTATTCTTGTTTGTTCTTATCTCCTGGACCAACCTAAATTAAATCGACTATGAAATAACCCAAACAAATAATGATATGGTTAATTTTTAAAAACATTTGTGGGGGTGTTCTGGGGCTGTGCCCTTTAACCTACTTTGTTATTTTATATATATGTGTTCACTATTGAATATAACTTAACAAAAGATAGGATGAAAAGCAAGTCACTTTATTACATTTTGGATAGAGTTATCAACTTCATTTAATACTAAATTGACGTGGGGACATATATGATACAGCTATTGAGTTTGTCAGAAGAAGCAAGTCCCATTACTATACATTATTGATAATATGCCTCCATTTTTTGCTTTTCCCAGCACGTGCATGTGCTCTTCATCAAGAAGCTCCACGTACCAAAACTGTGACAGCGTTAGAATGGTCAACATTGATAGGCTGGAGTTGATAAAATAAATGACAATGTGTTTCAACTCGCGCAACAATATTGAGTCCCATGACTACAATATTAGATGTGGATAGAGATTTATAACTTTATTATTCTTGTTTGTTCTTATCTCCTGGACCAACCTAAATTAAATCGACTATGAAATAACCCAAACAAATAATGATATGGTTAATTTTTAAAAACATTTGTGGGGGTGTTCTGGGGCTGTGCCCTTTAACCTACTTTGTTATTTTATATATATGTGTTCACTATTGAATATAACTTAACAAAAGATAGGATGAAAAGCAAGTCACTTTATTACATTTTGGATAGAGTTATCAACTTCATTTAATACTAAATTGACGTGGGGACATATATGATACAGCTATTGAGTTTGTCAGAAGAAGCAAGTCCCATTACTATACATTATTGATAATATGCCTCCATTTTTGGCTTTCCCCAGCACGTGCATGTGCTCTTCATCAAGAAGCTCCACGTACCAAAACTGTGACAGCGTTAGAATGGTCAACATTGATAGGCTGGAGTTGATAAAATAAATGACAATGTGTTTCAACTCGCGCAACAATATTGAGTCTCATGACTACAATATTAGATGTGGATAGAGATTTATAACTTTATTATTCTTGTTTGTTCTTATCTCCTGGACCAACCTAAATTAAATCGACTATGAAATAACCCAAACAAATAATGATATGGTTAATTTTTAAAAACATTTGTGGGGGTGTTCTGGGGCTGTGCCCTTTAACCTACTTTGTTATTTTATATATATGTGTTCACTATTGAATATAACTTAACAAAAGATAGGATGAAAAGCAAGTCACTTTATTACATTTTGGATAGAGTTATCAACTTCATTTAATACTAAATTGACGTGGGGACATATATGATACAGCTATTGAGTTTGTCAGAAGAAGCAAGTCCCATTACTATACATTATTGATAATATGCCTCCATTTTTGGCTTTCCCCAGCACGTGCATGTGCTCTTCATCAAGAAGCTCCACGTACCAAAACTGTGACAGCGTTAGAATGGTCAACATTGATAGGCTGGAGTTGATAAAATAAATGACAATGTGTTTCAACTCGCGCAACAATATTGAGTCTCATGACTACAATATTAGATGTGGATAGAGATTTATAACTTTATTATTCTTGTTTGTTCTTATCTCCTGGACCAACCTAAATTAAATCGACTATGAAATAACCCAAACAAATAATGATATGGTTAATTTTTAAAAACATTTGTGGGGGTGTTCTGGGGCTGTGCCCTTTAACCTACTTTGTTATTTTATATATATGTGTTCACTATTGAATATAACTTAACAAAAGATAGGATGAAAAGCAAGTCACTTTATTACATTTTGGATAGAGTTATCAACTTCATTTAATACTAAATTGACGTGGGGACATATATGATACAGCTATTGAGTTTGTCAGAAGAAGCAAGTCCCATTACTATACATTATTGATAATATGCCTCCATTTTTGGCTTTCCCCAGCACGTGCATGTGCTCTTCATCAAGAAGCTCCACGTACCAAAACTGTGACAGCGTTAGAATGGTCAACATTGATAGGCTGGAGTTGATAAAATAAATGACAATGTGTTTCAACTCGCGCAACAATATTGAGTCCCATGACTACAATATTAGATGTGGATAGAGATTTATAACTTTATTATTCTTGTTTGTTCTTATCTCCTGGACCAACCTAAATTAAATCGACTATGAAATAACCCAAACAAATAATGATATGGTTAATTTTTTAAAAAAATTGTGGGGGTGTTCTGGGGCTGTGATCTTTAACCTACTTTGTTATTTTATATATATGTGTCCACTATTGAATATAACTTAACAAAAGATAGGATGGAAAGCAAGTCACTTTATTACATTTTGGATAGAGTTATCAACTTCATTTAATACTAAATTGACCTGGGGACATATATGATACAACTATTGAGTTTGTCAGAAGAAGCAAGTCCCATTATTAGACATTATTGATAATATGCCTCCATTTTTTGCTTTCCCCAGAACGTGCATGCGCTCTTCATCAAGAAGCTCCACGTACCAAAACTGTGACAGTGTTAGAATGGTCAACATTGTTAGGCTGGAGTTGATAAAATAAATGACAATGTGTTTCAGCTCGCGCAACAATATTGAGTCCCATGACTACATTATTAGATGTGGATAGAGATTTATAACTTTATTATTCTTGTTTGTTCTTATCTCCTGGAACAACCTAAATTAAATCTACTATGAAATAACCCAAACAAATAATGATATGATTAATTTTTTAAAAAAATTTGTGGGGGTGTTCTGGGGCTGTGCTCTTGAACCTACTTTGTCATTTTATATAGGGAAAATATCCACCGTCCACCTATTTTTTACAATTTTTTTAAAAATACACATTTCCTTCTTTTTTTTGCTGAAATCCACCTAAAGTAACATTTTGTTTCACTTTTCCACTTCCGATTGGAATCTGTTCAGAAAACTAACGAAAACTTAAAAAAATGTCAATTTTACCCCCAAAACGAAAATTACAATTGCACCCTAAAAAATACAAAAAATAATCAGATTTAATAATGAATATCATTATTGGTACGTTAATGAAGTACAAAAAAATCTTAACTACTAGAGATTATCACTCAATGAATAATAAAACTCTACTTATCTTAAATTCAGTTGATGGTTTGCGAGATTGAGCTATTTTTAATACTACTGTTATAATTTAGCATTCTAATTACAGACATATTTAAAAAAAAAAAACTTGCACCTGATGGTTGTGGAATTAATTTCTTTATTAACCGATGGAAAAAATAATTAGATTTAATCTGATTATTTTTTGTAATTTTTAAGATGAAATTGTAAATTTCGTTTTGAGGGGTTAAATGGTCATTTTTTTAAGTTTCCGTTAGTGGAAAAGTGAAACAAAATGTAACTTTAGGTAGATTCCAGCCCAAAAAAAGAAGGAATTGTGTATTTTTGAAAAAGTTAGAAAAAACAGGTGGATGGTGGATGTTTTCCCTTATATATATATGTGTCCATTATTGAATAGAAATATTATCATTTTTCCGCCAAAGGTATTCTGACACACCATGTCAGTACCACGGTTTTGTAAAACCATCAATTTACCACCAAATGTTTAAACTGTTAATATTTTCCCACCATTCCGTTAAAACTCAGTTAATATGTAACGGAAAATTCATAAAAGGTCAATTTTACCCCTGGAGCGTAAAAGACCATATAATTATCACACGAATTTAGTGGATGAGGTTTTTTATTCACATCCAAATAATCTTTAGGAGAAAATTAAAAAAAAATGGATTGGGTCCTCTGGCTAGGGCAAATTAAGAATTGAAAATTTTGGAGCGAAATACCATAGGATTTAAAATGATAGGGACCAAATAATATTTAGTTGAATAAACCTTTTTTCGAGCCTTTTCACACGGAAAAAAATATTTATTTTTAAAATTTTTTAAAACTCATACTATTACATTAACATGATAATTATATTAGTTTTTATTATTTTAAATTTTACTCTCACAACCATCAAACAATTCAAAATCTTTAAAGAAAATATCACATAATGCTAAGTAAGTGAATTAACATTCTCAAATGAGGGATCAACTAGAGTCTTAAATCTAAGTCACTTGTTGGTTAACTAAAACTTTAATTAAGTAAATACTTAAATATAATTTCTTAAATGACATAATTTTGTAGTTTGATTAATATTTTATTCTTAAATCACATAAGCTCAAGGTTATGTGTTGCTGAGATAAAGCAAAAGCTCAATTTTATAAGCTCAAGGTTAATTACATGGTTTTTTACGCTCCAGGAGTAAAATTAATCTTTTATGAATTTTTCGTTACATATTAACTGAATTTTAACGGAATGGTGGGAAAATACTAACAGTTTAAACGTTTAGTGAAAATTTGATGATTTTACCAAACTATGGTACTGACATGATGTATCAGAATATTTTTGGTAGGAAAATGATAATATCCCTTATTGAATATAACTTAACAAAAGATAGGATGAAAAGCAAGTCACTTTATTATATTTTGGATAGAGTCATCAACTTCATTTAATACTAAATTGACGCAGGGACATGTATGATACAACTATTGAGTTTGTCAGAAAAAGCAAGTCCCATTACTAGACATTATTGATAAGATGCCTCCATTTTTAGCTTTCCCCATAACGTGCATATGCTCTTGATCAAGAAGCTCCACGTACCAAAACTGTGACAACGTTAAAATGGTCAACATTGATAGGCTAGAGTTGATAAAATAAATGACAACGTGTTTCAGCCCGCGCAACAATTATTGTCTGTTCGTCAGTTTGGTGGTTGAATTTGAAAGGTTCTGTCGGATCAAGTTTATAATGGACACAACCGCCAAAGCCGCCCCTCAAATTCTCAAGTTAACCATATCATTATTTGCTTGAGTCTATATCACAATAAATTTTACTTAGGCGATAAAAATTAATATAGACGTCTCATTGTAAAATACATATCAGTAATTCAAAAAATGGAAAAAGAAGTTGCAGATTATTTCACGTGGAAATAATCTAAGTAGCTAGGAATCGATGGCATTGCTGGGGAAATTTCAAGAGACCCAACGACCTCAAGGTTTGGCTTCAATACTAAGCCATAGGCACAGCAAATCCAGCAAACTGTGTGTACCAAACTGATTATCCTGATTTTTACTTCCGAATCACTAGCAGCAATCACATGACAGAGTTGAAGGAGAAATTCAAGCGCATGTGTACGCACATTTAGTTGTTCATCTATGCATCACTTAAACAATCTATTGATGACTCGTTGTAGAATCATATATAAGCAGCTTTATATAGATCACGCAGGCAAATAAACATCATTTTGCCACTGTTATCTTGTGTTTTTTTTGCTAACTGTAAAGAAACGCTACACGTACCTAACTGAAGAAGTTCTCAAGGAGAATCCAAGCTTATGCACGTATGATGCCCCATCTTTGACGCTCGTCAAGATATTCTAGTTCCTAAGGTACCAAAACTCGGCAAAGAAGCAGTATCAAAGGCCATCAAAGAATGGGGACAACCCATATCAAAGATCACTCATCTCATTTCCTGTTCAGTTTCAGGTGTAGATATGCCTGGTGCAGATTATCAACTTACAAAACTTCTTGGCCTTAAACCATCTGTTAAAAGAGTGATGTTGTATGCGCAAGGCTGTTCTGCTGGCGCAACGGTTCTACGCCTCGCCAAGGACTGCTGAAAGCAATGCTGGTGCACGCGTTCTAGTTGTCTGCTCTGAGATTACTGTTGGTACTTTCCGAGCACCTTCTGATGAAAACTTGTCATGTCTTGTAAACCGGGCAATTGTTGGTGACGGTACAGCAGCTCTGATCGTTGGTGCCTGTCCTGATATAAACACAGAGCGACCATTGTTCCACATTGTGCCAACTGCACAGACAATTCTTCCAGATTCGGAAGATGCAATCAAGGGGCATTTTCGAGAGGTCGGTCCGACTGTTCATTTGTCAAAGAACTAGTCCCCATTGATTGCTGATAACATTGACAAGTTCTTGGCCGAATCTTTTGATCAAGTTAGCTTGAATGATCATGATTGGAACTCTTTGTTCTGGATGATGCATCCCATTGGACCAGCAGTTCTTGACCAGATTGAAGGGAAACTTGGACTAGAGAAAACGAAACTCAGAGAAACTCGACACGTTCTAAGCGAGTATGGAAACATGGCGAGCGCCACTGTATTATTTGTTCTGGATGAGATGAGGAAGAGATCGGTGGAAGAAGGAAAGGCAACCACAGGAGAAGAACTTGAATGGGGAGTCCTGCTTGGATTCGAGGCAGGCCTCACTGTTGAAGCAATTGTGTTGCGTAGCATCCCTATGGTTTCTAACTGAGGAGTTGAAACCACTTGCTGAATAAGCTTAATCTATTGCAATGATAACGAAAGCATGCATTTCATGTATTTACAAATAAATCTGGCGGAGGACACCGGCATACCTGAAATGCTATTAAGTGGTTTAATAAAGATTAGAGATCCACTAAGTTCAAATTCATTGTTATCACTCGAGCATTATCTGTGCAACTTAAATCACTGCTGCAAATGCCAGAATCGAAAAACTTAACGTTAGAGAAACTGCTCCGAACACATGCCTGGCGTACTGAAATTGGCTTTTAACATTCAATAATCCATCAAGTTGACCAGCACATTTCCAAATTAACCAACATTCCCAGGAAAAAGGACCAAAACCATGAAAAGCTCCACAATTTGTTATCTATCACACTATTTTTACAGAATCAATTTGAAGACAATATTAACAGCAAACTGGGTCAGACTGAATATATTCCTCACAAACAATGTGAATATCCTATAAATGGCTACAAAAACCTTAATCCTGAAAGACTTGGACTATGTCATATGTTGATCACTACCAATAGATTGTCCTTGCTTCCGGTTCAGAGAGACATTTATAGCTTTGGCTGCGGCTGTGGCAGAGTCTTCCCTCTTGACAACTCTTTCAAGCTCTAAAACCTTCTCTGACAACAATGTAACATTTGTATTTGTGGATTGGACCAATTTGTTTGCAGTTTCCAGAGCAGTGCATAACTGGTAACCGGGAAAAAACAAATGAGTAAAAAAAGGGAAACAGTCAGATAACTGAAAATAACTATTTTCCTCGAGTAACTGCCCTTTTAGGAAACAAACTGAGTATAGAATAGTGCAATAACCTAAAATCTAGAGCAAAAGTTGTATGCAAGAATTACATAAAGGGGAAATTGAGGGTCGTCAAGAACAGCCTGCCTGTTTAAGTCATAAAAGATAAAGTTCACAAACCACCATTATGCCTAACGGTGGAAATTTGCAACAAGACCCATCAAACTGATACAAGCACAGTACAAAATTAGTGGATTTAGATTTTCATAACCAATTTATTAAACATGTCAAGTTCAGGTTTAGAGTTCCCTACACACAAACCTGTTTATGACACAATTAACTATACAATTAATCATATCATGTTGACTCGTACTTTTTACAATAGACAATAGAATTATGTTGTAACTATCATATTTTAAAGTGTTTAGTCATATTGAGACCAAAATTGATTAAATTTGTGTAGTTATTACTGCAAATATTTTGGAAAACATATTAAAATAAACATGTTAAATGGGCAAAATTATAGAAAAAAATCTTAAACTATGTTAAATGGTGAAAAAATTATAGCACATCCTATATGTGTGTCAGGATAGCGTTCAGGATTCCTGACATGATTAACCAACAATTCAGATCTATATAGGCTCAACTTGGCACGATACAACCACAACACACCAACCCAAATTGCCACTCATCTATGCCTTCTCCCATTTTGCCACGCCCAAGATGAAAAAATGATACAGAAAAAAGAGGACATAGAAGAAAAGGTTACTGTCAAACTAAAACAACATGTTTTTTGAGATAGAAGAATCAACATCAGTCCCTTGGATGCGGATACAAAAGAAGCAGTGCCACATCAAGAATAACATAAGATGATGATGGTTCCTACAGCATAACTGAATTAAATACGTGCTATACATACTTCAATACATGTCCAATTAGCTGTAGAACACAATATCCCATAAAATATGATCATTAAAGAAAAGCTAATTCTTCATATAACAAACATTCTTCAATAAAGATGATCCATTACCTTCAGTGTTAGAGCTGTCCATGAGTGGTCTGAACCAGAAAATGCCTTGTTTAATTGATCGTAGTTTTCCTGAAGCAAAATGATTGAAATGAACGTGCTTACAATCTTGAGAAGTAATTAGATAAGTTAACCATATTATGTAGAACCATATACAAGTTATCCTGCCATGCAATAACCATAATCTGTTGGTGAGCCTCCTGTTTATTTCTTTTAATTTGCCAATCCCCCTGTATAACCATAGGAAGGGGATCAAGTGACACCACACTAATGTGCATTTAACTTGCAAGCCATAAGATGCCATCTCAATGAATAAAATTATCTTCTCAATAGAACAAATCAAGAACAGATTAAACTAAGTCATTTAAAAAGGACAAATTACAGCACTAGGCTCTATTACTTAATGTTAAACAGACACAAAGTTCAACACAGTGTTTTTGGCTTCATCGCTTCGTAAATTTCAGGGTAAATTCGGCTAAGATTCAGTAAATTACTTGAACGACTAATCTAACAACAAATATGAGCTACTCATAATTCGATGGCATTGAGCTAGCAATAAGAACTTCTTCTTTTTTTCATTTTGACAATTACCCATTAATTAAAAAACGAACAAATCAAGGTCAGACAAGGTGGGGAAAAAAATAAACTTAAAAAAAAAACGAACATGAAAATATAGATGAAGAAGAGAACCTGAAAAAGCTTGGTGAGGTCCAATGAATGAGGGGTACTATTGGAATCTTGAACTAACGAAGATGGTGAAGAAGAATGGGAACTGTCAGAAGCTGTAACAGTTTCTCCTCCCACATCGCTTAACAGATCTCCGATTGTCAGGAGTGGCCCTCCTATTCCTCTCATCTTTATCTCGCTCTCCAGCTTCGTTTTATTTTCCATTTTATACGCACCGGAGCCCGGTACGGTGTAAACGATGCCAATTACCAAATTACAATATCTCGATACTCTCTGATATTTAAGAAAACCACAAACAGGGATATTATTTATATTATTGTTCGTTTGAGTCCCTGTAATTAGATTTGGTAATTTCTGTTGATAAAAATAGTGATATGTGTCATAAGAACGTGAGTTTTTGTGTCTATAAGTATTGTTTATTTGTTTATCTTTTCAAATTTTTTTAATGTGTCAGAATATTTTTATAATTTATTACAAAATATGGTAGATAATTTTATTAAATTATTACATAAATACAGTAGAATTATTAGATTATATTTGATATTTATAAAATAATAAATCTCGCACCAAGTAAATTTAACTTTAAAAATAATAGAGTTATATGACACAAACAACAAAATAATACGATGGACCCGTCCAAATATATCTACCATTCTACCTCAGGAGTGAATTCTTAACAAAATTTGACAATGCATAATACTTTCATGAGAACCTATATGATAAAAACTTCAAAACTCTATGTTTAACTGTGAATTTATAAAAAATAAGATAAAATACCCCTTTTGAATTCACGTTTAAGAGAAGAGCGACTCCACTAAATTCAATGTTTTCTTACATACACAGACACAGTGGCGCTGTGTTATTCCTCTAGGCTCAATCTTCGATCAGGTGAGTTTCGAATCTTAGTTAATCATATGGGTATCCAGAATTTTGAGAAATTAAATGATCTTTTATGTCGTCGTTGTTTTAAATTTTGTTTTTGTGTACTTTTTTTTTTGAACTTTGAAAGTTTTGTCATTTTTGCAGATAACTGGGCTAGTCAAGCACAAGCAGTTAAAAGAGTGAGGACAATGGCTAGTCAGGAGACAGTGAAGCAACTTGAAGATTGCTCAGTTTCCAAGTCAGTGATATTTCAAGAAACCTTTTAATCTGTCTTTCTATTTCAATGGAGTCGAATCTGCAATTGTTCTTCTATATGTTGGTGAAGACTGAAGCTATTTTCTTAATTGGATTATAGTATTTGTGTATTTGAAAGTTTTGCTTGAACTGTATGCATTTACAGTAAGTTCCATCTTTGTGATTCTTGGAGTCTTATGCTACCCTCTGGTTTTGTGAAATTCTTGGGGGAAAAAAATACAGACAAAGGGTATGTAACAGTAGCCTGCTTATTTATATGTTCATTTGGACTGATTGGCAATTCAAATGTTCTTTAATGAATTCTTAGTGCCACCGTGTTCTTTGTTAGAGTTGAGTTGTTAGAAGTAATTAGTTAGTTTTTATTGAAACAAGGAACTGACAATAATATTTTTCATTGTTTTTTTGAATTCTTGATTTATCTAACTTGTGTGATATTCGACTGACACAAGACAGTCCTCAACGACGCAGCGAGTGCTTTTTTTTTCCATTGTATGATATTATAATTTGGTTGGCATACCAACAACTCTATTTTCCTGATGCTGTGTTGGTTGCCTTTTGTGTTGTCAATAAGTAGTTAGTGTTATTTATTCAATTTCTTGATAATTCTCTACATTCCAGAGGTCTCAAATGATGAGTTTTCTCTTGGAACTTTTAAAAGTGCACACAATTTGTTTTTCATATTGATAATAGGTAAACTATGAATACTTTGCACGCTTTCATAGTAACTAGCACCCAAGGATGAGGGTGCTTGAATCCACATCACTGGGTGAGACAAGGTTGTTGGCTTTATCTGTAGAGCCCGTGCTCGAACAGTTTACTGCCTTTAAGGGATCCAAAAGTAAACCAGGCTAAGGCTTAGCTCAAAGCAGACAATATCATACTACATGGGAGTGGGCCAGCACATCCATTGCCGATTATGCATTTTGGATTCTGATACTAAGTAAATAACTCAGATATCTAAGATACGACCATTATATTGGTATCTTTTGCAATAACATGGATAGCGAATGATATGTAATATTCTAAGCTATGTGTGGTAGTATCCAGACAAGTCAACTAATATGAGGGTTGGATGTTTTTGACTCAGCATTATTTGGAGAATGTTGATGCAGTGCTCCACACATATCTTGATCACTTAACCTCAGTGATGTTTACCGTTACTGAAATGTTTCTTCATTTTGATGATTCAATGCGTGCTAGTGATTATGGTGATTTTTGTGCTCTGAAAATGTACTTCTCTTTTCAATTGCTTGGCTTGTATTGTTATTGATCCATAATATCCCTAGCTGGCACAAGCTGTAAAACAGAAATGAGAATAATTCAAATCTTTGCTATGAAATACTAGAATTGTATATAAATTGAAGTTGCTATTGCAACATTGAAAGCTAGCATGATTTTCATTTTGAGCTCGTATGTCAGAGTTAGTAACGAAGCATGTATATATACATAAAATACCAAAGGGTCACAAGTTTATGTTGCTCAGCATACTTCAATAGAGCGTCAACATGTCTCATTTTTCATTCATATCTCGCAAAATTCTCTTACCCATGGTAGAATTGATATCCAAGTTATTTTAAAGTTTATGGCCTTTTTATTGATCCAAATTTATGTTGTGTTTCACAATCGAGTGTTCTTTGGATGTTGAATGTCTGCAGTGCATTGGGGACATGGGTATTCTCAGTAGCCGGAGCTTTGCTTGCAATTCCGGTTGGGATAAAACGCAAATCTTTAGCGCCCCTTGTATTTTTTGGCACAACTGGTACTATGCTTGACATCATTATGGGGGTCAGTGCTTGTGAAAGAGAACATGCAGAACGCCAAATGAAGCTATTGGAAGCCCAAAATGCTGCAGCCGATGCTTCTTTAACTGAGACAGGAACTGAGACTTGAACTAAAGTCTAGATGACCATGTATCTCTGTATGAGGGTGCTCTGAGTTCGTTTTTCTTGCTGTAGGAGACTCGCTCATTTAGAATATCAGTTCTCTTTGCCTTGATTTTCCGTTCGTCTTTTCATTGCACGATCAATGACTTTGATGTTGTTCAGGCGTACTATAATATCAGCGAATAAAAATCAGAGTGTTCATCCAGAAAGGAGATGCTTTTTCATAAATGTGCTTGCGTTTGGCAGCCAAGAGGAGTTGGTGGAAGCTTGAGAATTGAGATGTGCTTTTCCACGTCACTTCTACAATTCTATTCAACCGCAAAATGTCCTCCAATTTATCCAGTTATTCTCCTTTGCATGAGCCTAATTTGGAGTGCACTTTAAGTCGTCAAAAATCAGAAACTATAAATGGAAGAGTTTTTGGCCAATCTTTAGCGCAAGCATGTAACATAATATTTACACCCAAATTTAATGAATATATTTTTCGGCGATTAGTGACAACGCTATTTCATCACAAAGCATGGAGCCCAGACAGGAACCATTTCAAGCCTTCCATTTTCCCTATGTAAGCTGGAATTTATAATCACCCGAAATTTCAAGGGACTGTTTTTCCTTGCTCCAGCAGCATTTTCAGAAGAATTATCCAAATCAGATAAAAGTACTTACTAGCACATTGGTATTTTTTTCCTTCCCCTACAGAGTCTTATCTGCATCTAATAAGCAAGACCCCACAAATGCTTCTGCAGTCATCTTGCGAAGATTAGTAGCTTTGGGGGTATAATGATTCTCCTTTTGAACACCTCCTGGATGAGGGGACTGATCATGATCTTTACCTCTATAGCACTGGTAGACTCTTTCAGCCCTGATGTTTCCGAACAAAAATTCAGCCGCCTTGTTTCTGATGAGGAGGGGCATGTATTCCAATTCATCCCCGACATATATAACTGCAGTAAAAAGCCAGAGAGACTAGCATTAGCAATGGCCAACAAGTTCAAATGAAAAAAGTTGCATTATTTTAAATCGACGCTCCAAAAAGAAAGCCGCAGGCTTATAAATTCAAGAAATGAATTGTACCATAAAAGGCCTATAGATCAAGCCCACTGCATGACGGCGATTTGAGCATCGTTCACGGTAGAGTAGGGCACAGAGTTTTGCCCGAATGTGGACCTGCCGTGTGGGGGAAAAAGACAAAAAAAAAAGTTAGATAATCATAACAATTGCCTTATAGAAAGCATTCAGAATTCATTTTCTTGCATAATTGCGAACCACATGGCTAGCAGCCTGTACAAATGAGATCTTCCACTAAATCTTTATCCTCTGTTCTACATAGTCTCCGGCTGAAGAACATTTTTTTCACACCCAAATTCACCAAGTGCTTTCCAGGTAATTGGCAGAAAAAATTTCACCAGTACATGCATCGAAAAATTGCCTTACGGGGACTGGTCAATCACGATACTTCTGAAAGCGAAAAACAATCCCTTGATTTTCTTTCTTCAGGCACCTTCCAATTCCTAGAGAGTTGCCTCCTTCGACTGCGCAAGATATTCCCACACATTAGTTACTACTGAAAAAATTATGGATGGTGCAGTCTAACATGGAGATCACACACATGAAGAAAAATATGATTATTATTTGTCATTGGAGAGGGCGAAAAAGGAAAGAGACAACAAACTAGTTGATACATGGTACAAATACAAGCACTAGTACATATGAAAACAGTTAAAAAATTTGGTGTAACGCGTATGTCCATGCGAAAACGAAAACCTTCTTTGTCTGAAAGTACCTGGGAGTTGTGCACTAGAAGTTGTAAAGCAGACTTAGTCCGCTGAACCCATTCTGCGACCTTCGATAGCTTCTCTTTTATCGATTTCCTACTTGAGATCCAGCCAGTAAGTCATCAACACCTGCATGAGCGGAGACAAGACTAAACATTTTTGAACTGCGTTAACTAAGTTCAATGTACGCTTCAAACTCTTTTTAACTTTTGAGATAAACAGAATGCAGTACCTTTTGAAATAAGTGATTCATAAGGGTGGATTGATTGAACATTGCAATGATGAAATATCTTTACTTTGTAACAGTACGACATCACCGGCAAATGCCACGCATTGCCTTCTCAATAGCTTTTGCCACAAAGAAACTGAGAAAAACCGCAGCGTCTCATCTCCCACCGTCCACCTTTCGATGGTATGTACTGGATGGTGCACAACAGTTATCAATAATAATTAACAAAAGAAGAAATAAATACACGGGTACACGAAGTATGAATATGGAATAAAGAGAGACAGACACCTGGACGGGAGTGGAGCAATGAACGGAGACGATAAGCTGAACGACGAAATCGCCGAAATGAGAAGCCGCTTGGGATAAATCGATCAATGGTCCGTACCATCCGATTGTTGACGTCATTTCTCAGTATGCATGCCTAATTTACATTTTAATTCAGAATTTTATCAAGAGTTAGAGAACAGTCTAATCGCTCAACTTCAAGTAGCATTTTTGGCGCGTTATTAATTAATTAATATCGGTTAGGGCTTTATCCCGGTGTTCGGATACAGCACCAGCGGTACCGGAGCATGTAATGCTATTCTTTTATGCTACTCTTGTTTTGCAAAACGATCCATTAATATGTTAGAGCTAGAGCTCAGATGATGAAATCTCAGCATTATTGTTTTTTAAATCCACTTACGATAACGTCAAATATCTTATATTTTAAATTAAATTAAAATTGGGTTCAGTCTTAAAATATAGTGATGGATTATATTGTATAAATTTTAATAATAATATATCATATTATTCTTGTAAATACATATCACAGCTCAATTTGACTACAGTAATTTAGATGTGTTTGAAATTAAGATTAGGTAGTTGTAGTTTAAAAAATTATAGCTTAAAAAATTACAATACTAAGATATTTAATAAATACTCACTGTTGTAACTTTTAAACTATGATAATAAAAAAATTATTATATTTTTAATAATTTTATTAAAATTATTATTTAAAATTTACATTTACTGTATATTACTAGCTTTTATTTTATACTTACAATTTTTTCTCACAGCAACTATAACTTAAAATTTACAACACATCAATCCCCAAGTCACCCTTTGTCTATACTCCTCCAACAGCTAAACATAAACATTACTGTAGTAATAATAAAGGAAGAAATCCGCGACAAAATAATCTGCAATGGAGAACATTAAAAAAAAATCTCACACATTGTTTAACACTTCCATTTCAACGCAAGGGGGATCACTCTTAAGAAGCAGTGAATGAAATTTGACAGCTCGTCATACGTCACTGCAAACGGTGTAAAGAACAAAAATAGAGAGAGCTAAAATAAGGTCCATCTGCCCACCCTTACCAAAAATTATCGGGATGCAGCAGTCCGATATTACATGTGAAAATGAAATATAAAATCCGAGAGCTCTGACGCTCACAATTGAAGCACTGGATTCGGGTGTGAATTAGACTGGAACTGACACCATACAAAAACAAGGGGCAATTCCAGGAAGTAGCTTTTCTTAAAAACAGCCACCAAAGCTCGGAGTCATTGAAGACCCACCCGTTATTTACAACTCCCACCCAATGTCTTGGCATCAATCAGATTCACCAAGCATTTCCAAATGAAACCCATAAATTATCATTTTTTTTTCATCCCTAAAACTCTAATTCAACTATACATTGTCTATCTACATCTGGTTACAGCATTTGACCATTCTGTAGAAAACACTCTATCCTCCTTAAGTACAGGGCTAATACTAGATTTGTCACTTTCAAACACATTTTACCTCATGTAGGAGCTCATGTAGAGCCGCACACCAATTTCAAGCGGTCCATCACCCCCACCGATTGCATTAAGTGCCACAGGAATTGTAGAGAGGAGAGGTATAGTTAAAGGGAATACCCCAGGATCAACTCCAGAGTTTGAAGAGGATCCGGAACACTGTCGTTTAGCATTTGCATCAGTTGTAAAGCACTTGTTAACACTGCCTCCAAACATGCCATGTTCCTCTTTCAGGTCATTAGGTCTAACAACCAATGCAACTTCTTCAAGAGCTTTATAGTTACCAGGACTACCTCTCTTAAATGAACGTTTTTGAGCACATAAACTAAGCACCAATGTAGAAGTAGTGTCAAGCCATTCTACTATCAAACCTTCAACTTCATCATAATATATTCGCCGTTCAATCTGACAAAAGAAGAAACGGTGCATGAGGCTAAAAAAGACATTTAAAATACAATAGAAATCACGGAATACACAAGGCTATGAACTCCTTACAGCCAGCTTCTCAATGTATACGGTCATAAATCTTGGCCCAAGAGCCAACACTCTTGCTTCCGACAATAAAACCTGAAATTTTAATACAAAAAACAAAGACATCAAATTTAACACGAAAGATATGCAACCAGGCTTAATCAAATGGAAGCAAGCATCAGATTGAAAATTACAAGACCTTTCCTCAAATTCAAATGTCATGCACTCATCTACTCTAAAAGTTTACACACAAAACCACAATCAGCAATCTGAATGGTTGTTGGTGAGCCACATCAACCAAAATGCTTAATTAATCAGAGATTGCCCATCTTTTTTGGAAGTTAGGAACTGTCCAAATGTGACAATGCAGAACAACACAGATAAATGGAACAAGACAGTAAGAAATAGCATATCATAACCATATGTCTTGGAAGTTGGGTGTAGAAATGTGACAATTCACAGCAACACAGATTATAAAATGATACAATGGATCAAAACACTAAGAGATAGCATTATCACGTTTAATATTTAACTATAGTAAGTTCACAATGCACAGCAAATATATTGCAACACCACAGAAACAACATATCATAGGTCCCAGCAATAACATGAAGTCTGTCATATCGAAACAATGGTCAAATAGTATTATCTAGTCTATTGTAACAAAAACCCCCCCCCCCCCCCCCCAAACAAAAAAAAAACAAAAAACCCGACTCGTATGCCTGATGGCCTCATTATTGATAAATCAACTGAATTATACCTAAAAAGATTTAAAATAGAAATTTATTCCTTTATTGTTTACCCTAACCATTTCTATACTCAATAGCAGGCTGAAATTTATTTTAAATTTGATTAATTCAGCTATCCCTCATATCAATTCCTTGTTACTAAGTTTAGCACATGTCATAGTTGCAGCTATACATAGATGATAGAAAAAGAGGTGAGATATAAAATTAGGCAACTAAATAATACCTCTTTTTTCTTCAGCAAAATCCACATATAGAGTTTCACACAGGCATCCTTAACATTCCTACAAGCGAGCTTTCGATCATTACAATGTGTAGCAACATTCACGAGTATATCAGCACAGGGAACTCCATATTTTAATGCTGCAACTGATAATGCTTCCCTGCCTTCAAGAGATTCTGCAGCATCTTTATTGTAAAAAATACCAGTTAAAAATCTTCCTCTCACTCCCTCCCTATGGTTATTTTTTGGCAACGTTCTTCTATGCTTCCAGTACAACTTCTCAGCTTCTAAAGCTGCATTCAATGTCCTGTGTACTACAAGATCAGGATACCGGCGCAGTGGTGAAGTAAAATGCGTATAAACAGGAAAAGCAAGTGCATAATGACCCCAATCTGTATCATCTTTGAAATCACCACTACAAAAGTAGGAGGCCAATTGCATTGGTCTTGTAGCATAATTGATAAGAATATCAAACAGAACATAATCATCCTTGAGCTTTTCCCGGGCTTGCTCCAGTGACTGATGGAACTGACCAGACGAAGAAGTGTCTAATTGCAAGCCATGCTTAGAACAAAAGGCTTCAAACTCTCTGAGTTTACGCATGTTAGGTGCAGGATGCCTCCTCAATAATGCACTATCTGGAAAAGCTCTAGCGATAACTTCAGCAGCTGTCTTATTTGCTAACAGCATAAATTCCTCAAAAAGAAAATTTAAGTCCTCTCTTCCCGAAAGCACACTGTCGTATGGAGTTCCATATTCATCAAATAAGAAAACAGGTTTGGAATTTTCAAGTCGTAGAGCCCCATCTGTAAACCTCTTATCTTTCAGTATTTTTGAAACTTCATAAAGACTTTTAATAGATCTAACAACATCAGACCATTCAAACTGGCCATACAACTGTGGCCAGCCTTCTCCTAAGGTATTGGAACTCTCCACATCAAATTTCCCATCAATGATATCCTGAGCATGTTCATATGAAAGCTTGCAACAAGATCTTATTACAGTGCGACCAATCCAGCGATCCACAACATCCCCAGCGCTATTTAAATCCCAGAAAATAGAAAATGCAAGTCTGTCTACTCCAGGATTAAGTGAACCTACTTCTTCTGAAAGCAAAACGGGCAACATTGGAATTTTGCGTTGCAGCATATAGACACTAGTTGAGCGAACTTGAGCTTCTATGTCCAAGGCTGTGCCAGGTAAAACAAAATATGACACATCCGCAATGTGGACACCGACTCTAGAAATGCCATCTGATAGCCTTTCAATTGATAGAGCATCATCAAGATCAGTGGCAGTGGAAGGGTCAATAGTAAATATGCAAAA
Source organism: Citrus sinensis (assembly GCF_022201045.2). Taxonomy (NCBI): domain Eukaryota; kingdom Viridiplantae; phylum Streptophyta; class Magnoliopsida; order Sapindales; family Rutaceae; genus Citrus; species Citrus sinensis. The sequence continues at coordinate 32,779,649 of NC_068560.1, read as the reverse complement.
ATTTCTAAGATCTTTTCTGCTAAGTAGTTCCTCCTGTGGCATCTCCCAAGGAACGCACGGAAGGCAGGAGAGCGATTCAGGAGAAAATCCAGAACAACAAATAGCATTTTCATATAAAATGGCATTGATCTGGGGCTCCACTTCACCACCTCGTCCAAAAACATGCAAGACATGGGCTTGAGGAAAAGGACTTTCTTCATTCCATTCATCAATTCGTGCAGCCACCAGTTCCATTTCAATAGTTGCATCACCTTCCTCTAATCTTTTCTTGATGCTGTCAGGCAAGTCTTTCACAAGGACCACCATTTTGGGATATTTTGGATGGGTTGGAGTCAGCTGGATATACTCACGATCAGGAACCGACAAAGAGCTCCTGTTCTTCTTCGCATCTTTTCTGGAACCTCCCTTGTAATTAAACCATTGGTTGACATTTAGGAATCCGACAATACCATCCCGACGAGGGGACCTTTCAATGATGGACACAACCCTGCCTGTCGGTCGTTTTGTTGGATATGAACTAATCATGGCAGACAATCTCTCAATTGCATTCATGCCATCATTCTGCTGACTCGAAGAAACTTTCTCTGTAGAGTCCGATGTGGAGGGATGATGTCCATTGATATAATTATAACCCTCTCGTTCAATCATTTCTTGATTATAAGCTTCGCTAGATGAATCATCGTCATGATGGATGCCCTTCTCAGAAAGCAAAGTACAATTAGAGTACTCATAACTCACATCTACTTTACTTTTACCTTTGCAAATATCACTGTGCATCCCATTTGCTTCTGTAGGCAAGTTACTATCTTCTACTATGGAAGAATTGTTTGAAAAACCTTTCATCTTGGCCCATAGTGACAAACGGTCAACTTTAATCAGCACAAAATCTCCCTCCACCTAAACAAGTGATTTTTTCAACAATTAGAAGCAGTTTCCTAATCCTAAGCATCTACCATCACAAATGCTTCATATACAGAAAGAGAAAGAGAATTGCACTTCATCAAGAATCTAGCTAGAAATATAGATCAAGTCCATGGAAAAAGCTAAAAGAGTAAATTGGCTAAATGGGGATGAAAAAGGAAATCCACTTTTACAGCTCGGTTTAAAGAATGAACATGAGTAATGCTAGAAGAACTCCAGACTTACAGCTCTGTTTTGAGCAGCAATCCCAGTAATGAGAACATCTGTTTGCACTCCCTCAATTTTGCAATAGGCCTACAATACAGACACTTGCTGAGAAGAAAATGCAAGAAAAGCACCAAATCCCCATACAGAGGAAAATTACAAACCTCAAGTCGATTGTGTGCATTCACACGATACAAGGCTTTAAAAGCATCTCCTTTCTGGCAGATATAGGGCAACAAAAAAAACACAAAAAATTGAGCTCGTAAGGGCAGGAAAATTCTATATACTGGTAAGCATAACGATGTATAAGTAACTATAATCTGTAGTTGTAGCTAACCTCTAATGCCTCATTAACAGCCTCCATGGACCAATGCGGAGCAAAAATTTTACATCGACCCTCAGACTGATGGGATGGATTATCATCCTTGTTTGTATATGCCCAACAAGAACTGTCATTGGCAATCGGTTCAGGACATGACCTTGATATTATACTTCCGCAAAGATCGGTTGCTAACAGAAGCTGACTTTGTGTGCTTCCTGACTCAGCTGATTCTTCTTCATTTATATGCATAGTTGGCATTGAACTGAAGGTAACGGTGGATGCTCCGGTAGGATCCTGCTCACTCAAAGGATGCAAGTCTAAATCCTGCTGTTTTGTAGAAGAGCAGTTCATGGATGAGGTGAGATTCTTTGTTTTGTAACCATTTTTTGTCTGTGTTGCTTCTCCACGTATTTCATTTACTGAATTACAAAATGCACGATCAATCATTTAACATAACCAAACTGAAGTCAGAGGCAAAGAATAATCGCCTTAATGCATGACCAAAAACATCCATATATCATACAACAGAATTAAGCTTACACTAAACTTAAATTTTGTCACATTTATCAAACAATTCAAAAATCAAGAACATCACTTGCATCCCAGTGTAATTAATATATAACGAACACATTAAACTCGGTTGCCATATGCAGAAAGAGAATAGTTTTTTTTTTCAAAGATTCCAGTGCTTCTAAAGTTATGAACCACGCAGCAGCCAAACAGACCCATATTATAACGTACTGACAAAAGCCAAATCAGAAAACGACAACAGACATCATGCAACCCGCGAATTTTACGAAACTCGCGGTAAAAGAAATATAAATAAAAATCCAAATCGAATAGTAATTTTCATAAAATAAAAATTAAATAAAAAAAGATAGTAAGTACGTACCTGAAGAGTTCTTATTGGATCGGCGATTAGATCGGCGATTCTTCTTCTTCTTTTCCTTGTCAACAACCTCATCGACCACCATAGGTTGAGATTGCTCAACGGCGCTCCCTCCTCTCATAATTTAACCAAACAACAAAATTCAAAAGAAATATCGAGACAAATCAAAAATAAAACAAAAACCTAGATCAGATTAAAAACTCAAGTCGTGGCATCTTCCGAATAGATGAAAAAAAGTATCAAAACGGAAGAAGCAGCAGGAATTGAGATGTTAATGAGGAGAAACTAGGTGAATCTGAAAGATGAATTTAGAAGGCCAAGGGAAGATAAGAGAGGGGTTAGGCTTAGGGATTTATATGAGTCTATGAGAGAGAGTCTGTGTCTGTGTGTGTGTGTTTGTGGTGAGAAAAGGACGTGATGATTGGTCGGCGACTCGGCGTAGACATAAGGCGCCGACTTTCGATTACTTTGTCTTCCCTCTTATCTTTCTTTTCTCTCGCTTTCCTTTTCTTTATGTAATTTTTTTTCTTTTTTCATTTTTCTTTTTTTCTTTTTTCTTTTCTCTTCCTCACTTCCTTTTATTTTTTTTGCCTTTTTTATATATTATTTTATTTGGAGTAAGATGCTAGGGTAGCTGGATCTTATGCCACGTGTTGTGCTTCTTTCTGACTCTAACTATTCTTTTATTTTTTTCATAATTACTGTTAACAATTTGTCACCGCTAGATGCTCAATTGCGCCCCCCCCCCCCGCCTACTTTCTTCCGAGTTATAATAGTCACGTGATTAAAAAATTAATGTCATTATTTGGATCCAGCTATGTACAACTGTGGTACCTCACCACAATTGCATTTAGTCATTAAATTTAACTATAATGATAATTGTAGGTTGATTCAATGAGTGAGTGTAGTTGTGCTGCACTATAATTTTGCTCATTATTTGAGGATTCATAATGTTTTGACAAAAAAATTAATTAAAAAATGTATACGATTAAAACCCTGAAATACGGTTACAAAATTAATTTGGCCCTTTCCCACCCTACATTTTTTTTTAATCTTGATTGCTTAATTGATAGCTCAAATTTAGATATAAAATTTTATATTAAAAAAATTCAATCTTTATCCATCTTTACCCATAAGCATTATGATCGTTTTTACTTTTGATAAAAAAAAAAATTTAATGTTTATTTCGATGACACCTACCAAATAAGTCTTCTAACGTTTAAGCTAAGACTAAGAATATCAAATATCAATCCCAATTGTAGGATAATAAATCAATTAGGAATTTTCTTGAATGTGTCTACACCATTGAATAGATTTTTATATATAGAATTTGTAAATTTTAGGTGTTTTATGAATTTTGTTGCCGATGTGTCAAAATATTTTGTATAGCCGAGAAAGTCAGAAAACTCATGGAATATTTAAAAATAATGATAATAGTAATAGAATAGAAAACATATACATATGGAGTAACAATTGAACCGTGATCATTTTATACAAATAAGTGTATACAAACTAATGACCGATGTGACACGATGAGGTTAATTATATGAAACTATCAAGGATCCACAAAATAAAAAAAAAATTATTATTTTTCGGTCAATCTCTTGGTGCCGCATCAGTTTATATGCATTAGCTTCTAAAAGTTTTTTGTGGTTTCCATTATTATTGAATATATTCCATTCATTTTGTGAAAGATCCATGATTGTTTTCGAAATATACTCTTAGAATTGTGACATTAATTGTGCTATTTTTTTTATAAAAAAAAGACACTTACACATTCAAGATTTGCGAAAATAATTATGTAGATCTCTATATTAAAAAAGAGACACTATATTTTAATCATAATATCCTTTGACTCTATTAACTGAAAAAATTAAATTTAGTATTTGACAACAAATAGAAATATAATATTAAAATAAATGTAACAATATATACATTTTTAAAAAAATTAATATTTAAAAAAGTCTTAATACTTTATAATCTTATATAATGTTAAATAAAAATTATAACAAATGGAAAGATAATATTAAAATAAGTATATAAAAATTTTAAATTATTTTCAATATTATATAGAATAATTTTAATAGTATTAATACACAAGGTATATTTTATTAATTATAAATCTATTTAACCCAAAGATTTATTTAAAAATTTTACAATAAATACAATATATATTACTAAAATAAATATAAAAATTTTTATTTCAAAATTTTATTTTGTATGTTAAAAATATTATAATATTATTAGTCTAATAAACAAATTAAACTACTTAAATTATATTTGTATCCATTAAAAATTTTAAAATTAATTTTTTAGTCACTGTATATAAATGATATTAGAGAAATTATCAATCGTATACCCTTAGTTTACTCCGTTATCAAATTTACTACAACATTATCAGTCATCCACCCTAAGTTGACAAAATATATATGTCGTCCACCAAACTGTTAGTTGCCATTTAAATATGATGATGTTAGAGGGGTAATCTAGTCTTTTTATATGATATAAGTGATAATTTAAGGGTATACAAGTGATAATTTTTTAAGGTAAAATCGTCAATTTGTTACTATTCCGTTAACTTTCAAACAGCAGTTAACGATTTAGTGGACGGCATATAACTTTTGTCAATTTAGGGTAGACGATTGATACACCCTTAAAATATTATAGTATTTATGATAAAAGTATAAATTTAAGGTATACGAATGATAATTTCCCATGATATTATGATTAAAGAGAGAGAGAGAGAGAGGGAATCTTGGTATTGCGAACTTAAGACATTTTTATAATGACTTTTGCTACCTTACATGCACGTAAGGTACAGTCTTTTACAAGGCTTGTGGGCCCAAATGAGACCCAGATAGAGGCTGTACCTTACATTGCATGTAAGGTAGCAGCTCCCTTTCATAATTATTTTCTCAAAATTTTCAGGGGCGTAACAGTCCTTTCTCATTTCTGCTTTTTCTTTTCCATTTTTGTTATGTTTCAGGGAATCAACATCTAATTGGCTAGAAAAATCACTTTATCTTTCCAGGCATGTGTGCATTAGTGGTGGAAGCTTTTTCATAAAAAATATTTCAAAGTATTGGACTCGCGTATGTATATGGTGCTATTTTAGAGTTGATATGAATGCTTGTAAAGTGATGCAATGTTTAAAAAATACAAAAGAGAAAAAAGAAAAGGGGTGTGATGCTTTTCAACCAACCTCATTCATTTCAAAATTTCAATTGATTGAATTAATAAAGTTTGGTTGTGTTTGATTTTTCAAAAGTCATTAGGAGGTGCCAAATTCACCCAAAATAAATAATATAGTTGTGGCTAAGATTGAGATTGTTTGTCATGATTGGCATCCGTTAATATAACATAGAAACCACGAGGAATCAATTTATCCGTCCGTTGATTTAATGCATAAACGACAACAAATCAAATTGAATAATTGGTCAATAAGCTTTGGTAAGACTATGGGCTATGACTATAAACCGAAAGCTGAAGAAAGAAAGCACCAGGACAGTGGAGTGAAGACTCGTACACATTCACGTGTCGATAATAATTATGTTCATTACTCATTAGTCAAGCGAAATGGGCAATCAAATCTATATATGCTAAGGCCTAAAACAAGCAAAATGTGATGTTGGGTCAACTTTATCTTTACAAGCCCACATCCTGGAAATTTTATTTTTATTGACTTTTGTAATTAGTATTTACACTAGTGGTTTTTCTTCTTGTACTTTCTTTTAAAAAAAATAAAAATAAAATATGTACCACAAAAGTGTGCGATGTTTTCCCACTAACCTTCAATTGATTCGATTAAAGTTCTATTTTTAATGGAATTTATTATAAACCATATAATTAAAAACTTCAAAAATTAAAATAAAAATGAATTAAAAAAAAAACCTCTTATAGTATCAAAAGTTTACTGTTTCATAGAGTTTTGTGAGAATTTAGGAATTATCACAATTGAAGAGTCTTGCAATAAGTGAATATCTAGTATGATTTATCTAGTGACTAAAAGTTCTTTCACAATTTTTAATGACTCTATTTGGTGTAGTTTTTCAAATATAACTACTTGAGCTTTTGTCAGTAAAACTTTTATAAAAAAAGAAAAATTAGTTGTTTGGTTGCTTATGAGAGTTTTTATTCAATATTATAAAATTATTTTAATAGATAATTTTTTTAAAAAAAGTTATGAAAGGAATGAAATAAAATTGCCAAACAAGTAAAGAATATTTTATATATTTTAATATTAGAAAAAATTAATATGTACTTATAAAAACCCAAAATTTGAGTCTTTGCTACTAATGATAGAATAACTTATTTAATATTCAAAAGTTCTTCTAAAAGAATAAGCAAATAACAAAAAATTTGAAAATTTTTTATGGGCTTAAATAAATACTTATTATTATTAAATAAGTCATATTAAATATGCACGAAATTGTTCAGTTGGATTATGTTGGATTTTGAGTAGAACTTTTAATGATAATATAAGTTATTTTGTCTATATTAAAAATGATTAAATTTTGAGTTTTTGGGAATAGAGATTGGATTTTTTTTAAATGTCCTTCACTTATTTTAAAATTTTATTTCATTCTTTCAATAACTATTTTCTATTGGATAAAAGTTTTACGTAAGAAAACTTTATTTGAAAAGTTATACCAAATAAAATATAAAGTTAGTTGGATTGTATTTTTCGAAACTTATTATGAATGTACTAAATTAAGCCAACTAAACCAGTTAGTTGAATTACAAAGTATAATAAATCAAATATAATTGAGTGGGGGTTGGGGCATAGCTTGGTCAAATCGAAATCAGGTCTGAAATTTATTTCGATTTTCGGTTTAGTTCGATTTGACTCTAAAATTTGATTGGATTAAGAATTGAAAATTGCTCAAGTTTGGATTCAGCTCGATTTAGACCGAATCGAAAATCAAGATTGATCATATTACATTTAAATATAAAAACTTAAAAAAAAATATTATCATTTTACTACCAAAGTTATTTTGACATATCATGTCAGTATCATGGTTTGCTGAAAAATGTATTTTACTACTAAACGTTTGAGCCGTTATCAATTCACTACTATTCCGTTAAGAATGTTAAAAATTTGTTGATGTCGTCGTAAGGGCATCAAAGACATTTCCAACTGTAAGAGTAAAATTTTCTGTTAATTTGATAAATAAATTATCATTTTACTACCAAGTTTTTAGGGAATTATCATTTTACTATCAAAGTTATTATGATACATAATGCTTAATTTACAACGAGTAAAATTGTCTTTTAAACTCTTGAGGGTAAAATCGATTTTTAACTCAATTTCTGCTAAATATTAACGTTTTCTTAATGGAATATTAGTGAATTGATAACGACGCAAACATTTGGTAGTAAAATATATTTTTCGGTAAACCATAGTACTGACATGATATGTCAGAATAATTTTAGTAGTAAAATAATAATTTTCCTAAAAAAATAAATCAAATAAAAAAAATTCATTTCCCTCAAATCTCAACTCAAATTAAAATTTGACCTGAAATTATAACCTGAACACGAATTGAACTTGAATCCCAACCGAACTAACTTTTGAAGCCATTTGAAATAAATTCTCAAAATTGAATGGAGTTGCAATCCGAACCAAAACTGGAAGCACCCACCCGTAGAACTGATGGTAAAACTTTTGGTAAGTCTAAAGATTATTTGAAAACAGAAAGTGCAACCGAAAGATTTAAAAAGCAAAGAAAAAAAAATATGGTGGATTGCGGACAACATTTTCACGTGTGGAACTCTGGATTATCACATGATCATTAACCAAAAGAAATGGACACCAGCATCATTGCTTTACATAAACCTCTTCAATAAATGGCTTTGTGCTTCCCGAAGAAGTTCTATTCGAGCCTATGTGTATGGCTATCATTATTGGGCTTCAATAAATGGCTTTACACTAACACTATTATTGGGCTTCATAATTGGAAATCCAGTCTTCCTAAGTTCGGATCAATTTCAATTTAAAAACGAAAAATGTTTTAAATATTGGAGATAACGCTCATTAATGTTATTGTTTTTTATTTTTCTGGAAAAAAAGGGACAAGAAATCAATGTTTTAAATTTTGGAGATAACGCTCATTAATGTTATTGCTTTTTTTTATTTTTCTGGAAAAATTAAAAAAAGTTTAATGCACACACATACATACACATAGATTCACATGGACAGTAGACTAAATTGTAGATCTTATTCAATATGTATGGCCATTTTTCTTTTCTTTTTTTTTTTTAATCGTTGACAATTAATAAAAATATGTTCAGAAACTTACAATTCAGTTACAATAAATCTTCACATGTTAGGGGTGGCCGACGTTATATGTCTAACAAATGATGCTAATCTTAATACGTACGTTATCGATTTTTTTTTTCCTTTTATTAATGTGTGTGTATTTTTAATGTCTATATAAGTCTAACCATTTGAATTTATTACAAATTTTAATTTTTTTAACCATTTATCAATGAATTCCCCCTCTAGATTTGTTGAATAATTTTATTTCAAATTTCCTAAGTTATTATTATTATTATTATTTTTAATTTTAGTTGTCCCTTTATGTTAGATTGGTGGGTCGCCCATGATAAGCCAATCCAACTTGATCCACACATGGTAAGCAGTTACCATTTGGGGTAATGAGGAATTGAAAGAGAATCTTTATCTTCTTCGTGAAGATTCAAAAATTAAGAACATTAAACAATTTATAAAAAAGGCATTTATATTTGATCAGAGAATGATTTTCGCTTGTGATTTTTTTTCGACCATTAACGTAATCCAATATTCAATTATTCCGTTGCTTAATTTGAAAAGAAAGATATTTTTAGAATCCCTATTTTTCTTTCACTTTAAATATAAGTTAATTGTTACATTACAACAATCACATTATAAAAAGTCTTAATCCGAAGCGTGATCTTTGATTAAAAGATAGAACTGACAGTTGCGAGTTTGAAATCTTTTATTATGAACCAAAAATTGTCCTTATTAGGCCAAGTAGATTGTTCTTCAATCCCAAATACAAAAGTTTAATAATCGTTTTAATATATTTTAAGGTTCTTTTAAAGTTTTTATACGGCCAAGTCATGGTGGTCGGCCAAAATTTATTCCAAGTTGTTGGCTGATTCTAACACTTGAAAAGGAAGGACAAAAAATATTGGTTTAATATGAACATTATCATATATTTTAATCCAACATTACATACCACTTGAAAAAAAAAATTTCGGTACTTCATTATCGCTTATTCAACGTCAGACAGTAACTGAAAAAAAAAAAAAAACATATTTTTTCTTAATTTTTTTAAAATTATTATGGCACCGATCTAATGTGATATGTCTGTTAAAAAAATAGTTAGTTAGATGTTCTGTATACTAAAAAGTCACAATTACCTATTAATGCTAAAATTTCAAGTCATAAGTCAGAATAACATCGAGCACGAATCCAGATATTAAAAGAGAACATAAACCTAAATAGATGAATAAATTTGTCAAATATTCAAAATTTAGAAGAAACAAATCAAATTAAAACAGGAGGAGATATGCAAAATTAAAATTAAGAATTAAAAGGAGACGAAGCATTCAACCATTCGTGGAGAGTGGATCAGGCTTGGTTGTCACGGGATTCAAAGGAATTCAAGAACCCACACATTAAATGAACCTCGAAGATTCATTGTCCATGTGAACCGCTCGTTAAATTTATGTTATATAGTATTATTTTAGACAAATTGTAGCTGGAATGAGTTGGATCATTCAGTTGATGAAAATAAAATAAAATAAAATAGTAGCAGTTCACTTGCCAACTACCTTCCAGAATGTAAATAATTGGATAATTAAAGAATTAAAAAAATTAATTAGCGCAGGATTCAACCATTAATTTCATCAATTTCTTGAAGATTTTATAATCACCATTCTGCATAAGTTTCTGGTTGCAAAATCTATATTATTTTTAAATGTTGAATTGAGATTTTAACTTAAATGTTGAATTGAGATTTTAACGGTAATATTCAAGCAGATTATATACGTATACTTTACCATGTTTACACAATGTTAATAATTTTGTGTCGCAAAAATAAACATAAGTTTCAACTTCATTAATAGAACTTTGTTGTAATTTTTGTAATTCTGATAATTTATTCAACTCCACTAATCTAAATGAGTTTAAGCAGCGCAGCTGCCCCAAACGGATCTTAAGTTGATGCATAAGATGCTATTCGCATCTCATGGTATTAAACTTTAAATTCACCCAAAGATATTAAGTCTTAGTTTGCTGTAAATTAATTTTGAAGCATGTTTTGAAGATTAGTGGTTATATGTTTCCTAACAAGTATCTCACTCAACTGTGTTTGTGTTTCAAATACCGAAGGTGACCTTCGTTCAAAAATAAAAATAGAAAATTACTGAAGCGACCTCTGTGAAGTCTGGAGAATTTCCAAAGCATTCAGGTCCTGAACAGTGATTTCACAGTTTTAAAAGAGCGTATTTGACGATGTTAACTAACAAATTGAGCCCCGATGAAATCAGAAAATGACCTTCTCTGCCATTTACAGTACACTTCTCACAAAGAAACCGATTTTCCCGCTCAGCAACGACCAAAACTCACCAAATCACTGCAGCTTCAACTCACACCCAACTCAGTACTTGTATATTAATATCACTCACCCGCTCTCAACTCGTTCGAGCTCACTCCACGCCCGAGTCAACTCTCTCGGCCCAGCAAAGTCATCCTCTCAAAATCACCCCTTCAAAAGAACCCAGCCCATTCAAGAATTATTCATTCTCTTCACATTCTCCATAACTCTTCTCTTATTCCGCCTCATCTCCAACGCTCTTTTGCCGAGTTTCCCTCTTCGTTGGCGCAATCTGGTAGCTTTCTCTCAACAAAATGAACCCACAACGCGAGGTTACCCTTCACATTTATGGCAAGCCGTTGTTGCCTATGAAGACAAGCGTTTTTTTTTGCATTTTGGAGTCGACCCAGTTGGGATTTCTCGTGCAGTTTTGTCTCTCTCGGCTCGCGGGGGCGGAAGCACTATAACCCAGCAGGTCACTGTTTTGTTATATTGTTTGTTTTTTCCCTTCTGTTTATTGCTTGCCAAATGTTCGATGTTTTTACTGAACCAAGTTGGATTTTGCTTGTTTTGTTTGGTAGGTTGGTGGTTGTTATTTGTACTTTATGTTTACATTGTTTATTTGGGTTATATTTTGGATGTGGTAAGTGATGGATGTTGTTTAATGCTGTTTTGACGAATGATTCAGTGAATAGAACATCATTTTCCTATAAATAATTTATAATATGAACGCCAACAATTTTAGCGTAAATAAATCGCATTACAAAACGCATTGCCTAGGTCAGGCTGGAACCTGTGTATTTGCATATTTAAATATTTGGAGTTGTTTACCGTAGAATGATTTAATTAAAGAAGATGGGATGGTAGTTCTGCATATAGCTAGCATTTGGAGAAAAGAAGATGTTGAAAGGGAATAATAAAGTGGAGGGGGAGAGAGGTTTTAGGACACGAATCACCCACCTTGTTAGAATAAATAACAATTCTGTAGGTTTGACCTGCATTAAATTTTAATATCTTACATCTATGCTGGCACTGAGTAAAAGATTAGCTTCTAACTTGGGCCACCAATAAGGATTTAGTTCGTGTAGAGAGGGAGAGGGAGAGAGAGAGAGAGAGAGAGAGAGAGAGAGATTCAGTAGTCAACGCTAGATGCAGAAACTGAGTTGGAGAAAAGAAATGGACCAGTTCCACCCTTACCAATTCCCCTTCATTATACCATTCTTCTTACTTCTCTATAATCTTCCGTTCATCAATCCTCCTTACGTTTATGGAACCTCTCTTGTTTGTAGCTACCATTTTCTTGTTTATTGCACCTGCCTCCAGCATTTCTTTCTCGGAGTTTATCCATCCAAATTTCACTGCTTCACATGTTAAATTCATTGATTATGGTGGCTCCTTCCTGACCTCTCATAATGGAACGTTTAAGGCTGCTATCGTCAATACTCGGTCACAGCAAAATAGCTTTTACTTATGCATCATCCATGTTTTGTCCAACACCATTATCTGGTCTGCTAATCGTGATACTCCCATTTCCGGTTCCGGTAAAATGAATCTTACGCCAAAAGGAATTATAATTTCCGATGAAAATGGCAATCTCAAATGGTCAACACCACCACTGAAATCATCAGTAAGTGCACTACGGCTGACTGAGATGGGTAACCTTGTTTTACTTGATGGCTTTAATGGCTCTCTTTGGGAGAGCTTCCATCACCCGACAGACACAATTGTGATTGGCCAACAATTACCTGCTGGAGAATCGCTGTCAAGTGCTGTATCAGATTACAATTTGGCAACAGGTGATTATAGCCTCACAGTTGGAGCTTCTGATGCAGAACTGCAATGGCAAGGACAGATGTATTGGAAATTATCAATGGATACCAAGGCTTATGTGGACTCAAGATATATCGTGGATTATATGGCAATAAACAGAACAGGAGTTTATTTGTTTGGTAACAATGGATCAGCGGTGGTAATCCGTGTGGTCTTGCCACCCTCCAACTTCCGAATTGCTAAGTTGGATGCCTCTGGCCAGTTTACTGTCCTTAGGCTTTCTGGCAGTGACTTGGAACAGGAATATATGGGACCTGATGATGGTTGTCAAATCCCATTCATCTGTGGCAGAATGGGAATGTGTGCTGATGACGCTACATCGGGGTCCCCCTCTTGTTCATGTCCAGCAGGATTCCACTTAGCTTCACAGAATACAAGTGGTTGTGTGCCAAGTGATGCTTCTCATTCTCTGCCAGTCGCTTGTAATTCAACTAGGAAAGAAAGCCTGTTGAATGCCTCTGTCGTTTCATATTTGAGGCTTGGCTATGGCATGGATTACTTTGCTAATCATTTCTTCCAGCCTAGCACATATGATGTGAATCTGTCATTCTGTCAAGAGTTGTGCTCGGATGACTGCTCTTGCTTGGGAATTTTCTTTAAAAATTCATCAGGATCTTGCTACATGCTTGGGAATGTGTTGGGCTCCATTATGTCAAGCAATACAGTTGATAGTGATCTTGTGGGCTACATCAAAGTTCTTGTTGGGCCTACTCAAGCAGACTTAAATCCTAACAACAGTTCCAGCAATCAAAATCAAGATTTTCCTTTAGTTGCTTTAGTGCTTTTACCATTCACTGGGTTCTTTCTTTTCTCTGCTCTGGGTTTCCTCTGGTGGAGAAGATGGAAACTTCACAAGAGTATAGATTCCAAATCAGGCAACCCCAACAACACACTGTCTTCAGGAGACCTGGAGGCCTTCTACATCCCAGGCTTACCTCAAAGGTTTGACTATGAAGAGCTGGAGGTGGCTACTGATAATTTTAAGAACCTTATTGGGTCAGGTGGGTTTGGTGCTGTCTATAAGGGTATATTGAATGATAAAACTATTGTAGCGGTGAAAAAGATTACAAATGTAGGTGTACAAGGGAAAAAGGATTTCTGCACTGAAATTGCAATTATTGGAAACATACACCATGTCAATTTGGTCAAATTGAAAGGGTTTTGTGCTCAAGGGAGACAACGCCTACTGGTATATGAGTATATGAATCACGGCTCACTGGACCGTATCCTCTTTGGAAATGGTCCTGTCTTGGAATGGCAAGAGAGGTTTGATATAGCACTGGGAACTGCTCGGGGGCTTGCATATTTGCACAGTGGTTGTGAACAAAAGATCATTCATTGTGATATCAAACCAGAAAACATTCTTTTGCACTATCATTTTCAGGCAAAGATATCTGATTTTGGGCTCTCAAAGCTTCTAACTCCTGAGCAGTCTAGCCTGTTCACAACAATGAGAGGCACTCGTGGCTACCTTGCACCTGAATGGCTTACAAACTCTGCAATATCAGAAAAAACTGATGTTTATAGTTTTGGAATGGTACTGCTTGAACTTGTGAGTGGGAGGAGAAATTGCTCACCACGATCACAAAGTCATAGCATGGATAGTAATAGTAGTGGGGTTCCCTCTTCATCGTCGTCAGCCTCAGCACTTGTTTATTTTCCACTATTGGCATTGGAAATGCATGAGCAAGGGAAGTACTTGGAGCTTGCTGACCCAAGATTAGAGGGCAGAGTTACAAATGAGGAGGTGGAAAAATTAGTGCGTATTGCTTTGTGCTGTGTTCATGAGGAACCAGCAATAAGACCGAATATGGTTAGCGTTGTTGGCATGTTGGAAGGAGGGATCCCTGTAGGTCAGCCAAGAGTTGAGTCTTTGAATTTCTTGCGTTTTTACGGGCGTAGATTTACTGAGGCTTCCATGATAGAAGAGGAAAATGGGCAAAGCGATGTTATGATTATTCCACGAGCAAATGCTTCTCTCACTAGCACAACAACTGGCTTCCCTACTTGTTTTTCTTATGTCTCTTCACATCAGATTTCTGGTCCAAGATAATGTTGATTATGAATGAACGACTATAAGGTCTAAGGGTATTGAATTTTAACTTTTATTTTCTTTGTAGAAACACCTGTGTAATTTGTATATCTTATTCTGTTGAAATACTTTGGTGGTGGTTCTTCTAAACTAGAGACAACTGGTTTTCAATTTCAGACCTTTTGACCACTGAAACTTGGCTGCTGAAATAATATTTCTGCCTTCGGATAGATGTAATTGATCTCTTCAGGGGACTCTATTTATTCTTAGTTTATTTGTGTGATATTACATACACGAAACCATATAGTAAACATATCCATCCACACATTGGGTCCACAACATAGTCATCCACACATAAGGTCCACAACTATATTATAAACATATCTATTCACACATCAGGTCGCAGTCGGCTCTGGTACCAATTGTAACAGCCCGAGCCCAACAACCAAGTAGAAAAAGGAAGGGCCCATGACTTATAAATCAATCTAGCCTGGCGATGTGGGATATTGCATACTTCTTCTTTTGAGGACCTACTGACCAGTCCAGGAACACCATTGCTAGCAGTGTGGGATATCAAAAACTGAGAATTGGTCTGAGATTTATTATCAGAAGCTGCCAGTAGGAATACTGCGAAACTAGCTTAGTAGTTAATAGGCTTTTCTGTTAATTTCAATACTCATTTATTTTTATTTATAGGTGTTGAATGATACTGATTCTGGTTCTAGACGAAGGTCCAAGAGCATGAAAGGCAAAAGGGACAGTAGAAATATAATGTTTGTTTTGTCTAAATCGACTCGAACAGCTTTGTTGGTGATAGCTCCTTTTTAACTCAATCTATTTGCTTTTTATGTCTTTTTGGCCATTGATAGGAATTCAACTATTAATACTGCTACTTTATGGCTTGTGTTCTTGATCTTTCTTTTATGCACTTTTAGTTGACTTAACATTAGTTTACTCAAAGCATAAAATTGAATGTAAAACAATAGTGTAAATGTGCTGGTTGAAATAAACACTATGTCACTAGTTATGACACATGATGACAGGAAAGAAAAATCTTCTGTTGTTGATTTTCTAATTTTTGGCTACTAGAACTTATGCAATGATGAGATGGCTCCAATCTTCCCTCTTCCCCTGCACTTGATTTTTGATTTTTTTTTTCTTAGGAATATTTGTTATTAGGGATTCAAGGAGAGTTTTGTTTCAGCTAGCCTAAGACTTGACCATTGCATGCTTTGTAGGAAATATGAACCTTGCTTTGTAGTTCTCTCTCTTCTTCTGGTTGATTTTTAAACGTTTCGCTTTTTATCAATTGGAGTTTTTTGTGTTTCTTAAGATGTTTCAATCCACATTGCAGCTTGTCAAGAATACTTTGCTAAATTTTTTGAACCTTGATTCGTAGTTCTCTCTCTTCCTCTGGTTGATTTTTAAACGTTTTGCTTTTTATCAATTGGAGTTCTCTGGGTTTCTTAACATGTTTCAAGCCACATGGCAGCTTGTCAAGAATACTTTCCTAAAAAATGAACGCACTATTTCAAGAAAGATTGTTGAGATGGTGCTAGCACTTGCTCTGGAGCGGGCAATATCAAAATGGGAAATATTGAGCTCGTATGTGAGTAAGGTAAATATGCTTCCTCCTCAAGCACTCTCCTAATGTCTTGTGTAAGGGGTGTCCATGCTGAGCTTTCTTTTCCTTTTAACTGAATTTAACCAAACTACATTTCTTGATAGAGACTTGTCAGCTTAAAATGCATTCTTGACATCTTAATCAAGAAGAATGATGCAGGAATATTTGTATGGAGATGATAACAGGTGCATTTATATTCTAGACTCTGGGAAGAGGAATCAAGAATAATTGGTTCTGAATTCGGATCATGTGTTTCATTCCCAGAGCTAAGAAAAATTTTCAAAGTTATTTTATGAAGTCTAGGTTATAGAATATGCAGAGGGAGTGAAAAAGTAAAAGATGTAAAGTGCAAATAATATTTGCAGATGTTGTCATGGAATGTTGCAGATATACTGGGGCCATGGTATCTATGGCATTGAATCAGCATCTATTTTCTATTTCGGAAAGCATCCATCTCTTCTGAGTATGGCAGAGGCCGCAATGCTTGCAGGGATGATACCTGCTCCAGATCTTCGATCACCGCTCAAGGACTGTAGCAGGTTTGTCTGGGCTGATATTGTTCAATTTGATCATCCTCCCCCCCAAAAAAAAAAGTCATTTTCTGATTTGACTCTTTTAAAGCGTTTTCAAAAGTTTCTGAGCTGGATGCTCATGACTTTTATGTGGTTTTACTTTTGTGTTAGTTACTGATTCTGTTATTTTTAAGGAAAATTTTGTACACTAAAGTATTAACTTCTCAATTTTTAATAGAGGGAAGACCTTCCAAGCAAGAGTTTTGAAAAGGATGGTGGAAGCAGGTTTTATTGACATTGAAACAGCGCTTTGGGTTTTGAAACAACCGCTTGATCTACGTGATGATGGGAAAAAATACGCAGATAGGCTTTTGTACCTTTTGTCTTTCTCCAAGGTAAAATTTTTTGCCCTTCTGTCTAATATTATAGTTTTTCTAGTATCAGGAGCAATTTGAAAAATCCTATTTTTAATCAACTTCTTTTACCATGCATTCAAAATTCTCAGACCTTGCGGCTCCAAGTGGATATTTTTTTCTCTTCTTTGAAATTTTCTACTTCATGTTACACTATTACTTCTGCATATTTTGTAAATTCTTCTTGAGTTTAAAAATTCTGTTTCTAGGGACTTGGAGGGTTCGACGAACTGAACCAAGGAGGCGTAGACTCAAGTATGAAGGATATATGGGACTGGGAAAAAGAAAGCAAGATACGGGAAGCATGTGAACATATGGAAAGATGGGCGACTAAGCTCCCACATCAGCTTGTGAAAAATATTTCTAAAAAGGATACGTGATAGAATGTGTTGATCGTTTTTAGTGTTCTCTGTGTTTTTTTTTTTAAAACTATTTTTTAGCATTCATTGGATGCTTCTCAGTAAGTTTTTCTTCATTAATCAATCAATCAATGTTATTATTATTATTATTACTTTAAATTACACTGCCCAACACATGGGCATACGTTCCTTGTTCACGACATTACTGTGAAGAACACTCTTGTATTTCCCATTGCTCAAATCCTGGAACAAAAGTTCCATATGATATTTAGTAAATAAATTTTCACAACAGAGGAGAGGAGGAAGGGAGTAAAGCAAACAAGCCACGAGAGGTTGCATAAAATAAGTGGCTTAAAACAATCCACATCGACAAAGTCGTGCCCAAACCTTAAATTTTAAACCCTAAAAACCTTAAACCCTAAATCTTAAAATCTTAAATCTTAAACCGATGAACAAGAAGTTATCAACTCATCATTTATCTTGAACGGAAAAGATAACATTCAAAACAAATATGCGTCAATGTTTAATTTTTATGACAAGTTATTTAAATATAATTTTAAAATGACATAACATCTAATTACTCAGTTCGCGAATGAATAATAATTTTCTGTATTAAAATAACAAACGGCATTCGAAAAGGTATGCGTCGATTGATATGTTATGACAATCGTCTAAATATGGTTTTAAAATGACGTAACATCTAGCTACTTAGTAAATGCAAGTCGTGTTTTGCTTAAAATAACGACATGTAGATCCGTAATGAAATGACATCTTGTTCTATAACGTATAGACGACAAGTCCTTTACTCTTTTAACTAACGAACGACCTGGCGTATACCTACTGTGTAAAGAAGCTTCGGCTTACCAACTCATAAGCTTAAAACCTAGCCTCATATGATCTCATTGAAGTATCGCCAAAGCCAAGCATGAAGAAGGCATCTGTCCCTACTCTAAAAATCGGAGCAGAAGGGCTCAATAGCTGGTTTGGGTACTTGAAATCTAATGGCATTCTCCAAATACCCTTAAGAAGTTCGAAGTTTGTGATATATGTGCTCAACGAGCTTGTTCGGTTTTGCTTATTTTGTAACCAGAGTTTTATGTCGCAATCCACAACAGAGTAGTTGAAGATAATGTGACCTCTGAAATGTGAAATGAAGAGGAATTATGTTCAAGACTTTCGAGGAGTAAAATATTGAATAATCGATGTTATGGTGGTGCTCCCTTCAGTCTCCTCGTTAACAGCCAAGCTGAAAATTAGTATTCAACAAGGAAACTAGGCATGGCATCAATCACTATTTCGGTAGGGCTACAAGTCACAACTCAGATGGATTGCCAAGTCCACTCCACCTTCATATTGGGTCGGGTTGGGCTTCTATTAAAATCGTACCAGATTAAGAATAGGCCCACAAATCAACTCTAATTAAATATTCAGGTTCTCGAACTTACGCCGATTGGACAAAATTCTATACAAGTCGAATCACAGCATGCCACGCTAGCCAACGACTTTGAGATGCGACTTTCATGAGCCAACCAAAATCGCCCGAACACGCAAGTGAGATAAAAAGGACCAGAAATTTCAATAAGTTTGCGCCTCCTTAATTCGGAGAAGACCGTGGAACAGCAGCTCTCATGGCTTACGTCGAGCGAGGTCAGGACTCAGAACACACACTCTCTAATTTTTTTAATTTGGATTTTTAAATTTTTGTAATTTATTTTGATCATCTGATCTATAAATTAGGGTTTTCAATCTAAGATTCTAAGTTCTGTTCTGAATATAGGGCTATTATTTTCCCGCCTTTGTATCGTTAATTTGTTGATTAGAGTTCTGTGAGAGATTCGAATTTAGGGGTTCTATTCTTGGCTAATTATTCTATTAATGTTTTCTGTGTTACTTTTTCTCTTTTGTCTTATTCTTTGATCGTCAATGTCAATGAATGGTGTTTTGACTTGTAAAATTTTTTTGTATATATTGCTTGTTTTTGAGGGATCAGCGTTTCCGTAAACATGATCCGATTGATGGTTTCATCCAATGATGATAGTCAACGCTAACATTGACCACAATGTACTTATGTCTTATTGGTTGCTTAGTTTTTAGTTAATTATTAACAGGCTTCCTTGTGAAACGATCTGAGGATTATTTAGCTATTTTTCTGTTTGAAATCTGGAACACTAGTTAGCAGTGAGCTTAAATTAAGCATTGATTTTGTTTTTCTTTTAGTTACATTCCTATTTTGATGCTTCTTTTCTTTTTTGTTTTACCTTTTGATATGCCCAGTTTTCAAATTTAATTTTATCCATCAAGTGTTCTTCTCCTGATTGTAAAGTAGTTTTTTTCTTTCTGAGGTCCACAGGAATTGGTATATTGAAAATCTGTTTGTAGGATATGATGCTTACTTTCTTCGAACCCCTTTGGACAACTTGGAGTTCTTATCCCCTACATTCTCTTTCTTGCTGAAACAGAAAGTGATTTCATTAAATTTTGATTGACGGGTAATAATTATAAATCATCCATTTTGTCAAAGCTTGTTGGCCTTAATTTTCTGGGCATCATGCAATTTAACTATTGACATTGGGATCTAAGCCCCTGTGTCTTCCATTATGATTCCATTTTTTACTTGGTGTTGTTTGTTTGTGAGTTTCTGTGTGTGTTGCTTGATTATAAGCAGAATTGGGATGCTGAAATTGCTTGGTCTTCTGCAATGACTGTACTTAAAATTGAAACAAACTTATGGCAGATTTCAGGGATGTTCATCATCTTGCTACTTGTATGAGCATAGCTGACTCTGAACTCATCTGAATATTTGTTTAGGTGTTGTCAAATCCAAGCGATCGATATGGCGTATCAGTACAATCACTGATTTTTTCTGGAGCATTATCAATTTCATACGCGTATTTTTTGCAACTATGTTTTCGGTAATGTTTTGATTTTCCCTTCTTGTTAGCATGTATGTTCTTCAGAAATACAGATGGCAGTTTGTCTAAAAACTTCTATTCTTAATGTCCTTTGTGCCGTAGATGGAAAAGTCTGATAATTACAGAAAAGGCTCTCGTTCTAGTAAGAAATGGGATGGCGGCCCAGGTGGTCCAGGAAGTGGACCATATGGTGGCGGTGGTCCACGTGGGCCATCCCGCGGACTTGACAATGTGCGAGGGCTAAATGATGTCCGTGGCAATGACCATAGTGAGTTTGAAAATCCTGAATACATTTCCAGTTCTTCGAATTTCCAGATATATTTTTATGTCTCACTGTTTCCCTAATTTGCTTACTATTTTAATTGCTTATCTTTTAGGCTCCTTACCTGCCTGTGGCTCCTGCTGTGGTGGCTAAGAGTGGCTCCTTTTCCTTTCACATTTACCATCGGGTCTGAAAACGCTTACTTTGAAACTGTCACGTCAGTAGAAGTTTTAAAAGCCGATATATTGTATTTTAATCTTCAATGTTAAACGAATGGAAGCTCTTTAATATGCTAGTTGAACTTTGATTTTCTGTAAATCAGCATCACTGTATAATATTTTTGGGTTAATAAAGCAAGATATATGGTTATTTGATTGAGGAATTCAATCCCCCCCCTTTTGTTTTTTGAGGAGGGGAATCCCACCTTTAATCTTAACGAACACCTAATTGAGGAGGGGAATCCCACCTTTAATCTTAACGAACACCTATAATTACATAATTTTAGATACAATTTTTTGTTCAAACGTAATTGCTAGAAAGGACAAAAGTTCACACAAAACGGCAGTCGCATATCGTCCGTTTTACAGAAGCTGAAAGAAAATAGAAGGAAAAGAATAAGAAACAAGCCAAAACGTTGAAGAACATTTTCAGATGAGCTGAAAAATGTTTACAAATTACAAATCAAAAGCTGCAAGCTGATTTAATAAAAGTATGATAATGGTAGCTTTGGAATACACAAACGAAAGAGGAAAAGATAGATGGATAAATAAATAAATAAATAAATAAAGAGAAAATATTCACCGTCCATCTGTTTTTTTTAATTTTTTAAAAAATACACAATTTTTTTTTTTTGCTGAAATCCACCTAAAATTACATTTTGTTTCACTTTTCCACTTTCGTTTGGAATCCGTTAAGAAAACTAACAGAAAATTAAAAAAATGACTATTTTACTCCCCAAAACGAAAATAATAATTTCACCCTAAAATTGCCAAAAATAATCAAATTAAATCTAAATATTTTCCCTATTGGTTAATAAAGAAAGTAAAATTATCATTAAATCTGATTATTTTTAGCATTTTTAAGGTGAAATTATAATTTTCGTTTTGGGGGTAAAATTGTTATTTTTTTAAGTTTCCGTTAGTTTTCTTAACGGATTCCAAACGGAAGTGGAAAAGTGAAACAAAATGTAATTCTAGGTGGATTCCAGCAAAAAAAAAGAAAAAGAATTGTGTATTTTTGAAAAAGTTAGAAAAAACAGGTGGACGGTGGATATTTTTCCATCAATAAATAAAAGAAGGTTACTTTAGTTGTTGTAATAACATGTCCTTTTTTTTTTTACATAACATTCTCAGCCGCTCAAGAGTCAAGAGACTGACTATCTCTCATGGCGAAATTGACATTTTTGTTGTTGTTCTTCGATGATAGCTTGACTATTTTTATCCGAACGACGAGTATCTAGAAACAAAATATTTCCGAAATACAAGAGAAAAATCAGCCTATTGTTTCTATAAATAGATTCTGTTGATAAATGATCAAAAAAATCAAAATGAACAAAATATCACGTCCATATTCTTCATTATTCTTTCTCATCCTATTTTCTAGCTAGGCACCAGAAATTTTGGTTTTCCGTTAACTCCATAAAAAGAGAGAGATACGTGTGTTGTCCACAGAGAGCTAAATTACTCAAGGGACACCTTTTGTGTTTTTAAACTTCAGAGTTGCACAAATTAAATCAATTGTGCATATGAATGGAGGGAGAGGTGAGAGTGCAAGACGTTGCTCTTAAGCACAATGACACAATCCCTCAACAGTTCATTAGGTCAGAGAATGAGCAACCTGGGATTACCACCGTCCATGGGGCTGTTCTCGAGGTTCCGGTTATCGATCTCAACGACCCAGATCAGGAAAAGGTCCACCGTTCGATCGTTGATGCGAGCCAGCAGTGGGGCATGTTCCAGGTTGTGAATCATGGGATACCTGGCGAGGTTATAAGAGAGCTTCAAAAAGTTGGAAAAATGTTTTTTGAGCTTCCACAAGAGGAGAAAGAGAAATATGCAAAGCCTCCTGATTCTAAGGATATACAAGGATATGGTTCAAAGCTTCAAAAAGAATTAGAAGGCAAGAAAGGTTGGGTTGATCATTTGTTTCACAAAATATGGCCTCCTTCTGCTATTGACTACCGGTTTTGGCCTGAGAACATTCCTTCTTACAGGTACGTGGAGCTATATGAAAATTTAAAAGGATGCTTTCCTGATTCCAACTTCAATTAGGTTTAAATCTAATTTAATATTAAAAAAATAACTTTTCAATGACATGATGCGTGGAATTACAATACCATATGTCATAAAACAATTCATCTTCATCTATTTAGATCAAATTAGAACTTGAATACATCAGAAAGATCAAATTTTAGAATAAATATATAACTTTAATCAACAGTATTGAAAAGATAGTAAAATGATATTAACCGCATTCTAATAATTCAAATGTCACGCCTTACAGGCTTTAGGTTATTTATTTATTTATTTATTGGTTTTGAATATTGTCAGGGAAGCTAACGAGGAATATAGAAAATATCTGCATGGGGTGGCAGACAAGCTTCTGAAGTGTCTCTCGTTAGGGTTAGGGTTAGAAGAAAATGATATGAAAGAAGCTCTGGGAGGTGACAACTTGATTTACCTTCTCAAGATAAACTACTATCCGCCGTGTCCGCAGCCGGAGCTTGCTCTTGGCGTGGTGGCTCATACGGATATGAGCTCCATCACCCTTCTTGTGCCCAACGACGTGCAGGGCCTTCAGGCTTCAAGAGATGGCCATTGGTATGATGTAAAGTACATCCCAAATGCCCTTGTCATCCACATTGGGGATCAAATGGAGGTACATTTTTGCTTTCGTACTTTGTCTTTTAAAGGAAAATGAAAAAAAAAAAAAGGGTATACTTTGTCTGTAAACCCATTTTATTAGAATTTTTGTGGCATGTAGTTTCTGACGAATTATATAATTGAAAGAGTGAATGTACACGTGACAATAATCGAATAGAGGGAGATCAAAGGAAACCGAGATCATCAATTCCCAAATACCTACAAGAGCATGAATAGTTAATTTACAATTTTTTTCCTTTTTGGTCTTTATAAACTTTTATGTGGCAGATTTTGAGCAATGGAAAGTACAAGAGCGTGCTTCACAGGACGACAGTGAGCAAGGACAAGACAAGAATGTCTTGGCCGGTATTCTTAGAGCCACCACCGGACCAAGAAGTAGGGCCTCATCCTAAGCTCGTTAACGAAGAGAATCCTGCTAAATTCAAGACCAAAGAATATAGTGACTATGCTTATTGCAAGTTGAACAAGATTCCCCAGTAAACAGTATTAATTAACTGGAGTAATTGGAGACGAAATTCTTATTAATTAACTACTATTAATTTAATACCAGTGGTAATTACGCTGATAATTAGGTTTATGGCTAGGAAAATATGATTTGATTTCAAGGAGTTATACGGAAACAAAGTGACTCGAAGACACCAGTGGTGGCAGCAATTTTTTAAAAAGAAGGTTAATTCTTTTTTGAATACTGAAAGAATGAGATTCTTTTCGTTTGCTATTCCTTTTGGTCCTTCCTTGTCCTCGAGACCATTTACTACTCCATTGGTGCCAAGGAAATTATGTTGGTGTGAGGATTTGTTAGAGAGGGAGTGCGAAAGGAAATTGGAGTGAATTTGAATTTTTTTTTTTGTCAATTCATTTTGAGTGTAAAATGATTGGTTGTCGTATCTCTGCTGTATGATGGTACGAGATGGTGGAGCCTGCTATCACTATGCCGGTGTAGGGTGAATAATTGAGTCAGTCTCTCGCGAGTTGGCCGTTGGCGAAATCACTCATTATACCGGTTTATTTCTACACTAGTGTTCTCCCCGATTGTCCGGATGATTTCAAATGTTTATGCAATTGTACAATTGATATGTTGATCTTGTCTGCGGTCTACTGATTATTATTTTACTGATATTGTAATGAATTTTGGTGGAATAAATGGACTGTTTTACATTTTATATGTCTTTTCTTCTTCTTTTTTTTGACAGCTACATTTATATATATGTTGAATGTTCGTCTAAAGAAACTATTTGAGTGAAATGGAGAGTTGGCAGGGCAAACCCAATTTGAACGTTTAGTGACCCAACAGGCCAGGAGAATGAATCCACAATCACGCCAAGGGAGGAACTTTATTTCTTAATTTTTATTTTATTCTTTTATTACATTTACTTAAGAATATTTATTCATAAAAACTAGAAATCACATATTTGGTTTTTCCTGTAAATTCAATAACTGATTTGAGCGTTTGAGGGTTTACGCCGGAAAAACTTTCAGCGGCTCTGACCATTCTCTGTAATTTCAAGTACTTGGTGATCATCAGCTTGAAGTTTATATGCTCATGAATATTTTGCTCATAGTCGGAGGATTTTCTTCGAGATCAACCAATAACTTCCCACCAAACAAATTTAATGCTGATGCAGGGATCTGAAATCGAGTTACTAACCAACTCATCTGTATTTACTATTTTGGCGTCAACATTATAATAAAAAAATAAAGCTCGGTTCTGGAACGATATTTTGTAATTCTGTACATTTCTTTGCTAATATCGGGCAATTCTATCGGGCTACCCGCAGGATTTGGCAGTTTTCAAATTCAACCCGGGATAATATTGCCCCGATGTACGCGGAGCACCGAACCCTCATGACTCAAGTTCACCCAACTAACCGGCACAAAACTGGTCTTCAGCAGCAAGCACAACAAAATTAAGCATAAAATTAATAATGCTGGCCTTAGCATGCTTTTAGTTGTAGCCCTTCGTCCAAACAGGTACAGAGTATATCAGAATTCCCAGACCAAACGAGATAAGTATTGTGATTAAGGCATACGCATACGCTCTCCAAGGGGACGTGCTTTCTCTCATCGCATTGAATTCGGCCATAAAAGTAGAAACAGTGCTCAAACAACCCAACAAACCAAACTGAATTCCGGATGCCACAGTGTTGCAAGTCTTGGTATCCACCGCTTTCTTCACTGTAGCTAGAGCAGCCATGACACAAGCTGCTGAGACGTTGGCAATCAGAGTACCAAACGGAACCCATCTCAAAGTACCGGCTTTTCCTAATCCACGTCCGTTGAGTCGTGCTAAGAACCATCTGATCCACACGCCAATTGGCCCAACAATGCAGCCAAGCCACAGCTCAGCCGCCCTGCCACCACCATCGAACTCTTCCTTTGAGAGCACCGCACTTACAATCCACAAAGCGCATAGGAGCAGCGTCAATGCTAATATTACTGCCAAGTGACGCTTGCAGCTGTCCACCTTCCAGTTGCTGCCAGATTTTGGTGTTTCTTTGCCTGAGCTTGTGCTATATCTTTTTAGAAGCCACCTGAAACCCTTGGCTGTCTCAATCCCAAATATAATAGAATGGGACGCAAGAAACAAGCCTGCAAAGAATCATAACGGAAAAATAAGGACAGTGAGTAAAGTGTTATTAAATCAGAACGGGACGAAAAGCAAGACCTGCAGAAAAAATGAAGCTGAAACATGTTAATTTTCATTTGAAAGCCCGTTATTTGCAGCTCTATGTTAGAGGATTTTTTTTTTACTAGAAAGTGACCCTCATTACCTATGAAAAAGCCGAGGAAAGCTAAAACCCAATGGCCATCAACAGTGAGATCGAGCATTTTCTGATTCCAACCACTGAAAGTCGTGAGGCTTCCCAAGTAGCCAGTGTTCAACCCTATAACCAAATAATCAGATACTTTTGATATGTCTCCTTTGAAAACAACACCCCACCACCCCATCAAGAAAGAACCAACCTGAAAGGCATATGAATTAATTAGCATCAGAAGAAAACTTTTCAACAAGATTATAAACAACAAAATAAAATAAAAAAGGGCAATTTATAAAGCATCAAAAGCCTATTCCAGGCATACTAAAAAATTCCGATTATTACTTTAAGCAAACTGGTACAATAACCAGTTGCGTTGGTGTGGCAAGAAACAAATTATGAAGGCTCACCTAATATGCTTACTATCTGAAAAGCAGAAAGCCTCTTGAGTGGTAGGTAGATCCAAAGCCTATGACTTCAAATCCACCACAACGCTAATTTAGCTGGGGTGAAATCCAAATGCCCAGAAGTCCCAACTTCCGGAAACAAATTTAATCGATATTTAAAAAGTACCTAAGCTTTGCTTAATTTTCAAATAGTGCAACTGATGTCATTTTCTAACTCATGAATGAGCACTCATTTTCTTTTTAGAAAAAGAAAGAATTAAAACACCTTTAATTCCAAAAGCATTCGTCCTTTATTATTTACAAGATTGGATCACATGAGGTTTCATGGTGTCCCTCATCCGAATCAGAACTTCTTGATCTTCAAACAAAACCCAAACATGCATACAGCATTGCATTAATCAGTCCTAAAGTCTCTTTTAGCAAAATTATGGGACATAGAAGGTTTAAAATTACTGAAATTGGAAGGAAACAGGAGGCAGGAATGTCAAATTTGCAGACAAGAGCAAGTGTAACCTCAATGAGTATGTTTCTCCAGTTCTCTGTGTTTGTGTGTGTGTGTGGGTGAGAGAGAGAGAGAGAGAGAGAGAAAGAAATACCATATTAGAAGGAAGGTCAAGGTATAGAATGCTTCCGTCACTTGTCACACCAGCAACGCTAGGACCAAAAAGCTTTTCAAGCAAATATCTTGATAAAACCTGCAAAACACTTTTTTACACATTGTTTTTAACTAATGAATTATTATGTGGTTTTTTTTTTTTTTTTGTATTTTATTTGAAAAGACTAACGATATATATCCTCCTACAGAAGAACAATAAAAACCCAAAATTTTCTTAGAGAGTTAGTGCCGAAAAAGGTATTTGCAGTAAGGTTACTCCTAAAGGGAAGCCAATGCAAAACCAGAAGACAGAGGCAAAATTACTGTTAAAAGCTAATGAAAATTTTGCATGTCAAAACCGAAATAAGCATTGTCAATTGCCAATGTAAACGTTTCAGGAAATGAAGGTCATGTAGATTACCCCTAGAATTCCAAAAACAGCTAGATGGACTAGACATGATATATACTCCAATGACTCCGGCAGTGTTTTCTTGCTTTCCTGCAAGCAAAAGCATGAGTCACCTCAGTTATCTGTGACTTGTGAAGCATAGGAAATAAACAAGTCTGATATAAATATGATCACCCAACACCATGCAGACCAGAAACAGCACCATCTATAATGTGAAATTTAAATTACTCGTGTGATGCTTAAGAAATCAAGAGAAAATATCAGGTCCACGCTCACTTGGTTTTTGTACTCAGGACACACTAATGGCTCGGTGGAAATAGGAGATACGATTTTCTCTGGCAAAGGTGTCACAGCAGAGCCTGTATTTAATGCCACAGGATCACGAGATGAATGTTGCAATAGATTATTCTCTGGAATGGGAAATTCCATTCCATCCTCTAATACATTATTAATAGACAAGCATAGGCTTCCACTCTCGCTGTGTCTCTTGCTCGGAAGTGCTCGATCCCCAATATCGCCTGCTTCCGAAACAGACTCACTT
Organism: Citrus sinensis; assembly: GCF_022201045.2. Taxonomy (NCBI): domain Eukaryota; kingdom Viridiplantae; phylum Streptophyta; class Magnoliopsida; order Sapindales; family Rutaceae; genus Citrus; species Citrus sinensis. The sequence continues at coordinate 32,751,197 of NC_068560.1, read as the reverse complement.
TCAATTTCATCATCAATTTGAGAGGCCACGGCACTGGATAAACTTAAAGAGCGCCTCCTCAATGAAGAACTTACACTGATTGTCCGACCGAATGATCCACTTGTTCTAAATTTAGAATCATGAGTTGTTCCTTGATCCATGCCACTCCACCGGCCACGAGCTTTTTGCAAGTTATCAGAGGCAACTGCAATTAAGTTATGGCGTTGGTTCAGAAACCAAGAATATATGCAATAATAGTGATTTAAACGCTAATAATGACAACAATTTATTTGCAGGTTCTGTAAGTGATTCCCAATCCCAACCACTCCTCTTTTGATAAACGTACATATGTACGCAAAAGAACAAGTGATGCCACCTGCACAAATATTTTTAACAGAAAATTCAAGCTTCAAAATTCAAGGATACAAGCATAAAACCGTTATCTGCATCCAAGTCTGCTCCAAGTGATGTAAGACAGACAGAGACTCATATAAATGAAATCATCATACATAAGGAACCAAAAGCTATATCTTCAATTTTTTTCTTATCAAATTTTAAAATAGTTTACATGCAGACTATGTTGACCTCATGAATGATGCCATGGATTTCAGAAAACATTTGGCACATATTGACTTTCTGCTGATCATGAATCATCTTACACGGACCCTGTTTTGAAATTCATTGAGCATGATAAAAAAAGATCCTCTCGTTTACAAGCAAATCAAGAGCTCAAATAAGTATGTATGCTGCTACAGGAAAATCTAGGATAGATTCAGATGCGAGCCATTTTAGATCACTTTAGTGGTAGACCACAGCTCTTTAACCATAAAGCCACTAATAATTAGCTAAATCAGTAAATCTTGTCGGCACTACCAGAACTTCATATTTATTAGAATTCTAACTCACTATGTGAGTGCGATGAAATGACTTATCATTCATATTTAACCAAATAATAAAATTCCAAAGAGAAAAAAACAAAAGATGGAAACAATGTCAAACAAAAAAAGGTAGCTTTATATGATATGTAAAGGAAACCCAATCTGAAATTTGCAAATGCAGTCTAGGTAATTTAGCAGAACAAATTAGAAGTACCTAGACCTCCCAAGTCAGCAATCACCATTCACACGTACAACTATAACAGTAAATATAGTTTCTTTCTTTTAAGTGCAAGATTGACCAAACTATACGGCAACAAAATCATCATAAAAAGACTAAAAAGGCCACAGTAAAGCAGAACGGCAAAAGTGGAGTGAAAAAACCTTGCCAGAGTTTTATTGAAAGCATATTTCCTTTTTTCTTTTTTGAGATTACAATCTGACACACAATATGCTATTCAAATTTACTCAGTAAATAATTACGGATCATAACAAAATAAGAGGACTTCTATTGAAATAAGAAAAACAAAGTAAATGCAAATTTGTGTTGTTAAACTCCTGTAGCTGTCGACAGTGGAAGAAATATTTTTCTTCAAGTAGACATGTACCCACGTGGTGACAGAGAAGCTGGCGAGGAACTGTTTAACAAATAAAACATATCGTAATAAAACCCCTCTTAAATAACTAAATAAAAAAGACAGTAGTCCAGGTAAAAAGAATCTGTTTTCCCCTTTATTATATTATATCTGGACGGTAACCATGTCTCTGATTGATTGCAGTCCACAAACTGTAAGTATCAAGCATAGCATGTGAACGTATCAACAAGTTTATGGATGCCTGGATGATACCTTTGAGAGCTATAGTGAGACCATGAAAAATAGAAAAGTAAAAGATTAAAAAAGAGAGAAAGAGAGAAAGAAGCATTTAATATATTTTTTAATATTTTCCTGTTAATAAAACACACTATGGGCATTATAGAAATCAAACCATTTAGCAGTAGCAAATAAGAAGTAGAAAAGACATGAAAGCAACTTTTTTTTTTCTTTTTAGATTTTTTTTCAGAATTTAAGATGTGCCCTCCAGAATTTAAGCTATATATATATACGCAGTACGCACAACACAAAAATACAAGGCCCACTTCAAATTTGATTTGATGTCAGCTAAGCCTCCTTAGAATCAAACGCGTAAACAAACAAATGAGCAATATGTGAGCAAAGAAACTTTTCGGTGCCTTTTTCACATTATAATAATCAATAATTAAACATGTAAGTTGAGCAATTTCACGGCTACGGACGGAATGATTCAAATAAAACAGCAGCTAAAAGTTAAAAGCAAACATTAAAACCCGATTATAAAAAAAAAATGGGTGCCCGGGGGGGGGGGGAGTCAAAATATAAAGTAAGACTAAAATTAAAATAATTAATGAATATTTGCATGTGAACGAAGATTCATATTTTGTACTTACCAGGAGCCGACCGTCCAAAAAGTCTTCCGTAAGTTGTTGACGGAGCAAAACAGCTGATTCCAAGACGAAGTGTGGAAATGAGGATCGTATCCTAGGGTTGCGAACCGTGACTCTCAGGGTGATTGAACGAAATAGAAAGAGGAGTCGATGGCGTTCGCGGGAGCGAAAAGCAGATCTGAAAAAAAGCGGCACTCTTTTTGTCTTTGTTTTTGTTGTTTCGGCGTTTCTCTTGTTTTGTTCGATTTAAAAATGAGCGGAGGTTAGTTATGGTCGTTTCGGCGCCGCTGGGCCTGGATTCAGGGCAAGGATACGTGTTGCACCCCCACAATTTCAAGCAACGTACCTTCCGCGATAATTAGAAGAGAGAGAAGTACACTTGTTCGCCTCAAGAGTTCGACTGAACATAATATTTCTCTTGTTTCTTTTATCTGCGTTCGTCGGGTTTTTTAGTAGACGACTTGCCGCTGCAATATATGACTAACGTACGAGTTGTAGTTGGTATAGCAAACGACTTCGGCGATAATAATGTGAAATCCTAATGTCAACAAGAATACTGAAAGCAGAGACCAAAGCATATAATTGCTTCGATTCCTCGTTGCATCTAACGGTAGTCAAATTTCCTTTTAAAAATAAAAATAAAAATAAAGAGGATAATAGTCCAAGCACATTGTATTATCGAGTCATCGACGAGTCTTATTTATTATTCCTGGTGTGGTGCAATGGACTTGCTAACAGTAAAAGTACAATATCAAAGGTTGAGAGGCTGAGAAGGCATATTCTCTTTTTTTCTTGAATGCTACTTGAATGGCAGCTGGAGAACATAGAAGTTGAACCATTGAATCTTTCTTCGCTTGCTCGTCAAGTCATTTCTTGCCTTGCTTCCCAACTATTAGCCACTGAATCAATACGACAAGTCAATGCCCAAAAGCATAGGCTATCTCCGTAGCAAGGCCGCGTGGGATGGTGTGATTGGCTAACGGAGGAGGAGGAGGATAAATTATAAAATCACGCGGTACGATGGAGTCATGGAGATCGTGTGATCCTCTCTTCATTTCATGTCATCACGCGGACTCGGTGTTGTAAAAACGACATGTCGAAATGATGTTCCTTTTATGAACGATTGGTCGTCCTTACTTGCGCCTATGCAACTGCCTATTTACGGACAATTTAATGTTTTTAGACAATTCAATAATTAACTAAGAAGCAGTTAATCTATTTTATAAGATAGTTTTGGATGCTTCCCTCATTTCTTGTGCATTTGCATCTTGCATGAATCTCAATCAATCTTTGTAAAAGTAAATGTATGCTTGCTAAGGTCCAATTTGGTTAAGCATTTAGAGTAAAATTTTTGACGAAGGTCGTTAAATGTTTAGTTTTCAATTAATTTTTTTTCCAATTATTAGATTGTTTGTTTCTATAATTCTAAAAATGCTTTCGTATAATTAAATTACCAAAAATTCTTTAAGAAACTAGCAGCCCCATTCCAAACTAACAAAGCCTCCTCATAGCCACAAAAGCATAAACAGCAACTCCATATCATCTTCATGTAAAACGTAACAGTAGGAGTCATGAAATCCCACAACGAAGACCCATTAGTTTCCTCAATAATTGAAGAAACCGTAGAAAACGCTAGACTCGGCCAGTAAACAGGCATAACCATGAGGCATGCATTAAAAATGGCCCCAAAAAAAATGGGTGTGGGTGGTTCAACATTTTATTTTTTTAGGGTGTGTATATATATATATATACATATAAGGTTATTATGAAATTAGTGAAATTATGTTAGGGTAATTTTGACATTTCATACAAAATAAAAAAAAATATTTTATCTCTACTCCAAAAATCTAAAATTTGAATTTTCCGAAGTAGAGACAAAATAGCTTTTAAAGACCCCAAAAGCTCTATTTTATTTTAGGGTGGGGCTATTTGAACCCACTAATTTACTCAATAAACCCATTTTTAAAAATAATTTTTTATCATTAAAATACCCCTAAATTAAATTACAGTTATGGACACTAGAATATAATTTTTACAAAAAACTGAATTTTAACTCTTTAAACCCATCTTTATATTCAACATAGTTTTATAGAACCCTAATCAAATTTTCATTAAACTCTAATCAATCAAGAGATGTGATTCTTCTCTCAAGCCATATATTTTGTTAAATAGGCACGTGTGATTTAATTCAGAGTAACAAAATTAGTTGTTATTGATTTGATGGATATTGATTTTATGGAGGAACAAAATAATATTGACAATCATGAACAGTTATGATTTTTTTTATATTTAATTTTTGTTTTTTTCCCTTTTCCTTTCAAAATTGATAGACTATGTTGACAAATTTTCCCTTTATTTGAATCACGAACAAAGTTGGCTGTTCTTTGACTTTTCGTCTTATTGCATAAAATTTCCTTGCACACTTGAATGCTTGCATTTTAAGAGAGGGATTGGCTACAATTTTTAAACAAAACAATTTCATAGTATTCGTTAGAAATATATATAATATTCTTCATATTATGCAGGCGGGTCACCACGTTATTCCATCATACAAGATTTTTTCTCACCAATATAATATAACTCAAAAAAATAATTTCATGATGACAACTATTTTCTCCATTTAGAATGTTTTGATTCATTTGTCCTTGAACGAGGGCCATTCACTCAAAATTGATTATTAAATTTTCAATTAATAATCAATTTCCAATCTAATGGGTTTATAAATGAATATTAGGGGTTTAATGAGTAAAATCACTATTATTATAAAAACTGGGTTTAGAAAGGGTATATTAGGTATTTTAGTGGGTTTATTGAGTAAAATTTAAAATTTTAAAATTTAAAGGTGGGCTTATTTAGTAAATAGGTTTATTGAGTAAATTGGTGGGTTCAAATAGCCCCATCCTTTATTTTATTTTTTTTGTAAACACCACAAAAAAAAACTTTGGTAATTGTTTATGAACTAAAAAAAAAAGAAAAAAAAATACTTATAGCCTTTTCAAATGCCATATTAACACATACGCTAAGAATAATAGATGAAAAAATATATACCATAAACTCAAGTACACATAAAATTTTATTTATTTTATCCTTTAAAAAGTTAAGTTTAAGAAAATCATCAAAAGGCTTTTCAAATGATATTTAATTTACTTCTTATTTAAACAATCACATAAACAAAAACAGTTATAAAAGACTTTTCAAATGAGATAGTATTTATTTCTCTTCAATATTGAAGAGAGAAAAACATAATCTCATTTGAATAATCTTATTTGAAAATTTTTTTAGAGATTTTAATTTAGTATTATATTATTATTTTTATCTCTTAATTCATAAAGAGAGAAGAGTGTTATAATTGTTATTACTTTTATATAAAATTTTTAATTAATATAATATATACGTATTTTTATTTGAAGAGTGTATTGAGAAATAACTTCTCTTTTTACCCTTCTATTTGCCATATAAGTAAACAAATAAATATTTAAAAAGTTAAATTAGAAAAGTTTTTTTTTATGATAATGTAACCTGATTGCATGGTTTGAGAAAGAAAAATTATTTGCCCATCAAAAGTAAAAATGAAAATAAATTATTTGGGAGGCGCTTTTCAAATTAACTGAATTTGAGATAGTTATTAGTTAACAAATCTCACGAAAATTAAAGATATAAAAAAGTTGAGATAACACCGTAGGACTTTGCGACTTTGCGACTTTGCAACAATACTATAACATTCATTATATATATATAGCTAGCAAAATTTAACATGATCTGATTAACCGATACAAATACAACATGAGTAAATGAGTATGAGTAGTCAAATTTGACATAATTATTAAATTGACCAGGTTTAGGTTGACATTTTTTTTCATGTTGGGTTAGGATTAAAGTTCTTGACCCATTTACCCGAACAATGACATAATTATATTTTATATTTTATATTAATTTTTAAGTTTTTGTCATCAAATTAAAATATTGGACATGATTATCCTTTTTTAATTTTTTTGAGCTGATGGACATATACATAGTGTTTTATTTATAATTTTTTTTATAAATTTAAAATTTTAATAATATAAGTGTGTGTAAAATATTGATACACATATATAGTTTATGATATCAATATATAATATTATTTACATATATAATTTAAATTTTAAATAATATAAATATAAAATAGTTTAGAGGAATGTGTAATATTTATTAAATATATAGCTATTAAACGAGTTATTAAATAATTTATTTATTTTTTATATTGAATTTAAATATTAATATTTTAATATATTTATTAAATGAGTCTATATAAATTTGAGACGCCGCGAAATTGACGAGGCACGGACACGACTCGGTTTTGTCAGCTATATACACACACACACTGACACACAAAATTTTGTACTCGAGGGGATAATCCCGCCACTGTTCCTCTAATAAGAAGTCAAACCTCGAAACGGATAAATCAACAAAATATATGAACCGTCAGATACAATATACGACTTTAGGTAACGACCTCCTCACCGTCCGATCTCCTACTCGTTTGGTCCCCGCCCAACGAACTGAAAAAACAAATAAACCACACTCACTCAGCTCTGACACACCTGGATCTCATTTCACACCTCACCCAAATCAGCCATTGATCTTCTAGAACGTTCTGGAAAAAGCAGGAACTTGGTTTCTAGAACTTCCACTCAATGGCTGAGGTTCAGAGATCCAGCGGAACGGTAAAGTGGTTCAGTGCACAGAAAGGCTTCGGTTTCATCGCTCCGGAAGACGGCGGCGAGGATCTCTTTGTCCACCAGACCTCAATCAAGTCCGAGGGTTTCAGGACTCTCTCTGAAGGCCAAACCGTTGAGTTTTCCGTGGATGTCGGAGAAGACGGCCGCACAAAAGCAGTCGACGTGGAGGCCGCCTCCAGATCCCGCCGTTTCGGAAGTCGCGGCGGGAGAAGCGGTGGATTTTACGGCGGGAGGGGAAGAGGCGGTGGTTATGGTAGAGGTGGGAGAGGAGGTCGGTCAGTTGGAAGTGGTGGCGGTGCCGGCAGTGGCGCTTGCTTTAACTGTGGAAGAACTGGCCATATAGCTCGGGAATGTTATAGCCGTGGCCGCGGAGGTGGTCGGGGTTACGGCGGCGGAAGAGGCGGAGGAGGGTGTTATAATTGTGGAGAGGAAGGGCATTTTGCGAGAGATTGCCCGAATTATTAACAGAAATGAGAGGGAAAAAGAGGTGCCCGGTGAGATTGTTTCCGTTTTTGTTCTTGGTTAATTATGTGTTAACGCGGGTGATTTTTTTCAAAATTGTTTTCCCATCAATTGATTTGCTTGTTTTACTTTTTGTTCATTATGAAATGAAAAGGCATAATATTTGTTATTTTGCTGCTTATGCAAATTTGTTGCTTGCAATTGTAATTCTTACTTCTTTGTTACTCACCTTTAATTTTATGTTCCATTTTTTGCTTTGTAGAATTTGGTCCATACAAGGAAAAATATACATCCGTCAATTTTATGGTCCTTAAAACAGAGATGTTAAAATCAAATGCTTGCAATAATTAAATTTTGTGTAAATTTATATTGGATAGAACATAGAAACATTGCGGTAAAAATTAGAAATACTGTGGTTGTTCTTTTAGTTAGTTTCTTATTCAATTTGCTGAAGATACGAATGTCAAGAAAATAGAGCGATCTTAAGACTCATTTTAGAGTTTTTCTGGTCTTGTATATTGCATCTATATAATGTGTCAATCGCCTTCAATGCTTTGATGGCCAGACAAAAATGTCCCAACATATTCCTAGACTCATCTTATCTATTTATCTTGCTTAAGGCAGAAGAACCAAGTCATTCATTTCTGGTGGGCCTTGAATTCACATCATCCTTATCCATGTTTAGTAACCATCTAACCGGTGAGAGGCGGACATTGGGCTGGCTAAGATTGCTTGTGCTCTCCTTTTTAGCGTTAGCATGTGAGATGTATCTGTTGGTTCGTTTTGTGGCCAGTCTTTAACTGCTATCTAGATTTTCTTCTTCTATAGTGACTGCTTTGGTTTGACTATCGAAAAGAGAACTGAAAATTACACCTAATTTACTATTAGTTAAATCTTGTTAGCAACATGTAACAGATAGGAGGTTGGCTTCTTAATAGTGGAGTTGATACTCCTAAAAGTGAATTTATAATAATGAAAATATGAAACTTAGGGTGACACAGTACTGTGTCTGGACTAATCACCATCATTTGTGTTCCTAAAGGAAGGAAAAAGCAGCTATCGATTTGAAAATTAAGACTTTGTGCCGCAATTCAATCAGTCATCAGTCTAACAATATATTTTTCCCTTGACGTTTTATAAGTGAATGCAGAATACCAATTATACCATGTATGCTGGAAGTGATTATTTGTATGATCTTATCAAGAGACACCAGCAATTACATTGCCTCACTTGACATGTTTCATGATTGATATTTGTGCTTATGTAAGAGCAAACTCCATCGGTCATCAGGCTTTTCTAAGCAGTACATACACTCATCTTAAATCCATCTAATTCTGTAGCCTTCTAAATGGCAAGTTCTTCAAATTAGCATTTATAAATTTGTTTACGAAGAAACTTTGGGGCAATAAGAGAGAGGTTCCATTCACTTATTTCCAGGATTTAAACTCTGGAATGAGATTCATGCCTCTAAATTTCAACTGTTATTTTACTTGGGGTGATCATTTTGGTTTCACTAGTTCAATGTCAAAATGTGTATCATGTAGGTCATCTTCTTGTGGAAAATTGAATGCTTCTGCTAGTTCTCTGGTCAGGACTATTTAACCATCTCTCATAGATTCATTGTGTGCATTAATAGACTTTATAATTTACTGACCAGAATCGAACGCCTATTCGCCCTTTCTCTCTAGCAATCTAGTTTCATCATTAATGAGTGTATGAAGTGAACTTATGCTTCATGTTTCAGGAGTTGGGATTAGAAGTGTATGAAATGCATAAAAGAACTGATCAATATTAATGCAGTGTAACCTGGACTTACTTAGCTTCTCGATTTACTAGGTTGCTCGACACCCATATTTGACTGTCATTGCCAACATAGAAGCTGGTATATATTGTGTCAAAGGAATCCCAAATCCCAAACAGTAAGAAGAATAAGAAATGAGATTTGCCCTTGCTATACCCTGGGCTCTGCAGCAATCCCAGATCACCTCATATTCATTTTTGTTCTATTTCATCAGGACAACCAAGTTTATCATCGTTCTTCTTTGCTTGTACTTTCAGGATGTAAACGATTTAGTAGTGAATGAAATTCAATTTTCAGGATGTAAACCATTATGAGACTATATTCATCTGTGACACGCCTTTGGCTGAGTACTCTTATACCAAAAGAAAAAATTCAGTTCGCATCAATAGATGCATGATTTTTGACAGAATAGTAGGTTCAAAATTCGTGCTTGTCTGTGGCCATCTAATAAAATAAGTTCTTAACTTCTTTCCTTTTATTGCTATTTGCTAACATTGCCTTGGGAGTACGAGGCTCACGATGCAGCATGTTTATGGTAACTAAGTTTGATCATCCACGATACATAATATCTCTGCGGTTTCTTTACTCTGTTTTCTATTCAGAGATTTCTGTCAAAACCTAAATACAGCTCCTCATAATTTGATCCTAATCATGCTCTTTTCTTATGATTTTTTTAATTCTTTGTTCTGTAATTCTTATTTTCTGAATAATTTCTTTGCTATGAAATTGGTGATAGGAAACGTGAGAACATAATGAGTAAACAGTAGTATCATATAGGTAATGTAATGTTAGTACTCATTTGTACCATGGGGGCATTAACTAGGGAATAATGGATGCTCAGATTGCTTCTTCGGGGAGTCAGTGCAGACTACGGACAATAGAGTGCAACCCGCCAAAGAATCGCCCTAAAGGTAAGAACACTGGTGAACCACAGTCAAAATGACAGGGACAAGTCCTGATTCCTGATCAAGCAATATTTCAGTGGACTTTAGAAATGGCAGCCTTTATTTCCTTTAGAAATTGCAAAATGGCAGCCTTTATGTATCATATGAGAAACTTCCATGGACCCCTTTTTTAGAGTTTTGACCAACACCCACTTCTGCAGTCACCTCCGTTTCCTCTTGCGGACTTCACTCTGTATGTCTCTGCATCTTTATCTGATGTAGATTCATTGGTCACTGAAAAAAAGAAAAAAGATGGATGAAAAGGACGATTTACATGCCAGAATGGGCCACGCAGCTGGCTTTTAGCAAGTTGGAATCTAGTAGACTTCAGATCAGGTTGATGACATCTTTTATTTGATTGAATTTCGTCTTAGATTATAATAGAAATATAAAGAAAATTAGATCAAATTATAGTAAACATGTTTACCAAGATGCCGCGTTTTGGCATTACAGAATGATGGTGATCATAGGCCGCGAGGTGGACTAAAAGCCGATGCCCATAATCCTCCAACCACGTGATGACACTCCGTGGTTTCGGTGTTCATCAGAGTCAAGTCGGGACTTTATGTCAAAAAGGTATTTGAGTCACAACAGGACCCACACACGTGTGCCTTATCGGCACCGATTGATTTTGCTTGGAAATTTTGATCAAGATTTGATTCCTTCTTCACGAGCTTGCAAAAATGCCTGATAGCCCCTAATAAAACGGAGCGATGACTGGCCCACTTCGGTCCATCTTCCGTCGTATATTTCAGCTTGGATGTATATTAGGGTAGACAAATCCAAAAACAAAATATAACGAGTAGAAACTACAGAGGTTTGAATTGCGAGATGGAGTTATGCTTGTTAAAACATAATGGTTCAGCTGTCTTCCATCTCTTTGCAAGAATATTTTTTTTAACATTAAAAGGAAATTAATTAAAGATCTAACTTACTATGAAGGAGATAGAACGATTAATTTTGGATTATAATATTGCTAACATAAGTTTTTTTTTTTAATATGGGGTAGGTAAATTTTAAATTAATTTTTCAACTTCATATTTATCCTAAAATTCAAATTGGGATGTCTAAATAAAAAAAAAATTTAAATCACACAAGCATACACTAGCTGAGAATAATATGATGAGGGTCATTACACTTGTCATGTTATTTCTTGCTGATTATATAATATTACTATTGTGAAAAAAAAATGTTTTCTTAGACAAAACGACAAATAAAGAAAACATGACCAGAAGCCCAAGCTTTGCCCAGCAACTAGTTAGTAGATTCGAGTCCCCATTAATCTTGGAAGGTCAGAATAATTGGTCAAAAGCAATAGCCATTAGCCAGGTTCATTGATCTTGAAGAAAGAAGATATAATTGAAACTAAAAATCCCGGGACAATGACTATTGACTAGACGCCAGATAGTGCCTAATAATGCTTATCTTTTAAAAAAGCACTTTCTTAAGTTAATCTAAACTCACCCCACAGTTTAACTTTGATCCAGTTGATTAGCCAACCATTTTGGTCAGACTAAAGTCCTTACATATATACCACGATATTAAATCACTGTTTCGCACCCAACCTCAGCTCTTTAACGTATCCTTTCACTCTCTCTTTATGCATGCCTCTCTTCTTTGGAAGCTGTTGATTTTCTCTCGGAGTTGTTAAGCTTAGAAAAAGTGAAAAAGTGCTTTTGAGTTGCAAGAGGCTTTAAGGAGATGAGTAGTGGGCATCGAGTATTGATTGCCTTTTGTAACTTTTTCTCCATGTTGTGACCATTTCTCTTTTCAGAAGAAATGAATCAAAGTCACTTTAATTAGCCAGGAAGATAGCATGTCATTATAAGCACACCAAAGCTCATAGACCCACATATTACTTTCACCATTGTCACTCCCCTTCCTTTTGATTCACTCGGCGAAGGGGGTCAGAATGGCGAGGTGACAATGCAAATCCGTATCACATCCTATAAATTTATTACTCTACTTAAACCATGCTAGATTTTTACATCGAACATTTTTAATGATAAAAAATGAATGTTATTATTATTATTTATTTTTTTTTGGGGGTGGAGTGTTAAGAAATACCAATAATTTATGTTTCATTCAAATACTTAAGCCAAATGGGAAAAAGGTCGAATTGTTTCAAACACGAAATAAACATTTGCATTTGTCGTTTTAAGATATGTACAAAGAGAAGCACATCAGATTAGGCAACCGTCCAATAATTTGAGTTATGTGATAAGAGCCCTGTAAAAGAAAAAAGAAATGGCAATGAAAATCTGAAATGCCATCAAAATCAACAAGGCCATGGGTAGCTAGTACCACAACAGGGCCTTGCGGCCGACATGCACAGCAGCAGAACCGCCTAGTAGTGATGGCATTAATATGCACATTTGTTTTCGCATCGTCGTTTTCATTCATGTTTGGTGCTAAAGTCGTCGTTCGGGCAGTCACGTTCATCATGTAAATGGCACTTTCAGTTTGGCTCTTCCGATTGTCCGCCTTCAATTTAAAGATGCGTGTGACTGAACATAAATGAATTAAAAATAGTTTTCTGATGAAACACGTAATAAGTGTATGTGTTTTTCTATAAAAAAAAAAAGGGAAAAATCCACACAATCAAATAGAACTTATATAAAATAATGGAATGCACTTCATAGAACAGTTGGAGTGATGTTAGAAGAAGGAAACGAAGAGAGAAATATAAATCCCACCAAAAAGCAAGGGAATTTTGCACTAATTTTTTTTAAAGAGATTAACCAACACACAACTGCAGATCCGTGTAGGGGTGGCCATGAAATTGCCATCACACCTTATAATCCGAAAACCATCAACAATAAGTACTCTAACAAATTAAAAAAAAAAAAGATCCCAGAAGGGGGAAAAAGATAAAGAAAAAAAGAAGAGTTACAAATGCCAAATTGCCAATCTCTTTACACACTTACATATGTATCTTAATCTGTTAACAATTTAGGAAATGGGAAACTTTTCTTAATTAATTCTTAAACCTTGTGAGGTGGACACTGATAGCACTTGGTAAATAATCCAAATGCATCAACTTGTTGTATGAAATTGAGCATGCTTGCCCATCCTCCAAACCCAAATCCCACCACTAAAACCCACACCACCACAAAAATATTCAATGAGTACAATCCTGCCCACCCTCCTAAACACTTTGGAGGCCTCTCTACTGCATTCTGTAGATAAATTAAGAACATACAAATAATTAATAGACTTAAATTAGTAATGTATATGAATAATCACATCCAAGTGTTAATTAGTATATAGTAATTGAATTCGAAAAAGGCTGACCTCTCTGGCTGCAGCAGGAGCGAAAGTGATCATATGTGCTAAGGCAGGAATGATGTAAACAGTGAAGCTAACAAGAAGAGATCCAACAGTGGAGTTGATGGGGCCAAAGAAAGGGAAGATGATTGCCAAGAACCATATTGGGATCACAACTGGGAGTCTGGCCAAAGCTCTCTTGAAGGTGCTCTTTGTGTTATGCACCCCAATGAATTTCTCCCACACAAAGTATAGAGGAGTGCAGGCAAATCCAAATGTTATGAACTGCAAATATAAAAACAACAAAAACGTTATATTCTTGCAAATTGATTACAATAGTTCACATAATAAGGACCAATTATGCAATACATTTTTAACAAAATCCCTTGCGGTTAGTTGACCTGATGAATGAGCATGAGGATTACAGCAGTGTCTCTGAAACCAGTCCTCGGGAGCAATGAAAAAGCATTGGAATGAGTGAGAAGCATGTCTCCAAAAGCCCAATATACAGCAGAAGCTGATGGTAAAGTTAGAGTTAACACATAAAGTGTTGCCAACAAGTAAATTGACTTGAATTTTTGTGGCTTCCACATTGCATGCATGATCTCCCTATACAAAGATAATTATTCTCATTAATCATACGTGCATTAACTTGCTAATTTGTATGTGATTGGTAACATTATTGTAGATTCTCACACTGTGACAGCATGTCCGCCAAAGGTGTAGAGAATGTTAGTAGCTCCTGTAAAATAGAGAACCATTTTGGTTGGGCCGGAGTGCTTCACTCCCTCAACCTGCAAATTATTACATATTTGAAAGATTATTAACAATATGGTACGGAAAATAAATAAAGGCCAAATTTGAAACCTTATGAAATGTAATTAAAATATATATGTACCTGTCCATGCACAAGGGAAGCAATGGTGAGATACCATGCGGTGAAGGAAGTCATTATAAGGCCTAAAAACGACCAAATTCTGTAATTATGGAATGAAGGGATGAACACAGTTGTCGCACAACATGCTCCAAAGATGTAGGTCCAAGTTCTCTTGTCCAAATTGTCATTTATGTAGTATATGTTGCTGCATCAGCATTAATAATGAATGTTATATTAGCCAGAATTAACAAAATATATTACTCAAGTTTATTTTTATAATCAATCTAACCAACTTGTAAATGATCTACGTGTAGTATCGTATTAATATTATTAAGGGTTACCTTGCACAGGCGATTAACTGGATTACGGATCCAAATAGCAGAAAAGTGCAGTTGAAAAATAGGCCTATATTCCTCCAGTGCTTCCCCAGTAGCCCATCAAGAACTTCAAACCACTGCACAGAAATTTGAAAACGAAACTTAATATTTTTTCTAGGGGCCGCCTTTTTTTTTTTTTGGTTCCTCCTCCTTTCCTCTGTAATATTTTACTTGATCCAAAAAGCTTAAAGCGATAGATAAGTGCCCGATAATAGTATTAAAGATAAATCTGAACACAAACGTTACCTGAATTACGTGATTCCTGAAATCAACCTTTTCTCTCTCCTTTCTAGTTCTGTACTCAACATAAAGTATGCTTATAAGATAAGCAGTCCAGCTTCCCATTAACCCATAAAACAGCTGAAGTAGAATCCCAGATAACAACCCAAGTTGTGAAAATGAATATGGCAGTGTGAGTAGCACTTGTGCGACCTGAAACAAAGGTACAAAACACTTAATACAATGCATCATTTTCTAAATTAACCAAACTAAAAAAGTATAAGTGAAAGCTGTTATTAAAAATAAAAAAAATTGCCTGGTTAGAAGCACAGCTAAACCATGCATCATAAACTGAACCACCATGCCAAAAGAAGCTTGAAAGTTTGCTCTTGGAAGACTTGGAATCCTCCTCTTCTCTTTCCATTTCAATGTAGTTTCCAGCTACAACAGTCTCAACTTTCTCTGACGCCATTGCTATAGCACTTATAAGTATATACCGATCAATTAAGTTGGGGGATCAATGAAGCAATTTGAGAATCTATAAATAGATAAAATAAAATGCTTCTTTTACGTTCTCGCTTTGCTTGTTATGTTGCTTTTATAAACTTGTGAGCAATAATTGAGTCACCCTTGTGTGGACCAAGCTATGGTCTCCTTCAGGAATGTGATGGCATACCTGTTACATTAGATATTTAGATATTACATTTACCATACCATCTTGCTCTTTTCAAAGTTATTTGTGGGTCTGTGTGTAGCTTTTGCATTGGTAAGTGATGAATCTCTGTCACCCGCGGGTGGAACTCATATTGCACTGTTCTTGGGTTATGTGTGCTTGCCAGGGGGTAATGGGCCAGGTTCTCATGATCGCACGAGCGGGGTGGCCCGCCATCAGCTTTGTTTATTTAATTTTAACAGGGAACCAGGTACTTTATTTTTTAATTTCTTTGAAAGAACAAAGAACTCATGTGCCATGCATGTATAATTCATCATAAACAAAGATTTATATAATTTATATTTTTTTTATTTCCTTATATCTCTTATTTTTATTTAAGAGATTTTTTCAACTAATCTAATTGACAGCCACTTATAATTTATAATTAAAAGGGAAAAAAGTAAGAAAATAAGATTTTTTTTTTAATTCCACACTGTAGGACGAATTAAAAAAATTATAGGTTTAGCCTATGTGAATGTGAGTGCTAGTGTCTTTGGGGAGTCTAGATATGAAGGGAATGATTACTTAGGAGTGGGCTTGGTGCTAAACATGATTAGTACCACACGTGTGCCAACTGGCTTATACAAAAAGATCTATACATGTTTGGTCTTTAAAATGTCAAAGAAATGATTAAAGTAAAAAATAAAAATAAAAAATAAAAAATAAAAAGTTGATAGAATTGATTAGGCCCTTTTTTTCTTCTTATGTAAAAACACTTTTCTGGCTTAGAGTATCACCAATCATGACCTGGGATGCATGGTGGAGTCACCATTAGGTGGCCGAATTCAGAAAGTAAAATAGATCAACGAATCCGAAAATAATGCTTGCATATATATATATATATATATATATATTTAAAAAAAAGCATCGAAAGCAAACAAGTTTCATATATGTGAATTGAGTGAGATGGGGCCCGAATTCATGCAATAAGCTATAATGAATTTTTTTTTACAGTCATATTAAATAACTGTGATCATCGCCCATACATTAACCCACTGAAACACTTGCTCAAAATCTCAAATACTCTAAGTCCTCTCTAATATTCGAGGGATGTCTACTCCACTCACATTTCGTAAGGGAAAGAATGTCTCCACTCAATTAGTTGATAATTGAGGAAGAATTGAAACTAATCTCCATAATACTTTTATGGAAGTTTAAACTCTTGCACTCAACATTATAAGTGCAAGACTTTTCCCATTGGCCCAAAAGTCCATTAGTAAGCCATAATGAATTTAACTTCGCACAAATTTGTTTTAAATTTTGTAGTCCATAAGCCATATAGAGAGACAACACTTCTTCTTTTACATCTGTAAATATTTATGTTTCAACACCACTTTATCTTTATAATATGCTTTTGCACCAGAAACTGAGTGAGACAACAAATAATAAGCCAGCTTGCTAATGATAATACACTGCTTAAATGTTGATTGCTTTCAACCAAACATGTATTCTTTCGATCACGCAACATGAATCATGTCTTCATTTTGCAAATAACCTGTTTATCGTGGTAATTTAAACTCGAGCTCCAGAATGATACAATACGTTGAAGGCGGATTGATATCTCCCCCTATTATTTTTATAATATCCAAAAATCCTTCTAGCATCAAATCTTTAAAGGAAAAACGGAGTAAATAGCTCATTTGTTTGATCATCTATTTGGGAATAAAAAATTATATATATATATATTATAAGAAAAAAGTTAAAGAATAACAAAAAAAATACAAGAAAATATCTTATTATTAATTTTTTATTCACATTGACAATATATTTCTTATTTTTAGTGTTTAATTTTTTATTTATTGATTTGTTTAATTTATAATAAATATAAATAAAAGTGTATTTGAAAATAAGAGTAATACCATAAAATTATGTTGTCATGAAATTATTAATAATTAGAAAAATAATAAAAAGGATGAGTGATCATATTCATTTTAGCAAGAGGAAAATTGAGAATCCCCCTATAATTAATACAATAATGAGCATGTTCGATCACAAAATTAGAAATGATCATAAGTCAATCGGATGGTTATAATCATTTCATCAGTGGCCCTTATGGAAATTAGGGAAGTAGCTAATAATTGATAAGGTGATTGGTACTTGTCCATGTGGGTAGGTCCGAAAGTTCATAGGCCTAACCTTTCATGTGCAACTATGAGAATAACAGACCATTATTTTCTTTGCGAGAAAAAAAAGTCTAAAAAGGAAAAAAAAAATGGGGACCAAAGAGCCACCTAAAGATCACAAGTGGTAATGAGATCAACAGTTTGACCAATTGGTTTAGGTTTTATAGAGACAGCAATTTTTATCAAGTTCCAATGTGATCGTGAGAGGATTCTTTAGCTTGTTTGGACGCTGAGAAAATTATGTGTCCATGATAAGGGATGGGGTCATCCGAGATGGCTTTCAACCAAAACAGCCGTGCAAAAATTAAAACTGAATTCTGATGGTGCCATGCCATGCTCGTGAATGATATCATATAATTATATAAATACGTCTTTCATGAGCAACATCCAAATCTCCCTCAAATAAAAGATTAGAAAGCGGCCCACGTGATCATTTCCATTCATGAACTTCTAAGACCCCAGACAGCACCATGACAACGTAAAATTTAGGCCTATTTCCTTTAGCCTGTCTAAAATTTTGGGACTTAAGCTGAAGCAATTTTAGATCCAAGCTTGGGCTTTTTCTAACAATTTGAACTGTGCTATCTGAGCCCAACTTGTGTTTTAATAACTTTTCCTTGGAAGAAAAAAATAAAAATAAAAAAGAGAAGAAAGCAAGCCTCGAGTCAGTAGGCAGATTCGGTCGGTCTAGTGTGTCAACTGAAGGAAGAAAGTAAATAAGCCGGATGCACAAAAAGTTTATAGAACCTGAACAAACTTACTGGAAAGGATTAGGAAAAGAATCACACTAACTCAAAAAAGCCCTCCAAGAAATGTCTCCAATGCTGCTTTCATTTTTTTACTATCTCCCCCGGCTACACGTATTCTCCTTTAACCTCTTTTCCCTTTATATGCATACATTGCTTTCAGTTTCTATCTACCCCACAAACTCCCAGCAAGAAAGATTCACACAAAGATATGGCCTCACGTTTCAGTTTCCTTTTGCCATTTGTAATGATTTCAGTCATAATCTCATCAGGTACTATTTTTTGCATAATGTACTGCAATTATCTTATTGCCACATGGAGAGAAATCTCTAATATTGTAATTTTGATGAACTGGCAGGGGCAAGAATGGGCGAGAGTGCAAGAGTTTTCACTATTGTTAATGATTGCAAAGAAACAATTTGGCCCGCGATTACCCCAGGTGAGAACTTCAATAACGGGGGTTTTCCACTAAAATCAGGCCAATCTATTGTATTCAACGCCCCGGTCGGGTGGAGCGGCCGGATTTGGGGTCGAAGCGGCTGCAAGTTTGATAAAAACGGTAACGGTTCATGCCTGACCGGGGCCTGTGGGACGTCCCTCAAATGCTCAGCCTCGGGTGCACCCCCGGCCACACTTGCCGAATTTACCCTTTCCGCTCTTGATTTTTACGATGTTAGCCTTGTTGATGGGTTTAACCTACCAATGTCCGTTAAACCTATAAATGGCAAGGGAAACTGCAGCGTTGCTGGTTGTGACGGCGACCTGAGGCTTACCTGCCCCTCGGAGCTCTCCGTAAAATCAAAAGGCAAGACTGTTGCCTGCCGGAGCGCGTGTGACGTGTTCAACACCGATGAGTACTGTTGCCGGGGTGTCTATGGCAACCCCGTAGTATGTCAACCAACATATTATTCCAAGAAGTTCAAGGACGCTTGCCCCACGGCTTATAGCTATGCATATGATGATCCCACTAGCATTTTTACGTGCGCGGGAACTGATTATGTAATCACCTTTTGCTCCCCCAGGTTAGTGAGCAACAATTAATTATCTCCATCGACATTTTAAATTTACGCTCAAAACTTAGAATATGAAGTGTGTTAGCTAATGGAACGATCTTTGCTTGTTTCTTTGATAACAGGAAGCAGCCGGTGTGCACGTATCACAACAACAAGTTGGTATGCAGCGGATCGAAATCGAACGGCGTGAAAGGGTTGACTGGTGTGCTTTGGCGGGCGATGCTTGGAATAATGATAATGGTTGCCTTGTGGATCGTTTCTTGAAAATCTTAATTTGTTTTTGACGTTCGAAGAAATTTTTTTAATTCTTAACTTGGGGAAGAATGTATCCGTTTCTTCACAAGATACGTGTTCGAAGTGGTTGTAAATATGAATTTGTTAACTATATAACTTTGCATTGATTCGGCGCTCAATGAAAACCATATAATCATATTATGTCAATTGCAATCATTTATTACTGGGTTTAAACCTTGATAAGAGAGGAGGGAAGGCAATTCAAGATTATGATTTCTGCCGAAGAGGATACATGAGTTTATATTATAAAAAAAAAAGAAATTATAACTTAAAAATACTAACCAAATTCAAAGTTTGTTGCTCGGCTGCCACAGCATGGCACTCCCAGATGGACTTTAACTAAAACTAATAAACTCACGGACGGTAGTATTAAATATACAAATAATTTGTGGTACGTAACATGGATTTGTGTCATAAATTGTCGAGTGTCAAATGGTCGTTTATATTGTCATTTGATTGCTACTTGTCTATTTATCAAATCAATTGGAGAAAACAAATAAATTTCCCAATTTTTTTTAAGTGTAGAATTCTTATTATAGTTTGACTAGAAGTAAAAACTGTTTTTAAGTAGAGCCAAATTTAAATTCTATTTCAACTTCTAACTATATTGTTCAGTTTGGTGGTTGTCAATTCTCCACATTACCTGCTGAGTTGTTGTATGTTGGAGGTTTAACTATATTTTAATTATGAGGCAGATAACTCTTAGTTTAGTGATTATCACCTATGCACCTCGTTGTATTAATGATGGATACCTATACAGTAAATATACGATTTTTTTTTAATTTATAAATGGATCTCAATATAACGGCTTTAAGTGTTCTGACACACTTTTTTTTTTTTTTTTTGCGTTCATAATGAGTTTGACTATTGTCACTCCTTTAAATACCTTTAATTTTTTTATTTACCTTATTAAAATTGTATAGAGATTACAAAGTTTCTCATGAAATCCCTTTAATTCAAAAAATAACCCTGATTTATTCTTGAATAACCCCTTCAACATTTTTCTTTCTTTCTCCTTATTACTTTATTATACCTCTTTAGATTTCCTTTCACCTTATTCTCTTTTCGCTCTATTAGCCACTACTTTATGATCATATAATTAACAAACTAAACCATGTCGATCAATGTCTAGATTGGTGTTTTAGATTTGCATGTAACTAAAAAAAAAAAAAACTTAATTTTGAAAAAACTTAATGAGTGATGAGAATGGTGGGAACTGTTTAGTATTTAGATTTATTTTATTTTTTTCTGTTAGTATAGTTGGAAATTGCGAATAAAACCCTCATCATAAGTGGAAAGCAACCAGATGAAAAAATCTTCAACATGTTTTTTTTTTTTTCCTTAGCAACAGCATGCGTTTTGACTTAAGGACTTTTCCTCAGCATTTACTTGTTAATTTTCTTTTGCTCTCAATGAAGTTACCATTCAGGGAAAAAAAAAATCTTAGCTTTTTTATGATCAACTTCCTCCCTTGCATGATTACTGCGTCTCAGTCTAATTTTTTTTAAAAAATAAATGTAGTTAAGTTATGGTTTAAGAAAGAAAAGAATGTTGATGATGATACATGGGTGTCAAAGGTTGTCAAGAACAAGAAAATAAAATTAAAAAAAAATCTGCATGTTTGTGGGCGTTTAGAGTTTTAAGCATAGTAATTGTTTGTGTTTCAAGTGTGGGTTTAATTAGAATTCATTTTTATTTTTTTGCATAAAATTTTAGAGTGGTACTATTGTCACACCTCTTACTTCCTAAAATAACCTGTTTTTTTTTTCCCACAACCCAAAATAAATTGCAATTTCAAAATAGTTTTGAACCCTTTTTTATTCAAAAACTAATCTCATTCTACTTCTTTTCCAAATAGCTCTCTCTCTCTCTCTCTCTGGCCTTGATTTTATTTATTTTTTATATATAATAATCTTTTATCTATCTTATTTATTGACTAATCTTTCTTTATTCTTTATATTAAAAAAGATAGCATATAAGTCTAGTTGTGTGGTAACGAATCAACTATATTTAAGTCAAGGTTGAGCAAATCATTGATAGAATGATATGATATCAAAAGGGATTGGACAAGTTAAATAATAAGAATTTCTCAATGTACAATCATTTCAATTAGGATCTATGCCAATGACTTTTGAGTGGGAGCACTGTCAGGAGCACAACGATTGCAATTGTGATCCTTTTCTTTAGAATGGAAAAGGAAAGATGAAAAGTGAAAATCAGTAATTGAAATAAAAAATAAAGAGATAAGAGCAATTTTGAAATTAATGAGGGGTTTTGGTCGTCTCAAAAAAAAAAAAGAGGGGTTTTTGGAAAGTGGTTCATGCTTCATAGGTGTGTGCTCAGAAACGGGGTTTCTAAAGGAAGCTATGGGGGTTGCCAATAGCTCTGCCCTAGTTTGAATATTGGTTATATTCTTAAATACCTGAAGGGTTTTAAAAGTTATTTAAAGGGATGCTAATAGTTGAACTCGTCCATAATTTTATTAATCCTTAATGGACCGAGCTGGACCAAAATCGAAGATGAGCAGAGGCAGGCCCAATGCATTTTCTGTTTTTGCGTTTTCGTTCGCTATAAATACGCAATTCAGAAATTTAAATTATTTCTTCCTCCATAGAAAGCCAAAAAAACCCTTGATTAATATCTGAAAAAGAAAAATACTAATTTAAAAAAAATGGCGTCTGGTGGAAAGGTCTCCTTCAAGGTTACGCTCACCTCCGATCCTAAGCTTCCCTTCAAAGTGTGCGTAAATTCATACAATATTCTAAGTATGTTTCTTAAACTAATTCTCTCAATTTTCATAAACTTTTTTTCGTTTTTCAATTTAATCGCAGGTTTAGCGTTCCTGAAGCGGCTCCGTTTACCGCCGTTTTGAAATTCGCAGCCGAGGAATTCAAAGTCCCTCCTCAAACTAGCGCTATCATCACCAACGGTAAATCTTATTTTGTATTACTTTAATTCTATTGATATTCATAGTTATATTTACTTTTATTTTGTATGTGTTAATAATATAGAGATTACATGTTGTTAATGATTCCTGATTCCTCGTATTATATTTTTCCCTTTCTTAGGGTTCAAGGTTGTCGATTTGATGTTCAGTAGATTGGTTTTTATTCAATTTCTGTAAAGTTTTATACATTAGCGTGATTTTATCGATGGTATGTGGCCCCTGCAAATAGGAAATTGATCTGCCGGTGCTAGTGTTTTATTTGGCATTTGTAATATGAAACAAAGGCTATTTACGGTGTGTCTTCTGTAATATGGGGGAGGAGCTTCTTTTGGATAAAAAATCTGTTGCAATGATACTATTCTTCCATCTGATAACCCTGAAAAGCATAAGAGAATATAAACATAATGGACATTTGAAAATTTTGATCAAGGATGTCTATTTGGTTTTTTCTGGTTACCCTTTGCGATTGATGTGACCTAGATAAACACGATTGATGTCACCAAGACAAACATTCTAGTTATTTTTTATCTCCAGTAACTGAAGATTTTCATTTTACAAGTCTAGGTAATCAAACTCAGTAAGGTAAGATTTGCACACCTGTAATTATTATTAAAAATGGATTTTCAATTGTTTAGTTTGAGATTTTCAAATGTTTTCACTGTGGTTCTTCTACCAATCTCACTCAAAATTCATTGTCTGTAATTTGCAGATGGTGTGGGAATCAATCCTCAGCAAAGTGCAGGTATTTTATTTATTTTTCTTGATTTTGTTTCTTTTGTATTAAGCTTTACTCTATTGGATTATCATTTGTGCACTCCCTGCCCTAACTAATAAGGTATTTTACAAAATTTGAAGCATTAGCATTATAAGAAACAAGGTTTAGATTACAGACACAGTCACTATATCTGTTTTCAGCATGTTGACTGTTCTCTAAAATTATCAATGACTAGCATAGCTTCTGCTTGTTTTGTAAACTTCACCTGTTAAATATGATTGATTTCCCTCTATCCTTAACCTAGAATTCAAGGGTGGAGCCAGCATTGCTGTTGTGGGGCTAAAATGTCAAGGTTAGAAACTGCAGGAGCCAAGTGGCTGAAGTGATAAAAAAGTCTTATCCTAAGATGCTCAAATTCATACATACTTATTTAAAAAATTTGCTGGGCCTATTAAAGATCCCCACCCTGCTAGCATCTGATTTCAGTTCATAATAGTATTCCATCAGGAACCCAGAAGAAGAAGTATGAGGCCTGGATGAAATTTAAACAATTTTTTACCATCACTTAGGACGGAAACGGACTGGCCATTTCTGCAGGATTTACTTAGAGGCTGTTATATACAGGGGAGTTTTAGTTTGAGTATTGCATTCCTTTACTTCATTGGTAAAGATTGTGCGTTACATGAGCTAGAAGTTCCTCTTTGTGTAGGCTTATTGACACTAGCTTCGGACAGTTGGAATATTGAATGTAATAAGGTTGTGTGAAACATAAATTTCACTGGTTTTGTCAGGCAATGTCTTCCTCAAACATGGTTCCGAGCTTCGGTTGATTCCCCGTGACAGGGTTGGTGCTTCAAGGATGGTGGGAGCTGCATCATTGTTGGAGTGAAGCGACCGGTTCACCTGGATTAATTTGAATCCATTGCTTTAGTTTTCATCATGTTGGGGGCATAGTTAATTAGTTATATCTTATGCATCATACTTCTTGGGTAAAGATTATCCTTGTGTTGTGAAAGGCAAAGTATTTGTAGTTTTGAAAGAATGGAAGAAACTATGAGGCATGAATATTTCTGTAATGACCACCGTAATCATTTCAATAAATAAATAATAGAATGACTCACAATGCCAATTTAGGGCCTCATATTAGATGTTATTTATGGGTTGAAGACACAGTCAATAAGCTTTGAGCAGGCAGAGACTTTTGATTGCAGTACGTTTGCCTGGTTTAAGTACCAAATACCAGAACTAACTGAATCTGGAGTTTCATGATGCAAGCCTTAAGCGTAACAGTTGGTCATCGTGATAGTTTAATGCAGTTGCTTTCAATCTTGAAATGCAAAGGGAAAGTGGTACCTTTTGCATGCTTTTTTAGCTCATTACAGTAACTAACTTGCTTTGCTGAACCATCCGTCATATTCCTCCCAGATATCTCTTACTTATTTGTATGTATGCGTTGATCCTTCTGTTATATGATACGAACTATAAATGGTAAGGGATTCGCCAATTATTCTGGTTGTGGTTGAGAATCTCGTTTTCAAGACTCCAAAAATCTACCAACCATCTGCACCGCTGTATTACTATTGTACTGCCGACCTAACCTGAGTCTTTTAGGCAACCCACACTAGTTTGAAACTGTAATGCGCCGCCCAACAATAACGTAGCCAAACCTCTCATCTAGTGGGGACAAGTTCATTTAGCACTTCATCTACCAAAAGTAGCTTTGAATCTCTCTGATCCAAAATTGGCACATTACTTAATGCGTCTCCTACTAAAGTTTGTGGAAGAAACAAAAAGACAACTTATTCGTTTTCCAGCTGCAAGTAACAACGACTTCCAGAAAAGCAGCATATGCTTCGATCTTAGTTTTCTGAAAACAGTGCCACGTCTCAACTCTCAATGGAAATCAATAGGACTTCTACGTATTTAGAGGAAAACTTTTATTTCACAACATTTTTAGTGTTATTAATGGGGTTTGCACCAATAATGCCACTTTGAAAGATTTGGGTATTGCTTCTGGGTCTTCGATACTTGAGGAATTCGGGAAAAGAAAAATAATAATAATAATAATAGAGTGAGACGTTGAAAGATAAAAAGGTCGTGCTCTTGTCCAAGTGGGTATTTGCAAATTCAGTGTTTTCGTTTAATATATGAAAATAGCACGTGCCCAAGTCTCCCATTATATGGAAGAATCTTGGAGACGTAAGAACACCTTCAACTTAATATAGAAACCATTTTTTCTTTTTTTTCATTTGCGCCCACTGCCCACAAAACGAAAAGAAAATAATTGAAAAAAAAAACTGTAATTTTTTAATCATACATTACGGCTTAGCTTAATTTATCTGGGTAGTTTGCACGTTATTACAACTAGGCTTATCCCTTGAATTTGGTTGTAGAAATGAGATTAGGATGAAATAATAACGAAGATTGTTGGGTCTATTTGTCAGAAATGCCCTCTGTGAGTCAATAACAATAGAGCAAACATTCTTTGGCAAGGGACTAAACTATGAAATTCAGCTTGTAAAGCACAACCCACAACAAGTGAACATGCGACCCGAAAGGGAGGAAGGAGCGTGTGTCTCGGAGGAGATTTCGGGACCCTCCTTTTTATGTCATTTTTCGGCATCATACCCACACCAAAAGATCCTTGTGTCCCCAGTCCCCACCATGTGATTTCAGCGCTTGTTTTCTCTCTCTCCTCCTCTTTTCTCGCGTCGCTCACTGCCACTGGACCTCCAATTTCTTGTTATTTAGAGGAACATACCATGTAGGTTATTAACTGTCAATTAAAATCATTGTCACATTTTCATCCCTTTTTCTAATATATGCAAGCACAATTTTTTTAAGAAAAATATATATGTAAATGAAATAAAATTCTATTGGATGAAAAAATAAAGGTATGAACTCTTTCAACTCTTTTTTTTTTTTAATCTTATACAGATCTTATTTTTAATTTCTTCACAACCTAATTGTGTTAGAGCCTCTCACTCTACAATTTGCACTCATAATATTTTATTCTATCGTTACCTTAATAATTAATAAATTAAAGAAAAAATAAATCTCTATTAATATTATTATTTTATCAAAATTGAAATTCAATAAAATTAGTTGTCATTATGAAATGTTTTACGATTTTTTTTATTACGTGAGGCTATTGCTCAAGATACTATAAGTGGTATTTACAATCACATAATTACTGAAACTAGTTTACATCAAATCTTATATAAAAATGTTTTAGGATTTGAGCTTAGCTTTTTGTGTGCTATACATGTATTATCATGATATATTATTTTGAAATCATTATTTAATATAAATTATCCACTAGCAGAGTCCCATACGTATAAGAATGCGAATTGATAATTGGAAATTCACATGACTTTTGCCATGAAAGAAACTTAGAAGTCTTTTGAAGTAATGGATCATCTACGTTTGGTGTTGAATTAATTCTATTCGAGCATTAAAAAACGTTGAAAAGGCTTAAAGCCTTTAAATTCACTTCAGGTACATTAGCTCCATAACTTTCAACATTTTTATACTTTAGTCTTTATGGTGTTGCTCTTCCTCAACTAACCACATTTACTCAACATTGTTATAAATTATTATCTTGATGAAAACATAGGGACCCATTATGAGATGAAGTTAAAATTAAGATAAAATACAATAAATAAATAAAAATAGTGTGGTGGACCTGGTTGTGAGCAAATAGATGAAAAAAAAATAAAAAATGAGAAGGATCCATGCTAGCAAACTCCAAAGTGTATTAAATTGGATGGTGCCAAAACGGGTCACAGAAAAAGTTATTGTCAGATGCGTGGGGGGGTAAAATTGTCTAATCTTTACAATAAAATTGTCCGTTAGTGATTTCGAAGTGGGGTCACGCAGCAGTGCCCGAGGCGACGCACTTTGCTGACACTGACCGGCTGTAGCCGCTCGTCTCGTCTTTGCTTATCTGGCAAAACCATTCTCCGTTAAGTGCACCGTTTTGGATTTTAATTTAGGATTTGTCATCAGTGCACCCAATTTAATACGGTATCTCCTAAGTGCTCTTTTGTTCCTTTTCCTTTTCCAATTTGGTGCTTTTGAATAAGGAATCATGATTATGATTAAGATCATTAGGATCCGATCAGCGCAGCTCGGCTAAGTGACCAAGCGCCGATTGGACTTGCTCTGCCCTCCAGACTCTAGTCCGTGAAGCACGTTCGCTTTTGAGTAGGGGACAGGTGCAGCTAAGAAATTGTTGCTGATTGGTTGAGCTAAAAAAAAAAAAAATTGTAATTGTAAACACCAAAGATACCCTTGTGGTCTGTTGGACTTTTTCAGAGTAGTGGTTAAATAAGAATTAAGACACGTTAAACGCTTTTAGCGCGGGAAAGAAAATATCGGAGTAAGCCATTCAGGCCCTGATTTTTTAAAAATTACAATTACATGTATAAATTATAATTCTTTTCATGCAAGTCTATATTATCAATTGAATTGGTTGATACTTGATACTTTTTCTTATGTTTACGGTGGATGGTTCAAATCTCCCCACTACTGAAGACACTTCACGGCCTCATGAGTATAAGCAAGTGAGGAATAAATCTCTGCTAGTACTGGTTAGTCTTACTTTATTAGACATATGATTGTGGTAAGGAAGAGAAACTCAAGTTAGTATAAAGGTGTAGCAAGAGTACACATCTTTTTAAGTTTAAGACATCATTTCTTTTCTTATAGGAAGTAAGGAAGTTTAAAACGATAGTAAAGGTCGTAGGGATATGATCTCCTTTTGCATCTACTGATGTTAATTTGGATGCTTTTAAAATAAGATTTGGTTATGGAAGTAAATTAAAAAAATTGCATAGATTCTATTAAAAAATTAGTAAAATTAACTATCAATGATTTAATAGTTATATATTGAGATTAATAATTAACTAAATTGAGTTAAATTAATCGGTTTGTTATATGTATGTATGTATGTATGTATATATTTTTTAAAATATTGGTTTTATTTTCACTGACAAATCATAGAGAAATTAAGGCATGACTTAGATAAAATTTAACCAAAAAAATGAGAATTATATTGAATTAATCACGAACAAAAATTTAATGTGAATTAATTTAAAGGTTATTAAACTATATTCAACCTTTTTGTCCATGTCAATTTTGAGTTTAGATTTTCAATAGAATTCTCATTAAATTAAATATTTAATTAATTATTTTTAAATAAAATTTAAGATAAGTGATCTAATAAGTGTTGTCACTCACTTGATCAACCCTAGAATTTAAAAGCAAAGGTTTGTATAAGAGGATGCAAACTTTGTTTTAATAAGTAATTTAGCAAAACGTTAGGGACCTCTATATTATGACTCCAAATAAAATTTATGGATGATAAAATATCACTGGCAGCACGAACAAGGAACGTACGCCATCTTCATAGCTACAAGCCAAGCCACCACGCTCTGTGTCCCTCTCTCTCTTTCTTCACTGTTGCCCGTTAAAAAATCTCCCGAGATCAGAACAAACAGGTCACTTTTTTAAGCCTTCGCGCATAAAGCATATGCAACAAAGAGAGTGTGTATAGTGGAGACTTGCATGGCCACTAACAAAAACATGAAAGCGAAGCCCTACTACCACCAACAGAATACAAATGCCGCTGCCTCTGGCGGAGGAGGCGGCGGTTATAGTAGCGAGAGTAGCAACGGCGGCAGCAACTCACCGAGTCCGCCTCCGTCGCCGCGTCGTCACGCTAGCATTTCCCATAGCCGACGCCGGCTCCGAACCAAGTCTTTCTCGTTCTTTCGCCGTGATAGCTTCGCCCTCACTGTCAGTTTTATTTTCCGTCGAAACCTCCGGTATTTGGTGCTGCTGTGTCTGTTGTACGTTTTGGGCCTCATCATGTGCGTGGGCCCGTTTGCCGGACTTGTGGGCCACACTCCCGTTCCAGGTTCAGTTTACAGAAGTCACGAGATATTTGGGAAGCTTTGGGATCAAATTCAGTCCGATAATTCGTCAGCCATTGATGTTCGTTTCTCTTTTCCTCACTTTATTTATTTATTTTTTTTCTGTTTGTTTGCTTAGAAAATATGGTGAGGAAAAGAAAGCACCGAGAATGAAATTTTATGTTTTCGAAATTTACTTCTTTATTTTTGGCATTTAAAAGACTAAAATTGAAAACTTAGTTCTTGACTGGATTAAATTTGTTAACGGTTAATGTGACTAAAGTAAAGCGAGCTATTAATTTCCTTGCTTTTCTTGAATTTGAAATTTAGAATTAGATAAAAATCGGTGCTTCTCATTCTTGTTTGTTAGGTTAAAAGTGGGAATTTGAGTTCCTCTCAAATGGGTTAATTGAGAGATGTGGCTTTATATTCATAATCAAGTAGAGAACCAAAATGTAGTTGGTGATTATATGTTGATTGATGAATGGATATTATGGCGTAAATTAAGATGTTTCAGTAGTAGGCTAAAATTCTCTCTGTTTCTACTTGTAGTTGTCCTCTGTATGGAAATACAAGAGACTGAAGGTGCAGAAACCTTGCCTGAATTCAACTGTTGGAAGATATTTCGGCATTGAAAAAGGTAATGTGATTTCTTATCTTTCATCCTGATTAAGGTCTGCTTTAACATGTTAAGGCATGGTCTTCCCATGAAAATTGATAGTTTGATAGAAGTGGTGCTGAGAGCTTATATATATATATATATATCCATTAAATTTCAGAGTCCCCTGGCCCTAGCGGTTTCTTGATTGTCGAAGCTAATGGTGGTCTTAACCAACAGCGTTCTGCAGTAAGTTGTTACTTTTGATGTTGATTACTAATCTTTGTGCTATTTGTTCTAGATTTTCCTTTTCTTTTTTTTCCCCAAAATTTCTCATCCATCTTCCAAGAAACCAAATGGATTTACCATAGTTTCACAATATAACAACATAATACACAGACACTCACATGCTTAATAGATTCTGTTTCTCGTTAAGTGTATCTTCAAAGTTTTTTATCATTTGCAGATCTGCAATGCAGTGGCTGTAGCTGGACTTTTAAATGCAATACTTGTCATCCCTCGTTTTGAGTTTAACAGTGTTTGGAAGGATCCAAGGTAGTTAGCGAATGAGCCATTATTTGTTTCTGTCTCAAACTTCAGTAAAAGGATATTTGTGCTAGATTCTGGTTTACATATTGGATATCTTTTTGTTAATATTCCTGTTTCATTATGTTTTTACTTTTAGCCAAAAAATATTTTTTGTTTTGTTAGTTATGATCAAGTTTTGATATAATTACTATTGTTATTGTTAAGTGATGGAGACATGAGGATAGACTCTGCTGACGGCTGAGAACTCTTCTATAGTGTAGATGTTATGATTGTTTTACAAGCAAAACTTTATTCATATAGAGCTTGCAGAGATCTTATTTTTTAAATTGCTCAGCCAAATGCATGAGGATCCTTGATCAAAATATTGATATTCTCATTGTCTAGTTTAGCCAAGCATCCTTCTGTTCAACTAAACATTTAAACAAATGCAATCTACAATGTATTTTTAGCAAGAATTTAGGTGTTCTCTGAAGGGAGAATTCATAATATGCATATTATTCCCCCTATATTAATTAATATGATTTTCTTCTGGAGTGTATTTTTCCTTAGATACACCCATTTACAGCATAAAATTTATTTTCTTTGACAGTGAGTTTGGAGATATATATGATGAAGATCACTTTGTAGCAACACTTGATGGCTACATAAAGGTGGTTAGAGAGTTACCTGATCTTTTGATGGAAAGATATGATTACAATATGACTAATATTCCAACCTTCCGTGTCCAAGCTTGGGCTCCTGCTAGTTATTATATGGGAGAAGTTTATCCTGTTTTGCGAGAGCAAGGGTTTGTTCTGAGTCATTAATTCCCTTATTAAATTTTCTTCATGTTCAACTAAATGGGTTCACTTTTATCCCCGAAAATCAGTTAAATTTGTGAGCTGAGAATAAAGCAAGCAAATTACTGAATGATCCCAACCTTCCGGAACTCTTTATTCCCAACCAAAAACCTGTTGAATGATATTTCTAGATTGTTTCTTATTGGTCACATTTGGTGCAGGGTTATCCGCATTGCCCCATTTGCTAATAGATTGGCAATGAATGTCCCACCTCATATTCAATTGCTAAGATGCATGGCTAATTATAAAGCATTGAGGTTCTCTGATCCAATATCAACACTGGCAGAAAAGCTAGTTAAGCGAATGATTGAGAAGAGTTCAGGGACTGGTGGAAAGTATGTTTCCATTCACCTTCGGTTTGAGGAGGTATGCATACTGTTTGTTACATCTATACTAGTTATTTTATAATGTTCAATATTCAATAACAATTATGAGTACTTTGTCTAACAATCATGTGCACTTTTAGGACATGGTAGCCTTCTCATGCTGTTTGTATGATGGGGGAAAGGCTGAAAAATTGGAAATGGATATGTTTCGAGAAAAATGGTGGAAGGGGAAGTTTAAGAGAAAAGATCGTGTCATCTTACCTGGTCTTAATCGAATAAATGGAAAATGTCCTCTAACCCCCTTGGAGGTACCTCATTATTCTACCTCTCCTTTTTGCTTTTGGAATCTGGAATACTGATGTGAGCATCATCTGACTGTCTGGTTTATTCACTTTTATTCTTTACAACCAATGCTATCATGCTTTACTTACAGTGTCCACAGGTCTTTTTTGGTCTTCACCTTATTCTAGTAGCATCTTTAATAAGTACATGGTTTGAGATTCGACAAGAGTAGAGGAAGTACCTTACAAAATTTGATCTATAGTTCTGATCAAGAAATACTATCGCCATTAATTTAAAACGAAGAGAGGTATATATTATATAGAGAAAAATCTCAAGAGAAGATGATTAAAATTAAAATCCTCTTTTGAGTTGTATTATTTCTACACAATAAATTTACTCTGCATGTTGTATGGAGTTGGTACTTGATTTTGCATATTCACTTTCCATTCAAATTTTCTTTACTTCCCATCTAAATTATTTCTGATGTCTTGGTTCTACTGCAGTCCAGAATGGAGAACAGTCTTATGCTTAATTCTGCATGCATTTTTACTGTATATACATTTGTCTGTACAAGCCTGTACAGATAGTCCAGATAATAAACTCTCTCAAAATGTTTTTCTTGTCAGCATAGGTTGGGATGATGCTACGTGGTATGGGATTTGATAATAATACTTCAATTTATTTAGCCTCGGGAAAAATTTACCAGGCAGAAAGACACTTGGCTTCATTACTTAAGATGTTTCCCCTTGTTTATACCAAGGAATCTCTTGCAACACCTGATGAACTTGCTCCTTTTGAGGTAAATATACTTGCTCCCTCTCCATAAACCTGTTTGAGTATTGAATAGAGTGCATCCAGTTATTTGGCTAATTGACTTGCGGTACAATATATTTATTATCAATGGAATTATTTTGACATGCCATACCCCGACTCTGTAGGTCTGGAAAATGATTCCCTTGCCTATCCCTATTTTTAAGAGCCTGTGTTTCAAAGCCAGAGATGTGGTTACTAGTTCCAGCTGATTCCATCTCATTTTGCCCTTCCCCTGTCAGAGACTTCACTTCCATTCTTTCTTCATCTCTGGTAGAGCATTGTGGTCAATATATGAAGCCGGTGTGTTAGTACTTGGACCAGATGTTTGACTTGATGCTATAATAATGATTTCAAGTAAAACTATTGATTTGTAATGGAGAGATGTTGCAACAGCTAATGGAATATCAAACAGTGACCATATCCACTCAGTGTTTGTGGTTCTGTTCAGTTTTAGTATGTCTTGCTTTCCAAGTTAGTTTGCTGAGTGAATGAGAGGGTCAACTGAATGTCTTTGAAAAAATTTCCAATTAATCTGAGTGTCTGACACAACTAATTTTTCAGATGGCACTATAGCAGCTTATTTTCCTACTGACCATTGCAGACCATTGATCCTGTTTTATGATTGTTGGCAGGGGTATTCTTCAAGGCTGGCTGCTCTGGACTACACTGTTTGTTTGTTTAGTGAAGTTTTTGTAACAACTCATGGTGGGAACTTTCCCCATTTTTTAATGGGCCATAGAAGATTCCTTTTTGATGGACACTCAAAGACTATTAATCCTGATAAACGCAAGCTTGTTCTTCTATTTCAGGACATGAATATCAGGTATTTTTCCTTTGTATTTTTATCTTTCTTCCCATCATTAGAATAACATGTTGGAATTTGTCCCAGTATGATGGTCTTGAAATTCTAAATCTGCTTATTTGAGATTTAGTAATGTTTAAACAGATAGTAGTTTTGTAGAAAATAGGTTGCAAATGGAAACAAGTTCCTTGTTTGTTGAAGCAAAAAAAATTCCTGATGAAGGACCTTTTGATTTTACACGGCCTTGTGCCACGAGCATAAAAAATTGCACCGCTCCACTTGAGAAATATAAGATATGTATATAGATTGTACTGATCTAACTAATTATAAAGTAAATTGATAGGTGATTGAAAGAATATTGGTGTTAAGTGAGGAGAGTCTTAAAGTGTGCAGAAACATGAAATGTTTTGGGTCCAAATGCATTGAAATTGCAACTTCTCGGTTTATAAATCTTTGGACTTTCAGCAGATTCCAGTACATTTTTGATTGGTCACTGATTCATAAAATATCTGTTGATTGGTTTCGCAGCTGGGTAACATTCAAGGATCAGATGGAAATAATGCTCTCTGAAAATGACCGCAAGGGAATTATGGTACCTAGAGTTAGAAAAATCAATAGGAAAACTTCCATTTACACATACCCTTTGCCAGAATGTCGGTGTCTCCAGCAATCACATAATACAACACTCCAATTGACACAGCCAGCAAGATAACAATCTGGAGATTTTTCTAGTTTCCTTCATCTGGTGCAGATATCAAATGGTATACTTGTATAGTTTTGAAGGTTTGAGTATTATCCAGGATGGATGCTGGTCTTCCAATTTTTATCGTCCACGGAATTCCTCATCCCAAGTAATTATTTTGCTTCTTGCATAGAGGTATCCAAGCTATTCTATGTGACGTTTGAAGTTTAACAAGATCCAGAATTGAACTGCAAGCTGTGCATATAGGAGCTGGATTGCGAAAAGAACTGTTTGGTGTGTTGTGCAGAAGTTAATACTGAGAATTCAAGTATAAAGTGGAAATCAAATCAACTTGCCGGCTCCAATCCAATCAAATCACAATCCCCCCCAATAATATAGTCTTGTTCGATAGATTATTATGTCTGAAGTTCCCGCTTTCTTTTTCTTTCTTTTTAACTTTTTCCTGATATTTGGTGTGGCAATTTTTCCTAATTACAGAATTACTTGTATCTTTCCAAAATTTATTGATAACTAAAACTAGCTGAGCAGACTAGATTTTCTCAAAATTCCTATTACTAGTAACAGATTTACCATTTGTTTTGCTTCTTGTAATCTTTTTGTAGTTGTTAAATAGATGAATTGAAACTAATTATTATTACACATGAACTTTTCCTTGACCACTGTGACTTTTATCCCAATTGCTCAAAAATCTAAATCACATCATCCCACGTCCTCACTACCCTAGCAATCTAACGACATAAGATTACGTTTCATATGCAAGATTGAATTGAACTAATTATTAGGATTGGATTAAGTTAGATTGGATTAAATTGAATTGTATTATATCTTGTACTATGTTTGGCATAATATCGGATTGGACAATGTTAAATTATATTTAAATACAAAATAATATTTATGAATATTTAATAATAATAATTAAAATTAATTTAAAGGTAATTAACAAGACCATTAAATATGTAGTAAATTAGTTATTGGGTAGTCATAATTGTAGTAAACAAATATAAATTAATAAAATTATTTAATTATTTAATTAATTTTTATCAGATATTTTAGATTTATTTTATTTTATCAAAAAGTTAGCAAATAATGTATATATAAAATCAATTATTTACTTGTATTATTAATTTCCATGATTATTTTTAAAATTACATTGGTGATTATTAAATTTAATACAATCAATTATTATAACAAATTATTAAATAGTTAATTTTATTGTAGTAAAAGTACCAATTTAATTAGACTATAAAAACAAAATAAAAAATAAATTCAAGTAAATCATGAATAAAATAATTAATTAAGTAATTAAATTTTTGTTACAAATAAAAAATATTGTTATTTATGAAAGAAATATGAATAAATTTTTTTCTCTTATTTTAATCCCATCTAAACCCACTTATAAATTGGGATTATTAATCCCAAGATTTGAGGAGTAAATTTAAATTTAGTTCTCTCTAATTCAATTCAAACAAAGTAGCCAAACATGTAATAAAATATTTAACCCCTTAAGTGCACCCAAGAATCCCTTGCTCCATTTTATTAGGCATATCTAAATTCATCTTTGTTTTTGAAGTTAAAAAATATTGTAATTACTAATAATATAACAATTACCCAGCTAACTCCTCAACATCCATATTAATGTCAACCTACGCGCTCCCTACTCTTCATGGCCAACCATGGACTTAAGGCGTATCGTGGAAGCCTTGCGACACTGCGGCCAACGTCGATCTATCAAACAAGGGAAGTCACTTCACTGTAGAATAATCAAATATGGGCTGTCTCAAGATATCTTCACCGGCAACAATTTGCTCTCGATGTATGCGGATTTCACGTCCTTAAATGATGCGCATAAACTGTTCGATGAAATGGCCCGCAAGAATATTGTCTCATGGACCACCATGGTTACTGCATATACAAGCAACAAAAGACCTAACTGGGCTATCAGGTTATACAATCACATGTTAGAATATGGTTCAGTGGAGCCGAATGGGTTTATGTACTCTGCAGTTTTAAAAGCATGTTCTCTTTCGGGTGATCTTGACCTGGGTAGATTGATACATGAAAGAATCACTAGAGAGAAGTTGGAGTACGACACGGTTTTGATGAATACCCTTTTGGACATGTATGTGAAATGTGGGAGTTTAAGTCATGCTAAGAAAGTTTTTGATAAGCTTTCGAGTGCGAATATCACTTCTTGGAACACTATCATTTCAGGGTGTTGTCAAAAGGGCTTAATGGAGGAAGCAGTGAGTTTGTTTCATCAAATGCCCGTAAGGAATGATGTGTCTTGGAATATTATAGTTGCCGGTTTTGCAGATAATGGAAGTCTGCAAGCCTTGGAATTTGTTGTTATGATGCACAAAGAAGATTTAAGGCTTGATGACTTCACGATACCATGTAGTCTTAAAGTATGCAGTTATCAAAATTTGTTGCAGATGGGAAAACAAATTCATTGTTATGTTATTAAGTCAGGTTTTGAATGTAGTTGTTTCACCCTGTCAGCATTGGTTGATATGTATTCAAATTGTAATGTTTTATGTGAAGCAAGAAAGCTATTTGATCAATATTCAAGTTGGGCTGCCTCTGCATATGGCAATGTGGCACTTTGGAATTCTATGATTTCTGGGTATGTTCTTAACGAACAGAATGAAGAAGCTATCACTCTGCTTTCACACATCCATAGCTCTGGTATGTGTATTGATTCTTACACTTTCACTAGTGCTCTGAAGGCCTGCATCAACTTACTCAACTTTAACTCTAGATTTGCACTTCAAGTACATGGCTTGATTGTCACTAGCGGTTATGAGTTAGATTATATTGTTGGAAGCAATCTCATTGACCTTTATGCAAGACTGGGGAATGTTAAAAGTGCATTGGAACTTTTTCATAGGCTTCCCAAGAAAGATGTTGTAGCTTGGTCTGGTTTGATCATGGGCTGTACTAAACATGGACTGAACTCATTAGCTTATTTGCTGTTCAGAGACATGATTAACTCGAATCAGGATGTAAACCAATTTATTATTTCAAGTGTTCTGAAAGTTTGTTCATGTTTAGCGTCTCTTCGAAGGGGCAAGCAGGTTCATGCTTTCTGTGTCAAGAGAGGGTTTGAAAAAGAGGACATTACACTAACATCTCTTATTGATATGTATTTAAAATGTGGTGAAATTGACGATGGTTTAGCTCTGTTCAAATTTATGCCAGAAAGAGATGTTGTGTCTTGGACTGGGATCATTGTAGGGTGTGGGCAGAATGGCAGAGCAAAAGAAGCTATTGCATATTTCCAAGAGATGATACAATCCAGATTGAAGCCAAATGAAATCACCTTTCTAGGTGTTCTTTCTGCCTGCAGGCATGCTGGTTTGGTTGAAGAGGCATGGACCATATTTACATCTATGAAACCTGAATATGGACTAGAACCTCATTTAGAACATTATTATTGCATGGTTGATCTTCTTGGTCAAGCTGGATGCTTCGACGATGCAGAACAACTGATTGCTGAGATGCCATTTAAACCCGATAAAACCATATGGGCCTCCATGCTTAAGGCCTGTGAAACTCACAATAATACTAAACTTGTTAGTATTATTGCTGAGCAACTTCTTGCAACATCACCGGAAGACCCTTCCAAATATGTTATGCTTTCAAATGTTTATGCTACATTGGGAATGTGGGATAGTTTAAGCAAAGTGAGAAAAGCTGGTAAGAAACTGGGCGAGAAAAAAGCTGGAATGAGCTGGATTGAGGTTTCAAGTTAACAATTCTTCCTATGTTTCATCATATATTTTACTGGATCCTGTCAAAATATTGTAATTAATTGGATCCACATTGATAATTATGCACAGAACTGTTTCGTTCTGAGCTGCCAAGGTACTACATGGTAATGAAACTTGGAGATGCAGGAAAATTGTGATATATATTACAGTTGGAGGATCTCAATTATTGAAAATTGTAAAAGATCTCACGTTCAGTTTGTGGGTATGCTGACTTTCTTTCTTTCGTTTTATATCTGATGTTGATTTCTATCCTTCACTCAAAGTTGAAATTTTATATACAGGAAAGGCAAACCTTTTATGAACATTTCAAGAAAAATGGAAATAAAAGTAATTTAAGCAAATGGTTTTCCACATTTGTTCATTTTACTTTTTCATTTGTGCTCTTGGCATTAGTTTCCCATACCTATTCTTCTCTGATCATTTGGCGTGTGCTGAGTTATGGTTTCTTATTGTCTTGAGTGTGAATGTATATATTTGCAAATATTTACTTGTTGAATGATGCTGCTGAGATTCATTTTCCTGCTGTCTTCAAACAGGATCCATTGTGGCAAGCACGAGGCATTTAGAAAAAAATAGAAAAAGAGAGGACCACTTGAAAAGTGAACCCTGCAAGAAAAGAGAGTTAGAATTAGAATGGGGGAGAGCAGCGCCTTTAGGGCGCTTCCATTTAGCTGATCTATCATCCATTCATCACACACCTAAAACAATTTTACGGAGGTTAGCAACTTCTCTCATATTTTTTTACTAGTTCTACATGTGTGCTGATATGTTTGACAGCGGCTATACTTGTATAAGTCTATTTTTGGTTTTGTTTTGTTCTGTCACGGTTCCATTGTTTTAAACATGGTGTTCTTTCAGTGGCAAGTGGCAAGTCAGGTTCAATTCAGGATTCCTTCTGAAGGCTTCCCTACACAACTCAACTTTTGTCGGAGCAGGTAGTAGAGAGGGATTAGAAAAGTGACACTGTACGAATCAATCATGGGGCAAGAGTAAAACAGTGCTTCATCCCTACATTTAATTACAATTACAAACTGAAATTATGGTAAATGTATTTTTTTGTTAGGTTTTTATGGTGTGCACTATATGCTTGGTTTTCTAGTGGCAGGCATTAGGCTTAGCCGCTTAGGCCGCCCCTAAAATGGGCGAGGTCAAACTAATCTTATTGTCATTTCGTTTCGAAAAGCTAGAGCTTAATGGTATCTATAAGCAAGCCCTAATACTCCTCCGAATGCATGCACATTTGTTTAATCCTATTGTCCCCAACAAGAAAGATCCTTCAAGGTAGTGGTAGACGATGAGGTAAAGGTGGTTCTAAGCAGTTACCAGTTACCCTTGGCTCAGCCTTTTAGCCAATTAGCCCCGCAATCGGGGACATGTCATTATGTCAAATAACAAGAAAATGGCCAGGCTCCACCAGGTTCATGTAGTCAGTCAAAAAATAGCCCCATGCCCAGCAACTTTGTCATCTCTCTTGCTGTGTGCCATGCGTCTGAGCTCAGCCAGTGGGCTGTCTTACAGATAGATTACTAGAGTTGGGTACATCTATGATAAAGATAAGATCACCAAATTTTTTATTTCATTTCTTTATTTTGTAAAAATCCGGACTTACGGCATTACGTGGTCTATTACTATTTCGCTTCTTTATGAAATTTAGAAAATATAACCCGTAATTGCACTTGCTATGTTGCATTTTTTTCCCCTTCAGTTATAAACATTATTCTTTCTCTTGTTACGTTGCTTTCATCTTCAATCATTTCATGAACACAGACTCCTCTCTCACTTTCCCCACAATCCTCACAGTGAGCGATGCTTGGGCAGCTGAACTTCCTCTTTCAAGCGTGTGTGTTTTCTTTCTTTTTACTCCTTTCAACGACTGTAATAACCAACAGCATTGCCACAAAAGCTGCATAAAAAAAACTACCTACGGCCCACACAATTTTTGGCGCCAAAGCTGCCCCATCATCATTCATCATGCTAGAGCAGTGATTACCAGTTACATTTACATGGCCTAACAAGAAAGTTTACGTGGCCTTGCTTACGTGGTCTCAATCCAAAAGATTAGTGCACGATAAATCATGTTCTTTAAAATATTAATGAGTGGAATTTGTTTATTAGTATAGTATTAGGCTATTAGCAGTGCTTCTTAAGCCCATACTGAATTATGCTTATACTTTTAATGTATCTAAGATCAAGAAACCACTACAAATCATGAGGTAATGAGTACAGAACAAGAGTCAAAATAGATGGCAAAATCTAGGGGAGGAATTGTGCTCTCGCATCAAGAACTCAGGCGCGACCGTCGCCACAGGCTACAAAACAAGGCCAGTGATCAAAACGGCAGCACACTGCACACGCTGTACCACTACTACTTCCGCAGAATAATAAAAATGGTCTCTATATAGGCTCTACCCCCTGATAATTTTTCAGAACTAGTAGAGAACATTTGTAATACAAGTTCAGTGTTTCAGTATCTAACTCCAGCGATGTTTAGTACTGCGAAGAACGGATTCTGCTGAGTAACATAATTGATCTGGACATGTCACAAAGCCATTTAGGTGCTATTTTTTTCATAAGCTCTTTTTTTTTTTTACCCTTTTAATTAAGTCATCATTAGTTGGACGTTTCTCACCTCCATGTACACCTGGGTTTTGAGGACGGTGTAATCTTAATTTTATGAGAGTAGGTCTCATCTTAATTGACGTACATTTTTAAAGTAATCTCAATAAACTCGTCTCTTCATCTCGGCCCAAATTTTCAAGTTAGGTTTAATAGACCTGCATAACAGACCTTCAACCCATGCTTTATTTATTGGATTTAGTTCACCTTTTAACTCTAGGGTTAGACTATGTTAGAATTGTTTTAATATAAAACATGTTTTTATAATTATACGATCAAAATTATAATATATTTTTTATTATTTATTACTTTACATGTGTATTTGTGATTTATTCTCTCATTTTATAACAGCTCTAAAATAATTATTTTCTTAATTTTAATATGAATAGATTTCAGTCTTAATAAAATATCTATTAAATTTTTTTAAAAAATGAAGCTTTTGGAAAAGGTGAGAATAAATTATTTTACTTGTGACTTTTAATGTAATTTCGAAAATAGTCTTATAAATTTATCCATTTGGTGGTATAATATATGATATTTTATCACCTTTCCCCAGCTTTTAAACGAGCACCATTTACCGAAACGAAAATATATGTTAATTACTAGAATCCTCATCTCAATTTATATGCCCAATGCGTGCAATTAATACCAAGTCTCGGATTGGGTGAACGAGCGCGGCGAGTCACAATTTAATTGATTCTTCATAAAGTTGATATTTCGAAGCTGGACTGGACCCGCAAATTAATTATTCACGGTTTAGCCACACCATCCCGTGTCTTCAAGCTGCTGGTGTTTTTGTATCAAGCTTTCCCCATACACAAGCAACTAATCAAAGCTCTTGTATGTTTCTACAGAATCAAACAACCAGAAGAAACAAGAAACGTAATTAACTTAATTAACAAAATGTTTTAACAAACTTAACAAATTATTAGAACCCACTGTAGATTACAACGAAACAAGGCAATATAGCCTTAGGGTTAAACACATACAATTCATCCAAATTAGAGTACATGCCCATGGCACCAGCCACTGAATCATATTCTTCTAGGTTACCCTCCATGCTCTTCTTCACTCTTCCCGCAATTACCCTACACACCAGCATTGCCCTTGCATCACTCCCATCTTCAACTCCAGCTTTATCATGAGCTTTCCCACTTGTTGCAGTTGTCAAAATGCCATTTCCACGGAGTCCTTTGTTGGTTTCTTGTGTAACTTTGAAGCCATTCTTGATGATACTACACACATTGCATTGTGGTATTGAGTTGCACAAGTTTGAGGATCCGTTTAGGCCAAGTGAACATGTGAAAGTGGTGCAGTGAAACCTAAGGAGTTCATTGCCATCTGCTATGCAGCGTGGGTGCTTTTTTGGGAGCTTGGTGGCCTTTGCCTTAATGGAGTCTCTGTACTCTTCAAACTTGGCTATGGTTCTTTGAGTGTTGTGGACTTTCAGGATTCGGTCGATCTTGCAAATGGGTGTTTGTTTCTTTAGCCAGCTTGATTGGAATATGATTTCCACAATGTTCTTGCTTGTGTCCTCAGGACCCAATTCAGACACTGAGAATTTTTTGTAATTAGGAAGGATAGGAGACAGGACAAAATTACAAGAAAATTGAAAAAGTAATAATAGTGAAGTACCTGCATGTCTAACAGCTTGATGAAGCTCCAAAGTTTCAGCTTTCATGAAGATCTGACCACATTCAGGGCAAGAACAAATACTGCCTCTGAGAGAAGGGTCTCTGGCAAATCCAAGAACAGGGTCAACGACCATTCTACACTCATAGCAGCCAGAAAGTCTTCTAAATGGCATTCCTCTGAACGATCCTCCACCAGCAATGGAGGAATTTGAAGACACAGAAAGTGAAGAATTGGTAGAGGAAATAACCCCATTGGCGCCATTGAGTTCATACAGAGGAGTTTTCATGGATCTGCTTGAGGATTCATTCTTACCACTTGAACCCATTGAAGCCCTTTTCCTTTGGAGTTCTGGAGAAGCTGCAGCTTCTGGCCTCTGCATCACCTTTGTGTTGCTGCATAATGACCCTGAACACTTCATTTTCTTGCATTTCTTGCTTGTTTCGTCAGTGGCTTGATCTTGTTGCTGCTTTTGCTTCTGCTTCTTTTCTTGCTGCTGGTGCTGCTCAGGTTTCTTTTGCTGCTGCTGCGGTGCTTGGAGATTTTTACAAGTGAAAATGCCTCTCACAGCAGCCCAAGAAGGTGGCGGCCTCTCTGACTTCTGTGGCTGGTTCTTTTTGCTTTGCTGCATTTCCGTCAAGTGCTTTCTTTGGTTTCTAGGTTTTGCCATTGTTAAATAAATCTTGAACGATGTTTCAGCTACGCAGAAAAAATGTTTTTGGTGGTCTTTTTTTTTTTTTTTTTTTTAACTTACGGTATCATTTTCTCTGCCTTGAAAGAGACAAGAACTGAAGACAACTATGCAGCCGAAGCTCCTCTCAGAAGTGATTCTAGAATTGTAGCTTCTTGGGGTCTCTTTTGATATGGACAAAAGTTTGATATATAGAAATGGATCTACTGCTGTGTCCATGAATCTTAGCGATCAATATCCGACCGTAGAATTACCTGAGAGACGGATCAATGGTCAAGATATTAATGGTCCCATAAATTAAAATACTCGTCAGAGATTTATTGTCAAAGTTAATATATTCAGCCTCAGATAATATATTCAGATTTCAGAAGGTCAGTGCATGGTCTTATCTACGGAATGGACGGTCACGATCATTATTGCTTAATCGGGTCGAGTCATGGGTTAACTTGGGCCGTTAATGTTCCAAGGTGGATTTTTCGGGCATAGTGCGCACGTCGACAGCAAGGTAGAGACTCACTAATTACTCCATAATGGGCTCTTTCTTATGGGGAAAGCCTGCCTGATTCCTTTTGCATCAAAATTATGCGAGACCCACGTGCTAATGGAATAAAGCTTTGTACTTTTAATTATTTAAAAATAATAATAATTAAAAAAATCCATAAACAAGCTATGAAAGTTCATCATCTGTGTTGAAATTTTGTACTTTATGAAACAAACTTAGTTCTCCAGTAACCGTTATTATCTCTTGTAAAAATAAAGTTTGGGAAGCTTTTTGTATTACTTTTTCACCAATCAAATTAAAAAACCACATGAGTGGATTGTAAAGCTGAGTGTGCCACATACTTTTATTTGTATTCCTTTAAATGA
Organism: Citrus sinensis; assembly: GCF_022201045.2. Classification (NCBI taxonomy): domain Eukaryota; kingdom Viridiplantae; phylum Streptophyta; class Magnoliopsida; order Sapindales; family Rutaceae; genus Citrus; species Citrus sinensis. Next base: position 32,707,263 of record NC_068560.1, on the reverse strand, counting down.
GGAAGTGATCGAGATCAATATATTATAACGTATTAACTCTATTTGTCGATCGGCTTGAATTTTATAAGCATAAGGTTGCATGATTTGAATTTTGAATGAACAAATTATGTAAGTTATATAGCGGCTTATTAACATGTTTAAATTAAAGGGGAAGAAAAAGAAAAGGGTTTGTACTGACAAATGGCACTATTTAATGCCCCACTTAAAAGTATAGTAGCAGCCAAAGAAAATTAAATATAAATTTAGTACATAGTTTGGGATACTATGAGTAGTTTGGGCTCATATGAATTTTTTTTTAATTTTTTGGGGTCAAAAAAGGTTTTTTTTCATGATTTCGTGTTTTGTTTCAAATGTGTCAAAGATTGAGATGAAAAAAATTAGGTGATTGGGTCGGCAATCTTATTATTTATTTAGTTATTATAGCTATTATATCTTTACCGAAGTAAAAACTATGAGGATACAGGTTTAAGTCCTAATTTTTATGTTACAACTTAAATTTCTTATATATATATATATATATATATATATATATATAATTAGGTACAAAGAGGTATCTACTTTCGTAATCTAACATGCTTTAAAAAAAAAAAAACTGATCTTAAAATTTATTCACATAACCTTACAAAATCGTATCATGTGTACAGATTTTTAACATATACGGAACAGCAGAGCCTTTGCTGTTACGCATCCAACATACGTATGGGCTCCTGGTAAAACCGAGCGGAAATATACCTAACGCCTGCGCCCCATACGAAACGATGGGCTTGTCAATGCCAAAATTCATGTTTGCAAAACCTCCGTAGACACCCTACTAGTCTATTGATAAACCTCTGTAGACACCCTACTAGTCTATTGATTACACCAAAATATCCAAAGTGATGAAAATTCAGGTGGATGACAAAAGCAGTGGAGGCTTTAACAACTGATACAAAATTCTTATAACACCCCTTTCTTACTCTATTTCCTAAAATACCCCCGTTTAATTGATAAATTATGAACCATTTTATTAAAATTAACCACATTTCAATAAAATTTTACCTTAAAAATTTTTTATTTTTAAATTGTACACAAGTATTAAAATATTAAGATTATCTTGATTTTTTTCTTTTTACTATAAAATTTCTAAACTCTTATAATTTTCTCAAAAAATTATTAAAAACAAAATATAAATATGCATTATAAAATGGGTAGGTAAAAATATTTTGTTAAAAAAATAATTTATCTAAATACTTAATTGAATTTACACCCAATTAAAAAATAAAATATTTTGTGCTATGTTATTTAAGTAATTTCAGAAGTTTGAGGGGGGTGTCAAAAGGCCTAATCCAACTAAAGTTTCAAATTTTCAAGGAAAGGCCCAATAACAGGCCCCATTAAAACTATTAAGAGCGCCAGAAATAAGGTATTCAAAATTCCAAATCTCTCTCCAGTGAAGAGCAAGAAGAAAGACGCTGTGGTTTGCGAATGGCTACTTGGAGCTCGAGTACGAACACTCTCTCTCCCAGTTCCAGTACTCGCTCATTTGAGCGTTCATCATCGAAGCCCTAATTCTGCCAATTGAATCTGCTCCCTCCTTTTATTTTTTTTATTTTTTTCATTATACAACCTAAAACTGCACTTCGACGGAAATGCGGTTGAGATCCGCAAATGGACAGGGAGGCTAGTCTGCCGGTCCCACCACCTCTATCGTCAAGGTTCCGTCCGACAGTTACTTCAGACACGACGTCATCTTCGTCTTCGTCTTCGTTCACTTCTTCATCTTCTCCGCCGGACCTCTTCCGGCATGTTCAAGCCGCCTTCAAGCGCCACCGCCCTCTCGGTACGCCTCCTCTCTCTCCCTATTCGTCGATTCAATAATCCGTTTATTAATTGTATTAGTAATTTCAGAAGCTGAAATTTAGGGTCGTATGTATCGTTGAATTTATATAGCAGTTTAGTCATTAGTGTTAAATTTATGAAATTTGGGGATTGAAGGCTTTTAATAGACGGCTTTTCTGAAATTGAATTATCATTTTTATGAATTTGATAGCTTTTGGCATTTCCTAATTTATTTCTTGTGTCAACTGTGAGGAATTATTAGGTAGCATGCAGTCAAATAGTATAATGCCTAAACGCTCATTAGTTCCCAAACGGGAAGCATCAAGGTGCTTGGGTACGAATGTGGATATTAATGTGGACACAGATAAGTCTAAAGATATGTTTTCATTGAGTCATGGTCATGCAGTGAAGGATCCAATTTCACAGATTAAGAATGAAGCAGCGACTGCTGTTGCGGAAACTCAAGAAGATGCATCCATTACACCACCTTCAATTTTGGGCACTAGGACCAATACCTTTGATGAGAATTTTAACCCATTTGATGCACAGAGAGATCATTCGAAACTTACTATTGGTTGTAAAGAAAATAATTCATTGACTTTGGCCCATCTAGAGCCTCCACATGATCAGGGTCAGCGAAAAGTTCGATTTTCAGTTGGGAACAGCACCAGTTGTCAAGGTAATTTCTCAGCTACTTTAAGTTTAAATTGTCAGTTTATAGAACTTTTTCTTTTCTTTTTTTTCCCTTTTTGGGATTCGCTTTATCCTTGGCAGCTTTCTTTGTGACATGGTGAAAAAGTTTTCTGCACTTAGGTGATCTATATGATCCTTGAGTTTGTCAGTCTGCTCTGCGAATATATATTGTCTTTTTTCAACATGCAGGGGCCGATGATCGAATGGCCACTGGAATGGAGAATTTATCATCTCATATGGGTTCACTTGCATTGACAGAAATGGAATGGGATGCAAGCAATCAAGTAGAGGTATCAACTGTTGTCAATAATAACTCAAAGCTTCAGCAAGTTCGGAACACAGAACCTGATATCAGTTTGAGGCCTGATGGTGCTTCTTCATTGGCAAAGAGAACTACTGTTGTCCAGGATCAGCTGCACCAATTCAGAAACTTTTTAGGTCAGCCTGCTACTCAGTTTTCTATGGTTGGCTCATCATGCCCTACCTCAACATACATCCATTCTACTTCAGCACCCATGCTTAATTCTACAACCAAATGTTCTCGTTCTCATCAAGAAGGCAGTACTCTTGGTGCTGTAGAACCTGTGGAAGATTTCAGTAGGAATCCTGAGCCTGCAAACCGAGGAGATATGGTACACCTATCATGTTCTTCACTAAAGGATACCAAAACTCCAGTTGATCAGGCAGTTAGGGCACCACAGGCTTCTACTTCGGTTATTGACCCCAAACCAGAAATTAAGAAACAAGAATGGCCAAAGGAGCAACAAGACTGTGTGGTGAAGGAAGGTGGAATACCAAATGATCCTTCTACTCATAAATCAATGGAGGGGCGTCAACATACAGGTAATAGCCCAGAACTGAAATCTCAGGCACCATTGTCAAAAAACTCATCATCAGACATGAAGTTGGAGGCTTCTAAATCTGAAAAGCAGGAGAAGGCTGTAAGTAGTAAAGGGGCATCTGCGCCTCGTAAACGGAATTATGATCCTGACTTGTTCTTTAAAGTCAATGGAAAACTCTATCAAAGGCTCGGTAAGATAGGAAGTGGAGGAAGCAGTGAGGTTCACAAAGTCATTTCATCAGACTGCACAATCTATGCACTTAAGAAAATCAAGCTCAAAGGTCGTGATTATGCAACTGCATATGGGTTTTGTCAGGAAATTGAGTATTTAAACAAGTTGAAGGGAAAGAACAATATCATACAGCTAATAGACTATGAGGTACTCACGTTCAACCCAAACTACTGTATATAATTAATGTGCAGATCCATTTGGAGCAATTGTAATTTTGGAATTCATGACATAGGTTTTATTTGGTGAATGGCTTTCTGATATCCTCTCTTGGTATTAGGTGACAGAGAAAGCTTTGCTTCGTGAAGTCTTGAATGGCTCCATGAACAATAAAGATGGCAGAGTCAAGGATGACGGATATATATACATGGTACTGGAATACGGGGAAATTGATTTGGCTCACATGTTGTCCCAGAAATGGAAGGAAATGGATGGCTCAAATCAGACCTTGGATGAGAACTGGCTTCGATTTTACTGGCAGGTCCTCTGGCTTGACCATGGCTCAATTTGCTATTGCCAATTATGTGTACATCAATTGTTCATATATTTTCTGTTCTCTTATATGACTTCCTTCTGGTTTACTTTGGCTAATTTATTCAATGCAAACAATGATGTTTGCCCCTCCTATTTTTGTTTTGTTTTCATCTTGGAGGGAAAGAGACGTTTTATTATCTTTCAAGGGTGAATCAATGACTATTTTCTAAAGACTATGAAAGGGACTGTATGGAAAATATCTTGCAACTTAAGTTGTCAGTTTGATTTCCCCCTTCTATTAAATTTGAAACCTGGTTTCCTGGTTCCATATATCACTTTTCACATAAAGTTTTTCTTATAAGCTTTTATTAACTTGATGCATTTTTTTTCCCAACGTTTATCTGTGTTCAACCTAGTGTCTAGGAGGTTAACAAACAACTGCATATATGTATATATATAGGGGTTGGGCCTCTTAAATTTAGAGATTCCTTTCTCTGAGTCTTGAATTTCACTGATAGAAGCAGAAGGCTGACGTACTTGTGTTCAAACATTTTGTAGCAAATACTTGAAGCTGTCAACACCATCCATGAGGAACGTATTGTCCACTCCGATTTGAAGCCAGCAAATTTCCTACTTGTCAAAGGTTCTCTGAAGCTAATTGATTTTGGTATTGCCAAAGCCATTATGAGTGATACAACCAACATCCAAAGGGATTCACAGGTGATTAATACTCATGGCTCTTATTATTCTTTTCCTTATTTTCCCTCAGAATGTCACTATATGCAAGATGACATGATGCAGTTCATGCCTCAATTTTGACTGATGAATGCTGCCATGAACTTCAAACACTGCCTTTCATTCTGTTTGTTTAGTATTGATAATCTCTATCTTGGTATTTTGGCAAGAGTTGAGGATAATTCACTGAATGTTTCAACACCTTTCTAGTTCTAGCTGACATCAAATATCTGATTTTATTACTCTGCTTGATTCGATAGTATTCTATTGCTGCAGGTAGGTACTCTGAGCTACATGTCTCCTGAAGCATTCATGTGCAATGAGAGTGACGAAAACGGAAATATTATAAAATGTGGCCGGCCTTCAGATATTTGGTCTCTTGGCTGCATCCTTTATCAAATGGTATATGGGAGGACCCCATTTTCGGAATACAAAACCTTCTGGGCGAAGTTTAAAGTTATCACAGATCCTAACCATGAAATAACTTATGAACCTGTTCCCAATCCATGGCTTCTTGATCTTATGAAGAAGTGCCTCGCATGGGATCGAAATGAAAGGTGGAGGATTCCTCAGCTACTTCAACATCCTTTCCTTGTTCCCCCAGTCTCAACACAACCATCGTCATCTCAAGACCAAAGCTATCAGCTGCTTCAACTTCTAGCCGAAGCTAGTGCCAGTGATCATGAAGCTTCCGCAATATGCAGTCAGCTGAGTCAATTGATTAGGAATCCAGTCATGCTGGCAACAACTCAGTTGTCAACATTGCGAGACCAGCAATGTAAGTTGCTTCTTAAACTATCAAAGCTTTGCTTAGAACTCCAGAAACGTCTAGCAAATCTTGGGGAGAATAAGTAGAGACTGGAGAGTGTAAATTAGTGTGTTATGAGTGTTTCAACTGCGAAGTTCTGTTTTTAGCAATAGGAATTTTTCTGATCAGCGGCAGCCTGTTTCATCCTGTGTAAAATAACAATGTAATCATTTCTGTTGTGATTTTTGACTTCGGGAGTAAAAGCAAAAATCAAATTGTGCGCCTTTCATCCCTCTTGGAGAACTGGCTGGCTGTTGAGTATTATGTTTTTTCGTCCAAGTTTGGGCGTATATGTACGAAAGCACCCTGTCCAATTTATTTCACCTTTAGAACCGTGAAATCCAGGCCTGGGAGCAAAACCAAATTTTCATTGCAATGACATATCGGACGGAAACACCAATACTTTTTTTCCATGCTCCATAAATGACCAAGCTTTCTCTGCTGGAGTCTTTACAACTGAATGCATGTCTGATATCATTATATCAGCAATCAATCCATCATGTGTTTTCTAAACCGATTCTAAACTTCTCCTCGGTTTCTGTCATGGGTCAGAAAGTGAGGGCTATTCGGTATCCACAAGCTGTTGAAGAATTAAAGTCGGGATATCAAATCACTTTATGTTCTTCCTCTCACTCCAGTTATACAAGGATCACTAAATATTAACCAGTGTCAGTAAGTACAGAAAGTTATTTATCTAAGGGCGTATGATCTAGCCATTACTTGAAGAATGAGGAACGCAATCCAACTTGCCCAGCAGTGGAAATTAATTAAACAGAAAGCGAGGAGGAAAAGACACTTGTACAGCAGCCCTCTGACGTCCACAAATATTAATACTACTCTGGTTGAACAGTTAAATACAATTCTCATCAATTAAAATGAACAATAAAAAGGAAACAATAGATCCAACCGTAGTAACTGAAATGGAGAAGCTCAGTGTTCGGGACTCCACTAATTCTGTGTCTTCAGTGCAGGCTTCAAAACAATTGTGTAAACAAACTGTAACAACTCTGGGATGGTGGCGGGCCAAATTCAGATAAATATGCACATGCAAAGCTTGTACATTCTTTATCTACTGGGTTAGCTCATCCTTTTGTAAGGGATTTATCATGGCAGTAACAATCACAGTAGCAACAGTAGCAGGTCTTGTTCCACAAAATCTGACTGATATGGAATTTGTTACTCATCTTTGGATGAAAGTTTATAAGAAGCTTCAGCCTGTGCTTCCTCCAACTTCAAAATGAGTTCCTTCATGAAAGGTGAATTTGTCCCGTGAGTAATTCGTAATATCTCCACAGCCTCGGTCATGGATTTGATTGCATTTTCTGTGTCACCAAGAAACCTTTAACAGATGATAGAACAGGTTAGCACATGGAGATGGATAAAAAGGAGTTTGGGAGTTGAAATAAGAACAATGCAAAGCCCAATCCTAACCATTCAAGTTTCCCACAGGTATAATACTGCAACCCAAGCAAGGGATGGAACTGTGGATATACCCCTGCATTCAAAAGAGAGTAAAATTAAGGATTCTGGTAGCAATAATATCCAAAATTCTCAATTGTAGAACAGAAAACCTAAGTGTAAAATTTTAGACGCATTTTGGACTTAGGAATGCATTGAACTAGATTTGTGCTCCCTATTATAATTTCATGATATTCTGTAGCAGACAATAGCATTCATAGATGGCTTTAAACTCGCTTGCTGAAAACACAACATACTTTGATACACTGGAATGGTTAATCGGCAATATGCAAGTGCTTCTTTCCAATCTTCCAGCTCCATCAGTATCTGAAGAGACAAATAATATGACATTACTAAATTCATTAACCTCAAAATACATTGCTAAAAGTCATGAAATTGTGACACAAGTTATTTGGTTGATTCATCTATAAGGACATTTGGATTTTGGGGTAGATTGATTTCGGATGCCAACCGAAGGAGGATGTAACGGTTTTATCTCAATAGTATTTCATGTGATCTCATACCTCAACAAATCCTTATTAGTCTCGAAAATCCAGCCCCAAATGACTAAGAAGAGGAATGGTAGTTCAATTTATACTTCTTTACCCATGTACCCTTCCAAGTACTGACTATTTTTCTTCTAATGAAGCAATTAGAGCATTTCTTGTCTCACCATAACACCTTAACAAATTGCATCCAGACGAAACCAAGGATAAACCATTTTAAATGATTAACTAAGTCAAACATAAATGTGAAAGGCTGAGATGCATGCTTACTGATTGAAAAGAAATGGCAATCATGAAAGAACAAATTTTCTAGAGAGGTTTAAAAAAAAAAAAAAACTAATTCATAATGTACCTTTATAAGTTTTTCCCGGGTTTGCATCAAATTGACTGAAAAGGGATGGTACAATTTCTTTTGGAGTTTTTCAATCATCTTATATGTAGAGACAACTTCCTGGTGATCTGTTGTCAGTCAAGGATCTATTTGTTCACAAATAACAGAAACAGATAGTCATTGCTCCTCTTGTGAAAGAAAGGATATTTATCCAAATGATAGCCAAAAAAGAAAAAAAAAAGTTCAAGCAAAAATATTACAGGAACAGAATGGGGGAAAGAAAAAGAAAAGGATACTGCCGCAGGATGTTAATGCAAGAGTTTTTTTTGACAATATATTTACTTCACTTGCTATTTTTTTTATCTCTTCCTTACTCCTAACAAGGCCACATTGTTGGCATGTAAATCCCTTGTCATCTGCAGATTCAAGCAGCGCAAAAAAAAAAGAAAAGAAAGAATCAGTCACAAGTGCCATCTCAATGATGAAACTGAAAGTTATTTCTTACCAGAATCTCGAAGCAAGAAGCCACTGCAGCCATCATCCTTGCACCTGTAACCTTCTAGAATAGCACTTTCTTGGATATCATCAAACTGACCCTTTAAAATATATATATATATATAAACTCGATTAATCAGCTGTGAGAGAGAGGAACAGAGGAAATCCAGAATGAAAGCTAGAATGCAACAAATTAAAATGAAAATACAGGTACCAATTTAATGCAGCGAGGACATGTACAAGTAAAAAGGTACTGTTCTTTTAGTGCCTTTTGCCGAGTCATAGTGCTTCCAGCAGTTTCTATATAACTTATTAATACCTAACAGAATATAACAGAACAGATAACATTCAGATTTCGCATGAAATAAGAAGAGTAAGCAGCATTATACCACCTACATTTCACATTAAATAGACTTTCCTAATCAATTAACACTACTTGGAGATCACTTTTGGATATGTTATGTCAGGTAACCAGGTAATCATCTATTAACCCTTATGATATGGGATATTCTAGCAAAGCATTTAGTTAATGTATTTTTTCTTGTACTACATGTCAAAATGACCCAAAAAGATCATGTCTCACCTCTGCACCTTTGGGTACATGCTGCACTGCACGCACCACAGCCAGCCTTCCCTCAAATACTAAAACAGCGTTGGGCAAACAGCTGCAACACTAGAACCATTTAGGATACCACTAGCTTAAGGGATTAAAAACATATTTTCCTTGAGTAGTTTACCTATGATTAATAATAGAAATGACAGGATAGAGTCCGGTCCCCAAGGGCCTTAGTTCACTGTCGCAAATGGTATGTGCATTGCAAGCAAGCTGTGTCAGATAGTTGATAGATCAGATAACAGTATCAATTCATCAGATACCAAGGCTTTCCTACAGGATGAATCTTAATTGTGACATTTTTCCATGATGTGATACATGACAAATACTTTTCATAAACAAAATAATGAGAAATCAATTGGTAACCTGATTGCACCTAGATGTCTATCTTTCTATTTACACAATTCCCAAAGGTAAAGAAATTGCAGTTAAATTTCGTACCCTTAAAGTCAGTAAACAGCATGATTTAAACACCTTCCTGAGTTATGGAAAAGTTTCCAAGTACCCTAATTTTTAAATTTTTATCTTCATTATTAATGTTTTGCACAGCCAAATTGAAGCAGCTGAGATGTTTAAATATTAAATTCCCGAATCAATTGCACAGCTGCTTGGTATCAGAAGCTTGAGAATTTCTCTAGCATCTAGATATAAAGGCATAGAAGAATTTATGGGTGCTTCAAGAAATTATGGTTGACTACACTTAATAATATATATACACCAATAAATTTGGCAAGATACCTTGGAAAAGTTTTCGGCAATCTCGTTTATACTAATCTCTGGCCACTGAAGAATCAGGTTGACAAGGTTGGCGATCTGAGCATATAAAAGCAGTTGCTTCTCATCAATGTCTGACATGTCTTTGCCAAAAAGATTGTTAACGAAAGCAGGCATTAGGGATTTGTTGTAACTGAAACAGAGCACTAAACCAAATTGATTGAACCAAATAATTAATTCAAAAAGGATACGAGCAACCAACGCCTCCACTAAACTATAGTTGTCTGTGGTGGTAGAAGGGATAACCTGGCAGTCGAACAAACCAATAACTTGGTAAAAGTAGTCTCACAAAATCAACCAAGCAACTTAGTTGAAACAAGCCGAGGAATTAGTTACATTATCATTTTGCAATTTTCTTCGAAGGTAGAGTTTCAGCATGAGACGTATAGAAGGTGTAACTGATTTTCGTTTCTCCTTGTCGAGCCTAGAGAGAACTTGGCATTCAAGGCGATGCAACTTCCAGTCCAATTTCTGGAATTTAATTACAGTCACTATTATTTCAGCTCAAAGATAACTTGATATTTCACGGCGACGCTAAACACTTACGATTGGAAATGACAATGCGTGGTGACCCAATTGAAAGTACCTGGCAATTGCTTCCGCAGTACCACACAACTTGACAAGCTGAGCATTTCTTGAGATTACTCGAAGCGAAACATCCATCACACCTTGAGATAGAAGACGAGTTGTTTGGTACGCACACATAAGGCTCTTGGCTTATAATCACTTCTCCTGAGACGTGAAAGCTAAACATAATCAATTCAAAAATAGTTCCCCAGTGAAAATAAGATAAAATAAATACAATAAAATGAGAGACCCGGATAAAAATCTTTGGTGGTATAGAGGCAGCGGCCTTTTTCTGGTAAACCGGTGACAGTCAAGCCACGGTCTTGAAGAGCCCTCTGCAATTCCTCCATTGTTGCACAAAATCACGAAACTGTCTGCGAGTCCAGTAAGCTCTGGAGACTAAAACGACAAGCTTTTAAAGTTCGAGTAATTTTATATAGATATATACATGCTCGGGTCACAGCGCGTTTCACATAATTCAGTCACAACCGCTCGATCACCGAAACGTTTGACCTTACAGTCGGTCCACCACGCGTGACGTGGCATACATTAGAAAATCTACGGCTTCCAAGTCGTCTGTCGCAGTAAGAAATTGACTCTGCTTGTGATACTGACTCGTATCGTTTTATCCGCCTAAGCTACTCGAGCATATATTCCGCTTCGACTCGGCGGCTTTCATTAAGCTCACACAGCGGCTAAGTTCATGCCATTCACGACCACTCACCTACGTTTAATCTCTCCGTTAATTCATCCGTCTTCCCCCTCTATACGAAGTCTCGTTTCTGCAAATACAAAGCCTTTCCGTCTCTCTGCATCATCAGCAGGTTTGAATTCGAATGTTAAAGCTTTCTTCTTTTTTCTATTTTAATTTACTCGTACAAAAAAGAATTAACAAAACTTTGTCCCCCCCCCCCCTTCAGCCATGGATAGCAATTCTTCTTGTATGCTGGTACTAAGTGGGAAATCGTTGGCTGAAAATGAAATTGCTGAATCACTGAAGAGTAATAGCACCCTTAAACTCCCTGATAATAGCGAAGTCTCGATACACTTGCAATCAGAAATTGTTAAGCAAGAGTCTTTTGATGTTGAATTGTTCATGAATTCTCTTGCAACTAATCGATTCGGTCGGCTCCTGATTTGGTCTCCACGTTTGCCTTCGACGCACGACGTCGTTTCTCAGTAAGTAACGCGACATTTTTATTTTTACTGGATTATTTTTTAAGTTATGCATTTGAAAACAATGAAAATGTTCAGTATCATTTCTTGCTAGTTTGATATTATTTTAGTTCTTTTAACAGCAACTTCTGTGAGCTTCCAGTTGGTGCAGTTTGTGTTGCTGATGTTCAGTTCAAAGGGCGAGGTATGGACGATAGGTTAATTATTGTGTCAAATTGTCAATAACCGGTGTGTATTAACCGAGTGAATCATTTAATTATTACTGTGTAAGTTGCTGTGAGTGATCTTCCTGACTAATGATGTGGCTAATATGTACTGATTGATATGGTATTGCATGCAGGTCGGTCAAAGAATGCATGGGAGTCTCCAAAGGGCTGCCTTATGTTTTCTTTTACCATACAAATGGAGGACGGTCGTGTCGTGCCTTTGTTACAATATGTGGCATCCCTTGCATTAACAGAGGCAATTAACTATGTTTGCAGCAGAGATGTAAGTGTTTTTGCACAATGGTTACGGTTTGTGTCTGAGACAAAGACGATAGATGGCCTTGATTTAGGGAATAATTAGAGAGCATGATAAAGAAAGAATGACTATGAGTTTCTTCATTTTTATTTTTATTTTTTGTTTTCTACATTTCCATACTTTCACCTTTCATGACACAAATTTATGTTGCAAGTTCGTTGTTAACATTTGAAGGTTTAGCCATTGATTCCTTGTTTTGAAAACGTGTTTGTTTCAGGGACTACCATGTCTTGACATTAAAATAAAGTGGCCAAATGATCTGTACCTAAATGGGATTAAAGTTGGAGGCATTTTGTGCACCTCAACTTATAGAACTAAGAAGTTCAATGTCAGTATTGGTAAATAGACTTCTCTTTTGATGGTAATGTAGATTGCCTTTCAGTGATGATAAAGTAAAGTATTTGAATTCAATATATTTGCTTCAGAAGTCATAACTTGCGGAGCTTTATTCTCGTTGAATCCCTATTCACGGTTATTCTGGTTCCGTTGCTTTTGAAAATGTTCGGTATATGTCAATGATAGATTTTAATCTATCTTCCCTTGTTCATGCAGGTATAGGTTTGAACGTTAATAATGAGGAACCAACAACATGCTTGAATGCAGTTCTAAGAAAGTTGTCTGATTCTACTTACCAATTTCGAAGAGAAGATGTTATTGCAGCCTTTTTTAATAAATTTGAGACCTTTTATGATACTTTTATAAATCAAGGTGAATCAATGCTTCAACTTGCAGTAATGCATTTGTATTCTCAAAAATAAATATCCAATGATTAATAGATATTTTCTTTGCTGTATGTCATGCAGGATTTCAAACTCTCGAGGAGCTATATTACAAGACTTGGCTACACAGGTGACATGAATATTTTGATGATTCTGTTCTGAGTTTACAGACACATTTACATCTGTGGAACTTATCGCTGGATTAATTGTAAAAATAGATGGTACTTTTACTTGTCCACATTTATGATCCAAAAGGCCATGTTTGAATCTTATTGTTTGCATTTGTGTAAAGCAGAGAAATCACTGAGAGATGAGTGTTTTTTTGGCAGGTTTTCATGTTCATGTCAGTACAATTTTGGCTTTCAACCTTTTATGGCAGTCAAGTGTATGAAAACCCATTAGAAAGTTTCCTCACCCATAATGAGGAATGAAAATGCTCAATCTTGATTCTTTCTTGTCTGATCTGTCACTAAAGTTGAGCTTTCTGAATCACTTTAGCTGGCTGCTTCTTTAAGTTAAGCCTGCAGCTGAGATCTGTTCCTATCTAGTTATCTGTTGGTGGGTGAGAAATTGAGGAGTCACATACTCTCTGGTTGCATTGTCCCTTTGTTAAGGAAAGCATATGTCATACTTGTTCATTGAGTACCGATTATGTTTTTTGTGCTGCAGCGGACAGAGAGTAATCGTACAGGAGAAAAATGAGGACCAAGTGGTAGAAAATGTGGTGACTATTCAGGTATGGCTGCAATAAGTGGTTCCTGATAAGATCATTGCTGTAATTTGGTTGTGGATGCATGTCCAGTGCTGATATTTTCACATTCATACTGCGTGGATTTGAGGAAAAAATCTTGAATTGTCTATTTAATTTGAAAAATGGGACTTAATTGTCAAATATTTCAAATCCTATTTGTTCAAGTTTTAGTTTCTGATGGAAATAATTACCATAAAAACATTGTTGTATTTTGGTCAGCAAAGTACTAATGCAGGGAGAATCTATGATCTTTTCAGTTAGTCTCTTAGAAGAAAAGCTGCTTGTTCCCACCCTCTCTCTCCTCTCTCCCTTTCCCCAAAAAAATATGCCATGTGGAATTTTCTTCTGAAACAAGTAAAATGCTTGTCTACATCAGTTTCTCCTCATTTCTGTTGTCTATGAACTGTACAATCTGTATGGTAGCAAGGCAACGAGTTGTCTTGAGGTATGGAAGGTTGTAAGCAGCTGCTTTTCAGGACAGTATGCATAGTCAACAAGTGCCCTTTCACCCCTTTTTTCCTTTTTTTTTCTTTCTTTTCAACTGCTGTATTGAAGCTATTATGGTAATACAATACGACATTCATTTAATAATAGATGTTTTTCTCTATATCGGCATAAATACATGGAAATCCTTGATGTGAAGTACCGGCAAGCTTGCAGATTGCAAATGATATTCTGTGCCAACTTTTGTGCCAATAGTAATATGTAGAATTTGTTTGTCATTCCATATCGCTAGGATGCTAAATAAGTGGAGATAGAGTAATGCTGTTGATCTAGAACTGCATATAATGTATTTTTTTTCCAATTCTCTTTCTGCAGGGGTTGACATCATCGGGGTATTTGTTAGCTATTGGAGATGACAATCAAATGTGCGAGCTTCACCCTGATGGCAATAGGTAGGGTAATAGCAAACAAATTTTGCACTGATTCCATGAGCAATGAAGAAATTATGGTAAAATTGTGGTTGTCATATTTGTTATTCGCAAGTTCCACCTATTATCCAAAGAGAGATAAGAGTTCTAAGTACCACTGAGAGAGCAAAAAAATTGGGGTATCCATGACACCACTGGAAGGCACTAAGTCAGTACCTTTGGATTAGTACAGGCCGGCATAATGATATGGGCATAGTTATGACAATCCAAATCTGCATATGTATCATCGTAAAATCTAAAAGGAGCTGGAGCAAGAGCCCAGCAGGAGATTATGCTCTGAAAGGTTCATTGGTCCACAGATTCAAACCCTGTGCTGGAAGATGACAAATGATTGCTCTATATCTCTTTCTCATATGCTCACGCTCTGTCAATTAAAGATGCTAGACGTGGGCTTTCGCTTCACCTTTCAGTCCCAATTGGCTCTTGAAATTTTTAAGGTTTTATTGACATCAATCGATGGAAAAAGTTATTGAATCTTTAGGCTTTTAGTCATTCACTTCTGAAGACAAGCTGTTTAATGGAGTCTTCCAAAATTGAATTTGCATTGCATTTGACTTCTGAATTTTATGGTTGCATAAGCAAAATGGAGCTTTATAATAACACTATTTTACTTTCGGATGCAATGGTCGTATGTAATGTCTGTTTAATTTGAATATGATCTAAATGAAAAATAATCGTACTATTGTTTCTCATGTGGCTACAGTTTAGACTTCTTCAAAGGACTGATCAGAAGAAAACTTCAATAAAGAAGATACCCGAGTACCTTCCCCTGGTGGAAATTTGCCACCGCCACGCAACTTGTTCAGTGAAGACCAGAGGTTATTTTATTTAGTTTTTTTTTTTTTTGTCCCACCGCTTATTCAACTTCTCAATTACTAGCGTTTTGGTGCCTTCTTACTTTTTTTCCCCCAAAATCAGTTATAATCTTGGTCAAACTTTATACCCTTTATTTAATTCCTTCAGATTTAATGAATTGTGGCCTCTGTATAATGCTTTTCATTTTTTTTCATTTTTAATACATCTGTGAAATGAGAGAGAATATTTACGGTAGTCAAACATTTGTTGGAAATCTGGTCTTCCTTTGCTAGCTATAATTGATATTCTGTCACTGTTATCTATTAATAATTCAAATTTAAAGGAAGCTAATATGTTTTTCACAAAAACTGACTGACACTGTGATGCGAATACGTCCGTTTGCCATTATATAATTGCTGAATGACAAACACCCTCTGCTGCTTGCCTGTCCGTGCGTCTTTATCTATTTGTGTTTTGGCGAAAGGTGGGAAGGGGAAAAGAAAATTCGTGCCTCCACAATATTCACATGCATGCAAAAGCTTTTCAACAATGAGCGAAGTATAATTCGAGTTGGTGCCCGGCCGGGGTCCATCGGCGGACACCATCTCCATCATAAAATGGAATTATTCTGTAAAAGGCTCCTTCGTTGTAGGGTCCCCCAATACATCCAAATGTGGAAAACACTTGTTCGATTGCAGTTTTTGTCTGCCCATTGCCATGGAGTACGTACAAAGTAAGCCCGCCCATTGCAATTTGCATCGAGGTTTCTGGCTCGTTGCACGTTGAAAACTCTGTGCCGTGCTGTTTTGGAGTTTGGACTTGTGAGCGTAAATGTAACGTGACCGCGTCAGGCATTGTCACAATCGAGAGGAGCCAACTGCTTTTTTGCGCATGGTAAAGCTTTCATTTAATCAATCATTATTGGCCAGTGGGCTCGTATGCGCTCAAAGTTCAATAGCTGAAACTCAATTCTCCTCCAAATAAATTTTGGGTAGGGTTTACTTGTCTTCTCGATATTTGGGAGAGATTCGATATTTCTCTAATATTAAGTGAGAGTTGAACTTCGTATTGTACCATAATATAATTATTAAGAAAAGTTCTGGTTGATTTTTAATTATAAATATCAATAGCATTTTTATCGTAATAATATATCAATATGTTAAAAAAAAATCATGATTGTAATATTATATTATAAGAAGTCCAAGACCTTTTACATGATTTTATTGGGATCCACTCACATAATATTTTTCTTTGAACACAAATATTCATCGTGTTATCTTCATTCAATTATATATTCATTGTATTATCAATTTATATATATGAGCAGTGCTACACATCCCAAATTTTTTATCCCAAATGATGTGTCATTAATTGAGTGGTTGATAATTCTTTACAAGATTCAAGTGAATTAATTGTATTATCTCACCAACTAATTGATAAATAACACATCATTTGGGATAATTTTTTGGGAAAAAAAATTTAGGATGTGTAGCATTACTCTATACATATATATATAAATGTTGTTCCACGACAAAATCTTTGTTTAACTCAAATTAACACCGCCCATAAACTTGTGCTAGTAATTTTATATATTAATCTCGTCTCAGGTTTCGTCAGTTATTTTTCTTTTTTTGTGATTAGCTGTAGCAAATTGAGGGAAATATATACATGCACATATAAATAAGAGTAATGATACAACCACAAATTCTTGTACAAATTTATTTTGTACAAACTGATGTGGCATGATAAGATTGATTGAATTAAATATCACTTGACTCACATGATTTGTTTTTATTAATTTATATTTTCATTCAACTAATGAATTAATGTCACGTCAGTTTATACAAAATAAATTTGTACAAGAGTTTGTGACTGTATCATTATTCTATAAATAATTACGTATTGAACGTGGTCTTCCAAAAGCGGGATTGGATTTTGGTGCTTATTATTATCAACTCTATCATATTAGGACCGAGTTTAAATATTTCTAGCGTCATTAGAGTTTCTCTTGGATACTCTCTAAGCTGTAGCAATTTCTGTACATAAATGTGACTAGAAAAGTGACGAAACCGAATCCAAATCATTAAATTAATCACGAGGGAGAGATAGCAAAAATGACGGGAGTCGTTGATACATCTGCTTTGAAAAGATTTGTACTGCAAGGTTAATGATTTGATCATTTCTTAATTAATTAAAGAGTGAAAGAACAGTAAAGCCAAGAACGAGATCGGTCAAAAATCCTTAGCATAATCACATGGCTGCCATGCGTGGTGGACCAACGTGCTGAAGGTGAAGGAGTTTTTTTTTTTTTTTTTTAATATATAAAAAAATAAATTAAAGAATCATAAACAGTTATTAACGAGTGGATTTTAACTTTAAGAAAGTAAAAAGAAGATGCAAGACTTGAGTCACCAACGGATTGCAAATGATTACGGAAGCATATATTTCATTCGCATTGTCCGAGTGAAAACTGTCAGATCTCACGTTGCTGGTAAAGACGCGTCTAGAAGTGTGCGCAAGTTTTAGAATCTAGATTCTCTTAAATTCAGTAGACACATTTTTTTTTTTTTTATAAAAATTGAAAATAAATCTTAAATTCAGTAGACACTTTTTTTTTTCCCCATGAAAAATACCTGAATAAGAATTGAAAATAAATCTATTAAAATAAAATAACGCAAAGCGGATCCCAGATTCTCAGTTGTGATAGAGATAATAATGGCTTGTTTCCGAAATCAAAATCACCAAGTGTGAATTGAATAATGAGGAAGATGAAAAACCCAACCTTTTTGATTTTATTTTGCGTCCGCGAGGCAGTAGGAAAAGCAAAGATTTGTTTTGAGAATAATTGGCTTTTTGATTAGGTGTGGGCCAAGAATCACATCACACGGCACCCGCCAACTAACCATCAACTGATAACTTCGGCTTCTATACTTTTGGGAAATTTGTCACAAGGATCCAGCTTAGGCCACAAATTTAGATTTTTCCTCCTAATTTTTTGACCCCCCAAGTTTGCATGTGACAGTTCAAATGTTTTTATGTATGGTCATTGTCGTGGTAGTCATCGTCGTTGTTATTATTATTATTATTTGGATTATATTTTTTTAGTCTCAAATTTTACAAGAAGAGTTGAATTTTCATAATAGATGCGGATAAATTTCTTATTCATCAAAATAAATATATTCATTCATATTATAAAATAATCTTCGTTTTTTTTTTAAATTTAAATGGTTACTATTGTGTGAGTAGGATTATTTGAACCTAAGAAACTCATATACTCAATAAATCTACTTTCAAATTTTGAAATTTTATATTTTACTCTATAAATCCGTCAAAACCTAATATAAGCTTTCTAATTTATTTATTTTTTTGTGTACAATTTTGTTGTTGTTAGTTTCCATCTCTCCACTTTTTCTGGTTTTATGACTTTATCCAAGTTTCTCAATTGTTGCAATGGCTTAATTCAATTTTATTTCTATCCAAAAAAGAACGATCTCAAAATGTTTTATCATGGAACGCTATTAAAAATAAATAGTCAATCTATAATGAAACTAGTTGTATTTGAATCATACTAAATATCAAATTTAACCATTCAACAAACTCGTTAGTTTTAGTCACTGAAGAAAGTTCAATGATTCCTTGGGTATTATGTGAATCACTACAATTATACATGTGCTGGCAATTTGATATAATTCTATTTTGCTTTAAAGAAATCGTAAACACTTTAAGATTTAGATCAATCGGTCACAATCTTTTGGTAAAAATCTAAGATTTAGATCCACAAGATAATGCGCTCCTTTAAGGTGTGTTTGATATATTATATTGCATTATATTGTATTAACTACATTATATTATGATGTATTGTATTATAATATATTACATTAAGTTGTAATGCAATACTATGTTTAGTATAATATAGATTGTATTATATTAAATAATATTATTTTATATTAATAAATTAATAGTATTTAAACTTAAGAGTATTTTAGGATTTTATTATTAATTTTTGAAATTAAGTATTAAATAAAATATTAATTATAATATAAAATTTGTTTAATAGTATGCTATTATTATATAATAAAATAATACAGTATTATGTTGTGTTATCAATATTATTATATTTGCCTTATTTCTATATATTAGTTACTATAATATAGTATAATCATATTATAATATAGTATAATGGAATATTATATTGGAAAAACATAATGCTGTATAATTATATAATATACGGAAAACATAATACTATATAATTATATAATATACTATAAATTATATTACATCATATAATAATATAAAATTATATAAACTTATTTTTATTTATTAATGTTGAATATAATTATTTAATTTAAATTTAATATTTTTATCGACGATTAAATAAAATTAAATTTTTTTACATATTTAAAGTAAAATAATTAATATGATTTTATGTAATGAAAGTAAAATAATGTATTATCATTTACTCATTAATTATTTAGATTTATTATTATCTTATATGATTATTTAAATTAAAAGTTTTATTTAAATATAAATTTAAAATAATATTTAATAAATTTAAAATTATTATAATTTATTAAAAAATAAAAATAAAATTTATATCTAAAATAAGAACAGCCCCATGAATTTATATTATATATCTTTAACTCTATTAACTATCTTTTTAATGCAGTGCAATCTAATTACTAAGTTGCCGCTAAACATGGGTTAATATAAAAATAATATTTTAATCGGATACAGTACCGTGTAATTGCCGATAGCGCGTACAAACCTAAGCAGTAAAAACGTGATTCTGTTACTACTGCTGTTCAAGCACAGCGTTCACCATGGTTATCGGCGTCGGCTCCTGCAAACTTTGACTGGGGTTTTGGTCAAAGCAACTCATCATTTCAGAAGCTCCTTCTCAGTGATCTGCCTTCTCTGGTCCACGTTAATGACCAGTGTACTATTGTCCGCTTCTTTTCTTTGTTTGTGTTTATCCTTTGACCCACAGAAAGCGAATTCCCGACACGTGTTGTATAGAGACTCTACAGAGGTACCAAAGACGAGTCCCGTGCTGAAGTGGTGCCCCGTCTGATCCATTAACGAAGAGCAGAATAAAAGGGTAAATGATAAATTAATAATAAATCATGCAGAATTTAAGAGTAGTTACGAGTCCCGTTATCGAATTTTATTATTAAGGTCCTGTTTAAAATTGAATTACTATATTTTTTAAGCTAATTATTATGAAAAATATTGTAACTATAAAATAAAAATTAATAGTATATAATAAACATAATTTTTAAATAATAATTTTAATATAATTATAAAAGATGTAATAGATTTTTTATCAAGAGAAAAATTATATCAAAATAACTTTTAAGCTACAGCAGTTAGTGTTTACCAAACTGTTTCATACTCAATCCCAAATAAGACCTAAGTCATAAAAATATTGTGCATTGTATTATTTTCTTTTAGAAAGTGTGTAACCATTGTATATAATTGGTACTCATTTGTTGATTCCTATTTCAATCAAGCATGAATTCGATTGCAAGGTATGGCGCCTATAAATAAAAGAGAATGTTGGGATCTTTAAATAGGAAATTCCAAGTACTTTATTGGTTCTTGCCTTTGTTTTCATATACTATTTAAATATATCAATACCATTTGAAATGTTTCATACGCTGGTAGATAAGGATGGCGATGGGGCGGTCTACCACATTTCTCACCCCATTAAAAATTTTGTCTCCATTTACCACCTCATTTCCCAATAAGTTTAATGGGGTGGGGATGGAGAATCTCCGCGTGAGGAGCAAAGGCAGACCCATGACTTAATATTACCCCGTGCTAAATTTAAAAATTTATATTTTGAAGCAAACATAAAAATTTATAAATAGAAAGAAGTACATTAAATAAGGAGGAACACCAGGAACCTTATCCCTCTAAATATGTATTATAGACAAAAATAATTATAAAAAAAGAATGGAAAACAATAGGCAACTCAAATATGAAAACATTAATTTTCAATTATAGAATATGATATTGCAACCTATAATAACATGTAATTATATAAGGATTAAAAAATCAGTTAAGAATTTCAAATTAAAATAGATCAATACATGTAATTCTAATAAATTAAAAATTACAAGTTAAACTTTATGTTTGAAGTGAAATACTAAGTTACCAAACTTAATAAATTAAACAATTAAAATTTATTCATCATTTCAAAATTGCAAAAGTACTATTAGTCAAAAGTTTTAATAATAAATGAAACTCAATTTAGCAAAAACATATTTGGGTGTAGTTGTTTCTTTATCATGTGCTCTGGCTCTCTTTAAAGAACTGGGTGTTGATGATTCTTCTATCAAAAGCTTCGTAAAATACTCAAATCTTATTTTCTAACTTATCCTCTTATTTAATATAACTAATAAATAAAATATGAAAATTCACATAAAAATTTTATGAAAATATTGAAAATTGTTACTATATGTTGTTTATGTAAAATAAATTAAACCGGTAATAAAATTTTAGCTCCCTAATGTTTTCAATCTATTCAATAAATATATAATTTAATCATTTTATAAAATAAGTCACTAATTTCAATTGAAAATAATATAATTGAATTAGGGACATATTTGTAAATAAAATATAAAAACTCTATTATTATATAAAATTGATGAAAACATAAGGGTGATTGAGTTAGGGACATATTTGAATATAAAATAAAAACTCTATTGTTATACTAAATTGATGAAAACATACGGGCAATTGAGTTAGGGACATATATGAAAATAAAATAAACACTCTATTATTTTACTAAATTGATGACAAAGTAATGGGCATAAACAATTTTTTATGGACTAGATTTAGCCCACGTGTAGATCCGCCATTGGCGGAGAGTGATTTCCCTATCACCACCTTATTCCTCATTTATTTATTTTATAATGGATATAGATACATGATTTCAATAAATTAAAAATTAAAGATTTAAATAAAATCATTACCATATTATAAAGTATTTAAATTATTTTAAAAAATCTCCAAATGTTTGAAATAATATCTTGAAATGATATCAAAATTGAAAAATATTTGAAAAGAGTAATATTTTGAGAGAGAAAAGAAAACATAACAATGTTTTAAGGTTGAATAAAAATTATATTGTTGGGTTTTCTTTTAGTTATAACCCATTTATATCAAGTAAAAATAAAAAGAAAATTTATTAACTAATATTGTAATTGATAAAATAAAAACTAATAAATAAAAATTAAAAAAAATATTTCTATATAATTGAGATTGGAGTGGGGATGAGGTGGAGAGTACAAAACCAAATCACACTCTATTAAGAATTTAAATATTATTTTTCTCTCTTTCCCACTGTAAAAATTATTTAAAATTCATCCATTTAGAATGGAATCTCGTAAGACCCTAAACTTATGAAAAATTTTGTCATCTCTATTCGTGGGCATCAATGTTAGCTTAGAGGGCGGGCTTCATTCGAGGTACTAGTCTAATGGTGACCACTCCTCCAATAAAAACTTTTTAAAACGATATAAAATTAATGGAAATATAGGTATAATCCAATTTGCCAACGGAAGATTCGATCTGGGGGATTATTTAACATTGTTGTTTTGCTCTGGATTGATACTGTGCATGTCGCATACTACTAGTCCTATAATAATTTTTAATTAATAATTTCAAAAAATAAAACAAGATAAGGCAACTAATCAAATGAACCAAATAATGGAATTCATCACTTGGTACGCGCAAAATTGACTTCAACCTATTCCATCCATATAGACTAGTTATTTTTTAACATTTGGTGGAAGTTTCATGGCATGTTAGTCAAAAGTGCTACACTTCAGGATTTGGTTATAATATAGGTTGAGTGTTGATATAAGCATTTTTTTTTTAAAGTATGGAATTTTTATTCAAAATGGAACATCATAATTATTGAATTCTTATATCAAATTTATAATATAAAAACATTACATGTCTATGGTTAGTAATTATAAATAAATTCTACCAATTACAATATTTAGGTTTTAAAAATGTGTTGAGAGTTTTCCAAACATATTTTACAACTTCTTATGTTGCATCCATATTGGTATATTTTATTAATTGATTTATTAAAAAAAAAAACTTTCTCATCTATTGAATTTTGGTCAATCGTACATTTGCCATCACATAATTAGTTGAGAGATACATGTAACAAAGTTCGACAAATGAAAGAGTTTGCACTAGATTTAAGACTTCCTCTTGATTTTTAATATGAAAATATATGCGATAAGGTAACTGCTTAGTGTTCACATGTTTTGAAAATCATTTCTTGATAGAGCTGTTGGTATTTCCTCACTCATTATTGAGATCGAAAGTTTGAGAATACTTATGTGTGGTCTAAAGCAAACTTTTTACCCATACATTTAACATGTTTGAAAAATAAGTGAGAGAATTGACATCAACTTCCTCATTTGTAATTTCATGTTTTATACTCGTTAGAAAGAGGCCTCCTACAGCCGATTAATATTCACCCACTAGCCCACTAATCTCTCGTGCTCTATTACTTATATTTGTACTATAAAAAAAAAACCTAATTATAAGATACTATAAATATAAGTTAGGAAAATTTATTAAATAGAAGTTACAGTGGAAACAGTCAATAGTCCAATAATGAGCATTTTCTCTTCAACTTCGCATTATATAGTTATACCCATATTTTTACCAAACCGGAGCCCACAAACCCACATCTAATAACATGCCCTAATCCAAACAAGAATAAACAATTCAAGTTTTAATCATTTTCAAACTCGAATCCTATAGGATAATAGATGAATTACTTAACTCAGTTATATTTCAAATTATTTCTTTTATATAAAGAGACTATCACTCAAAAATAAGGAGTTAAAAAGTATACATGAAAAATATGCATATGCGGTGAGGAGTATAATATCCTCAAATCATTTTATCTTACTCTTTTTTTTCTTTCTTATTATTTATTTATTATCATACTACTTTGAATTTTTGAATTAAAAACTAGAGGATCTACGACGGTAATACCCCTGACAATCCCTAATGAGTTTATTATTTTACAAAATTCAAACTATCGATCTTTTTATTTGGAGGACCTAAGCTCTCGCATAACCCGTTTCCCACGTAAACAAACTCTTTTTCAACTCTTTTTGTCAATCCAAATTTTGGTGTGTATGAGAAGCAATATGAACTCAACGCAACGTCAACGTCAACGGTAACGGCATCCACTTAAGGCAGTAGCAAACTAGCAACCACGTGGATAAGCACGGGTACGGGGAACTCTGAAAACGGACCTGGGACACGGTGCAAGAACTGATTTCCTTGGATTGTGACAATTCACTTTACACGACGTCGTACCATCGGCTTGCGCTGTAATGCGCATAAGTTCTGCAGACTTTGTTCCCCTTCTGTTTAAACTTCAAACCAAAATTTCGATCCGTTCTCTCTTCCTTGTCACGTCAGCTCTTCGAGATCGCGGGACCCATCTTAATTCTCGTTTCTCACCAACTGAATTAATAAATTGGGTTGGTAGTACCACCAAGCGAATAATGGGTAAATAACTAATGGCTGCATTTAACGCATTAATTAACGGGGTAACGACTAAGGAAGCTTCCTGGTCGTTATGAAAATCTGACGTGGCATTAATCATTACCGTCCAATTAATTAATTGATGAAGATGCGTTAACATTCGTGATTCGCCAGCTTGCCAATTACGATTAAAAGCAAATTAGGAGCGCACAGCAAGTAGTGCAGTGCGGTCAAGACCTGGGGCAAATGGGGAGACAGTGAGTCGGTGCTACTTTCTCTTGGTCATTCGGTCCAGCGCCAGCCAATTCACGGACCATGATTTTCCAAATATTGGTGGCATCTTTTCGTTTTGTAATCAGCCTTTTGATTTCTTTTTTGTGGTTCTTTTCTTAGATTTGACGAAGTATTTGATTGATTAGTAGTTGGCAAGCTCAAGCCAAAAAGAAATTAAAAGAAAAGAATGGCGAGTTTGAAAGAATCAATTCTAGAACTAGAAGCCAGCAATTTTTTTAAATATTGCATGTAATAAAAAACTAATCCCCTGTTTGATCTGGTAAGCAATTTACACTCATAGTTTAGGATATTAATTTAAAGGAAAATCTTTCTCTCAAATAAATAAATAAATAAATAAAATGTTATAGAAATAATTTTAGTTTACTATTTCAGCTTTAAATTTTTGCTGAAACATCAATTTTGGATTAATTAATTACTTGTAGTTCTGTTCCTCTGAAGTTGGGACATTGCATCGCAGAGGGTGAAGAAGATTGCATACGGAAGAGGACCACACTAATTGCGTGGACCACTGTGATCAAATCCCTCTAACATCCAATCAGAGCAGTAAACTGTTAAGTCCAGACCCTTTTCGGCGGCACAGAACCAACTAGAGTCAAACTTTGCGTCAACAATATCGACCACTAAATAATCTCCACGTATCAGCATCCCTTCTATTCTCCAGCTGTCACCCTTCCGCTCGGCCGGCGGCTCTCCCCAACTTTATCCTCTTCCGCATCCAGACAGAACCCATTTCTTAATAAATGATAACGATAATTTAAGATTTGGGAAACCATATAAAACCGCTCAACAACCGCCTTGTATTTTAAGCCGGCTCACATTAAAACCATTCCATCGTCGTTTTAATTCAAACACAAACCCGTCACCGGACAAAAACTCACGGGACATACGTATCTCTTTTGTTCACTCAATCTCTTTCTTCTTCTCCCGAACTCCTCGGAATAAAATCTCTTTGATGGTAAATAAAATCATCAGTTAAATTCGATAACCGTCTCCTAATTTATCCAAACAGATTCCGACAATTCCACGAAATCTCGCTTTTGAATAAAATATTATAGCAAGGGGAAGAAGAAGAGGAACTAGAGTTAAAAAAAAACATGAAATCTACCGTCATGTTCACAACCGTGGTCCGACGCCGTATTAACACCGTCAATTCCTGTGATCTGTCTGTTTGTAGTTAATGATTTGATTATGCATCCCTTCTGCTGCATCTCCGCAGTATCTGATCACAATCCCTCGCCTCATAATCCCTTCGCTGACAACTTATTCACTATGCCTCCTCCTCCTTCAGCGAATGTAACAGCATCGACCCGGCCTGACCCGCCGGTCCGATTCACCACCGTCCAAGCGAACCACCACCATCATAATCACAGCAACGGTAATAACGGGAATAACAACAATCATACAGAACCGAGGCTGAGTCAGCGAGCAGAGCCGGTGGATGTGAAGATAAACGACATCGTAGGGAATGGGATATCCGGAGTGCTGTACAAGTGGGTGAATTACGGGAAAGGTTGGAGGCCAAGGTGGTTCGTTTTGCAAGACGGCGTTTTGTCGTATTATAAAATCCACGGACCTGATAAGATCATTGTTAGTGAAGAGACCGAGAGAGGTTGCAAAGTTATCGGCGAAGAGTCCACAAGAATTATCTCAAAACGCAAACATAAGAAGGAAACGACGTCGCAACGCCTTCTCAACCGCAAGCCTTTCGGCGAAGTCCACCTCAAGGTACGTATTTGACTATTTATCAATAAAACTTCTCATTTTTTTTAATTTTAAGCATTTGTTGTACTGGATTTTACAGGTTTCATCAATCCGAGATAGCAAATCGGATGATAAACGATTTTCGATATTTACTGGCACGAAACGGCTGCATTTGCGGGCCGAAACGCGGGAAGATCGATTTGCATGGATGGAGGCGTTGCAGGCCGTGAAAGACATGTTTCCGCGAATGTCGAATAGCGAATTGATGGCTCCAATGGACAGCATCCAAGTGTCGACGGAGAAATTGAGGCAACTCCTATCGGAAGAGGGAGTAAGGGAGGAAGTAATACAGGAGAGCGAGCAGATTATGAGGAACGAGTTTGCGCCGCTGCAGAGCCAACTGCTGTTGCTTAAGCAGAAGCAGTGGCTGCTAATTGACACGTTAAGGCAGTTAGAGGTACATTTAGTGAAAACTAGAAATCAAATTCGGAACTCTATTTGTTCGGATTCTCCTACGGTTGCAAAATGATTTTTATTAAAAGTTAAGCTAGTGAATTAAGTTTGTTTGTTGTAGTTTTGTATGTAGGCTGTTAGTTCTTGGGGTAGGAATTCTTGTTGGGGCAGTTAATGTATTATCTCACTTTTTCCACTTTTAGGATTTCACGTTGAGTCACTAGATGAGAGAGTGACATAATAAAATCGATTTTTTTCTTGGAATACAAAAAATCTTTGGAATTATAATCTTTGCACGCCATACAAGCAGAAGGCTAATTGGTTAACTCTCGATTTTTGTTGTATTTTGTTTATTGGAAAATTTCATGTGACCTATGGTTTTGCTGCAAACCGTCAATTCTCTCTTAGAATGAGAAGAAGCATATAACTTCAAGTTAGAACTCAGTGTTTGTGTTTTATTGAAGGCTGCTGTTAGTATTTCTTTTTCCAATGTTTATAAAATGTTTGCTCTCAGTATCTAATTCTCTCATTAATGTTTTCTCTTATGTTTCTTTTATACTGTATGAATGTTGATAACATTTAACTGAGTGCGTAGGAAGTGGAGCATCTCTAACAATAGCTGACTGATAACCAAGTGCAGTATCATCTGACAGAAAGTTTATATATCCTTAAACAATTGCTAACTGTTATAAGAGGGACCGAAGGGCATAAAGTAGACAAAAGAAATAAGTTGAGTTTATAAAAGATTAATGATGTGTAAGCATCATACGAGATATGACTGGAGCGAAGGTGATCTGGTTGAGGCGCTAACTGGAATTTGTTTAAGATTAAAGTGTTGTTATGCTGAGTTGAAGAAATTTCAGTGATTGGTGTTCACTGTGTTGATGAAATATGGCTATGGTGGCAGCAAAAATAATGGCAACTGCAGTGATGATGGTGAGAGTGTAAGGGTGCAGCTCTTGGTAATAGGAGTAATGCAGCGGAAGAAGAGTGGCAGTATTACAGTTTTGTTGGTTTTCTGTGAGCGCAGGTCAATGGAGAGGGACTAACTTTGTGAGAGTTTTGTTGCAGCAGTTAATGATTTGGTAAATCATTCTCATAAAAATGGATTCTCCAAAGTCGATGATCAATTGAATTTTAGTGATATACAATATTCAGTCAGGTTATTATTCATGCATGCCTGCTTAGAGTGCAACTTTTGTGGTTCCTTTCCTCATAATTACAACCAAACATGCCTTTACCATCTGATGGGATTATCCTTGCAACATACTAGTGGGGTACCCAGCAGATGTTTTAGACTAACAATCTGGCTGACTTTCTGGAAGAAATTTAGTCTCCATTTTTATGTTTAGCACGGTACACCTCCGGATAAGTATATGGTGTTGTGTACTTGCATATATACATGGTGGTTAGTTGTGATCTTTTACCTTTGTTTAAAAAATAAAAAAAGATTTTCTGCATTTAACCTGTCAGAGTTAGCTAATTGTGCATAATCTATTTGGTTTCAGTTATATTTATCTATATCTAAAACTTTAATGTGTGTCCAAACTTTTGAAAAACTACCCTTGATGAGTGTTGAAGTGTTGCTCAAAATATTTCACTTAGCAAATGTATTTGGTCCTCAGTTTTATTTTGCCAAGTTTTATCTTACTAAACTTTTTCACTTTCTAGACCTTAGCCAACTGTGAAGAAAAACAATGCTACTTTCTTTAAGGATGAAAAGAATCAGTTGTATGAGCATCTTGGTCCATTAAGACGCTCTTTGTGTATAAAAATCCATCAAATTCGAATGATTCTCTTAGATTTTCAGGTAGGACAACTGATGTTAAAAATTGGATCAGTTTTCATGCAATCCATATGACTTGCATATGAATGAAAGGTTCAGATTCTTGTAGACCCCATCGTGGTGATTTCCTTACTGTAGAATAACGTTTCTGCAGTAGTTGTTTTGAATAATTATTCTCTCATTTTCATCAATTAATTAAGTAATTTGTGCAAATTGTAGTTTCCCTTGTCTTAAGAAACATCTCAATTTTACATAGGCACAAGACATTGCTATTAGCTTTTTCATGGTCCTCTGAAAATGCTGTTCAAATTGTATTTTGTAGACAGAAAAGGTTGATCTGGAGAATACAGTTGTTGATGAGAGCCAGAGACAGTTGATTGATCAAGATGCTTCCTCTACGTTAAGGCAAGACAAATTCAGTGGTAAGTTTATTCAGTA
The DNA here is from genome assembly GCF_022201045.2 of Citrus sinensis. Taxonomy (NCBI): domain Eukaryota; kingdom Viridiplantae; phylum Streptophyta; class Magnoliopsida; order Sapindales; family Rutaceae; genus Citrus; species Citrus sinensis. The sequence continues at coordinate 32,677,826 of NC_068560.1, read as the reverse complement.
ACCTCTATAGTTTGTTTCGGTCCATATATTCTCCTGCTAATTGCTTTTGCAATCTTAAAGTCCAATGAGGTGCCCATAAACTTTGAAAATTTCTTTATTGAATTTACTGCACTTGAGAAGGTTTTTTGTCTTATTCATTATTGTCACTAGCAAAGAATCTATGGCTAAATCTTTTGCATTTTTCATTTATTGGGAGGAGCATCAAGCCATTCTTAAGAGATTAAATATTCAGTTTTTTGTCCATATGTATTGTTGAAACTCACTGGTTTTTCTTTTTTCCTACTTTCTGCAGAGGGCAGTGCAACTGAATCTGATGATGACAATGAAAGAGTTGATGGTGTAGAGGACGAGACAGATGAAGATGAAAATACTTTCTTTGATACTCGAGACTTTCTGTCATCAAGTTCTCTTAAAAGTAATGGATCTGACTTCCGGTCATCATCTTTCTCTTCAGATGAAGAAAGCCTTCAGATAGTCGAATCTGAAAATGACATTGATGCTTCTATCAGATTTGTTGGAACTAACTATCCTTACATTAAGCGACGTAAGAAATTGCCTGACCCAGTTGAAAAAGAGAAGGGTGTCAGTCTTTGGGCAATGATCAAGGATAACATTGGCAAGGACCTCACAAAAATTTGTCTTCCTGTATATTTCAATGAGCCTCTCTCTTCTCTACAAAAATGTTTTGAAGAATTGGAGTATTCATATCTCATTGATCGGGCGTATGAGTGGGGGAAAAGGGTAGGTACCTGACTCAAAAATTTGGTCGTTTTCCTTGGTAGTGATCTCTTGCCCTCATGCACCACTATGCACACCCGCCCATGCACGTATATACAATTATACAATCATACGGGAAATACTTCTATATTATGTAATAGTAACAACAGATTGCTGCATGGCTCATATTTCTGCAAGGCCTCTGACTTCTGTTCATACTTAATATGTATTGAACTTGGATTTCATTGTGGTAGATGGGCTTGTTGCAGTGTTCTTTAGAGTGTGCCTGTCATAAGCATCTTTGACGAGTTAGATCTTTGGTGCAGTTCCATGAACTTTTGCTTTCTTGAAATTTTACAGGGTAATACTTTGATGAGGATTTTAAATGTGGCTGCCTTTGCTGTATCCGGCTATGCTTCAACTGAAGGAAGGATCTGTAAACCATTTAATCCGCTGTTGGGGGAAACTTATGAGGCCGACTATCCTGATAAAGGCCTTCAATTTTTCTCAGAGAAGGTTTGTCTTCACAAAATTAAGTTAATAATATACAATCTATACCTTCTATTCTCTTGTCATCTGCATTCATATGTGCCATTAGAAAAGATTTTTATCATTCTGAATACCTCAACATTGCTGATAGAGGCTTCCTAAATATTATTAGTTGAAAAAAATGAGCTAATTTGGTGAATAATTGAGAATCCGCTGAAAAACATAATGTTGGATTCTCAAAGGAAAAATATGATAGATGAAAACAAGAAAATAGGTGATGAGTGTTTTTAAAATTAACAAATCACTGAGATTAGAGACACTTATTCTGAATGGAGTCCCAATTGAAAAATTAAAGAAGATAACCCCGTAGATGAAAAACTGGCTTTGTTTCCAATGCATTGTGAAATAAAGACTTGGGAAGAATACAATCAACTGTGCCATTGCAGTTTCTTCTTGTGTTCCGCTTGGCTTTGCACTGAGATCACATGTGTATAACCTGTTTATCCACATATTTCTGCATTTTCTTCATGATTTTGTCTATCATCTTTTTATACTAAATATATCACGCAACTGATCTCATTTTATTTTGGTGTCAGGTCAGTCATCATCCCATGATCGTTGCCTGTCACTGTCAGGGCACAGGATGGAAATTTTGGGGAGATAGCAATCTCAAGAGCAAATTTTGGGGTCGTTCAATTCAGCTTGACCCTGTTGGTGTCTTAACTTTGGAATTTGATGATGGAGAAGTTTTCCAATGGAGTAAGGTATGTTACCATCAATCCCCAATAACATTCACTCTTGATGAAGGGTAGTTAGACATGGATGTTCTTTTTGTCAGGTTACCTCATCAATCTATAATCTCATATTGGGAAAGTTGTACTGTGATCACTATGGTACAATGCGTATAGAGGGAAATCGTGAGTACTCGTGTAAGCTGAAATTCAAAGAGCAGTCTATCATTGACAGAAATCCACATCAGGTTTTTCCTTCTTAGACTTAAGGCCATCACTGTGCGATTTTGCATTTTACAATGTTTTCATAACTGTTGTAATAATGGTTTTGGTCAACATGGATTGATACGAGTTTCATAGGTCCATTTGACTGAGCTACATTGTTCGTGCTAAATCACACATTATAGTAACAGGTAAAGAAATTTAGAGAGAAGTGTGAAGAGTCTTCATTGCTTATTTTAGATAAAATAAATAAATACTGAAAAACACAAGAATATTATTTCTGATTTGCAGTCAATTATTCTAATTGTTATTGAGCACTGTCATTTCATACCATATGAATTTAATTTTTTTTTCCCCCCAGGTACATGGCATAGTTCAAGACAGGAATGGAAAAACAGTGGCAACCCTATTTGGAAAATGGGATGAGAGCATCCATTACGTGATTGGAGAATGTTCTGGAAAGGGAAAAGAACTTGAGTCTTTATCAGAAGCTTGCCTGCTCTGGAAGCGGAGCAAGCCTCCCAAATATGCCACCAGATATAACTTCACTCGTTTTGCCATCACATTGAATGAAGTCACCCCTGGTCTGAAGGTGATTATTTTGACAGCATCATTGCATTTTTCCTACATGCACACTTTGTCTCTCACATACTTGCATGGTACGTTCATATTATTTGCATGCATGTTTTGTATGGCTCACGTTCTCGAACTTGTCTAAGTACAGCCACACTAATACTGTAATACATATGATAGAGAGATCCTTTGCATGGTTTATAAGGTTGTGTTTTGTAGCAATTCTTGAATTCCCAAAGAATTGTAAAATCATTAAACATGTACTATGTACCCAATTCTGCTTGGATTGTGCTTTCTGGATGTGTGTTAGCATTTCACAGTTCTTTGGGATATATTGGTTTATAATAAAATTTTTGTGCAGGAAAAGTTGCCTCCAACAGATTCGAGGCTCAGACCTGACCAAAGGTGTTTGGAAAATGGGGAGTATGAGATGGCAAATTCAGAAAAGTTGCGGCTAGAGCAGCGACAACGGCAGGTAAATCTTGCGCTATAGTTTCACTGCATTAATTGACGTAGTGTGCTGGCCACTTCTGTGCCCAAAATTTTGACACCTCTTGAGGCTGACCTTCATCTATTTTCCGTTAGCTCATCAGGAAAGTGAATTAACAAGAACAAGATGAATAGAACACTTTTTTGGTTTATTTAAGGGAAACAGCAAATAATACACCAAGCAGACACATAGGTGCTACAAAGGAAATGCTTATCAGTTGCCTAATGAGAAAAACTAGAATAGGGGACCACTATAAAATTTGACAATGGTCTAGTCCCTAACATACATGTAGACTCTTTAACTTACAAATTTATATGTCTACTGCCTTGGATAATTTGTATCGTTGTTTCTTGCTCATCGGTTGCTAATAAGATTCTGATGGTGTTGAATAACTGTTTTGAATTTATATCAGGCTCGGAAGATGCAAGAGAATGGCTGGAAGCCAAGATGGTTTGCAAAGGATAGGGCAACCGGTACATATCGCTACATTGGCGGGTACTGGGAAGCGAGAGAAACAGGAGATTGGAACTTATGTCCTGATATATTTGGTCATATCCCTTCTGATCAGATGTTGGACTGAGTTTACATATTTTCGTCTTGTTTTCTCCATTCTTTTTCATCTATTTTTCTTTTTACCTTGGGTGGTCCCCTGAGGACTGCTAGTGAAAGCTGTCTAGTTGTAGTTATCTCATATCATTCATGTAAGAAAATTAGAAGAGAAAAAATGATTTAAAAAAAAAAAAATACCCTCTGTCTATCCAGTTTTTATTGATTAGCCGATAGTAAAAGAAATGTTTCCATCTCTCAACTCAAAACCTGCAACTCCTGGCAATGATTTATCGCGTCATTCTTGTGATACTAACAGATATTAAGCATTACTTTCTTTCCTCTCACTCTCTACAGCCTTCATTCTCCTTCTACTACATCCCGATTTTCTCAGCAAGTTTAATCGGCCGCCGATATTTGTTCCTCTTCGGTGGAGATATTCACACTTTCCATTTCTTTTAGTTTTTAATTATGATAATGCAATTCCAAAGTTTGCATTCAAAACCTGAAGTCCCAAAGTGCTTGCGGCATGTGGAGTGACTGACGCAACTGAATTGTTTATTTTTATATTCTGACAAGCAGAGTAGAAGATGGTCTCACGAGTTACGCATTAGTTGTTTGCTAGGTACATTTCTACTTTATTTTTCTGCAATGATTTTGATAGTTGGATTGATGAGCGGTGAGCTAAACAAATCCATGAACATCCCCTCAATCCCCCCAAAAAATCTGATCTAACAGTCCAATCAATCTTGACCATTCAATTACATTGAAATGACCTCAGCTGAACCCAGCCCAACAATCGCATAAGACGACAAAATATTTGGGTAAAATATTGTGAGATTTCATTTCACCATATCTAATATCTTCCAGTATAGAGATATATTCCGTTTCATTTGTTCTTTTTGTCCGGATTTGACTGCTGTTTGCTTATTGCTGTGACCATTTCTTTTTTTATATTTATATCTTGTAATTGCAACTTCAGGCAAACGCGACTGCTCGCTGAGTCATTTCTTTTGAAGTTACCTACTAGACATTGCCCCCCCGCTGCATAATAAAATGGCCTTGCCCTTTTGCTGTTTCCAAATCCATGCTATAAAACGTTTCAAATTCACTTTTTCTTTAGCTCGATCCTCCCGTGTGAAATGAAATTATTGATAGCGTTTAATAGAAAATTCATACAATTATCGAATACATTTGTTGCATGCTGTACAAGGCCTTTTTTTTTTTTTTTAATTTTTACCTATTACAAATTTGTTTGTTCCGCTTTTGAATAAAAAAACATTACACGAACAAATTGAGAACGACGAGTGCAACAAAAAGATTTTAGAAATGATGAACCAAAAAAAAAAAAAAAAAAGTGATCATAGTAACATGCATTCCATCTAGCAAATAATAAGCTGCGAAATCAGTATTAAATATCTTGATGTCTCTCTAATCTTGTAGTAGCCACTCCCGATAATTTTAGCCAATCAAGTAGCAGCAGGTGCGTGGAGTAATAAACTCATCAAAAGAAGAAGCCCGAATACAGTATCAACTCTTCTTAATACTCTTTATTATTTTAGCTAAAAGCTATCAAGAGAAAACTGAAACAAATGAAGAATCCCCATCTTTATTAAAAAAATAAAAGAAAGAAAGAAAGCGTGAAGTAGTGGTACTGAAACTCTATCAAGTAAGAACTAATAAGACGGAAGCGTAAAGCTGGCAGGGAATATTCAGCATCGGCATTCCGCCAAAGACCGAATTTATAATTAAATGAGGGGCACAGAGTGACTTTTGTCAAATTTTCAAGTGAGCAGTGAGTTGTCATTCTGAGTACATTGTTTTGATCCTATGCTTTACTTGAATTATTTTACAAGACAAAATGTTCCTACTCACGATTCAGGGAAGTTTGTTTGAGGCCTCGTAATAAAAAGAGGTTCTGTTTTTGTTTTCTGTTCTGTTCTGCTCTGATCCGAGTTCTCTGTCAGCGGCAGTTTCAGGTGGCTTCAAATTTGGGCTTAAATGGGTTTTGGATTTTGGGCCTGAAATAGGTCCACTTGTTTGGTTAATAAATGATTGATTTAAGAGGGCCCTCAATGGTCAATCTATTATTTCCAATTGCCACAATCTAATATCCTTTTTTTGGGTGGGGGGAGAATGTGTGGATACAAATTTTACTGTACGATCGTCGCGTAATTCTCAAAATTTATTAAACCAATTTGTACTCAATAATTTACAAAAAAAAAAAAAAGAGCGTGAATCTATAAACAGCATTGTGTAAAATTCTCATCATAGTCCCTTTCAATACCTATACCCAGAAAATCAACCATATGAATGTCATCATCAACTAAAAATCAACCGTATGCTTTCATTAATGGACATGATTAAGAGATGATCCTTCCTTATTTGGGACTGAAAATATCTATATATATATGCACAACCTAAGCTTAACAAGATTCTTCATTTATTCGTTGCGTTGGAATAAATAAAGACCTGGACATTTTCTAGACTCTTCAAGTATTTCCTTCCTTGAAACCTAGAAATTAATGGCACAGCACTAAGCTGCTTACCTGTATGCTGTATCTGGTATCTACCTTGTTTGACTTTTAAAAAAAAAAGAAAAAGAAAAACAAAATTCATTTACAAGCTCTGTCTGGCTTTAATATTCTCCTTGTAAACTCAAACCCTAAAACCGGCCAAAGACTTGAAGGCCATTATCCACAATACGACATGCACCACCCCACCTGGCCTGGCCTCACAAAAAAAATTGACGTGTAATATGAAACTTATATTTGGCATTTGGGGTCTTGATATTTTTCACAATCACAAACATTTCTTGGGCCAAAACGGGAGTGAGGGACAAATTAGAGAATATTTAATGCCGTAAAAAAACATGACAAGGCAGGCATATTGTCCCGTCGCGCGTGACTCTACCGACGCGCATGTTTCTCTTGTCTTCCGTCTTCACCATTCAAATTCGAGAATCCAGAGAGAGAGAGAGAAGCTGGCTATTGTGTTTGTTGTGTAATGTAATCAAAGCCACGCCAACGCAATTTTTGCCGTGTGTCTTTCAAATTTCTCACATGCTTGCTGCTCCATTCTTAGCTGACACCGCAGCCATTTTTGGGCGTGTTCCCCAACTTAACTGCTCCTCTCTTCTTTCCTTTTTTTTTCCTCCATTTTTCTTTTTATTACAGTAAATAGCTTCTGTGTCCAACTATTATTATTACATAGTTTTTGTTGTTTATGTTACCGAATATATAATACGATTAGAATACTAATTATTATAACGTGGGGGGGAAAATACAGGTGGTTTATTTGTTGAGGTTACACGTGGAGGGCTTGGATAAGTCCTTTAGAACCGGAGAGGTGGCAGGGCGGGGTGGGACATTGTCGCACGTCTAACTGTTCCTAAGCGCACCGTATTTGTGACCCCACAGCCGTGCCATACGGACAGCTAAAACTCCTGGTTGAGTGGGTCCCACGAGCGTGCCAGCTCAGGCCGCTCGGTGCAACTGTGAAAGCGACTGTTTGTATTGCCTCTGTTCAGTATTCATTCGTGAGAACTCCTTAGAAGCATAAACAATACCCAACAAAACAAAATTGAATTTAATATATATATATATATATATATATATAATAATATGGATATATTAAAATAAATAATAAAATACAATAAGCATATCAACATTCAACGGTTCTCTGCAATAATAATTGTTGATTTTATAAATATATAACCTTCTATGATAGGAAATGATAATTGATAAACTTGATTAGTTTAAATAATTTTCTTAACCGAATAATTGGTGCATCAAATAGTTCAATGACACGATTTTTTAATATAATCATAGAACTACGTAATCAAAATTCAAAGGTCTTATGGTATCTCGTCCTAATATATATATATATATATATATATATTAATAATTGAAAAAACAATACGGAGATTATATCAATGGGTCAATCCACCAACTAAACTTGTTTTTCTAATTTTGCATTGAAAGGTAAGGTAGCATAGGTTATTGGATAACCATTGTCACACAATCGAAATGTTTTTTTAATCCGGTCGTGAGGAATAGGGGATCAATAATATCTAATTGCTATGGTTTTATTATAAGTTTGACAACAAAATTATGGAAGAAGACAATGCCGGGAAATCCATTAATTAATTGTCCTTCTCCACATGGATTTTGATCTTAGGACATCATCTTTGTCTATTGATTGATTACATTAAGTTCTTGACATTACCAAAATGGCCATTTAATAAAAAAAAAACTTTTATTACGAGAACTCACTTAAATTACAATTTACATAAGAAAACATTACTAATCTTATGCGACCTTATCAATTAACATAATAAGTTATCTATTTAGGAGCGTGGTTGTTGAAATTAAAATAAAGACCCAATTATTATAGGTCTACGATATAAAATGTTTTAACTTAAAATGAGATTTAACTATACAATCTTTCTCTTATTTGTCACACGATCATATTTATTATTATCATTTGATTGTGTTTTAAATTAGTATGACCTTGAATGATTGAGAAATGAAGTTAATTATATTTTAAGATCTTGTAAACAATCATTTAAATAATTTTTAGTTTTTTTTTTTAATCCATAACAAGTTATTAAATGAAAAAAATAAGCAGAATGATAGGGGGGATATGCGATGATTCATCTCTTGACCTGACGTGATCATTTATTTTAATTGGTGTATTTGATTAATACGTTAGTTGAAGGCAAGCATCTAAATTCCATACCTGGCCGGATGGGTCGTGAAGGAGGAGCGCACCTTACTAATAAATATAAGAGGGGTCACCAAAGGTAAGTCAATTTGATATTGAATTTATTGATTAACTTTTAAAAAGAGTCGGTGAAATGAGTAAAATCTTGGCCAAATCGTGCAACATCATTCATTGTGTATCATAATCATTCTATCACCAATGCAGTTCCTGTAGCCACAGTGGCCGTAACTCTCAACTCGTACATAGTTGAAGAATTTAATATGTGAATTAAGGATTATATGTAGAAATTAGTACGTTTTAAGTTTTAACTAGCGTACCCCGCATGAAATAACTTTCACGCTAAGCTAAAAAGCTCAAGCAAAAGTAGAATCTTTATTACAAGATAATTTCATTTATGGCATTAGAAACATCTTAATGGCGCATATTATTATTTTTATTATATAAAAATAACCACTACTATGCAGTTAAATTGACGTTAAATTATTAATGTAAATTAATTTGATGGAGTCATTGCGGTAGGTACTTGTCCTTAACAAATTGTCACGAATCATTACTTAGTAATATCAATTTCATACCCTTACTTATTCATTTAGATTTGTACTGTGTACAATCCAACGCTGTAAATTGTACAAATCTATACCATGCTTTGTAATTGCTATCCAAGATGGCCAATCATTTTTAGTTGGGTAATTTTTCAGATCTTGTCTTCTAAGAATAAATTGTCCCTCTCAAGGCTTGTTCATAACAACAACCATGAAGTGACACCAATTTCTAGTAACATGTTTAGCATGGCAGATCCGATCTCATAGTTAATATGTGGCGTGTCTCGAATACCAAATGTCAGTAGAACTCATTCTTAAAGCCCATAAATTTACACAGAGATTTAGATTTTGTATTTTAGCCTACGAGGAATCTAATAAACACAAATGTTATTGTAATTATAAATAATATCATATAATATCCTACTAATTGGCTGATGAATAAGACATTTTGATTGGTACACAAAATTTAGGGTTTGAAGTCCATTTATACGGGAAAGGGTTTGGTTTATATAATAAGTGAAAATGAATAAAAGATTCAAATGACGAAATTCTATTGATTTGAAACGCAAGTGGTAGTTAGTTATTAAATTTTATTATTTTCAATTAAAAAGATAAAATAAATTAAATATCTCAATTGAGTAAGTGGTCTTTAAAAATAATAATAATAATAAAAGGTAATTTTTATATAAGTGTGATTTTTATCTCTTAAATACGGATCTTGTCGTTTAACAAGCGAGAGGCGGTGAAAGAAATTAGAGAATTACACAATTAGCATGTGCTCGTTCCAACTTCCAAATTCTGTGGATTGTGCTCTAGCGAAAGTAGGTAATTTGATAAACCTAATAAAAAAAGAAAGAACAAAAAAAAAGAGAGAATAAACAGTTGGATAATCAAAACAAATTTGCAACGGAACTCATTGCAATCCGCGACGAGTGACGATGAAAACGATGGCTTCTTTATCTTTGAGCCTTTCATATGGACTCCCAATTTTAGCTTTAAGGTCATCCTCCTCTTCGAAAATATAAATGATAAATCTTAAAAGTGGATGGGCCACCTCAGATAACATAGGTCCATGCTATATGCCCCCATGATTCATTTCCAATGCTTGAATTGAATGATTAAAGATTGTTTTTATTTATTTACCCTTTTTTTTTTTTGTCAGCTTATCTTAGAATATAATTTGGTGGATTGAAATTTAAGACTCGAAACAAAAAAGAAAATAGTAATAACAATGATGATAATTATATAACAAACCCTACTCGACGCTGATTGAAAAGGCGTTTTACCCATTTTTGCAAGTATTTCACCATCGAGATCCGATTGGGTTTTAAATAATCATGACACCAAACCCCAATTATAGAATGTAATCTACCCACAATTCATTAAATTGGATTGTTTGAATACAAAATCAAGATCCTCTTCCGGTTGTTGTTATCAAACACAACCTCAACAAATCACATATTATTATTATTATTATTAATAACCCATTAAGCTAGGATACGAATGTTGTGTTTAATGTGCTTAGGCTTAATAATTGGTATGAAATAAAAAAAAAATTAATGGAATAATTTGAAGACTAGTTTAGTTCACCGGCGTAACCTCTCTTATTAATTTGGTCCTTCATATGATTCATATCATTAACATTATAATCTAATGATTAAGGTCGTGAGATGTGGTACAAATGCCTTAAAGAAAAAAAAATATACACTGCAGCTGATTTATTAAAAATTAGAAAAAAAGAATCGTCAAACATTGCACATTGGACTAGTCACCGCAACAAGCAGCAGTCTATAGAATAGACCCAGCGGAACACAACCGCAAGCCAACAAAAAGCACGATAAAAAAGGAGAGTGGCATTTTTGTATTTAGAATGGATGTACGGGGGTAGAAAAATATAATAGCAAAATTACGTAGCAATGCCCTCGGAGTTCTTAGTGATTCCGTCACGTCACCGATGAAACCAATAACGAGAGCAACGGAGAGAATATACTGAGCAGCACAGTTTAACGCCAACAAAAAGAATTACGATGACAACAAGAGGGCATATTAGTCATTAAAAAAATTAAAAATAAAGCTGACCTGGCATGTTGGGGGTATATTACCATGCCTTGCTTGCATCGTAGCAACGTTCCCTAGGCAAAAGCCGGCTCTTTTACTCACTCTCTCTCCCCCTTTCTTTCTTTTCTCGCTTATCTTTATTTAGTTCAATTTTATTAAAAAAAATAATTTCGGTTTTTTTATTTATTTATGTATTTTTAGCTTCGTTTCTCTCTCTTCTGTTGCTGGGCTTGTGTGTTTGTAGGATTCCCACCTATTCTCCCTAAACACAAAAGCACTAAAGAGAGAAAGAAAGAGAGAGAGAAGAAATTTTTAGAGAGAGAAAATAGGACAAGCTGAAGCTAAATCGCCGGGAAAATGCTCGCTCTCTCCGGCCGCTAAGCAAAAATGCTGTGAAAAGTTTTAAACGAAATCTAATAGAGTGAGTGTGAGTTATATGAGAACGGAGAAATGTACGAAGCCATATTGGTTGAGCAGCCGAACGACGCCGTTTGCGGTAACATTAAGAAGAAAAAGGCCGAAGAGGATAACAATACTAATAACACCAAGGGTCATACTGTCACTGACCTGAAACCTGCTGTACCGTCGCTGCCTGTAGGCGGCCGCAGCCGATCCCAATCTGCCACGCGAAGAGTGACACCGACGACTATAGCTACACCGACCTTGGAAATCAGCGGACGGGCTACGAGCTCGACGAACGGAACGGGAACAGTAGGAACAGGAACGGGAGTCGTAACAGAGAAGGCGCTACCGAACGGGGATCTGTACATAGGGAGTTTCGTTGGTAACGCGCCGCACGGATCGGGCAAGTATTTGTGGACGGATGGCTGTATGTATGAAGGCGAGTGGCGGAGAGGCAAGGCGTCGGGAAAAGGAAAGTTCTCGTGGCCGTCGGGAGCGACTTACGAGGGCGAGTTTAAGTCGGGTCGGATGGAAGGATTCGGGACCTTCACCGGATCCGATGGGGATACATACCGTGGCGCGTGGAGCTCCGATAGGAAGCACGGGTACGGCGAGAAGCGTTACGCCAACGGCGACGTTTACGAAGGATGTTGGAAGAAGAATCTACAAGATGGACAAGGGCGTTACGTTTGGAAAAACGGGAATGAATATGTTGGTGAGTGGAAAAACGGCGTCATTTCCGGGAGAGGAACGTTGATCTGGGCAAACGGAAATAAATACGAGGGACAGTGGGAAAACGGGACTCCTAAGGGAAGCGGAGTGTTCACGTGGCCTGACGGGAGTTGCTACATTGGAACTTGGAACATCAGTAGCAAAGATGTCAAGTTACAGCAGCTGAATGGAACGTACTACCATGGTAGTAATGGGAAAGAGCAGAATCTAGTGGTGACGTCGAGGAAAAGGTCATCTGTGGATGGAGCTAGGGCGAGCTTGAACGAGAAGAACATTATATTTCCTAGGATTTGTATTTGGGAATCTGATGGCGAAGCTGGAGATATCACTTGTGATATTATTGATAATGTGGAGGCTTCCATGATTTATGAGGGATTTGGGTTTGATATTGATCGAGATGGGATTAGACAATTTAGAAGGAGTCCTTGTTGTTTTAATGGGGAAGTGAAGAAACCAGGCCAGACAATTTCTAAAGGCCATAAGAATTATGAATTAATGCTAAATTTACAGCTGGGTATTAGGTAATGTTCACGATTTTGTTTTGGTTATTTCTGATCGATTTGTGTTTTCTCTTAGCATTCTGGTTTCTGATGTCAAAGAGATGTCTTCTTGTGTTAGGTATTCGGTTGGCAAGCATGCTTCAATATTGAGGGACTTAAAGCCGAGTGATTTTGATCCCAAGGAGAAATACTGGACGAGGTTTGCGCCTGAGGGATCCAAGATTACGCCGCCCCATCAGTCAGTTGAGTTCCGTTGGAAGGACTATTGTCCTATGGTGTTTAGGTATTTCTTTTTTCAATGCTTGACCAAGATTTTAAGTATTCGTGTTTTACCGTTAGTTTTATTGCCTGTGTATGTGCATTCTTAAAATATTTTAGCTGAAAATAGTAGGATTAGAATGTCTTATCCGTGGCATTTTTGTTACATTTGTTATTCTATTTTTGGTGACTGGAATTTTGGGGTAACTGTTTGTAGACATTTGAGGGAGCTATTCCAAGTCGATCCTGCTAATTACATGTTAGCTATTTGTGGAGATGATGCACTTAGGGAGCTTTCTTCTCCTGGGAAGAGTGGAAGCTTCTTTTATGTTACACAGGATGACAGATTTATGATAAAGACAGTGAAGAAATCAGAAGTCAAGGTTAGCTGCTTCTGTCTTTGACTACTTCCATCTTAAATTTGGTGAAATCTTATTTCATTGGCATAATTAGGAATTGGTTGATTAGGTCTTTCTTAATAAAACATTTGCAAGGTAAGCCAATTGGATTAGGTTTAAAATGTTTTTATGATTTCAGGTGCTTCTGAGGATGCTTCCAAGTTATTACCAACATGTTTGTCGGTATGAGAATTCTCTTGTGACAAAATTCTATGGCGTGCATTGTGTTAAGCCAATTGGTGGTCAGAAGGTATAAGTTGCATAATAAAGCTGAGTTGTTTAGGTATGTTCTGATTCATTGGTCTATGCATCTGATAACATTTGTGTTTGGAAATCAGACCCGCTTCATTGTTATGGGCAATTTGTTCTGCTCGGATTATAGAATCCATCGACGTTTTGACCTTAAAGGATCCTCACATGGGCGCACAACAGATAAGCCTGTAGAGGAGATTGATGAAACCACTACCCTGAAGGACTTGGACCTCAATTTTGTGTTTCGCCTCCAACGAAATTGGTACCAAGAACTCATGAAGTAAGTTTGTGGACCCTTCATTTTCATTTTTCTGCTTGGTGGCATTTGCATGTCCATGGGTTATTCTTTTAATATTATAACATTTATTGTAATGTTATCTCAATAATTTTCAGGCAAATTGAACGAGATTGTGAGTTCTTGGAGGCTGAGAAAATCATGGATTATAGTCTTCTGGTTGGCCTTCACTTCCGTGACAACACTGCAGGTGACAAAATGGGGTTGTCGCCATTTGTTTTGCGTACAGGTAAATAAACACAGTATTTTCTCAATTGAAGGACCTTATGGCAAATTAAACTTTTGCGGCAATGTGGATGTTGAGTCTAATTTTTGTATCCCTCTCTGCAGGCAACAGGAATTCTTATCAAAATGAGAAGTATATGCGTGGCTGTCGCTTCCTTGAGGCAGAGCTACAGGACAGGGACCGTATTTTATCTGGCCAGTATGTTTTTTCTTTTTTCCATCTTTACTTCTAGCCATTAATGCTTATCTGAAAGTTTAATTATTATTTTAGGGAATCAAATAATCAAGAAAACATGCCCATGGACTTGAAATCCTTTGCTTTAAATATTAACAACTGGAAAAACATGGTTTGGTTGGACTTTTTAAATCTGCTATGATTGCATGAAAGGTGGCAATAATATATAACTTGATTTTGATAATATCCTTTGGAACAATTGAAAGTGGCTTGGGTTGTCTTGCTGATTTTGTGGGGGTGATTCAGAAGGCAATAGTTGGTCGTGGGGTGTGTACAGGATGTGGTCCCTGACTCCTTGTGATGTTATTAGATAAGAACTAATAAGGCTTAACTTGATAGTTGCTTCCCATGATTTTACTTGTACAAAATGATTGGTGAATTATGTTGCCATGAATGTAATGGGATGCAATTCTGCCTTTTTAACAGACGACAGTCATAATTATTTATCTGACTGAAGTAATTCAAATTGAAACAGTTTTTGTTGTTACCTTTTCCTTAATATGATTGACAACGTGGCAAGAATTAGAAAATGTTCAGATACATCTGCTACTGTTCCCTATGTTGAAAAATGATAAGTAAACAAGATGTTTAGGACGTGAGGACTGAAATAGGTTGTAAAACTGCAATCCTTGCAATATTTATATGTAATAATTTTGATATTGTGTGGATGAATTAAGTTCTGCAATAGATTGAAATTTGGGTTTTTTTTCAGGAGACCATTGATCAGATTAGGAGCAAATATGCCTGCAAGAGCAGAGCAGAAATCTAGAAGAAGTGACTTTGATCAATACACACAGGGTGGAGTTAGTCATTTGACCCCTTCCCGCAGTGGTGAGATCTATGAGGTGGTCTTATACTTCGGAATAATAGACATATTGCAAGACTATGACATCAGCAAGA
This sequence comes from Citrus sinensis, assembly GCF_022201045.2. Lineage (NCBI taxonomy): Eukaryota > Viridiplantae > Streptophyta > Magnoliopsida > Sapindales > Rutaceae > Citrus > Citrus sinensis. Next base: position 32,662,536 of record NC_068560.1, on the reverse strand, counting down.
AATTAGAGCATGCATATAAATCATTGCAAGCTGATCCTACTTCAATCTCAGCTGTTGATCCCAAACTCTACTCAAAGAGGTTCCGTGATTTCATAGGAAGAATCTTCATAGAAGACAGGTAGCCTTCAGTTCGGAGTCTGTGAATAAGGATTGCATCAGTTGAATCAAAAGAAGAGTTGGCCAAGGTGATCTTGACTACACCCTTGTAGAGAAAATTTCTGGGAATTTTGCAGTTTGTGGTTTCAAATATGTTGTTGGCCAGATTTAAGCAGCCACTGTGAGTGGTGTGAAAGCTCGGTGTTGGCTTTTTTTTGGGGGTGTTCATGGCTGAATTTTGAGCATCAGCCATAAGGCTGAAGGGAGGAGGCCAGGTGCGGTTGTACAGTCCAAGGAGGGAGGGAAATTTGAATTCTCGGTTTCCTTTTTTTAATTTTATTTCTTAGGTGAAATTTTGTGGGGTACCTGGGAATGTGAATTGTCAAGATTTGAATGATAAGTATAGGGAACGGAGAAAATGTAATCCCTAGGAGAGGGTAAAAAAAAAAGAGTTCAAAATGGGGGGAGACTTTGAATAAGAAAGTGTACAGCTTATAGAAAAAGGATGGGATAGGTTATGGAATTTCATAAAAAAATTTTGTGAGATATTTTGACAAAAAAGAAATGTTTGAATCTCCTTGGAAGAGAAGCCCCAATCTCAATGCGATCTCTCTGCCTCTATCTCTCGAACACACTGTCTTCTTTTTATCTCTTGTATGAAAATGGGGCCTTTGCTTTGCTTTTTGCAGAGGGCATTTGGGCAGATTAGAGCTGATACATGAAAAGTAGAGAAAGTTTCTTGTTCTTCCCAACTTTGTTTGCCCTCTTTACCCAATTTTTTTTTTTATTATTTCTCTTTGTAAAACAGAAAAGCAAAGTAAAAACATATTTATTCATCAAATTTGAGGTAATCTAATGTAACGGCCCACCGGCGAGATGGCAGTAACTGTTATTCTAGTTACAACGAGGGTAAACGTGTCATTTACTATGAGTCTTCGAAAAATGCGCCGGGATTGTACTGGAGAGGTCAAAGTCAGTAGCCCTGTCGTGGGTGAGGAGGAGTCCCACTCAGCTGGGACTGGGAGAGCGAACCCTTTTCTCAACAGTGGAATTTTGTTTCTCTTTTTGACCTTGTTCTCTTTTGGGACCTTCTATTGTCTGTTCACTCAGACCCTGGGCACGCCTCTGTCACTCTGATTGGTGGGTCCACTGCCCTTTAATCCTCCTCCTACATCTTGCATCATTTAATTATAGTTAACCGTTGATTTTGGACTAAGGTCAACTGTTCGCTCCACTTGGTTTCTACTTAGTACTAACGAGGAAAGTGTTTGCTCCTATTGTCTTGAATTAGAGCTAACCAAATTAATTACTTTTTGTTTATCAAACACAAAGACGGTATAAATAAATAAATTTGAATCATGAAAATTGATGCAATTAGTAAATGAATTTGATTTGATTCAATATAATTATTATTTTTTGTCGGATTAGAATTTAATTTCTTTATTCATTTACTTGATTAAGACACTACTATTAAACAATTAACCAAAATTAATTTATATTTACACTGAAGTATACTTATGTTTTCAATTCTAAAATAATTTGCAAAAGTCTGTCATCCAAACTCAAATGCTACCTTTTTTTAAACATTTATATGGTGTTCCTCTATAAAATTTCTAGATAGATTTAAAATTTTAATGATGTAAATGTTATATTTTAGTATACATTTATTTTGCAATATTAATACATAATATTATTTGATATAAAATAGTGCAATTTGTGTTAAATTGGTGTGTAATGTTTGATATAAATCGTGTTAAATAAGTATTAAACGGGATATTAGATTGTATTATATTAGATGACACAATTATCTTAATATTAAATGAGTGTATTGTGTCACCCTTCATTTTTTAAGTCGGGTTCAAATTTTAATATTTTGACCTAATTATTAAACAGGTCGTGTTTAGTCCACCTATATTTAATATGGCATAAAATTAACATAACCCATGTCTTGTTTTGTCAACTCTACTCCGAATCTTAATTTCAAATGGATGCATAATTTACCATTGGAATCACAATTCTTACCCTTTAACAATAAAAAAAAACACATAACTCGTCACATTTCATAAACAAGAAATCCTGCATGTTATTATAGTTTGGGATATTATCATTTTTCTATTAAATTTTTTTGACACCTTAAGTCAGTACCATAATTTGTTGACAACTGCACTTTATCACTAAATGTTTATGCTCTTAGTACTTTATCACAATTTCGTTAAAAATAAGTTAATATTTATCGAATACGACTTAAAAGTCATTTTTATCTTGGAGCACAGAAGACGATTTTGTCTTTTAAAAAGAAAGAAATTACAAAAAAAAAATGAAATTTATCATTTGTCCACTAAAAGTTTTATGACGTATTAATTTTAGTACTAAGATTTCCTAAAACTACACTTTGTCACCTAATATTTTAGTTGTTATCACTTTACCACAAAAACGTTGAAAATAATTAAATATTTAACCTAGAGTATAAAAGATAATTTTATCATTTCAAAAGAAAGAAATTACATAAGAGAAATTACTTTAGAAAAGTTACCATTATATTAAAAAAAGGCTACTTTTTTAATTTATTAGATAAACATTTTGTTGTGCATTCAAATATCAAATTCCAAGTAATACAAGTCAAACACTTTAGTTTTGATAATATCATTCAATACCAGCAAACCTAAGCTAATTCAAACACTGCAATGGCAACCAAATATTCCAAATTTAATGCTTCCTCATTCAACAATTGTGTTAACGTTTTTGCTTCACGGTGATATTCCTTGAATGCCCTTATAATATCCACAAATTTTTTATTGTGTTAATGTTTGATGGTAAAGTGATGGCAATTTAAATATTAAGTGGTAAAATGTAGTTTTGTTTAAAAAATTTTAGTGCTGAATTGATATATTAAAAAAATTTTAGTGGACAAATGATAATATCTCTTTCACAATTGAACGATGCGTTTTGGCTTTAATGTGAAATTTCTTAATTACCCTTATGACATCAGTAAATTTTTAACTACATCAATAGAATGGTGCGTAAAGCACTAATAACTTAAATGCTTGGTGGTAAAATATAATTTTTACTAAATTATGGTGTTGACTTGATGAATGTGAAAAATGATCAAATCCCTTTTAGTTTTAATTTGTTGTTAGTTGTTATAATCTATTTTGGTCAAATTTCTTCTTTTCATTTCTCCCAGACAAGCTCTATAGTATTTGACTTATGACTTATCCTATATTCCAGAGGTTAATGAAATGTCACTAATGATACACACACACACACACATAGGGTCTTCTCCATTATAGGTTAATGTTAAGGAATAAACAGTCTTCTTTAAATGGTCTGGCGGCCCTCGTAATACTGTCCACATATATTAATAACTATAATATTTCTTCTTAGGTATCCCCATCCCGTCCTCACAGGCTCAAGTAACAAAACCCTAATCACAAAAAGCTTTTGTCATACTGTATGCATTGCTTTCTCGTTAACCAAACAAGAGATTTAACAAAATTAGAAACATACGTTTCTCAAAATTAATAAGGACTTGGATAATTATGGCACTAAGTAGTACTGCAATTAATATCAGTAAAGAGGATACGTTGCTACTTTTCTAGCTAAGCCTAGGTGGGCATTGGCATACCTCAAAAGCGTAAAAAATACAAACCCTATCCTCTCATTTACCCACATCACATGAGAGATCGTACAGAGCAAACAGAGTTTCCATTTAAATCAATTTTTTTTATTCATGCACAGTAAGCTCCAGTCTGTAATTGTGGACCGTTGAAAAGTTAGAAGCTAAGATATATATTTTTACTGTAGCAAATATTTATTATATTAACAAAACGATACCCAACTGTCACATTTCTGTTTATGTTATTTCGGACAGAATCGGCCGCCTGCGACAGACAGACATGTTTGTGTTTGAATGAATGAATGATCTCTTCAATCGAGTTCTTGTTTTGTTTATTAAATGACCCGTTTACATATCCGGTTGTAATAATGATGCTTTGAGCTTTGTTCAATTTATTAAAATGAAATAGAATTAATTAATTAAAGAATATTAAATCTATGAGAATCAGATGGTGATCTCCATATGCAGAGGTCGGGGATGTGCATGCAGTCCTCTTGACTGATCGTTTCATGCACGTAGCATTACTAAATTTAATTAATATCTTTTTATTTATGGGAATTTAATTAATATCTTGATTTGCTTGTGTATTGAGAATTTAATTATATTTGAGTTGCACATGGGGTGAGATACGACAATTGTTCGGATCTGAATATTTTGAATGAGAATATAGTGTATTCCATAAAATGATCTTAATGCAAGCTTTATCAATTTTCAAATCTTGAATCGTAAATTCTAGCAAGCCTAGTATCAGGCTATCAGCAACCATTTTAATCGCGAATGTAAGATCAAGTAGATTAATTGGAATTTTGAAGATATGACATTAACTCATTTAAAAAATGCTTGAATTCTTGGATTGGCACAATGCAAAGAAACGATACGTGAACTCGAACATATTAAGCTTTTATTACAATTAATTGGTGTGTAATTAATTGAAAACAATTAATACATGTACAATAGCTATATTTGCGAGCAACCGCTAGCGATATTTGATAAGGAATGAGTTCAAGTGTCTTGTCATCCCAAATATATGAATATAATTTGTTCCATGTAAATTCAGAGACTTATGTCTTATTTGGTATTGAGTTATTATAACTTTTAAATCACAATTATTGTTAAAGAAATTAGAATTATGAAATTAACGTTGTAGTGTGTAATAAAAATAATTTTGATAATTTTAATTAAAATAATAAAGATATTATAATTTTTTTTGTTGTACATGTATGTGATCAAATTATCTTATTTTCTAAGTCACTACTGTTTGTTAGCTTTGGAGGGGTGATTAGAGACTCTAAGAGGTGGTTTTATTGCAACAAAGTGTCAGAGTTTCCCTGGTCTCTGGTTCTTTTCGCCCTCGTGAGGCTGAAGCGTTGGCTGTCCGTGAAGTGCTTAGTTGGATAAAGCATCTGCAGTTATCTAATATTATTATTGAGATAGATTGTTTAAACGTGTATTCTGCTCTAATTTCTCAATTTGCTAGTTCTAATAGATTTGATTTAATTATTGCGGATTGTAGAGTTATAACTCAATTAATTGGAGAAGTGAGATTCTCTTTTGCGTGTCGATCTGCGAACGCCGCTGTCCACAGTGTAGATAGGGTGGGGGGTTCTATGTCAGGTCCTGAAGAGTGGAGGGATGTTCCACCTCTATGGTTATGTCCTTTGTTGACTGACTCTCTTGTTTAATGAAATTTCCTTTCATCAAAAAAAAAAAAAAGAAAAGTCACTACTGTTTGTATTTATTAAAAAAAAATAGAGTGTTAAATATTAAAAGATACAACTGCCTAATCTTAATACTGAATAAACCTTAATAGATTACAAACCAAAACACATAATATCCTCTCCAACTTATACGTAATCTCGTAATTGATCAATTTGCTTAATTTAATAATTTGTACAAAAAGTTTATATTCGTGTAATACGTGGCCTTCCGATCCAATCCAATAATTAGACAGAGAAGAGAGACCCATTTCTTAATGCGACATTACCAGTACCACAAATCCCCGTTGATTCTCTGCCCTAAAAATCTCATCTAACCAACCTTTAATTCGACAACAAACATGTTCGTTTCTGCTACCATAAAAAGTGACAAATCCATTATCGTCGGCTCATTTCTGCTGTACTATCTGGAGCCATGCAGACACAATACCGTGACACACACTGTTTTAATTTACAGCAAGTGATCAATTAATCTTAACCCTACCACTGCCCTTTTTATTTTGCCAGACTCATATTTTTGCCTGGTGGCATCCTACAAATGTTGTCTCTTTGACAATTTGACACATTATTGTCGGTTAATTGAGGAGTTTGTCTCCAACGAAAACTAACGCTAACTAACTCTAAATACGTCTAGATTAATTAATTAGCAGGCTTTTTTTGTTTTTTAATTCAACAATGAAAAGATAGTTCGAAAAGATGTAGTTCATGTACGTGCATTGTCACTTCTCTTAATTTCAAGAGCCAGAAGAAGGTTTGAATTTAACGTACGAAATTAGATAACTCCTAGAAGATTGCCGAAAATTGGTCAGAAATTTATGTTAATTTTTAAACTAAAATTTTACTAGCTATCGATACGCACATTTTCAACTTTCATGCCTTTGAGAGAACAGATGGTGCGAATCATCTTTAACTTTTAGGTGAGGTATTAATTGAATTTATTTAAAGTGTCACCCTTCATTGATTTTCAAAGTATCGGCTACCTAATTTCAATGCTTTTGCTATTCTCATGAAAATCACCTCTCAAAACACCCATTTTCTGTGTTCGTGTTTCTGTGTAATGCATGTTTTTCTTCTCTTTCACACCCATAAGTTCCTCCCAAAAAACAAAAGTCTTCATGCCTTGTGAAGAGTGGATATTTGTAGGTTTTAAAATACAAATTTGAGGTTAATCACAGTCATTAATTAGTTATATTTATTAATTTATTATAACTAGACGATAATAACAAGTTTCAAAATCTTATTTTAAAAATATGTGGACGTCCATGTTAGAGAATTTTTTTTTTTTTTTCAAAGTATAGTTACAGAGTACATTATGATTTGGTTTTCATTCGTGAATTGCATATGTAAAATGCATTTTATGAGATCCACACTGTGCCAGTGATGAATAAAATTGTTTTCTAACTAATTATTGCACCCATTTATTTATTTTTACGACTATATATTCTTTGTGACATTAAGGATTGACATTCTTGGTTGAATTTTTCTATGTTGGGGATCATAGAAGAGGTTGCAAAAGAGCCGAGTGTCCTTTATTTCCACCAAAAAACTCTTTTTGTATCTAAATCAATTCTATTTGCAAGTTTCCCAATCGATTGTAGATTTGCACATCATGGCCGGGACCTAAGAGTGATATTGATAATAATGAAAATGATTAAATATTGATGGGGACTATACACATGCAAGTAGTTAATTGTCTGTTTTAATAATATCATTTATGAATAAAAACAACTCATTGAAATCCACCCAAACCAGACTCTCATCAAAGAATTATCAGTGGTTTGGGCTCCATTCAATTAATATGGTGTGTTGTAATTTGGTGGGCAAATAAGCTTAGCTAGCTAGCAAAATCGAACTACTAGGCAGATATTTCATTGTTATTGCTCCTAAAATCAAAGCAATGTTTATGTGCTGTTACCATCCATACAGAGGCGGATCCACCTCCTAATCTTGGAGTGTTCAAGTTCTTATTGAAGAAAATAATTTTAAAAAAAATTAAAGAGAAAATTATTTGGATTAATAATTAGTCATCGTTAAATCTGTTAAGTAGTCCCATTAAAAATAGCTTGTAAACTCATAAAATTTAAATTCTTAACTTTGACAATTATAAAAACCCACAATTTAATTAAAAAACAAAAACCCACGTCCCTGATTTGACTATTATTTAATTTGTTTTCTGTTAAATCTATTAAAAATAACCTCTACATACTCATCAACCCATAAAATTTCAATTTTTACATTTTATTGTTATGTAATTTAGTCTCGGATAAATTATTTTTTTATCTATAAATTAATGAGGAACATTAATTTGGTCTATTTGACAGTGTCTTTCAAATATTAATTATTTTCCTTTTTTTTAAAAAAAATGGGGGAATAATGAGTTGAGTGTTCTTGCAAAACTCCGTGGGAGAAGTTACAAAATGAGTTGCTCAACATGGAACATGGAGTGTTGTTTAAAGCACGTCTTGAAACGTGTAACCAACCAACCTCTCATTTTTATTATGTCTGAAGTCCCAGGAAAAAAAAATAAAAATAAATAGTGACCAGCATAAGCAATTAAGCAGCTAACCGTCAACGGTCTCAATTTCTTAAATTGGGGTTGCGGCCATATGTCGGGAAAGGGCCTCAATCGTACCCAACATTAGGCTCCGTTTGGAGGGGGACAATCTCTTCCCTCTCAATTAATAAAATATCAAATCAATAATTATTTTACTTTATCTACCAAACTCAAATGAAGATTATGCCCTAAAAATAAATGACAAAAAAAGAAAAATAAAAAGTAGATTGAAATTGAAACCCTAATTATGCTGTCCCTATTGTTTCAAAAAGACAGGTATCAATGTATATGCTACTGGATAATTAAATCATAAACGTAAACGATTCTATAATTAGGCAGGCCGGTTTTGAATTTCGCGTTGCACCAGACTTCTACGTGTAGTCACGACTTGATCATTTAAAATTTGTAGATGGTGCAATGAATTTTAGTTGAGACATGATATTAAATTTAAAAAAAAAAAACGTGACTGGCACAAAGGAATGCAAATAAATGAATACACGTTTTCTCGAAATCAAATGAAAACATAATATAATTTTTTGAACTTTTTATAGTAATCCACATGCATTTTTTTTTTTAAAAAAAAAAAATAGTAATCAAGCATTTATATGTAGATGTTAAATTGACGACCATTAGGAATACAATATTATTTTATTATAATTCATCACATATTATTATTATTAAAAGTAAAACTCAATTTCGTATGTTGTGAAACATCTACCTAGACCGTAGGGATAAATTCCTCCGTATTAAGATTATATTATCAGTAATTTTACATATGAATTGTCTGTTTTGTCCATAATCGACCATATCGACATCACATAATAAATGAAGGGGAACGATGTGTTGACGTCCACGTGAGATGGCAACTCGCGATGGGCAAAAAAAATAACCTGAAGATCAAAAGAAGTGTGCCGTGCGTACCCATCTTGGATTACTGGCCGTACCGGCTAAGCTAAGCTGTCCCAACTTTGAAAACAAAATTGCAGCCATTGGTCCATTACTGGTCTATTTCGTTCCCAACATGAGGTTCCACTCAAAGGGAACACTCCCCCGACCATTTATTTATATTCACATTAAATTAGTTATTAAAACTGATAACTTTATATTTCCCCCAGTTATTTCACAACCACCCAAGAAAAAGGTGCTTAAACTTGGCAACTTAAGTGCATCGGAAAAGTTACAGCCTTTTAAATACACATTTCCAATACTACTTAATTTATGGCTTTTGATGATTTTTTTTCTTCCTTTTTTTTTTTTTTTTCGTTTTAATGGCTCAAAGTTTCATACATTATGAGCCATATGCTTCTCCACTATTGTGAAATGATATGAAAATGCCAAATTGTGGCAAATGGAATGGAATGGCAACAAGTGAAAGAGAGTGGAATCAACTGTGGACAAATAGTTGCAAACATTTTCTGAGTGGGGGAGTGAAAGAGATTGTGGGTTTATTTATTTATTTTATTTATTATCATCATTATTATTTGTTTATGTGGATTTGAGATGTTAGGCTTGGACAATAGGGGAGTGGACGCTGTCGTTTTACGTTGATTTTCTTTTGCGTGAATGATGGAGAATAAAGAAAGCCCATTTACATTCATTATTGCAAAGGCCTACTAAATTGAAAGTTGCAACGTGAGCCTCGGGACCAACTCAGGTACTTTTACTCCTTCAAAGAAGAACATAATTGAGAAACAACATGTCCAATAATTGATTTATCTATACATTGTTTGCACAATGATTTCTTTTTAAATTATTACAAACGAACGAGATTCATCTATTTGGATCTAGAGACCAACTCTAAGTTGTATTTGAACTCCTTCAAAGAAAAACAAAACAATAGTAATAAATATCGAGAAGCCACATGTCTAAATTGATTTATAAAACTTTTTTGCACAATGATTTTTTTTTAATATTACTAATAAACGAGGATCATCTATTTTTTTAAAAAAATCTTGGCATCTAACCAGCACAATCATTAAATATTTTTTGCTTACTACTAATAAGTATGACATATTTTGTTGTAACGTTTCAATGGGCTGTAACATTGTGCCAAGCCCATTTGGCCTTACAGTTGCCACCAACTACAATGCCCAATTTCAAAATTGCCAAGATGGATTATGGATACACAGTCCACCAATTCAACATTCGTAAATTTCAATTATCCATTAAGGGGGAAAAAAAGGGGACAAAAATAAATTGTTTTATGTGAGAAAAGACTTAGATCAGCCACCATAATGTATATAAATCGATGGGGTCTTATCAATTTTGATGAAACCAATAATTGAGAGGGGGGTTCTCATTGATTTTTATGATAGAATTTGACAACTCCTTATGCTGATAAAATGGAAATGGTGGTTGCTTTGCAATTGAAAGTATAGTGGGGACGAAGAATCAATCTGCGCAAAGTATGTGGAATCGACATTGGGTTGAAGATGTGAGAGAATAAAGTCTTGTCCAGCCAACTGCAACCAATTTCTGTAGCTCTCATGTTATCAGCTGAAATATGTTTTAAACAAACTTCCATTTGTGGCTAGGGTTCTGTTTTGTTGGTACCAAATTCTGAATTTGGTCCACTTATAATTTCAGTTTCTTGGCTGAATTTGATGTTCTTGTTCAACTACTCTTCATGCATTGTTGCTCTAATTGATTGTAACGTCGGTTTTACTAAAAGAAAAGATTATAAGATTATTGTTTGAGGGAAATACTCCGACGAGACCAGACGTGATGAGCAGATGTTTGGTGGCAGAAGTCTGCGAGCAGGTGTGTCCTGTAAGAGCCAGGTAGCAGGGGAACAGGGGCAGGAATATCCTGCTCATCCATGAGCACGTCATCCGCGAGGCCAATTTCCTGTAAGAAGCATAAAGACATTCCTGCTGTATTCTCGCTAAGGGTTTATTCGAGGAGACCCGGTCAACGACAGTTGGCAAGGCATGCTCTCCAGCCCGAGAATTTAGGCACGAAGGCCACGCAACCACCCACGACTACGGAAATGGGGAATCCACGTTCGAGAGGTGGGAGGATAACGGACGTAGACTGCGGAAAACTGGGATTCAGAGGAAGCCTATAAAAAGGTAGCCAACGAAGGTAAAATGGTTAGCAATTTTGAGATTAGAAGAGAGATAAAAGCCATTCTAAAAGAGAGAAAACAACCTAACAGCCATAAGATTTGTGGCAAGCGTTCCCCGAACCTTCATATCTGACTTGAGCGTCGGAGGGTTTGCGCCGGGAAAACAACCGGCGTACTCTGACCTGTCTGTGTGCGCAGGAACCTCTGGAGAAGAAGTTTTACGAGGAGAGATCCTGGTCGTGGTGAAGTTGATCGAGCAGAGACCTTGGTCGTAGAACGAGGACAACCAGAATCTCGCATCAACAATTATAAGATTAAAATCTGAACAAAATCGTCAAAGCAAATAAAAAAAGGGAAAAAAAAAGGAAACAAAAGAGGAAGATAAAAATGAAGGCGTTCAGAACAAAAATAAAAACACAAAGGAAAAGTAAAAAAAAATATATGTATGTATAATGTGAATGCCAACAATGAGCAAAGCAATGCTTGCTAATATAAAAATATTGCAGCCTCCAAAAATAAAAATATACACAACCATACGGCACTTGTTACCTTACATGATAATGTAAAGTATAAAACTGTCTTGTAACTGTTCGATGAAAATTAAATGACTGTAAAAATATATAGTAACCGTTAGATTTTCATTAAATAGTTGCAAAATAGCTACATACCTTATATTATTATGTGAGGTAACAAAATCCCAAACATATTACACATGTACGGCTGGGCTTCGTATGAAGAGGAGTTTTATCATTAATGGGTCAGCTATCGGACCAGAGATCATGGCCCATATTAAAGTGTCCAGACCAAGAACAAGTATTCACCCGATTGGGCTTCTTACTCTTGCTATGTAGTGCATTTCGAAATACCAAAAAATAGTAATGATGTATATATCATGTCATGTATGCGTGGCTGAAATCACTTGCACTTCTACACGTGGGCACATGAGAAAGAGGAAATGTGTAGCCACTTTCTAATCAGAAATTCAAACTTAAAAAGTTTTGCTCTCTAATTTTTTTTTTTTTTTTAAGGATTCAAAACTCAAACTTTAAAAAGTCAAAAAGAACATATTAATACCTTATCTTCTTCACTTAAAGGCTGTAAATGAGAAGATTCCAATAAACTTTTAACAAAATGTCCAATTCAAAACTTGCCATTCCAAGCACGAATTTCAGCATTCGCTTGCCCAACAAAGGTTTTTTAATTTTAAATTCCAAACTCACTGTCTCTTTCCCTTAAATTGGAAGCAAGAAGGAGAGTAGTGATCAAAGGCTATGAAGCATCAGTTATCTTGGACACTTCCCAAAAATCACTTGTGGCCTTTTCATCCAACATAAACGCGTTGCCTGCAAAACAGCAGTAGACCATTAGCATTAGCATGCCTATCCAAAGGGTCCCACTAATAAGTCTTATTGTGCTTGGGATAGTTCAAACAAAACATTGGGAAATTTACGAAAATAACCATAAAATTTTTACTATTTTTCGAATTAACCCTCTCAACTTTTTTCTATCAACATTAGCCAAACACACGCTTTTCTCCCCAAATTACCCTTCTTTACAAACGAAAAGAAACTTGGTGCGACAGGCCCAAGTCTTGGTGCGACAGGCACCTGTCGCACTAAGCTTTGGTGCGACAGGCATCTGTCGCACTAAGCTTTGGTGCGACAGGCACCTGTCGCACCATGCCTTGGTGCGACAGGCACCTGTCGCACCAAACTTTGGTGCGACAGGCAACCTGTCGCACCATGCCTTGGTGCGACAGGCACCTGTCGCACCATGCCTTGGTGCGACAGGCACCTGTCGCACCAAGCTTCGTGCGACAGGTTGCCTTCTTCTACCTCAGTATTTGTTTGTTTTCGCCAGTCCTTTCGTCTTTGTTCGTCTCTTCTTATTCGTATGTAATATCTTCTTCTACCTCAGATCGAATCTCATCCGACAACCCAAACAACAAAACAAAATCAGCTTTTTAATTCTCTAAAATCCAATTTCGGAATTCAAATTCCCCGGGATTTTCCATCAAAAGCCACGTTGCGAAATGCTAGGCGGGCTGTACGGATACCTACCTCCACCCTCCGATGAGGACAAACCCACCAACACGACCACCACTGTCTGGTCAATTTTCGCGCCACCACAAACCATCCTCAAGCCCCAATCCAAACCCAAAACCACCCAAAATTCTCTCCCGACTAGACCCCATTCCTCACCTGCAATCGCACCTTCCCCCGACGACGTGGTAGCGCTGCCGCAACCGGCATTGGTCGACGTGACTTCGACCGTAATCGAGGAGCACGACCCCGCTAGACCGAACGATTACGAGGATTATAGGAGAGAGAAGAAGAAGAAAGAGGTGGATGTTGAAATTAATAGAGAACTGGAGAGAAGAAGGCAAGAGGAAGAGGAAAGGGAGATGAGAGAGAAGGGTAATTTGGTCTCAACGGTTCTTTTATGGCTAATGTTGATAGAAATTTGTTTGAGGGGTTAAGATGAAAAAAACTAAAATTTTTATGGTTATTAGTGTAAATTTCCCCAAAACATTTGGTTCAGTTACATCAAAAATAAACATCTTCATTTCACATCAAGTCACATATTTTGGATTTTTTTTTTCTTAAAAGAAAAAGTCATATTTTGGATTTGCTGTATAAAATCTCAGCATAGGGCAGGCGGACTAGGAGGCTTAGAGTGCAGAGTTAATGATATCTCCTAAGACAGACTCGGAAATGGCATTTGGGCAAGCTCCCATACATGCATGTATAAGTAATTAAAAAAAAAAAAGGTGAAGGAATGACACAACCCTAATGTTAGATAAAAAAATAAAAATTTTCTTAATATTTTAAAAAAGATATCAACACCCTTATTTACTAATAAAAATTGTTTCTTTTAACAGAATTTATAATTTTAATATGTAATTATCATTATATATTTTTAGTACATAAAAAATTAATTATTGATTGTCCAATTTATCCATATATTTTAATAAAATTATGAATATACCCTTATTATCCAATTCCTCTATTTAAATTTTTGTCAAATTTTCTCTTCAAACCAAATAAATTTAATCCATTACTTAAGAATAAAAATAAATGAATTTGGTTATTAATGCCATAAGAATAACAATTCTCCACGTGTCAATCATTTATGATTATTTAAGCATGATTATTTTTTTATTTTGTTGATTATACAAGTTTAAATGATTAACATGTGGAGAATTGTTATTCTTGCAGCATTAATAACCAAATTTATTTATTTTTATCCTTGAATAATGGATTAAATTTATTTGGTTTGAAGAGAAAATTTGACAAAAATTTGTAATGAGGGTATATTCGTAATTTTATTAACAATATATGGACAATCAACAATTACATTTTTATGTGCCAGACGAGTATAACGGTAATTACATGTTGAAATTATAAATTCTGTTAAAAGAAAACATTTTTGTTAGTAAATAAGGGTGTGGATGTCTTTTTTAAAATATTATGGGGTTTTTTGTCCATTTGTCTAAACGTTGGGGGTGTGTCAATTCTTTTACCATAAAAAGAACATAGCAATTGTTTAACTTTAAAAAAAATTAACTGGTAAATAATATAATATAATATATTAAATATAGTAATTTTTTGCAACCGATTACCCTTTAAATGAATTAAATAATAATAAATAATATAATATTTAAATATAATAAATAAAATATTAAATATTTTAATATTAAAGGCCACAAAATGATAAAAATGAGTTTTAAGTTTAATAAACTCAATTTTAAGATTAATGTTACCAGTTCCATATTTATTAGTTCAATATTTGCAAGATTTTGATGGTCGTAAGTTAATGATCCTCCATTTCATGTTCATTGCATATGCTTTCAAGTTATTTTGGTTTCAATTTTAATGGTTCTAATTTCAAGAATAATGGTAGACATTACATATTTATTGGTCCATAACTTGAATAGATCTCATGATTGCAAGTTAATGATCCTATGTTTCATATATATTGCCCTAAGTTTCAATTTAATTAGGTTCAAGTTTAATAGTCATGATTTCAAGACTAATGGTAGTTGTTTCATATTTATTGGTTTATAATTTGCACTAGTGTGAGGGTTGTAAGTTAATGATCTAATGTTTCATGTTTATTGCCATAAGTTTCACCTTACAATGGTTTCAAGTTTATTGGCCTTGATTTAAAGATAATGGTAGATGTTTCATATTTATTGATACATAATTTACATCATTGTCAGGGTGCAAGTTAATGTTTATTGTCCTGAGTTTCAAGTTACTATGGTTTCAAGTTTAATGATAATGATTTCAAGATTAATGGTAGGTGTTTCATATTTATTGGTCCATAATTTGCATCATTGTTAGGGTTGCAAGTTAATGATCCTATGTTTCATGTTTATTACCCTGAGTTTTAAGTTTCCCTGGTTTCAAGTTTAATGATCTTGATTTCAAGATTAATGGTAGGTGTTTCATATTTACTGGTCCATAATTTGCATCATTATCAGGGGTTGCAAGTTAATGATCCTATATTTCATGTTTATTGCCCTGAGTTTAAAGTTACTTTGGTTTCAATATTAATGATCCTAATTTTTAGCGACAAATCTTATTTTCATCACTATAACATGCTCTAAAACAAATTTAGTGACGAAATATATTCATCGCTAAAATTATTTTTAGCGACGAAACAAATTTAGTCTCTAAAATAAAGTTTTAGAGATGAAAAATATTATTTGCTAAAACATTTTTTTAGCAACGAAATTTAGTTTCATTGCAATATATCAAATTTTGATCGCTAAACGTTTAAGGGCCACATTTTTTTTGCCGCTTAAAGTTTTGGCGACGAATAAAATTTGTAGTCGCAATATGTCATTTTTAGCGACGAATCTTTCGTTGTTAAAAGTAATATTAAATATTATTTTTTCTACTATGAATTTAGCAACAAAAGTTTTTTCGTCACTAAAAAGTACTTATAGCGACGAACATGTTTTCATCACCAAAAGTTTCGTTGCTAAAGATCAATATTTTTGTAGTGTATTTCTAGTTTAATATTTCATTCCTATTTAAACCAGAACTTGAAATTCTTCGATGATAATGGGTTTTGCCAAAGGGGTTGTGTGTTTCTTGACTTTTTTTTGCCTTTAATAATCAATATATAATAAAAAACGAAAATAATAATAAATGTTCACTTTAAGGTAAGGTGAGCATTAACTATTATTTTCTTTTTTTTTGTTACCTATTGATTATTAAGGAAAAAAAAGGTAAGAAACACAACCCCTTGAGCAAAACTTATTTTCTCTTATTTAGCATATAAATAGGACAAACTTGGCATGTGTGCATATAACTATATATATATATATATATATATATATATACACATTCCGTTCAGGTTTCTCTCATTTGGCATATAAAGAGGACAAACTTAATAGAAATTCACAATCCTTTAACAAAGAAACCATCAAAAACAAAGAAATCTATCTTCATCTCCTTTGACCTTTGTAGACGCTTAGTTGATTGACGGCGTTGGCGTCTACAAAGGTCAAAGGAGATGGAGATAGATTTCTTTAAAACCATCAACTAAGCTTTGTAATTAATTATTATATGAAACAATCAAACCAACCAACTCCTCTTCTTCAGGTTTTGGTTTAGAAAGGAAAGAGACATAAACTAAAAATAAATGTGAAACTTACCTGGCTTGGGACACAATCGTGAAAAAAAAACTAAATTTTTTTTTTGAAAACTTTTCAAAAAAATGAGGCTATATTGTGAAAAAAAGAGAGAATGGTAGACTGAGATACTACGATGTAATGAAAATGGGTTCTAACCAAGGGGGTTGTGTGTTTCTTGCCTACTTTTTTGGCCTTTAATAATCAATAAGTAACAAAAAAGAAAATAATAATGAATGTTCACTTTAATGCTCACCTTAAGGTAAGGTGAACATTCACCATTATTTTCTTTACTGTTACCTATTGATAATTAACGGCAAAAAAAAAAAAAGGCAAGAAACACACAACCCCTTGGGCGATGTGGAACACATATTTTTGACATATTACTTTGATGTTGAAATTTTAATTTTTCAGTTACATTAGTTAAATTAAAAATTGAGTATATTATGTGGAATTTGGAGTTATTATTATAAATTTGCATATTGTATGTTTATGATTTTAAATGTAAAAACCGACAAAAAATCCATCAGATACCATTACGGGTTTGGTAATTGTCAAACCCGCTGCAGGTGAGTTTTCTTAAAAAAATTAAAATCCGCAGCGAATTGTGTGGTTTTAGATTTAAGTTTGGATTTGACAAACCCGATGCAGGCGGTGCCCATTATCATCCCTAAACTTGAGCTTCTGAACATCTCTATGCTATATGTCAAAAGATGAAAGATCTCTTCCTTTAGCTCTCTCCTTACGAAAAATGGAGCAAAATCAGGCAATGTCGTCATTCTTTGGTTTTGATTGCTTATTGCAAACTTACATGACAGATATGTCGGACCATATCCGTAAGGATTAGTTTTTTTTTGTTTTTTTTAGGGAAATTATCAGTCATATACCCTTAAATGACACCCGTATCAAACATGTGTGACACTTTTCAAGTGTATCACTCGTATACCCTAAGTTGACAAAACACTTATGCCGTCCATCAATCTGTTAACTTCTGTTTGCAATTGTTGACATCATAAGGGTAATCTAGGGTTAGTTATTGCAAAAAAAAAAGGATAAAAATCCCTTTAAATAAAATTTTCTCAAGCACCACCAATTCCAAACTACTCCTTGGTTTTATAGGGTTAGGTTTCTAGTTTTCATGAGCCAAGGTGATTTGCATAGTACAAAATTGAAATTAATCATTCTCTCTCTTTCTTTCTCCGGTCAGTGACACAAGATAGCCTGTTTTTGTCTTCTGATCAAAGCTAAGCAGTTCGAAGTTGAATTTGACTCTGCTTTTAGCTTTAACTTGAGCTCGTTGGGTCGGTCGTTTCATGCCAACTTTTTCAGCTGAAATGGAAATTCATGTCAAACTTATAATGAAAAGCTGAATAATTCTATTTGCGCTTTTGGGATATTATTGTTATAATTTATTAATATTAATGGTGTGTTTACTTGAGAGTTTAGGGAATGGAAATGAAGGAATGAGAATGAAATATATGTTTACTTGGAAAAATATAATTTCGGAATGTGAATAAAATGTGTGGGTCTTACACAATTCGGTAATAAGGAATGGGAATCCCATAGGGGAGTATGAAATGAGAATGTAGAAATGGGAATTAAACCCATGTTTATTTTATATCCCTATAATTTTTTCATATTTTCCGAATTACCCTCGTTCAAATCACAATTAATTTTATTATTTTAAATGTCATTATTATTATTATTAATAAAATTTATTAACTTTATTATTTTAGTTATTATTAATTGTTATTAGGGATGGCAATGGGCACCGCCCGCAGCGGGTTTGACATTACCAAACCCAAACCCGCACAAAATTTAAATTACCAAACTCACTCGCAACCCGCATCGGGTTTTAACAATTACCAAACCCGCAATGGTATCCGGCGGATTTTTTACGGGTTTCCGTATTTAAAATCATAAATATTTAATATATAAATTTATAATAATAACCTCAAATTCCATATAACATACTCAATTTTATATTTAAACAATGTAAATGAAAAATTAAAATTTCCACATCAATTCAATACAAATTCTCAAATTTAAGTATAAATTACACAAATTTATTTAAAAAACACAAACTAGTATCTAAAAATAATAATTACATTTCATATTATCATTTAAAACAAGCTCCAAGAGAATATATTCATTTCATTCACCACCATAAGCACCCATTCAACACAATGCCTATAATAATAATTAAGATTAATATTTTTAAATATTAATTCGAAGGGAAATGCCTTTAGTTTTTTTTAGGTTATAATTTTAAAATAGGAGATGGGCCACATACACACATACACACATACACAACTTTGAGCCTTTGACTATTTGGTAATTTGATTAATGACATTATTTTCTTTATACATTTTTAGATTAAAATTAAATTAAAAATATTCAGAAAAAATATTGCGGGTTTGGTGGATATCCATGCGGGTATCCACTGGATATAAGGTTAATATGGATGTGGGTTTTAATTTATAATACTAAACCCGCCCGCAATGGATAAAATTACCCACAACGGGCGGGTTTTGGCGGGTGGGTTTGGACGGATTTACGGGTTTGTGGGTACAATTGCCATCCCTAATTGTTATTATTATTATTATAATTATCATTATTAACATATATTATTATTATTATTATTTTAATTAATATCATTTTTATAATAATATTTATACATATATCTAGTTAATGAAAATTATATTATTTAATACTATGAGTATTTTGGTAAATTGATTCTTATTCTTCATTCCTCATTCTCATTTATTTTGCTAAGTAAACACATCAATGACATTCCAGCACATTTTCATTCTCATTTATTTTTGACAAGTAAACATTAGAATTTCATTCTCATTCCACCATATTCCTATTTCATAAAGTAAACACACCATAAATTGAGGTTTCTACTAACCTTAGATTTTTTTTCTTAAAAAAAACACCTTAGATTCATTTAGAGATGTTTCTCTTCTTTAATTTCTACAATTAATTTTTTATTTTATTTTTTAAATTTAAATTAAATATTCCAGAAGAAAGAAGCTACAATAGAATAGAAAATGAGCAAGCGCGGTGTAGGGTCCATTACAATTTTAAATTTTCATATATGAGTGGAGAAATTTTAAATACATTAAAAGCATTATATTTAATTAATATATTTATGTCATGTGTAATTTAATTAAATATAATTATCAATTACATAATAATTTATTAAAATAAATGTACAAATGACACACACACACACAGAATATATATATATATATATATATATTGTGGGTAACAACTCCAATGCACTCTTGAATGTTTGTTGACGGTCTTATCAATTATTTCCTGCTAAGTAATACAATGGTATATTTATAAGCTAATTTTCCTCAATTACTTAAGCTTTGAAAAATAAATAAATATTCAAAAAAAATAAACGGATAAGAAATAAGGACTATTTTTTCTTTGGAAAAAAAATCGTGAATTCATGGAAATGAGACAATAAGATGGAGAAAAATAGAAGTAATTTGGAGAATTTGAAAAGCTGAAATCTGCAGCGAACTCAAAAATCTTTGTGGATTTATTTCAACTTCTTGTTGGTCCTTAAAAGTTAAAAAAAGTTGAAAAGACAGTTCGTTGCACCAAGTAAGAAACCCTTGGCTTTGTAATAAGGAAAATGCTATTTACCCGGGTCAAATATCAGGTCAAACCCCGAAATTAACAAACAACGCCGTTTCATCTCTTTTTTTTTTTCCCCTAAAACGACGTCGTTTTTGGATATACTCATATATATTGTGAGGATCTTCTAACCTTGTTGTCGTAACTTCTGTTCTTGTAAATACAGGATTAACATAGTTGGTCTCTTTGAATGTTTCAAAGTCCCGGATAACAAGTGCAAGATTACATCACCTGAAGCCACTGAAGAATTTAAGATCACTGACTTTGGAGTCATGCAAGGTGACTGCTAATGACATTAAGAGACTTCAATCAAGGGACCTCCCCAATTTGGTAAGCTTCCGCCCTGGGTAGTTATGGAGGTTGAATATGATATCCTGTAAATAGTTATGTTGGCATGGAAGAGCTCCTACTTATATGCCTAAGAAGACATTTGACGAACTGTACAGCCCCAAATCGTTTTAGCTTGGTTAATGCAGCCCCAAATTGCTTTCTTTTCCTCTTCGTCTCACAGCCATTCTCCTTCTATTTCTCAACCATCGGCACCACCAACACCGACAACCATCACGCTTTTAAACCCAAGGGCGAAGGTCAGACCCCCACCAAAGCCCAGTTTTGTGCATAACTGGCAGAGGATGCGCACCCAAAATTGGAGTCCTACTTTAGAGAAAAGCCAAACGAAATACGATCTAATTTCAAGTGTTTCACAAAGCCAATAAAAAAGCAAAACCAGAGTGACAAACATTAGAGAAATTCTCAAACCCATGGAACCAAAACCGCGTAAGATAAAAAAAACTAGCAGACTACTCACTAAATAGATACAAATAGGTGCAAATTTTAACATCACCACAACCCACTTTATTCTCTTGCTCCTTGCTTGCTCACGGAGCGGCATACTGAAAAAAAAATGAAGAAGAAAAAAAAATCAATCTCATCTCATAGTGCCAGGATGAAGAAAGGAAATAAGATGTAATCTTTTTCTAACTAAGCGGTCGTTTTACATAGAATGAAAAAAAGAAAAGAAAAGAAGAAACGACGTCGCTTTAATAAGTTTCGGGATTTGACCCGGGATTTGACTCGGGATAAATAGCAGAACTCTTGTAATAATAGGCGCCATATAGGCATTAGGTCTACTAGCTTTACAGCATGAGTCGCTCCACATGAATTTCTATTTCAGCTGAAGATTTGGAACGAAGTGACCCACCCAGTGTCCCTCATGCTAAAGCTAAATACAACATTGTGAATTTCTTTGCCTTGTGCTCCTTGACTTCTTGTGCATCAGTAATTCAGTGTCAAGCATCAGACATTTCCTGTAAAAAACTTTTGCCAAAAAGAGTCTGGGGTGACACTGTCTAGAGAAAGATAAAGAGAGAAGATTCAGTAACGGGAAGTTCTGTAATTGTCTGTAAAAATGTTGCATGGCTGAAGAAAAAAACTTAAGACCCCAACTCTATACATGCAGGGTGTTTATTAATTTCACATGCAAATAACAAAAATTCAACACGTCGTGCATAGTCATCAGATGCATATGAAAGTGAAATTGCTGCATAATTAATGTAACAATTTCTAAATTTGACCAATTTTAAGTAATTGGCAAGTCCATGTGAGTTATGACTTCTAATTTCATGATTTTTTTTTGTCATTTTTAGTACACATTGTGAACTAACTTTAATTTCAATAGATTGTTTATAGATTTGGTTTAAAGTATTTATGAACCCAAAAATTGGTGGGTCTAGTTCAAATATCATTAATTTTTTGGAGTAAAGAAGAGAAGTGATAGTAGCAAGGGGCTATTTTCCAACGACCAGCAGATGAAATAAAGACAGAAAATTTGATTCTAGAATAACAAAAATTAATTAAGTTATGATCTGGGCAACTTTGAAAACATTACCCTGTACATAATTGGATTAATTTGTACATAGATTTTTGGAAACAAGCTTAATGACTTGGAAGTGTTAGAGAATCTTCAAGTTAATTTAAGTTGGATAAAATCTCTAATCGTAAGCTTAATCAAGTAAATATTCCTGTGAAGATAGCTGGTGAATTAAATTGGTTCTCCAGAAACGACAGCGTTTGAGGTTTGAGAAGCTTTATAAAATCATGTGCTGGTCACTTGCGTGTAATAGAAAACAGACTATCCAAAAACGACATCCTTATCGTGTGTTTTGGTCAGCAGTTAAAGTTTGTTAACCACTTCAATCTTGGATTTGTGCAACTTGAATTGATCTGATCAAAAAAATCTTGGGGGCAGTGATCAGCTTCGTTTAAGTTCAAGAACAAGCTGACTACTACAATTCCTGTATCTCAAAAACATGTTTTGACTGACAATAAATCCACTGCAGCGCCTCTGATTTCTCGAAATTATATTTCTTTGTGTATATATTTGTATATATAACTATATAAATAAATAAATATATATATATATATATATATATATATATTAATTTCAAATTGAAAAAAAAATGAGAATTTCCCAGAGAAGACAATCTGCACACCTCGAATCCCCCATCACAATTGCATCGTAGCCGTAGCTCTTATGAAATAAAACAATGAATCACATTCAAAAGTTACGACGATTGCAGGAAGGTAAAGCGGATCCTAAGAGCATCTCTAAAAGTCTCTATAAATTTTACTCTTCAAATATTTATTTGCTTACCTATGTAGCAAATAAAAAGATGAAAAATATGATATTCTCCAAAAGACTCTTTAAATAGAAATAAATTAATATTATTTTAATCAAATAATTAATTTTTTAAAGGAAAAGTCAATAGCAATTAAATTATTTCTCTCTCTTTCTCCAATAAAAAGTAATGAAATGTGAATTGAAGAGAGAGAAATCAACTCTCTAAATTTGAAGAGAGAAAATCATTTTTTAATTGAAGAATTTTAATTGCAGTGTCTTTTGAAACTTTAAATATTGATGTGCCTATTCAAATAAGTAATAAAATCTTATTTGAAGAGCCTTTTTAGAGATGCTCTAATGTCACTCTCACTCGCACTTACTATAGTATGAGTCAAAGTCATAAATAGCTAGCCATAAGGCAATAGCCACTGGTTTTTGTTTTTCGGCATGAGCAAACAAATTTGTTTTTTGGAAATTATAGATGCAAACATTAAATACAAAAGATTGTTTAAGTATAAATTCCCCCTATTAACAAAAAAAAAAAAGTAATAAATTCCCCATTCCAATTTTCATCATGATACTGATTCCATATCCACAACAGTGAACTTATTCTGAAACGTTCATTTTTTTTTTCTTGTCTTGTCCTTTTCTTTTCCAATGGGATGACCATAAAAGAGACTAGACATTAGACAGCACTTTCATATTTGATATATTGGTATCTTTTTCTGAATAAATGAAATCAGAGAGTATTTTAAATTAGAATCTCTTTCATTGATGTTTCTATTAATAAGATATTATTAGGAAGGTGTTTCTTAAAAAAAAAAGAGGTCATGCCTCTTGTAATTGTCCAAATAAAAGAAGAAAAAAGGAAAAAAAAACGCGTGGAAAAACATCTGCTCTCACGCCACAGCGGCACTGCCACCACTTATGCGGTTATGCCCAGCCCAAAACTTTTGAAGACAAAGGCGCAGCCATGTACACATGCTATACACCATTCTTGTATCTGGGTTCTTCTCTGCATTTCAGGTCTTTGCGCTCATGATTTTATATTTATTTTTGTTTTCATTTTTAATATAGAATTTTTGTTTTTTATTTTTATTTTTCTGAAATGATCCTTAAAAATAGTTTAAACAAGAACTTGTATGCACATTCATACACTATAAGTAACTAGCATATCTGTTGACTTGGGTGTGCTTTCTGTTACATTTATTCTTACATCGAGATTTTTCCTTTTGATAATGAGCAGGAGGCATGAATTGCTGCAAAATTTTGGATAATCACTGCTGGGCTGAGAACGTGAAGGCTAAGCTCCATTCTGACATATTATTAGTTTTTTGGAATTATTATGGTACTGATTTTATTTCTTCAGAACCCCCCGTCTTTCTTATCCGCAGCAGTATCAGCTCCATTCTCAACGTTGGATCTTTTTTTCTCTTTATTTTTCAAAGGATGGGGATTTTTTTTTTCGAATTACAAGAAAATGGATATGATATCATCCAACTTGGAATTTTTGTGACGACAGTCATCCCATCTTGTTCAATGTTGTAGACTTGTAGTCGTAAAGTCAAAACAACATTAGTAATTGTCGACTCAATAACAATACTTGTTGATGTCGAAATCCGGATGAGTCTGTTAGTAGCTCGATCTCAAATTCCTACATTATCATTATATTTGTTTGGTGAAAAACTGGTGGTTGATCTCTAAGAATATTCTCCAACTATGAGTAAATGATTCATGAGCAAATAACCTTCAAATTGATGATTAATAAGTACCTGAAATTATAAAGAATGGTCAGAGGCACCAGAAATTTTTCCGACGTAAATTCTCCAATACTCAAGTTAGTTATCTGGTTTACAGGAAAAATTAAATATATCATTTCTAATTTTTATAAATAAATAATCTTAAGTAAAATGTAATTAGAAGAATAAAACAAAAATTAAGAAAGAAAATTCAACCTCCCCTTGGCGCGATTTTTTTTGGGTTTTTATAAACACTCCACACCCATGACCTTAGATTGTGGCAATTAATGAATTAAAATCATGTCCTGATTTTTTGGAGGTGATCTATGGCGGTTATTTTGATGAGTCTTGCTTCTTGGTGATTTGGTCCAATGTCTCCTCAAACCCGTCTGCTTGAAGTCACCAGAATTGCCACCTGATCAAGATAGCTTGCTTAAGGTCTTGAGAATTACCACATGATCGAGGTGGTATGCTCATGATCACTAGAATTACCTCCTGATTGATGTGGTCTGCTCATGATCTCAAGATTATCACCTAGTCGAGGTGGTTTGCTCATGGTCTCAAGATTACCACCTGATTGAGGCGGTATGCTCATGCTCATTGAAGTTATTACCTGGTCGAGGTGGTTTGCTCATGGTCTTAAGATTACCACCTGATCGGAGATGGTCTACTCAAGATCACCAGAATTACTTTCTATTAGCTTGTCAACCATTTGCTCACTTTTTATTCGAGGAGATCATGGTTCAGGGGCGGATGCAACATGTGACCAGTGGAGGCCCAAAAAAAATTCTAAAATTGAAAGAGAAAAATATTTTAGTTTTCTAATTAGCCCCCATTAATTTTATTAAAATAGTCACTATAAATTATAAACCCCTATAAAATTTAAACTTTAACTTTTAAGAATTATAAAAACTTATATTTTAATTAAAAATAATGACAGCCCATCACCCAAATATTTTCTATTCTAAAAAATAGGATTAATTCTTCCAGTTTTTATAATAATAGTAGAACGAACGTTTTCAGTAATGAAACTGATGAAGAATTATCTTTGGAATCGGATGAGATAAATGATAGTTTAGTTATTTATATAGGAAACAATAAATTTAATAATATTGATAATGAGTCTATTGCATAACATTTTTAAAATATGAAAACGCGCAGAGAATAATTATAAATGTATTAGCAAATAATTTATATATTCAAAATTTTAGTTTTTCATATTCTACTATTATCTAATTTAGCCCCCGATAAATTATTTTTCTAAATCTGCTACTGTCATGGTTACCTTATTTTGTTCCCCAAACAATACTCTTTACATTAATTAAAAGAGAGGTATGATATAGATATATTCAAGTCAAAAATTGATAATATTTCAAGCTGAAAATAAAATGTTTATAATATTTCAAAGTAACAGAAAAAAAGGGAGACGAAAAAGATTACACTTCGCTTAGAATCTGAACAAAATATCTAAACAATTCATCTCATTTAATCTAACGGCTTAAATATAAAATCAAAAAGATAATAATTAATCCAATCTTTTTACGACAACAAAGACAAACAATCAACATTATTAATTGTCATTTCCTCGAATCTTCTAGTTCTGCCGCTTCCGCATGATAAGCTCTTACGTTCGCTCACATTTCATTGCATGTATATAAGATGGCATGTGCCCTAAATTTACTCTTCTTTCGAAAGGAGACTAATTAGTGAGTCACAAAGTCTTGCTCTGAAGGTAAACTCTCGCTGCAGTTGAAAACGAGCAGAGTGAAATCCCAACGATGACCTTGTTTGCATCATCAGCTTGTTCACTGAACCCAAACGCTCAGCCCTTCAAGCCACAACCAAAACGGCCTTTTTCAGGGACATTCATCATCCCTCACGCGCCGGTGATGACATGTGGCCGTCGGTTGTCTTGCAAACCCATGTGTTTTGATCAGCCAAAACCGCCGGTTTGGTGCTCGCATTCAGCCAACGTTGTGCCGCCGTACAATAACGACAATGTGAAAGCTAAGGTTGCTGTGACGAGGCCTCTGACCATGAGAGGAAAAGTTGTGGGTCATAAACGAAATTTGAAATGGGCTCCGAAGAACAGAGACGACGTCTATGGAGCGATGCTCGGTAAAAACACTACGCTGATGATAAGAAATATCCCTAACAACCTCAAGTGAGTTCTTTCTCAATCAAAAGCCTCTCCTCTTTGCTGTTCTCTCAGTACTACTCTTTCCAAATCCAAGTTCATTCATGTCGTCCCAAGCTTTTGGTATAATTTTTCTGTTTTGTTTTTTCCTCGCGTTTTTTTCCCCTGTAACGTCTGGCGCAAACGACAGTGAAATAAAACTGACATTCAAAGAGGTTGTAATGCTCATTGTTTGGCACCTGCACTCGGGGTTTGCTTTTGATTTTGTCTTCATTCACTGTTTGTCTGTAACTGTAAGGAAACATGTTTGTCGAGGAGGAGTCATCAATCATCCTTATGGCTATGGCATGTTTAATTAATCAGATGTCACATAAAAAATTGTACATTACTTGATCGTACGTGTCAAAGGCCGGTGGCCACAAAGCCAATTCAAGTTGGCTTTGACAAGCCGGCCAAAGAAAATGGTGATGCCGGCCAAAGAAAATGGTGCCATCCAAATGGAGAAAAAGAAGAAGTTGGCAACAACATTTGAAATATATACATATATATATTAATTTAATAGCCATTTTTTTGGCTATAAAAGGAAGAGCTCCCTAATTCATTTTATTCCAATCTTGAGATCCAAGTTTTGTAGAGAGAATTGAGAGTTTAAGAGCTTGCATTTATAAGCTCTAATTTTAGTGATTTGAGAATTTGGGTGTATTGAGGTTTTGGGTAGTGAGCTAAAATACTACAATACCTGTAACTTCTTTTCACTAGTAAAATATTTCCTTCTGTTTTCGCCCGTGGACGTAGGCTAAAAGCCGAACCACGTAATTTCTGGTATTCTCTTTTGTGCTTGTTCTTTATTTTCTTACAATTTTACTTTAGCTGCGTGTCTGCTTCACCCACCAATTATCTAACAGTGGTATCAGAGCTATTGGTTGTATTTTTTGGAGTCAGGTACTGTTCACGTATACGTTACTATTCACGTATACGGTACTATTCACGTGAAACGGTGGGAGCGATCCAAAAATTTTGCGGTGCAAAGCAGCGAATAGTGGTGTGAGTAAAACAACTGTGTGGTTTTGTACATGTCTAGGAAAGTTCTGTCACAAAGGCGATAAGAGCTTAAGGAGTCTGGGTTTTAAGTGGGACCATTGTGACCCCTCCAGTCTTTCCTGGGAACTTTCCTGGTGTGCATTCTCACACATACTCATAACTATTCAAGGTGGTATACCAGCTTGTGTGCAGTATTTATCAACAAAATGGCGGCAAAGTATGAAATTGAGAAATTTAACGGAAATAATTTTTCGTTGTGGAAAATGAAGATGAAAGCTGTATTGAGGAAAAATAATTGCTTGGCAGCAATTGGAGAAAGGCCCATGGAGATAACTGATGACAAGTGGAACGAGATAGATGGCAACGCCATTTCTGATCTACACTTGGCACTTGCAGACGGAGTATTATCCAGTGTGGCAGAGAAAAACACAGCGAAGGAAATATGGGATACTCTCACAAAATTGTACGAGGCCAAGTCACTACACAATAAAATCTTCTTGAAGAGGAAACTCTATACTCTTCGAATGGCGGAATCTACAATGGTGACCGACCACATCAACACATTGAAGACTCTATTTTCACAACTCACAACGTTGGGTCATAATATAGAGGAAAATGAACGTGCAGAGCTTCTACTTCAAAGTCTACCAGATTCGTATGATCAACTCATCATCAACCTGACGAACAACAATCCAGTGGAGGGTCTAGTTTTCGACGATGTTGCAGCCTCCGTATTAAATGAGGAGAGCAGGCGAAAAAACAAGGAAAACAGACAAGCAAGTTCGCAGCAAGCGGAGGCGCTATCGGTGACGAGAGGAAGATCAACAGAACGTGGCCCCAGTGGGAGTCAAAATCATGGTAGATCAAAATCCAGAAGTAAGAAGAATGTTAAATGCTACAACTGTGGCAAGAAAGGGCATGTCAAAAAGGAGTGTTGGAGTAACCAGAAGAAAAGAGAGGGCAAAGAACCTGAGTCATCAAATGCTCAGGGGTGTGTAGCAAGTACCTCAGATGATGGCGAAATTCTCTACAGTGAGGCAACAACTGTTTCAGAAGGCAGAAAACGACTTTCTGATGTCTGGCTTATAGACTCGGGAGCTACCTGGCACATGACCTCTAGGAGAGAATGGTTCCACACATATGAACCTATCTCAGGAGGATCTGTATATATGGGTAACGATCATGCCTTGGAGATCGCTGGTATTGGTACTATCAAAATAAAAATGTTTGATGGTACAATTCGCACAATTGGAGAGGTAAGACATGTCAATGGCCTGAAGAAAAATCTATTGTCTTTGGGACAAATGGATAGTCATGGGTACAAAACTCATGTGGAGAATGGAATAATGAAGATCATTAAATGCGCGCTTGTATTGATGAAGGCAGAAAAGATTGGTGCTAATTTATTCATGCTTAAAGGAGAAACACTACAGGAGGCTGATGCGTGTGTCGCGTCAAATGGAGAAGAATCAACAATGATGTGGCATCTCAAACTCGGCCACATGTCAGAACAAGGCTTGAAGATTCTCTCTGAGCGAAAATTGCTTCCGGGGCTCAAATCGGTAAGTTTACCATTTTGCGAGCATTGTGTTACAAGTAAGCAGCATAGATTAAAATTCAGTAAATCTATTGCTAGAAGTAAATGCATTATAGACTTGATTCATTCTGATGTTTGGGAATCACCGGATATATCCATGGGAGGTGCAAAGTACATGGTGACTTTCATTGATGACTATTCCAGAAGATGTTGGGTATATCCGATTAAGAAAAAGTCAGATGTATTTTCAGTATTTAAAGAATACAAAGCGCGGGTGGAACTTGAATCTGGTAAAAAGATCAAGTGCTTGAGGACAGATAATGGTGGAGAATATACAGACGGCGAGTTTCTTACTTTCTGTAAGCAAGAAGGTATTCAGAGACAGTTCACGGTGGCATACACTCCTCAACAAAATGGAGTGGCAGAACGGATGAACAGAACTCTTACAGAAAGAATAAGAGCTATGTTGAGGACTGCTGGTCTACCCAATTCATTCTGTAAGCAAGAAGGTATTCAGAGACAGTTCACGGTGGCATACACTCCTCAACAAAATGGAGTGGCAGAACGGATGAACAGAACTCTTACAGAAAGAATAAGAGCTATGTTGAGGACTGCTGGTCTACCCAATTCATTCTGGGCAGAAGCAGCCAAAACTGCCTGTTATATAGTAAATCGGTCGCCATCTACAGCTATTGGGTTGAAGACAGCGATGGAGATGTGGACTGGAAAGCCAGCTGATTATTCCTACCTACATGCATTTGGATGTCCTGTGTACGTGATGTACAATGCCCAAGAAAGAACAAAGCTGGATGCAAAATCTAGAAGATGTATCTTCTTGGGGTATGCTGATGGAGTAAAGGGGTATCGTCTGTGGGACCCCATTGCCCACAAGATCGTCATCAGCAGAGATGTTATTTTTGTAGAAGATCAACTGCAAAGGAAAGATGGGGATGATAGCACTGTAAAAGAAAAGTCAGAGATTGTACCAGTATATGTGGAAAATAATCTAGAAGATTCAGATTCTTCTGAAGCAGCACTAGAGCACGAGGAACAAGAACCAGTCGAGTCTGAGGCTCCAGAAGTTCGTCGGTCAACTCGTGAGAGACGACCGCCGACGTGGCACTCGGAGTATGTCACAGAGATCAACGTTGCATACTGTCTTCTAACAGAGGATGGAGAGCCTTCAACTTTCCATGAAGCTTTAAACAGCTCAGATGTTGCTTTGTGGATGACAGCAATGCATGAAGAAATTGAAGCTCTACACAAGAACAAGACATGGGAACTTGTACCACTACCACACGGAAGAAAAGCCATTGGAAACAAATGGGTATACAAGATCAAACGTGATGGCAATGACCAAGTGGAGCGGTATCGTGCGCGATTGGTGGTGAAAGGATATGCTCAGAAAGAAGGTATTGACTTCAACGAGATATTTTCGCCGGTGGTTCGACTCACAACAGTCAGAATAGTTTTGGCAATGTGTGCCACATTTGACCTACATCTAGAGCAGTTAGATGTGAAAACTGCATTTCTTCATGGAGAACTTGAAGAAGAAATATATATGCTCCAACCAGAAGGTTTTGCAGAAACAGGAAAGGAGAACTTGGTTTGCAGGTTGAACAAATCTCTATACGGTCTCAAACAGGCGCCGAGGTGTTGGTATAAGAGATTTGATTCCTTCATCATGAGCCTTGGATACAACAGACTCAGTTCAGATCATTGTACATATTACAAGAGGTTTGAAGATAATGATTTCATCATTTTACTGTTGTATGTGGATGACATGTTGGTAGCAGGTCCCAACAAAGATCGAATCCAAGAATTGAAGGCACAGTTGGCTAGGGAGTTTGAAATGAAGGACTTGGGACCAGCAAACAAGATTCTAGGGATGCAAATTCACCGAGACAGAAATAACAGGAAGATTTGGCTCTCACAGAAGAATTATTTGAAGAAAATCTTGCGGCGCTTCAACATGCAAGATTGTAAGTCAATTTCTACCCCACTTCCTGTTAATTTCAAATTATCCTCAAGTATGTGTCCTAGCAATGAAGCGGAGAGGAAGGAGATGTCTCGAGTACCGTATGCATCAGCAGTGGGAAGTTTGATGTTCGCTATGATATGTACTAGACCGGACATTGCACAAGCAGTGGGAGTAGTCAGTCGATACATGGCGAATCCTGGTGGAGAGCATTGGATAGCTGTGAAAAGGATTCTGAGATACATCAGAGGAACCTCAGATGTTGCATTATGTTATGGAGGATCAGAGTTTACTGTCAGGGGTTATGTGGATTCAGATTTTGCAGGAGATCTTGATAAAAGAAAATCCACTACTGGTTATGTGTTTACACTTGCGGGAGCAGCTGTAAGCTGGGTTTCGAAACTGCAGACCGTTGTGGCTTTATCTACAACAGAAGCAGAATACATGGCAGCTACACAAGCTTGCAAGGAAGCTATTTGGATACAAAGGTTATTGGAGGAGCTCGGGCATAAACAACAGAAAATTCCTGTGTTTTGTGACAGTCAGAGTGCCCTGCACATTGCAAGGAATCCAGCCTTTCATTCCAGGACAAAGCACATAGGAGTTCAGTATCACTTCGTTCGTGAAGTAGTGGAAGATGGAAGTGTGGATTTGCAGAAAATCCATACCAAAGAGAACCTAGCAGATGTTTTGACCAAGCCGATAAATACTGATAAGTTTGTCTGGAGTAGATCCTCTTGTGGCCTAGCAGAAACGTAGGCAACATGATTATGGCGAAGCAGAAAGGATGATGTGGAGATTGATTGATTTTCAATCAAATCTCCAAGTGGGAGAAATGTCAAAGGCCGGTGGCCACAAAGCCAATTCAAGTTGGCTTTGACAAGCCGGCCAAAGAAAATGGTGATGCCGGCCAAAGAAAATGGTGCCATCCAAATGGAGAAAAAGAAGAAGTTGGCAACAACATTTGAAATATATACATATATATATTAATTTAATAGCCATTTTTTGGCTATAAAAGGAAGAGCTCCCTAATTCATTTTATTCCAATCTTGAGATCCAAGTTTTGTAGAGAGAATTGAGAGTTTAAGAGCTTGCATTTATAAGCTCTAATTTTAGTGATTTGAGAATTTGGGTGTATTGAGGTTTTGGGTAGTGAGCTAAAATACTACAATACCTGTAACTTCTTTTCACTAGTAAAATATTTCCTTCTGTTTTCGCCCGTGGACGTAGGCTAAAAGCCGAACCACGTAATTTCTGGTATTCTCTTTTGTGCTTGTTCTTTATTTTCTTACAATTTTACTTTAGCTGCGTGTCTGCTTCACCCACCAATTATCTAACAGTACGGACGTACTTTAATTTGATCAAGGAACAAGGGGCTTGCATGTTGCATTTGCATCCACTAATCTACACAACCTCATTTGACTTGATACGCATTGCTTAATTAATTTCCGTCTTAATTACATCTACACTAAGGTATCATGTGAGCTTAATAATTTCATTTACATTAATGAGCAGAAGGCGCGATTTGTTGCACATTTTGGACAGCCACTGCAGGGTTGAGTACTTGAAGTCAAAGTGGCATTGTAAATCTGAGTTCGATTTTTTGTATTTGCCTATGGATTTTAGGTAAGAACCCCTTTTCTTTTTCTAATTTTCCTTTTTTTAAAAAAAATTTTTTTTCCTGATATTTTTCAACTTTCAAATCAAAGCATACATTTGTTTAATTGTTTGTGTGAATGGTTTATTTCGTAATTTCCAGACGCAGAGCTAATCTGGGGTATGCGTTTGTGAACTTCACAACTGCCGCTGGAGCATTGAGGTTCTGGAAAGCGTGCAACAAATATAAGTGGGAAGTTGAGGCGCCTGGCAACAAGAAAATGTGTGAAATAGCATGTGCCGACATCCAGGTTAATTACACTGCTCAATATGTTTTTTTTTCCCTTAATTTCCACTGCCATTAAATGATCCTTTTAGATTTGTAAAGTGAAAGTGAAGGCATTTTTAATTAATAATTATTATGAAACGCAGGGCAGGGATGCGCTTGAGAAACATTTTGAGCGCTTCAAGTTCTATTGTCACACCGATGGTTACCTGCCAGTGATACTATCTCCTCCGCGTGACGGTTGGAATTACAGCAAGCCTATTATCGTTGGGAAACGCTTTGACGTGGCAGCTGCTCCTCCTCTCTATTTTGACAGGAAATTCAGATCCAAATCCAAATCCAAACCTTGTCATAACTAAACGACGACGTCACAGCTGCTCCTCCGTCGTTTCATGCCATTTTAATTTAGTAATCTTTTATGTCTGGATTTGTAGGCAGTCAAGTTAATTAGCTTTTAGCCATACATATTTCATCTTTTGCCTTAGGACGACCATAATTAGGTTTTCTTATAAGTAAGGGCACGGACCGTGCATGTTGTTGTTTGATGTTATGGCCTTAGTTTTCATTATCTCCCTCGGGAGACGGCAAGGGTCTCGGGTGAACTGGAAACATTGGTTTCTTCTTGTATGGCATTTCGTTGAATTTTAGTCCTTTTTCATGAAGAATAGAAAAATAATAATAGAATAATAGCTTTTTTTCAGCGCCGTGTTAATTTTTAGTTTCTGTTGGCTGCTCATAACATGACAAAACGTAAAGCCAAATTAATTAAAGCCTTAATTCATTTCTGACCCCTGAAATTAAGGACCTTTCTATGTTACAGAATCTGTATCATACAACCACCCAAAAAATTAGTTTCTTTACACCTCTTAGTGTTGCTATTCAAACAATTCAGGGGTTGTGTAATTTTGGGTGAGCTGTAAGTTACATATTCTGTAACTTAGCAGCACCCCTGAAATTAACTTCTAAAGTAAAATTAAAGAACACGTAATCATACGTACGAATTGATGGGGCTTGCTTGACCTTTGTAGAGTTCAATCAACTTCTTAACTAGATTTAATATTGAAGAATATTACGATTTTAACCCGAGAAAAAAAAAATAAAGAAATTATATGCTTCGATTTTTGGCTTCACCCTGCTCTGCAGCTGCGGAGGTTAAGTTCCAATTGCAAGAAGTTCATAATTCCCTCAAAAGAGCAAGTGCAAGATAGAGTTGGAAGCAAGCCTGATCACAGTGAGTAAATATGGTGAAACATCAGAGATCATTGCCTTTCACATCAGAGAACATTGCCAGCCTTTTCTTCTGCCTGTGCTCATCGGTGGGATTTACTTCCAGTAGGGTCCCCACAATATTCAGAGTCTTGTTTTTTAACCTTAATAAATTATTTTGGAAAATGAGGCAAAATAAAGAGTTTTGTTAAAAAAAAAATTGCATAGAAATTAAAAAAAATTATCAGTCATATATTTTTAAATGATATTTATATTAAACGTGTATAAATATTTTTTAATTATATCATTCATATATTATAAGTTAACAAAACAAGTCTATCATCAATCAATCCGTTAATTTCCATTAAAAAATTAATAAAATTAGATTAATTATCATGGCGCTATATCTTTTTGCGGTGCCCAAACCATCTCAAAAGGGTCCTAAACTCTATTCGTAGTCCAATCTAATTTAATAAGCTAGCACAAGGGCATATTGTTAATTATGGGCACGAGCTTTTGGGCGTGAGAAGTGACTGTTGGAGTTCTTATTATTTACTTGTAATTTTGAAAAACAATGAAAACGACGCTTTAAGGAAGAAGGAAAAAAAAAAGAAAAAAAAAAAAACCTCCAACAATAGTAAGGATCATCAAGAAGATCTTGCTTTGATTTTTGTTTCAATTTTGGCGGTGGCCACCGAAGCAGAAAAGACAGGTAATTAAAACTAGTTAAGCAGCCCCAGCCTCTAGAGGCAAGGGCCAAGGGCTACCAGCTAGCTTTGGGTATCAGCTAGTGTGGAATTTCCATTTCAGCCGACGAATTTTGCATGACAAGACTTAATTAGCTAGCTCCCAAGACAAGCTTTTTTTTTTTTTTTTAATACTGATTAATTATTAAATTACTGTATTATATAAATATTTATAATAATTACTTATTATAATAGAGATATTACATTATTATTTACAATCAAATATATATAATTAGGACTTACATATATGTCCAGATAAATAATTTCTCACAAGAGAGGAATATCCATACTCCACTTATATTTCATAAGGGAGAAGAATTTTTAAATATAAAAAATATTTAGCCCCCCATAATATTTTTGTGAAGGTTAGAACCGCTGTTCTCATAAGCTCACATTTCGTAAGGAAGAAGAATTTTTAAATATAAAAAATATTTAACCCCCCACAATGCTTGTGAGGGCAGTAGCCCACCGCTTCGGCCTTGGCCGAAGTGGCTCCCAAGACAAGCTTAAAACTGCATAAATGTGCAATTTTAATTTGTATGTTGCATGGCTCAAGAAAAACTTCTTACCCTAATCATGTTAACGTTGTTTGGCTGTTCGCTGTGTGAGAAAACAGTAAGAATATTGAAAGAGATCTTTGACATTGTCGTCAAAATTTTATGTCACAAACTTCCTTTATTTACAAAACATCCATTCTATTCACTCTTCTCGAATTTTTCCGCTGACCAACACGGGTGAATACATGTGTTAAGAAGATGAAATAAATACTCAGCTCAATTCACTTGTTAAGTTTACAGCAAAAATATGAAATGAGTAGCTTTTAGTTTTGGTTTTACAGCATATATATAAAATGAGTTAGCGTGCTGTATTAAAAACAGTTAATGATTCGAAAAGACACACCCAAAATTAATTTCCGTGTATCTTACTATTTCGTTCGGAAATAGAGATTTAATTTCATTTCATATGAAGTTTAATGTAACAATAAATTCGGCCAATTCAGAGCAACTTCCTCGCAAGTACATGCGTAACTTTTTATTCATTCTTTTTTTTTCATTAACTTTCTTCAAATTTAGTTGTATCATGATCACCAAAATTGTTGCGCGCAGGGTCTTATTTCAAATGATTGTATTAAATTATTGGGTAAAGCGACGGTAGCAAGGACTCAGCTGAGAGGCTTTAAATCACTGGTAAATTTGGCGTTAGAGCTAAATGATTTTGTTTTTTGGGTAGATAATATACCAACAAACTTTTTGTACTTATTCACTCAATTGGATGAATGAAAGTTATACTTTCTCTCAAAAAAAAAAAAAAAATCATGGGCAATTTTCCAGCTACTGGCAGACAAAACGAAGACTAAATAGAGTAGAATGACAAATTATTGATATCATGAATGGATGATCTGGGAAACATGATAGATCACGTTGGTTTGAACCTTGGATTTATTTATTATCCAAAAGTTAAAATAAAACTCAGATTCATTTACTCTGAAACTACTTGTTTAATTTATACAATTTAAATTTGCATTTCATTTTTAAATTTAAATTAAATATTCCAGTAGAAAGAAGCTGCAACAGAATTGAAAATGAATAAGCCTTGGTGTAGGGTCCATTGCAATTTTAAATCTTCATATATGCGAGTTCAGAAATTCTACATTAAAAGTATTACACTTTATTAGTACACGTAGGTCATGTATAATATATATATATATAAGTTTAATGTACTCTTCAATTTCCTTGAGAGTCTTATACACTATCACCGACTAATTGTATAAATAATTATTTATAAAAAAATAAACGATTAAAAAAAAGGACTATTTATTATTTCTTTTTTTTTCTGGGGAACTTAAAAAAAAAGTTGAATTAATGGAAATGAGACGATACGATAGAGAAAAATAGAAGTAAATTTAGAGAATTTGAAAAGCTGTAATCTGCTGCGATCTCCAAAATCTTTGTGGACTTGTTTTAACTTGTTGATGGTCCTTAAAAGTTGAAAAGACAGTTACTTGCACCGAGTAAGAAACCCCTGGCTTCGTAATAATCGCCCTACAGGCATTAGGTCTGCTAGCTTTCAGCATCAGCAGTTTCGCAGGAATTTTCCATTTCAGCTGAAGAATTAGAACGAAGTGACCCACCGAGGCTAAGCTAAATACAGCATAGTCAGTATCTTTGCCTTGTGATTCTTGACTTCTTGTGCATCTGTAATCCCGTGTCAAGCTTCAGCCATTTCTTGTAAAACAATTTTGCCAAAAAAGCTATAGAGTTGACATTGTCAAGAGAAACATACAAAGAGAAGATTCAGTAACGGGGAGTTCTGTAATTATCTGTAAAAGTCGTTGCATGGCCCAAGAGAAAACTTAAGACCCTAACCCTATGTCCCTTTGCATGAAGGGGGCTTGCTGTGATTTAAATTAGTAAAGATATTGGTAGGAACTTTGTCTTTTCATTGCAGACACTCAGAAATTTTGGTGACCATGCATCTAATCCCTCGCACATTTTTTTTTTAATTATACATAAATTGTTATTGACATTACATCAAATATTATAATTAATATTTACAATCATATTACACAATTAGGGCCATCGCCATACGTTAACACACGAAAATACTTATTCAGATACTTTAAACTCTCTCTAATATTCGAAGGATGCCTACTTCACTCACATTTCGTAAATGAGAGACTATTTTTACTCAATTATATTGATAATTGAAGGAGTACTAAAACTAATATCTATAAAACTCGAACTCTTACACTCAATATTATAAATATAAGGTTTCTCAATTGGACCAAAAGTTCATTAGTCTCGTACATTTTATTTAATATTTCTGTTTCTTTTTTTTTTTTTTTTTTTTAGAGATAATGCTTCTATCCTTTTATCGCTCCTTTTATCTTCAAATTTGTATCTGATGACTATGCACTTATGACGTGTTGAATATGTGATATATCTATATGAAATTAATAAGATTCTCAATTCAAATGACGGGTTTGATTAACCACTGGTATAAAATGAGCTGCAGATTCTATAACAAGATGAAATGTTTGGATTATTAACAAATTTTGATACTTCGCCCGCAAGCAGAGAATGAAAGTGAAATTGCTGCGTAATTAATGTTTGATCAATTTTAAGTAATTGGCAAGTCCAAGTGAGTTGTGACTTCTAATTTATTGAATTCTTTTGCCAGATCTAGCATAGACATTGTGAACAAACTTTCATTTCAGTAGATTGTATATAGATTTGGTTAAAGTATTTATGAACCCAATTATTGGTGGGTCTAGTTCAAACAATA
Source organism: Citrus sinensis (assembly GCF_022201045.2). NCBI lineage: Eukaryota > Viridiplantae > Streptophyta > Magnoliopsida > Sapindales > Rutaceae > Citrus > Citrus sinensis. Next base: position 32,624,019 of record NC_068560.1, on the reverse strand, counting down.
TCATTAAATTTTGGGGACAAAGAAGAGAAGTGACAGTAGCAAGGGGCTATTTTCCAACGAACAGCTGATGAAATGAAATAACGACATAAACTTTCATTCTAGAATAACAGAAATTAATTTGAAAACGTTATTCTGAACCTAATTTGATTAATTTGTACGTTGATATTTGGAACCAAGCTTAATCATGACTTGAAGTGTTCCGGCCATCTCAATTCGTAAAGCTTAATCAAGTAAATGTTCCCGCCATCTCGAACATATGTTTTGACTGATAATAAGTCCACTGTATCGCCTCTGATTTCTCGAAATTTCATTTTAATTGCAAATTGAAAATAAAATGAAAATTTCTCAGAAAAGACAATCGGCGCACCTCGAACCCCCCAAGTCCCAACACAATTGTTGCATCTTCTAAATTCTGAGAATAAAATGAAAAGATGAATCACGTTCAAAAGTCACGACGATTACAGGAAGGCAAAGAGATCCTAAAACGTCACTCGCACTCCCCCTCACTATAATCTAAGTCAAAGTCATAATAAATAGCTTGTCGTATGGCGATAGCCATTGTTTTCGTCTTTTGGTAGAAGCAAACATATTTGTCTTCTGGAAATTATAGAAGCCAGCATTAAATGCTAAAGATTGTTTTAAGTAATAAATTCCCCATTCCAATTTTCATCATTATACTGATTCCATATCCACAACAGCGAAACTTATTGTGAAACGATGAATTTTTTTTTCTTTTCGAATGGGATGATTATGATAGAGACGACACTTTCATATTTAATATATTGGTATCTTTTTCTATTTCTGAACTAAATAAAATCAGAGAATATTTTAAATTAATATCTCTTTTCATTGATTATTCTATTAAAAAGATATTAGTAGAAAGGTGTATACACAAAAATAAAATGGCTCATGCCCCGTGTAATTGGACCAAATATTGCCTCAATTTTCCGCTGAAAGAAGAAAAAAGAAAAACGTGAGAAAAAACATCTGCTCTCACACCACCACCTCTGCCCAACACACAACTTATGAAGACAAAGGCACAGCCATGGACGCATGCTCCGCAACCTCCAAGCTCAAAGTCAGAGCTGCTAACTAACACTAGTACTACCACTGAAGCTGATCGGCAGCTGCTCATGAGGCCAGTAAACTCGCTCAATCCTCATGCCAAGCCTTTTGTGCCACAACCGACTAAAGCCCTTTTCCTCCCTCATCACGCGCCGCCGGCGTTGACACACCACTTCTCTTCTTTCCAACTCCACTACCCCATGAACATGAATATGATGTGCCTTTATCATCAGCCCACTACACCGATTAGGTCATCGTATCCATATTCATATTCATACCCAAAAGGAAACAGTAGCGGTGAGGCGTGCGATTGCCACGTACAATTACTATGGAGTTTTTCAGCACCTAAAGAAGCAGCTACTGATGACGACACTGGTAAAACGAAGAGTGTTGGTGATGGCGATGATGGCTACTACCAAGTTTTGCTTGCTGGTGGAGAGACTACTTTGATGATTAAAAATATCCCAAACCGTTTTAAGTCAGTTCTCTTTCATTGTTCTCTTCTCTTAATCTTGGCTTGATGACTACTTTCTTGTTTCTCTTGTTTCCGCTAGCAGTATTGTGTATGTGAACATCTGGTTTATTTTCTGGTGAAATCTCTCACCTTCTGAGTTAATTGGGTTGATATTTTTAAGTTTCTTTTTTTATTTATTTTTTATTTTTTATTTTTTTATTTTGCTTTTTGTTTGTTCTTCTGTTACACTCCTAGCATTAAACAAAACCCTGTGTATGTTGATGCTCGGTTGCAGGTGTTGCTTTTTATTGTTGTCTTTCACTCTTTCAATTAAGTTCATTCTTCTTGTATTACCCCAAACACTACACCTTTTTTTTTTTTTTTTTTAATTTGGTGTTTTACTTTTTACTTTTCCTGAGACCTTTGTTGCATCAAATAACGACTGTAAAAGCTGATCAAGAGATAGTAATGGTCATTGTTTAGGTAGCACTCTACTTCCTCTTTTGTCTTTATCTACCTTTATTTATACGGTAGATGGTAGTAATGTTTAATCAATGACCGATCACCCAGTATCCTTTGTATTGGATCACATTAATACACAATTCTCGTATCTGGGTTCTTCTCTTCAATTCAAGTCTTCATGCTCACGATTTTATATTTGTTTTGGTTTTCATTTTTAAGTCTAGATTTTTTTCTTTTTTTTCCCCACCTGAAAGGATCCTTAAAAATAGTTTAAACAAGAACTTGTATGTAAATTCATACGCTATAAGTAACAAGCCTATCTGTCGACTTGGGTTTGCTTTCTCTCACGTTTATTTTTACACCAAGATGTTTCCTTTGGATAATGAGCAGGAGGCATGATTTGCTGCAAATTTTGGATAATCACTGCTGGGCTGAGAACATGAAGGCTAAGCTGCATTCTGACCCCTGTAGGTCTGAATACGATTTTCTTTACCTGCCCATGGACTTTTGGTAAATAAGTTTAAACCTTTCCTTTCTCACAGTCTAATTTATTCCCCAATGATTTTCAATCAAGTGAAGCATTTTTTTTTTATTGAGTTAAAAAAAGCATTTAGTAATATGAGAATTTGTTTAGCCATGGAGCCAATCTCGGCTATGCATTTGTCAATTTTACGACTTCAGTAGCCGCTGTGAGATTTGCCAAAGCCTTCAACAAAAGCCGATGGGAGGCTCAAGTTCCAGGGAATAAAAAGACTTGTGAGATATCTCGGGCAGCTATTCAGGTGATTAAAATATACTATTTGTCAACGTCCATTGGCTCCTTGTCTTCATTTTTACTTATTGTTATTTAATAATTTTCAATCTTATATTCTATCAAGTGGCTGGAGTTTTTAACTAGTGCTTGTGGTGATCAGGGCATGGATGCGCTGAAAATTCATTTTCAGGAAAAGTGCTTCAATTGTCACACGGACAGTTACCTCCCTGTGATACTAGCTCCTCCCCGTGATGGTTGGATGCGCACCAGACCTACCATTGTTGGGAGATGTATTAATGTAGGTGCTGCTGCTCCTGTTTATAGGAGGAAATCCCCATTGATGATGAGAAGAAAATGTTTCAAAAAATAAACCATCACTGCTGCTCCAGTTAGAATTTTTCTGTGCTGCTTTCAAGTATAACCATTCTGTAATCTTTGGTTCAAGTCATTTGGGGCACAGGGCTTGGCGCTTGGTATTTTAAGTTGAATGGCCTTTGTTTTCATTCTCTCCCTAGGTGAGTCTTTTTATGGCTCTTGGCAATGTCTGGGGTGAAGTGGAAACATTGGTCTCTTATTATGTGTTTAGTGGCTTTCTTTGAGAAATTTGCTGGGTTTTGGAACTGGTGTGACTTACCAAAACATTTAGTAGGATTTTAACTTGCAATTCGCAAGCTTGTGATGGAATGAATCATGTTTAATAGTCATTGATACTTTTGTGCTGTATGACGTTGAAGTCTGTAATTTTATGTCTATTTTTTTCCCCTTTCCTCCCCCGCAAATGCATCCATGCTTATCTGGAGTCCTTTTAACTGCAAACTCCTGCTTGAATTTCTTTTCTGGTTACTACGTTTTTTCGTACTTCAGTTTTCCTTGCTTCGGTAGATTTTGCTGAGATTGTAACAGTTGTCTTAGTTTCTATTCATTGATTCCTGCTACAGTAAACACGAAGGGGCCTTCTAATTTGTAATAGTACAAACAAAGCGATTGGGGCTTGATGGCCAAGTCCTTTAATTTAGAAGGGCCCATCAATGAGCGTCTTAGGCTTTAGCGTTTGGAAAAAGCGTCTAGGCGGACTCTAACATCTCCATTAATGATAAAATTGACCTTAATGTAGTTTGTTGCTCATGGAGCCCCGATTTTTGAAGTTTTATTTATTCTTTGTTTATTTGTTTAAATCGCATTTCGTAATATAAGGGAAACAGATTTACTTAGTAAGAGATCACATGATAAGAGATAGTTTTTTCAAGTACATGTGACTGTAATGAAGGTTGAAGCTACATAAATTTTTTGGTGAAAGAAAATTATTTGTATTTAATGTGTGGATTAATTCGATATATTTGGTACTTTTATAGAATTTTAACTCATTTAAAAGCTGTATAGTTTTAAGAAGAATGAAGTTGTAAACTAATTAAAAATAGTTGTTGCCTTGGTGCCGGTAGTTCAACTCGAGCTTTTAATATGAAATTATGAACGGTGGTTTCTTTGGGTTCTTGCAAATTGTGAGCATAGATTCTTAGTGAATTCGACGGGTACTGAATAAAATCTTGTTTGGGATTGAGATAAATAATTTTTAAGTTACAATTGCTGTGAAAAAACTATAATTATGAAATAAAAATTAAAAATATAATAAATTTTTCATTATACAAATAAAAAATCATATCAATATAGTTTTTAAAGTACAGCAATTAGTGTTTACTAAACACTTTAGTACTATACTTTTAAGATACAATTGTTTAACTTCAATCCCAAACGCACTCTGAAACACTCACAATTACTGATTTCTTGACAATTGGTGTGCCGCCTAGCTCACACCAATTCTACGTAATGTTATCAGGAGGTTACTTGCTATGATTTATTTGTATTATTTCTATTTCCCATATTCAAGAATGCGCTGATGGTCGTTATGCTGTACTGAATGTATCATCACAGAATGGATGTAGTAAAAGAAAAGGATGAGGGACGATGATCATCACAAATACATAAAATATAGTTTCGTGATGAGATTAATTAACATCAGCATGTGTTCAATGTGCCGCGCCCGTGAATATTCATATCATATTTGCCATTTTTGGGTGAGCCAACACAGAATGAAATCAGTAGATAAGAAGATTTCTTTTCTTCTTATCTGGTACTTCAAAAGAACAACTTTGACTTCTCTGTTTTCTAAACTTGGGTCTGCAAGAAGCCAAGAATGTATGCGGAGGACACTTTGAAATATAAGGAACGGGGGAAACGTTTCTCTATTGACTGTAGAGAACATTGGACTCTTCTAATCTATAATCTCTGTGCAGAACCATGGAATGAAATATAGGAAATTGATAAGCTAAATATAATGTAGTGCTTTGGACAACAGTCTTGGATGCCATGACTGATAAATACAGTTTACACATAAAAGAAACTCTGACATTCCCAATTGCCAATCAAGAAACATCACGAGTAGTATGCATTTTAAGATAGCTAGATAATCAACATCGAGTACAGTAAGAGGGGAAGCAAAAGTCAAAGGTTACATAGAAAGAATTCTAGTATAAAGTGCAGGGAATTGGAAGACAGTAACTTGTATGCAAATTTTTATTATTGAGCAAGTAGAGTGCCAGTTGAAGTGGCAGAAAAGATCATGTACACGTTCATGAAATAGGGTTATAAACCATACAAAATCGAGACCATGTCAGTCATGATTTAGAGTTACAAAGTATCAGGTGAAAAAAAGAAGGGGGGGGGGGGGGGGGGGTGGGAACAGATACAAGTAGAATAAGGAATATCAAAATGAAGATAGACAAAAGCAAGATTCCAACATTTGTAAAATATTTTACAAGTAAAACTATATGGTTGGGGGTAACACATGTTGAGATAATCTCACTTATTAGAAATGCATGAATCGAATCGTTTCATAAGCTGGGTAGAAAAGAGGGGGCTGCCAAGTGGCAATTTCAATAAAATGTTCAAATGTTTATATGAGCAACTTGCATATAACCATTTCAGAAGTAGAATAACATTGGCTTGAAGCAATCAGCATATGAAGATTAAAACACAACATCAATGCAATGCATAAAAGAAAAGTAAAACATATACATCAAAAGCTCCGGCAGAATCGAAAGCAACCAAGCTTGTAGTCAAAATGATTCACATTCAAATTCAATACAATAGAAAATCAACCCTATCCATTAAATAAACAGGAAAAAAGTCATTTAATTAACGAGGGGCTTTCTTTTTCCCAGCAATAGCAACCCTCTTACCCTTCAATGTGCGACAATTGTTCTTTGTGTGCTGCCCTCTACATGGCAAGCCCTGAATATGGCGAATTCCGCGGTAGCATTGAATCTCCTTCAATCTCCTAATAGCAAGTGCATTGAACCGCCTCTGCAAAAACCCCCAAATAAAAAAAAATTCTCAAACAGCGAAATCAAAGCTCAAAAGGTGCCTCTAACGAAGAAATAAGGAATTATTACCAAATCTCCTTCAATCATGTATTTGGAGACTTCGTCACGAATTGTAATGAGCTCTTCCTCAGACATGTCTTTGGTGATTTTGTTCTCCATTTTGAGATCAACGAGGATTTGGCGAGCTCTTGTGCGCCCAACTCCATGAATATACTGAAGCGAGTACTCAATCCGCTTGTTATTTGGAATCTCGACACCTCCAACACGAGCACATTGAATGCTCAGACCGGGATACTGCTCACAACACCATTTAATCAAAATTAACCAAGAAATAAACAAAAAGAATCAGTTTTTTTCATTTAATTATACATGAGATGGAAAGAAGCGGTTGCTTAAATATCCATATTTCATTAAATTAAATCAGAGAGAGAAAAAAAAAATCGAAACCAAAATGAAGACGAAGGGATTGTAAGTAGGAACAAATAAGTGACCCAAACAAACCGTACAATGAATGAATAAATAATTAGGAAATAAGAAAATATATATTAAAAATAGAAAGTTTAAATAATATGAACTGTAAGGAAATCACCTGAGGCTGCTTGGAAACAGGGAAAGACAGGGAAGCGTTGGTGAGAAGATTATTGTTATGTCCGTTGCAGATAACGGAGAGCGCCGGAGCGACAGGCATTGCAAGTGTTTGTACCATTTTCTCTTTTGGTTTCTTTTGTTTTCTCGGAAACCAAACGGAATGGTGACTAACGGCAAGCTCGAGTGGAGAGATGCAAATGCGAGGAACTTATCCTTTAAATGGGCAAAAGAGAAGCTATAAACTCAGTTTCATTATTGGCCACCTGTCGGTTGACGTGTAGGCTCATTCCAAATTTCAATCCACTGGAGTGGGTGTGGGCCGACTCCGGCGCGGTTTAAAGGCCCAATTTCAATTTGATTAGTGCTTAGAAACTTGAAAGTTTGTAAGGAAGAGACAGCCCTCTTTTTTTTTTTTTTTTTTTTTTTATCTCTATTACTTTTAACATTTCTTTTATGAAAAATTAAAGTCGAACCACCGTCTTTGTTGTATTTAAGAAATTCGTTTTAAAGTATGGACCCAAATTTTTTTTTTTAAAGAATTCTCAATTTTATGCTACAATTGCACAAGTATAAAAGCAGTAATGATCAACAAAAAATTGACCATCCTTAATATAACCGAAAAAAAAGAATTAAAAAAAGGGCCCAGCGGAAATCAATTCTTGTCCATATTTCATTAAATTAAATCAGAGAGAGAAAAAAAAATCCAAACCAAAATGAAGACGAAGAGTTGTTCATTTGATTCGAAGTTAGAAGAACAAATGTGTCGGAATCGTATATACAAATTACAAACTGGAAAGGAAGATACAGCTTAATCAATTAGTGATCATTAAAACATTCAATTCATCCGGGATTAAATAACCAAACAGGACAATAAAACTGCTTAAATCTTGTACAGCGCACTAGATAAAAATTCATGAAACGAAATATATTGAATTCAGAACAAAGTTCTTGAATACAGCGCAACTTGGTTCAAAATAGAAAGCAAGAACCAAAAACCAAATTATTCATAAAATAGCTACCATTTGGATAGGCTAAACTAAAGTTTTGCAATCTTCCAACAGTAAACTCTGAAGGCATAATCACTCACTTCTTGCCTTTGGGAGCACCAAAAGGCCGTCGTTTTCGTGTAATAGCAAACTCTCCAAATTTATGACCAACCTTTTCTTCAGTGACCTTACAACGAACAAAATTTCTTCCATTGTAAATTCGCACCGTGGTGTTAAGAAATTCCGGCAAAATGGAAGATCTACGTGACCAAATTTTCTTGTTTGCAAGAACATCTTTCTTATTCTTCAGTTCTGCCAAGAATGCATCAACAAAGCTGCCCTTCCATAAAGATCTTCGCGGCATGATGGTAGAATTCTTTTCACTTCAATCTGCCTCCCTTCAATGAAAGTGCTAGCTCCTACTCCAACAAAAGCAATTTTCAAGCAAGGCAATCAACACAGAAATATTTTCAATTATCCATGGTTTATTCTAGTCAAAGAGCGAGTGAAACGGAAAATAAATAGCCGATGACAAGCATAACAAGCTTAATAACACAAACATTGAACATGAATAGAATTCTCAATTCATTCAACAGAAGAAAAAATAGCACCTAATTGTCCATTCAAACCTATTCTCAAACATTAGAGGTTCAAGAAAAATTCACTCGGACCTTTTATCAAACAGTAGGGGTTCAAGGCAAGATATCATTGATCATCAATAGATCCTTCAATTCGTTCAAAGAAGAGAATATCTACTAAATATAATCACAATAAATCTACTTAAAACAAAAAAAATATATCACACGTGTCTAATTTTCAACCGAGATCATTATCGGTAAGCCCAAAGAAAAAGAGAATCCAAATGAAATTAGAAAACATTCCAGGATTCGAAGATTTCATCAAAAAAAAAAAAAAATCGAAACTTAACCACGCAATAAGATTGGTGCAAAAAAATGGAACTCCATTACACAAGCAAAAACACAGATGAATAGATGTAAGCGAATTCAGTCTATCCACTGTATACTGGGTACTAAACAAATAAAACAAGAATGGAACTAAAATGAGTAATAATAACTGTATTTGGAGGGGAATAAAAAAAAAGCCAGAACAGTTAAAGTTGAAAGAAATTACCTTTAGAAGGATTTGAAACTGCGAAAGGAATTCTGGTGAAGGGAGTTTTAGGCTTCACAGACAAACAAATATGGAAAAAAAGGAAGATGTAGACCGTGATGCTGGACTTAAAAATAAGGCCCAATGGAGAAGATGTGGTGCAGAAGTTTTCACTTGGATTATGATATAATGAAGTGGGCCGAATCCAATTTATTGATCGGAAATAATAAAGACCCAATTTTTAAAATTTTGCTTTAAAAGTTTTAAATGATTTTGTAAATAATTCTCATTTAAGACCAAAAGCACCTTTATTGTATTTATTTTCATAATATCCATAACGTTTATTTATTTATTTATTTACATCATAATCCATCGGAAATACAGGCAAGATTCTGATTGATGATTAGTCATTGCATAAGATAGAAAAATATATATATATATATTCATGTAGCATGTTATTAATAAGAAATCCTCTAAAATTCAGATAACCAAATCTGATGGACGGGAGTGTCCATATTTACATCTAGTCTTATGATTTTTTTTTTGAATTTATCAATTGATGCAAAATATACGGTGACGTTGATGCATAGAGTTGGATACAAATGTGCATGTCAAAATTCTCTCTCTTTTTTCTTGTCTCTTTAAAATGTAAATTATTCTCTGGAAAATATAAAAATGAAAAATTTTGTTATTGCTGCTGAAAAATCTATGTATCCTCTCACTCACCGGAAGTTCAAAAGACAAATACTAGTGAAAATGGACTACCTATGTCTTGAAGCTAGGTAGCATAATACCATAGTCCAGAAATAGCCAAAGAACATGATTTGGCCTTATCTAGCAGAACAATTCCGGACAGGATTAGAGCACTCGACCACCACAAAGTTTCAATGGCTGCTTCCTGTACGTCTCAGCTCCTTGGAGGAACCTTTGGAAAGTCTGTGCTACCCATATGTTTACCAAAAATCAACTAGATGCTAGCCAAGCCATACGGCACAAAAGGTGCAACAACTACTTGACTATGTGCATAGAAGTTGCACGAGGGGTACGTAGAAGTGTTGATATTGGTCAAGCTACCTTCACTACCGTAAACGGATGACTATTTATTTGGTATCAAACACTTTTGTCTCTTTGGATTTAGCTCAATATCATTCTGATTTATCTCAAAGTTTTAACAAGCTTGCATGTCGCATACGGAAGAAGCTGGGAATCATTCTTTCATTTTTTTTACCCACAGGGATCTCGTAAACGGATGACTGTTTATTTTTTGAGAATGTTCAAGATTTTTGACGGCATCATTGATGAAAGATTTCAAGTCAAGGAATCCCTGATGAATTCTGAGGGACGTGTTAGACTCACTCCTCAATCTTGCTCGGGGAAATAATTCGGAACCGAGTCTCTTTGATATTAAACACGTACTTCTTGTAAGTAGTTACATCTCAATTAATTCTCGACTAATACAATACTTCGGATTGCATGCAATTTAAGCAATATTTGTCTTTTTGTACTTTTTTTTTTTTTTGGCAGGAACTGACACAACCTCAAGAACAGTAGAATGGGCAGTGGCAGAGTTTCTTCACAATCCGAAAGTACTAACAACAGCTCAATATGAGCTTAGAGAATTACTCGGCAATCATGATGGGGAAGTTGATAGAGTTTGAAACTCTTAGTTGCCTCACCTACAGGCAATAGTGAAGGAGACTTTTGATTGCACCCACCAGGTCCATTCCTTGTGCCTCAAAAGGTTGAAACGGAAGTAAACCTATAGTAAACGTATAGGCCATGGGTCGCGATTCAAACATATGGCAAAATCCAATTTCATTCGTGCATGAAAGTTTCTTAGATAGCGAAATTGATGTGAAAGGCCGAGACTTTGAGTTCATTCCGTTTGGAGCTGGAAGGAGGATTTATCCCGGCTTGCCGTTGGCTCACAGAATGGCACATTATTTGATGTTGGCATCACTTTTGTACACCTTTGATTGGAAACTTTCTGCTGGCTTGAAACCGGAAGATTTGGATGCGAATGACGAGTTTGGCCGTGCACTGCACAAGGCTCTGCCTCTTCTGGCTATTCTATCAAAAAGCAATTCTATATCTTGAATTATTAAATATTAACATTTGCATTAAAGGGACCCAAACGTCACTCATTAGCTTACCAGAGCAGCAATTTTTTCACGTTAAGAGTCTTAGAGAAAACATTTCTATCCACGTCTCATGTAGTGGCATAAATCAAAATCAAAAGAAAGACTCAGAAGAAATAATCCCCAAGAAATATTACATGCATATCTAACGGACCAGTAATAGGCCATATATGATTTAATTACATGTTTCATTTTTCAAAGCAAAATAAAATTATTTTGAACAAATTACAAAAAATTAAAAAAAGGGCCAAATTTACCTGTTTGGAAGAAATTCCACGCACAAACATAAATTAAATAACGTCACTCCCAAAGGTGGTGTGGCGTGAGGGACAATGATCCCTAGAACTCTTGCTTCCGATGCAAGGGGCCTAATCAAAATCAACTGCGTTATCATTTAAGGATTAAAAGTCTCACAAGCTTAAACATAAACATATCGTGAAAATCTCTAGTAGAAGTAATCAGATATCTTAAAGTTATATGCATGGCTGCAACCAACAAAAGACATCAGGTAATTTATAATAACATCATTTCCAATAAAATCACTGGAAAATGAACAAAAATTCATGATATAATTCAGTTGGAACTAGTGTTAGATTTACGCATGTTGAGCGAACACGCAGATCTCAGTATATAAACATGTTCACAATAAATTGATTGAGGTTGCATAATTTGATTCCAATTTACAACACTCAAGCACAAGAACACCACCATCCGTAGGTTATTTGACGAATTTACAACTGGATACGACAAACTAAACGAATTGAGAAGAGAGCAAAGAATATTTATATTATTTATTTATATTTTTTTTATAAGCAAAGAAGAGAGATTATTTAATGGTAATTGTTGCCAAAAGAATGTAATATATTTACCGCGAACGTCAGCCCGCAACCTTTTAATGAAGCTTCACTGATGCAAAGTAATAAACTAGTTCTAATATTTATATTACCACACATCACTCTTGCATTGTAGGCAAGTTAACATAAGAATATTTGCGTAATAAATGAACATACTAACAGCTACAACAATTACATAGGTTATCAACGACCTTCACCGTATATGTCTTCGATTGCCTTATAAATATAATTCTAGCTACTACCGACAAAGTGTTGGCTCCACTGGCAATGGAGTCCCCTTTAGTGGCTTGATTGGGTTTGCTCCCCAGTTCGAGTCGCAGGAAGTCGCCTTTGTTGGGAGAACCTGTGCCTCTCGGTTCGAACGGAGACTTCTAGTCTGGGTTGTGGTACAGCTTAAAGGTGCGTCCCACAGTTGGGGCCCTCCCCAGAATACCTCGTGGTCAAAACAAAAAAAATAATAATAATTCTAGCTACTTGTTATTTTTCCAGCTTCCTTAGTTATGTTCTCGATGAGTGAGAGGAAAATTCCAACTTCGTTAATTGTTATGTGCCTTAATTTGCATACAAATAAAATGAATATCAAATTTCTATTTTTCCGGCCGAATACAAGTTACGCTGTTGGTGTGTGAGATTACTTTACTATATCATACCGAATTACAAAGAAACTCAATCATTTATTAATTGGAGTTCTTTAACTATTTCAAATTGATGAATCTTCGCGACGTCACAGACATGTGATGTGTCGTGATCAACTTGAAGAACACGCGCAACATGCAAATTGGATGTCCATGCATTAGGCAAATAGAACATCAAATCTGTGAAAATTCAACACAAAGTTACGAGAAAACCTGAAGGTGAGAGTATAATCCGACTTCAATATGGGACGATTATGAAAAAAGAATAATAGTAATAACTATCTAATCACAATTTTTAGTAGATGTCCTCATCCATCTAGGTCATATCTTTTTTTTTTCCAATGATTTTACAATGTTTAGGTTTTCAAGATCTAATAATTATGACGTGCAACCGAGTAGTTAAAAGTTTTAAGTTTTAGAGTGGTGCGAAGTTGGAAAAAAAAAAAAAGTACAAGTCAGTGCTGAATCCAAATTTTCACCATACAAGTTTTATAGATAACAATCCTCATTAGATCATTGAAAAAGCTAATGATAGGCAATGAGATAAATAACAAGAAGAGGATCTGGATCCTACCCCTCGTGCCCCAATAATCAAAATTACCATAGAATTAGGAAAGAAATTTTTTTCGATATATATGTAAAAATTCTTAGTTGGGACAAGCATAACCGCATCATCTTTACACCCATCCACTAAAGTTTTTACAGTTCTACACGCATACACATCAATTTAGAAATTAGCTAATCATAATATAAAAAAAGGAAGATACGTAACGTAATTTTATTGGAAAATTCCATTGATCCTGTAAATTTTATTGAATAGATGAGATTAAGGACTTCATGTAGCTGCAGTGGTTCCACTGCCGCGGAGGAAGAAAGAAGCCGCACTTGCATCCGCAAACCAAACGAGCTTCCCATCTTTCGGCGAAACCAATTGGGCTGGGAGGCGTCTATTGGGCTTTTGGTCCATCATGACGTGCAAAAATGGACGGGCCACGTCAATCCCCGAGGCCACAATAGCCACGTTCGCAGCAGCGTTTATAACGGGTAGAGTGAGTGTCACGCTCTCCCTGGGAGCGTTAGAGGAGACCCAGGCAACCCATTGAGAGTCCTCCTGGAGGACCGGGTTATTGGGGTAAATAGATGCCACGTCGCAGCGGGTCCCCAGAGTTAAGAGAACAAGGTCGAATTGGGGACAGTCGCTCGATGGAGAAACAGGAACCGTCCGCTTTCTAACCTGTTGCCTGATGGAGAACTCGTAGTTATTGGCAGCTGATTCTCCCGGTACGCCGTGGCTGACAGGAATAACGTGAGCCGGCAGTATGGGTACCTGCACCAAGAAAAGAAATGATGATAGATTGTCAAAGGTCGGTGGTGGGCCGTCCAAGTTTAATGGGCCCTAAGACAAATATTTACAACAGTTCAATACGTGTCAGCAAGTTTTTGATGACTCAATGACCGCTACGGAGTAAAGCAAATCTGTTGCTCTCTCTCATTATTATTAGCTTAGTTAGAGCACCGAAGACTTTTCCGGTGGGTATTGTAATACTAATATTGCTGTACGTATACTTGCACTATGCACTAGTCAATTTCCAGAACTTTTTAAGTGGTTACAGTAACAATTGAATTTGTTCAGAACAGCGGTTCTCTATGATTGGTTTAGGACACAGACACAGCATACGTAAGCTTATATCATTACCCTCCTAATTTGCATGCAATGCAAGGGGAAAACCAAAGCCATACATTCCGTTTCTATCAATCAACGACGCAAGCAACGCATGAAGAGTAAATAAGTGGATAAATAACAGTAGAACCTTTGAGATGAATGCTTCCTGGGCTTGTCTGTAGAAGCTATCGGGATGTCTCTTAGGAACCACGTTCTCTTCAGCCCAAAACACATGCCATTTTGACCAGTCCACGGTTCTCAAGAACGGTGGCCTTGTGAGCTTCCTACATAACAAATTACATCAACTGCATGCATGAGAAAATTCATTGTAACTAAGCATCAGCCAAGAAATTAAAATTAAAGTCATGACTCGTGACGAGGATCAACCCTAAGCGATTTGGCATATCTCCCCCAGAGAGAACAAGCGAAAAAGAGCCTCTCTCCCTTATAGCAGCTTCGGATATTTGATACACGTAATCAGCGAGGCATGAGTCGAGTTCTTCACAGCTATCGAACAATCTCAGTTCTGGCTCTCTCCTCTCCATTATTATCAGCCAACCCCTCTCTTTCTTTCTGATACGGTACGTGAGTCGTGAGGCTTCTCTTTTACAGCCCTATAGCTTTCTAGTTAGTTTCTAGTACATTACACATATATAAAAGACAAGAGGACCGTGAGCCGACAACATATAATATACAGTGTGCGTGAATGGACAACGAAAACGACGAAGCCTCGTTTACTTGTGGAGCTTGAAAACAATAAATTACCTGCTCAGTGGCCTCCCCCATCAAGAAAGGAGAAGCCCGAAAAGATGAAAAGCCCTGGCTGTATGGCTGGAGATATTTTGGATTTTTATCATAAAATGACTGAATTATCGCTTTGTCTTTTCTCTATGTACGGTGTTTGGGGGCAAAGCAAAATGCTAGTTCTTCTCTCCTCATTTTCGGAGCTTTGACTCGAGTGGATAAGCATCACGTTACTGGGCTGCAGTTAATGTTGGCCTGCGCGTGCGCAAACCAACCAACTTTTTGTTGCATTCAATTATTGCTCGAACAGTAAACACGAGTATTTGCATTTTACGCTTGCTTAGGGATTTGGAATAGAGGATCAAACTCCATTATTGACTTATTTAATAGATTTGGATAAAAATAGCGTTTGATAAAATTTTAAATATTATTTATTTTGTAATTTTTTTATTTTAATAGTAACTTTTAAACGTGAGAGGAGAGATATTTTTTATAAACAGTAATCATATTTTGTTAAATTTTTTATTATGATCTCTTGCAAAAAAGATTATTATAATCAAACTATTTTAATAAAACTACAACCATGTGTTATAAGGTAATTGAAATTTATTTTTATTTTGATAATTAGTTAATAAAATAACACTTTCACAACAAAATTTACTAAACGTATTTATTTTATTTTCTAAACTTACAACAATCACAACAACATAATATTTCAAACACCAAACAATTTTTTTAATCAACAACTTATTTAATGCACACTGAATAAACAACCTATTTTGTGCAATTTCAATTTAATCCCTAGTACTTTAATGGGATACTTATTAAATTATCAATTACATCCAATCTATTTAAAGATTTTGATTATAACATCTAATCATATTTAAATTATGGATGGTTTCCGTAAGAAGATGAATCTTCACTAATTACTTTTATTTTCTTTTCTTTTTTTGGACAACATATATCATCTCTATTACTATTTTAGAGATATTATAAAATATAAGTTTTGAACCAAAAGGCCAAAACAACTCAATGGTTGAATGGCTGGTGTCCTTCACTGTGGTGAGGGTTCACATTTCCATAGATTCAAATTCCTCCTCCCTTATAGACATATCTTGCTTTTTCTCATTGTTTTTTCTATATATTTTTTTCAATTATTTTATTCTTATTATATTTTAAGGGGTAAAATTCAATATGTTCCCTAACCGAATGTAATAGTATCCCTTTTTTTTTTTTTTGGGCCGTTTATATCACGAATGCAAATCGTATCATATTAGTCGAATAAACTGCCTCCTCTTGGAGGTTCATAAAAGAAAATGTTGGTTATAGATTTCTAAATTAAACTTTATAAAATCCTTTCAATCGTGGAATAATTAATTCTATGGATTCGCGCCCGGCTACTTAAAGCACGCACGGAATCATTAATTCAATCAACGCAGTGCTCCGCCTAATTTGTAGAGAGTTTTGTCTTTTCTTTTCTTTAGAAAAGGACAAAGACGTGAAGTAGGATCAACGTACGTGTTCTCGCGATCGATCCAAGTAGTAATCCAACAAACCGCAGGGTGGAGACGAGCTATACTAAAGCCTAATCTGGTATGGTAGGCTAGTAGCTAGCTTACGTAGAGGCTGCAGTATCAGGTAACTTACTCACCATATATATGTGGACGATGCGTGAGAACGACCGAAGTTCATAATTCAGCATGATTGCTGGGATGAGTAGGTTCTTTTTTTTTGGGGAGGGGCCACAATTTAGTGTTAATTTTGAGCGTATAATATATTTTTAAAAAAAATTATGAAAGAATATTAAACCCAACACTATTTAGGCCGTTTTGTTTTGTTGTCGAGTCAAAAATTCTATTGTTTTTTCGATAATTTTATAATTTTAAGTATTTTTTATTTTTTTTATTTTTAAGATTTTTATTTTTTAAAAAGATATGGATTTAGGTACCATTTATTTTAATTTTTTTATTTAGATTACTAAAATTTTATTATTAAATAATATTTTAGATTTACCTATTTTTAAAAAATTACATATATATAAACGGCTGAAAGCTTAGTTTTGTTCATCCAAATTTTTTTAATAAAACTTTTATTATTTAGAAATCTAATTTTTCATACCTATCAATCTTCTACGTTTCTGCACTGTCGGTTCATGATTCAGTTGGCAATAATTTCTTCTAGGTACTTGCTTGGCCTGATATTTAGTTTTTTTTTTTTTTGATTACATGAGACTATTGCTCCGATTACAACTCATATTACATGAGAATATAACTGATATGTACAAATCAGATTATAACTGGGACCAACATACATCAAAGTTAATGGAGCGCTGCCCAAATTTTAACCCTCTCAAATATTCGAGGGATGTCTACTCCTCGCACTGGGGCAAGGTAGCAGATTGCCTTCACTCAATTTTATTTGAGGAAGGAAACACCCCCACATGCATTGTGGGGGTTCGAACTGCTGCTCTCCAAGTTGGAGAGCAGCAGCTCTCACCACTCGGCCAAAGGCCGAGTGGCTGGCCTGATATTTAGTTTGTAATGAATGAAAGGTCACTTTCAACTTCCAAGCTCTGGTCTATTACAAATTTATTTTGTCTTGGGTTTGTTACCCGCCATTATCAGGAAGTGTTGGTAATTTGTCACTACTCATGTCATGCCTCTAGTAACTCGCGTACTCCCTGTGCCGTGCATAAATTTATTTCCATCTGCTTTGGTATGAAAGTATATTTGACATTAATTCAAAGACAGAGAGCATTTAATAGAAATTTGATATTCATTTTATTTGGATGCAAAGGCACATAACAATTAATCACACATTGAGTGTACTTATGATCTTCTATATATCAAGTAGAAGAGATGGCAGAGTAATGGAGGATGCATGGTAATAGATCTACACGCTAGTGATTGTTTATTACTATATATATATATATATAGCATGTAGCATTACATACGTTGTGTTGACTGTTGAGATTCTAGAGGAGGGAATTAACTATTAATTGGAGGTCCTCAAAGCTAACAGCACCATCACCGTCTCCATCCATGGAAGCAATAATCTCCTGGCAATCAGCTAATGACAACCCAACTCCTAAATTTTCAATAACTTCATGCAGCTCTGCTCCAGTTAAGATATCATCACCATCAAGATTCAGAGATTCAAAAGCTGCCTTGAGCAAATTCCCAAGGCTTCCAAGCTCCATGTCTTTGGTGTTCATCTCCAAGAACTCCTCCAAGCTCAGCAATCCGTCGTTGTTCGCGTCACCTTGCCGCATCATTTCCCTGACATCTTCCTCGCTAGCCCTGTAACCAACTGAATTGAATATTCCAGAGAGCTCAGCACCAGTGATCGACCCATCGTTGTCCGAATCAAAGGCTCTGAAAGTCTCCACTAGACTTAAGACATGGTTCAATGTCTCGGTTTCCTCGGAGAGAGGCCTGGATTGAGCCATGGATCAACTTCTGCAATCACAACAACTAATATTAATGCACAACGTCACTTTTGTTAGGATTTGGTTCATTCTATGTATAAATAGTGGAGATGAGGGGGCGGCCATTATTCTTTTGTTGTTCCTTTGAGTCGACAAAAATTAAAGTAGAATAATTAAAGTAGACGTCGATTCTTATGCTTGCAATTATTATCCTTATCCTCAAAGTTGCACCCAAAAGATTATGCCGATCGTGACTGTATCACATTCCCGGCCATTTCCTCCAATATATATTTTATATAAGTTATGCATAAATATTTTTTTTTCCTATTTAACGTGATATTATATAAATCGGAAATGCGGATAATTTCTAACTTGCTAGCTAGCTAAGAATGCACGAATATTTTTTTGGGCTTAAAAGAGAATTGTAGTTGCATCATGGATCATGTAATTTCATATCCTTGATCATTTTTACACTACACGTCATCGTCCTCCTGGATGCTTCCAGCTACAGCATCCTAGTTAGCTTTATAGAATTCTTTGGATAGGAGATGCCCGTTCTTTAGTTAAGTGTAAAATTTTAAACCGGATTTTAACAAAGAGATAACATCCAAAAAAGACTCCTATTTACAAATTAAATAGCATTTTTTTTTAATCTTAATCAGATGTATATTGGATAAGTTTTTGCATAATTATTTACAAGTTTAGTATACTTTATTTGTAGAGTACTAAATCTTACAGGTTATTGTCCTTATCTCTTGTGCCCCCATGAAAAAACAGCTTTTGGGCCTTCAATTTTAATGCAGCAAAACTATACGCAATTGACAATAAAGATGGGACTGTATTTTCTAAGTAGCCCTTCTAATTTCGTTCCGTACTGAAAACAAATATGGATCACTGAGCCTTTTATTGAACCCCACTACTTGTAAGTCTATGAGTTTCAAATTATTTTATGGGTCATCTTGATGCCCAATTAAAGAGAGATTTTGGAGGGCCAGATTAGTCTGACCTGTATGGTTATAATTATTTATTATTACTGTTGCTGCCCCCATGCATTTGTGTAGAGTGTAGGCAATGAACAAGAATATTTGTCTGCAGCTCTTTTTCTTCATATAAATTTGTGTAGAGTGTAGACAATGAACAAGAATATATTACACAAGACTCACATGATATTTTATTAATTATTTTTACTTTTCAACATATCTTTTCATACCACATAAAATGATTACTTAGTTTTTACTTTTTACAGCTGTCCATGAGTAAATCATTATTGTAAAATTATTTTCTCTCGAGTTCGGAATCGTTGGGGTAACTTGTTAAAGATAAGTGCATTGCATATTTCATGTCATGCAAATCGGTTAAATTCTTATTTTTGAGTTTAAAAAAACCCCCCAAAAAAATTCATTTTTATTTATCGCAATTTATTTGCAATCGAATATTCTCAATTTTTTGCTTTAAAGAGTCAATAGCTATTGTTTGTCATTTTAGTTAATTATAAGAACTATTACCCGCAACAAAAATGTTTCCGGCCCGCGATTTTTCTATGAATTTTCTTTTCCTAGAAATATAATCTTGTTGAGTTGTTGAGCTCAAACAAACTTTGACATAAGAGAAAACTAACGACATTGTGGTGTAGTCAAGCGTTTCATCTTGTGGTTGTTTTATCCATTATCTTATTATAAAGGGAAAATAAAAAAATATTGCAATTTGGTATGACAACTGGTATAGAGTTTTCTTTTTGTCTTTTTTTTTTCTTTTTATGCATAATTAACTACAATTTGGCTTAAAGGCAGTATGGATGATTCATGCAAGCTATCAAAAATTCGCAGAAACTGTATATTATTACAAAATAGCATTAATTTGTGTTTTTCTTTGATAAGTAATGTAATCCTATATTTAAGTTGTTGTATTTTTCTTGATCCTTAACATGATTATTAAATGAGTGATCTGAACTCGAATTAAATTCGTGACAAATTTATTCAACTCAAATCTATTCATTTGTGTCAGATAAATAAATCACGTAAAATATTGTCACTCCTCTGCTCTATGTTTGAGAAGAAGAATATTATTAATTTCTTAAATTAAATTTCCGACTCCTTAAGTATACGATATTTTAAATATTTTATCATTTACTAGCTAATCCACAGCAATCACCTCGCCTTATACATTGCTTGCAATGCGCAATCATGATTCCGGAAAAAACCGGAACATCTACAGGAATGGTTGGCAATTAAGCATTTTCAACTGACGGATCATGATTGCAACTCAAAAATCATTACGCGGGTTCTTCGTTTGACCAACCAAAAATCTTTGTAAGGTTTCTGAATCAACGAGCATATGATTCCTAGTTCTATTGGCTTATTCATGATGATGTGAGAAACATTATTTTGCGAATATTTAAATTTGACTCAAAACAGAAGAAAATCTTTGTAGATTTGAGAACCAAAAAGGTGACGTACCTCTGCTTGTTTTGAGTCGATAGATTTACATTCGTGATAATGAATAAATAAAAGTAACTATACGATTAAAGGCAATACCAGATTCCTGTGTTCGGTGCTCGTGGAAATTATCAATACAGGTTTCTAGATCGATTTATCTGAATCCAGCCCTTTGTTTTGTTAAACCAATTGGATTTAAACAAGTATTAATCCTTGCAGCTAAAGATGTTAATTCGGGTTAGCATTAGCAACCACCGATCCCAAATTTTGCCAAAGAACTAAGAACGAAGCAGGCCCACGTGGGCAGCTTTGGTGTACATGGTGCTGCCACTGTCACCAAAAATCGTATGCCACATGAGCAAGAGGAAAACAAATCAAAAACTGCTGCAGGTCAGTGGGTATCCACATAAACCAGAAAAAAGCAAAAAAGAGATATATATATATATATAACGTTGGCTTTTGATATTTTTAATTTCCACTATTAATTTATTTACCCTTTTTAGTACAATCACATCACCACGTTGTGAGGAGCAGAGTTGTGTTCCAATTGTGCTTATTACTCTGGGAAAATCAAAAGAAAAAAAAAAATTGTATATGTGAAAGTTGGCCCTTAGTCTATGGACGATACACATGTTTGACAAAACTTTTTTGTCTGGCATTGGAACAGAGAGAAATGAGGCATCAAAAAATCAAAGAAAACAGAAGGTGGCTCAAAGCTTCATCAAAAGGCCAAGGGCATTTGGAAATGCCTGCCCCCATCGGTTCACGATCAGCCGCCCCCAGTTGTGAATTTGCGACCCTTTCTGTTTTTGTGCGTTGGCTAATTGGTTACTTGGCTCTGCTCATCTTTCTTTTTTTCTTCTGAAACTGCGCCCCATGTTTTCATTCATTATTCATTGGCCATTGGTGCTTCCCATACGCCACTTCTCATTCACTCACTTGACCCAACCCAAACAGTTCGTTGTATCCGCTTTTTAACTTTTACTCCATCTGCTTATTTAATTCATACTTATCTCGTTTTTGAGTTTACTAATCCTGATTAGAAGAATCTTTTTCTTATATTATAATTTAATGAAAGGAACAAACTTGTCTAACACTTTGTCGCCACATGCATTGCCCTATTTTTCTTGTTTTAAGCCTTTCGTGCTGCGGACCGCTAGAAAAATTTCCTTAATTAGTAGTTGTACATCTGTGACATATACCCAACTTGAATGAAAAATTGACATGGGAACTAAAGCCTGTCGAAAAATAAAATGACATTGTTTTTTAAGTGCGTTTTTTTTTTCCGTCTTTATCAGGTTTTACTTCTCGTATCAGTGCCCAACTTGAATAATTCTTTCCTCTCTTCTCTCTCTCCATTATTTATTTATTTATTATTTGCTTCGTAAACTTGCTCTTTCTTTAGTTGTGAATAAACAAATATCTAAGTTTATGTTATATGAATCGACGAAAACAATTATTTATAATGTTTGTCAAATGTAAGAAAATCCATCTGTTGCTTGTTGGGATGAAACTTGAAAGCTTTTCTGGATGTTAATGGAACGAATTTCTTATTCCATAAGTTGTCGTATTAAACTTTTTGAATATGTTAATGTCTATGGGATATGGCTCAAATTTTTAAACTTGAAGTATTTGCATGATCGTCTAGTTTATTTTAAGTAAATGAGATAAATTCAAGTGGATCGAGTTCCAATTTCCATGAACGCCCCGTGGATGAAACTACATATTAACAATAATTAGGAATATTTCTAAAATTCAATTGGACAAATTCTATTAGGTTAAATTTCCCTAATTTCATGTAATGTGTTGACATGAATCTCACATGATATTGATTGGTATTTTATTTTATTTTTTTGGTCTCTGACAAAAATTCAAACAATAAAATATGATTTTAGTTTTATTGTTCCTTCTTGATGGGAAAAGACCAAAAAAAAATTACCTTAACTTGATATTTTATGATTTTATATACAATTTATCACTACATTTAATATCAAGCAATGTGTTGCTTCTTCGGAGAAGGATCCATGACGGCTGATGCAGTACCGCTACATGTCCGTACAAATGGTATTGCATGAGTGTGTGTGTGTATCTATCAAGGCATACGTACAGAGATTTCCATTAGATTTTATTACCTTAGGAAATGTTAATATTAAAGGGGAAATATTTATCTCTATATTTATTTGTTAACATATGTAACAAGTTATGTGGTCATTTCTAATTTCTTTTATAAATAATGCTGTATAAATTGATTTGCCAACAACTAATTAATAATCAAGAAGTGTTAAATCACATCGCCCTAATATTTAGCCAGGCGGTTTAAAGTCATTTTTCTTTCAAATACAAGGGGAGATACTTTACCCATCATCTATCTTAAAAAGAAAAGAAAAGTTCTTGAATAACATCATTCTACTACTAATATATACACTGTGGTACTGACTCTAAAATCATCAGAGATGCATTGTGCATGATGATGGAAAGAAAAACTAATTTGTACTTTATCCATCATCCACCTTAAAAAAAAAATCATCTATCTTAAAAACTAAAAAAAAAGGTCTTGAGCAACATCATTACACTACTAATATATACACTTTATTAATTCATACTGGTTAAAAGCATGTCCACATGAAAAAAAAAAGAGGACACCTGTGGTAGAGAATGAATATATATATAATCCAAAATCGATGATTTACATATACCTATCTCAGAAAATTACAACTAAATAGGTACGGCTAGAAGCTTACAGAATTATTATAATTATAATTATAATTATAATAATTTTAGTTATATGAATGAGGCTCGTTCTAGAGGTATATTATTGATAATGAAAGAAAATACAAAAAACAAGGATTCCACATTCTTTGTAGAAGAATTAAGCTAGTTTACAGTAGACAACAATATTGCGCAATAAAAGCATACTCCATGATTTCAGTTACATCCAGGGGAAGTTATACTTTGCCAGGGTTTATCTAAGATTAATATAATATTACCCAGTCATGACTACTCTCATGCCCACCCGTTCGAAATATTCATGCACTAATAAAGGAGCTTTCTCTTCCTTCGGTGAATAAATTTGAGGAGTAACGAACAAGCAATTTCCTCATATATATTGACTTGCTTTCCATGTCTTTATTTGCTCATACCACTCATCAACTTTCTTTGTAAAGATAAAATTGTAAATTCTACCTGCTAAAACGTGAAAACCGAAAATATGGGAATCCGAATCCGCCGTTTCCCGAGTATTAATTATTTAGAGTAAGGTTACAGTCATCTAACCGATAATAATTTCACAAGTTATGTAATTTTTCCATCCAATTAATAGATCACTTAAATACACTTGAATTTTAATTTTTTTTCGGTGTATTAAACCATCTAGTATTCAAAAATCACATCTACTCTAAGACTACTGGAGTAGTAAAGCTCTCCCAACAAATATTAAACGCAGTTGCATTCTCAAGTCTCGAACCAAGGACCTTGGCTAATCTAAAACAATCACATGCCAACTGATTTACCCGCTTGTTGGTTAAATTTTAATCACAAATCTATATGTCACTCATTTATTGGATTATGAATTTCATTACTTAACTACTATCCAATAGATGAATGCAATATCAGTAAAGACCCAAATTGATATTTAAATAATGAGATGCCTAACCTCACTCAATCTCTTGAGATTTATATAATTATTATTCTTGATAACACAATTTTTAATATCTATCAATATACTCTACCAGAAAATTTTACAATTTAAAATAAAAATTCGGGACGAGTTGATAATGGTGTGAACGTATTTTAACAAAACGTTACAAAAATATGTTTTCGTCATTCTCACATATACACATCATTGTCAAGTCATCCCGAATTTTAATAAAATTCAGGATTCCTAAACCCAAAAACGACTCATGCCATGCGTATCTATATTAGCGTATCTATATAATTTGCTATATATCCCTATATATTCTCATTTTAATAAATTGAGGACGTTCAGATAAAAAATAAAAATTTTAATTCACGATTATATAAATACACAGACGATTCCGTGTAATATAAGTGGAAAACAATTATTTTGCTCAATGTATATATGTTACGTGGCTGTAGCTTCATCCAAAGCCCTCTTAATTCGTATCAGCCATACCATACGGCTCCACCCTAGCCGACGACAGAGCCTCTGTAGTCCATATGAATTGAAAAATAGAAAAGAAAAAATGATGTGAATTGTTTATCAGAAGTGGGTCCCACTCGTCGTTTGACACGTTTCTACCTCAACGAGCGCTATATAATGCCACCATCTCCCCGTTCATTTGCTCAGCGAAACACACAAAACTCGTAAGAGGTTCGTAACTCTAGAAAACTTTTCAAGTTACACGGGAAAAAAAAAAAAAAAAAATAGAGTGAGTCATAAAAGCCAAACCCCTTTTCTTTTGAATCTACAATGGCGGCCTCGGTTGACAATCGCCAATTCACCCACCTTGAATCCTTAAACGGCATCGTTCGTCCTTATAAACCCGGTCCAAATCACAGGTCTGACTCCCCTATTCGCTCCTCCCAAAATGGGTTCGCTCCCAAGAAGCAAGTCTTTCTCGAGGAAGACTGGTCGAGTGACGATGAAAATGAGGCTGATTATATGGAGATAATACGCAAAGGCAACAGTGAACTTGAGCCGTCGATCTTGGACCCCAGAGATGAAGGCACTGCCGATAACTGGATCGAGCGGAACCCCTCCATGGTCCGTCTCACAGGGAAGCACCCCTTCAACTGCGAGGCTCCCTTGACCCGGCTCATGCAACACGGTTTCATAACCCCGGTCCCGCTTCATTACGTGCGTAACCACGGGCCGGTCCCCAAGGCATCGTGGGTCGACTGGACCATCGAAGTAACCGGTTTGGTCAAGCGACCAGCCCGGTTCACTATGGATCAGCTAATGCACGAATTCCCGAGCCGGGAGTTTCCTGTCACGCTTGTTTGTGCAGGTAACAGACGCAAAGAACAAAACATGGTTAAACAAACAATTGGATTTAACTGGGGAGCGGCTGGGGTTTCAACTTCGGTGTGGCGCGGAGTACCATTACGTCATGTGCTCAAGCGCTGTGGGATCTTCAGCCGTAAAAGTGGGGCCCTGAACGTGTGCTTTGAAGGGGCTGAGGATTTGCCAGGTGGCGGTGGGTCCAAGTACGGGACGAGTATCCGGAAGGAAGTAGGAATGGATCCAGCAAGGGATATCATATTAGCGTACATGCAAAATGGTGAGCTTTTATCGCCTGATCACGGATTTCCTGTGCGGGTGATCATACCTGGTTGCATCGGTGGCCGCATGGTGAAGTGGCTGAAGAGGATTATCGTCACCACTCAGGAATCCGACAATTATTATCATTACAAGGACAATAGAGTACTTCCATCGCACGTTGACGCGGAGCTTGCCAATGCCGAAGGTAGTTCTTTCACTCTCTGTCACGTGATTTTGCTTATGTTTTGTGCGCCAAACTGGCTACTCACACACGATCTATCAGTTTTTATTTTTGATTATTGCGATTTGATTTTGAATAGTATAATAAAACAGAATTTGGATTTTGGACCCATCCGTTTCTTTCTTTCTTTCTTTTTCTTTTTCTTTTTTTTTTTAAAGATATTTTTTTATGTTTTGGTGTAACGAGAAAAATCCCGTTATTTTTTTTGTTCCTATGTTAAAGACTCCGGATGTACACGCCGCAAACTTTTGGTATTCTGGTTTAAACCTATAGCGTTCCAGTTAATGAGTTTGTGTTTTAATAGTGAGCCAATTATCCCTATTCTTAAAATATATTTAATGTAACTTATAACTAGTTAATTTCATATGTTGGATTGAAATCTAACGGCTGAAAAATAATTTATAAAAAACTAGTAATAAGTGGGTCACAAACTAAAATAGCTTAATTTATAAGCTGTAAATTATATAAAATATAACTTAAAAACACCCAAGCAATAATTACCGTGGGAGTTTAGTTGTTTTTGTTTCGTTTTTTTTCAAATATGTTGGCGCTGTGAATAATATCGTTTACAATTGTAAGAGAAAGAAATAAGATTATTGTTTAATGGTGCGTGCAGCATGGTGGTACAAGCCAGAGTACATAATCAATGAGCTCAACATAAACTCAGTCATAACGACACCGTGCCATGAGGAGATTTTGCCAATCAACTCGTGGACCGCTCAAAGGCCATACACTTTGAGAGGCTACGCATATTCCGGTATGTTATGCACATCTTTTTTCTTTTTCTTTCTTTTTTAACTAACAGAATCTTCTATTAGTTTAAAATTTAATTGTGTACCAGATGCATTCAACCTTATGAAAAAAAGAAAAGAAAAAGAAAAAGAACTAAACTTAGTCCCACAGAATTCATAGTTGCCTTTCTATTTTCTCTACAAGTTGCAAACAAATTCAACCAACGTTTCTTACTTGGGAAGGTGTCTTCAAGTTGCAATGAAACTAATCTTCTTGTATTACGCGCTAAACAGGAGGTGGGAAGAAAGTGACACGCGTGGAGGTGACACTGGATGGTGGTGACACATGGCACGTGTGCACGTTGGACCACCCTGAGCAGCCGAACAAATATGGCAAGTACTGGTGCTGGTGCTTCTGGTCACTTGAGCTTGAGGTTCTCGACCTGCTTGGAGCCAAGGATATTGCGGTCCGAGCCTGGGATGAGACCCTCAACACCCAACCCGAGAAGCTCATCTGGAATGTAATGGTACGTGCTTCCTCACGCATCTTGCACGTGGTGTTTCAGCGATTCTTAGTTGTTTTTATATTAAATGGTCAAAGTTAAATGATTCCCCATTTCCTAACAATTTAACCCCCTTGGATTATGCCACGTGCGATGCGTTTGTTTGTTCGGGGTGTGATAGGGGCCTAACCAAACTCTCGGCCCCACAAGTTTGGAGTGTTGGGCATCGAAATCCAGCTAATAATATTTATTCACCAAGAATCTAGACTTTACGTCTTTAATTTTGCTTCCTGGACTGCCTGCCCCTAGTTTTGGGTCAAATTGTTAAAAATAATTTTCTTTTGAAATTGATATACAGAATATTCTATTGACAGACATATATATTTTCAAACTTAATTTAATAATGAAGTCGAGTTGAATTTTGAAGCTTGTTTCACTAATGTGTGTTAAAATAATAATAATGCAGGGAATGATGAACAATTGCTGGTTCCGTGTGAAAGCAAACGTATGCAAGGCACACAAGGGAGAAATCGGAATCGTGTTTGAGCACCCAACACAACCGGGCAACCAATCGGGCGGATGGATGGCTAAGGAGAGACACCTCGGGAGATCCTCGGATGCCAATCAAACTCTAAAGAAGAGTGTTTCTTCGCCTTTTATGAACACTACCTCAAACACATACTCGTTATCCGAGGTTGCGAAGCACAACTCTGCCGATTCAGCATGGATCATCGTCCACGGTCACATCTATGATTGCACTCGATTCCTTAAAGATCACCCTGGTGGCACCGACAGTATCTTGATCAATGCCGGTACCGATTGCACCGAAGAATTTGACGCTATCCACTCAGATAAAGCCAAGAAAATGCTTGAAGATTATCGCATTGGTGAACTGATTACAACGGGGTACACTTCTGACTCCTCAGCCTCCTCGCCTAACAACTCCATGCATGGGGCATCCAATTACATTGGGACCAATTTGGCGCCTATTAAAGAAGTTGCGCCAACGAGAAGTGTAGCTCTTGTCCCACGTGAGAAAATCCCATGCAAACTCGTGGAAAAGATTTTGATATCTCACGATGTGCGTCTCTTCAGATTTGCCCTGCCCCAAGAAGATCAAGTTTTGGGGCTGCCAGTGGGCAAGCACATATTTTTGTGTGCTACCATTGATGATAAGTTGTGCATGCGAGCCTACACGCCAACGAGCTCCGTTGATGAAGTGGGCCACTTCGATCTCGTGGTCAAAATATATTTCAAAGGAGTTCACCCGAAATTCCCCAACGGAGGACTGATGTCGCAGTACTTGGACTCTCTGTCAGTGGGATCCATACTGGACGTGAAGGGTCCGTTGGGTCACATTCAATACACTGGCCGTGGCAACTTTTTGGTTCACGGAAAGCCAAAGTTTGCTAAGAAGCTGGCTATGTTAGCTGGCGGCACAGGAATCACCCCTATTTATCAAATCATGCAAGCCATTTTGAAGGATCCTGAAGATGAAACAGAGATGTACGTGGTGTATGCGAACAGAACCGAAGATGATATTTTGCTGAGAGAAGAGCTTGATGATTGGGCCAAGAAGCACGATAGAGTTAAGGTTTGGTACGTGGTAGAGAAATCAATTAAAGAAGGGTGGCAATACAGTACGGGATTCATTACAGAAGCAATCCTCAGGGAGCACGTCCCAGAAGGATCAGGCGATACTCTTGCATTGGCGTGTGGGCCTCCTCCGATGATTCAATTTGCCGTGCAGCCGAATTTGGAGAAAATGAACTACGATACCAAGGATTCGTTGCTGGTGTTTTAAATTAAACGCTGGGGTCAAGCACAGACGACGATACCAGCCGAGGTTGTACATATTTAAACGTCGAAGTTTTCAGCAGCAGTTAAGTACTGCGTCACTCTATAGAGTCTATAAATAAATTCTCCCCGATCAATAACAATTGAATGCCCTGTAATTTCCCTTTTGGTACAAATTTTTCTTCTTCATTATCTGGACAAATTAGTCGTAAAACTTCTCATATCTTTAGCAGATTGCAAGGCTACATTGATGTTACAAGCATTTTCAATATCTTACATTTTTAAAATAACAAAGAATCGAGATCCTACTCAATACATAAAAGACCATTACGACATACAGACCTAACAGCAATAATTTTTTTTATTTTTTTGACTTATAAAATGATAAAAGTCCAGATCATTACAGCAGACAAGTATGACAAAAATATCATGACTATTATCCCATACAAATAAGAAAAATAAATTCCGCAATTATGAAATTTTTCTTTTTGCTATTTGTTCTCTTATATAAATTACGGTTTCTGGTACGAGGAGTAATACGAGTGAAAATACTATTTTTCTACCATTTTTGCTTTTCATTGCCGAAGAAGGTTAATAAGAAGAAAAGATAAAATTAAGGTTGATTAATTAAGAAATAAAAGAAGGAAAGATCTTGGTGTTGAGTTGTAATTATGAGGCTCCCCCACATGTTAGATTTTGTTGGTGAATTTTTATGTGTCTTTTCCTTTCTTCAAAGATTACATTTCCATGCGGAATTCGGGATTCAGGACCAGTCCTATATAAGATTATTTTGGCTGCAGCATCCTGAGTAACTTTCTTTACAGCAGGCTAAGATAGGCACCACGGGACGGGACAGCTAGCCATCGAATTCCCTATCTATCTCGTATCTCATTTGGCGCAGTTAAGATAAGGTGCCCCATGCATTTGATTCGGATATTCCACAAGATTACGCGAGTTCGAAAAATCAACAAAAAAACAGTGAATAAGAAAACGATAATAATTATTTGCCATAAAGCTCACATCTTTATTGACCCATTAAAAAAAAGTTATCATATCTGTTAACACATTATCAACTCTTGGTTTGAAAACATTATTTTCTTCATTAAACCATAATCAATGCACATAAATGGTCTCATAATTAATTGACCTCGCTCATCACCATGTATATGATCACAAACAACTAGACATATTGCACGATTATGTAACTGTTTACAAATAGTATTTAAGACGTGGATGGAACTTGACGAGTCTAGCTAGCCATATGGTGGTGTCACGCACTCAAAATGTATGGCATAAGCAACGCGGGAAATATTTACCGAGCCAGAACACGTGCTTGATATTTGAGTAAAACATGCATGCATCAAGCTGTTAGGTGATAGCAGCGGCTCAAGGGATGCGAAACATCTAAGTGGGACCGGACCGGTTAAAGATAGATAGAAATAGTTGGCCACCGCTGCTCCCGAGAGCCGCACTCAGACGGCTGCTGGCTGTTGCGGGTGAGACCGAGTCGACTGAGAGCCAAAGCCACCATTTTGCCGTTTGATGCTCGAAAAGGTCGCCTTTATTATTTTTCTTGTTGCCTCGCACCGCATGACCCCCCAACCTCTCCAACATTGTCGTCATTCAATTGATTGTTGATTCTTCTCCCTTCTCAGCACTTACGTCTTTAATTGTAATAATAAACTAAATATGAAGAAACTTCTCAATTTTTTTCCTAAATGGAATCTAACAAACGAATCATCTCGCTTTGTTTTGCTCCCTGGGGTTGGCCTTTGATGTTGAATTGAATGATCAACTGTAGTCATTCAATTTGATTAAGCAATTTATATATAAAATATACCAACAAAATGACAGAATATTGTTGCGACTCAAGGCAACAACATAATATTAAAATAAAATATCGATAAATAAATATAATTTTGGGATCATGAAAATCTATTAATTTAACAGATATTTAATTATTTGATAAAATTATAAATCATCAGTTTATGAAGTTATTTTTTTATTTAAAAAATATGATTATATTTTCGTTAACATTTTTATGGTTTATTTGGTAAATTAATATTTCTCAAGAGCATCTTTGAAATATTTTTTAAAATATAATAACTAACTCCACACTTAACCTAGATTATATGAACTACTAACTCGACACTTAACCGAAATTATATGAACTAAACGTGTTGTTTACCCGTTTCCAAAAATAATTAAATTTCATATTCGCATAAAGTACTGCATATGGAATTCAAATTCACTATCACTGGACCCAAGAAATAGTCGGATTTATTTTTGCTTGTGGTGCCTTTATTGGTAAATTACAACTAATCAAGTAATATTTTTTTTCTTTTTGGCTAATAAACTGCATGTGAAAACCTTACTCATTCATGTTCTTCCCTTCATGCCAATGCCTGGAAAAATTTTAGCTTAAGCCGAGATAAAGAAATCATTAAAAAAAAAAAACAAGTTGCATAAGAGAAAGAAAGGTAAAATAAAAAAATAATAAAAAAAGAGTATTCTAATATTACTCATTCATTGTTAATAATGAATGATTAAGAAAACAAATACTATTTTATGGGCAAATGTTAGTTGTTAGGATTCTTAATTGTTTAATTAATATAATACCAAGTCCATAGAACTTGGAAATTGGCTCCAAAGACATCGGGTGGAAACACGCTATTATTTTAGTATGCATGCTCTGCTGTCTCGCAGCAACCACAAAAGCATTTTGGTGTCGCTCTCACTACAGCCGTGGGGAATTTAATAACATTTAAAATAATTGTTAGCGATGGCAAATTGGAGGGTTAATTGTAAACGAAAGCAACACGACAAATAAAAGTGCAAGCTAGCCAGCTTGCTAGTGATAGTTTAAAGTTTATTTTTTTAAGTCACTGGATCATGTCATCACAAATCTCAGAATAATTTTAATTTGCTTTTGGTTTAATTTACAGTAAATTTGGCTAAAGGGCGGCCGATATATTTTTTTGCCCTTTTCTTTTCTGAAAGAACATCTATCAGTTTGGTAGCCAGCTACAAGGCTTTTTTTTTTTATTGTTATCACTCGTGATAATGAATGAATTAAACAAAAAAAATTAAGATATATAGATTAAATATTGAATTAAATTAACAGGAAGTTGTGTTTAAAAGATAGCAAGTTAGATTAATTTAACCGTTAAATTTCCTTAATTATGAGGGGGAAAAAAACTCAACGATATTAATAATCGTTTTTTTAACAATTATTTTTCAATTGTTCTCGTCGTTGTACTCTTTTTGTTATTATTTTTATTATTATAATCATAAGGTCTTAGGTCTACATTAAGTATACGTACAAAGTACAGTCATTCAATGGAATCATCGTATATCAATCCAATGATGATAGCTTTGGTTTGACCTTTATGGAAGTAAGAGGGGATAAATATTTGATTTGTATTGTGCATTGTTTTCAATGATATTAAGACGAGTGAAATTGAGAAAAAAAATTAAAATAATAATTTTTTTTCTTTTGTAATCAATGCTTTAATTTGGTTTAAATTTAAATTAAAAAAAAATAACTTTTGGGTGATGCGCTGTGTTTTTCTTCTAAAGAGAATAATAAGCATTAAGCAGCTTATGAAATACATGAGCAGCTAGCTTTTTAGCAAAGAAAATGAGGGTGATTTGAAAATTAATGTACTGCTTTTGTTTTTCTTTTGCAACTGATGAATGTATCCATTTGATGACTAGTAGAAAATTCAATGTGCAGTATTGCATTGATAGATAATAATTTCTTCTTCAAGCAACACTCATGAGTCATGTCTCTTCTCTCTAGATCAATCTGTGTCTCTATAATTAAAAAAACCCTAAGTCATGCAAAGTCTTCGATCTGGAACCTCACAAACCGGTGACCAAATTTATAATGACAAAAATGCAACGAGCTTCCATGGACACAAGTGATCGATGATGATGTACGTAACAAGTTGTGCCAAACTGATCAAAACTTCTTGTCAGAAAATTTGTGGCACACGTTACTGGATGTTCTTTGATATTTTGAAGAATTGAGAGCGACTTCTCGACACAGTATGTCCAGTTAATTAAGCATATCATGAGTGAAAAACCAATCAAATTTGGAGAGACTGGCCGTGGCTGGACCAGCTGCCACAAATTACTATTTGCCCTTATTGCCCGTGATTTAGAGTCACGTCATTTCCTTTATGTGCTTTATTGATGATAATGTTTGGATTTAAAGATTAGGGTTTGTTTTGATTCATTTCAATCCCACCATTGACCTTTTATGTTGATGATGTCGTCCGTTATCGAAACTTTCACAAGGTCTCTCTCTTTCTGCATATATGTGCTTGTGTGTGCGTGTTTGAGCTCTTTCAGTCAGTCTCAGTCATCTCCAGTACAAAGGACCCAGCAGAAATTTATAAGCCAGTGGATTGAACTATAATATCCACTCTGGACTGATGGACTGGTTGCCATATTTCAATTGCTTTCTTTGAAATTTTGAAACCCTCTTTTGTGAAAACCACAAGTTTCAAATTGGCAGTAGCGACTAACGAATGACAGTTCTTTGGGGCCGGGCCAACTTGCCTTGATGCGAGCTTAAAGCCTTTGTCGTGTCTATTATTTGATTTAATGTCGCTTGAATCTCATTGTCCGTCCTTTTGCATTGCACATCAAGAGGATTTGCCATTTCGTTACCAGCAACCTGATATCACAATTATATCCAAATTAAGATAATATTTTGGCAATTTCTGTGCTTACATATAATGGTGTCCAAATATATTTGGGTTCTTAATTAAGAAAGAAGATTTGCCGTTTCAAATGTCCATCCTTTCGCCTTTCACATCAAGAGGAATTACCAGTTCAGCACCGCGATTATGAGAGCAACTTGAAAGATCAGTTTGTTATTCTTCCCAAATTTCAGAAATTATATGCATAGGTGAACTTATAATTATCCAAATTAAGATGGCGCGTTGATCATTTTCTGTGTTTATTGCAGTGCATTACTTCATTCTGGCGTGCATTTTCAAATAATTAAAAACATTAGATTGTTACTTTTATTCCACGAGTACTCCTGGGTTCATTTCAGATAACTTCCACTTCTAATGCTAGCTCTACCAAATGATATATAGCAACTTGTATGTAATTTTTCAGTTCTGGAACTTAAAAGCTTCAGATTTAGAAGAAAAAAATTTGTTCTTTTCCTTTTTTAAAAGAAGGGGCCACAACGTCCGCATTTCTAAATCTATAGAGATATTTTCCTTTTAATTGAAAAAAAAAAAAGATATCGAAGAGTGAATTTGATTTCTAATTGTTTTTTTGTTGCTTATAAGAGTTATTATAAATATAAGAGTAATCAATAATATTAGGCACAGGCATAATTATTTATACAAACTTGATCCTACTGAGTGATATGATTGTATGAATTTATTTAGATAATTTAGCACCAACTTGGTAATATAGTAACTTTAAAATAATTGTTGCCATCTGTATTGTAAAGAAAATCACTTAAATATTTACTAAAATTTGTTTTAAGAAGAGTTAAGAGTTTTAGAATTAAGCAATTGTACGTAAATAACTTGTGTATTATTAATAGAGTAATATCCCAAAAAGTTATCCCAAATAATATGTCATTAATTGAGTAGTTGGTGAGATAATACAACTAATTCACTTGGATCTTTTAAAGAATTATCAATAACTAAAATAGACATAATATTAAATAAAATTTATTTACACAATTATATACATAGGTATAAAATATTTTTTTATTATGTATATATAATAATTGATAACTATAATAAATACTTTTATTTGATTAATTTTATTCTTTTTAATTCATTATCTCACTACTATTGGTAATACTATTAATTTGAATCTATAAATACCTATTACAACCTATTACTCGCAATGTGAGCATATGATGAATAACGATCATTCAGAGAGGGTCTTGTGAATTAACTGAAGAAGCAACATAAAATCTTAATAGTGATTTGATATTTCCCTTTCTTGTCCGAATATAGGAGGAAACAAGATTAAGGAGGCAAAACGGGAAAGCTAAAAGCCAAGCCCTCTGTTTCACACTAGTTAACAAAGTCGATCTTGATTGAGTGCATCCTTAATCCATGAGTAAGCATCAAGATCAGAAGATAAAAATGGCAAGAAGGAGGCACAGCCATAATGCAGTGAGAATCACATACTATGTCGAATCGCCTGACGTCCGATCACATCACAAAATCAAGCCTCATCCATTTTCCAGAAAACCTCAAACAACGAGGACATGTGGTTATGATCGCAGGGCAGAGCTCTTAGCCTATGCAAATCATCTCAGAGAAGCAGATCCTGAAACGGTTCATTGGTCGAGAAAGTTTCAAAGCTCCAAGCCAAAGGTAAGTTTCTACCCTTTTTGCAAGTACATGAGAAATGCACATAAATGCATGCATGCGTACGTTATGAAACTGAAAAAAGAAAATGCCATGAACAGAAATGGAAATGGTCTGCTACGCCAGCTAGAGTCCGCGCTATATTTCATCAGATTTTCCAGGGAACGAGAGGACGGTGGAAGTATCAGCGGATGGTACCGGAAGAGAAAATCAGTAGCAGGAAGAAGAATTCTTCAAGGAGAAGCATTTCTCTATTTTGCGTAGATTGCATTAGCTCTTGACCTTCGTTTTGCAGTTTTTCGAATCTTGAATTCTTGATCATTGTTTCTGTATTACTCAAGTTGCATAATAGTGTTCTTTTGCATTGTATGTTTGCAGAAGAAATTGAAGTGCGCGCTGAAAGAATTGCCGTTTGGTGGAAATTGCAGCAAGATGTAACAGAGATAATGATCGAGTTGATTCATAGGAGATGTGAATTGTGGCAGACAAAGTCCCGCCATTTGAATTTGCTCTCTCTCTCTCCCCGGCTCTGTGTTCAGATGGCAATGCAGATTTTCATGGATACTGTCTCAATTCTTCTCTTGATCCACCTATTGTGGTCTGTTATAACAGTAAAATATCCGTTTCTCACTCCCATGTTTAACTTTCCAAGGGTAGAGATCCTCTATTGTTTTAACAAATTACAAACAAATCAACAAGATCAGTGAAAGCATAGTTTGCCTCTAGAGAACGAAACTGACTATTTATGGACAAACGATTTGATTATTTTGAATCTTTCTTTATCGAGTCTCACACAATTTTTCATAAAGCTGTACACACAATATAAGGATATGAGATTATCATATCGTATAAAGCGAAAAAGGAAATTCATCATATTTTTCAAACTGAATAACAAAAGAATGTTATATATCATTTTACCCTTCCATTCCTTCCATTCAAATTGACTATTATGCATGAACAAATGATAGTCAATGACTCAATCCATACATCAATGACTATGAGGAAACTGACTACTGCAATGCCTTAGTTTCTAAAAACTAAATGCCTAATATATCTAAGGACGAGGTGCCCATTACCTTGCTATTCTACAATCAGTTGAGATCACACAGCCATGGACATTCTGATTATATACCAGATTGTGTTATGGCAGTCAGAAAGAAATTTAATGTATGCAACAGTGAAAGAGCTTTGGCCGGGCCTATCCTCACCCTTCTACAATTTGACAAGCAAATTATCGATTTCTATTACCTCCTCTATGCCTCCACCGCCTCCTCGATGCACCAACCAGTATCCTGGGAAGAACACGTCCTGATGCAGCAGCAGCTGAACCAGCAAGAATAGCTCGGCGCATCCCAAAATCTTCCTCATCCAATGAGTCATAATCCATGTGATATCTACCTCGCCAATGAAACCCTCTGCTCTGTCCCTGGTCTAACGACTCACCAGGAAAGTAACCATCATCCAAAGAGTCATCCGAATCATAATCACTATAAATGTCATGAAACCCTGGCTCAATCACATAATCTCCCAAAAGCATAGCCCCTGGTGTAGAGGACATTATTGTGCTGATAACATCATTTCTCTCCCTCTCCCGTTCAAGCTTCTTCCATTTTTCTTCAAGTACAGGGTCTACTGCTCGAGGCCTTGCCAATGGATGCTTTGCCTTAACATGCTTCCTCAGCTCTTTATAAGTTCCCACAAATGAGCACTTATCTTGCATGCATGATCTTTTCTTGGAGTTGAGATATTTACGGGCTGGTTCCACTACAGTCCAACCCTTCACTTGTCCGCGACAAAGAGGACATAGAAGCTCTGGAACTTCAGACTTTTCACGAGCATGCATGGGATCTAAAGTGACACTGGAGTTATCCAACGACTCATTTGATTGTTGGCCACTCTCAATAGAAGAAACTTTTGTGTAGGCTTTCTTGTATTGCTCAAGACAATTCGAAAAACGACGGCTCGTAGCACACATGTAAGGTCTGCATCCTTTGTGATAAGAGGAACAAAGAAGAAGCACAGCATTGTGAGGAAACTCCAGGCATACTGGGCAGGTCACGCCTTCCCAATCTTTCTTCTCCAAACCTCTAGGATGTTTTTTCTTTGACAGGCCTTCTTTACCAGCCTTTTTAGGCCCAGACGGCAATGGGTATGGTGCCACTCTGTGACGTCGTGAATCAGACTTGCATCGCACTTTGTTAACTTTCGCCATTGACAATAGTTAACCTTGAAACAAGCAGAGTGAGAAGGAACGAATCATTCTCCTGGAAAAGGTTTAAATAATATAACCTGCTAAATCATAAATATGACTCTGCAAGACACAGGCAAGTCCAATTTCATATCCACCAAGTACAATGCATTTTAACCAGCATTCTGATTAAGTTGATTGTATTTTAATACCATCCAAGCAATTCATATTATTGTTCTTAACTACTATTCTTATATGAGGCCATTTCAGAACTGCTGAAATTATTAAAAAAAAAAAGAAAAAAGAAAAAGCAAAGCTTAATTTATAAAACAAATTTGTCATCTATCCATGTATGACATATACAGAAAAATATAACACCAAGGCAAAAAGAATCAATTGCATGCCAGTATCAGTCGAGTACCAGAACCCACCAGGTTTCTCAATATACCAATCATATCAAACACATCACAAACTTCTTAATATGCACTGGTCAAATATCATATTGTTGTTTGCCAAACCTGAATGCAACATACCCACATCATATGCAGACTTCAAAAAGTGTACTGACCATTTACCACCATTGAAAAGGCTCAACTGAGTACATCTATGGCATAAACTAACTTTAAAGTCCAAAACATACACAAAATCATGGGGACAATCATAGAAAAGGGTCATAAATTAATTATTCACTAGATATCACATCAATATCTGTACATTGATGTCAAATAAGTTTCAAACTACCCTTGCTTTGCTAGAATTTGCAAACAGAACTAAAAACCGTGCACAATGGCAGTAAAATGTCCATCCAACTCATTTACTATAGCCAATAGAACCTTTCCCAAAGGATAAGAACTCAGACGAAAGAATCTTCATCAAAAAGGGAAGTCTTATTACTGCTGGTACTGCCAACCCTTCCAATCATAAGAGACAGACGCATTCAATCAGTCTCAGTCACAGACTATGCATGGTAAAGAATCCACACTAGGTCATTACACAAAATACCACCAATTGAAACAAGCAGTGTATACTTCATCCACCAAGTGTCTAAAAGCAATGACATATTTTTCCCAGAGAAATTTGGAGCTTATCAATAACGAGGTTTTAGAATTCAATGATAAAGATGTTACTAAGTGCATTTTCTTCTTCTCTTTTTTCTGTGTTCACCAATCATATAGTTAGTATCCTTACCTTACCCTCTACCCAATCTACCCTAAACCTCCCCATTGAGTGTGTTGGCTGGCATCCAGCTGTCCATGCCATCGCCCACACCTTTTGAGGCCCTGACCAACGAAAAAGGGGATGTTGGTTTCAAATGCACAATTGACCTGCATAGCAACTTATTCGAAATACACTGGGAAAACAAAATGAAGATACAATGTAAAATTCATCAAAAACTACAAACAACAGATCTGCTGCAAAATTATTATTTGGAGTGTCCATTTAAACCCCAAAAAATAGAGATTGAGAAGCAGCAAAGTTTTTTCATAAAACAAGCATCCTTTCAAATGTCGAAGCTTTTTAAAAACAAAAAAAAATCCAAATGAATGAATTGGAGATGAGCATCGATTTGGGCTTAGTTAAAAGTAACTTATCGCTATCAGCAATATAACTGAACTCCTAATCACCTCACTCGGCCGAAATATCCTTTCCACCAATCAGTCATCTGTTGCTACAAAGAACCTCTCATTTCTTCTTCTAACTCTGCAATTTTTTCAACAAGTTTGATACTCGAAATGAAAATGGTTAAAATTATAAATACCCATTAGTGACACTCCAACCTTCACCAATCATTCTATCTAACAATTCAAGAACACAATCCTCATTACTCTAAACAACTGTGGCTAATTTTTACACATCTCTGAGCAATTATAATGATTTGATGGAACTTAGAACCAAGCTGAAAATGATGGGCATTGGTCAAACAGTGTGTGATTTTTAACCAAAAAATAATAAGAAGAAGAAAAGGAAACAAATTAAAATGCCTTCAGCTACACACTGCATAGTACAATTGTCTAAAATTCTGTTGCAAGCCAAATTATGCAACTAAGGCCGAAATGCTAAAATATAGTCCAGTGCAGTGCAATGTACGCACGAACGTTTCAATTTTCAAAACACAGATAATCCAAAAATGCCAAAATCGTAAATAAGTACAGTCACAAGCACAATTCTGATATACGAACATAACATATTACAAAAAAACATGAAAGTAAAAACAATTCAGCCATAAAAGAGAAAACCCTAGAACTAAAAACTGGCAAACACACGCACTATCCAAAATGTCAAACTCCAGTTAAATAAAGATACGTTTGCCGCCGAAGAGCTCGCAATGAGAGGGGAAAATGAAATCCAAAACCAGAAAATGGAATCGAGGGCTGAGATCAGAGCCTCGATAAAGAGCGCAGCGTACCTGGAAAACAAAAAAGATACAAGGGGAATACGACACGTCGTTTGGGAGGGGGCCAAGAGAGAGGGATTTTGAAAGTGGTGTGTTTAGATGATTTATGGAGGGAAAGGCGGAGAGGATCGGGCGGTGAGTGAACCCGATCTTCACGGCCACGTTGGGCGATGGTTGCGTCTTGCGTGTGCTGCTGCAAGCTAACGGAGAGAACCAGGCTCTTGCTTCTCTCTCTGTTTATTTGTACTTTTATTTTAATTCCTTATTTATTCAATTTATATCATAGGGTTGAAAACTTTTGAATATGCTTCAGCTGTCCGCTGATGCCTGTCATTTTTACGCCACCATCTTGGGTTTTTTTGTTTTTTTATTCTATTAGTCCGCCCACCATGCAACAGTTGCACGGTTCCCCAAACTTTTTTCTTTTCTGTTTCATCCAATAGATCTAATGGTTAAAATATTCAACGGCTGAGATGTGTTCAATTGGTTATTAACACTTAACCCCCTATTGTTTATTATAAAATTATAAAAGCTAAATGTTTTTAAATATTTACTTAAGGCAAAATAATAATAATTACAACAGTATTACTAAAAAAAAATCTATAAAATTTAATAATGATGATGTTGATGACATTAATAATAATATAATAATTAAATAATAAAATTAATTAATAATATTAATAAAATAATAATAACAATAAATAATAAAAATTAAATTAATATATTAATAATAGTAATAAAAATAATGACATTAATGACAGTAATAAAAATAATAAATAATAATAACGACTTAATTAAAGTAATCACAAGAATTAAAATAGCAAAATTAATAAATTTTCATAATAATAATAATTAATGACAGCAATAATAATCAATAATACTTCAAATAATAAATTAACAAATTTTAATGATAATAATAATATAATAATCATGACATTTATGGTAGTAATAATAACACATAAAAATAATGAAAATAATAAATTTTAATAATAATAACAATAATATTGATATAATAATAATAACATTAATAAATAATAATAACAGTTATATTTTTTTTTCAAAAGTCATTTTATCTTAAAAAATACTTATATATAAAAATTTATAACTTCTAAGATATATTTAATTTTTCATAAAATATAAGGTAGTACAGTGTAATTAACTAAAAATGACAAAACTCATGTTGCAACCGTTGCAACATTGTTTCATCATTATGGTCATTTGTACACTTTCTACTATATTAGAGTCGGCTAGAAACGTGTTGGGCAGGCTAAGCTTCTGGACCTTAACAATCCCCGGCCCATTTATGCGCGATGGCATTTGAAATTTCCTTTTTAACCTTGTATCGTTCACTGTCCATTAATTAAATATATAGAAAAATCAAACACTACTCGTGATGAAACAGAAAAAAACTTTTCCAAATCCGTTCTATTTGTGTACTGATGAACTAAAATTACAAACTCTCAAAATAATAATAATGGTCTAATTATATTAGAATCGCTCTAAAATAAAATACACTTTTATAATTACATGATTAAAATTATAACATATTTATTATTATTTATTACTTTATGGGTGTGCTTATGATTTATGTTTTACTTTAAAGTAGCTCCAAATTTAAAATTACTTAATAATAATTTCTTTGTTTTCTTGTATTTTCTCGACCAACAAATTCAAGGTCGATGTAAATCCTCTTACCAAAAATTGAAAATAGAGCAACTTTTTGGTGGGCTCCCGCTATGGTATCCCTCTGACACTACACCCTTGGCTTTTCCTAGCTTTTGTCTTTTTTTTGGCAAATTACAGTTAGCTCCTTATTCTTTCTTTCATTTACATTTTCACTCCAATGTAATGAAAAATTACAGTTATCTTATTTCTCTAACCCCTAAAATTACTTTTCAAAGATCAAATATATTTTCATCCAATTTTTTTTTTATTTCTAAACTATCCTCATATAATGAATACATTTATGGGTTCAAATAGTCTTATCCTTTAATTTTTAGTTTTCACTAATTAAGTTATTTCATCATGTACAAAATATAATTCTCTAAGATAATAAAATTTTAAAAAAATCTATTTTGTAATGGGTGTTCGGGAAGTGAGAAAATGAAGGAAGTGGGCGGAAATGAGAGAGAGAGAGGAGGAGAGAGAAAAGAAAAGAGCAACGGTAAAAAATTAAAATAATGTATGTGACTATTGTCTCTGACATATGCAAATGCAATTGCACCCATAAATTATAACTTTAAATAGAAAATTTGAGCAATTTATTTGCAATCATAACAATAAAATTAGCGGTGATTTTTTTAAAAACTTATAATGATTAGAACTAAATTTAGAAATATATTTTTAGAACCAACCATGATGGTAATTAATCTCTTTCTACCTTAATTTTAACAAGGGTATAATTAAATTATATATGATCAAAGTGGTTAATGGTTAAATAAATAAAAAATCTAATGAATGAGAATAGACTAATCACATTTTAAAAAATTGAGAGCAGAGTAACACATTAATTTATTAAATGTACAGTTAAATTTATCTTATGTTAATAGTGATTATTAAATAATACATAGATCTATTATATATTAAATAATTAATATATATTAATGCAAACTTTAAAATATATTATTAAAAAGTCAAACTAGATATTGAATTTAAGTGTAAAAATTTTAAATGATTTGAGATTATGTGTTAAAATATTGAAACTTCATCATTTTTTAACGCCCATGCAAACAATAGAGATTGTGAAGTTAATAACCTATTAAATCCACCTAAACCACTAAACTACTTAATCTGATGGTTCATAATAACTGATAAGGTCATAGGCGCACCATAGACAGCCCCCTTTTGGTTTCCTTGATCACCCACTACTACTCGTCTTGCATAATTTAGAAACGTTTTGGCCCGTCCACGAGATTTACTGCGCTAAAATGTCTTGTATTAAGAAGATTTTCCTTGGACCCATAGCACAAAGTAATCAATCAAATATTATATGCAGCAGAAAATCACAAGGCAAAATTACCAAGTAATAGGAGCTTTACTTTATCTGCATCCTGCATATACACTTGCTTCTGTAGCATTGTTTCAAATGCTAGATATATACAAAATAGTGACCGTCCCTGTCTCTAACACCGTATCACACCTCCCCCCAACAATCGTTCTCCCATTAGAAGAAATAATAATAATAATAATGAGGAAACCATACCAAACTACTGTCCTACAATTGCATATCAAGTACAACATAACAAACAGAGTGGATACTCTTGATTGAGTTAATAAAAAGCATGCAGCTTTTGCATCTGGACAAGCAAAATTACTCTAGGATGCAAGGCTGTGCTTGCTTCATAATGGAAGAAGCTGTGTCTTCAAGAGTGATGCTATCATCCTTTCCGAGAGTGAATATATGAACAATCTGAGAAGCTGGTAAAAGCTACAACCCAATGAAAAATTGTGAATGTTACTTTTGGGACTCCTGCCTCACAGATGGCATAACCAATTGCCAAATGCCTCTTAGACTCTCAGGTGTTAGACATGTTTCAGTATGGCCACAGGTGCATTGAACATAAAATTAAAGCATGGTAGAAGAATTCGTGTGACTCACTGTGGAGACTGATGGAGCACAGAGAGGCTAATTGTATTAAATAGAAGCATTCACGCCCACAGTTTTAGCTCTTCTTTCCAGTGTTAAGGAGAGCACAGCAACAGGAAAAGTACTGAAATGTAATTTAACAATTGATATGTACCTCACCGTCTACCTAGATAAGGAGATGCTGAGCCTGAGTTTGTGGCAAGTAGTCTCTTAACAAATGGGTGGTCTAAGAGCTGAGCTGCAGTGGGACGATCATTTGGATTAACTTGTACACATTGCTTGATAAAATCCTGAGCATCTTTTGAGAGACTATCAGGAATAGGTGGTGGCGAACCCCTTCCAATCTTGAACAATGCCGCCAT
This sequence comes from Citrus sinensis, assembly GCF_022201045.2. NCBI lineage: Eukaryota > Viridiplantae > Streptophyta > Magnoliopsida > Sapindales > Rutaceae > Citrus > Citrus sinensis. The sequence continues at coordinate 32,579,941 of NC_068560.1, read as the reverse complement.
CTGTTGAGTTACAATAAAGAAGATGCAGTTAAAGTCCCAAAAACAAATTTTACACTCGAGCATATTTTAGAAGTAAAGTCCTTACTCTACAATTGTACCGATCAAATGGATTTTGTTCAAACTGATATAATAGAAAATAGATATAAAAGACCAACCAACAGAAACCAACAAGGAAAATAGGTTTTGCAAATCTGTAATATCACTTCTTAATCAAAATGATGATGACTGTGACAGCAACAGTTTTAATAAAAATTGCACTTACACATTCCATAGGAGCATACGGAATTTGACTGGTTAACATCTCCAACACAGTGCAGCCAAGGCTCCATATATCAGCTGGAAGCCCATAACCTTTGTTCTTATTATTAATAACCTGCAATCGTAAGGCTTGGTAATCAGAAACACCTGAAGGAAATTATTAAACACACTCTTTATTATATAGGCATTGTGTTTAATAGAAAAAAAAAAATCTTGCAAAGTCTAACATGTTTAAGGTTGAGCAATACCCGCCAAATTATCAGGTACAAAACAATATCACACATTGTTGTCCAGAATGCAGATGAACATCAACATAGTGTTTCATAACTGAATTGGTTTTACTAATAACAAATGCATAAAATAAAACACCATTTGACATATTATAACTTTGAGCCATAAGTTCTTCAATGCTTCATAATGTCATTAACTTATTCAACCTACAAATTCATGTAAAGTTATTCAACTCTCAAACAAAAGGATTACTGCAAACCTCTGGGGCCATCCAGAATGCAGTCCCTCTGCAAGATTTTACATCATTCAATTTGGTGGCCTGAAAATCAACACATGAAGAAATATTAAGAAGAATTTACAACCATTTAAGAAGATACTGAAAATGAGAAGAAGATCAAAGTCCAGGGATGACAAAAAAACCTTTGCCAATCCGAAATCAGCAAGTTTCACTGATCCATTCGCATCCACCAATATATTTGCACATTTAATATCCCTTTAACACAAAAAAGAAGGAGATGAGCCAAAATGAAATAATCATACACAAAACATATGTTTCTGTATCCATCCATTCTGTGATTGCACTACAAACACTCACTGCCAACCACTTTGACACTCACTAAGAATTAGTTAAGAAAAAATTCCTTCCGGATCATGGACCAAATCTAACAGAAGCCCTGATTAAAAAATCTATTAAAGCAGAACTGAAAATAAAAGGAGATAGAAAATAACTCCAGGAAGACTAGAGTGGATATGAACCTGATGTATGTGGCTCCCAATTTGCTAGCTTAATATTTACAATCAGCTAGCAATTTGAATCCAAATATCGAGGAAGTATAACTTTTGTTGAATAAATTCAATTTTTATCTTCCTTCAAATGGAAAAATATTTTGCTCCATTTTGTTGTTAGGTAAAAGAAAAGCAGGGAAAACGACAATTTAGAGTTATCACCACTAGGAAAAAGGCATGAATGCATGTGAGCCCACCCACCCACCGTCATAGCAAAGACATAAAGTCCTAGGAAGCAGTGAATTCATCTTAAATAAAATACAGTTGGATGATGACACTGTTAATAAGTAACAAAATTACACTAGAGCTTACAAGCAGTGTTCACTTAAAAAATCAACCAGTAAACACTTTAATAAGTCATCATAAAAAACAACACCAAAGTAGAAAGAACTAAAATTCCAATGAAACAGGGAAAGCATATGATTGCTAAACTTGCACAATAACATAACTTGCTGCATATGCTTTAAAAAAATAAACTTGCTGCATTGATGGCAATGATAAAACACATTGAATTAAAAAAATCATAATCAAAGAAGAAAATTTTGGAATCAGATGAGATGGCTCGTCAATGCATGATTAATGGCATAATGGATCCACATTTATCACCTGTGAACAACATCTTGGTCGTGAAGATACTTCAAACCAAGCAGAATCTGTCTTGTGTAGGCAGAGACCTGGGAATCTCGTAGATGATACCGCTGATAGAGATTTAAAAGGGAGCCTTTAGTTACAAGCTCAAGAAAGATATATAGCTTTGATTCATCCTGCAAAACCATTAAATACAGAAAAGAAATTAATCGAGAAAATTATGCAACATGAACACCTAAACAACACATGTTTATCCTACAAAATCCAAATACTTCTAAAGATGGAAATAAATGTCAATATGTGAAAGAAGCACACAGTAGAGACTGGCACTAGATGATGCAGGCATGAGATTAAAGTTCCGCATGCATGTGAATTCAACTTTCTTTCTTTAAGCCTTTTTTCAAAAATTCAATGTTCCAGACAAATCATTAGGATGCAAGCTTGAGTAAATTTTCTGAAGTCACAGTGCCTATAATTCTGATAAGCATTTAGATTTTCACAGATTTGGTAATGGAAAAGCATAATTTGCACAAATTGCTTACGCTATTTTTGGGTTCAATAAAAGCAATAGGAAAAACATAAATAGAAGAACTTTCATTAAAACACATTTTACTGCTTAGAAGAATTTGTAAAGGACAACTATGCAATATTCTTTTTGATATTAATTAAGCAACCTCAACCTTCCTCTATGGGATCACCTTAATTATTATTTCCCTCTCAAATCATACATATAAATGTTCCACCAAGATGAAGCAAAGAATGGAAGAGGTTAAGGAAAAGAACTTCAGAAATGTATATGTATCTTAAATGTAAGAAAAGAACAGGCTACTTATTCACTTTTGAAGGATTTTCAGTCATGTCGAAAGTCGAAGAAAATGAAAAGCAATAATACCTTATCCGTGCCATAATACTGAACTATGTTTTCGTGTTCGAACCGACTTAAAAGAGCTATCTCCTGCAAACAATGGCAGCACATGATAATTAAAATTAAATTATATCCAACCCCAGACAGTTAACTAAAGTACTTGTAAGATAGAAAAATAGTATATATGTGGAGAATCAAACTTATACCATGACAAAAGAATATCCTGTCTCACCTGCTCAAGTTGGGAAATACTCTGCTTTGCCTGGCTCCCCTGATCAAGCAACGAAACTTCCTTAACAGCAAAAAAGAATCCATCGCTGCACAAGAAACACATACATATTCATTAATCAAAAAGCATATTCTACACACAGGCCTCTGTTCCATTTCAAATCAACAAATAATAATCCAACTGGGCAACATCTCGAATCTAGATTTATTATATTTCATGAATTCCCCAATAGCATCCCATTCATTTTGAAACATGGTAGTTGTTTATAGAAATTTGAGCAACATCACAAACAACATTTAAGCACTTACTCAGAAATCCCTTCATATACTGATCCAAACGATCCGCGTCCCAGAAGGTCACCCTTCTGCCAATATGTGATAATCCTCTTAAACCTCCCATTGGGCGAAATATTCGACATAGGTTCAGTTGTGGTACTTGAAGAGTCATCTTCGTGTTCTGTCGTAAATGAACATGACTCTGATAACACCATATCATCTTCTTCTTCCTTAACAATCGCCCTGTCAGCTTCTTCTCCTTCTTTTTCATTATCTTCGTCATCAGATGAACTACTTAGAGCTCTATCATTCATTACTGAAGACGGCGTTATACCATCTTTAGGTGCAAAATCTCTCAAGATATCCCACGTAGAACACGCGTTATCAATAACCGGTTGCCTCATACCTGGCGGCGGTTTTAACAGAGGTGGCCGAACTCCTTTAATTCCTTTCACATAATTACTACTAACACAGCACGCACTTGACTCGGCCAACCCGCTCGGTGGCAACTCAGTAGTCTCCATAACTGCAAGAGCATCATTGTTACCGGCACCAGAAGCCCTACAAGACAATTCCGCTACCTGAGTCAACTTGGTCCGAGTCAGCTCAGTTTCGTTCCTAATTCTGACAATATCCGAAACCCTATCGCACAACTCACCGACCACCGCACCCGCTGCGTCACTCTGTCTCTCCACCGTTTCTTTCAGAGTATCCAGCTGTTTCAACCTCGACCTCGGTAGGAGATCAGAAGCCGAACGATTTTTTCGAGCCTCCCACGCCGCCGCCGGGATCGCGAAATCCTCGGGACCAGACAAGCCTAAGCTCCGACAAATCCGCTCGAACTCTCCCTCCACGCCTTCGATGCGGAAGCTCGTTCTGTCGGACAAGTCAAGCGATCGAGTAATTAGCGAAGATGAAGACGATGAATCATCAAGTGACGATGATGTTGAGGCCACATCATACTCAATGTGCTTCGCCGCATTCCGCCGCTCGAGCCGAGGTTTTTGCCTCATTTTCCTCGGGTCCATGGCCGCTTTGCCGGCGGATTTCTCCCTAGGACTTAAAAATCGAGGTAAGTGATGCATTTGAGAGCTGAATCCATCCAAATTTTACAACATACTGTGGTGAAACTTAAAAACCTTCCTTCACAGGTGTCCAAAACGACTCGTATAATCTTTCTTGATAACTTTCTCGAGAAAACTGAATGAGAAGAAGAAATACGACAGCGGCTGCGAAAACGTAAACATATAGTCCCAAACTCGTGATGGTTGAAATGATGAGGATGAGTAGACTGGAGAGACTGGTAAACGCCGACGAGCGTAAGAAAGTAAAGAAAGACAAATGGAAACGCGGTGCCACGTGGAGCGTAAAAATTGGGTGAATGAATTGCTGAGTTGGATCGTATGAGGTTTTTGTTTGCGTGCAGGTGAGAACATGTCCTCTTAGTGTATACCCCCATGTTAACGCTGCACCTGAATTCTGACTTATGTCAATCTATTGTCACGGCTTTCACCACATTGCGTTGGACGATGGATCTCACTCAGTTCCTGTCGTACGACGGACGCCTTATCCCGATTCCGTAAGTAGACTTTTTTAAATGTCATGTATGATTATGAAAGCGGATATTAATTGATGAGTGGCCCAAATCTCCGTTCGATGAATTGCTCAAATCGCTTGAGGCGTGACATCAGTGTTAAAAGCAATTTGTA